>NC_066624.1:40239063-41576149 GCF_025201925.1 Gopherus flavomarginatus | reverse complement strand
GGCAGCCTGCTTGCTGTGCTTGCGGAGGCAAAAAAAGCTGGAACTGCCCCTGACTTGAAGCCAGCAAAGCAAGAAGGTTGATGGATAAAGGAGCAGGATGGCTTTCCATCTTAAACTTGCCCTAACCTTCTTGAGTATTGCAGAGGGTCTCCAGCTCACACAGGAGAGTGTATTCCATACAAAACCTAATCAGGACAAGCTTTTCCTTGCTCAAGTTGGCTTGCATCAAAACCTTTGGGTCCCATAAACACATTCTATTGTGAGTTGAGGAGGGAGGGTGTGTGAACAGAAGAAGCTTTCAACAGCCTTTCAGAGATCAGAGCAAATGTTTATAATATAAACTCTTTGAAGCTAAGATCTTATTTTAAGCTCTCTCTGCAAAGTGCCCAGTGAGCTGTTAGCTACATAAGTTTCCAGCAGTTGAGGATCTGGCCTCTTAATGTTTGTGAGCCAGCCAGCTACTACGGGGATGGGCCTATATATAGGTGGCTAGAGAGACCCAGCTGACAGGCCTGTTTCTGCTCACACACCAGCTTCTCAGTGGAGGGACTCCTGACTTACCCCACTCTCAGGGAGAGCAGAATCTGCCTCTGTGTAGTGTAGAGTGGTGGTTTGTAAATGCACTGAAGCGTGGCTTCTCTTGCAATCCTGTGGTGCATCCGCTCAGCCCTTCTTTCTGCAAGTCTGTAATGTTGCTTCTTTATTACACTCCAAGGCTACTCTGTAAGTCTTTTTTCAAGGCCAGCTGCACTGGGGAAAAATGGCAGTGGGTTAGTGTCCTCTCTGTTGTAACTCTCCTGAAGGCAATAGAGTTAAACCAGGGAGAACTTTGGCTCAGTGGGTCAAAGTCAGTGGTGATGTGACTGGTTGTGACAATTAGTTTGGCTACAAGACACAAAGTGCTGATGCACCAGCTGGTGGGATGTCCACTGAAGTCTGTGGAAGTAGCTCTTATTTGCTCCCCGCTGCACTTGGCACATTGTTGCTGGTGGAGCTGCAGAAGCAACATGCTCACTCCTCAAGGGGGAAGAAGAATCTTGCACCATGCATCAGCGACCCTGCTTCTGCTCAGCTGGCTAGAATTGCTGGTTCTCTTACAGCCCTCCTTAGCCAGAAGGCTGATGCCCATAGCAGTTGGGTGGAGTGAGGCTGAAAAAGTTCTGAGGGGGGTGGGGAAGAGTTGTCTGTCCTGTTCTGAAGCTGGTGGCCTGGGATCTGCTCAGACACATCCTGGAGTACATCTGTTGCTCTGCCCCTAGGCTGGGATGACCATACAGCTTTCCAAGCACTCCCTGCTGCTTTTCATATGTTGGTTTTTCTCCTACAGAATTGCCAAAGTTTACAGTCCCAGCTCTTAGCTTTGCAACAAGGAAGTCAAATTATAGAGGAGACTCTGCCAATTGTATTTATCTTGCTTGATTTACATGTTGATGGAGGGCTGGTCCTGGAAACTCACTCAGCTCCCCAGGAATAAATACAGGGATCCTTTAAAATCCTGACAAAGTTTACTCTACAAATTTACATCCCTTGTTTTTTCCCCCTCCCTTCTCCCATGCCCATTAAAAACCACTCGGAGGAATCCAATGAACTGGTGTGATCTAATTCCAATCTCACGCTGGTGTAAACTGGGAGTAACTGTTGAAATTGGTGACACTACACTGGAGTAAAGCAGTAAGTGAGATCAGAATCAGGCCCAGGGTCTATCTCAGACTTTCTGCTGCACAACTGCATCTGCACTGTTGCTGACATAGTTTCAACTATTCTGTAGACAGAGCCCTTGTGTCCTCAGGTCACACTCATGAGCACTATTGCAAATGAGTGGCTGCACAGCCACTGGCTGATCAGGACATGTTGGCCAGTCAATCACAGGGATAATTGAGAGCAAGGGGTTGATGGTCTTATCTGACTCACGATGCTGAGATTATAACTGGGATTGGCTGCTGGGGTGTCCATGGTGGGGAATGCTGGGGATGGATAAAGGCACACCCAGGCAGCAGCTCCTCCTGTGTTCCATTATGTATGTGGCTAAAGGTGGCCATCCTATGGGAACACTCTTCTGCTCTATGAATCAGTTCAAAGTTGCTTTTCTAGTCCCTCCTCCTTATTCAGATCCAGGGCCTGACTCTATTCACTCTCACATGGGCTCTACACTAGGATAATGTCACAGACTAGGAGCCTAAAGTCAATCTGCTTTGCTCAGTGCACTGAATTCCCAGTTCTTCCCCCAAATCTGGCCACTGTTGGTGCAAGAGCCTTCTCCCATGCAGCTCCTACCACCCAGGACATCTGTCTTCTCCCCATGTCATCTGATTTCCAAGCTTCACAGCAAACCTCTTTCCTCCTTTACCCCATAATTTCTCTCTTTCTGATATCCTGATCCTCCTTCGCACCCTGCCCAGAAGCACTCCAGAGGAGGGGTGTGTGTGTGTGTGTGTGTGTGTGTGTGTGTGTGTGTGTTGCCTCTGAATGATTCACTGGGCTGATCTGTTGAATCTTCAGTGCTACCAGATGACCTCAATGACCTCCTGAGGGAGTTCGACGAGGTGATTGAAGACTTTGACAAAGGTGAAGTTTGTCAGTATGAGCAGCACCTGGAGGAGCTGAAGAGAAGGACCCTCCCCAGTGTCTACGACAGCGGCATCGATGAGCTAGAAAGTGAGTTTTGAGGGTTGTTGGTGCAGAATAAGAGGAGTAATGGTGCTCACCCAGGGTGGGGTGTTGCATCACTAGGGAAAACCCACTGGGAGGGACGAGGGGAACTTGTCTGCCTCCTCCATTCCCCACCCAACCGCTGGCTGTCTTGCTGGAGATTCCTTGAATGTGGCTGCAGGGCTCCTGCAATTTTACCTCCCCAACTGTCTGTGGCTGCACCTCTCTTTTGTTCAGTGATTCAACTTCCAGGTCATTCCATCTTTGAGCATCCCCATGTTGGCCACACATTCATGAGTCTCTTCCCTCTAAGGCTTTATTACAGGCCTGCACAACTCATAAAGTGGTGAGGGCCACATTACTCCAAAGAAAACAGCTGAAGGCTGAAACCTCCCGGCTCTGCAGAAACACCCCCGCCCCAGGGCCGCCCAGCCCTGCGGAAACAAACCCTCCTTCCCCAGCGCCACCTCACCAAAACAACTGTGGGCCAAAAAGGAAGGTTGTGGGTGGGGAGATGATTCTTGATTTTAAATCAAACAGGGGCTCCCAGGTGAAGAGGTGGCTGGGAGCCATCAGGGGCACATTAAAGGGCCCGGGGCTTCGGCGGCTGAGGGAACCCGGCAGGGCCGGCTCTAGGTTTTCTGCTGCCCCAAGCAAAAAAAAATTTGGCTGCCCCTCGTCCCAGCCCTGGGCTCCCCCTGTACCTCTCTGCTGCCCGAGTCCTGGGCTCTCCCCCCACCCACATACACCCCTTGCTGCCCCAGCGCTGGGCTTCCCTCTTTCCTCCCCACAAGTGCCCTCCTCCAACCCTGCTGCTGCCCCAGCCCTGGGCTCCCCCACACCTCCTGCCACTCCAGCCCTGGGTCACTGGTAACTCGCTCCCAGAGCGGGTCATTCAGCAGGAATTTTGGATGTGCACAAAACACAGACAGGATTGGTTCCCATATGATTACAGAACTGCAGTAAAGTGGAACAATTTTCAGCTTGTGTGATTGGAGGATATCTGGATGCATATTATAAGACTGTCCTCCATAAATGAGAAAAAGTTGAGGTGCCTTTATTATTCTTCTGTTCCACTCTTTCTTTCTATGGGGAATTTGCCAATGCAGTATCACTGCCTTCCTTTTAAACAAGCAAACAAACAAAAAGGCAATGGCTGTTGAAAATAGCAATTCCAGCCCTAATAACCACTGGGAAGCATTTCTTGCTCAATTTTATCCTACTTTTTCTACAGCAAGTTACAGTGGATCAGTGTATTTGATTTGGGAGAAATGAAGTAACAGCTGCCCAAACTGAGCCTGAGCACTCCTGAATTTTGAGGTGTTCAAATCTGGAAGGCAGGTGCTAGGGGGAGGGGTGGGGAGGCTGTGGGCTCCACAAGGGAGCATGGCAGCAACGTGTCTGGAGCTGCACAGAGCCAGACATGCTTGTCTGAGTGGCATGGTAAGGGGGCTGGGGGTTGGAGAAGGGGTAGGGGGGTCCAGGGGGCAGTCAAGGGACAGGGAGCAGGGGGGGTTGGAGAAGGGGTAGGGGGGTCCAGGGGGCAGTCAAGGGACAGGGAGCAGGGGGGGTTGGATGAGGCAGAGGTTCGGGGGGCAGTCAGGGGACAGGCAGCAGTTGGATAGGCATGGGAGTCCCAGGGGTTTATCAGGGGACAGGTAGGGGGTGGGGTTGGGGGGGGTCTCAGGAGGGGGCAGTTGGGGACAAGGAGAAGGGAGGCTTAGATAGGGGCTAGGGTCTCAAGGGGCAGTTAGAGGCAGGGGTCTCAGGAAGGGGCAATCGGGGGACAAGGAGCCGCGGCATTTAGATAGGGAGTGGGAGTCCTGGGGGGCAGTTGGGGCAGGGGTCCAGGGAGGGGACAATCAGCGGCTGCAGGCTGCGATTTAAAGGGCTCAGGGCCTGAGCCGTGGCCGGGATTCAAAGGGCTCTGGGCTGCCAGTCGCTGTGGGGAGCCTTGAGCCCTTTAAATCCCAGCCGTGGCTGGGAATCTCTGTGTGCAGCCCAGAGCCCTCTGACTCCCTGCTGCGACTGGGATTTAAAGGGCTCTGGGCTCCCCACAGAGCGCCCTGTGCAGGGGATTTAGAATCCCCCTGCAGGCTGCACAGTGAGGCTCTGCGGGCTGCATGCGGCCCGTGGGCCATATGTTGTGCAAGCCTGCTTTACTAGGTAGCATCTGTGCTTACTCTGAGGGGCTGTGATATCTGTGTGCCTGACAGGTGCATCTTTAATGTTAAGGGTTTGTCAGCCTCTGCATGGTATCCCTCTTGCCAGGGGATTTAATGGCTTTTCTGCTGCATAACATGCCAGCGTCTTGGGCCAAAACCCACCTCTCTGATCTTTCTCTGCCCCCATGTGCCTGTGATAATCCCAGTGAAGTTCCAGATCACTGTGTTTCACCATCATACCCAGACTGCAGAGGATCCCATTAGACTGAATTTGGCCCCTGCTGGGCTGGTAAAAGAGCATCGTTCACTTTTGCAGCTGGGACTTGTAGCAAGAGTGATGCAGTTCAGCAGCTCAGCTGGCAGAAAGTGGGACCCAGCAGCTAGATTTGAGAATCCATGTTTCACCATGTTGGCCCCTGTCCCCTGCTGGCATATTTATAATGCTCCTGTGGCCCTTGGAGCTAGATGATGCCTTGGTGCAGTGACTGATCTCGTTCTGTCTGCAGGTACCAGCACATCTCCGGGGAGCAGTTTAAACTCCAGTGAGGAAGATCTCAACACGTCGGCCAGCATTGCTAACTCCAAAGGTAAGACCAGGACAGATCTCCATCACAAAGTTCTATTTAAAGAGCCCTCAGGGTAGAAGTATCCAGGATCTGAGCCCATTCCCTCAGCAGTGGCCCTAGAGAAATTGAATGCATTAAAGGTAAGGTGCATTCAGATCAGTAACTGCAGCGCATCCATGTTTTTATGTGGGAATCCTGGCTAGCGGGGTATGTTCTGTGAGGAATGGAGAGTAGAGTTGACTCCCTCTGAATTGCAGAACATGCATGAAGTTACCGAGCTATGTTTCTGATCCAGGCTGGAATCAGATCTGATGGGTCCACTCGGCACTCATGGATCCCAGCCCAGAACGTTGTTACTGAAAGGATCACCCAGCCTGGCACTGACAGAGGGCTCAGCAGAGGGTGATCTCAGAAGCTGTGCCTTGCATGGCACAGGAATGAGAGCAATACTTGGGTCTGTAGCCTTAATTTTCCTTCTACATCAGAACACCACTGACTTTCACTGGAGTGAGTAAGGAGTGACTCCATGCAAGTGAGAGGAGAAGGGGGCCCTTGCCTCCAAGCTGTCAGTTCCTCCTACTATTCACCCTGAGTTTTCCTTTGCTTAAGTTCAGCCCATCAGTCCAGGTGACACCCCTTTGGGCCACCCTAAACCCAAGAAGCTTGTTGGTTGGGTTCAGTGGCTGAACTGGTTGTGCTAATGGGGATACAGGCTGGTGGTTGCGCAAGGACCTCTAAGAAGATTTGTTCTGGGGTGACATCCTGTGTCCCCTGTAGAAATGAGACCAGAATCTGTATGAGGATTCAGAGATTAGGGGGAGTCGCCTACACGCACTTCCACTCCACAATAAAAGGACCATGGCTTGGGTGTCTGATGCTCTCCCAGGTGTCTCTGGGGATACCACCATCATTCCTCAGGCTCTTCAATTCCTAGTCAGGACTTTGGAAAGACTATCCCCAGAAAAATCAATCCCACATTTTGCCCTAAAACAAGTGTGTACAGTGCAGGGCCTTGAGAGATTAATAAGTGCTCATACAGGGCTAATGTGATCAGTAAAGATCACAGTATATGCACCTTACAGTGAAGTCTCGGTGCTTTGGCTTAAGGCATTCCAAAGGACCTGGGCAATAATGCCAGGCAGAACAATCATTTGTACTCCAGACTGGCCATCAGAAGTACCCCACAACCCAGTTAGATTTCACATTAAGGCTATGCCTACACTACTAGCTAGGGATGTGATTCCCCGGCTCATGTACACATGCTCACCCTAGCTCAGTGAGCACTGGCATGAGTATAAAGAGCAGGGTAGTTGGGTAGCCCAGGTAGTAACAGAGGAAGCATGCCTGAGCCGTGCTGAGTGCAAACCCACCTTAAAACAGCAGGTATGTTCTTGGCAGGGCTCAGCCACCTCTGCTGCAGCTACCCATGCTACCGGGCCTCCGCTGTTGCAGCTTCATGGAGTGAGCACCAGTATTTGTACACAAGCCAGGGAATCACACCCCTAGTTCATAGTGTAGACCTAGTCTCAGGCTAATCTATAAACTACATCCCAGATGTTCCAAATCTTTGTGACAAGACGTGCCAATGGATGATGTTCTGAAAGCAGTAAAAGAACATGGCCTGAGCAGCCATGGGCAGAAGAAGCCGAGGAGAATCCCTTTTGTGACCTGCACTGGGATGAGTGTGGCATGCCAAGCATCTGACCACAGATCTTTTTCCTCTGTTAGCTAAGCTTGGGGACACACAGGAGCTGGAGGAGTTCATTGCGGATCTGGATAAAGTGCTAGAGGGTATGTATGGAGCCTTGATCTCTGCCCCCTTTTGGTGACCACTGAAAGCTAGATCCTTCGCTGCTGGGCATCAGTGCAGCTCCCCTGAAGTCAATAGAACTATGGTGACTGATCCTGGCTGACGATTTGTCCCTAGGCATGACTGTGTCTGACCATGCCTCTCCCCGTTCTCCACGCTGTGCCGTCTGTTGCAGGAGTGCCACCTGTCCTGTGGCGGCTGCATCCTTCTCTCTTCTAACGTTAGGAATTGTACCTTGACAGAGAGCATGGAAACCTGGCAGGTGTAAATTCTGGCCTGCTGCCTCTAGGGTTGCAGAGCCCTTGGGCTGGAATGTGGTGTCTAGGCTAAAGTGTATCCTCCTGGGTTTGTCTGGCATAAGGCAGCCATGGCAGGGAATGTAATCTAGTGTTTAAGGGTGGGATTTCAATGGGAGTTAGGTGCCTGAATCCCCTAGAACAGTAGTTCTCAAACCTTTGTACTGGTGACTCCTTTCACACAGCAAGCCTGAGTGTGACACTCCTGTAAATTAAAAACATGTTTTTATGTATTTAACACCATTGTAAATGCTGGAGACAAAGCTGGATTTGGGGTGGAGGCTGACAGCTCACAATCCCCCTGACCCCCTGAAGGGTCCTGACCCCCAGTTTGAGAACCCTTGTCTTAAAGCACCACTCAGCTCCCATGGAATCAATAAACCTGGGCACCTAACTCCCTTAGGCTTGTTAGAAACACCAGCATTAAACACTAGTGGAATCTGGAGATCTCAGGTGAAATCCCGGCCCCACTGGAGTCAGGGGGAGTTTTGCCACTGACTTCAATGGAGCCAGGATTTCACCCTGGGATTCCATTCTAGTCTCTTCCACTCAGCTGCTTGGGTGACCTTAGGTGAGTCTCTCCTCTCACCTCTCTGCACCACCCTTTCCCGTCTGTCAGGTGGGGGTGATGATACAGTCCTGTCCTGAGGGAGGTGGCTGTGGGGCCTGACAGATATTGGTGAAGTGCTGGGCGTGCCACAGGTGATAAATTCTAGTCTCCATCATTCAGGGCTACATTGGCCCGGTGTGTTCGGGGCAGCCCTGGCAAGCTGCCACCCAAGCTCTGCACCCCTGCTGCTTCCGTGCAGCCCCCCTCTAGCCTGAGAGGAGACGGGAAACGACAGCACTTCCTGATTACATTTGTCTGGCGCTGTGCTGGTGCTGGGGCTGGAAGGAAACCCCCAGAGAGAGCTGGCCCAGGCTGGATTTCCCCTCACTGCAGCAGCCGGCTGCGCTTAAAACAAATCAGACCAGTGTGGATGTCCAGCATCTAGGATAATCTGTGGTGATAGGAGGAGCACAGGACAGCAAGCTGAGCTGCTATTGAACAAACACTGACCTCTGGGCCTGTAACACTGGCCTTTACTGAGCAGAGTGAGAGATCTTTCCTGCAACTCTTTGCCTGCTGCATTGCTCCCTGCTAATGAAAGCTAGTTGGGGAGGGGTTACATATGCAGGTGGGAGAGGGTTTCTATCTTCAGTTTTGTCTCAGGGAAATTCTTGCCCTTTTCTGCCCTCTGTATGCAGAGATACTGACCGCAACCTCTGGCCCACTTCTCCTCGAATGAGTAAAAAGCTGCAAATCAAATCCTCTCCCATTCATAACAGCTCACTTGGGAGAGAAGCAGTCATAACAAAATGCTGCTCTCCTCCAGCAGCTGGCACCCAGGCATCTCCACGCACTTTACAGGATGGCTGGTTTCCATCTTTACAGATGGGGAGATTGAGACATAATTAAGGCCCAAACTTTCAAAAGTCATTTTTTGGTGCCCAGCTTAAGGCAGTTAAGGTCTGACTGTTTTTTCAGATGTGCTGAGCAGCTCCCCTGGAGTTCCTTTGCTGCTCAGCACCCCTGAATGTGACTTCTGGGGGGGTGGGGGGGAAACACAAGTTGGCACCCAAAATCAGTTGGTCAATGTTGAAATGTTGGCTGTTAACCCCAAGCAGAGCCAGGAACTGGATCCAGGAGGTCTGATTCCCAGTGTCCTGCTTTAACCACTACACGCACAGCCTGGCAAAACAGAGATTTGGGTTTCCTTTGCGTTGGCTGAGTTCAGTGGCCTAACAATACACTTGCTTTGCCCTGCAGAGATGTGAGATGCTGTCTCTGGCCTGGAGTTCTGAGAAGAGGTTATGGCAGATCTGAGATGTTTCTCATCGTTCCACTCCATGCTTTCATGGCCTACTCTGGAAGAACAGGGTCTCAAATTCATACCCCAGGAGGCAAGGATAATACAGGCACGCTTCTCATCTGCAGAGCAACTGTCCAGCAACAAAAACTGACCTGAAGTGGAAATCCATCACGCCTCAGAGTCCTGGCTGGTTTCCTTCTGCCTCATTTGATTGCTGATTGTCTGAAGAGGGACATAAATAGCAAATACTGATTCATCTCAGGGTGGGGCACCTGTGCGTTGGGATTTTTTTAGGTACTGGCCTTGGCATGTTTCCTTCTGCATTTGGTGGGCTACTAACCACAAAAACTTTCCACTTTCAAGGCAAAATTTCTCCAGCTGTTACCCATAGCACTCCTCCTCCCTCCTCTTCCCAATATATTGTCTCCCTGTCTCTGAGGGGAAGGGGTGAGGTGGAGTGTTCTGAGGAGATATCTTTACTCTAAGCAGAATTCCAGGTGCTGGAATTTGTAAGTCATGGTAAGCTACCCCTGGAGTCCAGAGTCCCATCAGTGATGAGAAGGAAAGCAGGGTGAAGCCTTTTATTTCCCGACTCCATAAGGGTCCTCTCTGAGAAATTGTACAGTATTTCCTGGGCCTGTGGACAACAGTTTTTCTCTTAATGAACCTCCTGAAGTACTTTAACACTGCAGGGCTCTTTGGCATCAGTGGTAGCTCTGCTGGCAAATACCACCTGCAGCAATTGGGGGGGGGGCATCTCCATTTTAAAGTTGGCTAAGTGTCTGCTCATGCTCTAAGCACCTTCCCTAAAGGTTTAAGATGGGCTAGGCTAGCAATTGATTGCCATTTATTGTAGTTTAAGAGTAGAGGGAGAATCATACTAACCCTTTGGATCTCCACTAGAAGGTATAATGGGACTGCAAACCACCAGAGCTGAACATCCCTCAGCTTTGGATTTGGGTCACAGTTTTACAGTTGACCACATTTAATCTTGTGTTGATCTATACTGACCAAAGGAGGCTGTTGAATCCTAGTAAATAACCTTTAAAAATGACGCCAAGCCAGATCTTCAGCTGCCATAAATTGACATCTCTCCATTGACTTCCATGAAGCAATGTCAAAGTACCTCCAGCTGAGGATCTGTGCAATGAGGTGTGTCTTCAGGTTCAAGAAGATAGTTATTGCCTAAATCAGTGGCTTTTAACCAGTAGTCCATGAACCCTTGAGGGTCCATGAACTATGATTTCCAAAGGGGTCCACACCTCCATTTGAAATCTTTTAGGGGTCTGCAGATGGAAAAAAGGTTGCAAACCCCTGGCCTAAATAAGCAGACAATGGTTCTTACTTTCTCATAAATTCCCAGCTATTTACTGGATGTCTTCAGACCCTAAGTGCCTCTGCCTTGAATGCTTGTATTCTGTTGTAAATATTGTAAAATAAGGATGATTCTAAAATTTTTATACAGATGTGCATGTATTTTATGAATAAAAGGATTTTGTGAAGCCTTAACTCAGTGTGGATTTGCTCTGTGAATGCTACCTCCAGGGCTTTCCCATTCCTGGAGTCGCAGAGCTGTGCACTCAAGTAATCTTGTAAGTTATAGGATTGCACCTAACCCCATGGACAAAGGATCTGTGATGGGAGCTGGGGCCAAGTGATTCTCCCACATGGGCTATGTTTGACCCTTGGGTCACCCTGAGAAATATCGCAGCATTCAGACAGAAGTAGCCAAGCAACGAGGATGCTTGAAACAGTCTTCAATGGGCATGGTGTCTCATATGCAACCACTGCATCCTTTGACCCCTGCTTTCTTTATTACAGCGGAGCAGTGACTCTGTGATAGTTGAGGCTGAGACTCTTCTTTTTTTTTATACAGGCTCCAAAAATGACATGCTGAGTCAAATGGTCTTGAAAATTACCGTGCCTCAGGGGAGTGTTAGCAGTCCAAATCTGAGTCCATTTCACCAAGGGCTTCCTGAGATACAACCCCCTAAATAATAAATCAAATGACACCCCAATGTTATGGTTCTTATAAATTTGCCCCCATGTGGGGTTCAAACAATATCTCTGATCCTCCGCAAACTGCTGTCACCTGCTGGGGATTGTTCCCTGCTAGTCTCTGGCTAACCACTGCCTCTTTGAGGAAGCACTGTTTCAAGAGCTGTCTGGGTTGATGAGCCAGAGAAAGGCACTTGCATGTCCACAGCAGGACAGGGTGTTGGAGGCACACCTAAGTGTTCACAAGCAGCCTGACCTCAGAGCGTGTGACACAAGATAGCATGCAATGGCCATTAAACCCAAACAGCACCTATGCTACTGTGAGTCTGAGTGCTGCCCTTGTCAGCTTTCTAAAACGTGTGTTGTGCACCTGAGTTTTCTAGGACTACTTCGAGAACTTCACTGATGGTTTACAAGCCAAGAAACTTTCCTAGGTAGACAGGCCACGTGGGGTGGGGTGGAGAATCAGACTGGAGAACAAGAGTGTAAAACTGCAAAGGATAGGATGAGGTGTGAGTGGAACAGGTTGTGCACAGATGAATGGGTGTATCATTTTGAGTCCGTGCATCTGAGACAGGGTGTGTGTGGGGGATGTGTGAACCCTGTATCCAGGGGGCTGGCCAGCTCAAGTCAGGCCTTCTACAGCTGGTGTATTGGAGTGGGTGGCTCTGATCTCACAACTGAGCTGGTGGGAGTTCTGCAGCTTGGACCAGCTGAGTTTCACTGGGAGTGGGAGCAGATGGTGCTTGGGCTGAAGCTGGCTGGCTCTGTGTGTGTTTTAAGGGTGATTTTAAACACGTTGCATACTGAACAGAACACTAAACCTTGACACGATCAGAGGAGATAATCAGTGGAAGGGCAGAGTGCCGACACCAGTTTATAAGGAACCAAACTGATGTTAATCATCAAATATTAGGAATATGGGGACTCTGGAGGGAGCTGAACTTGGATTTGGTACTGGAAGAAATGTGGATGAGTGCTGGTGCTGAGGATAGGTGGGAAAAGCAAAGACACAGGGTGTGGGGACAACAGCATTTTCTCTCAGGGGCTGTGGAAGGGATCTGACCACTTCTCACATTTCAGTTCTCTGTTTTAGTCTTTTTCTAGTTCTTCTCCTTTTAACCTCCCACAAATTTAAACCTTACTTGAGAAGACTGAGTCCCTTCCTTCACTTCTTGCCACCTTTGTCTTTGTTAAAAGGAGGATGAGCCCAAACCAACCCCCCAGACCCTGAGTTGCCTTAAAGGTGTACATTGGCAGCACTTGCGTTCCTGACTTCAGTGGCGTGTTACTGATTTACATCAGCTGTAGCTCTGGCCCTTGAGCTGGGTGGGAAGTTAAACCTGGATCCCAGCTTGGTATCCATTGGCTCACAGAACAGAGTGTCTCCTGGCAAATCATTTATTTGTACTACTGTAGCCTGTAGGAGCCCCAGGCATGGACCAGGCCCCACAGTGTTAGGTGCTGTGCAAATACAGAACACACAGATGGGTCTTGCCCCAGAAGCTGACTACCTAAGGGAACATCTATACTCACCCACAGGCAGGCAGGTTCAGCCTGGCTCCACTGAATTGGGCTCATGCTGCAGGGCTAAAAATAGATCTAAAAATGTGTAGATACTCCCACTAAGGGTGGACCCCATGTTCTGAGACCCCACCCCATTGCCAACTTTCCAGCCTGGGCTGCAGCCTGAGCAGGAATGGCTACACTGCCATTTTTAGCCCTGTAGCATGAGCCCTGCGAGCCAGAGTCAATTAACCTAGGCGCTGCAACTCCCTGCCAGGGACATTTTTGGGCAGTGTAGATTTATAGTGCTAATTGCCATAGCAGATGTCTGGGCAAAGATGCATCCACCTGCATAAGTACCATGTGGGAAACACTGCAAGGACCCCAAAGCGGTGGGGGGCACCACTAGACAGGTAGGGCACTGCTGGCATGGCTCAGTGAGGCACTGCACTAGTGATGGGAGACATGGGGCTTTTCCCTTGGGGGCTGCTCACTGAGATGTGGGGAGGAGGAGGAGGAGGAGGAGATAGATCTCCAAGACATTCTGCAGGACACTGAGGGATGCTCAATGAGGCTGGGAGGGCAGCTACAGGCCACTGAGGGCTGCCTCACAAGGTTCAATGGTCACTTAGTTCCTCTTGCTGCAGCTGAGCCTCAGATTTCCGTGGCTCGAGGGGATCTGACATGTCATTGTGATCACAGTATGGTTTGACAGAACAATTGTTCAGACTTTGGGGGCTGGTAAAAGGGGCAGAGACTACATCGATATCCACATGGCTGGGATACGGACTGACTCCGAATAAACATGTTCACATTAAACTCCTGCTTCTCTTTATTTCATTGCACAACAACTTGAACGAAAGGGGCTTGTTCCTCATTTAAAATGGCCTGTAGTGAGAATCCGGGGGTCCAATTCGCATCTCACAGCTCCTTTCACCCAGTGTAACTCATTGACTTAAATGGAGACACTCCCAACTGGCAGTGGGATAAACTGGGGAAGAATCAGACCCCCTGCCCTGGAGCCCATCTTTCTGCCTATGGATTTTACTTTGACTGTGCATGGAAATACAGGCGTATTGGTCAGTAAGCATCCCAGATTGCTTTTTTCTGAATGAGTGCCATCTAGTTGCTTGTGCTTAAGAACAGACCTGGAATTTCCCTCTTTTCCTGCTTTCAGGGGCAGCCTGATTTGCCAGAAGATAACAGGACTTCTGTAAGTTGCTGCCTCTGTGTTCTCACAGGGAGCATTGTGCCCTTGATTACACCTGTGCAATCTCATTGCCTGCCAATGGTAACCTCAGTGGTAGCTGGGCAGCTCCCTTGCCCTCGGTGTGTTTGCACACATGCAACTGATTGGCCCTGTAATGGCAATTTAATCAATGATCCCATTGAGGCTGTACAATGGAGATCAGAGCTCTGCTGAGCTGTACTGCTTCTTCAGGACTTTACAGGGATCAATGCTATTAACAATGGCCCTTAGTTATTAGTCAGGAGCTAGTGCTCAGAACGTGCCCAGCAGGTCTAATGGCCCCTGTCCAAGACTATGGACTGTGCATCACGCAAGCTCCAATTTGAGGGTTTCCACTGCACTTGTGGGATGCCTAGGCTGGTGATGTCCTCTGCACAGAGCTGAGCCACCCCCTGGGAGCAGATCTGGTGAGCATGCAGTCTGACACAGTCACTTGTCAAAACAGAACCACAAACTATAGCTAAGAGTTTCCCTTGAAAATAAATATCAGCATCACTTTCCCCTCAGACTATTTCTGTCCCCTTCTAGCTATATGTCACGATACCCTGTTCCTGATGATTTCCAGCTGATAAAGTGAAATGATGCACAATTATGTTTGATAAGAAGATGTTAGTAGAACCGGAGAGCAAGGACATTTTTAGAGTGCATTTGCCATCAGTAGTTAATTGATGGCATTAAAGTTCTTTAAAGCCTCTAATTATAATATTTGTCACATGATCTGATAGATCCATTTCTAATTACATCCCCCAAAACTACACTAAAAGAACCTTAAGGTTGCAAAGTCAAGCACTTGGATGTTAGGAAATGCCCAAATTAAGGTTGCTTGTGCAACCTTAATTTATCCTTCTTGGACATATATGCATTATGATACAGTCTTTAATTATGGGATCACATACTATTTTTTCCACAGCACCTCTGTCTTTTTTAGAGCACAGGATGGCCAGTGCTCCCTGAATGAGTAGTTATTTAATAAGGTTGTTTTATCCTTATTGCTCAAGGTGTGGACTCAGCTTATTTACTGCACACCATCCAAACCCTGCTCTGAATACAGAACGATTAATTTCCTCTTGGGCTGTTCTATCATGCTCTCACTGCACTATTTTAGTTCCTCGCAGACATTAGAATCATAGACTTTTAGGGTTGGAAGGGACCTCAGGAGGTCATCTAGTCCAACCCCCTGCTCCAAGCAGGACCAATCCCCAGATTTTTACCCCAGTTCCCTTAATGGCCCCCTCAGGGATTGAACTCACAACCCTGGGTTTAGTAGGCCAATGCTCAAACCCCTGAGCTATCCCTCCCCCCAATGAAAGTTATCTTAACATTAAATGAAGTTATCTTCACAACATCTCTGTGATGTGAGAGGGGTGAGTTAGCCCCATTTTACACATGGAGAACTGGAGCACGGAGCTCGAAGCCAACATTGTCAAAAGTTTCCACTCATTTTGGGTGCTCAATTTGGGAAGCCCAGGGCCTGATTTATCAGTGTCCTTAGCATTACACAGCACTTTACATGTTCGAAGCACAGCTCCCAGGGACTTCATCTGTAGCTGTGAGTGCTCAGCATGTCAGTAAATCAGACTCCTACAGGCCACCAAGAAAGTGATCAATACACAATCAGTGACCCGCCCCCGGGAAAATTTGTAGCATACAAGACAGGCAGAGGCAGGGATAGAATCTGTTTCTCCAGGGAGGTATTCAACTGCCCTTACTATGAGACCATTTTCTCTCTCCTTGCAATCCCCTGCCTCATTCACCGCACACCTTCCAACTTCTGCACAAAATGAGGCAGGGATCCTACAGACAATAGTCTCCTTCATGGTATAGCCCTGATTTATCCCTAAGACAGCTCCATTGAATGGCACAGGGGTCCTGTGGGAACAACAATATGGATGTAATTAAAGGCTGTATCATAATGCATACACACAAGGACAGAGGGGAGCTGACTTAAGGTTGCACAGACAATGAGTGCAATGGTTTGTGGATGGCCCCTGCTGAGGCCTTCTGCAGCTGGCATGAGGTTTATAAATATCCAGCAGTCACTCACTCTTTTAGAAAAAAAGGATCTAAAGTGTATTTTAAAAGGAATTGACCATCGCTCAGCTGCAGATGGAAACATGAGCTTTGTGGTCTGCTGGCTGGGGAAGGAGAGCCTTTAAACTACCTAGTTCCTCCCTGATTGCACAAACCCTGCCTCTAGAACATGGGAACACCTGCTTTTTCATGGCTACCCTGGGGCAGGGGAGCACATGTGACGAGGGGGCAGCAGCTAGCATGAGCTGTGTGTCCAGGTGCAAGGACTAGGGCAGCTCAGCTGCAAGCACAGCTGGTGCTTCCTGTGCCAGGGACTCTAACCTGGAGTCATGCAGGCAACCCAGCTACAAAGCAGTCTAGTCCTGAGCCCTGCAGCAAGCAGCAGGACAAATGTATGCTGGGTGTTGCTGTGGATTTATACCAGTTTGCAGGCCTCCAAGTGACCCTAGGGATCTGCCACCATCACTATTAAAAAGGTGCAAAGATGAGCATCCATTGCAGAAAACTCCCACAAAGTAAGATTATCGAACCTGAAAGAACAACAATTGCTATGGCCAGACCTTATTTTCCTGGAGGAAGTGTAGCCTAGTGGCTAGAGCATTGGCCTGGGACTCAGGAGACTTGGCTTCTAGTCACTGATTTGCCATTGGCTCATCTTGGACAAGTCATGTCACCTGTTTCCCATCCCCCAAATGGGTGTAATGATATTGACTTCTTTTGTAAAGTGCTTTGAGATCTACCAAAGAAAAGTGCTGTATAAGAGCAAGGCATTACATTATTATTTCAAATCCATCCTTTCATATATACCCATCACTGTACCTATAACAGGAGCAGTGGGAACACAACATTGCAATGGTTTCCCTGACTGGGACTTTGAACCTGTCTCAGGGTCAGAGGAAAGCACTTGGACCATCAGAGAGCTCTTAACCTACATAAAAAACAGCTTTCCCTTCCAAATATATTGTTACTGTCCCTACTTGTCATTCTCCCCTTAGCTAGGTTCAGTTTGATCCTATGAATTGCTCATTCCCTTCAGTCACTCTACAATGCCAGGTGTCATGTGGGAGCTGGATCCACTGCCCACTCTGAGGGTTGGAGGTCAGGCCCTAGGTGCCAGAGCACTGCAGAGGTAGGCAATGTATAGTTCTCTGCCATCCCTCTGGTGCAAGCAGGGGGCAGCAGTAAGGGGCTCCGGTGCAGCCCTGCTCCATTGAGAATGCTGCTGTGCTGTGGGATATTTGACCCTGCCTGGTGTGCATCTGTGCCACAAAGTGAGGGGTTAATGCAAATGACAGCACTACAGTCTGCTCCTGAAAATGGGGGCTAGATGAATCTGAGTGGCTGCTTTGGATCATTGGGGGATACCCAGAAGGGATGCCTGGGAAAGTCCAGGATGAATGCCTGAGCATTTTCATATGAGGAGCGCACACAGTACCGGAAAGTAGCAGGCGAGGCAGTGCACCAAGATGCAAACTTTTCCAATGAGATCCATCTTAACCTCTGCTGCTCCCTGTTGCAACAATGAGCCTGGCCTCAGAGAAGAACACAACAGTCCTGATAGCGGGGAGGCATAGCTCAGTTGTTTGAGCATTGGCCTGCTAAACCCAGGATTGTGAGTTCAATCCTTGGGGAGCCATTTGGGAAACTGGGATAAAAATCTGGGGATTGGTCCTGCTTTGAGCAGGGGGTTGGACTAGCTGACCTCCTGAGGTCCCTTCCAACCCTATGATTCTATGATCATTGAAATCAATGAGTCTCACCACTGACTCCCATAGGCTTGGGATCAGGCCTCATGTGACACTGAGCTCTCCTTTGCACATCAAATACCATAGATCAAAAGCCATTCGGCAGCTGTGTGCTCTTACAGAGAAAGAGCAAGTCTAGTTCTGGGGAGCGATGCTGGATCAGCGGTCTGGGTGCTGCTAGTCAATGTCCTCTGCCAGTGTGCCACAACATTCCCCTGGAAGGGGCAGCCTAAGGGTGGATGAAAGGATTCCATGTCTGGGGCTCTTAAAGTGATCCTCTGGGATGGAAGTCATTCCACTTGATTCTCATTTCCAGAAAGGCCCATTTATACCATTCCAGTTGTGTAAAGTGGCCTTAAAGTGGGAGTGGAGGACCTGCTAGACTGCCAGAGTGGTGTGGATGGGCCTGGATGTAGATGAGAGTCAGACCTATTCTGGCCAAGACTTTCCCAAAGTGGCGAGTTTCTGGGTGGTTCATTAAAGGGGATGACCTTTCAGCAGGAGGGTGCTTGGTGCTTTCTGGAGATCAGGCCTCCTTATGGTATCCCAGCTCAGGCACCCCAAATCCCTAGCCATACCTGAAATCTTGGCCTAGCTCCATGTCAAAGATCACTACTGGCAAAGGGCCATATGTATAGGGGAAGTTTGTGCTGCCTCTGGTCATGTTGTACCTGATTTGAGGATGAATATGTCCCCATGGCTGCTGCTCTAGTGCCTTTCAGCAGTCACTTAAAGGACAACAGGGCAACTTAGAGGTGGTCAGTGAGACACAGTGAAAAGGCTGCAGCAGCTTCTATGAAAGATCAGAAGCTGGGTCTAACTGTGGGAAGATGCCATGCTCAGAGCTGCTCAGAAATCTGCCTGTGGGATGCTAAGCAACTGGGAGAGCAAAGTGGATTGGGAACACAGAGTGGTGAAAGACTCAACACTTGGGCTAAATCAGCTGGGACTGGACAGAGCACTAGAGAGTGTGTTACAGGGACCGACTCTGCACTGGGGAGGGGTGGGTGGGATGGGCCAAATGTCACCTAGTAGGTTTCACCACTTCTGTGAGTCGTTCCATGTAGTGGCATCACCACCAACACTATCTCTGCATAACCCACCCACATCTCCTGCCCCCTTAGTCCTGTGACTGCAGCTAGTAGCATGTGGGAAAGTATTTAAAAACTTGTCTCCAGAAAGGGTTGGAAACCAGACCTCTCCCTACTGGGCTTGCCTTGCTATGCATGTTATGCAGAGCCGGTGAGGTTAGCCACTTCCTTGCATCACAGCCACACATGATGTCAAGTTTCCCAGAAGATATCTGCTACACACACAGCGCAACGTGACCTAAGGAGTTGCCAAGCAACTTGTTCTATAAATATACACAAGCCTCAAAGGTTCTTCTCCGCAGCCCAAAGCAGCAAAATAGTAGGGGCAGCAAAATGTGTTAGTGATTGTTTATCGGGTGAGTTGCTGGGAGGGGTGGCTGGTTTTGCGCAGGGCCTTTGGCAGCACAAACCCTTGAGTCAGTGCCGAAATCCGTCCTTTAAAACATAAAAACTGAGCAAAGTCACCCTAGGACCTGTGGACAGTGCTGGGTTCTTTCTGGCTCCTGTGTGTTCTGTAAAGACCCTGCAGGGAGTATCCAGTCACCATTCTGTTGCTGGTGCACGAGCCAGAAGAAATGGTGAACTTTTCTCCCTTAGCTGTGCTGACTATGCCAGGCTAGCCAAGTGTAAGATGTAGGAAAACTGACATTTGTCATTAACATCAACAGATCTAACCCTGAATCCATGTAGGCAGAAGGGACATTTTTACAGCCTCTTGTGATCACAGTCTAGGGGTACAAACATGTGTTTGTTCTTAAATGGGAAGTGCTCTTCGCTGTCATGCGTGGCTGTCCAGTGGGGCATCCCACCCAGCAGATGTCTGCTGTACCTTTCTTCAGAGCCGGTCAAAACGTCTCACGGTGCAACAATTTGATGCAAAATCTCCACAAAAAATGGCAAATAAATAAAATTGAACAAATTTTGGGGAAAAACTCTTTTTTGCCATTTGCCCCTACTGGTTGACATTTTTCAAATTTGGATGAAAATTCTCCTTGAAATGTCAAAGAAAACAGCCAAAACTTCAAATAAAATAAAGTAAAAAGCCAATGAACCAGCTCTCCCTTCCTTTAGCATCTCTAACATAAGGTGTTAAGACATGTGCTGTCCTTCCAATGAAGGGCACCAGCAGCACATGTGACATCCTGTTTGCTATTGGTCCTCTTTCTTTATGGTCCAATGTCTACTCTCATTTATTAACTTCAATAGGGTTTCAACAAGCGCTTATTGCCTACAACTTAGGCCCTGATCCAGCAAAGTCCAGAAGCACATGCTTAACTTTCAGCTACCAAGCAGACCCATTGATCTCATAGACTCATAGACTTTAAGGTCAGAAGGAACCATTATGATCATCTAGTCTGACCTGCACAATGCAGGCCACAGAATCTCACCCACCCACTCCTGTACCAAACCCCTAACCTATATCTGAGTTATTGAAGTCCTCAAATCATGGTTTAAAGACCTCAAGGTGCAGAGAATCCTCCAGCAAGTGACCTGTGCCCCATGCTGCAGAGGAAGGTGAAAAACCTCCAGGGACTCTGCCAATCTGCCCTGGAGGAAAATTCCTTCCCAACCCCAAATATGGCGATCAGCTAAACCCTGAGCATGTGGGCAAGACTCACCAGCCAGCACTCAGGAAAGAATTCTCTGTAGTAACTCAGATCCCACCCCATCCAACATCCCATCACAGACCATTGGGCATATTTACCTGCTAATAAAGATCAATTAATTGCCAAAATTAGGCTATCCCATCATACCACCCCCCCTATAAAGTTATTAAGCTTAGTCTTGGTTTCAGAGTAGCAGCCATGTTAGTCTGTATCCGCAAAAAGAACAGGAGTACTTGTGGCACCTTAGAGACTAACAAATTTATTTGAGCATAAGCTTTAGTGGGCTGTAGCCCACGAAAGCTTATGCTCAAATAAATTTGTTAGTCTTTAAGGTGCCACAAGCTTGATCTTGAAGCCAGAGATGTGTTTTGCCCCCACTGCTCCCCTTGGAAGGCTGTTCCAGAACTTTACTCCTCTAATGGTTAGAAACTTTCATCTAATTTCAAGTCTAAACTTCCTGATGGCCAGTTTATATCCATTTGTTCTTGTGTCCACATTGGTACTGAGCTTAAATAATTCCTCTCCCTCCCTGATATTTATCCCTCTGATATATTTATAAAGAGCAATCATATCTCCCCTCAGCCTTCTTTTGGTTAGGCTAAACAAGCCAAGCTCTCTGAGTCTCCTTTCATATGAGAGGTTTTCCATTCCTTGGATTATCCTAGTAGCCCTTCTCTGTACCTGTTCCAGTTTGAATTCATCCTTCTCAAATATGGGAGGCCAGAACTGCACACAGTATTCCAGATGAGGTCTCACCAGTGCCATGATCTCTGAGACATGCAACACCTGTTGCCTGAAAAGGATACATGCCCCTCACCCTGCAAGAATTCTTCGCCCAGGGTGTACCTGAGCATGATAATAGCTTCTGTTCAATTTCACAGGGCAGAAAAAATATGCTTTTAAATATACAGAATGGAGAGTGGGAAAGCCTAAAGCAGCCAATAAATGGGTCAGATAAGAGCATCCCTTTCTCATGTCTGTAGTGGACATGGTGCAAAGTTTATCGGCCCTGATTGCATCCGCTTGACAGCAGCATGTGACAGGCTGAGTGTTTGCTACTCCCTACAAGCCACATAGTTCCCCCACCAACCGGGCTCTTTGCTGGAGGGTGGGGGACAGCTTGTGGGACACTTCCAACAACCAAACAGCTCTGCAGAGAGAACAGAACTATTCAGACTTTGTTTAAAACTCCACAAGACCTCTGAGATCTCGGTTTTGACCCTAGCCTGCCCCTGGATCTCAATTCCTGAACCACTTTTGGCCAAGATCCAAGCCTACACCTACACCTACCTGCAACTCATGCTCCAAACACTAGGCTTGATTATCAGAGGCAGTGCCAGACATCAGCAGCTTCAAACCCATAGATAAAAATGTTCTAGACAGACTAGGTATTGTTACTAGCCGGCTGCTGATACCAACGGTACACTTAGGTAACTTTTAATTTCACTTCTTCTTTGGATCTTTCCTAACCTTCTTGTGACCCTTGTGATCAAAATCCCCGTTACCCCTTGTGAACAAGCCAGGGAGGAAATCCCCACAACTATGGGTCTCTTTTCCCACATTGCGAGGTCAGAGGAAGGAGTCATTCACTGTCCTGCCCAGACATTTCACAAAGAGACAGAGCTGTTCCGTAGCACCTTGAAATGCTGCCGTGCAACAAGGTGTGTTGTCTTGCACACCTTCCTGCAGAAGAGAATGAAGCAAAAGGTTGTCTTCTGTAAAGCACTAAAAAGGAAGGAGCTCCCTCCTCCCTTCTGTTCTCTCAAAATATCCTTGGACCAGCTCATCTTTACGTAGGGGAGTTACACTAGAGATAAACCTGGCCCCACAGATCAGCTGCCCTTGCTTGGTTCCACTCTTATCTCTGAGCCTGAATGTTCCAGCTCCCAGGTCTACACCAGCACTCGAGCAGTGGGGTGTGGGTGCCATACTTCAGGTGATATCACTTGGGTCTCTATATCTGTTCTTCCTGGGATGGCCATGTGGACATAAGTTGAAGTTCCCCTGGAAACCCCAATGACCTGAGCAACACCCGCTCTTGTTTAGGTCAAGGGCACAAGGGGCTAGGTGTGATCTGCTGTTCAGGGCAGGGCGGCTGTTGATCCAGGATGTTTCTATCTTGCCCTGAGATCATCAGTCTGGAGACTCTCTGGCCCCATCCTCAAGTATTCACAATATTAGAAACTTGTATCATTTCATCACTACGGGGCCAGGTCAAATCCAGCCCAGGATGGTATCCCTCAGGATAGAGAAGAGTAAAGATGCACTGGGTCTCCTGTAGTTGGGGTGCTGCACTCATACCCAGACACCCTGGTTCCCTGCCTGTCCCCTTGCAGACTGGGGAACACAGCTTGTGTTGGGCAGTGTCGCCCCCTGGGACCTGCCTGGGACCTCATCCAGATCCTGCAGTTATGGAGAGGATTGCTGACTGCAGGCTGCAATGCCGCCATATCTTTATCGCCCAAGTCAGTTGCCTAAGTGAAGTCAGTTTGTAGGAGCTCTCTCCCTCCTCTGGACTCTAGCAAAGAACCACCACCTGTAGCTGCTTGTCGGCAGTCTCAGCAGAGAGGCTGAAGACTGAACGGGGCACAGAGACCTTTTGATATGAGGGCCCCCCAAGTGAGAACTGAGGGGCACAGACTCACTCTTGGCAGAGCATGCTGAGTGGGGGTCATATGGCCCTGGACCAATCAGCTCTGCAGAGACCTTTACTCCCCAGGGCTGTCAGCCCAGAGCCTTCCACCAGTGCTGAATGGGCTGTTTGAAGGTAACAGATAACAGGGCAGGTTGCTTGTAGCACCGTGAGCTCCTTCAGAGGAGACAGAAGTGACATAAACCACACCCATCAGACCAGAGCGGGTACATGGGACTCATGAGTGCCCTGGCACACCTTTGAGGCTGTCTGTTTCTTTACACCACAGGGCAGGTTGCCTAACAACTACTGTAGTCTTGCTGCTATCTGCTTTTCTTATAAGCCATACATCACACACGCGGCTGCCTTGGGGCAGGAAGTGGCTAACCAAGAGCCTGGCAGCAAATCACACTGACCCAGAACAGCACCTGCCTTGGGAGATCAGTTAAAAACCTGTGCTCATTACAGAGAGCTGCCTCCTCTGTGCTCTGCTGGGAGCCAGGGTCTGTAATATCATTTATGGCCATAGGGAATCTGCTCCACCACTGCCCACAGACCCTGTGGAACTGACACCATGAGCCAGATCCCCTGCTCATCCAATAGACAAGTCTCCATGTTGGGAATGGGGTAAGGTCCAGCCCCAATCCCCATTGGTAGCACAGCCCCAGCTGGCCAGATCTGCTGAGCTCACATGTACCACAAATGTCTGAGTTTTTTTCAGGCCAGATCTCCTGTGATCACATTGACCAAACGTTTCTTTTGCCACAGGAGTCTCCCTCCTATGCAGGAGCACAGGTGCAGTGCTCTGTTGGTGCTGGAGGCCTCTCTCAAGAGGTGTGGGGAAAGGATTCACACTAAGATATAGGGATGGTCTAGAAGCAATGCCCTGTGCATGTCCTTTGCTCCCTGGGCTGGTAGCAGGGGGATGCTCCATCCCGGGGGAGGGGACATCTCCCTTTGTTCTCTAGTGATCCCCTCTGGTCAAATGAAAGAGCAGCACAAAGACAATCCGTGGGGCACATCATCCCACCAGAGACTGGGTCCCACCACACGGGCCTGCTGGGGGACAGAAGGGGGGAGTAGGACGGGAGGAACAGATGGTGATGTACAAATGGAACACAGAGAGCACTGATTTAGAAGATTGTCCCTCTCCAAAAAGAAAGAATCAAACAAGAAGAGTAGGGGGGAGATTGAAACAAAGGTGTGGCGGGGGGGGGGCAGAAACAAGGAGCCATTGTGAATAAAGGGGCAAGAGATGCCATAACCAAGCATGGGAGAAGAGCTTAATTTGGGGTGGAAGGTTTTATTTCTGGGGATGTTTTTTGGCTAACAACCCTAATTTGTGACTTAACTGAGCCAAAGAAGCCCTCCTTCCTCACATTTCAGAATCTTCCCAGTCCACACCTGTCATAAACAGACAGACAGAAGCCAGCGCCCCGCCCCCGCAGGAACGGCCGATCCCCGGTGGTCTCGCAGAGCTAGGGAGAGAAGGCAGCACCCTAATCCTGCAGGAACGGCCGCTCCCTAGTGGTCTCGCAGAGCTACGGAGAGAAAGCACTAGCGAGACCACTAGGGAGCGGCCGTTCCTGCAGGATTAGGGTGCTGCCTTCTCTCCCTAGCTCTGCGAGACCACCGGGGATCGGCCGTTCCTGCGGGGGCGGGGCGCTGGCTTCTCTCCCATGCTCTGCTTACATCGGAATGTCTCTTTCACCTGAACCACCTGACCAGAGGACCAATCAGGAAACAGGATTTTTTTCAACTCTGGGTGGAGGGAATTTTGTGTCTGAGGTCTTTGTCTGTCTGCCTGGTTTTCTCTCAGCCTTGAGAAGTGATTTCTGTTTTCTAATCTTCTGTTTCCAAGTGTGAGTACCAAACATGGTTTTGTTGTTTTTGTATTTACATGTCTATAGTGGCTGGAGTGCTTTGATTTGTATTCTTTTTGAATAAGGCTGTTTATTCAATATTCTTTTAAGCAATTGACCCTGTATTTGTCACCTTAATACAGAGAGACCATTTTTATGTATTTTTCTTTCTTTTTTATATAAAGCTTTCTTTTAAGACCTGGTGGAGTTTTTCTTTAGTAGGGAACTTCAGGGAAATTGAGTCTGTACTCACCAGGGAATTGGTGGGAGGAAGAAATCAGGGGGAGATCTGTGTGTGTTGGATTTGCTAGCCTGATTTTGCATTCCCTCTGGGTGAAGAGGAAAGTGCTTTTGTTTCCAGGACTGGAATTACAGAGGGTGGACTCCCTCTGCTTGGATTCACGGAGGTTGCTTCTGTGTATCTCTCCAGGAGCACCTGGAGGGGGGAAGGGAAAAAGGATTATTTCCCTTTGTTGTGAGACTCAAGGGATTTGGGTCTTGGGGTCCCCAGGGAAGGTTTTTCAGGGGGACCAGAGTGCCCCAAAACACTCTAATTTTTTGGGTGGTGGCAGCCGTACCAGGTCCAAGCTGGTAACTAAGCTTGGAGGTTTTCATGCTAACCCCCATATTTTGGACGCTAAGGTCCAAATCTGGGACTAAGTTATGACAACACCCTCATAGGAAACTCCCGTGACATTGCTCTTGGGCACAGCACTGGAGTCTGTCAGAACCCTTGGGAGATGGAATACGTGGCCTGGTGAACTAGCACGTACAGCAGGGGGCGGGTCGCCCCTCCCCCATAAGACACACACAGCTCACAGTCATCCTTCACAATAATGGAAGAAAAATGTAGTGCTGCTACTCACAGTTTGAAAGCTTTGGCCATTAAGCGAAAGCACCATGGCAAAGGCAGTGCCATGGGGAAAGGTGTGCCCAAAGCACATGATGCTTACAAAGCCATGAAGATGTGAAACACACGTCTCCAGAGAAAAGGGCCATATTCCCTCACGCTTATCCTGCTCTTCACTGAAATGGAACAATGTTCTCTGAGGGACTGTTCCTTGTCCTGGTGTTGCTAGCTGGGAGCTCCATTGACTTCAGTAGCATTGGAGCCTAAATTTGCCATATCGCTCAGGCTCACATTTATATTTAAACTTCTAGCTATTGTAGAAGGAAACAATTTTTGGATGATTAACCTAGTTCTCTTCTGAAACTGCCCCCATGGCATGTAGAATTGTAGCCATGTAGGTCCCAGGATGTTAGTGAGACAAGGTGGGGGATGTAATATATGTTATAGGACCAACTTCTGTTGGTGAGAGAGACAAGCTTTCAAGCTTACACAGAGCTCTTCTTCAGGTCTGGAAAACTTATTGAGGTCTGAGTCTGGTCTACACTACAGGCTTACATCGGTATCACTACGTCACTCAGGGGTATGAAAAATCCACACTCGTGAGTGATGTAGTTATACCAGCCTAACTCCTGGTGTAGACAGTGCTAAGTTGGTGGGAGAGCTTTTCCCGTCAATATAGATAGCGCCTTTCACAGAGGTGGATTAACTGCACCAACAGGGCAGCTCTCTCCTGTATGCATAGAGCATCTTCATTAAACTGCTACAGCATGCAGCTGTAGAGCTCCCCTCTGAGAGCCACAAGGTAGAACAGATTGTTTGGCATAAATAGTTAACACACATTTCCAGGGACTATTCAAGGTGAAGTGGCCCATTAACTCTCCTCTAGTCATATGGGGGGAGAGGAAGTGTGTGTGTGTGTGGCAGGGAAGCAGCTGCGGGGGAGATTGTTAGTGGGTTTCAGATTGTTGTAATAAGCCAGGGGTTGGCAACCTCTCAGAAGTGGTGTGCTGAGTCTTCATTTATTCACTCTGATTTAAGGTTTTGCATGCCGGTAATACATTCTAACGTTTTTGTAAGGTTTCTCTCTATACGTCTAAACTATGGTTGTATGTAAAGTAAACAAGTTTTTTAAAATGTTTAAAAAGCTTCATTTAAAATTAAATTAAAATGCAGATCTTATTAGTTTAGTGCAGTGATTCTTAACCTGGAGTGCACACCCCCCTGGGGCAGGGCCAGTGCAAGAATATTTTGCGCCGTAGGCGAAACTTCCACCTTGCACATAAGTTCATTGAGGGGCAAATCCCCAACGAGCCTTTATAGAGCCCAGCGGCCAGCCTGCCCAGGGGCCAGCCGTGCCCAGGGGCTGCTCCCCAGACCGAGTTCCCCTCTCCCCGCCCCCTGAACAGCCCCCCACAAGAGCCCTCCCCCCCACCCCGGTGGCCGCTGCCCAAAGTCCACTCACTGGCTTTGCCGGGCTTGGGCTGCTGCAGCAGTTCGGCAGGGAGGAGCCACTTTCCGGAGGCACTAGCGAGCCAGAGCATCCTGCTTGCGGCAGCAGCGAGCCCCAGCCATGGAGGAGCCGGTGTGGTGCAGGGGGGCAGCAGCCCTGCAAAGGCGGCAGCAGCACCACTAGTGGGGAGCAGCTGAGTGCCCACCCCTGGCCCTCCTGCTCAGACTGTGGCTCGGCGCCCCCCCGGGGGCTCGTGCAGGCTGCAGTGGATGTATGTGGGCACCAGCCCCCATGCGCCCCCTGGCTCCCCCCTGGCCTAGGGCTACCATATTTCAACAATCAAAAGAAAAGGGAGAGCCCTGCCCTCGCACCCATCCACTCCCTCCCACTTCCCATTCCAATTGCCCCAGTCAGAAGCCCCACCCCCACCCCCCCTGCTCCTTGTACCCTGACTGCCCCCTCCTGGAACCCCTGCCCCTAACTGCCACCCCAGAACCCCACCCCCTATCTAAGCCTCCCTGCTCCTTGTTCCCTGACTGCCCCCTCCTGAAATCCTCCCACCCTAACTGCCCCCCTAGGATCCTACCCCTTACCTGTCCCCTGACTGCCCCAACCCTTATGAACACCCCTGCCCCCAGACAGACCCCCGGGGGACTCCCTCACCCGTCCAACCACTCCCCACCCCCTGAGAGGATCCCCAGAACTCCTGACTCATCCAACCCTCCCCCTGCTCCCTGACTGCCCCCCAAGACTCCCCTTACCATGCCCATGCCGGTCAGACGCTGGCTTCACGTGGAGTTTTGCCTCCACGTGGAGTGCTGAGGCAGCGGGAGGGGGTAGCTGTGGGAGGAACAGTGGCGGCGGCTCACATTTCCAGGAGCCACAGAACCCGAGTGTGGTGAGGGGGAAGCCGGGGGGCATGCCTGCCCGGGCTGTGGCCCAGTGTCCCCCCCCGGGGGGGGCTCCTGAAGAAGTGGATGCATGCTGGTGGTGGGCCTTGTGCGCCCCCTGGCTCCTCCTCGCCGCACTCAGGCTCTGCAGCTCCCAGGAGTGTGAGCTGCTGCCGCCCCTCCCGCAGCAGGCTCAGGGCCCCGTGCCCCAGCTGCTCACTCTCCTGGAAGCCGCAGAACGAGTGTGGTGAGGGGGGAGCCAGGGGCGCGCCTGCCGCCGGTCTAGGGTCCTGGCCACCGGCCCTGCTTCACTCAGCCCGCTTCACTCAGCCGGCCACGTGCACTGTGCGGGGCCGGTGGCCAGTATCCCGGCTGGCAGCCACATGGCAGGCAAAATCAGCTCGCATGCCAAAGGTGGCACGCGTGCCGTAGGTTGCCGACCCCTGTAATAAGCCATAAATCCAGTGTCTCTGTTCAGTCTATGATTTTTAGATTCCAGCAAAGTTATGAATTTAAGCTCCCAGGCTCATCTTTTGAAATTGTTGTGCAGATTTCCTTTGAGGATGAGTAAAGAGAGGTCAGATATAGAGTGATCACTTTGTGAAAAGTGTTCATCCACAGGTGATATGGTGTTTTTGTCTTGTATTGTTTTCCTGTGCTCATTTGAGAGTGCAGTGATTGTCTGGTTTCACCCACACAGTTGTTATTGGAGCATTTGTGATAGGTATGCGTAGGACTCATGGATCTTGAAAAGTTTGTTGCGGGGGGTGGTGATCATTGTAGGAATGGAGATATGTCTGCAGGTTTTGCAATTGTTGTTCAGGCAGGGTCTGGTGCTGCTTTGAATTGGTGGGTCCTGGTCTGTGGGGATCTTGCTTCTCATGATGCCATTGGAGAGGTTGGGAGGTTGTTTGAAGGTCAGAAGCAGGGGTTCAGGAAAGATTTCTTTCAGGATGGGGTCCCCATCAAGTATGTGTTATAGTTGTTGATACCCTGTATGTGTTCCAGTGTGGGAGAGTGGGTGATTGCTAAGGGTGTGTAATCAGAGCGGGTTTTATTTCTGTATTGAAGCAGGTTATCTCAGAGTATTTGGGTGCCAATTCCATGATGTGATCTACTTCTCTGGTGGAGTCTCTTTGTTTGGTGAAGGCAGTTTTGAGTGTGGTAAGGTGTATATCCTGGACTTTCTCCTTGGAGCATATTCTGTGGTATCTGAGTGCCTGGCTGTAGAAAACAGATTTCTTGGTGGTTACTGGATCTGTGAAGGTAGGTGTGGTGATCTGTGGCTTTCCTGTATATAGTTGTCTGTAAGATTCCATTGTTGAAGCTGATCCTGGTGTCCAGGAAGTTGATGCTGGTGTGGGAGTGTTCCAGAGAGAGTTTAATGGATGGGTGGTGATTGTTGAAGTAGTGGTAGAAATTTCACTGACCCAGATGTGGATATAGGGGCATCTTCAGGCCACCAGAGACAGGCTAAGGAAGTGATTACTACCCTCAGCCCACAAAGAAACTGTGGGATCATCAGCTGAATTTCTATTCTTCAGACCTTCGTTGGCTCTGATGGGCCCTTGGAGTTGAGCTCCTGAAGAGCAGGTGAGCAGGACTCACTCTCTCTGACTCTGAGGCAAAGCAGCCGATTTCTTTGCTGGATATGAATTAATCAGGGCAGAAGAGATTCATTATCTTATGAGGAGCTCATAGAAAGGGTGGGAAGAGAAAGCTTCTGAGAGAGACAGCCTGACCAGGATTTACCCCTGGTCCATATGTACCCCATACAAAACCATTGTGGTTCTTTGTCTCCCTGTAGTGGTTGGAACAGGAGTAGAGGCTGATGAGTCTACTCTTGCATCCAAGATGAGAAACTTTGCCTTTAGTTCAGGCACAGAGGCTCATATCTTCAGAACCAAAAGTCCTGGGTTCAATCCTCTAGCAGGGATGTTATTACACATACAATTGCACATCCATGTAGCTTCTGTACAACTATTTGCTGGACACCCAGAAGCTGAGGGTGACCATAGGAATGGAAGATGCTGACGTTATCTGAGTGGAACCACAGCAGTGAAGGTATCCCCTGCCTCTGCAGAAAGTTTGTTTTCCTGTGTGACAAACGCTCCCATGTGGTTTGTGGGGGAAGTTCCGGGGTTAATGGGGGCTGAGAGGAAGGCACTAGCCTCTGTGCATCACTTTGCTTCTGTTTGAAGAGCATGTTTTCTAGAACATACTCTGGCAGGGAGTAAGGACGTGTTCGAGTGCAGGGAGTGGATCGATTTGTACTGCATTCATTCCCACCCCACCCCAAAGAACATTGAAGCAGTTCCTGCCTCTCAAGATCCAATTCTATCTGAAGATGGTTTTGTTACCTTGGTCCCAGTTTCAATTGGTTCCATGGTTAAGCTGAACAGTTTAAGGACAGGGTGGCAGGCAGACAGCAGACCTGTTTTGTGGAGTCTGGGGCAGCCAGAGATTCTTAGATTTTCAGGCCAAATGAGACCACTATGATCATTTAGTCTAACCTCCTATGTAACACAGGCCAGTGATTTCACCCAGCGATTCCCTGGACAGCTGCCTCCAAACTCTAGTCTGTCATTAAATGTCTCTAGTAATACAGAACAAGCCTTGTAGACGTAGCAATAGTTTAATTCTTGATGAGTTGGAGAATTTAAGTCAAAGTGTCCCTGAAAAGTCTAGCTGAAGCACCAGGGCAGATTGGAAACCAGGCCTGCATTCTTCACACAGAGAACAGGGCCAGAATAAAACAGGATGTGAGGTACAGAGGCTATCACCTCTAGATCATTGGTCTCACTGCAGGTAGGTGGTAACTGAAAACTGGCTGTTTGGGAGTGATGGAGAAAAACCTTTGTGAAATGCAGTGTTGGGTGTCAGGCCAGTTCTAGAGACAGGTCTCCACAGTCTATTCAGCCCTTGATCTCTCTGGTGAGAGGGTTGGTTATGGTGGGGTTTGTGGGGTGTGAACACCAAACGGCGCTCTTGCTCTGAGCAGTGGTCCCTTCATTGGTAGGGCAGAGTAGTGGACCTTTGTACTACAGTACCATGGCCAGTGCAGCACTTGTTCTAGGGACTTGAGTCTCCAGCATTATCGATCTGGCACTTTTCATCAATGCTGCATGCACTAACGCCTACACTAGAGTGTATGGGCTCAGGGAAAGCATCTTTGCTGCACCTCAGGAGAGTCTCACTCGGCATGCAGTGAGAGAAACGAGAACATGCTGGAGACCTCATCCTGAAACTACCCAGTGTGAGTAATTTCCTGTGTAGCACTGGGAAAGCAAAGTGCTTGTATGGCCACGTGTCCTCCAGCTCTGTGCTTTCACTATGTCACCATCACAGCTTCCCTCGGTGGAAGTGGCAGACCTTAGCAGCATCCAGGGAACAAGGGAAGCCCCTAGGAGAATGACTGAGCGTGCAGGGGCGTTGAGATTTTATATGGAATGTGTACACTCTATGATTTGTCCTATTACGCATGCAGCAGTCTGGGTGATCTTGTAATTCACATGGAGGAACAGCATTCACTGAAAATCAGGTATGCTGGCATGTCTCAGACTGACTAGACAGTGCACAGATTCAGCCATTGGGGCATGACTTGTGAGCGAAGGGGTTCCTTAGGGGCCCCTTGTGAATGGCATAGATCTTCAGAAGGTGTCATTCTAGCAGGGCCTGGGGTCAGGCTTCTCGGGTGGGGCTGCAGAGAAATCTGCTCTAGACAGAGGCGAGCAGGAGTGAGAGAACGGGACGGAGAGAGACACTTGGACACGAAGGCCAAGAGAGAGGACAGCAAACAGAGAGGAAAAGGCAATGTGATTTGAAGGCTGCATATGCAACAGCGACCTGGAACCATGGAGCCAGGTGAGAACGGTCCTTCTCTCTAGGGTTCTGATGCCACATTCTCTGGAACAATGAGTTCAGTTCTGGATTCCTCAGGACCGGAAAGATGTCACAAAAATGGAAGCAATTCAGAGAAGAACAAAAGTAATGAACATAAGAATGGTTATTCTGGGTCAGACCAATGGTCAATCTAGCACAATATCCTGTCTTCCAACGGTGACCAGGGCCAGATGCTTCAGAGGGAATGAACAGAACAAGGCAATTTATCAAGTGATCCATCCCCTATCATCTAGTCCCAGCTTCTGGCAGTCAAAGGCTTGGGACACCCAGAGCAGGGGTTGCATCCCTGACCATCTTAACTAATAGCCATTGATGGACCTATCCTCCATGAACTTATCTAATTCTTTTTTGAACCCTGTTATAGCCTTGGCCTTCACAATATCCTCTGACAGTGAGTTCCATGGGTTGACAGTGCGTTGTGTAAGAAGTAGTTCCTTATGTTTGTTTTAATTCTGCTGCCTATTAATTTCATTGGGTGACCCCCTGCTTCATGTGTTATGTGAAGGGGTAAATAACACTTCTTTGTTCACTTTCTACACACCATTCATGATTTTATAGACCTCTGTCATATTCCCCCCTTAGTTGTCTCTTTTCCAAGCTGAACAGTCTCATTCTTTTTAATCTCTCCTCCTATGGAAGCTGTTTCATTCCCCTAATCATTTTTCCTGCCTTTCTCTGCATCTTTTCCAATTCTAACATATCCCTTTGAAGCTGGAGCAACCACATCTGCACACAGTATTCAAGGTGAGAGCATACCATGGAAGGAGTGGGCAGGAAAGCAGGAGTTTCATGAGGAAGGGTCACATGGACTGAACAGCTGATTCAGGACAGCAGTGGTGAGTCAGGCCTTAGATATGTGCAGTTTGGCATCTGAAGAGGGTGACCCTTTTGGCTGGAGTTGGATTGTTTAGCACGGACCAGGGAGTGTGAGGGTAACTGGGAGTGATGAGATGAAACTGAGCAGAGGAAACTTCTGTGGAATCATCTGCCAAGGGAAATGATGGCAGTCCTGTTGCTTGGGACATTTAAGCCTGGCTTAGTAGTTGGGGATATAGCAAAGGGAACAATTCTGCAGTTCCCAGGAGGGAAGCGGCAGACTGGATGGTTTCTCCTCATGGCATCTCATGGGAGCTGTGATCACAAGGCACTTGGGCTAACAGTGCTGGGACAGCCAGGAGGGACTAAAACCTGGGACCTCTCTGTGTTTGCACCAACTACATCCCCAACTGAGCAGATACCGGGAAGAACCTTTCCCTCTGGTGTGAGGCAGACACGGCCTGTGGGAGCTTTAATGCGGCTGTGCAGGGACCGCTTATAAACTACAGCATGGGCTTTGAAACCTGCAGTAACCCCACAGTGTGTGGGAGTATTTGGGATGGGAACCAAGACTGTATGGTGCAGCATCTAGAATGAAAGCATTGGAAAGAGGGCATGAGTGGGTGTGAGCTGGATACTCTGCTCCAGAAAGAGAAGTGATCATGGCCACTTGCTCCACCCTTGGCCCAATGTGTCACACCCTCCTGCAATGTGTCTCAGTGTCCTGTTTCCTCAGATGATCCTGTGACAGTCACTGCTGCTGCTGACTCACTTGCCATAGCCTCCTCCCTGGCACTCTCTCCAGCTGGAGAGAGTTTGGATGGAGCCGTGCTCTCCCCACAGCCTGGCTGTGACCCCACTGTGCTGAGCTGTCCCCTGATCAGGAGGTAGGAGGAATATTGCTCAGCCAGGCCAGTCATAGCTGTCACTTGGGCTCAATGTTTCTATTGCTAATGGGGAGAGATGAGTTGGAAGCTGAGTGTGGCCACCCCTTCTCCCCACTTTCTGGTGCTTACGGTGAGCCACTTTAACATAGGAGGGGGAGGGGCAGAGGATGTAAAGAGAGGTTGCTGGGGGTGGGGTGGGGATGGTTACATCTCACACGTACACATCTCAGCTGCTAATCTACCCCTCCTATCACATCCCCTCCCCGAAGCCATGCCCTCCGGTCACATAACCAGCATCCTCCTCTGGCACCTCACCCCTTCTCCCTGGTGCCAGTCCCCAGGCATCCTCTTTCCTTCCTGGAGAGATGTGATGCCAGCAGCCTGGATTTGGGCTCAGCTATGGCACTCCAGCTGGCTTAGGTGGTCTAGAGACAAACAATGCCTTAAATAGTAAGGAAACTGCTGAACACTTGGCCACTGGTATCACAGACTGACTCCCACAGACCAGGTATTGCTGCTGTGTTACGTCACGCACCCTAATTTCAATCACCAGGCCCTAAGGTAAAAGTAGGTGCAGCCCTATCTCCCCATCCCATGCTGAACTCCAGAGAGCTTAGGACTGCAATAGGAAGGGGTCTATAGTAAGCTTCAGTGTACTAGAGGAAGATGATGAAGGGGTTTCAAAGGGTACTTCAGGCAAATGGCCTCTGAGCAGAGTGGGTTTGACATACAGCAGTCCTGCCTGGCCAGGAGGATCCACATTTCACACCATTCCTCTGAGCTCCCAGGTGGGGCTGGGAGTTCTCCCAAACAGGTGTGGTACTGTGCCTTCATTGCATCCCACCAAAAAGACACAGTAGCACATGTGCTGACTTTTATTTTCCCTGGTGGGTGCTCCATCCCCACTTCTTCCCATGGCCCCGCCCTCATCCTGTCTCTTCCTGCCCCTGCTCCTCCCCTAAGGCCCCACCCTCACTCCGTCTCTTCCCACCCCCACTCTGCCCCCTCCCCCAAGTGCCTCCTGCCAGCTGTTGAACAGCTGATTGGTGAGCCACCAAAGAGCTGTGGCTGGTGGGTGCTGAGCACTCACTATTTTTTTCCATGGGTGCTCCAGCCCCGAAGCTTCCCAAATGACAGGCGTTTGCTCAGTGCACAGGGCTAACCCAATCACCACAGCTCGGGGGTGAATGCGTTTCCCTCTGGGGTGTGCTGGACTGGTTTGTGGGCTGGGGGAGAGGATCACTTGCTTTTGGAGCATGGAGCAAGGATCATCCGTTAGGTTCAGGGGGAGTATCCTATATAAATGATTTCCCATAATCACAGCAGGCGAGGGGATATTTGTGGCCCTTGATCCTTCCGGCCTTCTCCCCTCCCTCTCCAGCTCCCCCCTTACTAGCAAAGCTGGAGTCTGACTTCATCCCTGAGGAATCCAAAGGCACAATGCAGCCTGCGGTGCTGCTGAGCGGTATCCTGTCCCCTCTCCTTGCTGGGTCATTTCCACAGATTGTTTTACTTTGATTCTGCGGTGCCCGGATGTTGTGAGTCCCCGCTGGGAACTGTGGTGATGTTCGATGAACACTGCATGATGTGATGGTAGTTCAATCAGACTTGGCACACGCTGCTTACCCTGGAGCCTAGGACAATAGAGTGGAAAGGCCATTTAACCACTCCTGGTCTCTTTCCCACCTGGCTTTCCACTGCCACTTTTACTCCTACCTTTTTCTGCTTAAAGGGACCTTAGGCCCAGATCCTCAAAGATGTGCAGGTGCCTAACTCACACTGATTTAGGAGCCTAAATACCATTGAGGGTCTGGGAGGTAGTGCTGGTGAAAGCTGCTGGCTTGGCAGCCCTGGGACTGGATTTCTGCAGTCATAGCACATGGGCAGAAAGGGCAGCAGTGGTGCAAGCAGCCCACACATGAAGGGAGGTCAATTCCCATTCCCCCCTTGGCCTCTCTGCTGAGACTGCCTTGAAGGGACTAGTCTGTGCCAGTTTGGATGATGTGCGCTGGGAGCCAAAGTGGGCCCACATCTCATTTCATATTGGCCACTCAATAGCCATGAGCTAGGAACAGCTTTTGCTCTCTGCTGATCTACGCTGGACTGAGATCAGTGACAGAGAGGTTGACGCTGAACTACTGCAGCAATAGGTGCCATATGAAAGCATAAGGTAGATAAAGAGGCAGTAGGTTCTACATCCTCTTTGCTGCCCCATTCTCGGGCTCCTCCAGGAGAAAAGAAGAACTGCTCCTGTGAAGCTAATGAACATGAGCTCTTCCTTGACTGTCCAACGCCCTCTCAGATTGGACACAAACTCAGCTCTGCTTTACTTCTTCTTGTACATTCCCAGGTACACATCAGAGGTTTCTGTCATGGGCAGCAGGTATAAGAGGCCAGGGGAGGCTAAGCCTCCCTAAACAGCTGGCCTGCCGCCTTTGGAGTGCACTGCTGCTGAAAGGGCGTTGGGGCCATGGCCCTGCCCGCGCTTCGCCCCGAGGCCCCACTCCCACTCGTCCTCTTTCCCCAGAGGCCCCACTCTCACTCCGTCTCTTCTGGTCCCCACTCTGCCCACATGGGGGTCTTGGGAGGGGGTGAAGAGGTGCGTGTAAGCAGTGAGGGGCGGGCTGGCTGGCTGGTCAGCAGACAGGCGGGTGAGGCGGGGGCCTTGGAGGAAGAGGCACGATAGGCAGGTGGGGGGGACCTTGTGGGAAGGAGCAGCTTGGGGGGCTGAGTGGGGACTGGCTTTGGGGCAGGGTCATAGCCTGCAAACGGAGTCATGCGCCACCCATACTTTCTGTCCATAAATAGTGACCTTGCAGAGCACAGGGGACTGTTTTTTTCTTTTTCCAGGGTCCTCCACGGAGAATATTCCAGTTTACCCTCCCCCTCGCACACACTTAAACTTCCCACCAAGGTTGTGAATCACAGGGAATTCCCTTCGGACAGACAGAGGACTGGATAGGAAGCATGGCCATACCAACCCTGTACCAGCCAGCAGCAACACAAGGCACTCTATTGCCTATGGCTCGGGGTGCTGTTTCATCAGTCCCAACCTCTGCTGGTGGATTAGCGATTTAGATTCTTACTCAGATTTGGCTTAGAGTGCAGGGAGTAGCTGCAGAGCCCTCAGCACCATGGATGGACAACTCAGCTGGCAGAATGTTCTACGGTGCAAATGCAATAGGGGACGGGGGATTTGCAGGGTTTTTGACCAGTTTGCAAAGCAGTGACATCAGTGTGACATGGCTAAATGCTTGCTATGCATGCGTGGGGCTGGGTCCGTGATCAATGGGCACAGCACTCCAGCATCCACAGTAGCTCTTCTCTCTGCACACCAGCGTCTAGCCGCACACTTCCGGTCTCCTGCTATTTCAGTGCTTTCCTTTTACAATAAGCGGTTTCCTAGAACACTGGAGGCAGAACGGGTGGCAGTCGGGCAGAGGTTGCCATCACATGATTTAGTTCTATCTTTAATGTTGAGCCAGGGGAATTTTTCTCTTAAAACGATGCCAAGTACTTGGATAGGAAAACACAGTGAGAAAGTTGCCTTTGGCTTCCCATCCTCGATACAGCCTCACTGTCCACAGAGCGCACGGATGAGGCAAGGAAAACCAGAGCTGCTATTAAAGCTCCCACATGTAGCTGTATAAGACCTTTGGTGAAATGCATATCTCATCTGAGTAGGGAGGGGTGGAAATAGTGTAATTCCTGGAGCTGTTTGGAAAATGGCAGTTTTTTCCTCCCAGGGAAAATCTCAATGAAAATGAAACATTTTTTTTTGGTTTTTATTGAAATTTTGGACATTTTGTTGGAAAACCCAAAACCCAACAATCCAAAATGTTTGGCTGAAATTTCAAACATTTCCAGCTGCCAGGTTTGGGCATTTCAATGAAATATCCAAATTTTGGGGGACAAGCAGGCACTTTCGACACATTTCCCTTTAAAAAACAAATTAGCAGCAAATGTCCAGCCAGCCCCAGTAATTCCAGCTCCCCCCACCATGCACACAGACCACAATTGCATGACAAATATTGACACTGATCATTGTCCATTTCCATGCTTTTCCTCTGTGTGCCTATTGTTCCTGAAAAGCAAATGGCGAAGAGCTTCCCCCTGTTTAAAGGTGAACGGTATTAATGCTCATGCACACTGCCGGTTGTTTGTTTCAGATGCGCTGACCACTGCCCCAACAGCTTTTGGGAGTGGATACCTATCACAGTGTCTCCTTGCCCTTCAAGGAAAGTTGGACTCATCCTCACCTGTGCCTAGGTATCTGCCTCCCAGGTAATGGGTTTGGGTTTGGGATTGGGCTGGGGGTTGGGTCAGGTGACCAGCCATCATGTGATGGTAGCCCCAGGGTGGGGCTTCCTGTATGAGGAGAAGAAAAGGGGAGATCCAGTGCTAGGGAAGGTCTAGCTTGAGAGTCTTGTTGTGGAGCTGGTAGAGTGCATCTGCTTAGATCTCAGCGTGAGATGAGACCTGATTCAAGGGTAAACAGGGGAGAGACCTAGAGGAGATGTAAGTTCAGATTATCCCAGGGCAGAAGCTCTTCATACCACCCAGAGGGAAAAGCTAGGCTGGAGCTGCCTGAAGGGAGGGGTTGGAGGAAACTCCTTAAGAGGGCATTAGGAGCCAGCGGAGTGTATGATAGATTGGTGATCCTAGAGAAGAAGGCTGGGCATGTCTATTGGGTTAAACTTTTTGCATGTTAGTAAATCAGTCCCCAGAAGGGGAGAGTAATGACATAGTACCAGCTGTGGTGCTTTTGTTTGGCTGTGACAGTGAGGAAACTGAGGCAGCAGCAGGGTGTGGCCTCTGATGAGGTAAAGCCTTGTCACGCTGCCACTTGTGAATGTGTTGTTCAGGGTGTTGGTGAACCAAAGCTAATTTTGTTTGCTATGGAGTTGGGAGGAGGCCAGGACTGACCTCTGACACATTGCCTTTCGCTGGAGATCAGGAATGTTGTGGTGGTGATACGATCCTGAGCTAGGAAACTCTGGCTCCTGTAACATTCTCCACTGGCATGTCCATGCTGGCTGCAATGATGTCTTCAATATTCTAGAGAGATCCTCTCCATGTTCCTGATGAAGACTTCAGAACCATCAAATAGAAATGTCTCCCAACAATTGCAGGAAATCCAGTGCATGCTGCGCCATTGAGGATGTCTATTCTAGGCAGACTCCAGAGGAGCTGGATGGATTCAGTAGAGCTGCCAGATCTCAGAAGTGAATGCTGGGTGTGAGCTGTCAGCAACAGAGCCATGCAGACAAAGGTATTTCTGGTTCATGGAGGATTTTGATATTTTGACATTGGTTTCAGAACAAATTCAAAAGTTTCCACCAGAGGGACAGCCCACGGGTCCCAGACTCAGTGGCAGTCTGCATGGTGGAGCTTCCCTGGGGTCCTCAGCCCATTTCTGGAGGAATGTTGTCAAAATTGAACCCTCCCTGCAGAACCTTTCAATTTCAAGAAAACATTTCACTGGAATTTTTCCAACCAGTTCTGAGAGGCAGCATTTCTCACTGCACCCTCCAAGGTAATGGCAACCACCCCCTCTCCCCAGTAGCTGCTGGGGCAAGAGATGAAAGACCTCTCAAAAGGCAACTTTATTTTAGCATTGCATTTTAAGCGTGGGCCCTGATATGACGGGCATGGGAGACAAAGGGAGTTGAGGGTGCTCACCGCATGGCAGGATCAGGCCCTTAGAAAAGAGGGCTGGCATGTTGATACAGGCTGCATGATGCCATCTTACACCTCATTTCTCCCCAGTGATATTCCTCCTCCTGCTTTTACTGCAACAGGACATTACTAGGTCTAGTTCCTCCTTCTCCAGTGGTGAAGCTGGTGAAAGCTGATTGGCTGACTCTCTTGACAGTGCAACAGATAAAGCTCCCTGTGGAGGCCGAACTTCAATCTCTTTCTTCAGAGATGGGTTTATTTCTCAGACACCACAATGGCTCCTTTCCCCTGACCCAGAGGCTCCTGCAGGCCTCTCTCAATGGGGCTGCTTTTTGGCCTTTCATCTAAGAATCAGGGCCTAGGTCCTCAAAGGTATTTAGGTGCTTCACTCCCATTGAAATCAAAGGCAAGGTCCCATGGGAATTAAGACTGAGGGGAAAAACAACTGAGGAAAGTTGGCAGTTTTTCAAAGGGACGCTATTAAGGGCCCAAAAGCAAGTTATTCCAATGGTTAGGAAAGATAGAAAATGTGGCAAAAGACCACCTTGGCTTACCCTTGAGATCTTGCGTGACCTACAAAATAAAAAGGCGTCATATAAAAAATGGAAACTAGGGCAGATCACGAAGGATGAATATAGGCAAATAACACAGGAATGCAGAGGCAAGATTAGAAAAGCAAAGGCACAAAATGAACTCAAACTAGCTATGGGAATAAAGGGAAACAAGAAGACTTTTTATCAATACATTCGAAGCAAGAGGAAGACTAAGGACAGGGTAGGCCCACTGCTCAATGAGGAGGGGGTAACAGTAACGGGAGACTTGGAAATGGCAGAGATGCTTAATGACTTCTTTGTTTCGGTCTTCACTGAGAAGTCTGAAGGAATGTCTAGTATAGTGAATGCTTACGGGAAGAGGGTAGATTTAGAAGAGAAAATAAGCAAAGAGCAAGTAAAAAATCACTTAGAAAAGTTAGATGCCTGCAAGTCACCAGGGCCTGATGAAATGCATCCTAGAATACTGAAGGAGTTAATAGAAGAGGTATCTGAGCCTCTAGCTATTATCTTTGGGAAATCATGGGAGACAGGGGAGATTCCAGAAGACTGGAAGGGGGCAAATATAGTGCCCATCTATAAAAAGGGAAATAAAAACAACCCAGGAAACTACAGACCAGTTAGTTTAACTTCTGTGCCAGGGAAGATAATGGAGCAGGTAATCAAAGAAATCATCTGCAAACACTTGGAAGGTGGTAAGGTGATAGGGAATAGCCAGCATGGATTTGTAAAGAACAAATCATGTCAAACTAATCTGATAACATTCTTTGATAGGATAACGAGCCTTGTGGATAAGGGAGAAGCGGTGGATGTGATATATCTAGACTTCAGTAAGGCATTTGATACAGTCTCACATGATATTCTTATAGATAAGCTAGGAAAGTACAATTTAGATGGGGCTACTATAAGGTGGGTGCATAACTGGCTGGATAACCGTACTCAGAGAGTAGTTGTTAATGGCTCCCAATCCTGCTGGAAAGGTATAACAAGTGGGGTTCCGCAGGGTTCTGTTTTGGGACCGGTTCTGTTCAATATCTTCATCAACGATTTAGATGTTGGCATAGAAAGTACGCTTATTAAGTTTGCAGATGATACCAAACTGGGAGGGATTGCAACTGCTTTGGAGGACAGGGTCAAAATTCAAAATGATCTGGACAAGTTGGAGAAATGGTCTGAGGTAAACAGGATGAAGTTCAATAAAGATAAATGCAAAGTGCTCCACTTAGGAAGGAACAATCAGTTTCACACATACAGAATGGGAGGAGACTGTCTAGGAAGGAGTATGGCAGAAAGAGATCTAGGGGTCATAGTGGACCACAAGCTTAATATGAGTCAACAGTGTGATACTGTTGCAAAAAAAGCAAACGTGATTCTGGGATGCATTAACAGGTGTGTTGTAAACAAGACACGAGAAGTCATTCTTCCGCTTTACTCTGCGCTGGTTAGGCCTCAACTGGAGTATTGTGTCCAGTTCTGGGCACCGCATTTCAAGAAAGATGTGGAGAAATTGGAGAGGGTCCAGAGAAGAGCAACAAGAATGATTAAAGGTCTTGAGAACATGACCTATGAAGGAAGGCTGAAGGAATTGGGTTTGTTTAGTTTGGAAAAGAGAAGACTGAGAGGGGACATGATAGCAGTTTTCAGGTATCTAAAAGGGTGTCATCAGGAGGAGGGAGAAAACTTGTTCACCTTAGCCTCCAATGATAGAACAAGAAGCAATGGGCTTAAACTGCAGCAAGGGAGATTTAGGTTGGACATTAGGAAAAAGTTCCTAACTGTCAGGGTAGTTAAACACTGGAATAGATTGCCTAGGGAAGTTGTGGAATCTCCATCTCTGGAGATATTTAAGAGTAGGTTAGATAAATGTCTATCAGGGATGGTCTAGACAGTATTTGGTCCTGCCATGAGGGCAGGGGACTGGACTCGATGACCTCTCGAGGTCCCTTCCAGTCCTAGAGTCTATGAGTCTATGAGTCTATCCCTGGCCTCCCAGGTGAGACTAGGCTCTTAAAGGGCCAGGAGCCCTGTGACAAGAAGCTTGTTAAAGTTAGTTTGGGGGAGAGAATGGATCTGAAAAGTAACATCCCTGCTGCCCACTGTCCAGATCCCTCACCCCAGTGACAGCTCGCCGCTCATTTCTGTGCAGCAAAAGTGAGTTTTGAAGGGAGGATGTTGACACTGAGTCCCTTAAGCTCGTGGTTCATAAGTGGGCTGGGATCCAAGCTATTATTCAGGCCAGAACTAACCAAGCAGCTTCTGAGGATCACATTGTTATGAAGTAATCCAGTTCTTCCCCGGGTGCCTGGGAGAAGTCACCTGCTTCTCTGTAATGAGTGTCAGTGGCATCAGGGCTGCACTGCGGGAAGTTACAAAACAGGATCTCAGCGGAAGTCTTTGCAGCGTGTCTCACTTCTCTTGCATGTTCCTCCCACAAAGCTCCTGGAATTTCCACTGAGGGGAGACAACAACTAGGGTAAATAAAGAAACTGAATGGGCCTGTGGGTCACTTGGTTACTGAAATGGAAACCAGAGCAGAAGAGACCCACTGCTTCTCACCAGGGTTTGATTGTTTGGGCCAAATTTGTCCTGGGCGTGAATTGCTTGGTGTTCTTTGTCTCCCACAGATCCTGGGATGCCAGTCTCTCCTGCAGCCAAGCTGCATGCACCACATCTTGGGAGGGGCTTTAAGCCATCCTTCTGTGCTCTTGAGCCTTTGGTCCTGCAGGGCAAGCCCTAGAGAGTGACTCTAACTCATGCCAGCTGCCAACAGCCTGGCGGGACCATGATGGCAGGTGGGAATAGCTAGGGTGGCCCATTTAACCCAGTATCCTGTCTCTGACAGTGGCTAGCACTGGAAGTTTTAGCAGAAGGTGTAAGAATACTATGATAGGTAGATATGGGATATTCTGCCCCTGCATTAGGTCTCTTCCTAATCTCTGATTGTCAGAGGTTGGTTGTAGCCCCGCAGCACGAGGTTTAGTATCCCTTCCAAAATTGTTGTTGGCAAGAACTATTATAATTTTGGATATTGTATGTGCATAAGTGTTCAATTCCATCTTGAATTTTGCCAGGTGTTTTGCCTCGACAATTTCCTGTGGCCATAATCTCCAGAATTGAATTAAATGTTGTGTGAAAAAGTAGTGCTTTGCTCACAAGTCCAAGCTCTCAGCAAATTCCAGAAAAGCTGCAGGTTTCTGCTAAAATCAATGGCAGTCAAATAGCTCACAAGTATTTAAATAGCCATAATTAGGTTTCAGGGTTAACACTCTATTCCAGTGATTGGGGCAGTTTACATCTCTGAGCCATTGTTTCAGGCTGGGTTGCAGGGAGGTTAGTGTCAGTCCCTCTAGATCAGGAATTAGCCCTAATGAGTTGAAGACAGGGATTTCCTAGGTAGAAGAATGGCCGTTTTGTGACAGTACAAGGTTACAGGCACAGTCCATGTTAGCCTCCTCACTCAGCATTCCTCATACCCCCAGGTCCCTAGCTGAGCACCTGTGCAACTTTACAGGAATTCCTGGCTAACACAAAACTGGGGCTGCTAGGATAGATGGCATGGAAACCAATTGTGCACGGGGCCTGGGAAGGGCTATGGAAACTTTCTAGGGTTGCCACCTTTCTAATTGCTGGTAACTGGACTCCTAAGGCCCTGCCCCTCCTCCGCTTCTTCCCTCGAGGCCCTACCCCTACTCTGCCTCTTCCCCCAAGGTGCCATCCCCCGTTGCTCACTTCTCTCTCCACCTTCTTCCCGTCACTTGCTGGATCATCTCAAGGAGTCTGCCTGCAGGTAGGAGGCAGCCCTGGCTAGGCAGGGGTGGCGCGGGTTAATGACCTGGTGCCTCTCCCCCTCCCTGTGGTAACCAGACTTTTGGTTTGGGTGCCATTTAGCGTTGCCAGGTCCCCTTTTCGACCGGACTTTCTGGTTAGAAAAAAAACAGGCATCTGGGAACCCTATGGCACCTGGACACAGAAGCCAATAACTGGACTGTCCAGGTAAAACCTGGATGGATGCAACCCTAAATCTTTCACTCTTAGGGCACCAGCTCAAACCCAGCTCAGTTTAGTAGGCCCAGTTGTTACCAGCTGACTGCCTGGCAGTCTCTGTGAAATGAGTGGGGTGCGTGTGCATGTCTATTTCCTGATGGATAGGTGACCCCATTACAAACATCACCAGTCCAGCTGACTGTCGCTGATAGCAGCACACAGGCCAACGGCTGAATGGGTTATGGTGACTACTGAGTCCTCTCTCCCTCTTACGCGTGGTTCATCCAGCTCAGGGCTAAGCATGCCTTGCTGTTGTCTAGGGGATAGCTGTTGTGGAGATGACTCACTCCCATCAGTCTGCCAGAGCTATCAGTCCAGCATTTCTTGCCCACACAGATTCACTGACAATTAATCAGTTTTGCAGGAATGATTGAGTCAGTAGCAACTGTCTGGGGGGAATGCACATCAGAAGTAGAACCAGCTCAACAGAGAGAGATCAGAACAGGGGGTTGTACAGTCTGTTACATTATTATATGGCAGCCTGAGATCATGCAGGGGGGAATGCAAGTAATGTGCACTGGAAACCAGCAAGCTGGTATCAGGCTGGCTGTTTCTAAGAGTGTTCTGGGATGGAAGTGAAGAACAGGTGTTGTTTATTTCCTGACAGTCACCATTCACCACTCCTCCCCATTCAGGGGGATCCAGCTAGGGAATGAACTTCCAGAGGAGAGGAGGCAAATCCAGATTGTGACTATATTTAGTAAATGAGGCAAAACTCTCCTCTTTGAAAAGGCCTTTACATCATATAACACTTCCAGCACTGACACCCCCTTCTGCCCCTAAATCCCAACAGCTAAACCCTAGTCCAAGCAGAGTTTTGACCGTGAAAAGGGAACAGAGCCAGAGACTCCATGAAATCCACTAAGGACTTACTGCTATTTATCATACATGAAAGGTGCTCAGATGCTATGGCAATGAGCAGTAGGTTAAGACCCTTACATTCTGAATCTTGGGGCTTTTCAAAGGCACATGGCATTGGAACACAAACAGTTGCACCAGCACATCATTCTCTCTCAGGAGCAATTATGCTATTGAGGTGAGCTGGGGGAGCAATGACGGTCTCCAAAAAGACTGCAGCAAGCTGGGTTTGATTGCACAGAGAGAAAAGAAAGCAGCAGATAAGATAGGTGCCCTGACCCAATTCTACCCCAGTCAACACACACAACCACAGCACCATGCACACACAAGTTATCCCTGTAGGGAGCAACACAGCTTTAAGAGAAAAAGACCTGACGTTTTTCCGGTTCATGCTAGGGACGTAAATACCATTTAAAAAGTTAACCATTCAAACGATTAACAAGTATTTTGTTTAAACAGTTAACAGGCTGAGGCTGATCCGGCTGGGCGGCACAGCTGGGGCTGCTCTGACCTGTGTGGGGCCGGCTGGCCGGCCCAGAGGTCAACGGTTAAGGTGGTTTAACTGGTTAACATTTTACATCCCTAGTTCATGCTTCGTCAACTGACTGAATTCCAATTGCTGATTTTTATTATGATTGATGCTGTAAGGGGCAGAACCCAGCTGGATTTTCAGTCCCCAGGAAGAGTAAGAAAAACACTTTGACTTGTAAACAGAGCTGATTTCCTCTGAAATCACTGAGGGGGGAGGATAAAGACGGAGCCCCTTGATGACCTATATACAGAGTCACTTTTTTGACTGTCCTTTACTACTGCTGCTCGGTTATATAATATGCTGCGACCTCTGCAGCTGGTAGGCAGCCAGAGTTTAAAGGTATTTTCCTCTGATCTCTCTCTGGGGACAAGCTATAAGTTCAGACAAGTGCTTGCTCCAATAAAAGGGAAACTGTCCAAGCCTCAACTGCAGCAAACCAGATCTTGTGTTGAAAGCTATGTTGCTAACGAGACAGGCCCAGAGAGAGATTTGTATCTGTTTCAGAGTTGTAGCCGTGTTAGTCTGTATCAGCAAAAACAATGAGGAGTCCCTGTGGCACCTTAGAGACTAATACATTTATTTGGGCATAAGGTTCTGTGGGCTAAAACCCACTTCATCAGATGCATGGAGGGAAAGTACAGGAGCAGGTATAAATACATGATAAGATGTGATTTGCCTTATCTGTGTTACAGCTGCCCTCTAGTGCCAGGAAAATATATTTGGGTTAGTGCTACCTTCTCCTGCCAGGAGATTTGGAGGATGAGCTATGCCGGTTGGGAACTCCTACATATGCGCTTCCCATCATGCCCACAATAAAAGTCTGCTGGAGCCCAAAGCTTGGCAGCAAGAAGCATCTGAACTGTATTATGATGGTTATTTACTCTTTTTATTGCCGTTGTGCCTACAGGTCTCAGTCAGCTAATGGAGCCCCGTTGCACTAGGTGCTGTACACACATCATATAACAGACAACAGTTACTGCCCTATGTCTTGAATACATTTGCATTACAGTAGCAGTTAGAGGCCCCACTGGTCTGGGTGCTGCATACACACATAGCGAGACAGTGTACAGTCTACACCAATGGCTCTCAATCTTTTCAGACAACTGTAACCATTTCAAGAGTCTGATTTGCCTTGCATACCCCCACATTTTATCTCATTTAAAAATGACTTGCTTACAAAATCAGACACAAAAATGCAAAAGTGTCACAGCACACAGTTACTGAGAAATTGCTGACTTTCTTATTTCTACCATATATTTATAAAATAAAGTGATTGGAATATAAATGTTGTACTTACATTTCAGTGTATAGTATATTGAGCAGTACAAACAAGTCATTGTCTGTATGAAATTTTAGTTTGTACTGACTTCGCTAGTGCTTTTTATGTAGCCTGTTGTAAAACTAGATAAATACCTAAATGAGTTGATGTACCCCCTGGAAGACCTTTGCATATCCCCAGGGGTACATGTACCTCTGGTTGAGAACCACTGGTCTATACAGAATGAAGGGGGGGAGGGGAAACAGGGGAGATGACTTGCCCAAAGAGATTAATGGTAGCAGCAGGAGTAGCACCTAGATCAGTAGGTGCCAGGTGAATGTCTCAGATACTAGACAACAAGTCCGCAGACTGACAGGTTTAAAAGTCAGTGGCTCAGATCCTTGGCTACAGCTGAGTGGCTCATAGCTCAGCTCAGCTCAGAACAGGTATGTGCTCAGGTGGCCTTTGCCTTCCTCTCTCCAGAATCCATTCTGTACTGCTCTATTTCCTAGTGTAACTTAGTGCAGCCCTCAGGCTGCTCTGTCATGCCAGTCTCCAAAGGCCTCAAGCGGCTGATACAGCCCTTGGGGATCAGCATCCCAGCCATGCCCCTGACACAGTCCAAGAGAGGGGTGGCATAGGAAGTGCAGTGCCAGCTCTACATCATAGAAGATGCCCCTACACTGGTGTGATCTCCCATCTGCAGCTCTGCCAGGGGTCTGCCACAGTGGGGAGTGTTAAACAGCTGCACCCCAGCTGGGAACTCTGGGTCAACATCATTAACTATTTCATGGCTGACCATTTTAGCAGACCCATCCAAATAATGTGCCTGCCTGATTAATCCCAAGCACCCCTTCCATGCCTTCCTAGGAGCCACAAGCCCCAGCTGCTCCCCACCCAAAATGTAGGGATAACATACAAATACAGGGGAATTTCATAGCAATCAAACTAGCACAGGAGCTACTGTGCTGCTTATGGTTTCATTGCCCTGTCCATACAAACCTTCACTGGCTTCTGTGACGCTCCTGCAGGATTTCCAGTCTGTTGTGCTAGAGAAATCACAGGCCTTGCTACAGAATTTAGATCCAGCTTGCCACACAGTCCACAAGGCCCTGGATCTGCGGGTCCTGCAGAAAGCACCTGGGATGGCTACTGCTTCATGGCATTCCAGTCGCTGAGACTAACTTAATAATTATAACGAAAAGAACACCAGCAACACAGAAAGGAAGAGGATATTTGAGAAAGTCATGGAGGCTGGAGAATGCATTGTGATGCTTGGAAACCCACCTCCCCAGCCACCGACCTGGAGAAGCTGAGGAACTGGAGAGAAATTTCCTGAAATCAGAGGAAATGGAGAGAAATCCACCTGTTTCAGCTGCATCCAGTATGAAGTCCTATAACTGCAGCTCATTCAACTCATTCAAACGAGGCTCGTGTAGAACAGGCAGCTGGGAGCTTCCATTCAGTTCCCATTAGAAGGAGGAACTCGCCATCACAGTTGATCACCATGTTTCATCATCACAGCCACAAAAAATGTCAAAGCTATTCAACCAAGTGTGGAGTCTCCCTCTAGTGGCTAAATGCTACTATGTAAATTACAGTACAGTCCTGCTCCCAGGTGTGTGTGTGTGTGTGTGTGTGAACTTTAATACATGACACCCAATTTTCTGACAATCTGGTCCTATGAAAGCTGAAGTTAATTACATATTAGACTCTGCAGAACCCTCTTTGTTGCTTTTACCTCACTTTACTGATAACTATCTGTTTCATACAATAGCCTCTCTACTTTCAGTGTCAGTGAGTTAAAGAGAAAATCTGTGTAACTTGTATGTGCTGCAACATTATTGAATAACAAACACATCTATTCAAGTCAGGGTTCCAGTTTTAAAGTCTTCTATTGTCAGACACCCCTATATCTCCTAGCAGTTAGTTACAAGAAGAAACATGCACTAATTTGCAGCACTTAACGGGTTACTTTTATACCCTAGACTTACTATAAAGCATCTGACTGATTGCTCTGAGTTGCCTGCTTATTCTCAGACAGTATAGTAATTCTGGTCCAAATTCACATTCAGTGATGTTAGGAGTCCTAAAAACCTGACCCAGAAGATTATTATATTTCCCTCCTCTTCTCTTTACAATATTTTTTTCTTTGATCCTCTCTCCTGCCTCCCAATGTGCTCATAAAATGGAGAAACAGCATTGGAAAGAAACAGGTATGCTACAGGTAGGCTCTTTGCAAGTCACCATGCACAGCTCTGGCAGTTTCCATCCATTCTGTTCTGCAGCCATCCTCTGCTATTCCAGTCTGGGGTTTCCCCCCACACTGTTCTCCTGATAATCCTCAAACTCAGCCTGCAGCCCACCCTGCTATCCAGCCCTGAGCTTTCCCCGACCACAGCTCTGCCATTTCACCTCGGTCCTGACTTGATGCACCTCCTGCTATTCCAAGACCATGTTTGGTCTTTCAGAACAAATCTTCAAAAGGCAACGCCTGATGCAGAGTGCACAATGGCTGATCACTCTGTGAATAGTCCCTGTACTTGAAGTATTTAACATTTGACAAATGCTTTAGGATCTCAGAAATATGAAAGGTAATTCTGTTCTATTCTATGGGACAAACAAGACCATTTGGAACCTTTTAATGTATATAATAGTATTTTGCTCTTCTCTAGCATCTTTCCTACAGGCATCTCAAAACACTTTAAATGCATTAATGAATTTACTCTCCCTCCCTCTTGGGTATTATAATTCCCATTTATCAGACTGGGAAACTGAGGCACAGAGTGGCTACCTACATTCTTATAGTAAGCCAGAGGCAGAGTTAAGCATGGAACCCAGCTCTCATAACTCCCAGGCCTGTGCCTTAAACATAAGATCATCCTTCCATTTACATTTTCTGGCCCAAACTAAGCAGTGTGATCTAGTGAATAAGGCACTAGACGGGTGGATGCAAGTAGAGCCTGACAAAATTTTTGCACCATAACTTTTCTCCAGTGAAAAAAGCAGATTTGGTGCGAATGTAGCAAATTTGGGTCAGTTTCACCAAATAGTTTAATTTAAAAATTAAAAAAAGCTCCTAACACAAAAGTCTCCAAGAAATCAGTGTTTCATTTTGACACTTTCAAAATGAAATGTTTTGATTTTTTGATTTGAGATTACTTTTTGTTGCAAAATTTCCATTACTTTTATTCTTTGTAATATGAAAACACGCTCAAAATGGAAATGAAATGTTTTCTTTGACCCCATGCAATTTTTTTAGCTTTTTTATATGCCAAATTCTTTGAAAAGGATGGTTTTCAGTTTGACCCATTCCCCCCCCCCCCCCAATTTTTTGGAATTGTTAGTAAACTGAAAAATCTGTTGTTTGCCCAGCTGTAGTCAGGCCACCTAAGCATGCAGGCCAGAGCCATAAGTTGCTTCTAGCTGGGCAAAGGAAGCCCAGATAAAGGGTCCACATGGAAGGCATAGGATGGGAACTGTGAGATTATGTGCAAACTTTTATTATTATAGTGACACCTAGAGGCCTCAGCTGAGATCAGGGCCTCATTGTGCTGGGTGCTTTGCACACAGGTTGTACTAGATAGTCCCTGCCCCAAAGAGCTTGCTACCAGGGACAGTACCCTCTGCAGTGGGGCTTAGGTTAGCCTAACTACTGTTGCATGGAGTATGACATTTTTCACAGCCTTGAGTGATGTAGCTAGGTCGATATAAGTTTTAGGTGTAGACCAGGCCTGAGTTATCAGCACATCATTTTTGTACTACACTGTAGTTGCCTGACAAGTTGTGACAGGTGTTGGTCTGGCACACCTGCTCACTGTGTAATGAGCACGCACAGCAGTGCACCAAGCATGCAAAGGAGGATGGGTGGCAGTGAATCTCAGAGGCCCTGGCGAGTAGTTATTACAATGCCAGAGCACTCTGAGTGATGTAAAGAAAATCTGAGAGAGTTCAGGTGTCTGGGAAGAAGCTCTGGAGACAGTGGAACTTCTCTGGAAACCGGGGTGAATGCATAGGTGCTGGAACTAGGGGTGCTGGGGGTACTGCCGCACCCTCTGCTTGAAGTAGTTTCCATTATATACAGGGTTTATAGTTTGGTTTGGTGGCTCTCAGCACCCCCCATACAAATTGTTGCAGCAGCCCTGAGTGTATGGTCTCTAACTCTGGCAGAGCAACTGATTTTTAACCATTCCAGGGTAGAGTGAGGCTGGGGCTACATAGACAGGTGAGATGTAGTGTCTCATTTAACCTGGAGACGGACCCATGCTACATCAGCAGAATGCAGATGTTGGGGATGTGCGTGTGTGGATTTAGCTGTTTATAAAGCTAGAATCCAGCTGTGAAACTTGGCAGAGGTCTGGCTTCCACCCCTTCTGCCCTGTGCTAGGCCTGATCCCTGATGAGAGACAGCTGGAGCCCTGGTAGCTCATGTAAGCTGCTCTCCCACCATTTCACTTTATTTATGTATACGTTGTTTGGGGGGGCACCCTAAGCCTGGGGATCAGTACGGTTATCCCCCCCCCTTTGCCTGTGTCCATAACACCCCCAAACTCCTGCCCCCCAAACCCTTTGCCCCATGCTTGAGGAGATGATGGGATGGGGGATCAAACAGCTGACCTCTTTGCTATGCACCAGGCAGGCTGCATAAGGTGCATGAGCACGGCGCCTCGCCTGCCAGCACCAAAGATGGCGGCATAGCGGCTTCACGGGGCGCACTGCTGCTGCGCCGGCGCCCTTCCCTTCCCACTCGGGAGCTGGCGGTAGCGCGCAGGCTTCCCAAGAAGGGAAGGTGGGTGGTAGCGCCCGGCATGGGGGCGGCTGCGACGGTCACTTGAGCCTCTTTCCACCCCCGCCGCGAATGGAGTCTCCCTCCCGCAGGTGTAGCGCGGTAGAGAGCCGGGCGGCCCGCTGAGACGCGCCCACCCGGGAGCGGGGCCGCTGGTCCCCCGAGAGGTGAGCGCCCCGCTGCTCCCGGCCTGATCCCCAACCGGCCGCTGGCCCCGGCGGGGTGCTGGGCATTGCGGGGAGGGGCCCGGGGCAGGAGTGGGGGGGGGGGAGCCGGAGGGGGCCCGGGGCAGGAGTGAGTGAGGGGGGGAAGCCGGGGGGCCCCCGGGGCAGGAGTGTGTGTGTGTGGGGGGGGGGGGGAAGCTGGAGGGCCCCTGGGGCAGGAGTGTGTGTGTGTGGGGAAGCTGGGGGGCCCCCGGGGCAGGAGTGTGTGTGTGTGGGGAAGCTGGGGGGCCCCCGGGGCAGGAGTGTGTGTGTGTGTGTGTGTGTGTGGGGGGGGGGGGAAGCTGGGGGGCCCCCCCCGGGGCAGGAGTGTGTGTGTGTGTGTGTGGGGGGAAGCTGGAGGGCCCCTGGGGCAGGAGTGTGTGTGTGGGGGGAAGCTGGGGGGCCCCCGGGGCAGGAGTGTGTGTGTGTGGGGAAGCTGGGGGGCCCCCGGGGCAGGAGTGTGTGTGTGGGGGGAAGCTGGGGGGCCCCCGGGGCAGGAGTGTGTGTGTGTGTGTGTGGGGGGAAGCTGGAGGGCCCCCGGGGCAGGAGTGTGTGTGTGTGTGGGGGGGGGGAAGCTGGGGGGCCCCCGGGGCAGGAGTGTGTGTGTGTGTGTGGGGGGGGGGAAGCTGGGGGGCCCCCGGGGCAGGAGTGTGTGTGTGTGTGGGGGGGGGAAGCTGGGGGGCCCCCGGGGCAGGAGTGTGTGTGTGTGTGTGGGGGGGAAGCTGGGGGGCCCCCGGGGCAGGAGTGTGTGTGTGTGTGGGAGGGGAAGCTGGAGGGGCTCCGGGGTGTTTGAGACCTCTCTTCCTCAGTCCAGTGTCTCTCCTCCAGTGACTGTGTGGGCATGCTTGGTGTCAGCGCTGCACATTCCCTTCTCCCTAGCAGAGGGCAGCAGGGTCGAGGTGTGTGCGGGTCAGGTTAGGAGGCAGTAAACTCTTCTAGTTGCGTGTTATCTTGAAGCCTCCCAAATCCCCTTGCAGATGCTGTCTCAGCAGTGAGACCCTGTCCCTGGTAAACAACCAATTCGATCACCTGGCATCACATCCTTTCAGATGTGTCACAGAGCTGGACTGGGAACTTTGGTGCTGCTTTGCACAGGGGGTTGGCTTAGGCTGCTGCAGGTGGGGTGCTTGAGGCAAAACCAGCAGTTCCTGTATAGTGGACCATGGACACTGGTGCTCTGCAGAGCCTTTTGTGGTGGCCTGTGGAAAATTGCCTTGTCTCATGGTGCTGGCTATTCATTAAAAGGTGTTAACTAAACAGCTATGGATGCATCACCCTCCTAATGTTCTTTTCCAATGTAAGCAGCCATTGTAGTTGCCACAGTGTTGTTATGGGATCACATATGGGCAAGTAGATTGTTTTGCAGACCACGTATCTGCTTATTCACGATCATATTGGCAACCCCCTTAAAGTTTCTATCACTGAAAAGCTTGGGGGCCCACCTGTCTTATACATACATTGAAGTCCTCTTAAAAATATAAGACGTGCAGCAGCTTTCTGGTTTGTCTGGACATAAGAAACATTTTGCATTTACAGTTCAGATGCCATATTGTGTGTCAGACAAGGTGTGGCTCTTGTGTTAATTCTTATAGGAACTGGGTAACTGCTTCTAGGATGGAAAGTTTTAGCTGTAAATGGGAATATGGGGTCTTGTGATAGGTTCCCAAGTTCCTTGGTCAGGTGTTGAGCAAAGCAGCAAAAAGGTCATTTAAGAAACCTTTTTTCATTTGTCTCAAAGTATAATATAGTATCCTTCATTTAACACATGCCTAGACCTATATCTTAGGGTTATGTACTGCCTGCTCCCATCCCTGTAATAACTGTGTGCTTGCCAAATGAAACTGATCAGCAGTAGTGAACATCCTTGTGGAATTCATGGAGACTCTGTCTCACAGTCTTCTCAGGACACAGAAAGCTCAGCTTCTGGTGGGCTGTATTTTTAAAAAAAAAAAAAGTTAGGACAGGGAGTCAGGTGGAGAGCTTTACCAACTAGGAAACACTGCAAAACCTTCCTAAAGGTAGTCACTCATTTAATCTCCCCTGGAAGCTCATTTCACATCTGAATTCCTTCAGCTGAGTGCTTTGTCCCTAACTGCCTCAAGATGCCTTCAAGGCTTTGTGATCTTCAACTGTGTGGCTCATATACGGAAATGTGGTCTCTAACAGGGTCCCAATACATTAATTTCTTTGAAGATTACCACTGAGGCTGTAGAGGCAGGGTGAGAGCCCCATGGAGGCACTGAGGCACAGGCTTGATGTGTTTACAGCCTAAATCAGGGGTGGGCAAACTATGGCCCGCAGGCTGAATCCGACCCACCTGGTGTCTTAATCCAGCCGTTGAGCTCCCACTGGGGAGCAGAGTTTGGGGCTTGCCCTGCTCCAGCATTCTAGCCGGGGAGCAGGGTCGGGGGATGCTCCACATCACCCCTGGAAGCAGCGGCATGACCCCCTCCAGCTCCTACATGTAGGGGCAACCAGGGGGCTCTGCACACTGTCCCTGCCCCACGCGCTGCCCCCGCAGCTCCCTTTGGCCAGGAACCGTGGCCAATGGGAGCTGCAGGGGCGGCGCCTGTGGACAGGGCAGCGTGCAGCAGAGCAGCCTGGCCATGCATCGGTGTAGGATCTGAGTGAGGAACATACCGCTGCTTCCGGGAGCTGCTTGAGGTAAGCGCTGCCTGGAGCCTGCACCCTCGTGTCCAACCCCCCTGCCCCCTGAACCCCTCGGTCCCAACCCAGAGCATCCTCCTGCACCCTAAGCCCCTCATCTTCAGCCCCACCCCAGAGCCCACACCCCCAGCCGCAGTCCTCACCACCTCCTCAATCTCTACCCCTGTGCCCCAGCCTGAATTCCCCTCCCGCATCCTGAACTCCTTATTTCTGGCCCCACCCCGGAGCCGTACCCCTAGCCAGAGCCCTCACCCGCTCCTGGACCTCAACCCCAATTTTGTGAGTCTTCATGGCTCGCCATACAATTTCTATACCCAGATGTGGCCCTCGGGCCAAAAAGTTTGCCCACTCCTGGCCTAAATCCTAGGGGAGGCTGACAGCTGCAATTTGTACCATTATGAGCTTTCATGCTGTTTTCGTGTTCAGGTTCAGATGTGATGAATTGCAATAATTCAGTTTAGAGAGGACAAATACATACATAGCTGTGACCAGTTCCTCATCTGGAAGGACAGGGCAGAATTTGCCAGCAAAATAAAAGACTTTTTAGTCACTTATGCTGCCTGATTGTCCAACTTGTGTAAAAGTAGAACTCTAAACCACCAATGTGCTTCAGCAAGTCTTTGGTAATCAATAGCTGCAGCTCTGAAAACTCAGGGGTTCAACAGCAGTAGTGATGCTTGCATTTGGAAGTGCTGTGAACTGGTATTTGCAAGTTGTACTATGGATGTTACATCAAAGCATCGTAGTTTGCTAATCCAAGTGCAAGCATCGCTACTACTTCCAAGTGCATGCATCACCAAGGGACCGCTCTTATAGCCTCTGGCAAATATTTCATGGAATTTAAGGCAAGTTGTACTTTAAGCACTGTGGTATTGGATCCTGAGTGAGTTTGAAGTACAGTGTGTTGAGATTCAATTAGGATTTATTGAGAGCTAAATGTGTAGCCACATTTTTTGTTCTTGCTTTGACAAGGTAGATTTGCTTGTATGGTAAGCAGAGGTTACTAGTTTACACTGAATGTAAATTAGTTTATAAATATAAGATGCAGTGGTGTGGAACAATAGCTTGTTAAACAATGTAATGAATTTGTAACTTAGACACATGTTACATTTATCTATGCGTCTTTAACTTCAGGAAAATAGAACAACCAGTCAATGTCATTAGGTAACAGAGGGACAGTGGTAGAGAACACTACCATATTCCTGGTGCTTTGAACAATGATAGCAATACAGCAAGAGATCCTTAGTCTTGCAAACATGACCTGGGTTTTGTATGAAACATTGGAAACAGCAAAAGGAATGAGGAGTACTTGTGGCACCTTGAAGACTAACAAATTTATTTGGGCATAAGCTTTCAAGGGCTAAAACCCATTTCATCGGATGAATGCAATGGAAAATACAGTAGGAAGATATATATATATATATACACACACACATACAGAGAACATAAAAAAATGGGTATCGCCATACCAGCTATAATGAGACTAATCAATTAAGGTGGACTATTATCAGCAGGAGGGAAAAAAACTTTTGTAGTGATCATCAGGATGGCCCATTTCCAACAGTTGACAAGAAGGTGTGAGTTTGATTAGTCTTCTTATAGCTGGCAACACCCATTTTTTTTCATGTTCTCTGTGTATATATATCTTCATACTGTATTTTCCACTGCATGCATCCGATGAAGTGGGTTTTAGCCCACAAAAGCTTATGCCAGACTAACATGGCTACCACTCTGAAATTGGAAACAGCCTTTCAATTGATGTTTCTTTTTAAAGCAGCCCTGATTTCCTTATTTTTCTGCACCCTGAAGAGTGTAAGTCTTCTGTAGAGGTGGCATTAGCAGAGGAAACTGAAATGACTTAAGTAAGGGATATCATAAAGACTTTCAGGTTTGTGTATGACTGTCTGCAGAATGTACTCTTATTGCTATGAAAATGCAGTTTGAGCTGTTAAACCCTTCATGGGTTTACAAATGAGTTTAAGGTCATGCTTTTCCTTTGCTGTTAAATATTTCCCCATTTGCCTCTTCTGGGCTGTGGGATGACAGATTGTAGCAAGAAAGGATTTAAAACTTCCTTCTTTTAGCTTCTTGGCTAAGCATTGGCATCACAATAAGTGGTGTGAAAATTCAATACTTCCCTTCCTTCACCCCCAAACAAGTACTTAAAGTTATTGTAGAACTGTAGGTAGTGAAGCTGTTTCTAAGCCAGGCTTTATTCAGGGAACGAGGGCAATTAAAGACTTCATCCTACATAACAGGGTGAAGAGGTAAGTTTAAACTAAACAGTAATATGTTGACTCATCAGTTAAAGGTTTGACAGAGCTTCCCTTTAAAGATTTTTTTAAACACATACACACTTCTTTGGGACAGGTCACTTTCTATATGCAAGTTCTCACATTCAGTCTTTTCCCAGAGGAAATTTTGTTAAAAGTTGGTCAATCAGATAAGGAGTCTGTTATGGGGCTTTGAATAAGTACGTGCTGTATCCTGAAAGTTAAAAAACCTTTTGTCCTCTGATAATTCAGACTGCTTGATGTCAACACTTGCTTTATGCACTTTACCACAATGGGAACTAACAAACAGGATATTTTTTGCCCTGTTGGAGTACAAACAGTTTTAATTTATTACAAGTTGACTTTTCTATAGTCTCCACATTTTAAATTTCAATTGGAAGCCTGGCAAATATCTCTGCTCCACTTAGGGCTTCTCTATGTAGTGGGGGAGTGCATGCTATGGGGTATGATTTCTAAAACACACTAACCTTTTTACATGGACCAATGAATAGACCTTTCTGGTGTGCTTTACAGGTTCCCTAGTGCACTTCCACATAGTGCTTTTTGAAACAGTGCTATGTGAAAGTGTGCTCTGGAACCTTTAATGCACACCAGAAAGGTCTACGTGGACCAATTAATAGATAACACATCAGTATGCTTTAGAAATCACACCCTTGTAGTGCATACCCCCCACAGAGAAATTACCCCATTATGTAGCTGGACACTTAATCTGCACTTTAAGTATCAGTACCTCTATGTGATAAAATAGTTTTCAAAATATAAACTGATCATTAGGTTTGGACTATAACCCTGACAATGATTTTTCCCCCCCCAATTCCCAGCGAATATACACTGATTATTCTTGCTTATTTTCCTTAAAATAAAATCGATCACCTCCAGAACTGTGGTTTCAGTGTAAGAATCTTCACTGCCCTACATGGGGGAAAATGATGGCCAAAGAGCTTCAGGGAAAAACATAGAATCATAGAATTCCTTGAGTACCAGGACAAGCACATGTGTTTTGAGCTACCCCCACACTGTGTTGTCATCTCTCGTGACCCACATTGTGCATCATGTCTGACATGGAGGGGCCATATGTGGGGGTGACCTTACCAACAATGTAGCAAATTGTGATGTAGAGACTTGGCCTAAGGCTGGTTCCTGAATGTTATCAAGTCATTCACAGAGGCTATCAACCAGCCTTTAAAAGGTAATGATTTTCACTTATTGATGTGGGTTGTATTTCATGTAGTGACCTAAAGGTGAAAGACTTTGTCTCATAACTAGGGCTTCTGTTTTTCAGGGTATATTTAATTTTGTGGGGCAAGGGTGGTTATCTTTACCAATTTTTGAGTTCTAGGTAGATGTCCAAAACTTGGGGTTTTTTTGTTTTTGTTTTTTGGAGCTTTCTCTTTGTATATACAGTAATGAGTAATTGCTTTAATTTGCCTGAGTGCTCTCTAATGTAGTTCTGTTTCACCAGCAGGGTCTGTGTGGAACAGTTAATGTGCAAAATGTTGGTGCACTTCAGAAGTCACGCCCCATAGTGTGCATTACTGTCGGTGTAGACAAGCCCTTAGATACAAGTAACCGTTTCTGATGTTTTTCCTGGCGTTTACTGGATAAATGTCAATTTCATTTTTTGTATTGTGGGTCTTTTATTGGCGTTGTCGGTTAAAACCGAAAAGCAAATGCCTTACCCGAAACCCATCCCGGAAGCCTTTCAGTTCCCCTTGTTCTCTTTTAAGCACTTTTATTTTTATGCTACAGCGATAGCATAAGAGTGATGAAGAGGAATCTGAAGCAAATAAAGTGTGGTACATGCCTTTTTTAACACATTAACCTTTCTTCAGTGTAAATGTTCCAGGTGAACACTGGCTGTCAGACTAGAAAACTTGGAGTAACAATTAGATCAAACAGCTCCCTGTAATGTGGACTTTCAGAGTAAACAGTTACGTCTGATCCTGCATTACAAATCAGTGTCAGAGTGCATCTCAGCAGCAGAGAAGAACATTCTGTTCTCAGTTTCTCTGATCCTGATGGATGTGCAATAATGGTAGTGCTGGTGGTCTTGTAAGATCAGCTGTCTGAAGAGAAAATCCCTCTGAAAAGGGAGCATGTAGGTAGTAGCTAGGTTGAAAGATGTTGGTTTACTTAGCAGTATTTGGGGGATATGGGTGAGTAAGGTTCACCTATCCAGCTTTGGATATTGTGGCTGTCTCCTTAAAGGCTATAAAACGTCTTACATGGCAGACTGACTAATCTCAAAGCACATAATTCAAATCTCTGTGCAAGCACTCAGGGACAAAATTCAAATGTCCTGAGACCAAGTACCAAAAAATCAGGGATAATCTCTTATGCGTGAGGAGTGGGGACACTCTGAAAGCCCTTAAGTGTGCATATTTGAGGAGGTTGTTTTAAAAGGAAGTGAAACTGATACTGTAGAATCTGACATTTTATGCCGTTGAAGTTCCTATCTTTAAAACCTTCCTTAACATGATGCTGACCCAAGAATTTTTGTTGCAAGATCAGGGACTTTCCTGACCTCTTTTTAGCGAACAGTAAATTACAATTGTAATTTAATGTGTGAAGTAGAAAATCAGATTTCTTGGATTTTATCAGTACTGTTGCTATATCAAATGAATGAAGCATTTCACCTAATATTCTAATGCAAAATATGATAACCAGGCTGTACTCCAAAGTTGTAATGTAGGTAGCACTTACAATACAGTTTATTGTCTACTCTTTTGTATAGCTCCCAATGTCCAAGGAAAAGCAGGGAATAGATATCAGCAAGGAATCCTAATGTACTCATGTGGTGATGCACTATATTGGACCCAGAAAACTATTTTTTATGAGTGCTACAAAGAAATTGGCCTATCTGTGAATACCAGGTGACGTTTCAAATTACACAATTTTCCACTGAGTTTTCTCTTTATAGTTGACTTGTGTTTCTGTATGCAACTTATTGTCTGTAACATCATCATATATCTTCACCTACATATGGAAGAAATATAAACAGAGGTTTCAGTGTTTTCCTTAGTCTGCACACAGTGCTGGTGCTGCTACTGCTGCTTATAGCTTTGCCAAGTAGAGTGAAATTAACAAAACTCTGATCTATTTTACTGTTACTTCTCAGAACCTTTTTGGCAGCAGTGGAACATCCTGCTGATTCTGGTTCTCCTTGAGAAACCTCTGAGCAACAGCATCAGAAGGAGTGGAAGGAGGACCCAAAAACAGACTGGGATTGGGTAGTGTAGCAGAGACCTCTTTTCCTCGCACTTTCATCCCTGCAGCAGCCATTCTTTGCAGATGAGATGGCTTTATCTGTAACTGGCCCAGGCCTGGAACTTTCACCTGAAAGTTATTAGAATCACCACAAATCTCACCACCTTTTGAAATATAAACTGTTTCTTTGACCGTATCTTCACAAAATAGCAAAATAGACCGACCTGGGAGTAGAGGATGAAGAGTAGACTGATCCTTTTCTTTACTGATGGAATATGTAAATGCATTTAGGTGAGAGTGGTAGACATTCATGGTGAGGACCTTCCCTTCAAAGCAGGTAGGGGCTCTTGATGGGGTGAAAGAGGCAGAAAGCTCTTTCTCATTTTCAGCACTGAAAGAGGGGTGAAGCTTCAAGTTGATAAAATGTCTACTAGCTAGATTCTGTTACTGGTGGAGCTCCCAAGCAGGTCTAGGGTTATCTCTCCAGTAGAATTCCTAGCAGCTGATGGCAAGGAGCCTGTACCTCGTTGTAGCATGCCCTCTGCCTAGTCTTCTGTATCTGCATTTGGGCTAATAAGTCCTTTCTCTAGGAAGCACCTGGCAAATTTTTCAAGCCCTGGTTATAACGTCCTGCACTATTGCCTGGTAGGTTGGGCATAAGATTACTATGCTTCCTGTGGCCTCTTAACTTAGGGAAGTGAGCACTAAAAGTAAATTTACATATCTTCTGTTTGTAAATAAGTGTAATGAATACTCTTACTGCTTGAGCAATAGTTGAGTTACAAAAATAATCACCATATCGTAGCCACCACATCACACTTGTGATGAATCGCTTATCCACCATGACGCTAAGTTCACTTCAGAATCTCAGCTTTCCAAAATACTCTTCACTAAGCGTGAACTACGTTCTTGGCTTCTAGCTGTACAATGTACATCTGGATGTGTTTAAAACATGGTGTTAAGAAGAGTCCAGTTTTCCAAGCAATTTTGATTGCTCTGTAGAACTGTATTACTTAGAAACTTCACCAGCAATGATTGGGTAGTCCCCGCCCCCAGATAATTGATAGAGCTGGAATAGCATTGAACCAAGAACAGTTCTATGGGCAGTTTTAATGAAAAAAAGCTTATTGGATGATGTAATTGTAAATGAGGATTTTTCCCCCCTATGCCAGTGAGTGATGTGCTTATTTCCTATAACAAAAAGTAGTGGAATAAAAAGTTTGTAAACCACCATTGTCTCTCCATTACCAAACTTAATTTCTATTGTCTCATATTGGAAGTACTATGTGTAGCAAGTTATTGGGAGATTGTACTTCACGAACATGCTGGGTCTTTCCTTTTCCCTTACATAACAACATTGGTTATTTCTTCCATTACAATAAAAGTTATTTTGCTAACTCAACTGCATTTCAAAACCAGAGTCATTTAAATTTTTGGCTCAAATTATGAGGCAGCATTTTTGATCGAAATAAATAGCTTGAGTAATTCCCTACTCTCACTCTCCCTGATCCAGTTTTATTGATTTGTGCAAAAAGTAAGGTTGTGTATAGTTAAGGGTCAAGGCTGCAGCCCTGGTATTTCAGAAAGTGGCACTGCTTTCTGGCAGAATAGCTATAATGCTGATGTCTCTGGCTTTGAAATTCGGTAGCATTTTCAGCAGTGAGGCACTCTTACAATTGTTGCAATGCAACCTGCAATTAGGAAATTAGGAAATCTCTCTTACTAGATAAACAATTTCTGTTCATGTACAACTTGTTTAAATACAATTAATGGAATGCATTTATTTGCAAGATTTAAAGATGGGGAGGAGGGTCTCAAACATGGGTTGATTAGATTGCGTAACTGAAAAGGTGTTTTTTTAAACATTTGGTAGCTAACCTTTTATTTACTGGGCTAACAAGTGAGGTTAAAAACTCCAGCAGCTTCATTTCAGATCCTGTTGTCTAATGGCAGCCTTGACATGTGGTTAGCGGAATGTCAACAACATGTTTGCAGAATGGTTGTCCTACTGTTAATATAACTTATCTTTCACATCTGAGGAACTTGCTGGACTGTCGTCATGCAGAGTGGCTTGAGCAAAGTTAGTGGGGATTATTGTGATAGTGTATAAATCCTCTCTGGGACAGGGTTGGAACCAACCTCTTTGTAACTGCTAATCCTTTTCAAAGGCATTAACTATCTGGGGAAACTCCTCCTCCATCTCAGCAAATTGATGTACCTTCCCCATCCCTTGTACCCCTCAAGTCTCTTGTCATCGCTTCCACATCACCCCAACATCCCCTTCTCCCCATTTCTCTGTTCCCACCCTAGATTTCTCTGCTTTCTATTAGTGAAGGTCTTTCTCTTCACAACACTACTCTTGTGCGGCCGGAGAGAAGCTGCCTTTCTCTTATTCTGACTCCCCTGCTATCTGAGTCTAGGGGCATGCATAGCAAGACGCAGTTCCTCCTTAAAAAAGTTTATAATATACGATCCATGTGTGACAGGTTTGGGCCCTTTTGGGTGTCACCTGATGTGCTTGGATGCCACTGACTCAACCTATTCTGCCAGTTTGGGTCCCCTTTACCTGGCCTTGCTGGTTAGGCTCACAAGCCTCTTCCAGCCAAACACAAGGGTAGGGCCACACCCAACTGCACAGAGAGACAGAGATCCGCTCTGGAAAGATTCAACCTTAGGGGCTTTCCTCAACACTCTTGTGCCCACTCCCCTTAAGAGGTACAAACGCAAAGGATTTATGAAATTCGCTGTCTCCTTCAATGTGGAGGGAGATGTGCACAACTTCTTGCCTCTCCCGCCCCCCCCGTCAGAAATTATATAAACTGGGTTATATTATAAACAAGAAATAAGTTGATTAACAGCAAAAGGTGAATTTTAAGTAAATATAAGAGATGACATGACATAAAGCAGATTACTGACCAAGTAAAGCAAAATACACAAGCTAAGCTGAATATATTTAAGAAACAGGTTACAAAATGTAAATTCTCACCCTAAATGTTATTTTTAGGTAGGATGCAAAGTTACTGTGGTTCCAAGTTCCGGTTATATTCCTTTTCAGACTGGATCCGTCTCAGTCTGGACCCCTTCCCCTCCTCCCTCTCCCCCACCTTCCCTTTGGGTGGCTCTAGCAGTCTTTCTTCTTGGGTAGACAGGCCATGGAAAGGAGTCCCATTTGCTTTCCTCCCCACCCTTAAATAGGATTTACATAAAGTGGGAATCCTTTGTTTCCCAAACTTTACCCCCCTTCCCTTCCCATGGAATGTTACAAGTCCCAGGTAATATTTAGTATCAGGTGACAAGACCACCTGACACTGTAGTCACCTGACATTGTAGTATTACAGTATCCATGAGACAGGGTTTGGCTACACTTGCTTCTGTACAGCGCTGGGAGTTAAAGCTGTCTTCATACAGCTGTGTAGGGAAAGTGCTGCAGTGTGGCCACACTGACAGCTACCAGCACTGCAGTGTGGCCACATTTGCAGCGGTGTTGGGAGTGGTGCATTATGGCAGCTATCCCACAGAGCACCTCTTCCCATTCTGGCATTGTGGGAAGGGGGTGGAGGGGGCTTGTCATTCTGGTTTCTGTTCAAATGCCCCATGATGCATCGCTTCACATCCCAGCAATCCCTGTGTTTCCATCCACATTTGGCACCATCTTTCCATGGTTTCTGTGCAGCGCAATTCTGTGTTCCATTTCGGTCTGCGGGAAATGGAGCCTGAACTGCTGAGGAGTATGCTGACGAGTCTCGCCAGCACATCACATTTGGCAGTTGAGCTATTCCTTAAGATCCAAAGTGACAGTGAGGAGTCAGACAATGATAGTGAGTTGCGTAATGCGTACGACACGAAATTGCTTGTGGCATTCAGACATGCTCAGCACCATGGAATGCTGCTTTTGGGCTCGGGAAACGCTCTGAGTGGTGGGATCACATCGTCATGGAAGTCTGGGATGACGATCAGTGGCTGCAGAACTTTTGGATGAGAAAAACCACTTTTATGGGACTGTGTGAGGAGCTTGCCCTCACCTTGCGGTGCAAGGACATGAGATTGAGAGCTGCCCTGCTGGTGAAGAAGCGGGTGGCTACTGCAGTCTGGAAGCTGGCAACTCCAGACAGCTACCGATCAGTTGCGAACCAGTTTGGAGTGGGAAAGTCGACCGTTGGAATCGTGTTGATGCAAGTTTGCAGGGCCATTAATCGCATCCTGCTAAGAAGAACCGTGACTCTGGGGAACATGCAGAACATTGTGGATGGCTTTGCACAAATGGGTTACCCTAACTGTGGAGGGGCAATAGAGGGGACGCATATTCCTATTCTGGCACCACCTCATCTAACATCTGAGTACGTTAATCGGAAGGGGTATTTCTCTATGGTTCTCGAGGTGCTTGTGGATCACAGTGGGCATTTCATTGACATTAACGCAGGCTGGCCCGGAAAGGTGCATGATGCACGCATCTTTTGGAACACTGGCCTGTTCAGGAAGCTGCGGGCCGGGGCTTTTTTCCCAGACCGGAAGATCACAGTAGGGGATGTCAAAATGCTCATTATGATCCTTGGAGACCCCCCTTACCCGTTAATGCCGTGGCTCATGAAACCATACACAGGGAGCCTTGACAGGAGCAAGGAACACTTCAACTACAGGCGACTGAATGACTGTGGAGTGTGCTTTTGGCCGTTTAAAGGGGCACTGGCGATTTCTGTATGGGAAGCTGGACTTGGAGGAAAGCAGCATCCCCGCGGTTATATCCGTGTGCTGTACCCTCCATAATATTTGTGAAGGGAAGGGTGAAAGATTCAGTCAAGCATGGACCTCCGAGGTTCAACGCCTGGAGGCTGAATTTGCATAGCCAGAGAGCAGGGCTACTAGAGAGGCTCAGCACAGGGCTGCAAGGATTAGGGATTCCTTGAGGGAGGAATTTGAGGCTGAAAACCAACAGTAATATTTGGTGCCTTGCACGGGAGTGAAGTGCAGTGGTTACAATGTTAGTAGGAATCTGTGTTTGCTAAGCTGATTTGCAGTGCCTGTTTCTTTCCTGGGCTAAGGTATCTTTAACTTTCTGCAATAATAAAGACTGTTTTCAAAGCCGAAAATTCATTGATTGAAAAGAGAGTTACTTTATTGAAAGACACACAACTTTTTTGGAATCTGAAAGGGCAAGGGGGTGGAGTGGGGAACTGTACAGTCACAGGTTTGAATATGTCCTGTCTGGAGTGCTATGCAATGACTGCTGCACTTCAGGATGCCTATACTGTATGGTGATGGGGGTTGAGTGCAGAGGGTAAGGGTGGTAGTTCTCAGGGCTAGTTGGTGAACGTACAAGTGTTGGAGGCAGCTGGTGGCGGTAAGAACCCGGATGTTGAGGAAGGGGGATTGGAGCTGACATGGGGGCACAAGAGAGAGAGCTTTGGGACAAGGAGTGCGGGGAGGGTGGGGGCGGTAGTGCTCCGCCTGCATGGCTACGAGTGCCTGAATAGAGTCTGCTTGGTGCTCCAGGATGCTTTCCAGCCTCTCCGTGCTTTGCTTCCTGTGCGCTGTTTTCTCCTTGTGGATCCTGCTTTCCCTCTCCCTCCACTTCTGCACTTTTTGATTCTCTGTGAGAGATTGGTGCATCACTTAGTGCAGCATGTCGTCTTTGCTTTTTTGCGGTCTCTTCCGGAAGTTTTGTAGTCTCTCAGCCGGTGATAACACGGACAGCCAAGAACTCAAGGTTGCATCTGTAAAGGCAAAATGCAACACTTAACAAGGGCAGCATTGTTTATACCAGACAGAGTAATTCCGCCACACTTGAGGGCACGTTAACAGTCTTCACAATAGCATAATTTTCCCGTTCCAAAGAGCGCATATAACCCACGGAAGCCCTGAAATGGTGAGTAAGGGGGACTGATTGTTTCAAGGCTATACTGTCCTCTGGGTTTCAGTGCGTTGGGGAGAGCAAACAGCTGCAGGGGGCACCTACACTGAACACTATCCCAACATTTTTCACAGGAGTTTATCCTACAAGATATCTCGCTGTTGCGGGTCACCTGGGAAGCATGGGAGGGTCTTCTGCTGCAGTGCGGCTTCTGCCCTGGCCCCTGTGCAGCTTGCCTGTGTGCAGCAATGGCCCCCCACCCCTCGTAGCACAGTGGCACGGACGCGTTAGCCTGACTGGGACAAGAACCACAGTGTCTCTCCCAGTAAACCTGTGCAAGCGCATTGCCCACGCTCTGGCTGAAACTTTTGAAGAGATTAGAGGCCGATTACCGTGACGTGATAGACCAGATCAACGGGCTATTCCACATCTAGGCATGCATGCATGCACCCCTAACCCTCTCTCCTCTCCCGAAAAATTTCCATCCTGAAAATAAAAGCCGCTTACAGGGAACCCACTTCTTTGTTTGTCCTCCACTAAGTACTGGCTGCTGCGACTGGCTACCTTCCTCCTGGCTTGAGAAGAGCTCCTGTCTGCATGCCTCCAGGGACTCCGGGGTGTCTCCCCCCATCCCAATACCCTCACTCTTGCTTTCCTCCTCCTCCCCCCCACTCTGAAGTATCCATGGTGGTCCTTGGAGTGGTGGTGGGGTCACCCCCAAGTATCGCATTCAGCTGTTTGTAGAAATGGCAGGTTGTGGGGGCAGCACTGGAGCAGCAGTTTCCCTCGCGGGCTTTGCAGTAGGCACTCCGCATCTCCTTCACTTTAACCCTGCACTGCAGCGCGTCCCGATCATGGCCCCTTTCCATCATGGCCCTTGATACCTGCCCAAAGGTATCATAATTCCTACGGCTGGAGCGCAGCTGGGACTGCACAGCTTCCTCCCCCCAAACACTGATGAGGTCCAGCAGCTCGCCATTGCTCCATGCTGTGGCTCGTTTGCCGCGTGGAGGCATGGTCACCTGGAAAGATTCACTGCTTGCTCAGCCAGGTGTGGAGTGCAAACAGGAAGGGGATTTTTAAAATTCCCGGGGAATTTAAAGGGTCGGTCTGATGGTTCGTCACCTGAGGCCAGGGCAGTAGAGTTCGAACTGATGAGCAGAGTGGCTAAAACAGGCATTCTGGAATACTTCTGAATACTTCTGGAGGCCAATAACAGCGCTTTTGATGGCCACACTGGTGGGGCAGCGCTGCATCAGCAGTGCTATAGTCTTTATTCCTCTTGTCGAGGTGGAGTACAACCAGCGCTGCAACCAGGGAGATGCAGCGCTGTATGTGCCTTGCCAGTGTGGATGGTGAGTGAGTTGCAGCGCTGTAAAGCCACCACCAGCGCTGCAACTCTCAAGTGTAGCCAAGCCCACACTGGCAGTATGGAGGTCTGCAGGAAGGCCAAGCCTTTTCATAGTCCATTGTCCTCACTGATAGGTCATCAGCCCTGTCTAGCTTTTTCATTCTTGTACCTGAAGTGTTAGCAGTGGGGTGTCACCCGAAGTAGCATAGTTGAAATACAGATACATAGTTAATATTCCTAACTTCAGATACAGAAATGATACAGGCATACAAATTGGATAATAACATTCAGTAAATTGTAACCTTTTCAATTATATTTTACAAGACCTATCTTGCATAAAGAACATCTGTTATGTTCATATCATAAGCATATTTTAATAAAGAATATGGAGTGAAACATCACAATGTGCCATATTAAGGCTGTAAGACAGGGATACAATTAATATATATACATTATATATATACGTACACACATCCCATATACCCAGTTGCCCCACTACCTAGCCATTACTATCTGGGCAACTTCTTGTAGGTGTCTTGGAAGAAGTGAGTCTTCAAGGAAATGGGTAAAGTAAATTCTAACTTTTCATTTAAAAATCCATCTTTGCAAGAGGCTGTGTTCTCTCATTATGCTGTTCTTTGTATGTATTCAGTCCGGAATGCAAGGAAAAGTTTTTTAGCAGCTGATGTTACCATAAGGTTGGTTTTAAAACTAATCCAGCTGGTTTCCTTCTCCCTCAAAACCACCAATAAACCAGGTGCCAGACTACAGTAGAAGGCAAACTTTTTAGCTCCAGCTTGGAGTCTTGCGTATTCCCATACATCATATGCCAAATCACCCACTCTCCTTAATACCTCTTTGTAATCTCCTATTTTGCATTCAGCAGTGTCTGAGATGTGGATCAATGTATGGAAGGCCTGGCAGAGACAGCAAGAATTTATATTTGCAAGATCAGAGTGGCAGTACCTTAGATTAAGTAGTAACAGGCCATTGGTAGAGTAGAAGGTGTCACATTTGGAGACACTTATCAACTGTTGGTAGTTAGATTTCATTGTCTAATGGCAAGTCTTGGAATGGGATACACAACGTGTATAATTATTTTGCACCATGCTCTTAGTTATTCACCTTTGAAATATTGATTGGCAGGCCTTTCATAGCGCAGAGTGGATTCATAGCCAGGGTGGGAGCAGCATGCGGAGCCCCATAAACCCCCCTCGCCCCAGGAGCTGGACCTGCTGCTGGCCGCTTCTGAGGCGCAGTGTTGTCGGAACACGTACGAACTAGCCTGTCTTAGCCCTGCAGCACCACCGACGGCACTTTTAACGACCCAGTCAGTGGTGCTGACCAGAGCCGCTGCAACCCAGTGTCTTCCATTCCGCAACCCAGTACTTCATGGAGTTTTTCGGGTTTCTCAAACATAGTTTGGAAAGTGATCAAAGACAAAACAGATGAGGCAGTTTCTAAAAAGACCCCTGTGAGCAGGGGAGGCTCTAGATTTTTTGCCACCTCAAGCTTGGCAAGCAGGCTGCCTTCGGCGGCATGCCTGTGGGAGGTCTGCCGGTCCTGCGGCTTCAGCATACCCGCCGCCGAGTTGCTGCGGAATCCATGGGACCGGCGGACCTCCTGCAGGCATGCCGCTGAAGGCAGCCCGACTGCTGCCCTTGCAGGGACCAGCAGAGCGCCTCTCTCGGCTTGCCGCCCCAGGTACTTGCTTGGAGTGCTGGTGCCTGGAGCTGCCACTGCCTGTGAGTATACTACTTGATACAAACTAATCCCAATAAGGTAAATTTGGGCATTTGGCATGTAAGGTTAATACAGGGACTTGGAAATCTCATCATCTGTTTTACTGGAATATATTATGGGCCCATTATTGTCACACAGTGTGGAAGTTTGTACAGTTCTTAAACAGTTCTGTAGGCAAACCTCTTACAAGTGTCAGAACTAAAACAAATTAGTATCTTAAGCATTAATACTTCTCAGTGCTTGCTGTAGTGAGGTGAGCAGTACCTAGCCACCATCAGTCATCGCAAGTAACGTCAGTTTTTTCTTTGAAATATATCTGGTTTGATTTTGAACACCTGGTTGTTTGTGACATTGGGGTGCGTGCATAGCTTCTTGCCCCCAAGCCTTAAATCTTCAAGGATCCATATCAGTGGTGGACAACCTGTGGCCCGTGGGCTGCATGCAGCCCATCGGGGTAATCTGATTGCAGGATGCGAGACATTTTGCTTATGTTGACTGTCCGCAGACACGGCCCCCCACAGCTCCCAGTGGCCATGGTTCACCATTCCTGGCCAATGGGAGCTGCGGGAAGCGGCGGTCAGCATGTCCCTGTGGTCAATGTCAGCACAATGTTTCATGGCCTGCAATCAGATTATCTGTTGGGCCGCATGTGGGCCACAAGTTGCCCACCATTGCTCCATATAGCATCCTCTGGTCTTCTGACCAAGGACTGGATGCCTCTGTAATTGGCTTTAGGGAGGGAGGTGTGCTGAAGAGCAAGATGAAGGAATGCCTTCCTTTCTTCCCCAAGGATTGTACATCATTTCTGCTTTTAATACTTTGTATCCTTGTTCTATAGAGCTTGCTTTGTCTGTGCCAGAAGTCCAGTTTTAAAAGTCAATTGACTGGATTTAATTCACTTGCGTAACAGTGCCTCAGTATTTCCATTGCAGTCAAAAGAAGAGCGCCACCGATTGCACCAGGTACTACAGCAATGGGAGCCATTTGGGGTACATCCACACTGCAGTGGGGCGCGAGCCTCCCAGCCTGGGTAGCAGACTCATGCTAGCTTAGCTTGAGCTAGTGGGCTAAAAATTGTCATGTGGATGTCGCCGTTCGGGCAGCAGCTGGGGCTCTGAAGTCTACCTGACTCGGAGTCTCCATCAGAGCTGCAACATCCACACTGCTATTTTTAGCTTGCTAGCTGGAGCCCTCCTTGTGCAGGTCTATGTATGTGGACTGAGAGACTCGCTCCCTGCTGCAGTGTAGACATACCGTACATACCTGTATCTACATCTGGCTGGTTGGAAATAGGCAACTTCCTGTATCGCTATATTTGAAGGGTTTTATTCAATCTTTGTTCCTTGTATCAAGTTCTGACTACAGCCGTGTTCTCAGTCCAGTTTTCCCTTTATTGGTTTCTCAAGTTTTAGTAGCAAGCTCTTTAAGAGAAATAAGCATTGTAAATGAACCACATACCATGCTCAGAACTTACCCATTTTTCACACCATAGGACCAAGTCTTTTCTGGATTAATGCAGCGCTTTGGACAGTTTCAGGCAGCCTAGAACTGCATCCAGAAATACCTGTTTACAGTAGATTTCAGATGAAGTGAGAATATTGGTGGAATCAGTAGATCAATACCCTTTTCTGTGACAGAAAAGGGTGAGTGTGGTGTTGGTGAAGGGAAAATCCTTTGCTATTTTTTTATTTAATTTATTTTTATTTTTTAACAGCATTATGGTCTGTATGGTGCTTTATATTAAAAAAAAAAAAAAAGACTGCTCTCTCCCCCCCCCACAAAAAAAAAAAGCCTACATTTAAACTGGATATAATTCAGTAAGGAATAACAGATAAGGATTACCATAGTGCAGCAGTGAAACATTATGAAATATGATTTATACTGAATATGCATCTTATTGATCCCCTTTTAAGATTTGGAATTACTTTGAATACAATGGAACCACATTTATCCAGTCTAATTGGGACTGAGGTCAAATCAAATGATTAAAAATCTGGATAGTCTGGAGAATGGCCACAACAGTCTAGATTGGTTAGGCTTTCTCTGCTGTGACAAGCTTTAAGCCTGTCTACAAGTACTAGTTGAGAAATCTCATAGGATTTTCTTGTTACCGCTCCTAGACTGTACCAAAGATTTTTTTTGCCAAAAATCATGCATGTTGCACATATTTACCACCAATATCAAATTCTTTGTCTTCACCCGCAGTGTGTGTAGTAAGAGACACACAGTTACCAGCAAATCCATAAGAGGGGCACTTCCAAGCATGATTAGACCCACTAAATAGACATCCTCTGCATCGATTGCAGCAGCATCAATCTCCCAGTAGTGAAGACAAACCCTTAGGGTACGTCTACACTACAGGATAAATTCGAATTAGCTTAAACCGATTTTATAAAACAGATACTATAAAGTCGATTGTGCACGTCCACACTAGGCACACTAATTCGGTGGTGTGCTTCCGTGGTCCAAGGCTAGCGTCGATTTCTGGAGCGGTGCACTGTGGGTAGCTACTGTAAAATAATGAGGCCAATAATGTCAATTTGCGTCCACACTAACCCTAAATCGATATAGTAATATCGATTTTAGCGTTACTCCTCTCGTTTTGTAGGAGTACAGAAATTGATTTAAAGAGCCCTTTAAATCGATTTCAAGTGCATGGTAGTGTGGACGGGTACAGCGTTAAATCGATTTAACTGCCTAGTGTGGACCAGGCCTTAGTCTCTTACTGCACTATACCCCTGAACCTTCCTCACTGCTCCCTTCCCGTAACATGCCCTTCCAGTTGTGGTCTGCTGAGCCACTGTCGTCTTCTCATTCAAATTCCTCTTCAAACTCTCGTTTTGTCCTGTAAGTAAGGGGGGCACGGACGAAACAGACATGCTTTCTGGGGGCACCCAGGGTTATGAGGCACCATGCTACTCCCTGCCCTTAGCATGAGGCATCCTTGTTTGTGCTTGCTGGGGTCACCTCCCCAACTCCAGTGGCTATGGGCAATGCAAGCCTGCCCCTCCAGACCTCACAGGCCCTACTGTCATTCTGCGGGTGAACGATAGGCACACTCCAACCCTCAAGCCCTCCTTGCATCTGCCTGGAGTGCCCAACCCCTGTGCCTCTTTACAGCTACAATATACGTAGAGTTTCCGCTTCCAAAGAAGCGGAATACCCCGGTTAACCATTTGCATCTCAGATCACCGCTCTGCCGAACTCATAGTGGTTAGACTGGTTTATAGTGAAATCAGAGAGAAGTTTATGGAACAAATCAGAGCGATTCAAGTAGCAGCATGTATTGGAAACAAATGATTTACATATAAAATAAAATCATAATGTGCATTCTAGAGCCTACGCTAATAAACAAGATACCCTCCTGACTAGTACTCTCAAAATCGCTGCAGCACTTTACAGCCAGGCAGGTTGTGACCCTTCTTTCTGAGACAAGCATGCTGTTACTTTGCCTCCTAGGTGAAGGATTCAGTCTCATTGCGCTCCAAGGTCTGTCAGACCATTTTGCAATTTCTCAATACACACCTGGCTCAGTATCAAAAAGACATACAGTGTGAGGTGTACAATACACCATACCCAAATGGACAGACAAGGAGATAGCTCTCCATTATCTTCTGCTTGAAAGGAACATATCTGAGATATGTCACCTCCTGGTGACCTGTCCTAACTCCAAGATCTTAAGAGCATAATTTTCAGTATAGACACAGAACTCCTTAAATATTATCCATATAGACATTTCACAATGATTATGGTTACCAGTGGGCTACTGGCTGTTAGCAGAGACCTCATCTGCCATCCTTTGAACTATTATGCAGCTCTCCAACCCAGGGGATTCCTGTACAACCCTATGCATCCCCTGTGCCCTTCAGTTGGTATCAAGGCGTTCCTGGGTCACAGTCTAGACATGTGAAGCCAAGTGAATGACTCAAAAGGGATGCAGTGGGCACAGCATGACAGACTGCAGTACGGGTTTCTATAGACACATGGAGGTGCATAATTGGATGTGTGTGAAGAAGAGAGCTTGGAAGACAGATAAAACAGGCACATCAAAGTAACCTGAAAAGTATAATTGGTACAAGTGAATGAAGAGAGAATATCATCTATGTACTAGAATATAGAAAGTCGATCTCAGACACATGGCCTGGGATAACAGATGGTGGAGAATGTGTGCTTTTAGAGTATAAGATCTTGCTTAAATGGAAAAGATGTGGACTCGTCAGTTTGCAGAGTTTAAAACTCTGTTACCCATACAGCACATTTTGTTTCAATCAGTTGTCTTGCTATTTTTAACGTCATTTGCCTGCAAAGTGTTCTTTCCCATAAAATATGTTCTGGTGAGGCCTGGGGACCTCTGGTTGCATGGGCAACCCCTAATATCTGTGGGCAAGAACAGTGTTTGTGATGTGCCCTGGAAGTGTGCAGTGACATGTAACTAATCTATTCGTGAGGAGGCAGTGCAGATCTGAATGTTTTAATTTGCAGGATAAGAGTATCTTCTACCGTGAAATCCGCTGGTTTGCTGAAGGTGTGACTGATCTGATGCATTTCTGGGTATCTTTAGCAAATCAAGTAATCCCAAAGGGATTTCAGAGTGAGGAAAATATTTTAATTAGGGCTGTCACTTAATTGCAGTTAACTCACGTGATTAACTAAAAAAAAATGAATCACAATTAAAAAAAGTATCACTATTCATCGCACTGTTAAACAATTGAATACTAATTGACATTTGTAAAATATTTTTGGATGTTTTTCTACATTTTTCAAATATATCTATTTCAGTTACATCCTAGAATACGAAGTGTACAGTGCTCACTTTATATTTTTAGTACAAATATTTGCGCCGTAAAAATAAGAGTATTTTTCAATTCACCTCATACAAGTACTGTTGTGCAATCTCTTTATCATGAAAGTGCAATTTACAAATGTAGATTTTTTTGTTACGTAATTGCACTCAAAACAAAACAATGTAAAACTTTAGAGCCTACAAGTCCACTCAATCCTACTTCTTGTTCAGTCAGTTGCTAAGAGAAACAAGTTTGTTTACATTGATGGGAGGTAATGCTGCATGCTTCTTATTTACAATGTCACCTGAAAGTGAGAACAGGTGTTCGCATGACACTGTTGTAGCTGTTGTCGCAAGATATTTACGTGCCAGATGCATTAAAGATTCATATTCTTCATGCTTCAGTCCTCGTTCCAGAGGACATGCGTCCATGCTGATGACGTTCATTAAAAAAATAATGAATTAATTAAATTTGTGACCGAACTCCTTGGGGAGAATTGTATGTCTCCTACTCTGTTACACCCTCATTCTGCCATATATTTCATGTTATAGCAGTCTTGGAGGATGATCCAGCATATGTTGTTTGTTTTAAGAACACTTTCACTGCAGATTTCACAAAATGCAAAGAAGGTACCAATGTGAGATTTCTAAAGATAGCTACAGCACTCGACCCAAGATTTAAAAATCTGAAGCACCTTCCAAAATCTGAGAGGGACAAGGTGTAGAGCATGCTTTCAGAAGTCTTGAAACAGCAACACTCCGATACGGAAACTGCAGAATACTAGCCACCAAATAAGAGAGTCAACCTTCTGCAGGTAGCATCTGATTCAGATGATGAAAATGAACATGTCTTGGTCTGCACTGCTTTGGATGGTTATCAAGCAGAACCATCATCAGCATGGACGCATATCCTCTGGAATGGTGGTTGAAGCATCAAGGGACATCATGTAAATATCTTGTGGTTCCAGCTACAATAGTGCCGTGCAAATGCCTGTGCTCACTTTCAGGTGACATTGTGAACAAGAAGCTGGCAACATTATCTTCTGCAACTATAAACAAACCTGTTTGCCTGAGCCATTAGCTAAACAAGAAGTAGGACTGATTTGATTTGTAGGCTCTAAAGTTTGACATTGTAGAAAATGTAGAAAACATCCAAAAATATTTAAATTGTATTCTATTATTGTTTAAGAACACGATTAATCAAGATTAACTTTTTTAATCGCTTGACAGCCCTAATTTTAATCTTTTTTGCAAAGAACACTCCCAAAGCCTGGTTAGTTAGAAGCATTCAGCAAAAGTCTGTACTTAATTCTCATTTCCGCTTGGCAGTTCTTCCTAAAATAGTTAGCCATCCCATCCCTATGAGAGAAATTCTATTAATACTCACTGGTTCTTGCCAACCATCTGGAAATCTCCCCCTACAACCATATTTCTGGTTGGGGAGGAAAACATGGGAATTTGGCACCCAGTTCCCATTGATAATTCTATGGGAATTGGATGCCTAATTTCCCTTTTTGCCTTTGAAAATATCCCTCTTAAATTCTCTCCTAGCCCACGTTGCATCAACAAGTGCTTGCTGACTGCCAGCCAAAGGGCATGTTTACAGTCTTCTAAGGGTTAAAAGCCTGCAGTATATGTTGTCTGTGATCATTATGAATTTCAAAATATGCTGGTCATGTGAAGAATCCAGAGAGGATGATCTTAATGGTTATTTTACTGAAGCAGATACATGCATAAAATGATTTGCCTCCAAGCTGATATTTTGTACAACATTGAGACCAGGTGGTATTTTATGTTACTGACCTAAACTTCTAAGATGTTCATGGAAGTCTTGGCAACTCTCAACTCCAGCATGCCAAGTGTACCTGCCCCTTTCCACTGCCAATAGAATAATTTAATGCAACAAACTTTAAATGTAACATTTAAGATTTCTAATTATGCAATCTTAAGCCAGGGAATGCAAAAGTTAAGGTTCCTACAGCAGTTAACTCTGCCTCGTTGCACTTCCGGTATATTTTGTGGTATACTTCTTTACTAACAGGAATACAGTCAGAATCACATCTAAACAGAGAAATATACATGTGCAACACATCTGAATTATCATGGCTGTAGCAGGTTTGGATTTCTTGACTTTAAAGCTTTGACTGTGGAAAAATAATTATTAATTTCCTTGATTTTGAAGAGGGAAAAAAAATCATCTCTTAGGCTTGCAATTCATCCTTCATCTTTGGGGCACAGACCCTATCATATAACTGTTTACAGTGTATGGTATAATGGAGCTCCATCCCAATCCTGATTGGAGTTCATGGAAGATGCTGTAAAACAAATATTTAAGTAGTAATCTTCAACCTTTGCTGTTCCTAGTGCTTGGCTGGAAATGGTTCTCTGCGTGACTGAATTTGCAAAGCAGCAGCATGTCATTTTACATTGCAGTGATGTATTTTGGAAATGGGAAACCCTCGATAACTAGAATTCCAAGGCTCTTTAAATTTAACAAGTTTTTTTAAAGTTTGTTTATTTAAACATACATAGTGATCCTTGACACTTGAAACTCGAAGCTTAGATTTCAACAGAGCTAATAAAAATATTTAAAGGGTATTTTCAGATCGCAGTAATTCTGAAAAAAATAACTTGTATGGAAAGCGTACTTGGCCAGTATTATTATTTTTTATTCCTTTTTGCCTTGAAGACTGTTCAGTTTTAGGAGCTTCCTCTCCTGCATCCCAAGATTCTTTCTGCTTGTAGCAAAGCTATCACCACCTTGTTTATAATCTCAGTATGCTGCATCAGATAGTATTGTGATGAACCCCTGCTGGGATGTCAGTTGAATGTATCAAGTGAAACTGGGTTGTAGGGTAGGGAGTAAACTTTGATTTAAAAACACACATTGCTATGATGATTAGTGAACCTGGTAATGGATTTATGGTCAAACTGAATGAATATCTTTGAGCAATTAAATGAAACAGGAACATTTTTATTCTCGTTGATTTATTTCATAGTGACTCATCTGTTTCATGCAATACACAGGAGTGTATTGTCAATATCAGGCCAAATTGACTGCAGAGTTGCAAACTCTTGAAATTTAGTTGTCATAGAAACACAGATATAACACTGTTCAACCTAGACTACTGCGTTGTTGTTGTGGACCTGTGATACTTTCACTACTATGTGCCATTCTAATAAAGGGAGAAAGCAACCTATGTACTTCCAATAAATATTACCTTGGTCTGTAGGGTTCTCTTGGTTCCTAGAACTCTTCTTCTAGGGCATTTAAGTAATGCATCCACTAGTGCAATTTCAGTTGAGAGCTACTTTAATAAACTTTGCCTTCAGAAGTAGAAAGAAGCAATTTGAGACCTTCCAAGACTTTGATGTTGTGAAGATGAATCACTTTGTCTCTGATCTTGTCTTAGTACATTAATGCTGATGCAATTATTTTAATGGAAAATGGAGAGGAATAACCAGTCTTCAGAAACTATTACTCCTTTTGCAATAGGAATTAAGTGAACAGCAGGATAAAGTCAAGGAAGTAAGGTCTCATCTTCCCTGGAAACTTGATAAACAAGAAACTACTAATCTTCATGTAATTGTAGAGTTTTGAGACATCATCGGCAAAGTTGTTGGCTTTTTTCTGCGTGTGAATGTTATAAATAGTTGTTGTGATTGTCCGGAGTGACTTCTGTGATTGTCCGGAGTGACTTCCATGATTGCCATCACTGCCTACAAGTGGGAGAGAAGCTATTGGTTGTGTCCTTTAGAATGGAAACTTCATTACAGACAAGAGGATTTAGCCAGAAAAATGTAAAAACTAATCTGAAATACATGTTTACAAGCCTTGATAAAGTGTTTGGCCACCAGATACTCAATTAGAATCATTTTTGGAATTGTCCAGCAAACTGGATTTTTTTTTGTGCAAGTCGTTAGCAGCTTAAAAGTGGGTTTGAAGTGGGAGTAAAAGCCTTTAGACATGGGAAACAGATATTGTCAGTGTAGCAATGTAGATGCAGGGCCAGGAAAGAGCTGAGTGGGATGTTGCCCCAGACTGGTTGCTTTTTTTTTTATTTGGCACACTTATTCAGTGTTTCAACCATACACATTTTCTAGCTCCAGCCACCTACTTCTTGGCATAGCTTAAAATATATATATATTAAACTATCATTCTCATAAGAGACCAGAATCTATTATGTTACTTAGCTTTGTGGACAGGGCACAAGGTAATCAGTACCCTCCTTCCAAAAATGCCCACAAAACTAAGTAGCATAAGAGATTCTGGTCTCCCAAGATTGGCTAATTCACTCCAGATCACATGCCAGATCTTTTAAGTCTTCAGTGTATGTTGCATGTGGGAGAAGTATTTTCGTTGGGTGATGGGTGGAACGAAGCTATGTGGGAGGGTCTGCCTGTGGTAACCTCAGGACTGTCTTGGGAGCCATTGTCTTTCAGTCCCTGCTTTCAGTGTATTTTTCAGCCTGTTGAGGAATGCCAGCCACATCCTATCAGTCTGTGTTGGTGACATTCAGTTCATGGAAAATAATTTCTTTAATTTTTTGCAGTGACCCAGTTGGAGCAGCGTAGGCGCCTGCCCTTCACTAAAGACAAAAAGTTGATGTCTTCAAATGGAGAGTGTGATAATACGAGTAACAGCTCTGAAAAACACTTGAGAAATCTCATTGATTTCTGTCGTGTTTGACTGAAGAGGAGGAGGAGCCAGTTCATCAGTCCACATTGGTAGAACCAGGTCACAAGAATTATATTTTGGTTGCCTGGGGCTATTGGACAAGAGACCCTCCCCTAAGTGGTGAGAAATGCTCCACATCAGGGGTTCTCAAATGTGGTTCATGGCTCATTCAGGGTAAGCGCTTGGTGGGCTGTGGGATACTTTGTTTACCTGAGCGTCTGCAGGTGCGGCTGCTCCCAGTGGCTGTGGTTCACCGTTCCCGGCCAATGGGTGCCTCGGGAAATGGTGCAGGCCAGGCCAGGCCACCACTTCCCGCAGCTCCCTTTGGCCAAGAACGGTGAACCGTGGCCACTGGGAGCTGAGAGCAGCTGTACCTTTGGATGCTCAGGTAAACAAAGCGTCTCGCGGCCCACCAGAGGCTTATCCTGAACAAGCTGTGAACCTAGTTTGGGAACCCCCCTGCTCCAGGTGAATGTGTTTGAACCTGGAAGTTCAGTATTAAATCAATACTATTGCAGCCAAATGAATCCCAGGTGTGACTGACAATGTTAAAGAAATGTCACCTAGCAACTCTGTTCTGCCTTGTTAGGTATGAGGCCTAAAATAAACTACACTGGATCTTTTTTTGTTTTTAGACTAGTAAAGGCTGGCTTTTTTAAACTCACATAGGTCCTTGTCACTTGGTCTTTAATGTCAAAGATTTACGTGGGTTGGCGTAATAAAACTTAAATACACCAAAAGCACATTGGCAACTTGTCAGGAAACTGATGTTGGATCTAATCTGCATATACATCTGCTAAATACAAGTGAATCTCTTGCCAATTGATGTTGGATATTAATGCAAAGAAGGTGAATCTGCAGGAAAAAACTTTGTGGTACATTTGAAATTTTAGGTGCAGAAAATATTTAATGTTCACTGTGAGTTTGTCTGTCTCTGGACATTTTCACAATTTAACTCCCTTTACCTTTTCTCCTCCTTTCCCATTGACCTCAGCTATTGCAAGAGGTCTGATTCGTACATGTACGTTATGAACTGTAATACTTGATCAGACCTGGGTTGCAGTGCCTGTGCTCTCAAACAATCCCATAATGGTTTGCAAACTACTTATGTATGGCAGCCTTGCAACATGCTAGTCTTGTAGCTAACTTTGATGTGTGAGCAAAATATTATTTCTTTCATCATCATTGTGGTGAGCAAATTTTGTGCCTAAACTGGCCAGTGTTCATGATTTTAGAAGGCTGTTGACTAGTCTGATCTAATAAATATGGAAGGCAGCAGCCCGCTACAACACAGAACAATGCACAGTGTTGCAGGTAGAAGAAATTTTAGCTGGATCACTAGGACAAAATCTAACACAGGATGATGATCACATTGGTCCCTTCTGACCCTAGATCATCGGACTAGATGATCACATTGGTCCCTTCTGACCCTAGAATCTATGAGAACTTTTACTTTTAAACTTCATAAAATGGAGAGGGAAGTATTTAAATTGGTTTTAAGATACAGTCATTTCCAGTTATCCAGGGTTCTCAATTACAGTATTAGCAAAGAAGCTTGGTCATTGTTTACATACTTGCTAACGAAACAAAAGGTCCATTGATCATAGTTCTGCATGGAAGTAAGGGGAGTTACAAAAGAAAATTAAACATGAAGGGGAAAAAAGGAATGATGTGTTTTGTAGAGTAGACTCTTGCATAATATTAAATATTTACTTCAGCTTAAAACTTCTTAGTATCTAAATATTAAATCCAGCAAACTTTCTGTGACATACTAGAGGAAATGTGGGTCAGGATTCAAATCAGGGGTGGGGAAAGCAATTGTAATCTACCAAGTGCAAGAAAATTCAGTCCTGTTAGACTACAACACAGCCATGAGAAGTCACCTTAACTAACATGATGTTAAACATGACATTGCAGCCAGTGAAAATTGGGACCATTGTTTAACAAGTTGCCAATAGAATTGACCCATATTCAGGTCACATGTTAAACGTGATAGTCCCTGTCTTCATTGACTGCAAATTCATATTTAATATTTTCTTAACACACCTTCTTAAAATCGTGCTCCAACATGATTTTTCTTTCTAGTGAGGTAAGTGCAAGGCAGGAGGATGAATGACTGCCATCGGGGAAATGATGTAACTGACTAGGCACAACGTAAATAAGATGGATGGTGGTGAGGAAGAAAGATGGGTTTTCTAATCTCAGGTGTACTAATGGTTTTAATCTGAAGAATAGACAAAATGTGACTAAATTGAATGTTCCGTTAAGCCATTCACTTCTAGAGGGGTAGGCTCAGATCCTTAATGAGGTCAGAAGCTCAATGAATTTGGCTTTATTTCTGTGTCTAGAGACTACTGGTAGATATTGCAAAATGTCATTGATTGTCAGAATTATTACTGTTAGGTTCTAACCACAAGCAAGGCTCTATCCCAGTGTAGAACTCCTCCACCATTCCTGGAGGGGGAGAGCAGCTATAGCAAACGAGTTTGGAAAGCACTCTGATTTAACATGGACTACCTGAATTGGTGAAACAATTCATTTTAGTGTGGTCAGGATGATCTCTTTAATACCAGTGCATAGTTAAAGAACAACTCATCCTTGGCACTTTTGTGTGAAGTAATAAGCATTATTCCCATTTTACCCATGGAGAAACTGAGATGGAGAAATTACGAATTGCCCAAAGCCAGAAAAGGAGTCATTTTCACAGGTAGGAATAGAACTCTAGCGTTCTGGCTCCTAGTCCCAAATTCTCTACACTCTGCTGACAGTGCTGCCTTAATTTTCCTAATCTTTCTGTTCTACTGCAGATCCTGAATGAGATAACGGTACATTTCACACAAAGGCCAATGTCTTTGGCCATGGCTACACTAGAGAGTTGTTGCAGCGCTGTAACCCCCTCACCAGCACTGCAACTTAGGATGTGGCCACACTTGCAAAGCACGGCCAGCGCTGCAACTCCCTGGTTGCAGCGCCGGCTGTACACCCGGTCGAGCCTCGGGTGTAGGGATTCCAGCGCTGGTGATCCAGTGCTGGTCAGCAAGTGTGGACGCCCACCAGCGCTTTTATTGACCTCCGGGGTATAAGGAGGTATCCCAGCATACCTTAGAAGCCTCTCTGGTAATCATGCACACTCCACTGCCCTGGGCTCAGCTGACCCCACCTTTAAATGCCCCGGGAATTTTAAAAATCCCCTTCCTGTTTGCTCAGCCAGGTGTGGAGTGCAATCAATCATTCAATCAATCAGCGACCATGCCTCCACGCCCCAGACGAGCCCCAGCATGGAACAATTCCGAGCTGCAGGACCTCATCAGTGTTTGGGGTGAGGAAGCTGTGCAAGCACAGCTGCGCTCCAGAAGGAGAAATTATGGTATATCACAGTCCTTGCTGAGAAGGGGCCATGAACGGGACGCGTAGCAGTGCAGGGTCAAAATAAAAGCTGAGGAGTGCTTACTGCAAAGCCCGTGAGGGAAATCGCCGCTCAGGAGCTGCCCCCACAACCTGCCGTTTTTACAAGGAGCTGGATGCCATACTTGGGTGTGACCCCACTGCCAATCCTAGGAGCACGATGGAGAGTTCAGAGCAGGGAGAAGTGGGGGAGGGTGTAGAGAAAGCTGACAGGCTACTGGCATGGAGGGAGACACCCCGGAGTCCCAGGAGGCATGCAGCCAGGAGCTCTCCTCAAGCCAGGAGGAGGCTAGCCAGTCGCAGCAGCTGGAAGTTGCTGATGAGGAAGAAGCTGAGGAGCGTGCTCGGGGTAAGCAGATTTTTATGTTTTGGGAGAGGATGGTTGGGGTTATGGCTGCCTGCATGCATGCCTAAACGTGGAATAGCCCATTGATTTGCTCTATCACGTCTCTGTAATCTGCCTCGGTAATCTCTTGAAAAGTTGCAGCCAGAGCGTGGGCAATGTGCTTTTGCAAGTTTATAGGGAGAGCCACCGTGGTCCTTGTCCCAGTCAGGCTAACTCGTCCGATCCACTGTGCAGCGAGGGGTGGGGGGACCATGGCTGCACACAGGCAAGCTGCATAGGGGCCAGGGCGGAATCCACATTGCTGTAGAAGATCCTCTCTTGCCAGGTAACACGCAGCAGTGATATATCTGGCAGTAGGAAACCCTGTTGAGAATTTAGGGATACCTGAGTGCAGGGCGCCAGGTTCGCGGTCCCCCCCTAGCCCCGTGGTGCGTTCCGGTCTCCCCACCCCCTTCCAGCATGTAGCCAGCCCCGCGGTGCGCTCTGGTCTCTTCCCCCCCCCCCCCCCTTTCCATCAGGCAGCCAGCCCCGCGGTGCGCTCCAGTCTCTTCCCCCCCCCCCCTTCCCAGCAGGCAGCCAGCCCCGCGGTGTGCTCCGGTCTCTGCCCCCCATTCCCAGCAGGCAGCCAGCTCCGCAGTGCGCTCCGGTCTCTCCCCCCCCTTCCCAGCAGGCAACCAGCTCAGCTGTGCGTTTCCTCCCCCCTCACCAGCAGGCCGGCAGTTACGCGGACCGCCACCCGCCCCGCCAGCAGCTCGCCACCTTCCTGTTCACTACTGTCCCCTGTGCAGGACACCAGCTACCTCCTGTACCCAGTGCAGATAAACCCCAGTGACCCATCGGTCAATTCCCCCTCCCAGGTGCAGTCGGGGCAGAAACACTCACCCCATTGCTCGCCATGCCTTCGCTTCCCTGGCCTCTCTGTGTTATGTTAGGTATGTGGGAAGGATGCTACAAAAAGTCTAAAAACTCCTTCACTGTGTGATAATAAACAGTGTCGCCTCTGTGTATTGCATGTTTCTATCTGTTTTTTTTTTAGTGACCTTGACTAATGCAGCCGGATCACCGGCCTCACGTCGCTTGCAGAACTTGAGAAAAAATCCGTGAAAATCAAAAGAAGAATTGATCAAAGCAGTTATGATTCACTACAACAGAGAAAGTAGGAAGACGCAGGAATGGAGAGAGAAAATGTTTGAGTGGAGGCAAACAGAAAGCAGGAGAAAGGAATTGGCTACCAAAAAAACCTCAAAGCAGATGATAAGCCTCCTGGCTCGCCAAACTGACTCTTTCAAGTCTCTCGTAGCCATGCAGGCAGATCTGTACTGTGGTAACCCACACCCCTCCCAAAGCTCTCTTTCTTGTTCCCCAATATTTGCACAAAACACCTTTCTCCAGCAACCAGTTTCTTATTACCCCCAGCTGCCCCCAACACCTGTACGATCACCTACCAGCCCTGATAACTACAATTCTTACCCTGTGCACTCCACCCCCATTACTCTGCAGCATAGTAATCCTGAAGTGCAGCAGACATTGAACAGTAATCCAAACAGAACATATTCAAACCTCTGAATGTACAGTCCACCACCCTAACCCCCTGGCCTTTTATGTACTGTACTTTGAATAAAGGATTTTATGGCTTTTACAATACGTTTTATTATTGCAGGAAGTGGTAAATATTGTGCCCCAAGGTAGAAAGGAGCACAGCAAAGGCACCAAACATTACTGTTGGCTCTCAGCATCAAATTGCTCCCTTAAGGCATCCCTAATTCTTGAAGCCCTTTCCTGGGCCTCTCTAGTAGCCCTGCTCTCTGGCTGTGCAAATTCATCCTCTAGGCGTCGAACCTCGGAGGTCCATTCCTCACTGAATCTTTCACCCTTCCCTTCACAAATATTATGGAGGGTACAGCACGCAGATATAATAGCGGAGATGCTGCTTTCCCCGAAATCTAGCTTCCCATAAAGACACCTCCAGCGCCCTTTCAAACGGCCAAAAGCACACTCCACAGTCATTCTGCACCGGCTCAGCCTGTAGTTGAACCGCTCCTTGCTCCTGTCAAGCTTTCCTGTATACGGTTTCATGAGCCATGGCATTAAGGGGTAAGCGGGGTCTCCAAGGATCACAGTGGGCATTTCGACGTCCCCTACTGTGATCTTGCGGTCTGGGAAAAAAGTCCAGGCCCTCAGCCTCCTGAACAGGGCACTGTTCCGAAAGATGCGTGCATCATGCACCTTTCCAGGCCATCCTGAGTAAATGTCAGTGAAACGCCCACGGTGATCCACAAGCGCTTGCAGAACCATGGAGAAATACCCCTTGCAATTAACGTACTCTGATGCCAGGTGGGGTGGGGACAGAATAGGAATATGCATCTCATCTATTGCCCCTCCACAGTTAGGGAAACCCATTTTTGCAAAGCCATCCACAATGTCCTGCACGTTCCCCAGAGTCACAGTTCTTCTTAGCAGGGTGCGATTAATGGCTGTGCAAACTTGCATCAGCACCATTCCAACGGTGGACTTTCCCACTCCAAACTGGTTCGCCACCGATCGGTAGCTGTCTGGAGTTGCCAGCTTCCAGATTGCAATAGCCACCCACTTCTCCACTGGCAGGGCAGCTCTCAATCTCGTGTCCCTGCGCCGCAGGGTAGAGGCGAGCTCAGCACACAGTCCCATGAAAGTGGCTTTTCTCATCCGAAAGTTCTGCAGCCACTGCTTATCATCCCATGCTTGCAGGACGATGTGATCCCACCACTGAGTGCTGGTTTCCCGAGCCCAAAGGCGCCGTTCCACAGTGCTAAGCACGTCTGTTACTGCCACAAGCAATTGAGTGTCTTGAGCGTCAGGCGTTTCAATATCGTCGTCTGACTCCTCACTGTCACTTTGCAGCTGAAGGAATAGCTCCACTGCCATGCGTGATGTGCTGGCAACATTCATCAGCAAGGTCCTCAGCAGCTCAGGCTCCATTTGTAACAGAAATCTCAGAAATCGCGCTGCAGACTCACAATGCCGCCAAACTGCTCGGAATATGCAGCAAAGCACCACGGGGCATTGGAACAGGAAGCGGAAAGTCCCGCACACTTCCTTCCCCTTCCCACAAGCCACTGCGCCAAAATGGGACGAGGTGCTCTGTGGGATAGCTGCCCACAATGCACCACTCCCAACAGAGCTGCAGGTACAGCAAATGTGGCCACACTGCAGCGCTGGCCCTACACAGCTGTACGAACACAGCTGTAACTACCAGCGCTGCAAAACTGTAAGTGTAGACATGGCCTTTGCTTTCATTACAACTTTAATGTAGGAGTATGCGAGAGAGAATAGTAACAAGTTTTTTGAAATGCCTCTTTCATAGAAACAACTCTAGTCCCTGGTGATAAATTTTTCTGGAAACTCTGATCCTGCTAAAATCCATAGGACTCCAGGTGAATCTTGAGTTGCATTTAACTGTGGTCAGCGGGTAAAGGATCTCCGTAAGATAACCACCTCTTGATCTATTTGTAGGGGAACTACCAAGCTCTGATATTTATTTGTCCTTTTCCCTCATTCTTCCATCAGAACAACCCTTTCTGTTCTCTCTGCTGTCATTTGTTTTCTTTAAGCACTTGGAAAATGAATTCCCACTTGATTTTTGTTTAAATGTGCTCATACCTGGGGATTAAAAGCAGCCCACGTCAAGTAGTTGTGGTTGGGAAAACTGCCAGAACTTTTCTTAAAGGCATTGGATAGCTTACTAAACTGATAGTCTTATCACTGAGGCAAAAACTCCAGCTGACCATCCAGGTGCATTGTTGGGAAACTGGTTGTGTGTGTGGTCCACGTTATATATATATAAAAAAAAAAAATGAAAAAAATTGTCCAGTAATGTGGTGTGTATTGGGTTGGGGTTGAAGAATGTCAGTTTTTGAGAGAGGTGCAGTGGAGCAACTCCCACACTTCTTACAGTCCTCAGATTTCCTCAACCCACTCTAAGTAATCATTTTTGGCCTGTGTACAAGACTGCAACTTTTTTTTCCCATCAGTGTCTGAGTGCCTAGAAATGTGGGGCCCTGGTCTAGGCACTATGCTAATACAAGTAATAATTGTCTATATAGATGTAAAAATGATCAGTCAGCAGCTTTTGATACTACTGACTTGTAAGGTTTAGTGACATAATTGCATCCTTAATGTGGATGTAGTTGCTGTGGAGTGGCTCTACTCTTTATGAGAAGCAGATTTGGGGCAACTGCTCTTCTTTTCTCCCTCTCCCTGTGTCCTCCAGACTAGAGTGCTCTCCTGCAAAGTAGCTTAAGGTCTATTTTGGCCCTTCAATGTATCTTCTAATTACCCTCTTTTAGTCATTGAACAATATGGGTGACATGAGTCATGGAAATTCCTGGTAGGGCAGTTAGATTTTGGATTCTACCTTACTCCCCTCCCCCCTGTGTGTTTTTATTCTGTACTGCACCTGGAGAATTGGTATGGTGTCTTGTTAAATTAAAATAATAAAAAAGACACTAAGATATGTTGCTGCTAAAGATCCAGTCTTCTGTCATATTTAATGCGTAACAAATACCTAATAAAGCAAAGGGGATTTATTCAAAAATACAAATCATAGGCAGAAGCCAAGCATTGTTAAACACGAATGAGGATGAAAACAGCTCTCATGGTGATGGTTGCTTCTGCTCAAGTTTGTTGCTACTGGGGCTGAATAGCACAAGGCTATGAGAAACAGTGATGAATTATTCAAGAGGAGCTGAAACTAGGATGCAAATAGAGAAATCACTGTCCATCACATGTGCAGTAGAATTTGTCCTACTTATTAATGTCCCTGGGATGGCACACATGCTTAAGTATCTGATTATTATATACTACAACATTAAAATCTTGCACATTAGGTTAGCCACATAGAGGTAAAGCTGTCTCAAACGCTGTAGAACCATGAGGATCGGCTGTCGTGCATACACATGTATCACTTTGTAGCATTGATCAGGAAAGCACAGAGGGGTGTGTTGTCTTGATGGAACAAAGCCACATCTCTCAACATGACCTGGGGTATTCTAGTATAATTACTGTTAAACTTTGCAGTGTGACCCGTGCATATATTTTAAAGTGCCACAGTTTGTAATGATTTGCACTGAACCTGTTCAAATGCAAAACAAAATTGATTGAACTTTTTATCTTCATTTTGGTTACACAACTGATACTTGCCTTTTGTAACTATGTCTCCACTATCTATCTGTCCACTCTGGGCAGCCCCAAGGGTTGCTAAATCAGCTGCCTTGTGGAAAGTGCAGGACGATGCTTGAAGCCACTTGGAGATGTAGATTGGTGACCTCACATTTCAGACTTGACTTACCACCATTCGGAGCACTGTCAGTCAGGTTTTCGTAGTATCTGAGCCCAGGCTGAGAGCTTCCTTTTCCCCAATTGACAGAGCTCAATCAGGAGAGGCCACCAAACTCCATTTCACTCGTCTGAATTTGAAAGTAAGCAACCTTAATTTCCCAATGGAAAGAAGGGATGTGATGGACAGACAGACTTGTTACACTAATAGATGAAGGGGTGGTTCTGCTTTCCAGAACAGGAAAATCTGGGTGGCTAATGGGTGGCAGGTTAAATGCCCTTTGTAACTATGAACTTAAAATACAATAGAAGAGAAATGTGTATGGTGCCAGTGTTGAACAAACCGCTAAACCTCCATGGTCAATTGGTTTATTCTTAAACTGAATCCATTGCAACACATATTTATTAAAGGGACAGTTTTGTCTTAAAAATCACTTCAGATTTTTTTGCCCATACTGCACTATAATTAGAAGTAACATTTCTCTTTTCAGTTTCTTTCTGTCCGGCAACCTTCCCTGTTTCCTCTGTATAGTCAATTTCCTCTGTGTGCAAAGTAGTGGTGGGGAGGGGAGAAAAACTCTTTCCAGTGCGGGATAATGGGATTATAAAACCACGACGGTCTAGTATTTGAAATGACTTTAACTTGTATTTTGAACCTGGCTAGATTTCAAGTTGACAGAGTCCCTTTAAGAATGTTTCATACTATGTTGTCCCTCTAGGATACAGTATCTTCATGTTTTTGCTACACCAGAAGATTTGTAATACAGTTCCTCTTGGCTGAGGAGGTGTATGTGTGAGGGTGGTAGATAAGCTTCACAAAGAATAGTCTTATTTCTGGGAAATTCTGGGGTCTGTCCTGTCACAAGAATTTGCTGTGCAATCTGTTCTAATGATCAGAGTAGTAGCAAAAGAGAGCACTTGTGTCAGTCCTAAGGCTAAGAGGCTTTTGTTTGACTTGGCAGTGATACAGTACATAAAGCCCTTAGTCTGAGAGTATGGCTACACTTGGAGATGTGCAGTGCTGGGAGTTACAGCTGTGTTCGTACAGCTGTGTAGGGACAGTGCTGCAGTGTGGCCACACTGACAGCTACCAGCGCTGCAGTGTGGCCACATTTGCAGCGCTGTTGGGAGTGGTGCATTGTGGGCAGCTATCCCAGCGTTCAAGTGGCTGCAACGTGCTTTTCAAAAGAGGGGGGTGGGGCGGAGTGTGACAGGGAGCATGGGGGAGACAGAGAGAGTGGGTTTTTGAAGCGGACACTGTTGTCAACTCCCTGCCTTGCAAGTTCTAAGGACTGTAAGATACACAGCACCTACCTTCAATTATTTTAAACGTTTTTTGACCCTTCCCCCACCTCTCTTATTCACTAAATGCAAATTATGCACTCCTAAATAGCCTTCAGACCACATAAGCAGCTGCTCAGCACGGACTCCCTCCTCCCCTCTCTCCTCAAGCAAACAGCTGTGAACATTCCAAAGCAATTCCCCTGCCTCCGCTCGCTTGCTGGAGCAAAGAGCAGCTGTGTTTGTTTTTTAGGTAAGTAGCTCCGGGGAGCTCGTAGTTCAGCCATTCTTCCGGTTTGTTGTGGACAGGAATTGTGGGATACCTCTTAATACCCTGGAGGCCAATAACAGCGCTTTTGGTGGCCACACTTGATGAGCAGCGCTGCATCACCAGTGCTGGAATCGCTACACCCCAAGCAGACCAGGTATACAGCCAGTGCTGCAGCCAGGGAGTTGCAGCGCTGGCCGTGCTTTGCAAGTGTGGACACAGAGTGAGTTGCAGCGCTGTAACCCCATCACCAGCGCTGCAACTCTCCAGTGTAGCCAAGCCCTCAATCTTGTTATAAAACTAGTCTGGTAGTGTGTGTGTGCTGCAGGGTGTAACCCACATTATTTTAAGACACTCAACTAGATCGGTATCTTGGAATTATATTTGTACTCTGCTTTAATTTAGATAATATCAATTAAGTTACAGTGAGGCACTGTTCTCCGGTTACTGCTTGCTGCAACCTGCATGCACAAGGTTTGTCTGATTAGTGCTTTGGGAAGAGTTAACTATATATCAAGTAAAGGGATTATGAAGTAGTTTAGGAGCAATTTAGGGTGCTCTAAGAATTGTTTTAAAAACTGTCACTGAATTTGAAGAAATCAATCTTTTTCCTGTTGTCATTCCCCTCGGCACTGTTGACAATATACATAGAACAGCTTCATCCAATTCAGAACCAGGGAGTGAATCTGACTATAAACAGAAAGGGCCTGATCCAGCGCCCACTTATGCCAGCTCCCATTGAGTTATATAGGCTTTGGATTGGCCCCAATACAAGTGACTAGTCTAGTTTTGGAGCATGAGCTTTCATGGGTGAATACCCACTTCGTCGGATGCATCCGACGAAGTGGGTATTCACCCACGAAAGCTCATGCTCCAATAGATCTGTTAGTCTATAAGGTGCCACAGGACTCTTTCCTGCGTTTACTGATCCAGACTAACACGGCTACACCTCTGATACTAGTCTAGTTTTGTTTCCCAAACTGAGCCAAGGGCAGAATGTATCATAAACAGTGACAACTATGTAGAGCTACCAAGTTGCTGTGATCACAGGTATGGCTAATTTATTTTAATGTTTTTTATATACCTTTAATTTTGTTGTGGGTCATTGCTTCTTTGTTTTTTAAGTCAAAGGCAATATCTAAATTAAGATTGCATATAAGGATCTGAAACTCTAACGTGTGCTTACAAAAGAGTCCAAAATAACTTATTTTGATGAACTAGCTTATTCTTTGGGGTCCTTTTGTAATGAGTAAGTTTTCAGCTCTGAAAATAAAAAATTTGTATTTGAAACCACAGCACAAGTGTTTGTAGCAGTGTGAATGTGTTGCTATAAATCTTTGCTCTGCTGGCTTCAGGCCAGGTACTGTAAGTATTGGCACAACAATCCAATGATTGTATTGTAAATTTTTCTAACTATTTGCAGTTAGAACAGATTTCTGTGCTGTTGATATTTTCCTTCTTAGTGTTTGCATAGGGTTTCAAAGTAATTCTAACTATTTGTGGTGTGAGCTTTGATATGAGGGAGCAAGAGAAGAATACAGGGTTCAGGAATGAACCAAACTGGGGGGGTGGGAGGGAATCAAGAATTGCTTGTCAGGTGATCTGATGGATGGTTGGTTTGGAAACTTGCATTTGAATTGTCTTGGACTATAAGAAAAGTACTGTCTCTCTAATTGTCTGGATTTTCAAGTGAAGAGATCTGCGGGTGGTAAACTGTCACTCCTTTCCCCACCAGAAGAATGTCTCTGAAAGCAGCTGATCAGGATTAGAATTGTTCAGTTCTCTTGAAAGACTTTTTTCTTCTCTGGTATAATTTCTGTGTACTAGCTCTGGAGCCAAAGCCAAACCTTCTATCAGATGAACAAAATGTGTTTGGGAGCTGCATTTGAAATGTTCATAGTCAACAGATCTGTTTCAACATACTCGTTTGTTTGGAGCATTGGCCCTTTAAGGTTGGCTTTTACAGAAGTGGATTGACTGGTGTGAGCTTGAATTGGCAGTTACTTCCCTCATTCCTACCAAACAGCTCTGGGATTCGGATAAAGAAAGAAGAGGAGTAGCAGCCCTCAGAATGAGGTGGCAGTTAGAGTAAAACAGTTGAGTAGGGATGGGAAACAAATTTATTTTAGCGCTTGGCACATGACTAAGTATGAAATGGGAAGGAGAAAGAGACTGGGAGCCCTGGGAATTGTTTTCTAACTTAAAAGTACTCAAAGGGGCCTGGTTAACATCATGATGGAGACACACAAGGACTAGAACATAATTCTAGAAGTGCAAATTCCTATTGGGCAGTATTCAGTCTAGCGTTTGTTATTAGGGTTCCTATTTTCTGAGTCATTTCCAGCCACCCGAAGGGCGGATCTGCTGGGGTTTTTAATCCAGTGCTTCAGCACTGTGGTTGACTGATATGGAGAAAATGGCATCTTGTGGCTGAAAGAGGTGGAAGAGGCTGACTGGAGAGTCTCTAGGAAGATGGCTTCCCCCTGGCTAGGCCAGCAATCTCTTGGTATGTATGCCCACCATGGGGCATGAGGGAAGGTCAAGTTGTATCTCTTTCAGTGATTTTCTACCTTATGCCTTAAAGGAGTTGTGGGGTGTATGGATTTGTGGAGGGGGGAAGGAAGAGCTGCTCTCATTCATGTATGGTCACAAGGTCATTATGTAGGGACAAAGCATGTGGCACACTTCTTTTGTGCACTGGAGGACCCAGGAGTCTTAGTTTGAAAACTTAGGGTATGTCTACACTGCAATTAAAAACGCACAGCTGGCCCCTGCCATCTGATTCAGGCTAAGAGGCTGTTTAATTGTAGTGTAGAAGTTCAGGTTCGGGATTCAGCATGAGCTCTAGGGCCCTGCGAGGGGAGAGAGTCCCAGAGCTTGGGCTGCAGCCTAAGCCCAAATATCTGCACCATAATTAAACAGCCCCTTAGCCCAAGCCTGCATCAGTTGGCACGGGTCAGCTGCAGGTGTCTTTTGCAATGTAGACATAGCCTTACTGCTCACCTGCTGAGGGACTAGTCTCTCAAAATAAGGCAAAAAACAAGCATGGTTGTTAGTTTCAACAACTTACTACTGTATTTTCTGTAACTGGAGACTTCAAGATTCATCCCTGAAAGAAGCGTTCAGTTGTATTTTATAGTAAATATTAAGTCAGCCACTTGCTTCCATACAGCACGCACAGTGGCTGTTGCGCAGCATTTATTATTGGACTATCAGGAAGTTTTTTCTTATGCAGCGTCAGTGAATGGGAGCAATTCAGCTAGGAGCCACATGTACACATCTAAAGACAGGAAAGTTCATATCCAAGTCTCTTATAGCATAAGTTCAATACCTGTTCAAAAGGTACAAGTAAGTTCTTGTGGATGAAGGGATTGATGTTCAGCAGCTAAAATTCTAAATAACAAAAATGATGGAAAAGAGGAGCAATCCATAGGCTGCAGACTTTGGTTGAAAGATCAGTACAAGTCCTCTCAAAGCTATTCTCAGAGCTATCAGAAGAACAAGGAGTGTACTTTTTCTAGTGTAATATTCTGGGAGGTATATTTAATTAGCAGAAATTACCCAGTATGAGTTTCAGACAGAATTGTTGAATAGCAATTTTGGTCTATGTGGTAGAACATAGAAACATACATATCTGCTTTTGGAGGCATCTGGCCTTTTGATTTCATCCTGAGACACAAGGCGAGTTGCTTTGTGTTCGGGAAGCACAAGGCTTTCAGTAAACATTGAGATTACATTTGATGGCTAGAAACTTGGGATAGAGTCATAGAAGTGTAGGACTAGAAGGGACCTCAGTAAGTCTTTTAGTCCAGTCCCCTGCACTCAAGGTAGGACTATGTAATAACTAGACCATTCCTGAAAAGTGTTTGCCTAAACTGTTCTTAAAATCTTCCAGTGACAGAGGGCACAGCCTCTCTAGGCAATTTGTTTGAGTGCTTAACCACCTTGAAAGTTAGGAAGTTTTTCCTACTGTCCAACTTAAACCTCCCTTGCTTCAGTTTAAGCCCATTGCTTCTTGCCTTATCCTCAGAGGTTAAGGAGAAAAATTTTTCACCCTTCTCCTTGTAACAAAACTTTTTACTTAACTTGAAAACTGTTATCAGATCCCCCCACTCCCCAAGTCTTGTCTTCTCCAGACTAAACAAACCCAATTTTTTAAAACTTCCCTCATAGGGCATGTTTTCTAGACCGTTAATCATTTCTGTTGCTTCCTCTGGAGTTTCTCCACATCTTTTTTCTAAAATATAAACACCCAGAGCTGGACACACTACTCCAGTTCAGACCTTAGCAGTGCATCTCGTGTCTTGCTTACAACACTCCTGCTAATGCATCCCAGAATAACGATTGCTTTTTTTGCAACAATGTGATGCTGTTGACTCATACAATATTTAGCTTGTGATCTACTATAACCCCCAGATTACTTTCTACAGTACTTCTTACACAGTCACTTCCCATTTTGTATGCATGCAATTTATTGTTCTTTCCTAAGTGGAGTACTTTGCATTTGTGCTTATTGAATTTCACCTATTTACATCAGACCATTTCTCCAGTTTGTCCAGATCATTTTGAATTTTAATCCTATCCTATAAAGCACTTGCAACTCCTTCCAGCTCAGTATTGTCTGCAAACTTAAGTGTATTTTTTTATGCCATTGTCTAAATCATTGATGAAGGTATTGAACAGAACTGGACCCAGGGCTGATCCCTGCAGGACCCCTCTCCATATTCCCTTCCAGCTTGATTGTGAACCACTGATAATTATGTTCTGCGAACAGTTTTCCAACCATTTGGGATACTCATTTTTCATACTTATAAGACACTTAATAACAGAAGTTAAAAATAATACTTCTCCAAAAAACACATGTACAAGTAATGAAAATTTAATTAAATGGGGACCTGGATAGTTAGGAGAATGAGTCTTTGACCTCAAGCCAGCAGGCTTATTGGAGACCTATTCAGACTGCAATGTTCTCCCCCCAGAGGTGGTTCCTGCAGATCAGAGATGAATCTCACTGGCAGAGATTAATGTGTCGGAACATCTACACTTCAGTCAGTGCTGTTCCTTTTCTTTAAATACATTGAACTTCAGCTTTCAGAGGGCTATTAGTCCAGCATGAAATTCATGTATTTTTTTAAATTAAAGTTCGTCTCATTTATATCATCATAATTGAGGCTCTTGATGTCTTATGTCTAAGAGATAAGGGGCATACGTATAGGGATTGCTTTGCTTATCACTTGTATGCAGCCTCTACTGGCTTGAAACATGTCAGCTCTTGAATAACAACAGTGCCGATCAGTTTCGGTCAGGAAATAAGAGTTCCATATCTGGTGGAAATCAGAAATACTTTTTGGATATATTAAGTAAACACTGTGCCGTGAGAGGATTCCACTTGATTAACATTAGACTTTATTTTACTGTCTTGTAAATCTTTTGGCCAAAGAGAACACACAACGGCTCACAAATCCTCAACAAGTCAGTTTCAGTTACATGGATAAAATAAAACTTATAGCCAACCTCCTCTATGCAAGTTATATAAAATACTGGAAGTTGTTCCATGTGTGGGTGTTCAGAGGGCTATGAATATAAAGGCACTCTGTGCGTTAGGTTAGGGTTAGAGTACAGCTGCTTTTACTAGCTGTACTGAACATTGTGTTCAACTAAAGCGAATGTACCCATAGCATTTTCTTTTCTCTTGCGCTCTGCATCAGTTTAATGTGTTTAAAGTTTAAACACAGTTTAAAGGCTAACCAGTGTACTGTGATTTTAGGAGTATTTTTCTGAGAGAAGTTGTTTGTCATCTTATTTTGCAATGCCAGGATTGTTTTCCTTAGCAGTAGGAAATGCTTTTGCAGAGCATAATTCATGCTGTTTGGAAGTGCTCTTTTTCCAAAAACAAGGCTGAGCTGCGTATCTGGTCATGTGGCAGACAGGCTGCAGGGACAGGCAAACTCAGCAAAGGGTGCAGTAGTGCCATTCTGCCAGCATTCGCAAGGGGAATCGCCTTCTAGCATGTACTTATTTGTGCCATTTCTGCTGGGCTTACAACACCTTTATGCAGCTGGAGCAGCATGAAGGATTCACAATGGAAGAAAGAATCCAGTGTTGTAAATCCAAACACTTAAGAGAAGAAAAACTCAACGTCTGTTTTTCGTGTTAGAGGGACTAATGAGCAACATGTTACATTATTCTCCTTTTACAAAAAGATTACTCTCTAGGAAGGTGAAGACAGAGTTTATTCAGGAAAATTAGTGGCAAATCAATTTCTTTGCTGTCTTCCCCGTCTGGAAACACCAGACTAAGGTGTTTCACCCACTGATAACAGTAGTGGTTTAACTCCTTTTTGCTTGGGAACGTTCAGCCACCATGTGTGGCTTCTGAGTTACAGTGCAAATGTTCCTTGTTACCCTAGCCAGAACTTTGAAAATGAAATACACAATGTATTAACTTCTGCTACTGAGCTGTCTGATTAAGGTGAAGTGAAGGGTTTAGGATTCTGTAAATGATTATGGGCAATACAGAAATTCTAGAGCTAGTTCAAAGACGTTTGGCTGTTTGAAAAATATATATATAATTTTTTTTTCTGTATACCAGCTCTGTAGCCTGGATTAAAAACCTTTCTGACATGACTGCTTGCCAGACTTCTTAAAATCCTTCTCTGGTCTGTTGTGTACTTCATGCATTGCCTTTTAAATCCCCCTACATGACTGTAGGTGGGTTTTAACCCCACCTACTTCAGGATTTGAACTCATGACTTTAGGGGAATTTAATATTGAATTTTGATGTTATGTAGAGCACTGGGTGGCTGTAGTTTCTTGAGTTAGATGCATGTTCATAATACACCTCTACCTTGATATCAGGGGCAGCTCTAGGTATTTTGCCGCCCCAAGCACGGCAGGCAGGCTTGCCTGCAGGAGGTCCCGGGTCCCGCAGATTCAGCGGCACGCCTGCAGGAGGTCCGCCAAAGCCGTGGGACTAGTGGACCCTCCGAAGGCATGCTGCCGAAGGCAACCTGCCTGCCGCTCTTGTGGCAACCGGCAGAGCGTCCCCCATGACTCGCCGCCCCAGGCATGCGCTTGGCGTGCTAGTGCCTGGAGCTGCCCCTACTTGATATAACGCTGTCCTTGGGAGCCAAAAAATCTTACTATGTTGTAGGTGAAACCATGTTATACTGAACTTGCTTTGATCCACCGGACAGCCCCGCCCCCCCCGGAGCACTGCTTTACCACGTTATATCCAAATTTATGTTATATCAGGTGGCTTTATATTGAGGTAGCGGTGTATCTTGATTTCTGTTGTTGAAGCTGGTTTCCTCTGAGTTTGGGTTGTGTGTGGTTTTCAAAATCCATTTTAAAAACATGAGCATTTTATTATTACACTTTCATGGCATCTCTACAAGTAACCAGGATGAATTAAAATCAGTTGTTAATTTAAATCAATCTTGTTTTGCATTTGTGCTATTTTGTTGATTTTCTAAAGAGGCTTAGTCTTTGTTTGATTAAAACATGTTGACATGTAAGCGAATATGGCCTTTACATTAAATTTGGTTCTTTGCTAACTAGGAGTGTACATTATATCTGTGCACATTTATTTAAAGCTACATAATAGTTTAACATACATTTATTCAGATTCTGATTTTGTTCATTTTGGGTTAGAAAATGAATGACGCATCACAACATTACTAAATCATTTTTTTTTTTTTTACTCATTCCTCATGCTACATTTGGATGGTAACTGAAATTCAATTCAAAATGCGCAATAACATTTTCAAATTTGTTTTTAGTAGCTAAAATAAAGCTACCTCAAATGTACTAGGTACATAAACTTATTTCTATCAACATGTTTTGTTTATTAAACAGAAATGTTAACGGTTAGTGAATTGAACTTATTGTTTATGGTCACTGAGTCCTTTAAAATTTTAGAATGAGTAGGTCTCATCCACTCACATCTCATTTTTCTTCGTAGAGTGGAAAAGAAAAACAAGCGTTCCTGCTTTTTCAGCTCCCAATCTGTTTCTCAATTTTGAGACCCAGTCATTGAACTGAACTAGTCAAACTAAAATGAAGAAAATATTGTCTCTGCACCTGCACAAAGGAGTATTGTTGTCAAAAGTTGATTTAGCAGTTTACAAAACTCTGGTTCCTAGCCAGTGACTTCCACGAGTTCATTGGTTTGACTTTCTTTTGAACTTTGGCAGCAGACTTGTAGTGCTTGAATATTGCTTTTAATTTAATTAATAGATGATAGTAAGTTTTAGGCTTTAATAGGTGGTTATTTCAAATTTAATATTAAATACATTCACTTGTAAAGAGATTTAAATCCAGTTTTTAAAAAAATCAGTGATTTTTATGCACCCTGCAGGTAACTCTTTGAAATGCTGTCGTCTTATTTCATGTAACTAAATCACTGTTTCTGGCCCATGTGATAGCATGAAATATATCACAGGAACAACAGCTTGTAAATGTGGAAAATCCAGTCAGATCCCTGGGCAGCTGTCATACTTCATGTAGGTTTGCCATATTGAAAAAATAATCTCTTCCTGTATGTAGGATACCAGGTCTACTATTTTATTCCATTCACCTAGTCAGACTGGATTAGCACATAGCCAGGCATCTATTACTGTGGAACATAGGTGTACACATTGGTGTCTTCAACCTTATACTATGAAACTATCTTTGTTTTCCCTTCCATTCTAGGTTCAGAGGCTGTAGCCATGAATAATAAAGGCTTTCGACGAGGGAGTTTCCAGAGCAGCACCAGTGATGAAGACATGGTGGAGATAGCAGGAAGTGCTCTGGATTTCTCCATCACAGATGATGATCCCCCGCTGGATAGAGAGATGTTGGGAGGTAATGCTCATGTTGCCATCTCCATTAAATTCATCATCACTAAAATATTTATGTAGATTTCAGCTTAATGTGTACTACTTCATGTGACTGTAGCAAGAGCCAGTTTCTCAATGGAGTGGCCAGATTGTGGTGTAAGGGCTGTATGCTTTGCTGTGTCACTCCTATTGTGACCTCAACACAATTCTCTACACTGCACTATTTTCACCGGGGTGGCTTTCTGTACAGGCTGCTGTAGTACCATATAGCAGCCAAGTGTGCACTCACCTGCTTCTATTGACTTCTGTAACTATAAGTAAACAGTGATTGAATTAGGACTTGGATGCAGCACAAAGTAGCCGTGTGTTTCTTTAAAAGAGAAGGTAAGAGAGACTACAGAAGGTAGATTAGTGACTATTTGTAGGAGAGAAGCCAGGGCTCCTCCCCATCACAGTAAACTATCTAATCCTGGCTGTACACGTTTAGTGAATTGTCATACAGGGAAAGTATTTTCTCTTCTCAATATATTTCTGTTTGTGTGATCTTTTAGTATATACAATAAATTAGCCTGCACTCTTTTCTGTGTCTTCAAGGACTTGTTTTTCCTCCCCACAGTCCTTTCTGGGCACTTCACATATCACCGGGGGCAAGCAAGCAATTAATCAGTGGCTTGAGGCAGCCTGGTGTATGAGTGAAAGCAAACATGATCCCTGGGACAGTTATGGCCCAGAAGCTCTATTACTCAAAATGTTCGGCACCCATCCAAAGATCTTGGCTGCCCTTCTTTATAATGCAGCTATTAGTTGAGGTGCTCTTCAATCTCAGCAAAGCCATCTGCTCTGGTTTACTGTTTTTTTTAGATGTTGAAAATTGGAAACTTCCCCTCTTCTTGTTCAACTGATAAGTACAACGTACCTTTCACCCAGGGTAAAGTGACTCATTGAAACAGTAGTCTGCATTGCTACAGTGCAGTCACTTCAGTAAAGCAAAGAGATAAAGGTGTTTCGAGGTTCATTAATTTATAGAATGCAGAATAAAGAACAAGGAGGAGAGGGACCCTGTCTATAGAGGACTTGTTAGAGAGAGCACTTAGAATATTCTCTTGGGACCTCATACCAAAAAGATGTGCACAAATTGGAGGGGATTTAGAGAAAAGCCACAAAAATGATAAAGTGGACAAAGAGACTTGAAAGATCTAATTCTATATATCTTGGCTGATCAAAAGCTAAAGGAAATAGGGTATAATGGTCTAAAGTATTTAAGGGGCAAAATGGCAGGGAGGGAGAGAAATTGTTCAGGATAGTTGAGTGGGATGTAAGTAAGAGTAAGGAGACTGAGCCAAGGAGAATTTAAGTTATTCAGAAAATATCTGAACAGGGAAATCTGTTAGCTTGTGCCATCCCTGTTGCTGATGTCCTTTAAAACTGGGCTGAAGAAAGGACTCGAATACAACTGTGGGGACCATACTGATACTAACTAGATAGTTGTCTAGATTAGTGACTTTCAAACTTTTCCAGCCACATCTTCCTTTTAGACCATCAATATTTTCCTTTATCCCCTCCCATGGGAACCCAAGAATTGCCATACTAGATTAGATCCAGGGACTGTCAAGCCAATACCTTATCTCCAACATTGGCCAGCATCAGATGTTTCAGAGGAAGGTTTAAAAATCCCACAGTAGGCAGATGTGGCATAATCTGCCCTATGAAGATTTCAATGTCATCCTTAATAGAGTTAAACTCCTGAGGCATGAGATGTTTCATTCATTCCAAAACTTGTATTATCTATAACTCTGGATACTCTGGTTTTCCATAAAAAGATGGACTGAATATTTAAATCTTGCTAAATTCTTTGTCTCTAACGTAGAGTGGCAATGAGTTCACAGTCCAGGGATTGTGTGAAAAAGTAGTCCATTTTGTTTTGAATTTTCCATCTTTAGTTTCATTGAATGCCCCCTTCATTTTTGTTGCAAGACTGGAAGAATAGAAAGTGTCTGATGCACTACCTCTGTGCCATCCATTATTTTATTTACTTTTATCATGGCTCCTCTTATCTCCTTACTAAGGTAAATAATGCCAGTTTCTTTCAAGCACTCTTCATATAAATGTGTCTCTCTAATCATTCTTGTCACTTCTCTGAATCTTTCCTAATTCTGCTATATCCTTGGAGTGATCAGAATAGAATTCCAGTAGAAAGTGTAGTTTTGATTTATATGATGGCATTATATTTTCCATATTTTCAATCTTGTTCTGGAATCCTCAATCCCCAGTTCCTTACCCCACAAATAAATACTTAGCTCTTATATAGCACTCTTTATCAGTAGATCTTAAAATGTTTTACAAAGGAGGTCAATATTGTTACTCATTTTATAGATGGGGAAACTGAGGCACAGAGGGCAAGTAACTTACCCACGGTCACTCAGTAGATGTGTGGCAGAGTAAAGGATAGAATCCGGGTCTCATGAAACCCAGTCCAGTGCTGTATTCACTATGGCACGCTGCTTACAATCACTAGACAAGATTTTTTGTTCTGCATATTGCTAACATACACAAAAATGTGCATTTGTGTACATTTTCATTCAAAAGATACATCAGTTTTTATTAAGTATAATAACTTTTTGTATTCTTGTTAATGATAAGATGCATGAATCTGAGAAGTTGCAAATCAGTTGTAAATGCACCATGAAGGTTGTCAGACACAAGTAGCTAGTTCTCAACATTCTGCGGTGGTGGTGCTTGGTTTTTAATGCAGCAGTTCTTAAAACACTGAAAACAGGAAGCAAACAGAAGTATTACTCTTTGAGCCTATGAATAAATGATGGAGATTCACATTTCACAAAGTTCCAAAACTGATTGATGTCTTCCCTTTCAAACTGTACCTCCTATGAGTCCTTGCAAGACAAGTGAGTCAATACAGCGTGCACATCTGGTGGCAGTGTGGCTCAACAAAGGGGTTTCAAATAATCTCCCTCCAGTTTGCCTCATCCTCAAGGAAGAATTCTTTTGGTTTTGATCTAAAGTTGGATCATGCAGGGCCTGTATTCAGATGAGTGGAGCAAATTCAGGCAAGCATTACTACGTTGTGTGAAAACATGAGTAGATCGTTAACTCCACAACCCTGTGTGGGGGAGGAAGGAGGGTGTCTGCAACCCTTCTGAAACATGTTTGCAGTGTCCCAACCCCTCACGGGTGCCACCTCCCCCACTTTGGGAATCGTTGATCTAGGGTCCCCAGCTAGGTCTGGTGTCCACAGTTCAGGAAGGAGATTGATAAATCGGAGAGGATTCAGAGAAGAGCCTCAAGAATGTTAGAAAACCTGCCTTATAGTGATAGACTCACAGTGCTCCATCTATTTAGCTTAACAAAGAGAAGGTTAAGGGGTGACTTGACCAGTCTATAAGTTTCTACATGGGGAACAAATATTTAATAGTGGGCTCTTCACTCTAACAGAAAGGTCTAACATGATCCAATGTCTGGAAGTTGAAGCTAAGCAAATTCAGACTGGAAATAAGGCACATTTTTAACAGTGAGAATAATTAACCATCAGAACAATTCATCAAGGGTCGTGGTGGATTTTTCTACCAGTGGCGATTTTTAAATCGAGATTGGATGTGTTTCTAAAAGATCTGCTCTAGGAATTATTTTGGGAAGGTTTTATGGTGTTTGTAATACAGGAATTCAGACTAGATAATCACAGTGGTCTCTTCTGATCTTAGAAACTATAAATCTGTGAACTAGGCCTCATGTCTTTTGTGCTATTCGTGAATCCATGACTATATGTCTATATTATGAGGACTATAATGGAATACTTATGTTGGCATAGCTCCATAGTGTAGACACAACCTACCAACAGTTTTTTTCTGTTGGTGTTGGAACACCCCCTCCCCAGATGAAGGCTGAGGGCTTCTGTCAACATAGCTGTGTCTACACGGGGGATTTTGTTGGAATAGCTGTGGGTCAGGGATGCGGGGGGGTTTTTCCACACCCTTTACTGATGTAGCTATGCCAATATAATTTTTTCTATGTAGATCAGGCCTAACTTGTAGTTCAGAACCATCTGTCTAATGTTACTGTCCTTCAAGGTGGATATGCACACTTATCATGCAGCATAGACTTCATCTCATCCTCTGGTGTAGAACTATAATATCTCACTATACAGTAACTGTCTTATTTTTGAGAATCAGACTATCAGACATGTCAGTTTTCAAATGCATCAAAAATGATATGGAATAAAAACTTAGGCTATCAAATTTGCTTTAAGGAGTATACTAGATGCGCTTTTGGTAACATACAGAATTTTAAAATATAAAATCTTTTGAGGTTGGCAATGGCTTTATAGGTACCTTTAACTGATTATTAACATTTTACAAACCAGCATGATTTGCCAATGGACTTGTAAACACTGCTTCTTTCCTATATCTTGGTGCTGTTCGATCTATGTCTATGCTTGGATTTCAGCAGATTTAAAAAATGAATAACACTTTTTTTTTTAACTACCTCTTGCAGAGCTAATTTAGTGTCTCTCAGTGGGCTAATTATATTCTGTCCAGCTGGGTCCAATTAGAAAAAGGAAGGTAGAGGGAATACAAATATTGTAATGCTTGAGATGCATTAGTATTCTGAGCAGCTTTTTTCCCCCTTGTTTTCCTGCACCCTGATGGAGATGGTCAGCTGTAACTCTGTTGTTTTTTCCACTTAAAGGAGTTGGCTTGTACACAAACCACGACTGGGCGGAAAACCACACAAGAGATCCATAGATGGTTAATGGAAACACTTTAAAGAGGGTGTCACTGAGACCTGTATTTGCTTAGAGCTTGGGATTAACTTTAAAATGTCCTTTAATGTTCCCAAAATGTTTTCCTTAGCAAGCCTTTTCTTTTCCTTCCCTGTGTCTCAGGTTGAGCAGTATCTGGTGTTTTCTCTATGTGCTGGTACTTTCCTCAACTCATTTTGCCCATTGTGCATCCCCCATATAGCAATGTACGGCAACACAGGGGGAAGTGGATAAATTTTGTGGTGTTCTTTGATCTCTTAATTAAAAAAAAAAAAAAAAAAAGGCCAGTCCATGGAGCAGCTGTCTGGGTACACAAACAGCAGTATGGCCAAACTTCTTGGAATTTTTCTTGGCTAATGTCCCTTCTAGAGCTGGGCAGGAAACCACATTAAAGTACATGATGGAACTTTTAATGCAAGGAAGAATAGTCCAGGTGGACACTTAGTGCATGGCAGGCTAATGTGAGGTGGATTTAAATCCCATCCTGTTGCAAACTAAAAGTTGTTTTTGTGTAGACAGGCCCAAAGGGTGTGGTGAGAAATCTTATGATATTTTGATAATGTACATAAAAATAAGCTTTACAGTAGATACAGAAAAGCTGTTTAGTAACAGGGCCATCTTCAGGCAGCAGCAGAAATACCTCACTTTGTTCTGCTTTTTGTTATACCTGTCAGATAATCTAGATCTTGATTTCCTCACTCTTCCCACTGAAAGAAACTCACTGTTGGGCACGTCTTCCCTATTAAATAAACGATCATTTTTTAATTCATGGAATCCAGTCTGCACTGACTGCATGTTTGATGGTAGACAAGTTCTTCAGCATGATAAAATCATAGTGTTGTTAACTTACCATTTTATTGAGAATCTTATAGTAGGAAGAACATGAGAGCTACCATATTGGACCAGATCACACATTCTTGCCCAGTATCCTATCTACAGCAGTGGCTGGTACCAGAGCTTCACGGGGAATGTACTGAATAGGGCAACTCTACAACGATCTACCCATGTCTTCCCTTCCCAGCTTATGATAGAGAGGTTTAGGGTCTCCTCGTGTGGGGTTGCATCCCTGACCATCTTGGCTAATAGCCATTGCTGGATCTATCCTCCATGAACTTCTGTAGTTCTTTTTTGAACCCAGTTATACTTTTGGTCTTCACAACATCCCCTGGCAATGGATTCCACAGGTTGGTTGTGCATAGTGTGAAAATTTTCTTCATCTTTTTTGTACTAAATCTGTTGCCTGTTGATTTTCATTTATAGAATCATAGAATATCAGGGTTGGAAGGGACCTCAGGAGGTCATCTAGTCCAATTCCGTGCTCAAAGCAGGACCAATCCCCAATTAAATCATTCCAGCCAGGGCTTTGTCAAGCCTGACCTTAAAAACCTCTAAGGAAGGAGATTCCACCACCTCCCTAGGTAACCCATTCCTGTGCTTCACCACCCTCCTAGTGAAAGTTTTTCCTAATATCCAACCTAAACCTCCCCCATTGCAACTTGAGACCATTACTCCTTGTTCTGTCATCTGCTACCACTGAGAACAGTCTAGATCCATCCTCTTTGGAACCCCCTTTCAGGTAGTTGGAAGCTCCTATCAAATCCCCCCCCATTCTTCTCTTCTGCAAACTAAATAAATAATCCCAGTTTCCTCAGCCTCTCCTCATAAATCATGTGCTCCAGACTCCTGATCATTTTTGTTGCCCTCCCAAGGACTCTTTCCACATCCTTCTTGTAGTGTGGGGCCCAAAACTGGACACAGTACTCTAGATGAGGCCTCACCAATGTCGAATAGAGGGGAATGATCACATCCCTCGATCTGTTGGCAATGCTCCTACTTATGCAGCCCAAAATGCTGTTAGCCTTCTTGGCAACAAGGGCACACAGTTGACTCTTATCCAGTTTCTCATCCACTGTAACTTCTAGGTCCTTTTCTGCATAATTGTTGCCTAGCCATTCAGGCCCTAGTCTGTAGCAATGGATGGGATTCTTCCATCCTAAGTGCAGGACTCTTCATTTGTCCTTGTTGAACCTCATCAGATTTATTTTGGCCCAATCCTCTAATTTGTTTAGGTCCCTCTGTATCCTGTCTACCACTCCTCCCAGTTTAGTATTATCTGCAAACTTGCTGAGGGTGCAATCCACGCCATCGTCCAGATCATTAATGAATATCTTGAACAAAGCCGGCCCCAGAACTCACCCTTGGGGCACTCTGCTTAATACTGACTGCCAACTAGACACGGAGCCATTGATCACTACCTGTTGAGCCCGATGATCTAGCCAGCTTTCTATCCACCTTATAGTCCATTCATCCAGTCCATACTTTTTTAACTTGCTGGCAAGAATACTGTGGGAGACTGTATCAGAAGCTTTGCTAAAATCAAGGAATAACACATCCACTGCATTCCCCTCATCCCCAGAGCCAGTTGTCTCATCATAGAAGGCAGTTAGGTTAATCAGGCATGACTTGCCCTTGGTGAATGCACACTTACTGTTTCTGCTCACTTTCCTCTCCTCTTAAGTGCTTCAAAATTGATTCCTTGAGGACCTGCTCCATGACTTTTCCAGGGACTGAGGTTAGGTTGACTGGCCTGTAGTTCTGCAGATCCTCCTCCTTCCCTTTTTTTTTTTTTTTTTGAAAAGATGGGCACTACATTTAGCCTTTTTCCAGTCATCCGGGACCTCCCCCGATAACCATGTGTTTTCAAAGATAATGGCCAATGGCAGTGCAATCACATCCAGCAACTCCTTTAGCACCTTCAGATGCAGCGCATCCGACCCCATGGACTTATGCTTGTTCAGCTTTTCTAAATAGTCCTGAACCACCGCTTTCTCCACAGAGGGCTAGTATCCTTCTCCCCATACTGTGCTGCCCATTGCAGTAGTCTGGGAGCTGATCTTGTTCATGACAACAGAGGCAAAAAAGGCATTGAGTGCATTAGCTTTTCCCACATCCTCTGTCATTTGGTTGCCTCCTCTATTCAGTAAGGGGTCCACATTTTCCCTGACCACCTTCTTGTTGCTAACATACCTGTAGAAACCCTTCTTCTTACCGTTAACATCCCTTGCTAGCTGCATCTCCAAGTGTGATTTGGCCTTCCTGATTTCACTTCTGCATCCTTGAGCAATATTTTTGATAAGCTTATTGTTTTTCACTATGAATATTTCTCAGTGCTGTGGTATTAAGCAAGGTGCTGGATTGAATCATACAAGCTGGTGGGTGCACTGTTCCCTTAGAGACAGCAGGCCTGGTATTTCTGGGAGTGTTCAGTGGATAAGGGGCTGGATGCTATAGCGGGAGGCTTGAAAGAGACTGGGGTGCACCTACTGTTAACCAGAAGGGCAAAGTAAGGACTGGCACAGCACAGAGGTGGCTGACAGGTGTCAAAGAGCTGACACCCAGGTAAGTGCAAAGTCTTCTTCACAATGGAGGCTGGGGTAACAGGATGACTCGCAGTCCAGGGTATCCCAAGAACCATCACAGGCCTCCACTCGTGGATTTGGTTATCTTGTCACATTGCTGTATGCAAAGCATGCTTTTTAGTTTGGGGTCAATGAGAACAGAGTGCCCCACAGAGCCTGGAACCAGCATGGTATCACACAAGACCAAAGTTCACATTCACCATGGTGTAATGTTTCAGAGCCATAGAGCAAGCTGAAATGTCACAGGTTATCACCAGCATCTCGGAGCTAGAGAAATGTTATCACTTTCTGTGGATTTCTTATGGCAAGATAAGATCACCCATGAAGCTCTACAAAGAGGTTGCAAAAAGGATTGAAGCAGTGCTTATAGTCGTGCAGCTTTACTGGACTGAGTACTGTCCCTGTGTGAAATATGTCAGGCACCCAAGGAATGTTGCTTTAACTCTCTTAATGGGCAAAACATCAACTGGTAGACAGGAAAAGAGAGGTCCTGAAAAGCATGTCATTGTTAAATAGATATTAACCTATGGGAAAACTCCAGTGGCAAACAAATCCCATTCGCGAAGCCAGTGGTTCTCAAACTTTTTTTTTTCCCCACGGACCACTTGAAAATTGCTGAGGATCTTGGCGGACCACATAATGATCTTTCCAAATGTTTGTACCATTAGCTAGATATGGTAAAGTGCTTTGGATGAAAGCGCTATATAAAAAAAAGTAATAAACTTTTTTTGTTCTACAAATAAGCACACAACTCGTTTTCGTATCAGTAGTTTTACCTTTCTAATGCGATAGATGTGCCCTCTCTCTCCTTCCACGGCAGCCCACGAGCTGTGGCTGGGAAAGAGAGGGGTCTCTCCCTCACCACAGCAGCCCCCAAGCTGGGGCAGGGAAGGAGAGGGGTCTCTTCCCCCATCGCAGCAGCCCCTGAGCTGGGGAAAGTCACCTCTTTCTCTGGCCGCCGCAGCCCTGCACATTCCAAATTCCCCCCACCCCCTCTTCTCATCCCACTGCAGCCTCCCACCTACCCCCTATTCCACCCCCAAGGCCACCACCTCACCTTACTTGTGCGTCTCCTCCTGGATCCAGGCACCTAATTAGTGGAGTCACGCCTGTGCGGCTCAACTAATTAGGTGAGTGGCCCTTCATTTGGTTGTGTGCGGTCACTCAGGCGCACACCTTAGCAGGAACTATCTGCGGACCACCTGAATGATGCTCGCAGACCGCAGTTTGAGAACCTCTGTGCTAAGCCAAAGTTAGCCATGGCACAGAAAGCTTAAAAGCAAGATATGTTGGTCAAGAAGAGGACACTTTGTAAGCCAGCATAGCAGGAATGAGATGCAGCTACCCTGCTCTGTCCAACATGTGGAAAGGGCTGTAAATCAGATAATGGACTCCTTAGCAGTCAGTACTTCAGTATAAGCTTTTGTTAAAATGGCCACCTCTGACCCAAAGGATAATGGATGATGACATTAGTTGGAAGAGGTGTGTGGATTCCTAGGACTGGAATAACAGGGATGTTGGGAATTGGAATGGAAGGGCACAGAAGTATAGGAAGTTTGCCCTAAGTACACAGCATGTACTTGGCACTAACTGCCACAATTTAATCACTTGCTTTCATAAGCACTAGCTTGCTCTCAGTTTAAAACCAGTGAGCAGTCTCTTCAGATGTTTAGGAGATGGGGTTGAAAATGAAATGTGCAGGCAGTGTTTTTGTAATGGAAGATCTAATGTCTATAGGAAAGGAGTGAAACCTTTCATTCATTCAAACCTCTTATGTTCCCCCCTTTCTCTCCCCCCAAACAAAGTTTTGTGTCTACTGTAGCTTTAGTTGCAGCTTCCATCTGGAGGCTGTTTCCAGTGACTGGAAGTTAAATTCTCTAGATGCCAGCTTCCTTTTGTCATTCCTAGCTTGCCTGCTGTGAAGTAAGGGATACTGCATCTTTAACCTTCTTCTGTTCAGCTAAAATCCTCCCTCTTTCAAAGGAGGGCCAAGAGTCCGCTCATGTGACTGTCAGCTGGTGACGACATGCTCAGTGCAGAGAACCCGGCAGTGCGGGAAAGGGAGGAGAATGCAGCAAGTGCCACTGTAAAGGAAGTTACCCTACAGTCCCTTTCACCAATCTCCTGGAGCCAAATGGCCATGAGACAGGCTTCAAACAATGCTTCTGTGGAGAGGAAAAAATCCAAATGAGGGTAAGGAGGCTGCTGAAGGGAGCATATGTCTTGGCTAATTGTATCAACACACCGCAGCAGCTGTTAGGGAGCAATGGTTAAACTGCTGGTCATCGTGCTAATGCTGCGGGTTTGATTTCTCCGCTCCTGGGAAAGGATGGTGGCTGCAAAGGGCTAAGAATGAATTTTGGATTTCTGTCCTCTGATTGTGTCATGCAAATTGCTGTAAACAAGTGATTCCTTTCCTTTATGCAAAGCAGTTCTGTTACCAGATTCCCTCTAACAGAGGAAGGCTGGGGCATCCTGGAGAGAACTGTCTCTCCCAAGTGCAGTAACCTTTTTATTGCCACATTAGTTGTGCAATGGACACTGAATGATGCACTGGGTAGGTGCATATGCTGCTTTATTTTAAATTAGATTTGTCAGTATTGTTCAGTTTGTCTGAAGGATTTTTAATCAAGGAAAATCTAAATGGAGCATTGACATTTTTTTGGCAGGTGGGGGGAGAGGGTAAACATGCTAAAATGTCTGTTAAAATGCCTAACTTCCGGCTATAGGGAGTCTTCCTGTTCTCATGTCAGCTGGTGTATTTGGCTGCAGGCTCAAATACTAATTGATGATCTAACTGTGCAAATTAGAGAAGGGGAAAATCTGTTTGGTCATCTTGTCCATGACAGGGCAGGACTGTGCTCCTCCAGTCTTATGGCCCCTCCTTCCATTTTGGATCTGTCCATAATTAGCCTAGTGTTTTGATCTGTCATGAACAGGGACAGGAAATGCAGCCCTGGTAAATATTTATTACTACCAGCCATCTTATAGTTCAGTATTGCTCTTGGAAATGTAGGGATGTTTCTTTTTATATTGTGTTTAAAGATGAAAACGTCCATTCTCATGTTCTTGCTGTGCTTTGTCAGGACTCTTGGATCCCATTTTCCAATGCAAAAATGAATAATTATCTTAAAGATGTTTGAGTGATGCTCTGATGAATGAAGTTTTCTATCCATTAAACAGGTGCTACCTGGAGAACAGTACTGTGCTCACACATCTCTGACCCGGACAGGCTAGTTCTAGGGGTCCAAATGGAATGGACTATGAAGAGTGAATTTCCTACTTGACCTTTTAACTGGGATTTCCAACACCCACCGTGGTAATAGTGATGGTGCCTGTTCTATGGGCAGGTATCTGCTTGTCTACACAGCAAGTTACTGTGTTGCAAGCTGAGGTGTGAATTGCCAGCACACTAGCTTGCTGCATAACATCATCCTTTGTGCATGTTGCTACAGCGCATGTGGCTTGGTATACTAGGCTGTGTTCTGGGACTTTCACTGCAGAGTAGCAGCATCCACGTGAAATGTTACTGTGCAGTGAGCTGATGAGCTGTAGGTTCCCACCTCGGCTTGCTGCACAGTAACTTGCCCTGTAGGCGAGACCTTTATAACTTATCCATGATGTATAGGTATCACAGGAGTCTCCAAAGAGTGGATGACTTAATCATAACTGAAGTTTGTTACCTAAGGTCTCCTGCAATGCATTCAGGTTGCATAGCATGCTTTGCTGTGCATATTCTTTGTGCTTTTGTACTTTGGCTGCTTTGCGGTGATCCTCAGCTGGGAGAAGATTCCGTGGCAGTTAGGAGCTGGGGGATATCCCAGGAGAGCGAATCTGATGATTGTGTCTTGGAGGGATGTAGACTGAATAATAATAATAGCATTTTATTGATCCTTTTCAGTCAACCTTCAGCAGTGGGAAGGGCTTTATGCGAAGTCAAAATACTGTGGTTTAATAGATGAGCTTTCCCAAGGACCATTGCACTGTTTTGGAAATTGTGGGTCACTTTCATTGATCAAGAATTCATCCTTTACTTGCAGTCTTAAGTTTTAATCAGCAGAGTTTCCATGAGATTTTAATTTGTGCCTTTCTGGTATCCCCCAAGGATAGCATAGTTAGTTCTCTGTTCACTATTGCTGAACATAGTGACCCCATAAAACTCATACGAAAGTGTGTACATCAGGGCACTTCCTGGCACATATCTAAATCTGTCTCATTGCTTTGCTCTTAAAACCATGATCTGAAGCTGTTTCATTCTTTGAGTCAATAATAACAGAGCAAAATAATGCTTGTTCCATTCCTTGGGGACATAGCAGGAACAATTTTCTCATGCTCCACAAATGGTGTCTGGTCACATAGGGTATGTCTACACAGAGATAAAAAGCCCATGGCATCGAGTCTCAGAGCCCAGGTCAGTTGACTCCGGCTGCAGAGCTAAGAATACCAGTGTAGACATTTGGGCTTGGGCTAGAGCCAGGGCTCTGAGACCCTTTCCCCCTCGTCTCAAAGCCCAGGCTCCAGCCCAAGTCTGAACATCTACACTACAATTTTATAACTCCGGGAGCCTGAGCCAGCTGATTCGAGCCAGCTGCAGCTGGGCTGTAGGTCTTTTATGTACCCTTAGTTCAGGTTGTACTCTAGTCTGGTTGTTAAATAGTATTAAAAGCTGCTAATACATTTTCCTAACATTACTTTTCCAGCTAAGCAATTGCTGTAGTTACTAGAGGGGTATTACGCAGTTGTTTGCGGGGAGACTGTTTCCTTGAGACAGTCTTTCTGTTTAATAGCACATGCTATTAAAATTTGGGACACCTTGAACTAGAATGTTTAAGAGCATGCACTAGTCTTATTCCTTGTTGTTTTGAAGCTAGTACTGTGACTGGAAGTATAGTCATTTGCATCAGTCACCGAAGTTGCCTTATTTTACCATTTTGCTTCCCCCATCTTTGTGTTAGTGCCCAGAGAGAGGCGAGGGCGTACTCCTCTTTGGTGTATATTGTAGCTGGTATTTCTTTTTTTGTGGTAGAAGTATACTTGGGTCATAATGACTGCAGGTAGCTGCATACTGATTGAATGTTATCTGAAGGTTATGGCCTGTACCAGTTGTGTATGAGCTCCAAATGTTAGCAGTTTTTGTCCTTTATTTTCCAGGAGAGGGTAGTGCTTGGGATTTTTGTGGGGGTTATTTAAACAGCAACGGCTATCAAGGCTGAAACCAGCTTACCCACTCTTTATTTTTAAGCTGCTATCCTCAAGTGTAAAGACAGTGTCACAGATGACAGACAAAGTTAAATCTTTCTTTAATGCTTCCAATGGAAACTAGGTGTGCTCAGCACCCCTGCAAATTGGGCACAGCGGTTTCACATCAGGCTTACAAAATCTGTGAATGTTTCCAGAAAATTTGACTGTAACCTGGTCAGTTTGGTACCAAATGAAATGAAGCAAGATAAACAGGCCATTCTGTAGTGCTGGACAGGCATGCTACAAGACTCACCTGGTAGTCTTTACTGGGGAGGAAGATATTGATTGTGGGACTTTCTTGGGAACCTGTGAGAAGTGAGTTTGGGAAGATACTGTAGGTTTGTCTGGTTTGGGGATCATGCGTTTTCTTAAAGTATTCTGTATAAACTGCAGTGCAGTCTGATAAGCATTCAAATGTGTTTACTGTACTTATTTCAACATTGTAATTCTCTCCCTTTTTTCCTCTCCTTCCCCCTTCTGTAAGTGTGTGGTGGTTTTTTTTTAAATTTCATTTAGGATTGTCCATGAAAAATAGCTGAACTGACTTCTGAAACCATGACTTGGTCTATTGGTACACACAAATTGATGGAAGATTGAGTGAATTCTCTCCTACCGCTACTCTTGCTGAACAAAATTAACCAAGGAAAGAAAGGACATAAAAAGAAAAAATTCTTTAGTTGCCTATACTCTAATGCTCACAGTAACAGACGAGGAATTGAAATTGCTCATTTATGAGCATAAATTCTATCTAGTTGGTATTACTGAAACCTGGTGGGATGATTCATATGATTGGAATATTAAAATCAATGGTTATATAACCCATTTAGGAAGAATCTAGTGATGGTGGGAAATGGGAAGGGTAGTGGCACTCTGTCAGAAATGGCATTACTTGTTTCCGAGTCACTGATAATTTTGAAGAAAATTATCCTGAATGCTTATGGATCAATGTCATAACAGAACAAGTACAATGTTTGCTACAGACCCAACTAGGGAATAGGATGACCATCCCCTTATACACCGATCTGTAATATGTAAGGAAAAACACCCCTATGATCATGGGGGACTTCAATTTGAGTAACATGCTGGAGGCCTCATGCCATCAATGCTAAAACATTCTTGGAGTTTCTAAACATTCTAGATGATGATTTCTTAACTTAAAAAGTGTTGGCAGCCAACATAGGAATTCTATATTCTGAAGTCCGGAACTGATCACAGAACTAAAAGTAATCATAGCTTAGGTACAAGTGATCATGACTTGGTCATTTAAAATGTCCAGGAAGAATAAAGTCCAGAACAGTAATATATAAGTATGCGCACACACACACTTGGTGCTTTAATAGGGCCAATTTCACAAATCTGAAAACAATTCTGAGCCAAATTAGCTGGGAGGAAGAATTTAATAAGAAAAATGTGAATGATAATTGGGAATAATTTAACACCTTACTAGGTGCCCCAAAAGCCCCACTCCCACAACTGAGGAAGAAAACAGTGCTGGTTAAAAAACCAACTTGCTTTAGGGAAAAAGTCGCTGTAAACAATAAAAATAAAATAACAAATGGAAGAAAGGGGAAGATCATAGTAATGAATATTAATCAGAAGTTAAGAATTGTAGAAAATTGATAAGGGAAATGTAGACACATAAGATGAAATTGATGACCAGCTGAGTTAAGTACAATAAGGAGTTATGTAAATATTTTAGAAACAAAAAGAATCCTGACAGTGGCACAGGTCCATTACTAGATAGAAATGGTAGAATTAGCAATAATATAGAAAAGGCAGAAGTGTTGAATAAATATTTCTGTTCTGAATTTGGGGGAAAAACAGATGATTTAGTCTTATGATAGTGATGATTTTTCCATTCCACTAGTATCTCTAGAAGATGTTAAACAGAAGCTACTAAAGTTAGATATTTTAAAATCAGCAGGTCCAGATAACTTGCATCCAAGAGTTTTGAAAGAGCTGACTGAGAGACTTGTTGGAGCATTAATGCTGATTTTCAGTACGTCTTGGAGCACTGGGGAAATTCCAGAAGATTGGGTGATAGCTAATGTGCCAGTTTTTTAAAAAGGTTAAACGGGAAGACTTGGGTAATTTATAGGCCAGTCAGCCTAATATTGATGCTGGGCAAGATAATGGAGCGGCTAAAACAGGACTCAATATTTAAAAAATTAAAGGAGGGTAATGTAATTCATAGAAATCAACCTGAGTTCATGGAAAATGCATCCTATCAAACTAATTTACCTATTTTTGACAAAGATTACAAGTTTGGTTGATAAAGGTAATAGTGTTGGTGTAATATGCTCTAAACTTCTGTAAGGGGTTTGACTTGGTACCACATGACATTTTGATAAACTCGAATGATATAAAATTCATATAGCACACATTAAATTGATTAAAAACTGGCTGGTCTTAAAATGTAACTAAATGGTGAATCTTCAAGTGGGTATTTCCCCTTTGGGGTCCATCAGGGATCGGTTCTTGGCTATACACTATTCAACACTTTTTTATCACTGACTTGGTTTTGTTTTCTTTCATCACTGATCATTTGCGGATGACACAAACATTGTGGGAGTGGTAAATAATGAAGAGGACAGGTCACTGATTCAGCACGATATAGTTCACTTAGTAAACTGGGTGCAAGCTAACAATATGCATGTTATAACTGCTAAATTTAAATGTGTACATCTAGGAACAAAGAAAGTAGGCCATACTTATAGGATGGAGAACTCTGTCGTGGGAAGCAGTGGTGGATAATCTATAGAATACGAACTCCTAATGTGATGCTGCATCCAAAAGAGCTAATGCGATCCTGGGATGTATAAGCAGGGGAATCTCGAGTAGGAGCAGAGAGGTTACTTTACCTCTGGATTTGGCACTGGTGCAACTGCTGCTGGAATCCTGTCTGGTTCTGATACCCACAGTTCAAGAAGGATGTTGCTAAATTAAAGAGAGATCAGAGAAGAGCCACAAGAAATTATTAAAGGATTAGAAAACATGCCTTAGAATGATAGTCAAAGATCTATTTAGCATAACAAATAGATGGTTAAGGGGTGACTTTATTACAGTCTGAGTACCGACATGTGGAGTAAGTATTTAATAGTGAGCTCTTCAATCTAGCAGAGCAAGGTAAAACACGATACAATGGCTGGAAGTTGAAGCTAGACAAACTCAGACTGGAAATGAGGTGTACGTTTTAAATGAGGAGTGTACTTAACCATTGAAATAATTTACCAAGGGCTGTGGTGGGAGTTTCACTACCAGCTTTTAAATCCAGATTGGATGTGCTTCTAAAAGATCCACTCTAGAAATTATTTTGGGGCAGTTCTCTGTTCTGTGTTATACAGGAGGTCAGACTAGATCAGAGATGGGCAAACCACAGCCTGCAGATGGTCCTGTCTGGCCCCTGAGCTCCTGGCCTGGGAGGCTAGCCCCGGGCCCCTCCCCCACTATTTCTGCTCCCCTGCAGCCATGGGGTTGGCTATGGGGCAGGGAATCCCAGGGGGGCTGTCAGGGGACAGGGAGCAGGAGACGGTTGGATGGGGGGAGGTTCTGGGGAGGACAGTCAGGGGATGGGGAACAGGGGGCGATTGGATGGGGCGGAGGTTCTGAGGGGGGCGGGGACAGGGGGAATTAGATAGCAGGTGGGGTCCTAGGGGGCACTTAGGGGCAGGGGTCCTGGGACAGGGCAGTCAGGGGACAAGGAGGGGGGTTTTGAGGGGGCCAGTAGGTGGGAGGGGTTGGATAGTGGGCGGGGGCCAGGCTGTATGAGGAGGCACAGCCTTCCCTACCTGGCCCTCCATACAGTTTCGCATCCCGATGTTGTCCTCGGGCCAAAAAGTTTGCCCAACCCTGGACTAGATGATCAAAATGGTCCTTTTGGTTTCAGAATCTATGAATTCTTTGTATAATAGAGCAGTACACCCTTTCTGGATAGCTCTTTAAGGGAGCTGTATCACAGTAGTGTACTTTTGCTGGGTGAGCATATAATAGATTTACTAGCTGCTGAATCTGTGTTCTGAGGACTGCATGGACTGGCACTTGCTTTGTTAAATGCTTCAGAGTTTGGGGGAATCCTGGGTGTTGATGGGCTGCTAAAGAGCAATTTATATTACATATTTTTAAGGGATCTCCAGATTCTGTGTTCCAGTGACTGTTTGGGAGACTCATTTGTGAAACTTCCTGCTGCTTTGTAATACATTTACATGTGCTCTGACTCTCCAAATTTAGACTGTGGTGTGTGTGTCACCAGTCTACCCCCTACATCCCCCCATACCTGTGCCAAAACACAAAGGGGCAGAGTTGCAGGGAAATGTAAAGCTGGGGTGCCACCATCACTGGCATCCAGTACAGCTTTCTTTTAATGACCCTGCCTTGTCCATTCTATCCAGAGTCAGCGTATTGGATATTCCATTGCATGAGATGCCTCCTTTTAGCAAAGGTATTGAAATGTTCTGCCATACAACCTGTCTGAGAATCTTTGGGTGCTTCTATAAGTTACAAATCTTGCTGGATGTTCTTGTAAGGACTGTAAAAGAGAATCAAGGGGTCCTAACACCTTAAGGGTACTCTTACAGCCAACAGAATGCTCCAGAATGTGTGTTTCATAAATTAATTTCTGTAAGTCATAGTTCTAAGGTAGAGTTTCTTTGGAAACATTTTCTCTCCTACAATAAGTGATCTTCAGAGGGCGGAGGAAAATGCTCTATACTCATTTATGAGCTTAATCTAGCAATCAATAAAACTAGATCAGCATATATGAAGTCATCTTACAGAGCCTCCTGACAACCACCATTCAGCGGCATTCATTAGCTGGTAACAGTTCTTCAAGCAACCCTTTCAAGAACGCATTTTATTGTGCTTTTTGCCTTCAGCTTGCGATTAGATTTTTCATTTCATTAATGATTAAAAGCTAGTACTTGAAGCCTCAGTAAGAATTGGGAAGCCTTGAATTACTTGGTCTGTAGAGAGAACTTATGTTAGGGAATGCCTGTAAATGAAAGCTTCCTTAAAGGAGGCAAAACTGACAGCAAAACCATTATTCATGGGTAAAATCTCCATTAACTAACTTAATTCTCATTGTAACCTGGGGAGTCTTTGCTGCTTGAACATCTGCAGGCTTTAGAAGAAAAAAATACATGGAGTAAGTATTAAAGGAATCCACTGGTATTGACCAGAATCAAAGATTTGTGCCTGCATACATAAAGGAATGAAAGCTTGGTCTGATTTACACAGGAAGAATTTGTTCCACATATATTAATTTGTCAAAAAAGCCCCTTGATTTCCTTGGATAGGGTTTAAGACCTTTGTTTTACTTCCCCCCGCCCTTTGTTCTAGCCCCTTCATTTCTTCAAATCATGTGAAAAAGCACTTTTTAAGAAGCACGTTTCAAACGGGCAGAGAACAAATGTTAGGTTGATGTGTTTTAAGGCTTTTTTTCATATTAAAGGTGATTTACATTTTCCCTAAAACGGAATATTAATACAGCAATGGATTAATGAATATTTTGCAGGTGGAGGAGAGTTACATTTTTATCACATAAGAAAAAATGCATTTCAGACTCATCACAAAGGGGCACATTTTTCTTCTCTCTCTTGGCTTCATGTTCAGTGGCTTTATTCTTGGGGGAGAACATGGGTAGGCCACTGGACCGAGTGTAAGGAGATCGGGGTTGTGTTCTCATCTTTGTCACCTTGGGCAAATAATTTTACTTACCCTTTGTGCCTGTTTTCCTTCCCACCCTTTGTCTTGTCTTGTCTATTTAGGTTGTCAGCTCCTGGGGGCATGAACTCTTAGTATGTGTATATACAGTGGCTATTACAACAAGGTCCCAGTCTCAGTTGAGACCTCTTTGCTGTGCTCTAATACAATTCATACACAGCGGTATCTCTTGGTTTTGTTTTTTCTAGCATCATGTTGCTTGCTGCTATTGTCATCTTCATTATAGAGCTGTTCCTGTTTTCCCTACTTGTCTCCTGTTTTTAGCATGCATTTTCTTAAATGCCACTCTGTATAGGTCAGTGATATTGATGGTTGAAGATGTCTTAACACCAGGACTCGAAAAATCCATCTCTCCCCCTCCTCCTGCCCCCCCCCCAAATAATTCTAGTCTTTACATTTGGGAGGAGGGAGATTCTCTTCCAAGTGTCAGCGAAGCGTAACCCAGGGCTGCTCCTCAGAGTCGGCTGCTCTAGGTACTGCTTTTAGCAGTCGAGTGTTCTGGGAGGAAGAAGGGTGGGTGGGTTTGCAGAGCGCTATGCAGGGATCCATCCACCAGAGCAGAGGGCTCTGAGACTTGCTCGAAGGAGGGAAGATCTACGATGAATGGATTTATTGCAAGGACGGGGCTGCACAAGGCTGATTTGTGTGGGGAGTTGCTATAAATATATTTATTGTGGGGTGAGAGGCTGTTTTCACTTGATTTATTAGGAGCTGCTGCTTTTTGTGATGAGGTGCAGCATTAGTGGATTTAGTTGTGTTGGGAAGGATTGCTTTATGTGGGAGATCAGAGTTCAGTTGGTTGCAGACCAGGATCTTCCATTCCAGCCTGCAGGAGACAAAGTGGCTTGGGACACCCCAGTGTATATCAGCCTGTTGAGTCTTGGGTTAGTGGTTTGTAGGGTAAATTTTTCAAGCCTTTTGGCTAATGCTTTTTGCTTCCTGTGCCTCCCACATCTCTCTAATCTGTTGGAGTAGCTACCAAAGGAACACCTCACTCAGGACTTGCTCCCAGGGATGCTCATCCTCTGCTCTGCCAGCTGTAACACTTTGATTTTTGATATTTTTTGAAAATATTTGCTGTAGTTTTAAATAGGACTAAGTTGCTCTCCACTTTCCCAAGACAGCAAGGTATAGTTATGAATCCCTCCAGGGGGTATTGTCGGTCATACTCATGAAAGCCAGGGACTAATATCCGTGGCTACTGCCAGACGTTAATGCCAGCCCACTCTGCTCTGTATTGTTCCTTGGACAGACAGTTGTGGTTATGTCATGTTACGGGGTGGTTTTGTGATGTGAACCATTATTCGCTATGGTCTTTGAGAACACGAGCGTATCTAATGCATGAGTACGTTGTGCTACTTAGTCACTGGTAGATTGACTTGTTCTCTCAACAAATCTGTGTGCTCAAGGAGTGATTGAATAACTACCTGCCTTTACCTAGGACTGAATTCATCAGCTCTATTGGCATCCTAAGACGTGGAGAATGTTGGAATCAATGCAGATGTTCTTACCTTTCATTCTTTTTGATTTTCAGGGTTCTCCTTATACAATGGAGGAGGGATGAATGGCACAAGCCAGATGATGGATTTTCTGGAGGAACCTCTGCCTGGTGTGGGTACCTATGAAGATTTCAATACTATAGATTGGGTGAGAGAAAAGTCCAGAGACCGGGACAGGCACAGAGAGGTAAGTTTGTTTCTTGTTGCTTTGCTTTTCGCTGGTGGTGCAAAGCAGAATTGTCTGCATATAAACCTCTATCTCCTTGTCTCTGAATACTTTAATCTTGGGACACTTACAGGAGTATCTGAGGGTGGATGGGTTTCTCCCAGTGAGTGACCCGAGCACTATTCCACAGGTGATCTTAGTCCAAGGAAACGGTACAAAATTTTACCATAAATCAAAATGTACCAGGTGTATGAGCCCTGCATCTCTCTGCAAGAATTGTTAGTCTCTTGGAATGGCACATGGGGTTGAGGAATTGAGCCAACTGTGAATTTATCCCATCTTTTCCTGAGTTTCTCTGCATCCAGGATGTGGGAGGTTTCTGGGAACTGCATTACTGTTGTTAGGGGATAATATCTGAACTGAGGAAGATAGCGAACATACTATGTACATGGTTTTGTTTGTAAGGAAGAGAGAAATTTCTTTTTGATCACATAATGGCTATTATCAAACAATAAAAACGTAGCCATTAATTTTCAGCCTTGAAAACATGTTCTCTGTTGGAGAAGACTAAAGTGAAGTAACTCATGAGTTCCTTTCCCAACGCTTTCTGGTAGTGTGTGGTGAAGGAATTGGTTTAGAATGACAGAGAGTGCCTTAAATGGGGAATTAAGCTCACTGACATGCTCCTCTATCATAAGACACTTGTTGGCAAGCTTTTTATAGGGCAGTGAGTGGCCTAAGCATATTAAGTGTAACTCTGTTTGCCAAAGTATTCTTTTGAAAGTTACATTGAGCATGACACAGTAGCTTCTGTTTTAACAAGTGAGGAGTCCCCAAATCTAAGACTGCCAGTCAGCACAGGAAAGGTGACAATCTTGTGTGATGCTCAGAGGAACAAGAGGAACAAGTACTCAAAGACCCTGTGAGCAGCTGTGTAGATGCTTCAAGCATGATTCCTCCCACTCCCACAGCTCCTTCATCACTGTCTATGATGGGAACTAAACCAAAGGGATTACATAGAAAAGAAAATGAAAAACCAGAGACTGTCATGAATAGCCTCGTTGAGAAATGCCCAGACACGCTGCTAATAATGCTACCTCCTCTGTACAAATAAATTCAGACCAGGTCAAACCAAAAATTACTAACTGGCCAAAAAGATCAGATTGCAACCATAAAAAGAAACCTACAGCAGATAATTTATTCTTTCCAAAAACTCCCTCCCTCAGCTTCACTGGGTCAGTAGTAGCTATGCTCATAAACAATTTTGCTGCTAAAAGGCAAAATCTAAAGAAACAAGTAATTAAAATCCTTCAGCTAGAAAGGTGTCTGCTAACCTTTTTTTATTGCAGTTAATGGGGATTTGTTGTTTGGCTAATGGGTCTTTTACACAGGAGGAATAATGGACTATGTACTGGGACTTGCATCAGAATTGTTAGTGCGCTCAATACCCCCCATTTGATCCTTTCATACAGCCTTCATTAGCAGTAAGATGAGCAAACATAAAATAGTCTCAAATGTTAGGTAAACTTTATAGGGCAGAGCCTTAGAAGACATTATCAGCCTTGATCTTGAGACTCAGAACTGTGTCTAAGTATTAAGAGACCTTCTCAGAACAGTTGAATACCTCTGAACCAAAATGTCTGGCCTGAAAAGCCATGTTAAAATAAGCTTTCCATTAACAGGGATTTATACACACACATGCAAGGTCTTGACAATCTCAGAAATTGAGTTTATCACAGATCAGAGTCTACTTGAGTGCTCAGATTAATGCCCAGCCTCTGTCATTCCTCCCCTGGTCAAGGGACTAGATTGAACACACTAAGCATTTGTACCCTGCTGAAAAATGTGTATCTATCTAGGAATTAGTATACTAATTGAGGGTGCATGGCATGATGACAGGTGGACATAGAACTGCTTCAGAGCATTCCGTTTCCACAAACTGCTCAGGACAACAGTCCTATTAATAGGTTTGAGAGAACTAAAGAATAACATGCAAGTTTGTATGTTTAAATGGGAAAAGACATTTAAAGTGAGAGTCTGATTTAATCTTTTCTTTGATTTTCCTGGTTTTGGGAAGCTTAATTGTCCTTGAACCACTCTACATAATGCATTGCTTGCAATACTGGATGTTTTGATTTTGGAAACCCTGCATTTGCTGGGTACAATCACGTGATTAAAAGACAGTGTTTGAATCTTAAATCTCAATTTTTTGTATTGGTGGGAGAAACTGACCTTGATGTTACTATTAGTATTTTTCCAGGATTAATTAAAAACATCTGCTTCTGAAATAGATCTGTCTGTGTGTCTGCTAAAGAATGTTTAATGTCTGCCTTTTTAAACCTTTCCTCCAGATTGCTAGTAAAAGTAAAGAGTCAACGTGGGCCCTGATTCATAGCGTGAGCGATGCCTTCTCTGGTTGGCTGTTGATGCTCCTCATAGGGCTGTTAGCAGGTGAGAAGACAATACAGTTTAAAATGAATTCCCAGTCCTGCACTATAGTGTCTGCATTGATTCCTCCTAACCCAAACTCTTGTGTGACCAGAGCCTGTGACTTTCTGGTCCAGAGATGAGTGCTGCCATTTCTGCTTACATGGTTTTACAGTGGAATATGAAATTATATTTAAGCACTTAGAACCATAGTGCCTGTGTGTCATGATACAAAAATCAAACAAGCTAGAATCCCCCTTACTGGCATACTAAGTCTGCTGTTATCACTGCAAATAGAAGACTCAGCCCAACAAGGAGAAAATCCTAAATCAAAGAGAAACGTCTCATCTTCATCGTACCCTGTCAGTCACCAAAGAATCGCTCTGGCCAGCAGCCAAAGGGAGCAAGTTCCAAAGGTTGGGGCCCCGAGCTCTCCTGTCAGTACTGGAGAGGCCAACTCCAGGGACTGGCAGCAGGAGACTTTTTTTGCTCATTTTTAATTGCTCAGTGGGATAAAGGTAAATGGGAGGGGTTCTCAGGTAGCCAATTCCCAGACCTTTCAGAAAGACAGATTTCCAGATAGCTTTAAACTACATCAGAAGCAACTGGAGCCAGTAGAGCAGTGATAAATCAACAGGCAGTAGTTAAACTCTTTTTTATAATAAATGATGCGGATATATTCATATTTACATAGAAAATTTACCTATTGACACATGGAAATTATACTTCATTGTGGCCCTTTTTCATTAATGTGTGTTGGAAGAGTATTGCTAAACATCTAGCATGACCTCTGAAATATATTGTACCCGGATTTACTGATATAGATCAGGTTGACTCCATTCATGGTCACCACCTTGGTAATTAAACATGTGACATTTCCTGCAGTGTTGGAAGTGGGGGACAACTCATCTGTTGGCATCTGTTCTAAGGATATTAGGAATCATGGGAATATCACCTCAAAACCATAAACCATGTTTCCTTACCAGCTTTCTCCTACTTCCATTTGGCACATCCCTGTGACTTCCTTGGTTTCTAGTGGCTACTGGAAATGGCTTCTTTCATGCCCCCGAGTCAATGTTGTTAGTATAACTGTAGATTTAGTGTGTAAGTGCTGTTAAGAGCATGAGACCTTTTTTGTTTAGGTGCTCCATAAATGTGATCTTACCCCTTCTGTATCTCAAATTATCTGCCACACCATATTTATGTTGGAAAAACTTACCTGCTAACCAAAATGAATTATGTTCTGATGCCTGGGGTGGGACTTGGTGCAATTTTTGTCTGTCAGATGTTGAAATATTGGGGCACTTTTCTACAACACACATTTAAAAATATCCATAGGTGAATCTTCTCTTTAGCTCTTCAGAGAACAAACACAAATTGTATGTACATAAGTAAATACTGCAAGGGTTGTGTTTGGCCCTATGGTAAACGTACCAGAATGCCACAGGAGATGGAACATACAGGAGATCCCATCAGTCTGTGAGAGATTATTTCTAATTTATCATCTTTTTCACATTAGGTTCTCTAGCTGGTCTGATAGACATCTCTGCCCACTGGATGACAGATCTGAAAGAAGGGCTGTGTCTGTCAGGCTTCTGGTTTAACCATGAACACTGCTGCTGGAACTCCAATGAGACAACCTTTGAGGATAGGGATAAGTGCCCAGAGTGGGAGAGCTGGTCACAACTTATAATTGGCCATGGAGAGGTGAGGTGTAAGAAAAATGAATTCTGTTGGTCTGTTTTTTGCACATTTACTTAGTCACAGGGTTCATTGCTATAAAGCAAGCATACTTCAAGCCTGAAGTGGCCATCAATCTTAGCACCCAATGCTGGCATCTTTCAGTTGTATGAATAAAAATAACTCCACTGCTTTGTTTAGGTTTGGCAAATTTGATTTTTTTAAATATGTTTTTAATAAGTTTGATGGATAACATCAGTTTATTTTTAAGCATTTTTTAAAATTTTCACAGTTGCGTAAAATTATGGGGTATGTCAGACAATTATTTCGTGACAGACACTGAGATTCAAAACTTAAAGCGCGCTAATTGTTGAGATGCAAATTTTCAAAATCACATGGCAAAATATATGCAGTAAATATCCTCAGATCAAACTTCTCAAGTAGTATTTCTCTTTGCCTATCTGTAAATTTTTATTATTGATAGAAATATTTTGTCAGTTTGTGTGCATATAGTGAAATTGATGTTTACTGACATTTGCCAGTAAAAATCGAATCCTTCCAAGCCTAGTTATGTTTATGTTCTATCCAGTGAGGGAAGCTGAAAGGTTATTACATTGTGTAAAGGTATCAGTGTGCTAACACACATTTGAGTTCTTGGCCTCGCAAAGGGTTTTTTGCATAGTTTAAATCTTTTTAGGGCAATGCAGAATTTGCTGATTTTTTTTTTTCTTTTTTAGAACAGGATTAAGAACTTGTGTTCTCTATCAGTGTGTCTAATAAGTAGGACATTCATATTTGTTCAAATAGTGGTGTATATCTTCATCCTGTAAATTAAGCCTGTCCTTAAAGCCACATGGTCCACTTCATTAGCCAATGTACTCTATATGCTCACAAGATATCCCACTGCTTGTGTATTGGCGTGCCGATACTAAGCGGTCACCCGCATAAAATACAAATTCTACATGCTTCTCTTACTCCTCGTCAATCTCTCTAAATATTTCATAGACAATGTGCTTGTGATTGAGGGTGACAGTCTAAATCAAGCAATTTTTTTCTCCATTTCAGGGGGCATTTGCATACATTCTCAATTACTTCATGTATGTTCTCTGGGCCCTGGTATTCTCTCTCCTTGCAGTGTTGCTGGTCAGGGGATTTGCACCTTATGCCTGTGGCTCAGGAATCCCAGAGGTGAGTCTGACTGTCACTTTCCTCAAACAAAGCAGTCTGAAACATATCCCATCATTTGGCTAAAGGTTGCTTCTGGGATAGAGGAGGGATGTAATTGTTCATCAGAAGATGACAATACCATGGAAAACTGCACTTTTTAAAAATGTAGAACTAGAAAAGAACAGAATGGTCTAACTGTTTTGTTTCATTTCAAATTGCAGTGTTAAAATATAACTAGTCACCCATGTCTCCAAGTAATGACTGCAAAAATATTTTTAAAAGCACTTCCCCATCAGCATGTCATCACAGAACTTAAACACTACTGTTTTTATAGCACTTGGAATGTATACTAGCCAGCAGCTCAGCAGAGATTAGCTGGTGTCAGTGACCAACAGTTAACTTTGTTTCACTTTCAGTGAAAATATGAAAGAAATAAACTGTTTAGCAACTATAAAGTGTTTAATACAGCTGTAAAACAAAGTCCTTGACAGCATAGTGGGCCTCTGATAAAATAGAGATCTAGTCCATTTGCAGACCAAATGTTTGAATGAAAGGCTGTAAAACTTTTTGCTTTGACTTTCAGATCAAAACGATCTTGAGTGGTTTCATCATTAGAGGCTATTTGGGCAAGTGGACCCTGATAATCAAAACTGTTACCTTGGTGTTGGCAGTATCGTCTGGCTTAAGTTTGGGGAAAGAGGGCCCCTTGGTTCATGTAGCTTGCTGTTGTGGAAACATCTTGTGTCACCTTTTCACCAAATACAGGAAAAATGAGGCCAAGCGCAGAGAGGTAAAAGATACTGTAATCTTGTTAAAAACTGCAGGGGAAGGTTTGTGGGCTTTGCACTAGGTGCCAAATGGCTTACTACTATTTCTAGGCCAATTTGGAATATAAGTAGCCAATTTAAAAAATTTTTAGAATGGTGGTTCTGCAGATCATTGAGTAAAACAATTATCTTTAGCATACAGTATGCAGACATAGTAATATGAAGGCTACTTTGTGCATGTGTAATGTGTTGAGTATAATATTGCTGTTTAAATATGTACCTGTCTGATAGGTAAGGAATCTAGCACCAATTTCTTAATCTAACACAACACTTATTTGAGGCAAAAATTGTTTGGCTTCTCCTGTGAAAATATTTCTACCAGGAAATGATACTTTTCCACAATGTACATAGGGTAGAGATTTTTCTGGTTTGTGAAATAAATATTAGCAAATGATATAAACTTGCTTTGAGCCCAGTTCTGCAGCCCTTGAGTTATAGTACTTGTACAAGTAGTGCTCTGTGGACTTGGACAGGAGTAGACACTACTTAACCTAAGTACAGGCTGAGGTATTGGGCCATCTGACACTCAAATACCATGGAGATAGGTGCATTTTAAGAGCCTAACTAGTTCAGGAGAGAATTCTAACATCTGAATTGATTTAAAATATGACCACAGTAAACTGGTGAACTGACGTAAATAAATTGGAGAGATATTCCATAAGTTCCTATGACATTTTATGGCAACTCTTGGAAAGTGATGACTGAGATACCTAGTATCGCCTTGTCTGGATTATCTTTTGGCAGCCATAAGTACAACACCTTTAGGACACAATTTAAGTACACCTCTACCCCGATATAACACGACCTCACATACAACACAGTAAAGCTCTGACACCCTGCTCTGAGCAGCGTGTTAAGGGTGCTGGGCTGGGGTTGGATAAGGGGCAGAGGGTCTCGGGAGTGGTCAGGACCTCCCCTTTCCCCCCCAGGATCTGGGAAGCAAAAGCTGGAGGGGGGCACTTTGGGGGGCCCCACAGGCCCAGAGTGGCCCGGGGGATTAGCAGGGGGCTGGGAGCAGTCCGCTCCACTTCCCTTGCCTGGCCCCAGCCGTATCGCCTGGGGGAGAGGGCTTGGGGAAAGGGATTCCCCCACCCTCGGCGGAAGCAGAGCAGCCTGGCCCCAGCCTGTTCCACTCATCCAGTTCCCAGCCGCGGTGCTCCGCTTCCTGCCGCAGGTGAGTCTCCTTACCCCACCTCTCTGCACTCACCTGCAGCGGGAAGTGGAGCGATGCGGCTGGGAGGTGGCGGAGTGGAGCAGGCTGGGACCACATCACTCTGCTTCCCACCACAGCCGGTGAGTGCCTGTCGGGGTGGATAGGTGTCAGAGCAGTCAGGGGACAGGGAGCAGGGGGGTTGGATAGGGGGTGGGGTCCTGGGGGTGATTAGGGATGGGTGTCTCTAGAGGGGGCGGTCCGGGAACAAGGAACGGGGGGGCCAAATCAAGTTCAATATAATGCAGTCTCACCTATAATGCGTTGAGACTTTTTTGTTTCCTGAGGACTGCGTTTTATCGGGCTAGAGATGCATCATGAATGAGTTCACGCAGTCCCTTGTTTAGAATTCCATGAATTAATTATTTCTAGGAAACTGGATATAAGGTGTAAGATAAAAGATAGCCATGTGATTGTTGAGTGTAGAATTAACAAGAAAATACCTTTCTGTGTTTGCTGTTGAGATGTGATTGAGACTTCGTTCTGAACCTTTTTCCAAGACACACACACAACATGAAATCTGAGGAAGCAGGTAATTGTAAACTACATTGATACTACCAAGTTTGAGAATAGAGAGCTGTTCAAATGTTAATGATAACGTTTTGTAGTAAATTATGGAATAATCTCCAGTTTATTTAGGTCATTTCACCTGTTACTGTGGTCATATTTTAAATCAATTCAGATGTTAGGTGAGCTATACAATAGAAATCTGAGTTGTACAAAATGTACCTTCTTGAACAAAGGAGTAATATAACTATTGTCCATGTATGACTTTTAATCTCTTGATTTAGGTTTTGTCAGCTGCTGCAGCCGCTGGTGTGTCCGTAGCTTTTGGTGCACCAATTGGAGGGGTATTGTTTAGTCTGGAAGAGGTAATCTAAACTTTGTATTTACTCCTGGCAAGTGATTTTGTTGCAGTCATACTAACTGCTCCTTCTCTTTAAACATAAAGCATTTCAATCCTCTCTATGGCTGTTTTGAAGCATACACAGTTAAATATCATTTGGAGTATTTATAAGAGCCCGCTAAGCAACATGAATGCTTGTGAGTGTCAGTTGAATGCTTCGAGTCTTGAAAGGTTACTTCTGAAAGATGTGAATTTAGTGTCTTTATTTTTACAGCAATATAGGTAATTCCCCCACACAACTGTGCCATTTCATGCCAGTACTGACCAGTGACACCCTCAGTTTTCAGTCTTGTTTCCCAAACTCTGTCTCGCACTACTCCCCTGCCCACCCACCCCCACCCCTCCACGAAAAAAACTGATGAGGTACCTCAATCTTAATCTATATCCACCTTAATAACCCAGTCTTGGTTCTCTCCAAGGAGTCTTTTAATTTAGTTGAGTTTTGGAGGGGCCACAAGCCACATAAATGGAATAGATCATTGCTACCCTTTTAAGAATTTAATGTTACGATTAGCAATCCCCTCATACTTGTTCTGAGTGGTAATATCGTGGTAGCCACTCTAGCAGCTATCTTACAGCTCAGCTCTGATGCAGCATGCCAAACTCATCAGTGATATGTAACCAGTCATTCAGCTCCAGGTGTCAGCAGTTTGTACCACAACATTCTCGAAGTAATATTCACTTACCCTGATGGGGATGGCTTTCTATGCAGCAAATGCCCACAAATGATCAGATTGACCACAAAACATATCTTCCATGTGACCAGTTAAGAATGGAACTCCAGATCAGGCCTGGGTACCTGGTATAAGACTTAGGTATTAATCAGTGAGGCCATCTAGATGCCCCTTTTCCCCCTTACTAAATAAAAAGCATTGCCACCTTTTATATTTTCAAGCCCAGAACCTTATACCATGTTTTGGAAAGAATTCCCCATTCTGCCTAGTATCTCTATCAATTGTACCTCTGAAATAATCTGTCATTAACATGTGTTCATTGTAAATACAGCTTGAAAATCCTATGACTTAATCCCAAAATGTGGAAGTAGTCTGAAGTCTCCAGTGGATAGTATCAGTAGGGTACACACGTGGTGCGCTCAGGGCTACTATGCCATTCATGTGTCACTTTACTATATAAAAGGGTTTTCTTTTTGAATGAAGCAGTAGCTTGACTGTTCCATGGCTTACTACTAGGCCAATGTGGAATTAAAAAATTGGCTACTTAAAAAGTTTTTAGAATGCTTGGTGATTCATTGAGTAAAACAATTTATCTTTAGCGTACAGTATGGAAACACTAGTATGAAGACTACTCTATGCATGTGTGTAATGCATTGATTATAATATGGCTGTTTATATATACAGTACTGTGTTATAGGCAAGGTATCTTGCACCAACCTTCTACATTAGAATCCTTAACCCTACTTTATGCAATGGTAGCTCTTATTGGACAGTAATTAATGTCAGTTTGCAATAAATGGCTGAATCTACTTTCCCCTCTCTTTAGGTGAGTTATTATTTTCCCCTCAAGACACTGTGGAGATCTTTCTTTGCCGCCCTGGTAGCAGCGTTCACCCTGCGCTCCATCAACCCTTTTGGAAATAGCCGCCTGGTTCTGTTTTACGTGGAGTTTCACACACCTTGGCATCTTCTGGAGCTTGTGCCATTCATCCTTTTGGGAATCTTTGGTGGTCTTTGGGGATCTTTCTTTATTCGCAGCAACATTGCCTGGTGCAGAAGACGTAAGACAACCAAGCTTGGCAAGTATCCTGTGCTGGAGGTGCTTGTTGTGACTGCCATCACGGCTGTTCTGGCTTTCCCCAATGAGTATACCCGTATGAGCACCAGTGAGCTGATTTCTGAGCTGTTCAATGACTGTGGGCTCCTGGATTTCTCCAAGCTCTGCGAGTACGTGAATGACTTCAACAGCACCACGGGGGATGTTCTGCCGGACCGAGCTGCTGGCCCAGGAGTCTACACAGCTATGTGGCAGCTGGCTTTGGCCCTTATCCTAAAAGTCTTCATCACCATATTCACTTTTGGCATGAAGGTGAGAATGACGTGTAAAATGGTATGCAGGTAGAAGATTCAAATCCATGCCTTTTATAAAGAATTGGGAGAAAGTGAAACTCAGTCTTTCTAAATGTTAAGAATCAAGTGTAGTAATTTTCAGATTAGCCTTAATCACTTAATAGCCTACATCCCATGGATTTTCAATGGGACTGACCTCATGCGAAGTGACTAATATGCTCTTGCAAATTTTACCCCCATTCTAAACTCCTCTAATTGTGCCCAGTTATTGGTAGTTAGCAGGGTTACCCTTAGCAGTATTTTGTGACACTCCACTGTCACAATTACTGGGCTAAGTGCACCTCTCACCTCTGCTGGTTGCTTTGAGTGCATCCCTCTCAGGTTGTGAGCCATCACCTGTCTTTAGAAGTATCATGTGATTCTCTCAAACCAGGCCTTGTCTGCAGTCCCCTGTGATCATCACAGCAGGCCTGACTTATCTTCAGTGCCTGCGGATCTCTTTCCCCCAGGAGCAAGTGGTATCCAGTAACCGGGCAGCCTTCTCAAAGCAAAGGCATTTCAGAGAAAACAGATCTGAAAAGCAAATAACCAGTGAATATATATGCCAGCCTTTCCCTATGACTTACCGTTTCCTTGGATCTGGGGGGAAGGCCTCAGTGCCTTCAGACTTCTCTGCAGAGTCTTTCCCTGTGCCAGCCTGTCTTCCTGACAGCTCCTGACAGTTGACTCATCATCTCCTTAAAAGGCTTTCACTGGTTAGTATCTTTTTGACCTGTAGGCTCCCAGCCTGGCAAAATACTTCACCCTAGAAGTATACCTCTGTCTTGTAATTGCCCCCAGTGTTTGCTGGGGGCTGCTTATCTAGATCCATTGGGTTGCTTTCCTACTTGTTTTATCCATAGCCTCTATTAAGGGTATAAGTCTTATACCCAATGTACAACAATCTCACCTCACTGACCAGGCTACATAGTATTCACATAGCATCTCCACCTCCGCCACAGCCACTTCTTGAGATTATTTAAAAATGGAGCAACAAGCACAGTTCTGAATTGTCTTGGTTTTGGACGCTTAGACTAGAACTTGAGAGTGAAGTTGCACATATAAAACATTTCAGTTAATTGTATGCACAATCGCAAATTAATTTCTCACATCCTTCCAGCTTCTACATTTTTTGCAGGCAGAATCAAAGGGCACTCTTCTATAAAAATGTAGTCCTTGGGCGTCTTTTTCCGCTTGAGTTATTTTAAATGGTCATTTCTTAAGATAGTTAATTTGAAATACCTTCCTTTGGACATGATTTGCTTTGACACCAGCTGTAAGCTGTTTTTCATTATTTAAAAAAAAAAGCTTAGAGTATCAAATGTGAGACCCTTTCATGCTTATTCATTGGCAACCTTTTGAGCCACTAAAATTATAATGCACTTGGAGGCTTCTTCATAAGAAACTGAACAGGGGTAATTTGAGATGCTGGCTGTAGGACTGCAAACTAAGATTCTTTTTCCCAGTGTTTGAAAAGTGGCCATCTAATTCCACTAACGGCAAATTTATGAATCACTAAATATATGCAAAACAACTTTCCCTTTAATGTTACAGTGAAGTGGTCCTTTGCTACAGTGGACAGTGCTCAAACGTATGAGAAAAAGGATGTGATGCTTTCAGCTAGTCTGACAGTTTGACTGAAAGCACTTTGTACTTTATAAGTCAAATCATGTCAGAGTAAATTATGTGAATATGTCTGTGAGAATTACTAATGGTCCCTGTAAGACCTTATTCTGAGGACCACTGTAGCAAAGCTCAATTAGATATTTTTCATGCTTGGGAGAGGGATTTTTCTGTTTTTAGCAATGGAATTTTCACTCTGTTCAGATGTTTCACATATGACACCACACAGCAGTTGTCCAACTTGGCTTATTAGAACCTTATTAAACAGAGCAACAGTAACTAGGTATGTATGGTAACAAATCCTGGGTGTAGGGGGAGTACTTTTATGTATGCAGGTATAATCCACCATAGTGTAAGTAAACCCAACACCAAAATGAAGACGGGCCCTGGAATACCCTATCTCACAATAAGATGTCCTTTTCAACCTGCAATTGTGTTTTGGTGCTGTGTCACCGTAGAGTTGTTATAAACAATGTACATGGCTTAAGAATTGAGCCTAGCATACACATTTTCATGGGACTGCAAACTAATGGTGGAAGCATAAGACAGGAAAGGGGGCAGTGTGTGATATCTAAATCTTCCTCTGGGATGTTGAATGCCCTCATGTCTTTCCTTTAAATGGGGCAGGAGCTGGAGGTGATATTGTAAAGCATGATGTCCATCTCATTCAGTTCTTCTGCGTTTCCTGAAATGATCAGTTGTCAGCTCCTCAAGCTAAAGCAAAGTTCTTTTACAACAGAGCTCTTGCATGGTTTCAGGTGTGAGTGATAGGTAAGTACAGTTGATTACGTAGGGAGCTGAGAATGAATGTTACAGTAAGGGCTGCATTATCCAGGCAGGCGCCATAGACATTGTATTTTACCTGTTCATTCAGGACGTCCTAGCAGTGTCACTACAGTATGTATCCTTCCCTCTGCAGGGAGCAGATCAGTACATAGTTTGATGATTATCGCCAACAATCATAGTTGATGATGATTGCCAAACTGATTCTGTGTTCAACTTCTGTCTGTTACCCCCCATGTATGTTGACTTACTGTTGCAAACATGCCTTTACCTTATACTGATGTGTTGGATATTTTTTGGTAGGTCCCTTCAGGTCTCTTCATTCCCAGCATGGCAGTTGGTGCCATAGTAGGCAGACTACTAGGTGTAGGAATGGAGCAGCTGGCTTATTATCACCATGACTGGACTATCTTCAGTGGCTGGTGCAGTCAGGGGGCTGATTGCATCACTCCTGGCCTTTATGCAATGGTTGGTGCTGCAGCATGTCTAGGTAAGCAATAAGTATTTGTTGCTAATTTAAAGCCAAAACTTAGTGTGATACTTTGTCAGTTATCTACAGAGCTGCCTTCAGAGTTGCAGAGAAATGATTTTGTGCGAAATGCTACTAGGTTTGTGCACTTTGAAACTGCTTTCATCTGGAGAGAGGAAACTCTTTGAAACTACTTTGTAATGGGTAATGTATTGATCATATTTCTGTCTGGTCTAATCTGCACCAGGATGTCCTTGGAAATTAAATGAAACACTTCAGTGGGAATTTCCTGAGTAAATACTTAAATCCCTGGTCAACCTAATTGATTTTAAGCCTTTCTCTAGTCTTTCAGTCCTTCTGTCAGCCTTTCTGCTTCATGGTACAATTCTTGTTTCATGTACTCTGTTGTGGATTTTTGGGAACACTTCATCCATTTAACAAAAATCCCTTTTGTGAAGTAGGAGCATATCTGACTGGGTTCTATCCTGGGACACAATTCCCAATCTAATGGGCTGCAATCATAGACTAGAAGGTCAGAAGGGACCATTATGATCATCTAGTCTGACCTCCTGCACAATGCAGGCCACAGAATCTCATCCACCCACCCACCGCTGTATCAAACCTGTGTCTGATAGATTGAAGTCCTCAAATCATGGTTTAAAGACTTCAAGGTGCAGAGAATCTTCCAGCAAGTGACCCATGCCCCATGCTGCAGAGGAAGGCAAAATAAACCCAGGGCTTCAGCCAATCTTCCCTGGAGGAAAATTCTTTCCTGACCCCAAATCTGGCAATCAGCTAAACCCTGAGCATGTGGGCAAGACTCACCGGCCAGACACCCAGGAAAGAATTTTCTGTAGTAACTCCCACCCCATCTAACATCCCATCACAAGCCATTGGGCGTATTTACCACTAGTAGTCAAAGATGAATTAATTGCCAAAATTAGGCTATCCCATTATACCACCCCCTCCATAAACTCCTCTAATATATTTATAGAGAGCAATCATATCCCCCCTCAGCCTTCTTTTGGTTAGGCTTAACAAGCCAAGCTCTTTGAGTCTCCTTTCATGTGACAGGTTTTCCATTCCTTGGATCATCCTAGTAGCCCTTCTCTGAAGCCGTTCCAGTTTGAATTCATCCTTCTTAAACATGAGACTAGAACTGTGCACAATATTCTAGATGAGCTCACCAGTACCTTGTATAACGGTACTAACACCTCCTTATCTCTACTGGAAATACCTCACCTGATGCATCCAAAGATCGCATTAGCTTTTTTCAGTCATATCACATTGGCAGTTCATAGTCCTCTTGTGATCAACCAATACTCTGAGGTCCTTCTCCTCCTCTGTTGTTTCCAGCTGATGCCTCCCCAGCTTATAACAATAGCTCTTGTTATTAATCCCTAAATGCATGACCTTGCACTTTTCACTATAAAATTTCATCCTATTACAATGTGCCTTATGCTTCCCAAAGATCTGTTGTGCCTTTGGTTTTCATCACAAGTCACACCAACTTCAGTTAATGCATCCAAGTGGAAGTAGTGGAGCAAACCCTGGAAGTTTAGATTTCCCTCAGTCCTGCTGTTGCTGTTTTCAGAGAGGACACGTGTCTAAAAACTCAGAATATTTACTTTTAGCCCAGTGGCCCCCAAACTTTATGTTGCACCCTTCCCCCCCCCGACCCCCCTCGGAGCCAGGGCTGAGAGCAGGACCACAGTTGGGGCTGGATCTGTGGCTGAGGCCATGGTTGGGGCCATTGGCTGACGCTGGGACTGGAGCAGCGGCTGGGCTGGGAGCCAGGGGACAAGTCTGGGGCTGCAGCTGGGAGAAGGTTTAGGGCCAGGAGCAGAACTGTAGACGGATCTGGGGCTGGAACAGAGCGGAGGGCAGAGCGGGGCTGGGTGGCGCTCCCTTCCCACCTTGCCATGCCCCCCAATGTTCCTTTGCACCCCCCAAGGGGGTATGCCCCACAGTTTGGGGACCACTGTTCTGGTGCTGGGGTTCTGTTAGGAAAAAGGAGTAATGCATTTGCTGTTGAAATCTAAAATACTTCCTGACTTTGGAGAAGCGGTGTAAAATAGGAGGCGTGTAAACATGCTGTTTTAGAACATTATCAGCCTTCTTGGAAGTAGATCAGTTAGTCACTTCCACTGTTGTTGGCAGAATACTCAATATGTAGTAATGAGCAATAGCATTAAATAAACATGGTTGTTTTTATGGTCTTTGTCACTGGTGGACAAATGCTGAAGTGGAGATGTCACTTAAAGCAGAAGACCGTTACCGGAGGAAAAACCTCCCGTATTGTAAAATGTAAAAGTAAAAAAAAAAAGCTTTAGAAGTATCTATGGGGACTCAGAACTCAAGAAGCCAGCTTCATTGGATAAAATTTTCAAAGGAGCCTAAGTGCCATTTTCAAAAGTGACTTAGGAGCCCTAGGTCACTCAGGCTCTTCTGAATGTTTTTTATCCATTTTGCTTTGAAAACTGGTGTGTGTGTGTATTTCCCAGTGTTCATGCCTGTGTGTAGCTAAACCAAACCAGTTAAAAAGCCATTTGTATCCTCCCATGGCTGTCCAAGGAACTGAAGATGGCAACAGTGACAGTCAGAATGTCACCTGGCTTGGCACTACACCAGCCTGAAAGGAACGGATCATAAACAGTTATCTGTCCTTGTGGTTATGAGGTGTTTCAGATCTGTACTCTGCGTGTGTGTGAACAGTTTTTGTACTCTTGTCAAGGAACAATGAACAACTTTCCAGCAAGCTGGGACTAAAACACCAGTTGGTGTTTTATTTTTGTATATAAAAATATATTAGTGTGTAGATGCATGTATATTTATTACTAACTAATGGTTCTCAGTTCCCGCTTGCTGGGAAATTGATAAATGTATATAACTTACTAAACCAATGTAAATATCAGACACATTTCAGAGGTTGTTAGTTCCTCATGATAGCAGACCCACTGAATTACATGGTTCTGTCCACAAAAACATGAGGCAACAGTCCAGATCAGAAGTATGCCCAACCAGCTGATATGAATGTGTGTGGTTCCTTGGGGCTACTTCTGTGTACTATGGGAGAGTCAAGGAACAATTCTGGCTCCTGGCTTCATGGAATTTAAGTGACACTGAGAAGCAGATCTATCCAAAACAAACTTAATGACTCCTATAATCCAGACTAAAACGTATAACCAATCTGCTGTAAAGCATGGACATCTTGTAATTAAGTAACATTTACCTATATTCACATTTGTTTTCCAGTGTAACCTTGAAAATGATGTCCTATCTGTCCGTAGAATGTGAAGACTGGGGATGTCCATCTGCTACATCCTCATGATAGCAGAGCTGACTTTAGTGTAGTATGCCTACATTGCACATCAGAAACAAGGGAGCTCTTGCTGAGAATTCCTAGGAGTGTGTCAAACTCTGAGACTTGTGTTCTGCTTTGCAGGTGGAGTAACTCGTATGACTGTGTCGCTGGTGGTTATTATGTTTGAGCTTACTGGTGGACTGGAATACATTGTTCCTCTAATGGCTGCAGCCATGACTAGCAAGTGGGTGGCAGATGCGATTGGACGGGAGGGTATCTATGACGCCCATATTCGTCTCAATGGCTACCCCTTCCTAGAAGCCAAGGAGGAGTTCTCGCACAAAACTCTCGCCATGGATGTAATGAGACCCCGTCGGAATGACCCTGTTCTGACTGTCATCACACAGGACAGCATGATGGTAGAGGATGTAGAGGCCATAATCAATGAAACCACTTACAGCGGCTATCCGGTGGTGGTGTCCCGGGAGTCCCAGAGGCTGGTCGGATTTGTCCTCCGGCGAGATCTCATCATTTCAATTGGTAAGAGGACCAAGGTGGAATGCAATGTGGATAAAAGCTTTGCAGTTAGAGACCTCTAAATGTCACCAGTTACAACTTGTTAACGAGAGTGCTGTAGATGTAGGCTTCAGTGAACGTTTCCATTATGCAATGCCTGTGATCAGGGCATGTAACTTCCATCACCCCGAGCCTTGGTGCACAAAGTGCTACTCAGTGTGTGTGTTTGACTAAATCAACACAGTGAGAGCACTGCCATGGAGAATAAGGCTTTGGCCCAGCAGCAGCTAAAAATATTTTATTTTATTGGCTGACTTATTTTTGAAAGACACTTTCTGCAGCTAAGCTTCAGTGTGGTTGGAGTATTGTTGGTTCCATGCACTTAAAAACAAAACCTAAGATGCACTTAAAAGAGTGAGTCAGTGTTTCATCCACACCCACGGCCATTTGAGATGGTGCGCCAAACCCGCAGATGGAGGATTAAAGTCACGGGGTTCCCATCAACCTCCACTCCACCAGGGACAGGTTTTGAAAGGCTAATGTGCTAGTTGCGTGTCATATTTCAGTGCTGCTTGGTGGGCAGTGTGAGCAGCTTTGGGTACGTCTACACTACCCGCCAGATCGGTGGGAAGCGATCGATCTATCGGGAATCGATTTATTGCGTGTAGTGTAGGCACGATAAATTGATCCCCAGTCGCTCTCCCGTCGACTTCTGAACTCCAGCAGTGCGAGAGGCAGAAGCAAAGTCGATAGGGGAGCTGCGGCCATCAATCCCGCGCCGCAAGGATGTGAAGTAAGTAATTTTAATTCAATCTAAGATGCGTCGACTTCAGCTATGCTATTCTCATAGTTGAAGTTGCGTATCTTAGATGGATTCCTCCCCCCCCACCCCCTGTCCAGTGTAGACCAGGCCTTTGTATTGATCCAGAGCTTGAAAATAGGGATTACTCCTCCTTCATCACAGCACTATCTGGGGCATGTTGCAAATTCCCCTTACCCTCCTGCTTATCAGGAACTTCTCACCTACTCTGTCCTCAACTTCATGAACACAGGCACTGTCTCTGGGTGTACTACATGTTGGTGCCCTCTGTGGGATGGAATCCTTTTGCCTGGCATGGCAGAGGAGTTTGAGCAGGAAGAGCAAACACATTCTCTTGAGCTCCCTAATGTAGCTTGTAATGGTGGACCCAGATATGTCTGAACCAGCCCTGTTCATGCCTGTGTTAGTGAGAGACTCTGTAGTGTACAAAAACACTTATTGATTTTGGTGGGATTCTGCAGGCTGTATGCAGTACAGACTTCACTCGCTGGCTCTCAGTATGGGAATGCTTGCTCTTGATATGTATCTTACTAAATATTTCAGCCATTGACAATGGGAGGGAAGGAAATGCAGGAAAGGTACATTATAGCTTAATGATTTCCTTCCTTGGGCCTGACTGCACTGGGATACAACATGGTCTCATTTAGTCAGGCCTGTGCAGAGATTTTCCAGTGGAGTAGTTCATGCTTTCTGAAGATGCACGAAAAAGAATTTGTTCCCAGCGGTCTGCCTGATCTGATTGGTGAATGTCTAAGCTGGGCACAATTCTGAATTCAGACTTTTAGAAGTCAGTCCAGCTGCTCTCCTTGTTGTTGTAGGCAATAATGATGATTAAATGGTATCCAGACACTGTGGTAGGTATGGCTAGTATCAGATTAGCCTGTTATGGTTGGGAGGTGAAGTCTGCTACTATCATTAAAGTAAACTTTACAAAGGTGGAGAAGACCTTACCTGAGCCATGTCTTCAACAGCTGGGGGGAATCTTCTCTCTAATCAAGTGTACATAGTGATCCCTATCTACTAAGTTGCTATAAAATATTGTTCTCTGCTAAATATGAAAGAGACCCGATTCAGTAGCCGGGTAAGGGCATTGAACATGTTGCATACCCCTCTGTGCATCATTTTGCCCGTCTTAAAAAGTTCTGTCTAGGTGGGTAGATTGAAGGTCCTTTTATGACTAGTGCTACATAAAGGCAAACTATTATCCCTCTCTCACTTCTCCTGAGCAGCAGATCTGTGCCTAGTACTGTACTCTAGTCATGTCCAGAAATGCTCTTCTATAGGTGAGTTTCTTGGCAGCAACAAGGTGATACAGCTGGTCTGGCAGCACTAAAAGGTTAATCCAAACTCTGTCGTGAATGCCATTCGGTGCTGAGCTAAATGTAATGTGCTGAGCTGAAGTAGCATTCAGGAGTGGGATGATTATGATGCCCCAGGGGCTGGGATATCTTCAGCTGAAGAAAAAGGAGTTCTTGTCCAGTGTCGTCACCCCTTCCTCTCAGGCGGCTTGTCAGATGGCTTGGGAGAGAGCCTCTGCTATTCCTTTGCTTTAGTAGATGAAGGAATGGTCCTGTAAAGCTCTGTGAATGGGAACAGAAGGAGGAAAAACCTATGCTTTAAATGTCTTCCCTTTATAACCCACAATGTCTCTCACTCAGAAAATGCCCGGAAGAAGCAGGATGGAATTGTGAGCACTTCAATTATTTATTTCACTGACCACTCTCCTCCGCTGCCTCCAAGCTCCCCATCCATGCTCAAACTCAGGAGCATCCTGGACCTCAGTCCATTCACAGTGACAGACCAAACGCCCATGGAGATAGTTGTGGATATATTCCGCAAGCTGGGACTGCGCCAGTGCCTCGTCACTCACAATGGGTGAGAACGCCACACAGAGAAATTTGGCTGGGAATCTAATCGGGTAGCACTGAATACAAAGCATTAAAAATTGCTTCTTGATCTCAGGGAGCCAAATTCTTCTCTCCTTTTCAACTGGTGTAAATCCAGAGTAACCTCATTGATTTAGTTGGAGTCATTCTAGTTTTACATCCATATAATAGAGAATTAAAAGCATAGAAAAAGTAAAAAGCAGGGGTAGCTCACCAACAAGTTGCGTTAAAACAATAAACCTTGCTGGTAAAGGCAATAAACAGTTTGGGAGGGGTTAAAGCCATTAGGCACAGCACCATGTCAGATCACTGCATCTGAGAGACACAATCCTCTTCCACCTGAGCTGTGTGGAGGAAGGGCAGAGGGGATGTGTGTGTGTGTGTGGGGGGGGGGGGAGACATTGGTTCTCTTTAGGACACTTTGAATGCAAAATGGAATTTTTTTAGAAAAACCTGTGGAAGATGGGTGTGGGGGAGGAATTAAAATAAATTGTTGACTAATATTTGTAGATCTGCTTGTTTAGATAAGGATACCCAAAGCAGACTGACCAGTGGTCTGATCAGAAATGTAAATTTCACACTTTGCGTAGAGTCTTAGCATTCTGAACCATGGAAACACTTGATGATGATCATAGATTAGAATTGCCATCAGAGAAGCCAGTCATAGTCATTGTGGGAGGAAAATCAGGGAAAGAAGCTCATATGCTAATAATCTGTTAATTAACTTTTCAGGAAACTACTTGGGATCATTACCAAAAAGGATGTATTAAAGCACATTGCACAGATGGCTAATCAAGACCCAGATTCCATACTCTTCAATTAAAAACAGACTAATAAGTATTGGGTGTTTAACACAAAAATGAAACTTTATGAAAGACCATGGATTTTCTCTTCTATTTTTATTAAGAAACTGGAGCGTTCTTCAGAGTTTTCCTGTATGGAGCTGAAGATAATCATGTTTTTTCTACAAAATAACCAATTGCACTACATAATCTGTGGAAATTAATCTTCTCTTTAGAAGAAAAGACTTTTATAATAATGCTTTTGTGAAGTTGCATTGGAAAGATTCCATGAAGGAGTAAAAGCAAAATGCTACAGAATTAGATCTGTTCCCTTATTTTATTTGAACTTTGATAACTAATGTTGGGAGGGGAAGAAAAGACTATCTAGTTTTAAGTCTTCAGAAGCCATGGAGGAGAAGGATGACTTTTGCACACAGCACTAAGATACCTGAGAAAGAGATGATCATAACTAAGGGCCACAATTCCCAGGGCCACAGCTGCTTGGTGAAAACACACATTTTGATCTTTTTTAGGTTTCTAAAAGCAATCAGCAAAATGTTAGGGGTTTTTTTTTTTGAGTTCTATATTTGAACCCAAGATAAAGCTACATATTCCTGCATGCAGGGTCCAGCTAAATGAGGACTTGTTTTGGAAGCTCTGCTTCTAATCAGAACGAAGCTTCATTTTAGTCTTCTCTGAATGTATTAAGTTACCCTCTGATTTGCTCGTTAAAAGTACCCAAGGGAGAGCAGAAGGGCTCACTGGTTATATTCTTGCAACTCTCCCCTTGTTGGCAAGGACCAAGGATTTCTCCTTCTCTATAATGAGGAATGAAAGGGTTAAGTCAGAGTCCTGAGTTTTGCCCAAGTTTTACTGCAGTCCGTCCAAATAATCCCTGATCATGTTACAAATATTGCACAACTGACCTCTTTCTTAATCAGCAGTGTCGTATGTTGAAGGGTATGTCCATTTTATTGGAGTTTCCCAGATCCATAATGTTTACATGTATGCATATTCTGTTCCCTTTTTCCATGCCCTTTACTATGCCGAACTCAGGATGGAATCCTGTCTCTGGGAATGAGTAACACTGCCACTTTATGCGCATTCTCCAGCTGCTGTCTGTTTTATTACCACCAACTATGCAATGAAAAACCCTTCCTGATCACTGCAGCAGGATAACTTATAACCTGGATGATCCTTCCCAATTCTGTTTGTCCCAGATTCTAGCAAATTGAATTGGTGTCAGTTAATGAGATCACTTGACCATTTACTGATGCTTTCCAAATACAGAAATACAACCAGAAACCAGCCTGTTCATCTTAGCGCCCACCCCAGATCGATTTATAGACGTGGCTAAGGATTAGCAATGGAATGCAGAGCTGCCATTCACCTCTGACTCACTGATTTGAATTCAGGGAAGTGGCCAAAAGTTGACTGAGCGTCAAATACTTGGCCATTGCTTTTGGCAGTTTAACTATCAAGCTGCCTATGAGAAATGAGTTGTGTTCTTAGTCTAGCTCCTGATGGGCAATTATTGGGCCATTAAAACAGGCGTTACATTTAGAACAAATTGGCCATTTTTGGGGCAGTCTTGGCTAAGGACCTTGGGGACTGAAATCCCCTCATCCTTAGATGAGGTCCATTCAGAGTAGGAGGCAATGTGGAAAGTTTACACCATCTAGGTTGCCTTTGATAAACCAGATTTATGCGTAAATCAGACTTCCATGAGCACTAAAAGTTCACTCCAGTGTAAATTGACTGGTTTCTGTTTAAAGCACACAACAAGTGTTTTCAAAGTCTCTCCAGCAGTGGGCAGCTGTCACCGCTGCTTCAGCATCCTAACGAACGACAAGAGCAGCTGTTACTCAAATCATATTGAATAGGAGAAGTCAAGTCAGCCAACCAGAATGTATCACCACATCAGTATCTTCTGTGTGGAAAATAAAAGCCTTGACTTTGTCTTCAGCATTTCCTGTTCAGCAGGAGACAGCTGTTTGTTCCCTCTTTTACAGGAGGAATGAAAAATGTTTGCAATTCAGAACAAGTAGTTTTTAAATTTTGTTATCCTCAGCTCTATCAATGGGTTGTACTTGGAGTCTCGGTTTACCTTGAAACAACTGTTTTGTCCTGTTTTCCAAGTGCTGTCCCTGATTCCTCAACAAACTAATGCTTTACGTGCCCAGTGTTTGTAAAGAACACCATGAAAAGCTATTTTTGGTTAAATTATAATCAAGCCTGCACCAAACAAACAAATCTATCTCAGCCGGAGAACAAATGTCATGTTGTGTACCCCATGCCATATTCCTAACGCAACTTTGTTCCCGTCTCACACTTCAGTTCCAGGAAGAGACAAATGGCTTTAAGTTCACATTTCTTGTTGTTTCCTTAGGTGTAGAAGACTCAAGCTTTCAAACATACACACTGCTTGGTCCTAATTTAGTCTCTTTGAGAGCTATTATCATTTGGACCACCATATTTAGAGGGTTTAAAATGGCTTGTAAGATTGCCCAGTCCTGTCAGTATGTTGCATTCAAATGGATTCACCCGTTGAGTTCCCATGTCATGTGGGGAAAGGAACTGCTGTTCGAGCACACTGTGGGCCAGGGGAGGAGATGGAAGGAAAAAACCAGCAGCATGGAACATTGCAGTGGGCTAGTCCAGTATCAGCCACAACCTTGACCCATGTTCCAAGGAGAATGGACATCAGAGTCTCTCTGTTCTCCAACTGCCAGAAGCCATAGGCATATACCCATTGAGTAATAAAAACAAACCAGGAGAAGTTAAGGAGAGGAAAGGGTTTTGCTTTATTGCTGCTCACTACATGAAATTTATGGCACTAAAAGGCTCTTGGGTTTAACAGCAGGAAATATCTGCCTGGCATCCATATAAGGATGAGGTGTGAGCCGACAGATTGTTAGAATCTTGCAGCATTTCATCCACCTTACATGAGTTTACTTTGGATTGCAGACTGCACCAACTGGCGTCTAAGGGGCAGTTTGCTCACTGCATTACGCAGTAGATTCCTTTTGGTTTGTAAAGGCTGATGTGGTCACCCAGTGTAGGTGGCACAGCCTGCAGTGGATCCTCAGTTCTGGGAGACCCTGCTTGATAAACATTCTATTGATAGAACTGGGTGGGGGACAGTCTGTAGCATCACAAAAGGAGTGGAAAAGATCTGGTTGTGTTGGCCTTAAATGAAGTTTGGTATTCCTCCCAAAATTCATGGGTCAGGGTATTAAGAGCCTCAAATTGAAGGAAGGCTAAGGTGGTGGTTTATCATAATGGTACAGAGCAAATGATGTAGGAAGGTGGTGGTAGGAGGGACTTACGGACGACTTTCGAAGAAAAGGAAAAGTGCCCTTTTTTGCTGCTTTCTGATGTAAAAAGACCTGAAAGATTTTTTTCAATAAAGAGGGTATGTTCGGGTTTCTTATCCATCTCTGTTTTGTGGGAGGACTCTGGCAAGGGCTGGAGAACTAGTAAGAGACTAGAAATGAGTGAAGCATTAACAATTGAGAGAAGACATTTTTAGTCAAGGCCTTTCTTTAAAAATGTTTAACACCTCTGTCACACTCATTCCTGTCAAGCACCTGGATGAAAAATTCTTTGTGCAAATGGCAGTCCCTGTGCCCCTGTAATGGAAGGCTGAGAGAGCTCTAGTCCTCCAAAAATCCACTACCAAAAACAGGGAAGGAGGAAGAGACTTTACACTTCTAAGGTAAAAAAAATAAATAAGTAGGAACAATTTCTTAACTTTCAGGGCCTTCCCTCATGAGGAAGCAAGAAGGTGGCAGCGGGTGGAGAGGCAACATGATCTCTTTGCAGGATATCATCATGAGGAACTGTGATGACTGAAACATGGATGGTTCTTCTCCAACACAGTTGTTTTCCAGTCAGATGAGCTTCTGGCATACAGTGGAGCAGCAAAAGGAACCTCAGTTTGTGTCAGTAACTGCCAACTGATGAGAGTGCCTGTAAATCATGTCTGAGCAGTTATGAATGAAAGAACAGGATCTCATGGGTAGTGATCTGTTTCTCAATGGTTGCCTCCCTCTCTCTTGCCAAATATGCCCCAGATATGGTCAAGGAGATAACAGATTAGCAGTCTAAAAGCCCCATTTATGCATCCACTTGGTCTTAAATGATGAGCTGCAGCTAAAAGGGCACTGAATAAGCCATTGCCAACAAGAGACTTGAGCCGTGTCTGCACAATGAAGCTGTATTCACTTAATTAAAGCCGTTTCAAAATTCATTTAGGGCCATTCTTCCTAGTGAAATTTACCAGCAGAATTATACTGATATGTGAGTATAATTGTGCTGTAAAATTCACCATGTAGACTAACACACTATATCTGCCTGGGTGAACACTTATTCTAGAAAGTGGCAGTTGTGGGAGTTATGCCAATTTAAATACAGTCACATAACTATACAGGTAGAGTTCTGCCAATAAATTTCTCTTGCAAAATGCAGCAGTCTTGTGTTCTGTGATTCGTGTTAAAAGGAATAAAAAGGATGCACTAGCGGATAGGGCATTGGGGAGCTCTATTCCCATCTCAGGCAAGTCTCGTAATCTGCTCTAGGCCTCAATTCCCCAGCTGTAGAGAACCCTTCCATGCTTTGCAGGGCTGGTGTGTGAGGAAAACATAATACTCCATTAATGAGGGTGAGGTGTTCGGATTCTATTGTGATGAGCAACATTTAAAAAGGCACCATTGACCAACTGCGGGGTGTTCATAACCCTTGCATACATTGGTGTCCAGCCCAACACACCCATGCTGCCTACTCAAGAGGAGGTGGCTGCCCTACTTCTGTACACATCCTGGATCCAGTCTGGCAAGAGGTGCTCATGTCAGGCCTATCAGTGGGGGACTTATATTAGTGGAAACTGTAAATAGGGGCCATGGTGTTAATTTATTCTTAATATCAATACTCAGGATAAAGACAAATGAAATGTCCCTTGAATGTAATTCTCTAGCATGTGGTCTATAGCCTACTTTGGTAACATGGGTATTATGACTTTATAGGCTGCTTCCTACTCCAGTTTTGTACTTTTTAGAGCTGTGCTTTTCAGGACAGGATATTATCATCTGTGTCTGTCCACCTTCCTTTGAGCTCTACCCCAATAGAAATCCTGTACACTGCCCTGGATTTGTCTGAATGAAACATTGCAGCATGACAAAGTATCACTGCTTTCCTACCCAGTCCCTCCTCTTAGTATTCTGTAGGGCTGTGCTCAAAACATAAGGCAGGAACCTGATCAAGTTGCAGTGCTGAGGGAAGGCTGAGTTGTAGAACGCTGCTGTGAGGCTGGGGAGCTCTGGTTTGTAGAGTTTAGGGGAAAGATCAGCAACTGTGTTTTCTTGTCTCTGGAAGAGCTCACCCTGGAGACCTCGGGTTTGTGGCATCTTAAAGACACTCCCCTAGTACAGTAGCAGGTTTGGGGATTTTTTAGGTGGTAAGTAACAAGGATTGTCTGGTTTTGTTCCGGAAGAGGATAGAATGTGCTCTCTTTGGGGATTTTTGCAGACTAGATTAAATCAAACTGGAAAGAGAGGGGTAAACAAAAAGAGCAGCAACAAGCATTAGGGAGAGAACCAAGACATCTACAATTTTGCAGCGCTGGTTGTTACAGCTGTATTAGTACAGCTGTATAGGGCCAGCGCTGCAGAGTGGCCACACTTACAGCAACCAGCGCTGCAAGTGGTGTTAGATGTGGCCACACTGCAGCGCTGTTGGGCGGCTTCAAGGGGGGTTCGGGGAACGCGAGAGCAAACCGGGAAAGGAGACCAGCTTGATTACCAGAGGCTTCCTCAGGTATGCTGGGATACCTGCTTATTCCACGGAGGTCAAGAAAAGCGCTGGTAAGTGTCTACACTTGATTACCAGCGCTGGATCACCAGCGCTGGATCCTCTACACCCGAGACAAAACGGGAGTACGGCCAGCGCTGCAAACAGGGAGTTGCAGCGCTGGTGATGCCCTGCAGATGTGTACACCTCCTAAGTTGCAGCGCTGTAACCCCCTCACCAGCGCTGCAACTTTGTGATGTAGACAAGCCCCAAGTCTTCAGTTGTCCTGCTTGTACCAGTGGAGGGAATATGCAGGGTCTGTGCTGCAGTGAGCAAGTGACTGGAACTGACACTTGCATTATATTAGGTTGCAGAATCTCTCCCCCATGGAACTGGAAGGGGAAACTTTGGCTAATTATTTGGGATGTTGATTGCCTTTCTGAGTGGAGGTGCTAGGCTGGATTTAACCTGCTCCCGTGTTTTCTCCTATCTTCTCTACTTTATTGTTCCCTCTGGGACAGGAAGTATTTGGAAAGCCAGCAGCAGCATCCCACGTGGAGTATGATGCTGGCCACCAGATGGCAGTGCAGCATGTGAAATGGGTAAGCAATAGGCATAGAAATGAAAGGAAGAAACAAGGGATGTTTATAGGGGGGAGACAGGCCTGGTCTACACTACGGGTTTATACCGAATTTAGCAACGTTAAACCGAATTAACCCTGCACTCATCCACACAATGAAGCCCTTTATATCGATATAAAGGGCTCTTAATATCGATATCTGTACTCCCCGATGAGGGGAGTAGCGCTGAAATTGGTATTGCCATGTCGGAATAGGGTTAGTGTGGCCGCAATTCGACGGTATTGGTCTCTGAGCGGTATCCCACAGTGCACCATTGTGACCGCTCTGGACAGCAATCTAGAGTTGGATGCACTGGCCAGGTGGACAGGAAAAGCCCCAGGAACTTTTGAATTTCATTTTCTTTTTGCCTAGCATGGAGAGCTGATCAGCACAGGTGACCACGCAGAGCTCATCAGCACAGGTAACTATGCAGTCTGAGAATCGAAAAAGCATGGACTGTACGGGAGATACTGGTTCTGATCACTGTATGGGGAGAGGATTCAGTGCTAACAGAACTCTGTTCCAAAAGACGAAATGAAAAAACATTTGTAAAAATTTCCAAGCCCATGATGGAGAGAGGCCACACTAGGGACTCAGAACAGTGCCATGTGAAAGTTAAGGAGCTCAGACAAGCCTACCAGAAAACCAAAGAAGCAAACAGAAGGTCCAGGGCAGGGCTGAAAACATGCCGCTTCTATGCTGAGCTGCATGCAATTCTAGGGGGGTCTGCCACCAATACCCCACCTCTGTCCATGGATTCCGAGGTGGGGGTAATCTTAGCCTTGCCTGAGGATTCTGCGGACGGGGAAGATGAGGAGGAGGAAGAGAATGACGAGCTTGCAGAGAGCACACAGCACTCCGTTCTCCCCAACAGTCAGGAACTTTTTTCTCAGAAGTACCCTCTCAGCCTTCCCAAGCCACTATCCCAGACAGTGAAGCCACAGAAGGGACCTCTGGTGAGTGTATCTTTGTAAATATAAAACATGGTTTAAAAGCAAGCATTTTTTAATGATTAGTTTGCCCTGAGGACTTGAGATGCATTCACGGCCAGTACAGTTACTGGAAAAGTCTGTTAAGATATCTGGGGATGGAGTGGAAATCTTCCAGAGACATCTCCATGAAGCTCTCCTGGAGGTACTCCAAAAGCCTTTGCAGAAGGTTTCTGGGCAGGGCAGCCTTATTCCGTCCTCCATGGTAGGACATCTGACCATGCCATGCATGTAGCAAGTAATCTGGTATCATTGCATGAGAGAGCCTAGCTGCATATGGTCCCGGTGTTTGCTGGCATTCAAGCAACATCCGTTCTTTATCTCGCTGTTTTATCCTCAGGAGAGTGATATCGTTCATGGTAACCGGGTTGAAATACGCGAATTTAATTAAGGGAACAGAGATGGTTGGGCTGTTCACCTATGGCTTAAAAGAAATCCTCTTAGCCAAGCAGGGGGAATGTGTGTGGGGGGGTGAGTGGCACTTTTTCGCATTTGGCTAGCTGGAATCTTCCCTGCTACTAGCCACACGGTGGGGGGAGGGATAAAGTGATCATCCCAGAGAATTGGATGGGGGCGGTTCTGGTGCTGCATGTTAACAGGAAAGAAGCAGCACTCAACGGGCTTTGCTTGCTATTTGGGAAAGGAGGGCGCTGGATATATGAAGGCTGCAGAAGCCGAAAGACAATGGCTTACCATGGCCACATGCAAGCCGAATTCTGCTGCCCGGACCTGCGTCTGTGATCTCTAACACCAAAGCCACAGGCACTAAATATTAAGATACAAAATGCGACCTTGTAGTGAGATCACATGTGCAATGTAAGGTGAATAGTGGGGTTCACTGTGAAAGAATATACATTTTACAGAACAATGGGTATCTTTTTAAATACTTCTCTCCTTTTTCCCTCCCTCCTCCATCCCAAAGGCTATCTCAGATAAGGGGCGGGGAAAAAAAGACGCGAGATGAAATGTTCTCGAAAATCATGGATGTGACCCGCAATGAAAGAGCTCATCTGAATGAGTGGAAGGACGTGGTATCAAAGTACAGGAAAGATGCCAGTGACTGTGAGGATAGGAGGGACCAACGTGAAGAGAGGAGAAAGGCTCAAGATGAGAGGTGGTGGCAGGAAGATCTGAGGTGTCGGGATGCAACTCGGGGGCTGCTGCGTGATCAAACAGATATGCTCTGGTGTCTGGTGGAGCTTCAGGAATGGCAGCAGGATCACGGGGTGCCGCTGCAGCCCCTGTATAACCATCCACCCCCCTCACCATGTTCCTTAGCCTTCTCACCCACCAGATGACTAAGAACGCGTGGGGGGAAGCTTCGTGCACCCGCCCATTCCACCCCAGTGGACAGCCCAACCAAAAGGCTCTCATTATTTTGAAATTTTTTTAGTGGCCTTTTCCTTCCCTACTATCCTCCTCCCAGACCCCACCTGGGCTACCTTGTCAGTTCTCTCCCTCTTTTTATAATTAATTCATAAAAAATACATGATTTTTAAATGAGAGTGACTTTATTTCCTTAGGAAGCAAGCGGTAATCGAAGGGGGAGGGTGGGTGGCCTACAGTGAATGAGTCAATCGGGAGGTAGGGGAGGTTTCATCAAGGAGAAACAAACACAACAGTCACATTGTACGCTGGCCTATGATGAAACTGATTTTCAAAGCCTCTCTGATGCCCACCGCTTCCTGGTGTACTCTTCTAATCGCTCTGGTGTCTGGCTGTGTGTAATCAGCAGCCAGGTGATTTGCCTCAGCCTCCCACCCCGCCATAAAGGTCTCCTTCTTACTCTCACAGAGATTGTGGAGCACACAGCAAGCAGCAATAACAAAGGGGACATTGGTTTGGCTGAGGTCTGAGCAAGTGAGTAATGTGCGCCAGTGAGCCTTTAAACAGCCAAATGCACATTCTGCCACCATCCTGCACTTGCTCAGCCTGTAGTTGAACAGCTCCTGACCACTGTCCAGGCTGCCTGTGTATGGCTTCATGAGCCATGGCATCAAGGGGTAGGCTGGGTCCCCCAGGATAACTACAGGCATTTCAACATCCCCAACTGTTATTTTCTGGTCTGGGAAGTAATTCCCTTGCTGCCGCCATTTAAGTGTTCCTGAAGACGCGAGCGTCATGAACCCTTCCAGGCCATCCCACGTGGATGTTGGTGAAATGTCCCTTGTGATCCACCAGTGCTTGCAGCACCATAGAAAAGTACCCCTTGCGGTTTATGTACTGGGTGCTCTGGTGCCAAGATAGGGATATGGGTTCCATCTATCGCCCCACCACAGTTAGGGAATCCCATTGCAATAAAGCCATCCACTATGACCTGCACATTTCCCAGAGTCAACCTTTTGTAGCAGCAGCTTAATGATTGCTTTGGCTACTTGCATCACAGCAGCCCCCACAGTAGATTTTCCCACTCCAAATTGATTCCCAACTGACCGGTAGCTGTCTGGCACTGTAAGCTTCCAGAGGGCTATTACCACTCGCTTCTCAACTGTGAGGGCTGCTTTCATCTTGGTATTCTGGCGTTTCAGGGAAGGGGAAAGCAAGTGACACAAGTTCCATGAAAGTGCCCTTACGCATGCGAAAGTTTCGCAGCCACTGGGAATCATCCCACACTTGCAACACTATGCGATCCCACCAGTCTGTGCTTGTTTCCCGGGCTTAAAATTGGCATTCTGTGGCTAGAACTTGCCCCATTACCAGCATGCTCTCCAAAGCGCAGGGGCCTGCGGTTTGAGAGAATTCTGTGTCCAAGTCCTTATCGCTCTTGTCGCCGTGCTGCCGTAGCCGCCGCCGCCTCCTTGCCTGGTTTTGCAAGTCCTGGTTCAGCATCGATTGCACGAGAATGCGCGAGGTGTTTACAATGTCCATGACTGCTGTCTTGAGCTGAGCAGGGTCCATGCTTGCTGTGGAATGGCATCTGCACAGTTCACCCAGGAAAAAAGGCGCGAAATGGTTGTCCGCTACTTGCACGGAGGGAGGGGTGAGACTGTACCCAGAACCACCCACGACAATGTTTTTTGCCCCATCAGGCACTGGGATCTCAACCTAGAATTCCAATGAGCGGGGGAGACTACAGGAACTATGGGATAGCTCCCACAGTGCAACGCTGCGGAAATCGACACTAGTCTCAGTACATGGGCGCACACCGCCGAATTAATGTGCTTAGTGTGGACGCGTGCACTCAACTTTATACAATCTATTTTAAAAAAACCGGTTGCTGTAAAATCGGAGTAATCCCATAGTGTAGACATACCCTGAGTGAAAGCACTGAAGCAACTGCAATTAACGGGCGGAGAGCTCGCTGCCCCAATACTGGGGTGAGACGGGGGTGTCATTGAGTCTCGAGGAGTGCACACAATACCATGCTGCCCTGATTTTCCGTGACACCAAGCAGAAGAGCATTGACCTCCTAGGGCTGCACTGTCAGATGCTCCACAGGATGAACACTGAACAGGAGCTCGGCAGAGCTCTTAGGGTAATATTTCGCCCTATACACTGCTTTACACAGGCCCTGGCATGGGAGCATGTGGGGACAGTTCTAGGACACATTGTTTGGGTTGTTCTGGTTTGTGCTGCATGCTGGAGGCTGCTGTAACTTAGAGCATCTGTTTGAAGCTGCTCAGTAGCTTAGAATGTTTCAAATAAGCCCTGAGGAGTCTGGGTTAGTGGACAGAGTGCACAGTGCAGGATTCAATGTGATTTACCTGCCTATCGCCATATGTATGGGGTGCTCAAGATTTTCAAAAGTGGATGCCTCAAATTTTAGGTGCCTAACATGACACCCCTATTAAGGGGCCTGATTCCAGATGGCAGTTTCAGGCCTCTCTACAGTGTCTAGAGTTAGGCACCTGAAATCCCTAATCTCACATTTACAAATCTTGCCCATAAAATAATACATAGAGCTAAAGCAGTTTAGCAGTGTAACTTCCCTTGCAAAAAATCATTGCTGAGCCCATGGCAAGCATGCAAAGTTTAATAGCCAATGGAAAAACTGTGACCTCATTATGAGCAACTGACCATCCCCAATCCATAATGTGGCTGGTATTAACAGTACATTATGTTATTGCAGTCCAAGCCTTTACCCATTATGAAGGAATGCATGAGCAAGGCCACAAGTTCTTACACATCTCTGAACCAAACCTCTCAATCTCCCTGTGGATACAGACTGCACAGTAACTGCACTTTGGCTGACAGTGGCCATTAATCATTAACTTTTGGCCAGAGGAATAGATACATTTTTGTTTGTTTTTTCACCCTTGGCTGCAGGGTTGATAATGGCAGATGCAGCAGAAAAACAAAAAGTTTTATAAGCGATATAAGCAGTCACAAACTGAAACTATGCTAGCATTGAATACATTTGAGAAGGGGCCAAATCATGCACAAGATCTCTCCTCTGGTTCTTTAAATAGCAACTAGAACATCTCTGGTAAAGTCACAACCCCAGCAGCCTCAAACGGGACAATACTTTCTGTAAGGTTTATTTACACTACTCCAAGAAATTTCCTGGAGTGTTGACATGTTTTCTATGTGGATTTCCTCCTTATCTGTGTGAGCTTGCTTCATGTTTGGGACCTAAACCAGTTCAGTTTGGAAGGGAACTAAACAAAACAAAAGATCTGGCTGTTGAGATGATTGGTTAGAAAAATCACAAAACGGGGAAGCCTTTAGCTTGAGTATTTGTTTTGTTTCTAGATAAAGGGCAAGCAGGCTGCAATGGCAGTTTGCCAGACAGCTGAGGGGTGTTTGCCTGAGCTGCATATGTGCTTACACACACTGATTTCAAAGTCAACAGAATCCCAAGGCAATGAAGATAAAGACACTATTAGCAGCAGTAAAAGGAAAGGTGCTTGTTGGATGAATTAAACATTATGAGGACGCAAGAATTAATCAGAATTTTTTCATTAGAGTCCCTGATTGAACCTCACCCCAGTTTCTTTTATTTAAAAAAAATTATATATATTTTCTCCCAAAATGTCTTATGGGTGCCTTCTGACGACTGGGGAATTGTTTTTTCTAAGTTCGAGGCATATAAAATGAGACAGAATTAGAGAACTCAGAGGTTTCTGCTTTTGGAAAAACACTGTTTTAGGATTTTCGTTTACTTTTAATGTCTCTGACACTGCACATTGTGAATCCAGTTGTTCCCAGTGAATTCTTCATGCTGTTGGCTGAGTGGTTGAATTCAGAATAATTTGCAAAGAACTCTCGAGCCTGTAAAATCTGTGTTGTTCGGGCAGAGATTAGAAACGTGTCTGTTTAAACCTTCTGGATATCAGTGCTCATTTCAGTTTTCACTTCAAACTGGAAGGTACATTTCTAGCCCTTTCCACTTCTGAGAGACTTTTGGAATTAATTGAGGGGCTAGGGATGTGGATCTGTCACCAACTCAGTTTGCTGAAATTCCTGGGCCTCTCATCTCTTCTCAAGCCTAGGTGTGCTGTTTTCTCTGCTGTTCAGAACTATGGACGGGAAATCATTATTGACCCTACAACCATTATTGACCCTACAACCATGGATGTCGTGCGTGTGTGTGTGTGCTAACTATAAACACACACATACAGATACTGCTTTTTGTATACAAGTCCTGTTACATCTACTCCAGCTGGTGCCTCGGCCTGAACAAATACTCAGTTAAATATACATAGAAACGCAACAGTCACTTTTATTGGGGTTAGGGGAGACTTGACCAAAGCTTTGTTTTTAATAAAGCTTAAATGGTAGGATCCAATTTTAAATTGTGACCCTTTAAATTCCCATTCAGCCTTGTTAGCCAACTGGATTATCTTCTTCTAGGGGTATGTCTACACTACCCGCTGGATTGGCAGGTAGCGATTGCTCCAGCGGGGATCGAGATGCAATAAATTGACCCCCAAGCCCTCTCCCGTTGACTCCTGTACTCCACCTCTGCAGAGTCAATGGGGGAGCAGCAGCAGTTGACTCACCGCGGTGAAGACATCACAGTAAATCGATCTAAGTACGTCGACTTCAGTTGCGTAGCTTAGATCAATTCTGCCCCTCCCCCTCCTCACTATAGACCAGGGCTAAGAAATGCAAAATTGCAGCATGGATGGAAATTAGACTGTCATTTGACTTTCCCTATGCAGCAATGTCTGGGATTCAGACCCAGCAGCTAGATTGTTCTCTCTCTACATTTTATTTGAATTCAGTATAAAGTGTTGCCAACTCTCACAATAATTTCATGTTTTTACTTAAAGCCTCGGCATGTGGTTAAGGGATAATCTCAGCCCCCCCCCTTTTTTTTAAGGTTAATATATTTCTTGGTTACAGTGAAAAACCTAAAAACACGACCAATTAATTTCATGACTCAAATCAAAAACCAGATGGTTGACAATAAGACTAGCTTGTATACAACACTTTTCATCTGTAGCTCTCAAAGCACTCTACAAAGAAGATCAGTATCACTATGTTCATTTTAGAGATGAGGAAACTGAGGCCACTCTAAATTTGGCTACAAAATCCTAAAATTTTTAAAATCTCATGATTTTGGGGAACTTCACTCATGATTTTTGAAGACTTGGGGTTGGCAAAACTGAATATATAATATCCATGCTGTAATATCACTTTGACTAGGAGCTTGCTCAAAGAGGTGTTTTTAAAAAAAAAAAAACACAACAAAGCTTAAATGTTGATGCTAAGTTTTAAGTTGCAACCTTTAAATTCCCATTCAGCCTTGTTAGAGAACTGTATTATATATTAACAAACCAGAAATGCAGCATGGAAGGAAATGAAAGTTAAATCTTTAGCAAATGGGAGTGAGATGTGTGATGGGCACTGCTTGGCTGTTGGTGTCCTTTCTATTGCATTGGAAAGTATAAGCTTGTCTGAATTTGCTTTTAAGGTAGTGTTGTTAAAAAGTTCACCTGCTTATACTGAAAAGTGGAAGTGGCTGCCATTAAGTGAATCTTTGATCTAAAAACAATCACACACGCACCTAAAGTGGATGGGTATGTAAAGCACCCTTCTTTCAGGCTAAATGGAAGAAGCAACTAAGCCCATTTTACATCGTGATAACTGGAAACAATAGAAGTCACTGCCCAAGGCTTGGGGATGCAGGGTAAAGCCTGAGCAAGAACTAATCCAGGGAGATTGAAGGAATTCCATGAGACTAGCTTCAAACACAGGAGCTAAGGAATTGATTGGCAAGCTCTGTGTGTGAGAGAAGCAGTTGGGAGCATGGTCCTGGGAGGGAGCAGCAAGAGAGCTCCTGAGGACACAGGACCAGCTGAAGGGACTGATTTGGAAATTGTGAGCAAGGAAACTGCTTGCTATTTGTTTCTTACCGTGTTCACAGAAACAGAACTTTGTGCACAGTCTTTGCAAATAAACCACACCTAGCGCAATGGAGGCCTGGTGCATGAGCAGGTCTCCTAAGGGCTATGGGGCAGGTCTTCCAGAATTCCTAGTTCATTTCTGTAGCTCTTCAGTTGGTTCACTGCTATGACAATCCAGAAAAGGCCACTCAGCTAAGATTTGTCTATGTGGAAAGTGGAACCAAAATAACCATACACACCTTTAGTTATCCCAGTGCAAGTCTGTGTATAGGCATTTATTGCAGAGCAAGAGTGTCCTGTAATTCAATAAAGTAAAAAAAATCAGTGTAAACTACATCAAAATAATCTTATCTAGCACTTTTCATCAGTAGATCTGAAAGCCCTTCACAAAGGTCAACATCATTATCACCTGTAGTTTTGCCATCTGTGACATGGGATGTCTGCACCACAATCAGGCGCGATTGCAGCATGCATAGACATACCCAAACTAGCTTTGATGTAGCTACATCAAAGCTAGCTCAAACAACAAGAGCCCCATACCCCTGGCAGCTATTGAGATTTGGCCTCCTGAGTACCGCCCTGCCCAGGATCTGTACTAGAGTGCAGACAGGGATGATGAGTTTACTTTTAAAAGGGAAGTTTTATAGCAGGGATGAAATACTGGGGGCAGCTGGCTGAATAGCTTTCAGGAAAGGATGACTCAGCTAAGGCAGCCCGCCAGCCAAGAAAGGGCTTAGTGGACTAATGCTCCAAGCTTAACAAATCAGCCAGAATGGAGGACAAACCCATGTGGTGTTCCAGGGGGATGCTGTGATCCAGGGGTTGCTGCGCTGGGGATGGGTGGAGGCAGGGTTGGCAGATAGGTGTGATACATGTTGGGCAGTCTTGATGCAGCCAGGAAAGAGGGGCAGACTCAGAGTGATGGAGAACTGAGGCGATCCAGCTCCGCCTAAGGAGATGCTGTGTGGGGAGATGTGGGAAAGCCATGTCCCAGTGCTGCAGGAGCAAGGCAGAGGCTGAGACAAGGCCAGGGAATCTGTTAACATGGCTGTAAATCTGGAGTCTGCTGACTGCAAATTCTGTAGCTTGTCAGCTCTCTGGGGCAAGGACTGCCTGTGTGTGCATGCAGCACACTGGAGCCTCTCTGCATTGCCCCATAAAATAATAACCCACACGTTGTAGATTTAGGTTCAGCAGCATCGTCCCATGCACTACAAACCTCATCCTGCTTTGTGTCAGCCCAGGGCTTCTGCCCTCCAGTGGCATTCATTGGCAGAGCATGGGAAGTATAGGCCCATTCAGCTTCCTGTGCAGCAAAACCTATCCCAGGGGTCAGCAATCTTTCAGAAGTGGTGTGCCAAGTCTTCATTTATTCACTCTAATTTAAGGTTTTGCGTGCCAGTAATGCATTTTAATGTTTTTAGAAGGTCCCTTTCTATAAGTCTATAATATATAACTAAACTATTGTTGTATGTAAAGTAAATAAGGTTTTTAATATGTTTAAGAAGCTTCATTTAAAATTAAATTAAAATGCAGAGCCCCCCAGACCGATGGCCAGAACCCAGGCAGTGTGAGTGCCACTGAAAATCAGCTCGCATGCCATAGGTTGCCTACCCCTGACCTGTCCTTCCTCCCTGCTCCAGGGTAGAACTTTTGCAGTGCAGGCTCTGTGCTGAGATCATGGATGCAGGTGAGGACTTGGCTGGAGTTTGCTGAATGCAGGGATCCACTGTAAGCAAAACGACCTGCACCTAGTAATATTTCCTGGGAGTCATTCATGCACCTAGCACAGCTTCTGGCACGGCTGTTTATCCCTTCTTTATATACATACACCTTCTCCTTTTTCAAGCCATGTATCACAGCCACCTTCCCTTTAAGCACAGAGCCCCGGACAGGAGGCCCTTGGCAGCCCAATGTAGTTCCTCCTGCTTCAGGCCCGGAGGTGACTGCTCAGGGGTGGTATGATTCCTTTGCTGCTCTCTTCCCAGTGGCTTTACTTCTACAGTATTCCCAGATCACCCTAGCTCAGAGCTTGGGCTCAGGACTGGGATCTGAACTCTCAGCCTTCCCCGTAGCCGTGAAATGGCCTATGTACATTCATTCTGAATCAGTCCTGCTTTATAGGTGTATGGAAGACCTCCAGAGAAGGTCCCAGAAAGTGGTGTGGAGCATTCAGTAGCAGTCAGGTTCTCAGGATCAGTATTAAACATATACCCAGGCACAATGCTGCCAAACCCACTGTGAACTTAGAACAGAGGCTCTGACCACTTGTGGTCATTAAAAGACCTCATGGTACTTCTGGTGAGAAAAGGGGGCTTAATCTGCATGCTCTGGTCAATTCTAGTTTGAGTGACGATGTTCTGCTTCCCCAAAGTCCTATGCAGTTTTGATTGGCTGCCGTATTCCTTTCCTCCATTCTTAAAGAGTTGTGTTGATGTTCATGGTGAAAACAGCAGCTGCCTTCCACGCCAGAGGCAGCTGCATTCCTGTCTTTTCTTTCAGTGCTGATTTTTTTTTTATTCTGAGACTTCCAAGCTTTTGTATTTCCTTTCTCGCCAGTGGAGCTCTGGTTGGAATAAAATGCGTTTCCTGTGTTGTGAACAGAGCCAGCTGGTTCCCAGCTGGGATTCATTGTCTGGAGCCAAGAATGGCTGTTGTGTGGCTGACTTTCAGAGTCAGTGTTGGGTTGACACCGAATTTCTCTGTTCCAGGGGTGTGTCTGGTTACCGATCTCCTGACTGGCAGCTGTATACCAGCGCCTGAAACTGATGAGAAGTCTGGAAATGGTCCTAATGCCGGTTGGTACTTTGTTTTACCCTAGGGTGCCCAGGCCTCTTAGCACACCACCACTGTCCCTGCCCCGCTGCTCCACCAAACACCAGTGTGAACCACAGACACAGGGGAGACTTGGCCATTGACTAGCCAATGACAGCAGAGCTGAGGAGTGGCTGTAGATTTATGGAGAGCCCCAGGTCAGGGATATGTAGGGGAAGGATAGCGTGGCAGGACTCCCCACCCTTTTGGCTTGGCAGGAGCACCTGACCTCATCCTACATGATACCAGATGCTCTCTCCCTTAATACGCTGCGTGTTCCTCAGCACAGTTTGAACTGCACCCGGCTGTAATTGTAGTCATGTTACACTACTGATCGTTTGCCTTGCATTTCTATAGCTCTGCTTGTCCCCAAGGGTCCATCCACTAGGCACAGAAATCATTTTCCTACAACTAAAGTGCCAGACACCCATTACCAAACTGGAGTTTGGCCAGGGCTAGCCCCCAGACTCTTGCAAAAAAAGTGCTATAGGATCTTTGACCAGGGCTCCTGGGTGGCCTGTGAGCTGGCAGGCACACCTCCAGCAGCGTAGCACTTTCTACCACAATGCTGGGGCAGCGCTTTAATATGGGCTGGGGAGAAGTGGTCTCCCGATCATCGGCGCCGACTTCTAGTTTTCCCCTGAGGTGCTTCACCCTCCCTCCATTCCAAGGCCCTGCCCAACCCTTGCCCTCAAGACTCTGCCCTCGTTCCGCCTCTTCCCACCCCCACTCCACTGCTTCCCCAAAGTCCTGACTGCCTGCTGCTCTCTGCCCTCCCCCAAACTCCTCCCCGAGCCACCAACCAGCTGTGGGTGATGGCTGCTGGGCACCCACTTTTTTTCTGTGGGTGCTTGAGCCTCAGAACACCCACAAAGTTGGCATCTACGCCCTCATATGAATCACCAGGTCTACTTCCTGCAGCACCTCCATGTCTGTGGAGGTCTCTGATCCAGCACTGGGTAGCCCTGACCCTGTTGTGATCACAGCCTGAGGAAGCATGGCAGCCAGCTGCTAAGTAACCCTAAAAGGTTGAATCATTTGTGTGTGTCAGGGGGGACAAGTTGCCTGCAGGATTATGGGTACAACTTTCAAAAACATCTAAGTGACTTAGGAGCTGGAGTTGCAGTGAAAGTCATTTAGGTATTTTTGGAAAAAGCCTGAGGAAAATTGGGTCTAAGCAGGGGTAGTGTATAGAACAGTGGTCCCCAAACCTTTCATGTGGGGAGTGGGGTGCAGACAAGGGTAAGGGTGCTGAGGCTGGGGGCAGGGCTGGGGCCAGTGACCAAAGCTGGGGGGCAGGGCTGTGTCCAGGGCCGGGTGCAGAGCCATGGCTGGGAGCCAGGACCACAGTTAAGGGCACAGCTGGGACGGTTTGGCAGGGTGGCCTCCCCACGCAGTCTGGGGACCACTTGTATAGAACTATTTCAAGTACCCTATTGGTGCACCTCTTGTGGTGCCCACCAGAAACCACCCCAAGCAGCAGTGTGAGTGTAGCTAGACCCACCCCTGCCAGACCTATTTCCTAAACACCACTGTCAATCAACCCAGCAGGGCCTGGGGCATTCCTTCATGTTATTTGTGCAAAGAGCAATAGATTTGCCCATTGGTGGCAGGAATGGGCTCCTGACCCAGGCACGCAGGCATTAGGGTGACCAGATGTCCTGATTTTATAGGGACAGTCTCTATTTTGGGGGCTTTTTCTTATATAGGCTCCTATTACCCCCCACCCTCTGTCCTGATTTTTCACACTTGCTGTCTGGTCACCCTAGCTGGCATAGCCAGTAAGTTCAGAGGCCCTTGTGAAATGGACAAGGGCACTGCAGCTGCAGTGCTGTGTGTGTGAGTGAGCTGCTTGTCTGGGAGTGAAAGGGGTGATAAATGTCTGGTTGTCTGAGGCAAATGGAGCTGTCTCATAGCTCAGGAGACAGCTGGCCCAGCAATATCAATAGGTGACGCTGAAAGTCTCACCTGGGCTTGTTAAAGCCCAATCTGCAAAGGAACGAACAGGCACAGTCCACAGTGCCTGCACTATTTTCATGGAGGAGAACGAGTTGGAAGAAACCACAGAGAATATGCAGTATCAGAATAGAGATAAAGGCCGTTTGGGCCCCATATAGCACTGGTAGGAGAGAGCCAGGGTTGAAGGGGCAGCCACTGGCCCCTGTAGGAGCAGAGGGAATGAAAGGGAGGGATCCCTGTCCCTGGGCTCATCGGTTCCTGCAAAGTCTGAATCATGCACTTAGCAAATCTCTGTAGGAGGCGGTTGGCACTCTGTAGGCAGGTCCGGGCAGCCCCTACCTGCACTCTTTCCCCCAGCCACAGGCAGCCCTGGGACAAGCTCCCAAACAACAAACTGACTTTGTTGAGACAGGAAAATCTCCCAATGAGAACAAAGGAGCAGCACATGGATCCCTCAGGGCAACGGGAGCAGGGAGCCGGGGTGCATTTCCTTGTTGAGGCAGAGGGCATCCTCCTCCTTCCATCTCCTGAGTCATGTGTGCGGGATCTGGTAGAAGGGGTTTCCCATGGCAGACTCTCTTCTTGGTGCCTGAGCTGTTCCCTTCCCCAGTAGGAGGGCGGTGCGGGTCCTGCTCGGCCTGGGATCTTTAGGTACATCTAGTTCAGTGGCTTTTCTATCCTTTGGACCTATCCTGTTGACGCACACACCCAGCGCATGGATTCTCCTAAAGCAATTGAGAAGGCTCCAAGGGAAGGAACCTGTTTGCTGAGCAGGAGCTGAGGACTTCCCAGGCTGGATGGAAGCTCTGAGAGAGGGGCTCTGGGCCTTGGTTTGAGGCTGTGTCAGATCATCACAAACTATAAATTCTTTGGACAAGGATGTTAGAAACAAGCTCTTCACCTTTGCAGGTGCCAATGGAATTGGAGGCAGAGCAAATGCTGAGGAATCGCACGAGCAGATTCCCAGGAGTTGAAGCTGGGTTGAGTGGACAGCAGATACCAAGTAGTGGTCACTGCAGGGGGCAGAGGTGAGAGAATTAGCCTGGGAGCAAGAACCACTCTGGGGGATGCAGATTTAAATGGTTTGGCCCATGGATCAGGAGTGAGAGGTTAAGGTGAAAGCCCAGGGCCAGGAGTACAGCTGCATTGGAACAGGAAAGCTGGAGCTGGAGTCCTGTTAGCAGAGGGCTCAAATACACAATGAGAGTCACCTGGCTACTGCAGGTGCCTTTTAAAATCCATCTGCAAAAGTTAATCCTAATCAGTTGCTCCTATGCCATGCAGATGAGCACATCATGAACCCTTAGCTAGAAAACTCTGTCTAGCAGAAGGCTGGAGTGAGAGGCCACAGACTGATAGCTTGTTTCCTTTATTTATTCACCCTGCCCCTACTTTCTCCCTCTTCCCAGCGGTGGTAAGACATTGGAGTGTGGCATCCCTCTTACACTGCAGGAGGATCTGCGCCCAACCCTGCAGCTTCACTGCTATAAAATCAGGGAGGCTGGTTTAGTATGTGAAAATCTTGAAGGGCCAGGTACATTTGCAAGCTGGGTAAGTGCAGGGGAGGCAGCCAAAATGGCCAGTTATGCAGCTGATGCAGGCATTAGCACATCTGGACGGGACTGCCCAGGTTTGGACATACCCAGAGCTGGACTTGAGAGCCTGTGGAGCATCACTGATTATTAATGTATGGGGTATTCATGGTAGTTCATACTATGTTCCTTCCAGACAGATTTCTAGGAATGAGTCCACCCCAAGGAGTGCGCAGCCTAGGGACAGACACACACCAGTAGGGAGAATGAGAAACATCAGCTAGTGTCTAGCCAAGATTTGGGCCCTGTTATGCATAGGTGCACACAGTGCCTGGCACATGCTGAGAGACATGCCCTGCCCCAAAGAGCTTTCAATCTAAATAGAAAAGAGAGATGAAGAATGGGAGAAAGGAAGTGCGATTAGTGCCGTTTACCAATGTGAAACTGAGGCACAGAGTGATTCAAGGACTTGCCCAACATCACCCAGGAAACCTGCAAACCCAGATCTCCGGAGTCACAAACTAGCACCTCAACCACCAGACCAGACTACCCCCCTCACCACACCCCTCAAGAACAAGATTCCCTGTAAGCCCCACAGCTGAACTGGCGCTTAACTGAGGGCAGAGGAGCGTGTACCAGGCCTAAGGCTTCATGAGGGAAGGTGTTGGGCTGCTCCTGTGACTGAGTTCTCCTCACACATCCTTTCAGCCATAAGGGCCTGTGGTTGAGATTCAGAGAACAGCAAGACAAGCTGGAACAAACTCCAAGTTTCCCCAGGACCGACATAGGCACTGAACCTTCAGGGAATTTCAGTGAATAGAGGCGCTCGCCCTGTGCAGATTGATTCTGTAAGTGTTTGCGTTCCCAGGGTGCTACATGCATCTGGCTGGCCTTGGGCTATGGAATTCTTTGACAGGGGAGGTGGTCTTAAAGCGGGAAATACTCTGACACGCCACAGCAAATGCTGGCTCTATGGAAGTCACTGGGAACTTTCCCATTGACTCCAATGCAGCCAGGTTTTTCACCCTCTGATGTCAATGGGCTTGGGATCAGGGCCCTTGTCTTGAGTTCCATGGCTACAAGTCCTGATCTAGCAAGGTTTCAGCCTGTGGCATTCCCCCCCCTTCCCTTATGGGCTGTATTGGCTGGCCTGAGAGCGTGACGTTAACACCAAATCCAGATCTCCATGTAACTGTACTAACGAGAAGCAGAGCATTGCTAAGCGTGGGGTTCAGTGATCACTTGGGCCCAGGCTCTCACAGGTATTTAGGCACCCAGCTCCCATTGATTTCAGTTGCAGTTGGACATCAAAATAACTTTGAGTATCTGAGCCTCTGTGTTTGCAGGAGCTCTGCTTTATTCTGAGTCTGTTGGGATGCCTGCTACCAACTGGCTGTGCATAACATGAGTGCCACAGCACTCCACCCAGACTCTTTGTCTGGGAAGCTCAGCCCTTAAAGGCACAGTGCCCACTCTAAATGCCTGATGAGCCTGAACTGGCTTTGGCGGGTTGGACGTCATGCAGCAACGTGATCAGCAGAGCAGTCTTGCTCCATATAAACAGATGCAAACGCAATGATTGAATACAAGTTTTATTGAACAAGCACAGAAATCTCACATCAAAAGTCCACCCTGCTGGGCAGCGCATACTCACAGCATTCACTGGAGACAATCCTTCATTCCAGCATGTCTGTACATATCAACAGTCTTAGTGGTGCTATTATGATACACAGAATATACAAGTAATTACACAGATGGAAGCTGGGTCTCTCTCCTGCCTGCCCAGAATCTACAAGTATCTTACACCTAGTGTGGGACGAGCCAGTGAGCCTTGGTTCAATGCTAGACATTCAAAATCTGCATTCAGCTACACATGTGCAACCCCATGGCCTTCAAGGTGTAATTGTGGGCAGAAGTGGACTATGCAATTGAGACCTAGGCCTTGGCTATGGTGGGATTTTAGCCACCAGAGAACCTGTACCAGTGCAGACCCCTAGGATAAGGCATAATGTGCAGCTGAAGCAGTTTGTACAGGGGCAACAAACCCCAGGATAAACTGCACCGGTGTAAATTGTGTCTATACCAGAGGTTCTGCATAATTGCAGCTCTACTGCTGTCTGAAATCCCAGTGCAGACAAGGCCTTAGTTAACAATACTGGTCTTAGTGATGCATGAGCCAGGATGGAATCCAGCTCGCACGCTCTCAGATGCACTGACTCAGCAGGGCTGATAGGAATGAAGCATATTTTGTTTCTGAAGCTCTGACTGATCCACATGGCAGGTGGATCTGCAAGTCAGAAGATGCTGTTTTCACAGAGTCACTTTCAGCCAGGGAAAGCCAGCTGTTAAGTGTTTTCTGGGACAAACATTCACTGAAATCTGTCTGCTTTCCTGCAAGCGCTTCCGTTCAGCACAGGCTCTGTAACCTCCCTGTCCCCTTCCTCTAAACCTACAGCTTGGCCCTAACAACTTTTTCTTTCCCTTTAAAAACTAACCCCACCTCAAATAGCATCTAAAACCAGCATTTCTTTGTTCCTGTCCATTAGCAGCCAGCCATGCCAGCTCCGAGCTGGGTCACCACAGCGGCAAATACCGAGGAGGGGATGTTAACCCAGAATCCTGGTAGCATCAAGTCCTTTCTGACAGGCATGCTGTAAATGGTGCAGCACTGAAGAGGGGAGGGGTGTGCTGAAGTGGATGGGTGGGAGAGGGTCCTGTGGAGCCGCTGGCCCTCGCAGAGTTGCTTTGGGTTTGTCTATATGGCTTGTGCACTCATTTAACTAAGCTGATTTAAAAGCTAATTTAGTTCCATCGGTGCCACCCCACCCCACCATAGACACTCAAGTCCATTTCAGAAGGTCTCAAACCAGTTTCACTTAAATAGATTACAAACCGACTTCAGCTAACATGAGTTAAGACCCTCTTACGCAGATCTAGTGGTGTGCACCTGCAGAGTTGTATTGGATTAAAATCCCACCTTCGGTGAAAGCAGAACGTGTCTGTGCATGGCTCAGGCCCAGCTCTAGATACCTGTAGGCTGTCTCAGACCTACCTGTGCAGCGGGGCAGGAAGAGCAAAGAAGGGCGAACCCAATCCACTGACCTACATTCCCCGCCTGCAGTGAGCAGACACTCTGCTGTCATCTCGCTTCCTGGTCTCTGTTTTCCTCCCTCTGGCTCTGTGTTGAGACAACATGCAGCTTGCTGTACTGCACAGAGGCAGATGCCCTGGACCCAGGTGACCTAGTGGGAGAAGGACCTGGATTCAGACCCACACTGCACTGTCACATCCTGGCTACAGGGACACCAAGGTGGCGACGTGGTGTGGCACAGCCCTATGTGGAGATTTGATGCCATCACGCTGCACCATGTCACATTCCCCTCACACCGCTATGACGTGGCTGTGCGTGCGTCACATCATCTCAAGGAGTCGTTGTCGCGTGTTTGTGATGGCCTGCTCCAAAGCTGGTGCTGGCTGGATCAGATACAATCTGCTCCATCCTTACAGAGCAGACCCATGTTTCCTGGCCCGACTCCTTCCCCCAGGTAGGGGGCTGTATGCAGCTTGCTGACAGCTGAGTCCTTTCCATGTGTCGGTTGGTGTGCTGGGGGGAGAGAAATGGACCCTCTTATTGCTCCCCCCAGGCTTTACCCCCTCAGGGATCTGAAGGGTGAGTTTCACAGCACGTAAGGGCATCTCCCTGCGCCCACCCCTGGGGAAGGCACCAACCCCCTGAGGACGGGGTGAGGAGCCCTGTTCTGCTCTCACTGGAGACCTCCACACAGTTTGCTGCCTCCTTCTATGGCTCTGTCTCCATGATGGGGTGAGGGGTGCATTGGAGGTGCCCCCCTGGCTCTTCCACCCCACAGGGGACCACGATTGTTCTGCAGCTATGGGGGCAACCCTCCAAAGGCAAAACCCAATGGGAACGGAATCAGGGCATCACCCCATAAGTGAAGGAGAGCAGTTGTCTTGGCCACCATCCATGGGCCTGGCAGATGTCACAGCATCCATAACCTGCTAGTACAGGTGGATTTGCAAGGCAGAAACAGTGATTGGATCAAAGCCTGGACGAGGTTTGTCATAGCTGGGCCGTCAAGGGCAGCGACATCAAGAGAGTCTGCAATCGGATCGTCCAATGGGAGGAGGATTTAAACACTGGCCCCACCCCCTCACAGTTCGAGCCGGAAGGCCCCGAAGTAACTGGCTGCTGTATCGTCGTAATCGATGGCCAGGGACGAGACGGAGACGAAAAGCTCGTCACCGGCCTTGAGCTCGAAGAGGCCGCCCTGGTAGAGGGCATGCAGGCCATAGTCTGCCTCGGGTGCCCAGCACTTGGTGCCGACGCCCTTGAGCAGCAGGATGGGCTGCCCATAGGAGGTCTCGCGGTTGATGCACTGTACCAGCTGGTGCCCCGAGACGCGGGCTGTGACGCCCTCGCTGGGGTAGCGGAAGTAGATCTGCGAGTAGATGTAGTACTTGCCCGCCTGGCTCACCCGCAGCTTGCCATCTCGGTAGGTGATGTTCTGGAGATGCGAGTGCATGGTCTTGTCTTCCCACCTGGTAATGGGGTGTCGGCAGGACTGGGAGAGCTCCCCAAAGTGTGCTGAGCTTCCTAGGGGAGAATGCAGGCAGAGGTCACTGCGGGGCTGATGGGAGCAAATAGCATCCTATGCTTGGGCATCAACCTAGCTGATGGGCTTCAGGCATAGATAATAAACAGAGATTGGCCTGAGACAGAAACAAAGCCAGGATCCTAGCCCAGATCGAGGTGTGGGGGAGAGAACTGCCCCAAACCTGAATCTCCACAGCTGACGTGGAGTTGCCAACAAAAATTTCTACCCCCCTTCAGTCACTGCCCAAATCCAGAAGCCTGTCTTCTAATACTAGCCACCAGGCTAAGGCTTCCCCAGTCCTCGCCCTCCTCCTCTGCCCCCAGACTCCCATGGCTCTGGGCACCACTGGTATCCTATCGGGAACCCAGACTCACCGTCCTGCGAAGGGCTCTGCTGCCGGAGGGTGAGGTGGGCAGAGGGCTTGCCAGGTGTTCTTGTAGACAGCTGCCCACTGGAGCTGTTGAAATAGCTCCTCCTGGCTTCTATGGTGAAATGAAAGAAACAAGGATCTGCAGAGGCTGTAAAGTGTGTGTGTCTCTCTCTCTGACACACATATGCCCCACAGCAGCACTCAGCACCTCAGTGCTGTGAAGCCAGCATGGTCAGACTTGCTCTTATTAGTAGGTATTTACAGGGAAGTGAAAGGTGCCTGTGAGCCCTGAGTTCACGATTCCATGTTCCTCCTGCCACAGATCCTTTAGCCCTAAAGGAGAGAAAGGAATGCAGCCCTGGACGTACGTGTGTGTGTGTGTGTGTGTGTGTGTGTGTTAGGGGGCAGGCTGTCAGGGCCATTTAAACCCAAGAAAGAAGGCTGGTGTTGGAATGGAGCCTCAGGGAGTTGGCCACCCACCTTCCATTGCAATTTCCTGGCATTTGAACACCAAAGTCTGTTAGCACCTTTGACAAGCTCACCATGGTTTTTGCAAAAAGAATGTTTTTATAAGAACATAAGAATGGCCATACTGGGTCAGACCAAAGGTCCATCTAGCCCAGTATCCTGTCTACTGACAGTGGCCAATGCCAGGTGCATCAGAGGGAGTGAACAGAACAGGCAATCATCAAGTAATGCATCCCCTGCCACTCATTCCCAGCTTCTGGCAATCAGAGGCTAGGAACACTCAGAACATGGGATCGCATACCTGATCATCTTGGCTAATAGTCACTGATGGACATATACTCCATGAACTTAACCAATTCTTTTTTTGACAGCCCCTACACATTGGGCTGATGTTTCCAGAGAGCTACCCACAATGGCTCCAAGATCTCTTTCTTGAGTGGTAACAGCTAATTTAGACTCCATTATTTTATATGTATAGTTTTGGCCTTCACAACATCCCCTGGGAATGAGTTCCACACTGTGCATTGTGTTAAGTACTTCTTCCTTTTGTTTGTTTTTAAACCCACTGCCTGTTAATTTCATTGGGTGACCCCGGGTTCTTGTGTTATGAGAAGAAGTAAATAACATTTCCTTATTCATTTTCTCCACACCAGTCATGATTTCATAGACCTCTATCATATCCCCCCTTAGTCATCTCTTTTCCAAACTGAAAAGTCCCAATCTTTTAAATCTCTCCTCAGACGGAAGCTGTTTCATACCCCTGATCATTTTTGTTGCCCTTCTCTGTACCTTTTCTAATTCTAATATATCCTTTTTGAGATGGGGCAAACAGAACTGCATGCCGTATTCAAGGTGTGGGAGTACCATGGATTTATACTATGCATTATGATATTTTCTATCTTATCGATCCCTTTCCTAATGGTTCCTAGCATTCTGTTAGTTTTGTTGACTGCTGCTGCACATTGCATGGATGTTTTCAGAGAACTATCTGTAATGACTCCAAGAGCTCTTCTTGAGTGGTAATAGCTAATTTAGGTCCTATTTAGATCCCATTATTTTGTATGTATAATTGGAATTATGTTTCCCATGTGCATTACTTTGCATTTATCAACACTGAATTTCATCTGCCATTTTGTTGCCCATTCATCCAGTTTTGTGAGATCTCTTGGTAATTCTTCACAGTCTGCTTTGTACATAATTATCTTGAGTAATTTTGCATCATCTTCAAATTTTGCCACCTCACTGTTTACCCCTTTTTCCAGATCACATATGAATATGTTGAACAGCACTGGTCCCAATACAGACCCATGGGGACACCACTATTTACTTCTCTCCATTCTGAAAACTGACCAATTATTCCTACCCTTTGTTTCCTGTCTTTTAACTGGTTACTGATCCATCAGAGGACCTTCCCTCTTATCCCATGACTGCTTACTTTCCTTAACAGCCTTTGGTGAGGGACTTTCAAATGCTTTCTGAAAGTCCAAGTATACCATGTCACTGAATCACCCTTGTCCACGTTTGTTGACCTAACCCCCTCAAAGAATTATAATAGATTGATGAGGCATGATTTCCCTTTGCAAAACCTGTGTTGACTCTTCCTCCAACAAATTGTGTTCATCTATTTGTCTGATAATTTTATTCTTTACTATAGTTTCAATCAATTTGCCTAGTTCTGAAGTTAGGCTTACCAGCCTGTAATTGCCAGGATTGCTTCTGGTGCCTTTTTAAATAATTGGTGTTACATTAGCTATCCGCCAGTCACCTGGTACAGAAGCTGATTTAAGTGATAGGTTACATGCCACAGTTAGTAGCTCTGCAATTTCACATGTGAGTTCCTTCAGAACTCTTGGGTGAATCCCATCTGGTTCTGGTGACTTAACACAACAGCCTCAATTCTCCTCTCCCTAACACTGCTTTCATCCTGCTGTGACTCCAGTGGCATCAGTGGAGATGCTGCTGCTGGTTCACTTTGGGGTGAGCAAGCACAGCTCTGTGCCAGTGCACCCCTACCAGGAAGTGAAACTGACCAACGCCCCGACCAGTCTAGTTTCACTATCCTCTGGCTGTGCATAAATCTGAGCATTACACGCACAGGAAGGTGGACGTGTAAAAGGCCGTCTGCTCTGTCACAGGCTGCTTTGGAAAATCGAGCGCTTTCCATCAAACTTAACAGGGACCCATGCTGGCCAGATGTGTGAGATCTTCACACATTTAAAAGCAGGTATAAGGGAATGTAGCCATTTCTATCCCCTGTGCAGAAGGGCACTTGCCCTGCTCCCTCCTGCCAGGGGCCAGAAACTCACCCTTCAGTGCGCTCCTATGGATAATGTTCTCTGTCACCTGGAAGGCAAGAGGAGAGGTGAGTGAGTAAACAGGAGACTTTCCCCAACTCCCTTGTGTCCTGTTGCCTCTTCCAGGCCCCCACATCTGTCGTTGCTTCTAGTCCAGTCAACAAGCTCAATCGGACAATAAGCCCCTCCTGGTAGGATAAAGCACCAGGCACACCCTGCTGCCGCCCCTCTGCTTTACTCTACCATTGTCCACCTGGGGAGCTCAAAAATTGATAAGAATCACCCTCCCCTTGAGGTGGGTATTACAGATGGAGAAACTGAGGCATATTGGCAGCATCTGCACTAGGAAACTGACCCATTGCTGGCACTGGAATTGGCATTGGTTTGATGGCAAATGCAGACAGGGACAGACCATGTCCAGCACCACCTCGGAAACCACATCACAGCCCTGTTCAGAGCAAGATATCTATCTGTGCCCATCCCCTTTAACTACATTCAGTTCTGGTTTGGCCACAGACACTCAATGGCAGTAGCAGGTAACCCTGTCAGAGCAGGCAAGGGTGGAGGTGAAAGAAGGAGCTGAACTAATTCCCTGGCCTCTCTACCGCGAGGGCCAACAAAGGCGTTCCCATTGATACAGTGTCTTCTGTGATGTCGTCCATGAGATCCTAGATTGAGATACGCCAACTCATTTCACATGGGCCATCAACAGCCCCCAGATGGTACCAACTATGAGTCCCTCCTGACCTGGGAACAGATTGGAATTAGACACCTATAGGGACTGGCCCAAGACCTTCTGCTGGAATGTCACCCTTTGTGGTGTTCTAGGGTTTTCCTTGGCAAGTGCCTACCTCCCTCTTCCCTTCCCTCCCCACATGCAGTGTGTGGTTTGTCGTGGACTCACCATGGTCACGTAGGATTTGATGCTATTGGCCAGCTTGAGGCAGGACTGGTTGCCAATCAGCTCCTCCAAGTTTGAGACTTCCTGCAATCTGTTGATCAGCTGCAAACACTTCAGCTCCTCTGAGCTCCCCTGTGTCTGGGCTTTTAACTGGAAAATAAGATGAGTTGAATCAATTTAACGAGGCAGCCTCTTGAGCGTACAAAGAATTGCATGCATGGGTGAGCTGTAGGGTGCAGAGGGAGACCTCAGCTGATGTGATTCAGACCTATGTAAATATGGACTGTTGCTCTTCTTTTTGATACTCATCCAGAGTAAGCCCTGTGCCAGGCTTGGATGCAGGAACTGCGAATAAGCCTGTGCTTCTCTGATCTCAGTGCCAGAGGGGCTGAGATCTTGTGATGTGAATGTGATGCTCGGGTATTAACCAGCCAGTGGATGAGCCATGAGACCTGGATTCAGTCCCTGAGCTCTGCCATTGACTTGCTGTGCATACAAGTCACCTCCTCTGTCTGGGTCTCAGGTCCCCTTGCTAGCTTCAGCAAAGCACTGGGAGATCTAGCAAGATGAGTGCTATTGAAGTACAGTTCCTGGAATAGACTCCTGCACTGCTTGGCACATTAGTGATCGATAGCTGAGCAGTGTTGCTATCTCATGCAATTTTATTGTTAGTCTTGTGATATTTGATGTCTTCATTGAACCTCCAGCTCCTGGAATCATGTGAAAACGTGACTCTGACAATCTGGGGAATCTGTGTACAATTTATAAATTCTAGCTTGAATTTATGAATTGTTTCTATCCTTATGACTGTTGTCTTTTGTGCGCTGCCTCATGCTCCTTGTGCTAAGGGGAGGGGAGTGGTGCCTACAAGTCTGCCTTTGAAAGATGATGGTGTAGCCGTGTTGGTTCCTGGATGTTAGAGACACACGGTGAGTGCGGTAACGTCTTTTATTGGAACCAACTTCTGTTGGTGAGAGAGACATTTGTGTTTACACAGAACTCTTCAGGTCTTCTTCAGCTCTGTGCAAGCTCTAAAGCTTGTCTCTCTCACCAACAGAAGTTGGTTCGATAAGTCATATTACCTCCTCCACCTTGTCTTTGAAAGAGACAGTCATTGAAAGCTACCAACTAGTAAATAGGCATAGCCCAGACAGAACAATGAGGCATCTGGGGGAAGCCAATTTTCTCCAACTTTTCTGCAGTGGGCTGGGGTTTGGAGTAGTGGAATTTCCCCAGCAGCAGAACCAGGTGCTGGTAGTAGGACTTCTAAACTCAGGTGACACAGAAACACTGGAGAACCTGAGGCAGGAGAAAGGACATGCTTTTGTAGCAGGGGGATCTGTTTAACTCACTGCAGGACCACCCAAAGTCAAGAGAAACTGACGTGGAGGAGAGAGACTCCATGATCCAGAGGAGAATCCGTGAGCTGCAGAAAGACCCTGGACATCCCAGAGAGCTCTGCCCTGAGCCCAGAAAATGCTCAAGCATGGTGAGGAAACTGAGGCAGTGAAACGTGCATGGGTATTTCTTATTTTGCCTGGATCACTGTATTTCTTGTACTAGTTAAAGAGTGATTGTGTTTAGAAACTCTTTCAAAACCTGTTTGTTTGCTTTCACTGCTGTGTGCCCCTGAAGAGGTAGCTGTAAAGCCAGGGTCCCATCAAGGTGGTCTCAAGGACAGAGTGTGTTACACCCCTGGGTGTCGGTGTGGTGGTGTCAGCGTTGGTTGGGGGGCCTACAGCAGATGGGTTGCATAGTTCCATTTCTGTGACAAGGTAACAGACCTAGAGCCTGTGCCTAGGAAATATGCCAAAGAGGCCTGAAGAGTGAGTGCTGGAGGACTGCCCAAGGGAAGGGACATGGGTCTAGCGTGGCGGGACCCAAACACAGCAAGCTGATATGTGTCCAGCTGAGGCAGTTCTACTAGGGCTGTGTGTGAAGTAAAAATCTGAGCTTTCATTGGTGGCGGAGGGGGGGACACCCACTAAGTTTCTAGCTCTCCTCATTGCAGAGAAAACATTGAAAAGGTGACTCAAAGGCTTCGGAGGCAAGGATCCCATAGCTATTATTTTTAAAATCTGATTTTTATTTCCCCTTGTGATTGTGGGGGGATTTGATTCAGGATTTTGGACCCCCTAGGGCTGCTGGCTTAGATAAATGGGGAGGTGAGGGGAAGAAAGAGGGGGTGTTTCTGTTAAGCTAATGGCAGAGCTGAGATTGTCGAAGGCAGTTTCATGCCATGTTGTAGCCATGTCAGTCCCAGGATGTCAGAGAGACAAGGTGGGTGCAGTCATATCTTTCATTGGACCAACTTCTGCTGGTGAGAGGGACAAGCTTTGGAGCTTACACAGAGCTCTCCTTCAGGGGATTTCAGTCATTTTGCAACCCAAGTCCCAGCGATCAAACCTAGGATATCTGGCTTCTGGCTTGTCCATCAGTAAAACCCAGCCTGAAGCCCTAATAGCAATGCTGCTAGGCAAAGCTGCCCGCAGGCCATGTTACTGTGGCTGTGTGAATCTAACTGTGGTGAAAGATGCTGGTTTAACATCCTGGAAGACCAGAGCCTTCCATCTACAGAACAGGTAGAGGACAGGCAATGACAAGGCGAACTTCCTGCAGGCTGCCCTGCCCTCCTGCCTCATCTCTGTCCTGGAGGGATCCCTGGTGAACAGGCCTGATCAGCCCCTGGAATTAACTGTTCTCCAAAAGCATTTCCCACTGTCTTAGAATCATTTTATTTCCGTGCTGAGTAGGAACAGTGGCAAATGTTTTATGCTCAGGAGACAAGCTGGGACTCGGCTCCTTGCTGGAGAAACTCCTGGGGCTAAGCTCCCCATCACTTATGGCCTGAACCTGCTAGGCACTGAGCACCCTCAACATCCATTGATGTCACTGGGAGTCAAACTTGCTCAGCACCTGGGAGGATCTGGCTCTTTGAGCTCTCTTTCTCATCTGCAGAGGGCTCTTTCTCCTACTCGAGAGTTTCTGATCCTCCTGCCTGGCAGCCTGAGCCCAGTGTAATAGGAGCTGGGTGCTCCTTCTGGGCCCACTCTCCTCACAAACCTCAGCTCCTGCCTTAATACACCCCTTGTAAATATCTGCATCAACCCCCAGGAGATGAACTGAACTATTTCCAGCTGAACACTGCTGCCAGCTATGCCCTCTTGAGACCAGACATGGTGGGAGGCTATTCGCTGACATGGACGATGGCTGTGACAAATGAGACCTCGCTCCATTTTATTGTAGTGAGGTGCTTGTGCTTGGAGTGTCCATGGAATTAGTGCTGAGACTGATCACCTTGCAGGCGAAGGTTCCTATAGTGAATGCAGCCCATTACCCATTGGCAATAGGTGACACAGCAGCAAACAGCATTGTGGGCAAGGCAGCTTTAGTTAGAAAGCGGAGAGGCCCGTGCTACATGCTGAGATTCCAGAGTTTGATGTAGCAGCCTGGCCCTGCTTTGCATGCCTCAATCCCATCGTCCCTCCTGGAAGTCTCTACGGTCTGTTCAGTCCTTGCTCACTGCTGAGGCTTCCAGTTAGTGCCAATTCTGATGCAGGACCTAGCCTGAGGCGCCTGAGTTATTTCTCATGGGCCTCAGAGGGTCGACGTTTGTGGTTACTCCTCAGCTGGGCTGAATTTGAACCAGTGACCTAGAGGCAAAAGGCTCCACTGCCTAATTCTAAGCCTATGCAGCATCCAACCCTGCATCTGTTTGTTAGCCAAAATGTGCAATGGATGTTCCCGCTGGTGCAGAATCTCAGCCCCTGCAGCACTGTGTCCTTGGGGAACAGATGGCCCCAGCACTGCAGAGAGGGCTGCCCCTGTTTGGGGAAGGCACTGATTTAGTGTGTCTTGCTAAGGAAATAAAGGAGAAAAACTGGAATGCAGCACCGTATGGAGCCTACAGCTGTGCTGAGGCTGAAATGCCTGTACATCTTGGCTCAGTGCACTGAATGGGCAGCTCTCCCATTGCCTTATTACCACCAGAGAATTAGGTCAGGCATTGTGAAATTGACTCAGTCTGTAATAAACACCCAGGCCTAGCCTCCCCTCCGGCTGGTTTAATCTGCGGTGTCATGTTTTTGTCTCCTCGCTCAGCATGACTCACCAGCTCAGACAAACAATCTTGCTGGGGAGAAGTGCTTGGCTCACAGCCCTGGAGAATAGAGTCCTCTAGCTGCAGGGCATGTGTGGCCACCCAGCAGGCCAAATGTCCCCTTCACTGCTAGTCTGCCTCAACCCTGACCTGCAGGTATCCCCTAGTACTGGAGAGAGGGGAGCTGGGTCACGGGAACAATCAGTCCTTGGCCTCCCTGCTCAGACTGCCAACCAGGGGACCTGCTGAGTGCGTGGTTTTGAAACTGGGCTGAGGCCTGCCCTGCCCCCCAGTTCATTACCCATGGGAAACCTAACAGCTGGAGAATTAAAATACTGTACCCAGCATGGTCCTTCAGGCATCCTTGTAGGGTTAGTTACCCACCTAGGCAGCAGTTCAGTGCCCAGTCCCTGCTGGTTTTCCCCACGCTGAATCCTTTGTCTCATTCTAATCCTGTAGGAAGCGGGAGGGTTTCGCCGTTTCTGTGCCTTTGACTAGCTGCTGGGTCTTGCTTCTCACTGTGAACTCACAGGGGCAGGGGACTGCGGTGACATCTCCTGATCAGAAAGACTATAGTAGCTGGCTCAGACTAAGATCTGGCATACAGTGAAAAGTTAATATGGGCACTCCCCTGACCAATTTAGTTAAGCCACCATGACCCCCGGCTAGATGCAGCTGTGACGAAAGAAGAATGTTTCCATCAACACTGGTAACTTCATTTGGGGAGATGCTGTTCCTATGCTGCAAGAAAAACTTCTGTTGCTGCAGGCTGCATCTATACTACGGGGCTATGCCAGCACAGCTCTGTAGGTCAAGTCCCCGTAGTGTAGATGCACCCTAAGGACTCATGAATAAGCAGTAACTTAGTATGCAATTATCCTGCTCTTGTACCTTGCTAAACTATTGAGTAATTCCTCAAACCCTACTGAAGAAGGTTGACTAGACTCTGCACTTTTCAGTAAACGCATCTTTATCCCATGGCACGTGTCCCACTACCTGTTTAGTACATTTCATACAACCCTAGGAAATGAAAACTTCACATATCCCGGGGCAGGAAAGGGACACCAGCTTCTGGGAAAATGAAACAAAGCAAGTTCAGAACTCTTCCCACGCCATTCCAAAACCGCGCTGTGCAGCTGTCACAGGCCATGCTGGCCAGAATTGTCTCATTCTTTCCTTGGGCAGCCCCCAGCTATCTGTTCTTGTATACCCCCTTTGTCTCTCATCTTAGATTATAAACTCTTTGGGGTGGGGACATTCTTTGGGTGCTGTGTTTGTGTACAGCACCTAGCACAATGGGGCCCTGTAATAATCATAAATAATTATTCTCCCCGTCGTTGCCAACATACTCACTGATCATTGCCACACTTCTCTCAGAAATACCTCAACCCAACCCTGCTTTAAGATGGACAGATTCTGATCTCACTAATGCTGCTTTTACATCACTGAACTCCAGCGCTTAGTTTGTTTGAAAAGGGTACCGGGGCTCCAGCCATTTACTTTCATAACTAATGTAGCAAGTCCAGAGGTCCTGGGGCTGTGAACTGCCAGGCCCAGAGGTCCCAGGACTGTGAACTGCCAAGCTCAGAGGTGCTGGGGCCATGAACTGCCAAGCCCAAGCTCAAATGAAGCTCTGTTGAACTCCATTTCCTTCCAATGCCTAGAAGAAATGTGCCAGCTAATGATAACTAGAGAGAAAGATGGAGATAGCTAACACTTATTTCTTCTGCATATGATAGTGATCCACACGTGCTATTGTATGTCTCCCTATAACATTGTACATATTTGTCTGTGTCTCTCTCTCCTCACCCTTTCTATGTAATTTGGATTCTATGTCCCGGAGGCTGTAAGCTGTTCCACACAGACTAGTTTCTGGGCCAGCATGAAGTGGCAGTGAAGTAGACAGTGCTCAGCATGGGCAGAGGGGTCTGCCTGTATTGGACGGCTTGCAGGATCTGGGTCTTGGATTGTAAACTCCTCGGAGCAACTCCTAGCACTGTGGATTCAGCTTTTAATTGGCTGTACTGGATGCTACTCAAATAAAACTGTGTAACAGGACTGACACTCCTGATGGGAGAGGAGACTTGGGCTCACTGTTTGCGCAGCCCAAAGTATAAATACCAGATTTGGGGGTAATGTTTTACATAAGGTAATTGGTACAATTTCCAGGGGAGCAGAAGGCCCCATTGACTTTCAGTGATACTTAGGCTCCTGAGTGCCCAAAGTTCAGGTATTTAGGTGCCTAGTGGAAGACACAAAAATGCTTACGCAGTGTAACCAACGGGAGTTAGGCACCTACCCTGCTTAGGCACTTACATTTGTCAGTCTGGTCCTAAATCACTTTTGAAAATGGAACTTAGAATCCTTAGTCACTTGGATGCTTTTGAAAACTGTATCCAACCAGCATAAATGATTCCTTACTACTCCAAGCTGATTTCCCAACACCTGTTAATGGTTACTGTCAGATGGGTTTAGACGCGTGATGGGAACAAGTACAATGGATTGTACAGCTCTTCTGCTACTAGGAGCTTTTTAATGGGTTGTGAACAGCAGCAGCAGCTCAACATTTTTAATCATGCAGACGGCTCCCTACAGTCGAGCATCTGAGGGGAAGCTTAGAGAAAAGCAGTTTTTCGACGTGGCTTATTTATTATGTTACATGTTTTTAAACTGTTGCCTGCACTGAGGCAGATTTACTGCTTGATGCTGCCTTGTTTAAGCCCTTAACTCCCAGGGCTGGTCCAGACTAGGGGAGGAAAATCGATCTTAGATACGCAACTTCAGCTACGTGGAAGTCGAATATCTAAGATCGAATTACTCACCCGTCCAGACGGCGCGGGATCGATGTCCGCGGCTCTCCGTGTCGATTCCGGAACTCCGTTGGGGTTGATGGAGTTCCGGAATCGATATAAGCGCGCTCGGGGATCGATATATCGCGTTAGACGCGATATATCGATCCCCGAGCAATCGATTTTAACCCGCCGATACGGCGCGGTAGTCTGGACGTGGGCCCAGTGAAGTCAATGAGAGTCCTGGGTGCGCAGGCAGTTCAGGGTCTGGCTCTTAAGGTCTCAACGAGTTCTCATTGCCAGGTCAGATCACCGGCTCATATACTGCAGTAGCCTGGCCCCTGACCTTGCAGACCAGACCCCTGCGCCACATAGAGTCTGATCTAAAGGCCAAATGAGTCAACAGGAATCTTTCCATTGACTTTAATGGGTTTTGGATAGGCCCCTAGTCCAGCAGCCCTCGTGTCTTGACATACCCAATCACAGGGTACTGACTCCAACAGTGGCCAATACCTGATGCACTGAAGATGGCAAACCCCCACCCCCAACACCTCCATATATAGGCAATTGTGCAATGATGTTTGTGGGAAGGGGGAAATTCTTCCCTGTCTCCTGCTGGGATAAACTGGAGCCTGGCACGCAGGAGCATGAGACTGAATTACTCCTTATCTTCGGTCACTTAGCCATAAAAGTTTATTTTCTTCCTGGTAAAACTCTGCTCCCTATCTAGTCTTTCCTGGGGCCTTCCTCACTGCAGCATCTAAGCACCAAACACACAATGGAAGTTCTCCATTCCCCAACTTTTCCTGAATTAGCCTGTTGTTTAACAGGAGGTAATTTCTCTCCCTCTCGCCTTCTATCCAGGGGGATAAGACTGGGTCATTCCTCAGTCACTGTTATCAGCAAAGCTCTGCATTCTACAAAATAGGTAGATTCCTCCAGGTCTGTGTGGATCCAGACACACACAAACCCCCCTCATTCGGTGGGATTTGCCTATTGCTCAATTTGGCAAGACAGTAATTGATGCAAAAAAAAAATCTCATATTTAAAAGGGAAAAATATTTGGTGCCTGCTTGTACATCCGGGGTGGGAGGTACCACAAGGCAAAGTAGCAAAGGTGGCACCTCGCTCCACGTTTAGCACTCATCTAAAGTGGGTTTGAACTGGGACATGGCAGCTCACAGCCAGGCAGAGACCAGCACTGCAGGGACTATGCGCGAGAACAATAGTTTCGGGTTTGATCGTTATTAAGGCACCTTGCGTTTTCCTCTAAGGAAGGTGGAGACGCTTTCAGTTTCTTGTAAAGCTGCAATCGCTTTATTGGCATTGCTCAAATCACGGCTGGGATAATTAGGGAGCCTGCCCGGCCGCTGGGGAAAAGAGTTGCCACATGCACAAACAAAACCAGGAGCTTTGACTACAAGATCCCGTTGCTAAAACTGTGCAGAACTTTGGCTAGAGAGGGAGAACATGCAAATCAAGGCAGCCCGATGCTTCCAGGCTCCTGGGCTGCTTTCAGAATTACACCTACGCCTTTCACAGGAGCTGCATCGCTCACCTGAAACGATATTTTTGCATTGATCAAGGAAGCGATTAGTCACCTTTTCAAAGCTCAATGATTCAGTCCAACGGGGAAAGGGGGGGGGGGAAGGGAATGTGTAGCAAGGGATTGGAGGCTAGTTCACGATTTTCACAACTGCTTTGACTGCATGAGCAAAAGGAGACCTCTGGAAATAAAATCCTCCTCCACTGTGCCAGTAGTTTTCTTAAGCAAAACCCTATTTTTGAATTTAAAATCACCCTGAAAAGAAACCAGAGGTTGCACCCGAAAGAGTTTGCAGTTCACAGCTCTTGTTGCTAGTGCATCTGAATCTCCCCGAAAGTGGGGTTAAAAGCTGAAATGCACAAAGATCTCGCCTCCACCCCCCTTGCAAACCAGAGCGAGTGAGTTTCCGTGCTACAGCTTCTGCCCTGGCCTCACCTTGGAAATCGACATGGTGAAATATACGAAAAGCCCCGTGGTAGAGGCGATCTGCAGAGCCAGGATGGACATCACAGCCATGGCGATCCACACCGGGCTACAATGCTTCTTTCTCCTCTTCCCGGAGCCTGGTTCGTCCTTGTGCTCTGCTCCGGACCCCATCATGCATGCTGAGGAGTCGCTGCTATCCGATCGGAAATACTGCTGGTTATTCTGCTGCTGGCTGTCCATTGCATTATACAACTATCCCAGAAGTGAGAGCCCTGGTTCTACTTCCCCTCTGAGCCCCTTGTGTGTCTCGGATCCTCCTCCCACCTTCCCTTCCTCACACACGCACACAAGGAAGCAAGTTTAGAGGAAAGTTCTTGCCTCGAGAGAAGACTTGTGTGTGTGTGTGTGTGTGGGAGGGAGGGACAGGCAGAGCTAAACAGCTCCAGTCTCTTTCCAGGCGGTATTTGATTCCATGCCATATCCTGATGCTAATCGAGTGTAAAGTTCAGTTCACCCTATAAACAAAGGCATCGCCGAGACACAACATGTGGAGACAGCCTCCACTCTCTGCCTGCCAGTCATTGTTTAAAATCCTATTGTTCCCGTGAATCACAAAACCATACAACCTGTGATTATCAGGGATGCAAATTTCCCTAAGAGGATGGCTTCTTAGGGTATGTCTACACTACAGGATTACTCTGATTTTACAGAATTCGATTTTTGGCAACAGACTATAAAGTTGAGTGCATGCAGCCACACCAAGCACATTAATTCAGCGGTGTGCGTCCATGTGCTGAGGCTAGTGTCGACTTCCGGAGTGTTGCACTGTGGGTAGCTATCCCATAGCTATCACATAGTTCCTGCGGTCACCTCCACTCATTGGAATTCTGGGTTGAGATCCCAATGACTGATGGGGCAAAAAAACATTGTTGCAGATGGCTCTGGGTACATGTCATCAGGCCCCCTTCTCCCTCCCTCAGTGAAAGCAAAGGTAGACAACCGTTTCACGCCTTTTTTCCTGGGTTACTGTGCAGATGCCATACCATGGCAAGCATGGAGCTTGCTCACCTCAACACAACAGTCATGAACATTGTAAACACCATGCACATTATTGTGCAGTTTATGCTGAACCAGGACCTGAAAAACCAGGTGAGGAGGAGGCGACAGCAGTGCAGTGATGAGGATATGGACACAGAATTCTCTCAAATCGTGGGCCCTGGTGCTTTGGAGATTATGGTGTTATTGAGGCAGGTTCATGCCACGAAATGCTGATTCTGGGCCCGGAATGGCTAGGTGCATGGACCCTCCCCCCCATTCTTGGGCATCTGGGTGAAGAGGCTGTGGAACTTGGGGGTGGGGGCGGTTAAACAGGGGCTGCAGCGGCACTCTGATCCTGCTGCCCTTCCTGAAGCTCCACCAGACATCAGAGCATGTCTGTTTGATCAAGCAGTAGCCCCAGCATTGCATCCTGCCTCCTCTGATCTTCCTGCCGCCACTTCTCATCTCGAGCGTCCCTCCTGTCTTCACATTCATCCCTCTGGTCCTCATGTTTATCCCTCCTGTCCTCACATTCGTTGGCTGCTTTCCTGTACTGTGATACTGTGTCCTTCCACTCATTCAGATGAGCTCTTTCATTGCAGGTTGACTGCATGATCTCAGAGAACATTTTATCTTGGGTGCGTTTTTTTTCGCCGCCTTATCTGAGATAGCGTTTGAGACGAAGGAGTGAGGCTTGAAAAATGTGCAGCTGCAGAAGGGAAAAAAGGGAGAGAAGTATTAAAAAAGATACATTTACAGAACAATGGGTATACTCTTTCACGGTGAACAACACTATTCACATTACATAGCTCATATGATTTTGGTACCAGATCGCATTTTGCATCTTAATATTGAGTGCCTGTTGCTTTGCTGTTAGAGATCACAGATGCAGGGCCGGGCAACAGAATTCGGCTTGCAAGCGGCCATGGTAAGCCATTGTCTTTCAGCTTCTGCAACCTTCATAAAAGCAGCTCCCTCCTTTCCCATACCAAACAAAGCCCATTGAGTGCTGCGATTTTCATGTTAATGTGCAGCAGCAGAAACCAAACTAACCCTCCCCCCCATCCAATTCTCTGGGATGATCGCTTTACCCCGCATGGCTGGTATCAGGGAAGATCCCTCTAGCCAAACACAATCAGCTCAGGCCAGTGCTCCCCCTTCCCCCCCCTCCCCACCACTTGGCTAACTGAGGGGAGGATTTCTTTTCAGCCACAGGCAAACAGCCCAGTAGGAACGGCCACCTCTGAATGACCCCTTAATTAAATTCCCATATTTCAACCAGGTTACCATGAATGATATCACTCTCCTAAGGATAACACAGTGAGATAAAGAATAGATGTTGCTTGAATGCCAGCAAACACCGGGACCATACGCTGCCAGGCTTTGTCATGCAATGATACCAGATTACTTGCTACTAGCATGGCATGGTCAAGTGTCCTACCATGGAGGACAGAATAAGACTACCCTCCCCTAAAACCTTCTGCAAAGGCTTTTGGAGTACCTCCAGGAGAGCTTCATGGAGATGTCTCTGGAGGATTTCCGCTCCATCCCCAGACACGTTAACAGACTTTTCCAGTAGCTGTACTGGTCGTGACATCCCAAGTCCTCAGGGCAAATTAATCATTCAAAAACGCTTTTAAACTATGTTTTATATTTACAAAGGTACACTCATCAGAGGTTCCTTCTCTGGCTTCATGGTCCGGGATACCGCCTTGGGAGGTTTGGGAGGCTATTTCAGTCAGGGTGAGAAAAAGATCCTGGCTGTTGAGGAGGAGGGTGAGCTTGTGGAGAGCACACAGCACACGGTTCTCTCCATATTCCCCATCTGCAAAATCCTCAGGCATGGCTGAGAGTACCCCCCTCCTCGGAATCCACATTCGGGGTGGGGTAGTGGTGGCAGCCCCCCCAGAATTGCATGTAGCTCATTGTAGAAGTGGCATGCCTGCGGCTCTGCACTGGACAGTCCATTTGCTTCTTTGGTTTTCTGATACGCTTGTGTGAACTCCTTAACTTTCATGCAGGACTGTAGTGAGTCCCTATTGTGTTCTCTCTCCATCATGGCCGTGGAGATTTTTTCAAACGTTTTGGCATTTAGTCTTTTGGAACATAGTTCTGCTAGTACGGAATCCTCTCCCCATATAGCAATCAGATCCAGTATCTCCCGCATGGTCCATGCTGGAGCTGTTTTTCGATTCTTGGAATGCATGGTTACCTGTGCTGATGAGCTCTGCATGGTCACCTGTGCTGATCAGCTCTTCATGCTGGGCAAACAGGAAATGAATTTCAAAAGTTCCTGGGGCTTTTCCTGTCTACCTGGCCAGTGCATCCGACTCCAGATTGCTGTCCAGAGCGGTCACAATGGTGCACTGTGGGATAGCTCCCGGAGGCCAATACTGTTGAATTGCACCCACACTAACCCTAATTCAAACCAGCAATGTCGATTTCAGTGCTACTCCCCGCGGGGAGGAGTACAGATATCGATTTTAAGAGCCGTTTATGTGGAAGTAAATGGCTTCGTTGTGTGGATGGGTGCACGGTTAATTCGATTTATCCCTGCTAAATTCAACCTAAACTCATAGTGTAGACCAGGCCTCAGCTGCAGTGTTCGCCTCCACAGATTCCTCTCTGTTTCATTGGGCTGTGGGACTCTTCTGTTCTTATTCCTTTCCAACCCAAATGTTAAACAGCTGCTGTGTGTTGCACCCCAAAGGTGCCTGCGTTTCAGTAGCAGACAAAATTGTCTCCATCCTGACTTGCAGAGGCGGGAATGAGCAATTTACTCAGCCTGAGAAAGAGCTCTGTGAAGCTCAAAAGCATGTCCCTTCCACCAACAGAAATTGTTCCAATAAAAGATATTACCGTCCCCACCTGTTCTCTCTGATTTCCTCAAACTAAGTAGTTCCAATGGATCTACTTTTGGGAATAAAAATTACTGAGGAGGTATCTGCAGCATCAAGCCCTTAATTTGTTTTGGGGCCCAATCTGCAGTATTGAAGTAAACAGAATTCCTACAGAAAGATGTGCATGTTTTATTTGGGTAGGGACTACAACATCAGGCCTTTGATTTCTAAAGTGCTTTAGGTATCCTGGTGATGAGAAGAGCCATATACATATTTGAACAAAGCTCTAAGTCTATATTGGTGGATCCTGCACTTCCTGGTGTATTCAACGGCCTCAGAAGCTCACTAAGGCCCTCAGTATGACCTCCCTTTCCCAGTATGGCGGCAAAGCTTACATCTTTTTGAGTTATTTTCATCACAGGTCAGTATGGGAGGTGGGAAGGTGGAATACCCACAGTCTCTGTTGCTCCTTAGAGCTCCATAGGCACCGTTTGGTCTCCTGCCTGGACCAAAGTCTGTTTCCCCTCTCAAAGGGATCTCTGTAGATCATGCGGGGAGGAAGGGGGGAACCCAGGCCTGCCCTCTACTCCGGGTTCCAGCCCAGGGACCCTACTGATAGCAGCTGTCAGCGGCTTCTCTCCTCCACTGACGCTGCTTTGATTCCCTGGGCCACTTCCCCGTGCTCCCCTTTTCCAAGCTTCGCCCTTACCTCAGGTCTCAGTAATGCTTCCTCTCCTACAGCTCCTTTCCCCTGGGCTCCTCTCGAGAGAGCTGGCAAGGAGAGCTTTAAAGCAGTGTATGTGGGACCTGGGTTGATTCCAGCTGTCTAACAGCCTTAACTGACTCTTTCTCAGTTAATTGAGGTCAGGTGCCAGCATTAGCCTAACAACCCTAACTGGTTAAATTGACCTGAGATTTCTTGGTTGGCCTGGAGTAGCCCTTGTTTGGACCTGCTCATTCTGAGGCTGATATACCTGCCTTCCACTACCCTCTTATATCCTTCTGGCCTGAGTCCTTCACAATATAAATAAGACTGTATTATAATGAGAGTAAATGTTACCTTAAGTACAAAAATAAGCTTTAAAAAGAACCAAGGTATCAAAGTAATACAAAGAGCATAAAGTTTGAAAAAGTAAATACAAATTACTAAATAAAAGGTGAAGTAACTGTTTAATCTGCGTACCTGGGCCATCGGAAGGAAAGGAGTCCTGGTGCATGCCTGTACTGGGCATGTGAAGAATGGAAGTGAAAGAGGAGTTAGGGAGGGTAGGCACTGAGAGATTATAATTAAATTAGAAATCCCATAGTGAAAGCACATAGACAAGCCCTTTGGGCAGTGATTGGCATCACAGGGATTGGACATTAACAAATATGTTAGAGTTTTCCGCTGGGGCCATGTTTTTCCTTCCCTGAAACTAGTAAAGATGCACTAAAAAATTAGAGCAGCAAAGAGTTCTGTGGCACCTTATAGACATACATCCAACAAAGTGGGTATTCACCCATGAAAGCTCATGCTCCAAAACGTCTGTTAGTCTATAAGGTACCACAGGACTCTTTGCTGCTTTTACAGATCAAGACTAACATGGCTACCCCTCTGATATTAAAAAAATTAGAGGCAGTGACAGTAGATAGGGAACTGGGCTAGGAGTCAGGAGATCTTGTTCTGCCATTAACCATAGCCAGGGCATGTGGCAAGCCACCTCAGCCCAGGTGGTCAAGGGTATTTAGGTGCATAACTGCAATGGTGGTGAGGCACCGACATACTTCTGTGGATGTGGGGCCTTCTCCTCTGTGTGTCTCTGTTACCCTCCTGCCATTTGCGATTTAGACTGCAGGTAGGGACGGTCTCTCACTCTGTAGGCACAGTGGCCTCCACAACCTGAGATTGGGTGAAGCCTGTGTGGAAGTTGGGAAAGGGCAGACATCTTAGTCTTCCAGGAAGAGCAAGAGTCAGGTTAACGATTTAATAATGTGAGACTTGAAGGCCTAGGCGAGTGGGAACAGATTGTAAGAGAGACTGTTTTGACCTTGTGTTAGATAAGAATGGAATGTAGACTGTGGCAGAAATTAATGAGAAAAAGTGAAATATCAGGAAGGAATATGTATAAACAAAATGCAACTGTTGATCATTACTGTATGTGACAAAAGGTGTAAATGCTTGCCTTAATTGTTTATCTCATGGAAAAACCCTTGCCAGTGAGTACTCTTCCCTTGCAGTATTGGGAAAATAAAGCTGCCTGTGGCTTGTTGCTTTAAACTCAGAGTGAGGACTCGTTTTTCTCTGACACCTATAAGTGGTATTATAAGAATAATGTGAAAGAGTGGTCAGCATCCCTTACAGGGTTAACCCTTCAAACCGAAATTACAGAGCTGAATTGTCTTAAATAGTGAGAAACCTTCTGAAACAGGTTTCCCTTTTCATTGTTAACTAGGGAAGATAACTCACCAGACAAACACATACACCGAACAATCAAACATGGAGCAGCAGGCGTTTTTTTCCAATGCCCTTCACGGTTTCACTCCGTCTGTTCCAGTGGCTGGTGATGTTTCCTGCACCAAGAGCTGCCATGTTCCTGGTACTTTGTCAGAATGAACTTCCTGTTGGGAAGAAGCTCAGTGGTTAGGACATAGGCGATGCTGCTGCCCGTTGGAAGGCGTAGGCAAATCACTCAAAGGTGTGGTAAGATATGTTCTACTCTTTTAAAAAAGAATCTAACCTCCCTTTTCTCATTCATATGCATAATGAACTGCATTGACTCATTAACCTAGGCTTTCAAGCCAGCAGCTTCCTATTTGCTTTGCTAATTATTTATTACAAGCTCTTAAGGCCAGGGACAGTCATTTACTATATGTTTCTATAGCACCTAGCCTAATGAGGTGTGGGTCTGGTTGGTCAGTAGCACTACCACAATTTAAGTGTTTCTTCTTCTTCTTCATGATGTATTTCAGAATTATTTTTCCATTATTTTCTCTTCTTTGTAAATCTATGTAGTCATCAGACTCTCTTGTATGTTATGCTGGCATTTTCCTTAACCCTAGTTTATATTTGGAAATAATCATAATTTGGCTGTGTCTCTGCTGCAAGGGGTGTGATCTGCAGCTCCTGTAGACATATCTGTCCTGGCTTTAGTTTGGCTAGCTTGATAAAATAGCAGTGAGAACAAGGTGGCATTGTCTGCAGTGGGAGCCTAGCAATGACCAGGAGGGTGAGGAAGCCGTGTGCAGCCTGCACTGCTGCATCCTTCTTGTTGTTTTGAATGCGCTAGCTAGATTAACGTCAGAGCAGGTACAGCCAAACGGGCTGCAAATTAAACATCCGGTTAAAGTGGAGACATAGACTTATTCAGCTTCCAGAAGTATCCGGGGACTTCGGTGATGTTTCTGGCAACAGCTGGTAGTGAAGGCAAAGCGTGACTACCTGATCAATGTCTAGCATGCAGCAGAACAAGATATGAGTGAGGAAGGATGGTCCTGGACTCGGAGTTGGAGGTTGACTGTTATTTATCATTTCTTTGTGGTAGCTCTCATAATGTGTTAGGCATCTTGCAAACACCCAAGAAGGGATGATCCCTGCCCTGAGAAGCTTATGGTATAACCATGGGTTGAATTGGGGATCTACACCTTCAATTTCTTTTGCTCATAAAGAATTATATTATAAATTACTATATCGATTGCATTTGACTCCAGCTACAATCCATCATATTTTTGCTACTAGCAAGATGCTGTGTTGGAGGGAATATGGGGAAAGGGGAACATACTTGCTCATATGGTGGCTGTGTCCAGAAATTAGTTGGTTTGAGTAGGAAATTATTAAAGAGATTCATCTTATAACAAAATGCCAGCTTCCCAGAGATCCCCTGAGCCTAATGCTCCAGTAAAGGAGCTACATTTTAAACAGAAAGACAAAATAATTTCTTTTTTTATTATTAGCAGCAGGACTTTGTATTTCCAAAATGTGACTTCTCCTTCTATTGAACTGTGCTATAGTAAAATATGAACTGTCCTTGTAGTGGGAAAGCTTTCACACCTAGTACATACACAAGTGCCAAAAAGGTGAGTCTCTTGCACCAACAGAAGTTGGTCCAATAAGAAATATTACTTCACCTGCCATGTCTCTCTCAAAAAGAGGGCAGGTATATAGAAATTTGGTCACCCTTTTTAGCGTACTCAGAGGAGGAGGGCTTTCCAGCCGGCAAGCCAGAATCTTGAGCCAGATTATTTGAATATGAACCTGAACCTGAATAAGTAATATACAATGTAGTATAGAAACATTATATTATAACTCTATATTAATAAAAAGTTTCCACCCCCCCCCATCAACTATGGGTTGTGTTACATCCAAGTCCCTGCCCCGGTCTGTGCCTCAGTTTCCCCATCTGTACAATGGGAATGATCCACTCATCCACCTCCCCAGGGAAGTTATGTGTCTGAATTCATTGATGTTTGGGCAGTGCTCTGTGACCTTCAGACAGGAAGTGCTAGAGAAGGGCAGACAATGATAAAGGTGACTCTATATGAGTGACTCTGCACTGTGTCTGAACTTGATTTTCATGGTTCGGTCTTGCAGTCCTTCCGTGCAAGACAGTCAGTCTGAATTCATGCCAAGTATTACCTAGCTGCATCAGTAATGGGAATTATTTACTCTCAAATCCATTCCTGCATCGAGCTGTTTATGCACAAGTTACAGAGGTTTTCAAGGATAATTGTTAGTGAACTATCCTCGTTTGTGATCTGGGCTCTGCAAGTTCTAAGAGCTGCCACCCTTGGTCTCACCTGAAGTGCTTATGACTTATGTCTCTGAGTCCTCACTGCGGTGGCTGTAGCCTCCTGCCTGCAGACTGTACGTACCACGTCATTAGGCAATAGACATGATTTTGCTGATCCTTCTGACCAGTGCTTTGCAGGACCTGCTGGCAGAGAGCCAAGCACACGGTGGCGGCTCTTTCCCAAGGTAAGGATGGCTTCTGCATGGAGCATATAGAAGATTTGTGTGTTGGTGGGGAGAGGGGGAAGTTCCCTGTCTGTTGAGCAAAATGGCCAGGAGGATCTGGAGGAGGAGCACTGAAAGGATTGGAAGCTCCATCGCAAGGACTTGCCAGGCTGGGGAAGACAGGTGCTCCCTTTGCTCTGCTCTTCTGTTTCCTACAGCTGCTTTAGAGGTGTATGCAACTCCCTGTTCCCAAGACACCTCGGTGTGTGCCCCTAGTGAGCACACAGAGCAGATACCTAGCACCGCTTCTTGTCACTCTCAGGCTGTGGCTGCACTAGCCGTTAGTCCCCACCATTGCGATAAGGTGCTGATAGCCACCTTGAGCCAGAGTCATCCCTGCACTGCTGGCTCAGACACTGGGATAAGGACAGATAGGAAGCAGTGTATGCCTCTGGGCTGCAGGGGCCAGTGTGGCCTTTGGGGCAGGCGTGGGCAGCCCTCCCCCGACTCTGACCTGCTCCAGAATGCTCCCTGCACCCAGTGGTCTGCAGAGGTCCCCCCAGCACTGGGGATATTTCTTAGGAGCCCTGTGTGCCTGCCCTATTGCCCTCTGCACCAGGTTACCTGCAAAGGGCCATAGGATAATGATAAATTGCCACCGAGAGCTGCTCTGAGCCAGGCCAGACACCCCAATGGATCCCTTGTCCACACTAGTTCTTCCACCAGCAAAGCTGCCACATTTTAGAGGGAAAAGACTAGTGAAGGCAAGACCCTAGAAAACTCCCATGACCTGCTGGAGTTCAATTAGTGTGAAGTCTGTTCTACCAGTGGGGGAGGTGAGGCACAGAGAGAGTCAACGACGTGCTCAAGGTCTGAGTGAGTCAGCGGCAGAGCCAGGAACAGAACCCAGGAGTCCTAACTCCCAGCTACCTGCTCTCCCCGCTGCACATGCTGTGTTCTCACAGGCAGGAGAATGAGGGACAGTTGTTTATTACTTCACTAAAGTCTGAGCTACCTGGGAAAATGCTGCTGTTATAACCCCAGCACACTCCTTTATGGGGCTTGGTCAATATTTGTTTTCTCCTGGCTGTTTGGTCTTCTTGGACTGTTTGCACACTGAGATCTCAGCCCTGTTCACCTGGTCTCTGGGCCCATCTCTTGCACAGCCTTGTTGTCAGCCTGCCTTGTTTGCAGGGCAATGGACTACAGTTCGGTCAGTCCCAAAGAATCTTTCTAACCCAAATCTCATCCACTTGGTTTCTTTTGGGGACGGCGGAGAAGGTTGTTACCTGTTGAAGATGATCCTTGTTTCTCCCTGTAGTCTTGTGCCTCCCATATCCAAAGCAAAGGCCAATTTAATCCCTTGAGCAGCAGGTACGGTGGGCACTCAGGAGCCATGAAGTTTGGAATGGCAGCCTCTACACTGCATGCAATATCCATGGGATGTGCCAGCCTCCTCAGGCTAATACTTGGTGCTCGCCCACTTGGTGCTCGCCCAGGATGCCCATGTGCTTCAGGTACTCAGTCTACCTGGGTAGATGGGAGCTTCTGGCTTTTGACATTATGCCTCGCAATGCTCTTCTGGCATATGAGTGCCTGGGTGACTACCATCTTATCTGCTTTTATTGCCTTTATAAACTAGATTATACAAGATTTGATTCTGTTCATACAAAGCCTGAATAAAACACGACTCAGCCAATCAGTTATTTACAGGGAAACATTCCCAGGTGACCTGCTTGAGGGTGGTGGTGGTGGGAAATGGGCATATGCCTTGTCCAGTAACCAATTACATCCCATGATAAAACATGCTGGAAATGTGTCACATCCCAGTGTAGACATGGCTTTTGCAAACCATTTTATAGCCTTGGGCCAAGATTTTTTTCAGAAGTGACTAGTGATTTGAGCACCCCAAAATTGAGACACTTCAAAAAGGCCTGACTTTCAGTGATGGGTGCACAGCACTGTCTGAAAATCAGACCCTTTTGTGTCCCCCAGAAACGGATACATGCACAATCACTGGTCACTTTTGGAAAATCTATATAATGGCTAAGATGTACCTAGGCTGGGATTTGGTCTCTTTTACAGGATAAGCTGTGTCTGAGCGTGGCGCTGTCTAGGATGCTAGTCTAGACATGGGTTGAGACTCTCTCCCCTCTGTAGCTAATTGCTGTATTTTAATGGCTTTGGCTGAACAGGGGTCACTGGCTGTATCCACTCTGAATCTGAACCCCCATACAATACCCTCACTGTCCCCTAGAGAGATCAGCAGAAAGGCAGCATTGATCCTGACTGGGCGGGGACGGAGGGACGGGAGCAGTTGGGGTGTTGACTCCCATTGCTTCCTCTCTCCCATTGATGCATACACTGATTCATTCACAGCAAAGGCCATGCAGTCTGAGAGCTCAGCTGACTGGGATGGGAGAGGGAGAGAGGACCGGTAACGTTGTGCTCCTCGGCAGCCTGATTTGTGATTAGCAGTACCAGTTGAACCCCTGTTGCCCTGTACCCCTGACCCACACATTTTTTCTGGCGTCAGCCCTATCTGCCTCTGTTGGGAGGAAGGGGGAAGGGCTGGGGGGATGACATGGCTCCTGAAATCATAGTGACTTCTGTAGAATCAGGAGGGAGTTGACGGCTGGGTCCCAGCCAAGGGCAATGGGCTTGATTCTTCTCTCACACTGATGTAAATCAGGAGTCGCTTCATTTGTGTAGGCTCAAGCCCAGGGAGGCTCCCCAGAGCAGTTCCAGTGGTGCTGGCTGCCTCCATCACACCCTGCTCATGCACTGCACTCTCTGCCAGCTAAGTTCTATTATTTCTTCCGTTACAGTAGGGCCCTGAGCCCTAGGCCCCATACTGCCAGGACTGTGTTCAGACACAGTGTGAAGTATTCCCCGCCCTGGAGAGCTTACAATCTAAATAGGCAAAACCAAGCAAGTGAGAGGAAGAAACTTTGTTGCTCTGCCACTGACCTGCTGGGTGACTTTGGGCCAGGAATTGTACCCAGGTCTCCTGATTCCTAGTCTAGGGCCCTATCTCCTGAGCCAGCTCCATTCACTTCTCCTCTCACTCTGGCCTCTGCCTTCTTTTTCCATTCTGCTCCTTAGCATGGCAGGGCCCCTCCCCCTCAGCATCTCAGCCATTCTCTACTGCATTCTTTCTCTTCCCTTGGCAAGCTGCAATCTAGCCCCCGTGTTTCTATTGCAGTCAAAAGCTGTGAAAGTGCAACCTCTACAGAGATGGTGGGAGGGTCGGAGTGATCCCTTTAGGCCATGGGGGTCAGAGACAGAACCCAGGGGCTGTTTGAGCTTTGGGTGTTCAAATCCAGAGTTCATGCCTCTCCTTCTCTAACCATTATCACGATATGACACTGCAGCATCCTCTGCTAACTCAAATACCGTGATTTTGTAATTCTTTATTGTTCTCATAGCACCGAGAGGGGCCAATCAGGATCAGGGCACCATTGTGCCAGGCACTGCCGAAGGCATGCTCCCACTCGGAAGAGCATATTGCTGAATTGGCACATTGGGATTTGGGAAGAGGGGTGGGTTGTACAATCATTTTAGTTAATTCATAATTAAGACTACGATTTTGTCAGAGAACTTGCCCTAGATGCCAATTCAGTCCCACTCAAAGCCTATTTGGAGGGCTGAAGTGGTGCACAGATCTTGTGTGAGCTCTCCAAAGAGGGGGTGAATTTGCCCCACAGGAATATATACTTGCTATTCACAGAGTGATACACATTGGGGTGTGAGAAGGGATGTTTGTAGTGACCTGCAAGTCCTCAGAGCCCGGTGTTGACACAGCCTGCTGAGATCAGGATTATCCAGTGAAAATCACGGGGAGGGGGGCTGACAACAACATTCTGAAGGTAGCTTAGATGAGCATGGCTTTTCTTTTGCTTTGCAGGCTGGCAGCTTGGAGAGGTCAGCATGGCTCTGGGAGTCCTGCTTGTGCGTTAACCATTGATGCAGAGCACAGGAAAGGAAATGAAACATGGATTTTTCAGGGGTCTCACAAAAAGCATGAGGAGAGCACGTGGCAGTGGGGATACTAGAAATAGATCAGTTAGACTGAGAGATAAGGGCCAGTTTTTCAAACAGCTTCAGGTATCCAGTTAAGAGCCAGTTGTTTAGGTTTCAATTGCTGTTGTGGTAAATGTACATGCAAATAGAGGTACAATTCATACACATGTTGCATGCACAATCATGCCCCAATCATTCGGAATATTTTTATTTATGATCCCTACATGCAAGAAATAAATCAAGAATCTCTATCTATGTATTTAGGCTTGGGAGGACCTTCCTCGCTGTATTACACCAGTTTTAATATGAATCAAATTTTAGGTGATGCTATCCCTTTAAGACCAACCGCTGCCTGCCTCAAACACTGAGCTGTGGGGTGATTTCTACCATATGTTGGCTACGTGACCCCTACACAGGAAACGCACACCTCCTGGGGATCTGAAATCATTCCATGCAATTCAGTTCGGCTCAGGCGATCCGTGCCTCACCCTGCTGGTATGTTTCATTAAATAACTTGTACTATGCATTTTTTTCATTATTCCTTTTCCTGTTCAGTTTTATTGAAAGTAAACTCTTCACTGTCCTCTCCCATGGGATAGTTCTTAATGTACAGGCCTCACCAGGTGACCATTCTGGGCGCTGTGGCTAAACATGTGCAAAACACTATGGGAAAATGACTCGGGGTAAAAAGTTCAGCTAGATCCCTGGTATCTAATGGCAAAGCCACCGATCCCAGAAAGTCTGGTCAGCTGACCGGGATGAATTCATTCTGTTTGCTGGCCCAGGTGGCAGATGCTGGAGCAGCCAAAGGGTAATCCACATGAAACAGTCACTCCAGTCTGGTTTAGATGTTTCCTTGGTGCAGCGTTTGTGATCTAATTGTGGAAGGCAGGATGATCGAGCTCAGGGATACTCAGTCTGAAGCTCACGAGCTGCAAGTGGCTTTTTAATGTTTCTCCTGCTGCTCTTTGCAGCACATGATAGTAAAACACTGTGTGCTTTAATTATTAACCAATCAGGATGCATGGGTCACTTGCTGGTGGATTCTCTGCAGCTTGAGGTCTTCAAACCACAATTTGAAGACTTCAGTAACTCAGACATAGGTTAGGGGTTTGTTATAGAAGTGGATGCGTAGGGTTCTGTGGCCTGCTTTGTGCAGGGGGTCAGACTAGATGATCACATTGGTCCCTTCTGACCCTAGAATCTATGAATCTATAATAATACTTGGTCAGTCATTTTGCTGTGGGAATTACATATATGTATAGTAAATGAAACAATGAATTCCCATACTGTTGCTCATTTGGGTAATGTTAATTGCTAATTTGGTTCCTAAACCACTGAGGTCTGAGTATCACTGATCTAGCAGTTAGATCACAGGATTAGGAGGCAGGACATCTGTGTTCAGTTCTAGACATTTCTGTGTGAGCCTGGGCTGCTCAAGTCTAGCTAGATTCTCCTTTCTATGTTAGTTCGCTTACCTGTTTAACAACAGGGAGTCTGTGAGACTTAATTCATTGGTGCTTTTGAGGCACTCTGATATTGCAGTGATGAGCAGCATACAACTGCCTGTAAATACAAATATCTCCTGCGGAGGGTTAATTAAGTCATTCCTGCCAAGCTAATTGAGGTCTGCAACTGGAAAGAGCTAGCAAAGGGCACAGTGTTATTACTGAAAGCAGCAGGAGTTGTAGCAGGGGAGTAAGAATCAAGAGACTGCCATTGGCGTGCTTTGGACAGGTCATGTGCCCTCTCTGAACCTCAATTTCCCCATGTGTGGAATGGAGATTATGATATTCACCTGCATCCCAATAGAGCTGTGGGAGTCACAGACTCATAGGAATATAGTGTTGGGAGGAACCTTGAGGTCATCTAGTCCAGCCCCTTGCACTGAGACAGGACCAAGTTTATGTAGACCACCCCTGACAGGTGTTTGTAGAACCTGTACTTAGAAACTTCTAATTACAGGGATTCACAACCACCCTTGGAAGCCTGTTCCACTCATTAACTATCCTTCTAGTTAGAGTTTACTAATATCTAACTGAAATGTCCCTTGCTGCAGATTAAGCCCATTACTTTGTGTCCTGTCTTCAGTGGACATGGAGAATAATTGATCACCATCCTTTTTATAACAGCACACTTGAAGACTATTATCAGGTCCCCCCCTCATTCTTCTTTTTCAAGACTAAACATGCCCATTTTTTTTTAACCTTTCCTCATAGGTCGAGTTTTTAAATACCTTTATCATGTTTGTTCTCCTCTAGAGCCTCTTCAGTTTGTCCACATCTTTCCGAAAGTGTGGCACCCAGAGTGGGACACAGTACTCCAGCTGGGACCTTACCAGTGTCAAGTACAGCAGGACAGTTACCGTTCATAAGACACTCCTGTTAATACTCCCCAGAATGATACTGGTCTGTTTGCAATTGCATCATATTGCTGACTCATATTCAATTTGTGATCCACTATAACACCCAGATCCTTATCTGTAGTTTTACTGCCTAGCCAGTTATTCTCCATTTTGTAGTTATTTGATTTTTTTCTTCCTACTTGTAGTACTTTGCACTTATCTTTGATTTCATCTTATTGATTTTAGATCAATTCTGTCATTTGTCAAGGTCATTTTGAATTTTAATCTGGTCCACTACAATGCTAGCAATTCCTCCCAGCTTGGTGTCATGCACAAATGTTTTAAGCATACTCGCCAACATTTTCATTAATGGTTTGGATAATGGAGTGAATAGTATTGGACCCCACTAGATACGTCCTCAAGCTTGACAGAAAACCATTGATAGCTAGTCTTATGAGTATGGTTTTTTCAACCAGTTGTCACCCACCTTATAGTAATTTTCACTCTTTGCCTCCTTATAGTAAATTTCATCTAGACCACATTTCCCTAGCTTGCTTATGAGAATGTCATGTGATACTGTGTCAGAAGCCTTACTAAAAACAAGCTATATCATGTCTGTGACTTTGCTTCTAGTCACTAGGCCAGTAACCCTATCAAAGAAGGAAATTAGGTTGGTATGGCATATTTTTACTTGACAAATGGTACTGGCTGTTTCTTATAACTCTAGGTGCTTACAAATTGATTGTTTAATACTTTGTTCAGTATCTTTCCAGGTATCAAAGTTAGGCTGACTGGTCAGTCTATAATTCCCCAGTCCTCTTTGTTCCCTTTTTTAAAGATAGGTATTATTTTTGCACATCTCTTCTCCTTTGGGGCCTGACCCATATTCCATGAGTTCTTGAAGATAATTGCTAATAGTTCTGAGATTGCTTCAGCTGGTTCCTTAAGTATCCTATGATGCATTTCATTACGTCCTGCTGACTTGAAAACAGATAACTTATCTAAATATGCTTTAACCCTTTCCCTATTTTGTCTTGCATTCCCTCTAGGGCTGTCAAGCTATTAAAAAAATGATCACGATTAATTGCACCATTAAACAATAATAGAATACCATTTAAATATTTTGGATGTTTTCTACATTTTAAAATATATTGATTTCAATTACAACACAGAATACAAAGTGTACAGTGCTCAGTTTATATTTATTTTTATTACAAGTATTTGCACTGTAAAAAAACAAAATAAATAGCATTTTTCAATTCACCTAATACAAGTACTGTAATGCATGAAAGTTCATCTTACTAATGTAGAATTATGTACAAAAAACCTGCATTCAAAAATAAAACAATTTCAAATTTTAGAGTCTGCAAGTTCACTCAGTCCTATTTCTTGTTCAGCCAATCACTCAGACAAATACATTTGTTTACATTTTCAGAGATAATGCTGCCTGCTTCTTGTTTACAATGTCACCTGAAAGTGGGAATAGGCATTCACATGGCACTGTTGTAGTCGGCATCACAAGATATTTATGTGCCAGATGCACTAATAATTCATATGGCCCTTCATGCTTCAACCACCATTCTAGAGGACATGTGTCCATGCTGATAGGTTCTGCTCAATAACAATCAAAAGCAGTGCAGACTGATTCATGTGCATTTTCATTATCTGAGTCAGATGCCACCGGCAGAAGGTAAATTTTTTTTTTTTTTTGGTGGTTTGAGTTCTGAAGTTTCCGCATTGGAGTGTTCTTTTAAGACTTCTGAAAGCATGCTCCACACCTCGTCCCTCTCAGATTTTGGAAGGCACTTCAGATTCTTAAACCTTCGGTCAAATGCTGTGGCTGTCTTTAGAAATCTCACATTTCTTCTTTGTGTTTTGTCAAATCTGCAATGAAAGTGTTCTTAAAATGAACAATATATGCTGGGTCATCATCAGAGGCTGCTATAATATGAAATACATGGCAGAATGTGAGTAAAACAGAGCAGGGGACAGACAATTCTCCCCCAAAGAGTTCAGTCACAAGTTGAATTAATGCATTTTTTTTTAATGAGCATCATCAGCATGGAAGCATGTCTTCTGGAATGGGGGCCAAAGTATGAAGGGGTATATGCATGTTTAGCATATTCTGGCATGTAAATACCTTGCAATGCCAGCTACAAAAGTGCCATGCAAATGCCTGTTCTCACTTTCTGGTGACATTGTAAATAAGAAGAGGGCAGAATTATTTCCTGTAAATGCAAACAAACTTGTTTGTCTTAGCAATTGGCTGAACAAGAAATAGGACTGAGTGGACTTGTAAGCTCTGAAGTTTTACATTGTTTTGTTTTTGAGTGCAGTTATGTAGCAAAAAAAAATCTACATTTGTAAGTTGCATTTTCATGACAAAGAGATTGCACTACAGTACTTGTATGAGGTGAACTGAAAAATACTGTTTCTTTTCTTGATAATTTTTACAGTGCAAATATTTGTAATAAAATAATACACACTGATTTCAATTACAACACACTCTATGAAAACGTAGAAAAATGCAAAATATTTAAGAAATTTCAATTGGTATTCTATTGTTTAACAGTGCGATTAAAACTGCAATTAATCACGATTAATTTTTTTGAGTTAATCACATTAGTTAACTGGGATTAATCAACAGCCCTAATTCCTTCCTCCTAGATGTTAATGTTTATTGTGTTACGTATCCAGTTACAATAAATCTTTTTAGTGAAGACTGAAGTAAAATCAGCATTAAACACCTCAGCCTTCTTGATATAGTCCGTTATTTACTCTCCTTCCATGCTAAGTAGGAACCTACACTTTCCTTTGTCTTTTTCTTGCTCCTAATTTATCTGTAAAACATCTTATTGCCTTTATTGTCCCTTGCTAGCTCATTTTGTGCCTTATCCTCCCTAATTTTATCCCTACATGCTTGTGCTAGTCTTTTGTATCCATGCTTAGCAATTTGTCCATGCTTCCACCACTTCTAGGTTTGTTTCTGATTTTCAGGTCATTAAACCTCTTGAATGTTTGCAAAGCATTTTGAGATGCTTGGTTGGAAGGAACTAGATGAGGACAAAGTCCTGTAATTTATTCATCCTCATTGGAGGTGAGAGTATTGTTGCAAGTATTGGATTGTGATATTGTTGGGTGAATGAGATGGGTGGAAGCTGGCTGGAGTTAAAGGACAGTGATCTGCCAATATAGCACTCAGAAGTGATGGGAAAGAAGGAAATAGCTAGAGGGGGCACAGGATGCATGCTAGGTGAGAAGGAGTGTGTGTCATACAGGCCTATTCTACATTGATTTTCTCACAGAATGATGTTGGTAGCCCATATCTGTTCTGGGGTTTGTCACACAGTCATTACTGGAAGCTGCTAGCCCAGAACCTTAGCGGTAAATCAGTGATTTCAGTGGAGCCAGTTCCCATCAGCTGTGGATCTGGCCTGTTATATCTCTTGGATGACATGTAAATGGTGGTGCTAAGTGCTCCTGGGATCTTTGATGACTACAGCCTGCTCTACACAAAAAGGATGTTTGCCCCAGTGTCCTGGCTAAATTCCATTTTAGGTGAATACATGCTTCTTACATGGAACGCCCATGTTTTTTCAACCGGAAACAACATTCTTTGGCTCCTCTCCTAAAAAGCGTTGGGTTTTGTCGTGAGGCAAATGTGGGCAGGGACCTACCACAACATACAATTTAGAGCTCCTGTAAAAGAACAAGTTGTTAACTTGCTGTGAGGCTGATGATCAAAACTGTAGGCTGAGCTACAAACTGACACATTCACAGCTGGAAGTGAGGCCAATTCACTTGGGTATTCGTATAGATCAAAGTGATTGTTAAAGGTATAAGAATGTATTTGGTATTTAAACTTCATGAAAAATAATGCGAAGTTACATTCATTGTTGTCCCTTATCTGAATCCTGTTATAGTGCAGTAGCAAACATTTACGTTGTAAAAGCAGTAAAGAGTCCTGTGGCACCTTATAGACTAACAGACGTTTTGGAGCATGAGCTTTCGTGGGTGAATACCCACTTCCTCAGATGCATGTAGTGGAAATTTCCAGGGGCAGGTATATATATGCAGGCAAGCTAGAGATAATGAGGTAGTTCAATCAGGGAGGATGAGGCCCTGTTCTAGCAGTTGAGGTGTGAAAACCAAAGGAGGAGAAACTGGTTCTGTAATTGGCAAGTCATTCACAGTCTTTGTTTAATCCTGAGCTGATGGTGTCAAATTTGCAGATGAACTGAAGCTCAGCAGTTTCTCTTTGAAGTCTGGTCCTGAAGTTTTTTTGCTGCAGGATGGCCACCTTAAGGTCTGCTATAGTGTGGCCAGGGAGGTTGAAGTGTTCTCCTACAGGTTTTTGTATATTGCCATTCCTAATATCTGATTTGTGTCCGTTTATCCTTTTCCGTAGCGACTATCCAGTTTGGCCGATGTACATAGCAGAGGGGCATTGCTGGCATATGATGACGTATATTACATTGGTGGACGTGCAGGTGAATGAACCGGTGATGGTGTGGCTGATCTAGTTAGGTCCTGTGATGGAGTCGCTGATGTAGATATGTGGGTAGAGTTGGCATCGAGGTTTGTTGCATGAATTGGTTCCTGAGCTAGAGTTACTATGGTGCGGTGTGCAGTTACTGGTGAGAATATGTTTCAAGTTGGCAGGTTGCCTATGGGCGAGGACTGGCCTGCCACCTAAGGCCTGTGAAAGTGTGAGATCATTGTCCAGGATGGGTTGTAGGTCCCTGATGATGCGTTGGAGAGGTTTTAGCTGGGGACTGTATGTGATGGCCAGTGGAGTCCTGTTGGTTTCTTTCTTGGGTTTGTCTTGCAGTAGGAGGCTTCTGGGTACACGTCTGGCTCTGTTGATCTGTTTCCTTATTTCCTCATGCGGGTATTGTAGTTTTGAGAATGCTTGGTGGAGATTTTGTAGGTGTTGGTCTCTGTCTGAGGGGTTAGAGCAGATGCGGTTTTACCTCAGTGCTTGGCTGTAGACAATAGATCGTGTGATGTGCCCGGGATGGAAGCTGGAGGCATGAAGGTAGGCATAGCGGTCGGTAGGTTTTCGGTATAGGGTGGTGGTAATGTGACCATCACTTATTTGCACCGTGGTGTCTAGGAAGTGGAGAGCTATCTGTGCCTTTATCCTCACACACAACAATTTCAAATTTGATGACAATATATATCTCCAGATCAGTGGCACAGCTATGGGCACCCGCATGGCCCCACAATATGCCAATATTTTTATGGCCGACCTGGAACAACGCTTCCTCAGCTCTCGTCCACTCATGCCCCTTCTCTACCTACGCTACATTGATGACATCTTTATCATCTGGACCCATGGGAAGGAGTCTCTGGAAAAATTCCACCACGATTTCAACAGCTTCCACCCCACCATCAACCTCAGCCTGGACCAATCTACATGGGAGGTCCACTTCCTAGACACCACGGAAAAGGATAAACGGACACAAATCAGATATTAGGAACGGCAATATACAAAAACCTGTAGGAGAACACTTCAACCTCCCTGGCCACACTATAGCAGACCTTAAGGTGGCCATCCTGCAGCAAAAAAACTTCAGGACCAGACTTCAAAGAGAAACTGCTGAGCTTCAGTTCATCTGCAAATTTGACACCATCAGCTCAGGATTAAACAAAGACTGTGAATGGCTTGCCAATTACAGAACCAGTTTCTCCTCCCTTGGTTTTCACACCTCAACTGCTAGAACAGGGCCTCATCCTCCCTGATTGAACTACCTCATTATCTCTAGCTTGCCTGCATATATATACCTGCCCCTGGAAATTTCCACTACATGCATCTGAGGAAGTGGGTATTCACCCACGAAAGCTCATGCTCCAAAACGTCTGTTAGTCTATAAGGTGCCACAGGACTCTTTACTGCTTTTACAGATCCAGACTAACACGGCTACCCCTCTGATAATTTACATTGTAGAAATCCCCGTAACTAAATAACCATTCAAATAAGAAAGAAGTCTTGTGTAATACACATGAGGAACTTTAACAGGAAAGTGCTAATTCCTGTGCATTTGAAGGCAAGTGGTCCTTTGCAATTGATGATCAGAGCTCAAAGACTCTAAGGGCACGTCTACACTTGCAAAGTTACAGTGCCAGCAGTTACAGCGCTACTCAGAAAGCGCTGAAGAAAAACTGCTGTTTTGTGTTCACACTGACAGCTGCCTGTGCAATAGCGTGTTCACACCTGTGGCACTTGTGGTGCTATTTGTAGCGGTGCACTCTGGGCAGCTATCCCACAGAGCACCTCTTTCTCTTTTGCTGCTAAGACTTGTGGGAAGGCAGAAGGGGTTGCAGGGTATCCTGGGTCCTCTCCCAATGCCTTGTGATGCATTGCTTCACTTCCCAGCCTTCCCTGTGCTTCTGTCCGCATTTGGCAATCATCTTTCAACAGTTTGTGTACTGTGTGCCCTACCCTGCCTTTTTCTGACTGCAGGAATGGATCCTGAGCTGTTGACCAGAACACTGCTCACACTGACCAACACGCCACAAGTGGCAGTGGAGTTATTCCTTAAACTACAAAGGCAAGAGTAGTGCGACATTGATCTCACCACACATACTAGCTACGACATGAGAATGCTTGTGACATTCACAGAGGTGCTGACCATAGTGGAACGCACATTGAGTGGTGGGATCATATTGTGATGCATGTCTGGGATGATGAGCAGTGGCCGTAGAACTTTCACACGAGGAAAGTCACATTCATGGCACAGTATGATGAGCTCACCTCAGCCCTACGGCGCAAGGACACAAGAACGAGAGCTGCCCTGTCGCTGGAGAAATGCGTGGCGATTGCACTGTGGAAGCTGGCTACTCCAGATTGTTATGGATCGCTCACTAACCAGTTCAGAGTGGGAAAGTCGACCATTGGAGACATGTTGATGGAAGTGTGCAGGGCCATTAATTGCATCCTGCTCTGAAAGACCATGATTCTGGACAACGTGTGTGACATTGTGGATGGCTTTCCACAAATGATCTTCCCTAACTGTGGAGGGGGGATAGATGGCACATACATTCCAATTCTGGCACCAGACCACCTAGCCACCAAGTACATTAATCACAAGAAGTATTTCTCAATGGTTCTCCAGGTGCTTGTGAATCATCGTGGGCATTTCACAGATATTAATGCAGGCTGGTCCGGAAAGGTGCATGATGCACACATCTTTTCTTCAAGAATCTGCAAGGAGGGACTTTCTTTCTGGACCAGAAGATCACCCTAGGGGAAGTCGAAATGCCCACTATGATCCTGGGAGACCCTGCCTACTCCTTAATGCTGTGGCTCATGAAGCCGTACATGGGGCAACTTGACAGCAGCAAGGAGCGGTTCAACAACAGGCTGAGCAAGTGCAGAATGACTGTGGAGTGTACTTTGGGTTGTTTAAAAGCCCGCTGGCGATGCCTGTATGGGAAGCTGGACATGGCTGATGACAGGATTCCTATGCTTATAGCCGCATTCTGTAAGCTCCATAATATTTGTGAAGGGAAGGGTGAAAGCTTCACTCAGGGCTGGACTGCAGAGGCTCAGTGCCTGGAAGTGAGTTTGAACAGCCAGAGACCAGGGCTATCAGAGGGGCACAGCACAGGGCCATAAGGATCAGGGATGCTTTGAGGCAGCAATTTGAGGCTGAAAGCCAATAATATTTGTTGCTTTGCTTGGGACTGCAGTGCTTGTAATGCTAGGAGGTGGTTGGCACACATGATGCAAGAATGGGCCTTAACATAATTGGTTATGATTATGCTATCTGTGTGCATGTATCATTTTTATATTTAAAGTTATAAGTATTGGCTCTATACTGTCTGTATTTCAAACTTGTGCTATTCTGATGGGTGACTCCCCAGACAATTTGGCATCAGCATTGCCTAGTCTGCTTGATGTTCCAGTAAGGACCATCAGCTATGTAACTGACCCATTGTGAGAAGGTAGATACACCTTGTGACTCAGCAAGGCATGCAGGAACTTGCCTATGGAGCTCCTCCATCTTGTCTTTAATCCTGGTTGTTACCTCTGGAGGAGCTTTGCTACAGATTGAAGCTTTCAACAAAGGACTGAAGTATCCACCCCAGCTGTGGATGTATTGCAGAGACTTGATTTAAACCTTCAGTTTATTCTATCACTGCTACAAGCCTGAACCAGGAACTTTGCCATTACTGTATGTAATTAATTCCATTTAACCAATTCTAGCTCTTGTCTATATATTTTTCCTTTTATGAATAAACCTTTAGATTTTAGATTCTAAAGGGTTGGCAACAGCATGATTTGTGGGTAAGATCTGATTTATATATTGACCTGGGTCTGGGGCTTGGTCCTTTGGGATCGAGAGAACCTTTTTTCTTTTACTGGGGTATTGGTTTTCATAACCATTTGTCCCCATAACGAGTGGCACTGATGGTGATATTGGGAAACTGGATTGTCTAAGGAAATTTCTTGAGTGTCTTGTGGTTAGCCAGTGGGGTAAAACTGTAGTCTTCCCTGTCTGGTAGGTTTGGTTTGCCTTCGAGGTGGAAAAACCTCAGCCTTGGGCTGTAACTGCCCTGTTTGAAACAATTTGTCCTACACTGGCACTCTCAGCTGGGTCTCACAAGAACCAGCATCCTTACAACCTCCCAGAGATCAATCGCAGTGTTGTAATCACCATAGTGTCTACACTGGCACCTTAGCGCTGTAGCTGCTGTACTGTGCACAAGCTTGCCAGTGTAGACGAGGCCTAAATGCACTCCTCTCTGCCAATCAAAGAAAGATCCACCTGTGTGGTGACTCTGTCAGCTTGTTTTCTGTGAGAAGAAGCTGGAAGAATGAACTCAGGGAAAGATCCTTCATCTCTGGACTATTTGGATTCTAACAGGACAGAATAACTGAACAAGGAGATGGAGATTACAGAGCTGTTCTGGGTAGCCCTGAGAGACTTCCAAGAAACTGGCAGATTACTATGTCTCTGTTACCAGTTGAAATCACAGACTGTGATTCAGCTGTGCACATACTTTACCTGCTTTAATCTCTCATTTCTTAGCTAATAAGCCTTTAGTTAGTTTACTATCAAATTGGCTACTAGCATTGTCTTTGGTGTGAGATCTAGGTTGCAGCTCGACCTGGGTGAGTGACTGGTCTCTTGGGACTGGGAGTAACCTGGAATATTTGTGATTTTTGGTGTAAATGACCATTTATCACATAGTCTGTTTTGCCTGAGTGGCAAGATAGTCACAGGCAGTACCCTGAGATGCTCCAGTATAAGACTGTGTTGTAGTATTTTGGGAGTTCACATTTGGTCCTGGATTGGTGAAATCTAATTATGGAACATACCATCAGTTTGGTGTGTCTACCCTGCTTTTGACAGCCTGCCATGAGGTCATGAGCCAGTTTGATGCTTGTATCATGTCTTTTTGTTCGGTGCTAGTAAGGACCTAGCACAATGAGGAGCTGGTCACTATGATAATACAGATTAGATACACAGCAACAATATTATTATTATAAAACAAAACCAAGGTTAAGAAGTGACTTGATCACATTCTACAAATCCCTAAATGGGGAGAAGATTTCTGGTAGATGACTCTTTAATCTAACAGGAAAAAAGCATAATGAGTTCTAGTAGTTGGAAGCTGAATTTAGACAAATTCTGGCTAGAAACAAGGCACATTTTTTAATGATGATGGTTAAGGCTATGAGTTTGTCATGGATTCTGTGGCTTTCCACCACCTCTGTAAAATTCCGCAGCTGCTGCAGCTAGCGTGACTGACCCCAGGGGCGCCTGAACAACTCCAGGCTCACACGGCCCTGGAGCCTGGCACACCGGCCACTCCTGGAGCTGCCCCCCAGCCACTGTTTGGTGGTCCTGGGCAGCACACTCTGGGAACCATCTGAGCAGCAGCTGGTGTGGCTGGCCCTGGGGACCCCCAGAGCAGTGGCTGGTGGGGCTGGACCTGTGAATTGTTGTTTATTGCTTATGACCTGTCCATAACTTTTATTAAAAATACCCATGACTAAATCTTAACCTTAGTGTTGGTAATTAACCATTGGAACAACTTGTCTAGGTGTAAGGTGATCAGACAGCAAATGTGAAAAATCAGGACATGGGGTGGCAGGATGGGGGTAAGAGGAGCCTATATAAGAAAAAGACCCAAAAATCTGGACTATCCCTATAAAATCGGGACATCTAGTCATCCTACCTAGGTGGATCCTGCATCTCTTGGAATCTTTAAGTCAAGACTAGATCTTTGTAAAAGAGATGCTGTAGCTCAGCCAGAAGTTGTGGGCTTGATGCAGAAACTATAGGATGAGGTTCTCTGGCCTGTGTTATGCAGGAAGTCAGACCACATAATCCTACTGGTCCCTTCTGGCCTTAAACCCTATGGAAAACTAATTGTGGTGGTGGGTTACCCTTAAGAAAAAAGAAATGCATTGGAAGGCTGAATAGACAAGACAATAAACAATAGATCCACTTTCGAACAATGAAATACCACTTATATTTCAAGGGCCTAAAACCTGGCAACCGCTTATCCAATTATCTTCAAACTTTCCCAGACATACTGTCCTCTGGCTGCATATGTTCAGGCTGAAAGCAGCTCAGAGTCAAAAGCAGACTTAGAACAGAAACTGTCTTAAAACTTTAAATTATAACATCATGCCTGGTAATACACCGTGAACTGTGCACTTAGAGTGTAATTAGAACCAGATGTTTTTCTCTCCCTCCCTCGGTCGTGGAACTAGCAATTTCACAGTGCATGTAATTCTGGTCCAAGTTCAGCCTGCACTTTGCGACTCAGATGCATATGGGACAGGAAACATTGGCACTCCTCAGTTTGCAACCCAAGAGGATTCAAGGTCAGAGGTGAAATCCACATTCTTCCTCGCAGCCAGCATGGCCCACGTATAATGCACACCACACACACAAAAGGTGTGGGTGGTTAGAATGGCAGCTCCCCTGCTGTTAATGGACTTAGAAAACTCGTCCCTTCCACAGGCACAGCTGGAAGAATCGACTCCACGGTGCTGATATTAGCACTGTCTCCGGCCAGGCCAGGGTTCCCAGCCTCATCCTGGCTCCATGTTACAACAGAAGAAAGTTCTGGGAGCCCCTCTGGCATTTAGGAATATTAAAAGGGGGGGTAATGATCCCCTGAAACCTGTTTTTGACCCCACTGGGGATCATGACCCCCAAGCTGAGAACCCCTGAGCTAGGCTATTGTATGTATTGGAGCAGATGAGTCATTTACACCAAGGGTACAATGAAAGTCTGGGTGGAGGGGAGAGTAGTTATATGTCAGTGAGTACAGTGGGCCTGGGTCTTTTCCACTGCTTTACTGTTTCTCTTCTGACCCTCCTGTGATCTCTCCCGCCTGGGAATGGCCTTGCTGATGAGTCCTGTCTGTAGAGCTGAGGTCTTTCCTCAACCCCCCACTGTACCTTATATACTCAAGTGCACGGTCAGTGTCTATGTGAGTCACTGAATTCTGCAGATCTTTAATGACTGAAATGAGGGGGCCATGTCATATGTGAGCTGGCTTCTAAGTGAACATCACATGGTGGCCGGCTCTTTAAGGAATTTTGGTCTAGCTCCACCTATGACTAATCAGCTGTCACCTCCTTCAGCAAGTCAGCAAGTCGCCAGCTGAGCTGAGAGCTATGAGGAATAGGAAGATTTCTGTAGATGATAGACCCCAATTGACAGGTGAGACTCCCAGGAAGAGGGACTGTGAAGTATAATCCTGCAGGGAGCAGGCTAAGGAGAAGACGGGAGTGGAGAGACTTGCCTTGACTTGACAGGCAGGGCTGCTGGGATTAGATAGGCTCCTGCACGAGGCCGTGGGTCATGGTGAAAGCATGTAGTTGAGGTGCTGAACTTTTGTTAGTCTTATTCTGAAGAAATAAACCCAAGTAGCTGAAGAGAAGGGACTGCAATCCTGTGGCCAGAGGGCATTTTGGTGCATGGGCTGTTGAGTGCCCACTGTCTGACAATGAGCGGATATGATGATGATGACTAATTTATCTGCTCTTTCTTCTCTGACGACTCCTAGCACAGCTGTGGTGGAAATGAGTGGATGGGATGGGTGGTGAGGGGAGAGGAAGATCACACATGGGCAGGTTCCCCAGATGTGACCTCTCCAAATTCCAAAGACAAGTGGTGATGGGAAAGAATGATCTGGTGGAGGAAGAAACTTTCTGGGAAGAAGGAATGGAGGCAGTGCCAGCCATGACTCAGCCTCTGGGAAGCCAGGCATCCAAGGAGTGCTGATTCAAGAGCAGTTTAGGCCTCAGCCTAGGTTTTGCAGGGTGCAGATCTGATGTCTCCCAATGTCTGAGTGTGGTAGGTTCTAACATTGTAGGGTGTCTCTCTGGAAGGTTACACTGCAGCAAAGGGGCCACTTGTGTGTCCTGGGGGCCAGGGGCACTTGCGGCCAGATGCTGTCACATTGCTCTGCTCTTCCTCAGTTCTGGGAGCCTCATTCTGTTGTGGTGTATGTCTGGTGCTGCCATGCAGCTGCCACTGTTATGTCTTTGGTTACTGGGCGCTCCTTATATCAAAACACTTTGACGCCACAGTGTGGTAAATTCAGTACCTATAAGCTTTATTGGTCTCTTATGCACTGCATGGCATAAGCACAGCATTGACTAGACTGTCAAAATCCTGCCCCACAATGCACTGGGCTCTGATGATCCTGGGGATAGATTCTTTGGGACCAGGTCTGTCTGGCTGTTCCAAAGTCCAGTTTAGGGCAAAGGAAGGCATAGCCATGGCACATTACAGCCACAGGAGGTGGGTGTTCCTTTCATTCAATCGCTTTCATGGGCCAGAAATGGCATGGCCCTTCTCCTATGACCAGGTCTTCCTCCACTGTACCACAGGCTCCCTCTAAGGACACGATTCAAGTGCTGTGAAAGGCAGTGGAAAGTTTCCCACTGATGGCCAGGCGAGATGGAGACCTTTGAGTTAGCTAATGTCTGCACAGTTCTTTAACAATGTACATTTGTAGATAGGACTGAGTATCTCTGTGAAGGGGAAAGCTAGGGACCCAGCTCTTGTCTCTCTTTGTTGCCAAGGACACCCCTCTTTTCACTGGGTTCCCCAGATCCTCGTATGTATCTGCACCCACGTCCTGAAAAAGCATCCAGCCTGATATAAATAGGGATAGGGTAAGAAAGAACATTAAAATATAGTAGTAACTGGATGGGACTACTTTAGTGGAGCAGTGGAAGGATTGCATTGGGAAATGGCTTGCTGAGTATTCCAGCATATAAGTCACTCTGGCTGAGATCATAGCAAGTGCTGGACCTCCCAATATACAGCCGTGGTGTGATGGAGTGCACCCCATATTCACACTGTATATATTATTGTAATAATCTTTGTACAACATATGCCTTGCATGGTATCATTGGAAAACTCAATTAACTGGTCAATAATACCAGGATGAAATGTGGGTAGCAACATTCTGTGTAAAGTTATGAATTCCCCCTGAATGTTGTTGGTGGCACATGTTTAAAACCATATAGCCCCGATTAGGCAGAACTGGTCAAGCAGGCCTTAAACAAAGGAATCTGTTCAACTCAATGTGTATATATGTAATAAACAGTGGCCTTGAAACAGCAAGAGGGAGGCAAGGCAAATCTGCAGTTTAGCAAACAACAGCATGAAGTCTCTTTCAGGACAGACCCCCATGTCTCCATCCTCAGAACTGGAAGGAACTTTATCTAGGGATAACCCTCAGGAAAAGGCATTTCAAAGAGTGATTGAACTGTAGAAGTAAGGTGTGATAAATGAAGGGGGAGGGGGATTTCCTTTTATGGACACTCATTTAGCTATAAAGTCCCTCTTGGTGGCTGTTCTCTGCTTGCTTACCTGTAAACAGGGGCGGCTCTAGGCATTTTGCCGCCCCAAGCACGGCAGGCAGGCTGCCTTCGGCGGCTTGCCTGCGGGAGGTCTCCGGTCCCGCGGATTTGGCTGCACGCCTGCGGGAGGTCTGCCGAAGCCACAGGACCAGCGAACCCTCTACAGGCATGCCGCTGAAGGCAACCTGCCTGCTGCCCTCTTGGTGACCGGCAGAGTGCCCTCCGCGGCTTGCCTCCCCAAGCACGTGCGGTGCTGGTGCCTGGAGCCTCCCCTGCCCATAAAGGGTTAAAAAAGTCCCCCAGGTAAAGGAAAAGGAGTGGGCACCTGACCAAAGGAGCCAATGAGAACGCTAGAACTTTTTAAAATGAGGAAAAAACTTTCCTTTTGTGTCTGTTGTTGTTTTCCGGGAAAGAGGGGAACATGGAATAGTTATGCTATGAGAAGCTTTAAGCCAGGTATGATCATAGATCATCAGATCATACCTAGAATGACTTATTTGGAACCCCCAGATGTGTAAGTAGATCAGGAATGTTTAGAAAGACGCGATTAGATTTATTTCTGTTTATTTCTTATGGCTAGTGGACTCATCTGTGCTAACCCCAGATGCTTTTGTTTGCTTGTAACCTTTAAGCTGAACCCCCAAGAAAGCTATTTTGGGTGCTTAATTTTTGGAATTGCTCTTTTAAAATCTAGCAAATGTCTTAAGTTCCAGATGTATTTTTTTCTTTGTTGTGTTTAATAAAATTTACCTTTTTTAAGAACAGGATTGGATTTTTGGTGTCCTAAGAGGTTTATGCACATGCTGTTTAATTAGCTGGTGGCAACAGCTAATTTCCTTTGTTTTCTTTCTCCTCTCTTCCCTGAAGAGGGGGCTAAAGGGCTTGAGGGTACCTCACAGGAAGAAATTCCCAAGTGTGCCTTCCTGGGTTCCCAAAAAGGGGTTTTGCATTTGGGTGGTGGCAGCATTTACTAAGCCAAGGTCAGAGAGAAGCTGTGACCTTGGGAGTTTAATACAAGCCTGGAGTGGCCAGTATTAATTTTTTGAATCCTTGTGGGCCCCACCTTCTGCACTCAAAGTGCCAGAGTGGGGAATCAGCCTTGATAGGGGCAACCCCCACCCCCCCAAGTTCTCTCTCCCTACCCATCTCTCTCCTTTTCATCTAAGACGACAAAAGAAACAGTCATTGGGCTTTCGGAGCAGATCCTGACCTGACACTTGCTCAGCATTGTTACTGGTAACCTGTGGTAAGAACTTCCCCTTGAAACAAGTCTGGTTGGTTAAGTTTAGAAAGCATTTTCTCTTTATTTCTCTTGTAACCAATTCTGATGTCAGTGCCGTATGCTTGAACTCACGTAAAGCCTATCTATCTCGGTGTAGTTAAACTAACTTGTTTTATTCTTTAATCAAAACTAAACCAATGCTGTGAACTATGCGGGTAACTCCACTGATGGTAGCAAACTGCTGTATGTTGCTCACCTTAGAGGGGCAATGGACCTAGTATGGACCTAGCCCAAAGAGAGGGTTGGACAGTGCAGAACACACGTTTTTGGGGGAAATCCCAAGACTGGGTGTGTGTTTGGGTTACCCTGCAAGCGGTAACCAAGCGCAGTGGAAGTTGGAGTGTGGCTGGTGTGTGCCGATAGGCTACTGGGGTCAGAGTTCTGGACCTGGGCTGTGGCTATACAACGCACAGCCTGCAGGTCACTTGTGGCTCAATCAGCACACAGTGTGGCCCATGTGACATCCTCAGCGCCATACAGGTAGTATATATGTTGTGTGGATGCATCCCACAGAACACATAGAGGGCTGCTTATGCGGCTCTGTTATGGTATAAATCCCCACTTTGAACCTTAGAGTTTAAAAGATGGGGTACCAGCATGAATTTTTCTAAGCTTAATTACCAGCTTAGATTCTATAGTGCTGCCACCAACCAGGACTTGGAGTGCCTGGTACACTTTGGTTCCCCCAAAACCTTCCCTGGGGACCCTAAGACCCAGACCTCCTGGATCTTAACACAAGGAAAGTAAACCCTTTCCCCCACCGTTGCCTCTCCCAGGCTTTCCCTCCCTGGGTTACCCTGGAAGATCACTGTGATTCAACCCCTTGAATCTTAAAGCAAAGGGAAATGCACCTTCCCCACTCCTCTTTTCCCCTCCCCAAGAGGTAATACAGATTCAAGCTCCGTGAATCTAAAACAGAGGAAATTCCACCTTTCCCCCTCCCTTCTCTCTCCCTGTCTCCCACCAATTCCGTGGTGAGTACAGACTCAATTCCCTTGAGCCTCAACAAGGGGAAAAAATCCATCAGGTCTTAAAAAAGAAAAGTTTTTAATAAAAGAAAGAAAAAAAGTAAAAGTTGTCTCTGTAATTTAGATGGTAAATGTTACAGAGTCTTTTAGCTTATAGACACTAGAGAGAAGCCTTCCCCCCAGCACAAATACACATTAAAATCCTTCCAGCCAAATACACATTTGCAAATAAAGAAAACAATCAAAAAGACTAAACTGCCTTTGTACTTGTACTCACTATCTGAACAGCAAATTAGAAAGCCTGTAGGTACGTCTGGTTACTCTCAGAACCCAGAGAGAACAACAGACAAAGAAAACACACAAAACAAAGACTTTCCTCCACTGAGATTTGAAAGTATCTTGTCTTCTGATTGGTGCTCTGGTCAGGTAGTCCAGGTTCATTGCTTGTAACCCTTTACAGGTAGAAGAGACATTAACGCTTAACTATCTGTTTATGACAGGCCCACAATGGTAAATAGGTGAGCCACTGCTGTACACAGATACTCCGTGTCCTTCATGCTGTCACGCTGTTTGTGAGAAGCCCAGGTTGCGCGCTACAGCAGCAAAGCATTGTGAGGTACCCCAAGTTGCAGGCAGGGGTGACCCAGGCCCTCACTGGTCTGGATTGCGCCCTGCAATGTCGCATCTGGGACATCCCCTCCAAGTTCCTCACCAGGACTTTGTTTTTCTACAGTGGACACAGTCCCCAGAGACTGTGTCCCAGGTGCTACCCCGAGCCTGGTGCATGCTGGGGCAGGATGCTGGGGAGTTATTCTGTGCAGCACAGAAGTGCCCAGTAAAGTCTGTGATAGTGTCAGGCCTCTCTATGGAGTCCAAGCCCTCTACGGAACTCCCAGGGCAGAGTTGAACAGTAAAACCCTGTGGAAATGGTGCCAGCTGCATTGCTTCTTACCACCCCTTCTCCCACCTTACCACTCCTGCCCTTCCCCCCAAGAGAAGTCTGGGAGAACAAAAGCCTGCCCAAGTTTGCCTTTAGTATAATACTGAGGCCCTGCTCACTTGTACACATCTGCTGTCCCATGGCACTTTCCTCAAGAGGCAGGGTGGTAACCCCAGCGTTCTGGCCTCATTCCAACTCTGATAATTACATTTTGCCTCTTGAAATCCCCTCTGATGCTTTCAGTTGGCTACGGTATTCTTCACTTCCTGTCCTAAACTGTCAAACAGCTGCCATGTTCCATCTCGGAGTGGCTACACTTTGGTAACGGATGCAGTAGCCCCTCTCTGTCTATCCCACACTGTGATGGGTAGTGCTTGAGGATCATTTGGGCTGGAATGTGCTGTAGCTCATGTGAAGGCTTGTTTGAAATGAGGGCACCACTTTCAGTTATGATTTGTCCTCTTTCCTCCTCTTCCTTTTTCCTTCCTCCTTGTCCAATGTCCTGCTTTGACAAAAGCCACAGCCCAGGAACTGTAAGCTGCCCTGAACGGCTGGGATGCTCTTATTTGCTGGGGATGTTGCTTTAATACTCCAAGCCAAGGTCTCGGCCCTGGTCAATGGGAACTTTGCCACTGACTTCACTAGAACTAGGATTTGGCCCTTAAAAAATGTTACAGTAAAGGCAGCTGCATCCAGTTGTTGAACCTGAACCATTTCTAGCAAGTGGATCTTTGTCTTTCTTCAGAGACTCATTAAACTTCCTCAAAGGGGACCAAAGGTTGTAGCAGTTACCCTGCAACAATGAGCTACTTGACCTCAGGCACCATGATTGTGTGATCCATGAGCCAGGCCGGGATCTGCGCCAAAATATCCTGCACTGTAAAATGGACGTGCATGATGCCCTGCCTCTGGAATTCCTAATCCACTCAGACCCAGGCAAAGGGCACCATGCTAATTTCCTAACAAAGCAGCACTAAGAGCATTCCCCCTCCCGAGGGAGAAAAGAGGATCTCTGCTTTATTCCTAAATGGCCCAGCAAGCTTTCTCTTTATAGCAGCAGGGAGAAATGTGCAAACCACAGGAGTGGAGGTAGACTGCAGTAGACTGCAGTAGAGCAGCAGCTGTGGCCAGGGAGCTGACTCCTCAGAAACCTTCACCGCAGGCTTTCTGCTGGCTCAGGCATTTTGTCCTGCATCGCTCTCCCCCTTCCCACCCTTTTCACTGGAGTTGACGCTGTTCCCTGTTAAGCAGGATGAGAAATGCCAGCTGTTCCAATAGCTCAGGCCCCTCCCAGAGCAGTGATCTGAGCCACACATCCAGCGTCGCTGATACCTGAGAACAGAGCCTGTTCAGCATGTGCTCCCCAGTAGAAGCTCCCTCTGCAAAGTGCCAGGCAAACTCACTTTCTGAGCCAGCTTCTTTCCTGTATCCAGCTTCTGCTGCATGCAGCAAAGGGGCAAAGTCGCCTGGCAGCTACTTACAGCTCCCTCGCTCTCTGTCCAGCCGCAGGTACAAGTTAGAGCATCCTTTGGGCTGCTGTAAGGTGTGCCAGTGGGCAAGAGTCACTGCCTTTCTCCAGCCTGGACTGACAGGCCCCTGTGCCGGAGGCTGTGGGGAAGGGAGAGGTATGAGCTAATTCTGCTGGATCTATATCAGCTGGAGGCACTCCCCCTGCCAAGTTTATTCCCAGCTAAGGGGCAGTCCCCAATCCCTTTCCACCACCTGAATGAAACAAGTGCGAGAATCTGTTCCTCTATGTCTGCAAACAGCTCAGAGCTCTGAGATTTGTTGTTCTTGTAGCCTGGGTATCTAGCAACTGCTTCTGCACGTGCCAGCCAGTGCTGTTCCTTGGCTGCAGTTGCAGAGGGAATTGGCTGCCACCTCCTTCTCCCTCACTGGTTTCCTCCATGCCCTGAGACCCCAAGACATTTGTGAGACAGAGGCAGCTGTCTCAGGCCCTGGGCTTTCACAGAGAGATGGATGCAAAGATTGGAGAAATTGCTCACCAAGCAGGGGTCAGGTTGAGCCAGTCCAGGCTTGTATGTTATAGCAGCACTTTTCTCATAGCTGCTATGGGCTGTGCAGAATTTAAGCTTTTACTAAAATGAACACACACAAAAACACCTGCGTTTCCAGTCCTAATGGGGCTGAAGTAAGCCTCGTGTGTGGACCGACGTGGCGCTGTGTGACAGTTTGCAGCCGCTCAGCCCAAAGAGAGAGGGGTCCACCCTATTCGTTAAGGAAGGATGAGATTTTGGTCAGTTGAATCCATTATGGTCTGGGCAGGCTGGTCCTTAGGCAGAGGATACAGCAGATAATGAACTGATCATCTCAGCTTCCCTTGTCTGAGGCATCACTCACTCCTTTAACTCCATCCTCAACGCCGGCTTTTATCTTATTGCTTTATTATGCTGGTTATTAACTTTCAAGATTTGGATCTTTCTTAGGGGGTTCTAGTAAATATTATACATGTCACCAAAGTGCTCCCAGCATCACATCATGCTTCTTCCTGCATCATTGCACTTTTGCTCTTGTCACAGGGAAGCTGCAGTGATTTTTTTTTTTAAACACCAAAGGTAACTGAATAATAGGCCCTGCTCCTGCAATCTGATCCTTGACCCCTTGTAGCCCATTGACTGCCTACTCCATGTAGGAGTGAGGCTCCACCCAAATGGATCAGAGCCTAAGGTTACAAGGCCTGAACCTCAGCTGGGGGAAGTCCAGTAACCTGCACATTGGTACCAGATGTGCAAGCTCAGCACCAAGCATGCACCCAGTGTGCTGAGCTTTTCTGGAAATCTGGCCCCATGTAGCGTCCACAACTCATATTCCAAATGGGAGGGTGGCTGCAGGCTGCATGCAGAGCTCTCAGGGTCGTTTGGCTGGCAGGCTTCATCTCAGCCCCTCCTGCAGTAGGAAAGAAGAAAAGGGAACTCTATTTTCATACTGAATCACATTTCTGGTTTTGAAACCTTGTGTCGAAACAGATGCTAAAAAAAGCAGAGAGGCCCAGCGCCCTGCCAGACCTGAGACAGCCCTGGCTCGGGTACCATGCATGCATTGCAGGCACCCAGACAGGCCAGCTGTGCTTCCCTGCCTTGCCTCCTGCCCTGGGCTTCTCCTCTGAGATCCTGATCTGCAGCCAGCTCTGTCACAAGCCCAAACTCTACGAGGTGAAAGTGGGGGAAGGAGGGTCATGGGGCTAGAGCATGAGGCTGGGAGTCAGGCATTTGGGGTTCTGCTCAGCTGCTGACTCCTTCTGTGACTTTGTGCAAGTCATGGCACCATTCAGTGCCTCAGTTTCCCTGTCTGCAAAGTAGAGATGATGACCACACTGAGCTAATGGAAAATGCCCTCAGAGCTTGTGATGTAAGATTGAAACTAAATACCACGTATCAGCTAGAGGGAAGGAGTCGGGAGAATCCACCTCACTTCACACTCTCACATTGGAATTGATGCCTAGTAGAATCTGATTCATATGGTTGGATTGATTTTCCTGTTTATGTTACAAAAACTTTGAACAACAAAGGGAAAGATAAGGAAGAAAACAGACTGGTAGGTAATTCTAGTGGCTGCAGCATCCACCTCTTCCTCCTCCCACGTGAAATATTTTCCCCAACAGGAGAGCTTTAGAGAGAGACCCTCTACTCAACCTCCCTGACTGCAGGGAAGGGGCATCTGGCACTGCTCTCATTGAACCCAGCACTGCTTGCTCTGATGGGTTCTGGAGGCCACGCAGCCTTTCATGGCTGGGGAGACAGTCACAGATGTGCTCTCTTTGAGATCAGTAAAGGACAAAAGAGGGAAGGCCAAAGGAGTGGTGTTCAGATATCACCGAATAGAACAGAAGCGATCTTGAGAAAACGTAGCAATTGAGTGTAGTGCATTATAACTGCTAGGGAGAGCTGGTATACAGGAAAATGGCAACTATGCTGTCTGAATAACTCCATCATTGGAGTTTAGTGGCAGGGACTGGGTTCTTTTAAGGAGGCTGGATACCACAGCAATAAACTTGGGTTGGTCAAAGATTTTTCACTGAAACTCTTTTTGGATAGAAAATTGGATTTCTGACTTCTAGTTTGCAGCTGATTTTTTTCTTATTGTTGACAAAGTCCAAGTTGTCCATAGAGTTTTCCTCAACATTTTCTGTGAGGGGATTTTCTGACCAGCTCTAACCCTGACTAATGTGCCCTTAGCACAGGTGACTCAAGTCACAGGGCTCCCAGTGCTGATGCCAGACTGCACCCTGGCACCATACCTCCTGTGGTGGATTGCTTGTTTCTAAACCCCAGGCAGTACCACCAATCCCAAACATTTAAAACCATGAGTCAGGCTTCAAAAGTCATGAGATCAGCTTCAAAATCAGAAGTTGTTTTTTTAAACCCCCCCCCCCCCCAAAAAAAAAAAAAAAACCAGCTATGGGTTCTTTTAACCGATGTTCTTGTTCCTGAGCATTTTGGGTACACTTGGATCATATTTTCAAGTGATCATAAGGGCCAGAAACTTCCTTTAAAAAAAAAAAAAAGAGTGGAGGGCTTATCTACACTTTAAATGCTACAGCAGCACAGCTGTGCTTCAGTGCAGACACTCATTACAATGACAGGAGAGGTTCTCCCATTGGCATAGTTAATCTACCTCCCCGAGAGGTGGTAACTATGTTGACGGAAGAATTCAAACTAACTTTTGAGTCTAGACCTGATCTGAGAGTCTTATACAGTCACATGACTCCAGCCACTGGAGCATTAAGAAAAGCACCAAATATTGTGAGGTGCACAATAAAATCATGACTTGGTAATTCTCGGTGTGTACCCAAGCAATCATGCTCTGCATGCTGCTGACAGAGCACATTTGCTACAAGCTGCCTAACTGCCTCACCCAGCCCTGGTCAAAAACAATAAAAAATAAAAACTGGAGGTGGCCCACGTTCAAAGTACTTTTTGTAACATAGGGCTTGAAAGGGGTGATTTTTCATTTCTTCTATATTGTTATTTTTTAAAATTGTTTGACCATTTTGAATATTTTCATTTTTTATTCTCTGTTTTTCCATTTCCCCCCAGAATAGAGGGCAGAGGGAGGAAAAAAGGCAGTGAATGTGATGAAATGAATTAAAGTGACTTTTTTCATTTTCCAGTTTAATTATAAAACAAATAGGAATTTTTTATGGGAAAAGCAAAATTTGTTAGTGAAAATTTCCATTTTTCTACAACAGCAACAAAACAACATTTCATCTGGAGCCAGAGAGCAGTCCTGACAGGGAGGCAGATATCTGAGGCTGTGAAATAATCTCCCAAGGGAAGGTGAGAAACCTCACTGCTTGGGGCATTTGGAGGTAGAACGGACAATGCCTTGGAACAAGGCTCTGTTAGGTCCTTCTCTCTATGCCCTCGATGGAGGTGGTCTGAGATAACCCAGACCTCAACATACTATGTCCCTGTTTTCTACAGTTTGCAAACATTATGGTGCCTTTCCCACAGACACTCTGGCCCTTTGCTCCTACCCCTTGTATCCTGGGGGAAGCCCTGCCACATGAGAAAGGGGGCTGGAAAGGAAGGGATAGGTGCAGCTTCCCAGGGAAAGAATCCCTGTGACATCTAAAGCCAGGAGTTAGAGTTCAGAGTCACATCCACTCTCAGCAGCATGGGACATACCCAGGGAATCCTCGTCCTGAAGACTCCATTGCGGCCCCTCATGTGCAGCAGGGTTGCTCCCTGTTCACTTGCCTGATATCCCCTTGGTGAATCTGACACTGACCCCACATGCCGTCCAACTCCCAGTTCCTTCTCAGGGCCTCCACGGCATAGGGGTTCCACTCAGAAGCATGGACAAAGGAAGCACAGGCATGAACCAGGTACGGCAATGTGAAATAGCCAATCCCTTAGGACAGAGGATGATGGCGCAGTCCCACAGCAGCCCTGGCTGGCAGTTTCCTGCAGCCCTCCAGTATGGGATCAAAGCTCTCCTTGATTAAATGAGCTGACTGGAGACCTATAAGCCATGTCATGGTCATCACGAAGGCCGCACCCTGGAATAAAGGGGGGGAAGTTCCACTGAGACATGCTGATAGCAGCTGCACAGGGGCCCCTACTGGAAAGATGCTGCCAGTGGGTGGCATTACTGGATGGAGAGTGAGGACCAACATATGAACACTGAGAATGACCTGGACTCTTTGTGACTGATTCTAACAGCAACAGCGGGCAGGTTGTGGCTGTCTGGGGCCAGGCTGATCCAGGTTAGGGCCTGCAGGGAGTAGCAGTGAATTGGGGCTGCTGGAGAGGGATTCAAGGCAGGATCTAGGTTGGCCAGGAGGAGTGGGGGCAAGGCAATAGCATTGCATGGCCCAAGAGACTGGGAAGCAGCAATGCTTTGGGTCAGAGAAGAGGCCTATCTGGGGCAGTTGTTCCCAATCTATGTAAATCACATAGCTGATTAAATTACCACAGAGTTTCCCTGTAGTTCTGAGCTTCCTGCCCTGCTTTTGGTGGCATGAGGATGAAAGGACTCCCCTGAGAGATAAACAGTGTGACAAAGTTCCTCCTCTACCTTGGTGGGTCCTGCGCTTACTGGCAGATTTGCTCACCTCAGTGATCTTCCCCTCTGGTGGAACCCACAGTTTGGGTCAACTCCTCCTATGTCTGATCAGGAGTTGGGAGGTTTGGGGGGAACCCAGGCCCACCTTCTACTCCAGATTCCAGCCCAGGGCCCTGTAGATTGCAGCTGTCTATAGTGCCTCCTGTAATAGCTACAGGACAGCTACAACTCCCTGGGCTACTTCCCCATGGCCTCTTCCAAACACCTTCTTTATCCTCACCACAGGACCTTCCTCCTGGTGTCTGATAATGCTTGATTGTCCAATAATTCCTCAGTCCTCCAGTAGCACACTCTCTCAGTCTCAGCTCCTCACAAGCACTCCTTCTCCTCTGGCTCCTCCCTGCCTGATTGGAGTGAGCTCCTTTTTAAACCCAGGTGCTCTGATTAGCCTGCCTTGATTGGCTGCAGGTGTTCTAATCAAAGTAGCTATCTCCACTGCCTTCTAGAAAGATCTTAATTGGCCCCAGGTGCCTTGATTAACTTGGAGCAACTGCCATTTGGTTACCACGGTCCTATTGGCATCCAGCGGGGTTGGGCGGGCGAAGCTCGCCCACTTCTAAAGGGCCTCCCCCAGCCTAAGGGGAGGACCCACAGGTCTGGGACACCAAATAATTACGGGGGACAACTAATGAAAAAAAACAGGATCGGGAGTGAGGTCATAGGGCTAAACGAAGGGAACCTGATGGGGACACCGAGCAGAGAACCCCGGACAACGCCCACTGCTCCTCGAAGGCGTCAAGGGAGCCAGTGGACGCCGCCCAGAGGTACTCTGCCCGGATGCATGAGCAGACGGAGGAACGGAAATAGGCCCTACAGTCGCAGGAAATCCCGTCGGCCAACCTCCTCTCCCAGGTGTTGTAGATGGTCAGTTTGGCCAGGGCCAAGAGGAGGTTGAGAAGGAGATCCCGCGACTTCGTGGGGCCACGGATGGGGAGCGTGTAGATAAAAAGATGAGGGGAAAAGTGCAACCAAAAACGCAGGAAAATATTCAGGAGGAGCCGGAACAGGGGCTGCAACCTGGCGCACTCCAAATAAACATGTGCCAAGGTCTCCTTCTCACCACAGAAAGGGCAGGTGCTAGGGACAGATGTGAACCGCGCCAAGTACACGCCCGTGCTCACGGCTCCGTGAAGGAGCCGCCAACTGATATCCCCGGTGGGCCTCGGGACCAGGGCAGAGTACAAGCTGGCCCACCGGGGCTCCTCACCCTCTAGAGGCGGCAGGAGGTCCCACCATTTGGTATCGGGGCGGGACGCGAGGGTGAGGTAGTGAAGGGTATGGAGCACGAGCGAGTACAGATGTTTCCGTGGCGCGGTCTGGAACAAAACTGGCTGCAGATCATGCAGCCGGCTGGCAGTGAAAGGGTGAGGGGGCCGATTGGGTCCACGGGGCAGGGGCCCGATAAAAATGTCCACGGGGCCTGGGGTGGAGGGTGGGCGGGGCGTGCCCTCTCGCAGGACCCGGTCGAGGTAAGCCCGAGCAGCGGGCAGTAAAGCGGCCTTCACCTCCTGAAGTACGCGCTGGGGAGTACGAGGTCTGGAGAGCCCCATGCGCTGAGCGAGCGTCAGGGGATCCAGCCAGTCTCCCCGGTCGTAGTCCAGGAGGTCTCCGACCCTGGTGACTCCCGCCGAGACCAACCTCTGGCACACCGTGGGGGACTCCGCCACCTGCACACGAAGCTGGGGATTGTGTAGCAGGGGCTCCGCGAGGAGGTCAACCCCCACGGTGGCCGCCACGGACCTGGTCGTTGAAAAGAGCTTCCAGGTCTGGAGGAGGTCTTGGTAGAAGACCGGCAGCCCGGAGAGGTCTCGCGGAAGACCTCTCGGATGGAGGTAAAAGAGCTGCCGGTCGTATCGGAGCCCTCGGAAGCGGCGGAGGAAGGCGTGCGCCAATACGCTCCACGCCGGACTACCCGCACCAAACAGGAGCCTCTGCAGGGCCTGGAGGCGGAAGACATGGACCTGAGTGCGTAAGCACTTCAGGCCCTGCCCCCCCTCCTCCAGGGGCAGGTAGAGGACCCCTGCAGAGACCCAGTGCGTCCCTGGCCAAAAGAACTCCAGAATCACCGTCCGGAGGTTGGCCAGGAAACCCGGGGCCGGGACCAGGGTGTTGAGTCGGTACCAGAGCATGGACAGGACTAGTTGATTAAGCACCAGTGCCCTCCCCCGAAGGGAGAGGCACCGGAGTAGTCCTGTCCATTTCCGGAGCCGTTCCGTCACCCTGCCCTGCAAATCCTGCCAGTTCTCCGGCGGAGACGGATGCGTGGCAGAAAGGTAAATGCCGAGATAGAGCAGCGGACCCGCGCTCCACCGGATGGCCTGAAGCGCAGGTGGGAGGGAGCTCGCCTGCCACCCGCCCCCGACCACCAGGCCAGAGCTCTTGACCCAGTTGACCCGGGCAGAGGAGGCCGCCGAGTACACAGCCTGGCAAGCCTCCACCCGCGCCAAGTCGCCCGGGTCCTGGACCACGAGGAGCACATCGTCAGCGTATGCTGACAGGACCAGCCGCAGCCCCAGCTCCTGAAGCACCAACCCCGTCAACCTCTTGCGGAGGAGACAGAGGAAGGGCTCGATCGCCAGAGCGTACAGCTGGCCCGAGAGGGGGCACCCCTGCCGCACTCCCCGCCCGAAGCTGACCGGCTCGGTCAGGGTCCAGTTGAGCCTGACCAGACACTCCGCAGAAGCGTACAGCACCTGCAGAAAACCCACAAACAGGGGTCCGAAGCCGAACGCTCGCAGAGTGCCCAGGAGATACCCGTGATCCATCCGGTCGAACGCCTTCTCCTGATCCAGGGACAGGAGGGCGAACGACAGACCATCCCTACACCCCAATTCCAGAAGGTCCCGGACCAGATACAAGTTATCAAAGATGGTGCGGCCCGGGACGGTGTAGGTCTGGTCTGGATGGACCACGTCCGCCAGCACGGACCCTAGCCGCATCGAGATGGCCTTCGCAACAATTTTGTAGTCCGTGCTGAGGAGCGAGACGGGACGCCAATTCCGTCGGTTACCACGGTCCTAGGGATTTGTTTAGCATGGGGCTAACATACCTGTTCCTCAGTACTTTACTGTAGCCATCTGGCCTTGCCCCATCACAACAGTCACTGTTTCCCAAGGGGAAATGATTGTGACTCACATGCTTTGCTCCCAGAGACCCGGCAAACTCATCACAACAGACAGGTCTGAGTTTTATTCGCAGAGCTCTGAAGAGGGAGACAGGGATGGGCTTGGGGACTCTACAAGGAAGGCATCATTTCCCCCTTTTGGAGCAGGGAGTTTCGTTTGCTTGTTTAATGCTATTGGAATTTAGCCCTTTTAGCTCTGGGTGTTTTTTCCAGCCAGCTGCTGGGGAAGCAACTAGCAAGCCCTGTGCAGATCAAATGGAATCTTACTATTCCTTGCAATCCCATCTTCCACTGAACCCAAGTGAAATGCTTTGCTCCATCAGTGCCCCTGGGATCCCTGCCCTGGAACCCCTCAATAGTCAGGGGCTGCTAGGGAGGAGCAGAACTCACTGATCTCAGGCAGCCCTGTTATTGCTGAGCTCAGTCAGAAAGCTGCCGACAGTCCCAGCACGTGCTCCCCAGTGTAACAGGATCACAGGTGTGCTGTGGGGACAGAAAATCACTGCCCCCCCTCGCTTCCCTCAGCCTGGGTCCTTCTCAATCCCCTAGGGAGTGGAAATGGAGTTAAGGAAGCGCCTACTCTGGCTCCTGGGCAGAATACGAAACATGCACCAATGTTTTCACCAAAACGAATAGGGAACCAGTAGCATTAAAAATCATTAAGAACATAAGAATGGCCATACTGGGTCAGACCAAAGGTCCATCTATCCCACTATCCTGTCTTCCAACAGTGGCCAGTGCCAGGTGCCCCAGAGAGAATGAACAGATCAGGTAATCGTCAAGTGATCCATCCCCTGTTGGCCATTCCCTGCTTCTGGCAAACAGAGGCCAGGGACACCATCCCTGCCCATCCTGGCTCATAGCCATTGATTGACCTATCCTTCATCAATTTGTCTAGTTTAAACAAGCCCTGCCACCCTTCTTACAGAGGGATGGGAAGCTGTCCAGCCTCCCTGTCATTCCTGTACTGTACATGCCTTCGTGTGCATGCTAACATTGCCCCCTGGTGGTCAAAGTCCAGAGAAACAAGGGTCTATAACCGGTATCCCTCCACCAGTTTTGGTTCACTAATACAGCATGTGACCCACTCCACTGGATAATGACCCACTTATCTGAAGAATGAGATCATATCTTCTCAAATGGTGGTTCCCAACCCGTTCAGGCAACTCAGCTTGTTTATTTGACCTCAGCTATTCCAGGCAATGCCTGCTATCTCCCATCGGATTATGCACATCCTAAACTTTCATGGGCCTTGGAACTGCTCCAAACCCTCTCCCAATCCCTGCTCCCACCAGCATGGTAGTCTCATACTGGAACACAGGACTGTCCGTCTCAATGCTAGCAAGATAAGGCAAGACCTGGAGAAGAGGAGGATGCTACCTCCTTGAATCTCCGACCCTGCTCCAGCAGCTGGTCTCTGCTACTTTCTGTGCATTCAAATTAATATTTTCTTGTACTGCAGAACTCAACGCTCTGGGTAGAGAACATCATTATTGGCTTCCTGACCTACCTGGGTGTCCTTGGTTCCTGCTGCTGAAAAGCATCAATTAGCTTCTTTTCCTAGCCCCCTGCTCCCCAGCTGTGGACAGAGAACGTATCGTCTTCTGGTGCAGAGGTCAGGGTGAAAGGATGCCATTTCAAGTGGGAGGCAGAGAGACAACTGGTGAAAATATATGGGCCCATTTCCATGCTGAACCCTTCTTGTTCACCTGTAGTTCTAAAGCTTTTGATGAGTGCATGACAGCTTGTGGGAAAGGCACATCAGCCAATCATGAGTATGTCCCACCCAGCTGCCACTACAGCTACACCACTGCTTACAGGGGTTGGAGTAGCTGAGTGCCCTCTGCCCCAGCAGTGCTCCTTCCCCATTTCCTACGGTGACTTCTGCTGGGAAAGGCTGGGTTTGGAATGGGGCTAGCCAGCCCTGTTTGGTTAGCACCACCCTGCTGCACCTAGGTGCTGGACTTCAGAGGAAGAAATCCCAGCAGCAGGTGGGGGCTGGTTGGTGAAGAGAGCTGCCAAGCTACTCAGAGATGGGGTAAGAAGCCTGGCTTGGCCTAGAGCAGGGATGGGCAACCCTTGGCACGCGGCCTATCAGGGAAATCCACTGGCAGGCCGAGATGGTTTGTTTACCTGCAGTGTCCACAGGTTCAACCGATCGCAGCTCCACTGGCCGCGGTTCGCTGTTCCAGGCCAATGGGGGCTGCGGGAAGTGGCAGCCAGCATATCCCTCAGCCAATGCCACTTCCTGCAGTTCCCATTGGCCTGGAACAGTGAACCGTGGCCACTGGGAGCTGCAATCAGCCAAACCTGCAGACGCTGCAGGTAAACAAACCGTCCTGGCCCCCCAGCAGATTTCCCTGATGGGCCACGTGCCAACGTTTGCCGATCCCTGGCCTAGAGAATGTGGGAAGGCTCTAACCTGCCAGAGTTAGGAGGGAAGGCTTGGCCTGAGTTGTTGGGTTGATTGGTGCCTAGGAGCTGGTGGCTAGGCGGTAAAACAGGCTGCTGCTGGGGCCTGCCTGCAAGGAAGGGGGCTGAAGGCTGAGCCCAGAGGAGCTACAGATTTTCTAGTTTTGGTGCTGGTTTGTACTTGGACAAAGGAGCTCGGTTACCCTGCAAGGAGTAAAAACATAAATGTGACTTGGATGGAGAGCCAACTCCCCTCCCCAGTCCATGGGACTCCTGCAGAGGAGGGTGAGGTGGAAACACTGCAATGCCAGCCTTTGCCCTCGGGGTGCTCTGGCATGGTGAGTTGTGTACACCCCAGCTGGAGAGAAGCTGAGAGGGGTAGCTGTGGGAAAATAGGGTTTTATTTCTTGATCTTCATAATGGAGTGGGGCAGATGAAAGCTACATCCTTAAGGGGAAGTGACTGTGCTGATGCCCCCCTTACCTTTGTAACAATGACCCTCTGCTGAATGTGAGAACCATTACACCTTCTCACAGACCTAGAGAAGGATTGGCGCCAGCCCCACTACTGGGACTGTGCAGACAGAAGGGAGTTATACAGTGCGAGGGCCTTCCTGCCTCAGGTGGGAGCTGAGTGGAGGTTTGGTGGTGGAGGGCACCAATGTTCCTCCGGGGAGATGCCCAGCTCAAATGCTCCTGTGTAATGTTTTGGGCAATGTATGATGAGACATGGCTCTATCCTGGCACAGTGTGACATGGCAGCCCCAGCACTGATAGTAGTAGCTTGTGCTATAGAGAACTGTCCCACTCAGTTTGATTCAGGTTCTCCTAGCACTCTCATCACCAGGGTATTTGTGCACCTTTTCAGCTGGAGCTCCCAATACACTTGGCAGATGTTATTTAAGCCTTGCACCTCCCCTCCCCCGTACAGTAGGCAATTATTATTATCATCCTCATTTTACAGAAGGGGAAAACTGAAGCACACTGCTGCCATTTCTCACCTACTCCATCAGGCAGGGAACCAGCAAGGAAGAGGTGGGTTGGCCTTTGGGGTGGTGTGTTGATGAGCAGTGCCTGAAAAGTTGAGCTGGGTTGAGACAGGCAGCTGTGGGGAGGCTGGGAGTGGGTCCTGTGTGGGTTACTTGGCATGGAGAGGGTGAGAGAAATTAATCTCTCAGGACTCAGACAGGGAGTGTTCTCTGATCTTATAGGGTTTGTCCTTCTTGGTAGGCCAGAGAGAGAGCCACAAAACAAGTACAGCATAGACAGCGATGGTGCAAGCTCCCCCATACTGTGCTGGTGGCCCCCTGACCAGGAAGAACCACTTCTGTGGGGGGAGAGGTAGTGAACCCCCATGACTAATTCAGTCCTTGATCTCTGCTGAATCTACTTACGAGGTTCCAGTTAGTGGTTTGATGATGTGGCCTTTGGGAACTGGGCTGAGACCACAAAACTCCTTACACAAAGGACAGCAGCAGCCATCAGATGGCAAAAACTGTCAGTCCCTAAAGGCCTGGGCTGGGAATTCAACTAGTGCCCTAGACGTGAACAGGTCTATAGCCTCCTTAGAATTCCCTGACCCATCTAATCACCCAGAGGTGGAGCAGTAGATCTGTTATCTTCAGACCTATTTTATTTCTTGTGGCTTCAGTCATTCTTGCAAGGTGCTGTCGCTGAGGACTAGTCTACACTGGCAACGCTAAAGCACTGCCACGGCAGTTCTTTAACATGCCTTGTGTGGGCGCTCTAAAAAACCCACCTCCATGAGAGGCGTAGGTACCAGCATTGAGAGTGCGGCTCCCAGCGCTGGTGCATTGTCTAGACGGGCACTTTACAGCGCTGAAACTTGCTGCGCTTGGGGGAGGGGGAGTGTTTTTTCACATCCCTGAACAAGAAAGCTGCAGCGCTGTAAATTGCCAGTGTAGACAAGCCCTGAGTTCTGATCCAAGCCAGTGTCTTTGCTTTCATTTAATCAATATGCTAATGAAATTTAGTCTTTCCCGGTCAATGTCTGGGTTCTAGTGTATTTCCTGTAAGGGAATAGTTGGCTTTGTAATTAATCTTTGTCTGTTCCCTTATCTGGGTGAGACATGAGGCTGCAGAGGCCTCTTGGGCTACATCTATGCAGCGGGGGAACCCACCCTCAGCAGCATATCTAAGAGCCCAGATGAGCTGATTTGGGCTCAGGCTGCAGGACTAAAAATAGCAGTGTAGATGTTCAGGTTCAGACTGGAGCCAGGGCTCTAAAATCCACCCCTCCTGCCAGGTTTTGATGCCCAGGAGTCTCCGCCCAGGCGGAGCCAGGGGTTGTTTTTAGCTGTGTAGACATACCCTTAGAGTGAGTGCTCAGAATGCTGGATTTGTGTGTTTCATCCATTCCTTTGAGTGGCTCCTTAGTGTGTAGATGTGGGATCCAATTGGTCACCTAGTGAAAGAACTAAACGATAGACAGCAAGAGAGTAACAGGCTGAACAACAAAAGGACTTTCCCGCAGGGTCTGTTATTCAAAGCCCCTTTTGCTTGTAGACAGTATGACACCAACTTCCTCTGTGAGCTTCAAATGCTTCATTCTCAGCAGAGTGCACAGATAGATGCTCTGAGATGGTCCTGAAGACAGTGTTAATATGTGAAATGCTGGATGAAGAGGGACCCACCTTTAACTGAGGAGTGAGAAACAATGGAGCTGCAGAATGGGACCTCAAAAACAGAGTCCTAGAAAAAGGCGCGATAAAGAAAGGAACATGGTTCTGGTAATTGAGCGAGACTCATCCCAGGTGATCTGCTTCCCTCACAGACCTGTCTCTTAGGATCACAATCAACCCAGACAATTGTATTCAAATAAAGAAATAATCATCATATAGATAGTGTCACAGGTGTGTGCATGGTGCTTTATATGTAAGAACAGCCATGCTGAGTCAGACCAATTCATTGATTCTAGGGCCGGAAGGGACCTCGAGAGGTCATCAAGTCCAGTCCCCTGCCCTCATGGCAGGACCAAATACTGTCTAGACCATCCCTGATAGACATTTATCTAATCTACTCTTAAATATCTCCAGAGATGGAGATTCCACAACTTCCCTAGGCAATTTATTCCAGTGTTTAACCGCCCTGACAATTAGGAACTTTTTCCTAATGTCCAACCTAAACCTCCCTTGCTGTAGTTTAAGCCCATTGCTTCTTGGTCTATTCTTAGGGGCTAAGATGAACAAGTTTTCTCCCTCCTCCTTATGACACCCTTTTAGATGTCTGAAAACTGCTATCATGTCCCCTCTCGGTCTTCTCTTTTCCAAACTAAGCAAACCCAGTTCTTTCTGCCTTCCTTCATAGGTCATGTTCTCAAGACCTTTAATCATTCTTGTTGCTCTTCTCTGGACTCTCTCCAATTTCTCCACATCTTTCTTGAAATGCAGTGCCCAGAACTGGACACAATACTCCAGTTGAGGCCTAACCAGTGCGGAGTAGAGGGGAAGAATTACTTCTCGTGTCTTGCTCAAAACACACCTGTTAATGCATCCGAGAATCATGTTTGCTTTTTTGCAACAGCATCACACTGTTGACGCACATTAAGCTTGTGGTCCACTATAACCCCTAGATCCCTTTCTGCCGTACTCCTTCCTAGACAGTCTCTTCCCATTCTGTATGTGTGAAACTGATTGTCCCTTCCTAAGTGGAACACTTTGCATTTGTCTTTATTAAACTTCATCCTGTTTACCTCAGACCATTTCTCCAATTTGTCCAGAGCATTTTGAATTATGGCCCTATCTTCCAAAGCAGTTGCAATCCCTCCCAGTTTGGTATCGTCTGCAAACTTGATAAGCATACTTTCTATGCCAATATCTAAGTCATTGATGAAGATATTGAACAGAGTCAGTCCCAAAACAGACCCCTGCAGAACCCCACTTGTTATAACTTTCCAACAGGATTGGGAACCATTAATAACTACTCTCTGAGTACGGGTATCCAGCCAGTTATGGACCCACCTTATAGTAGCCCCATCTGAATTGTATTTGCCTCATTTATTGGTAAGAATATAATGCGAGACCGTATCAAATGCCTTACTAAAATCCATCTAGCCCAGGGGTTCCCAAACTAGGGACACAGCTTGTACAGGGTAAGCCCCTGGTGGGCCAGGCCGGTTTGTTTACCTGTCGCATCTGCAGGTTTGGCCGATCACAGCTCCCAGTGGCCACAGTTCACTGCTCCAAGCCAATGGGGGTTGTGGGAAGCAGCAGCCAGCATATCCATCAGCCTGCGCCACTTCCCGCAGCTCCCATTGGCCAAAAATGGCAAACCGAGGATCAACATAGCAGGACTGTGCTTGGCAGGTCCTCTCTGCTCCTCTGGCACATTCTCACGCTCCCTCCTTCTTCTGCTCTGGAAATGTGGGGCTGGCCTGTCCAGGAGCTCTGCCATCTCCAGCCACCTTACACCAATGGAGAGCTCCCCACTGCAAGTGGAATTCCTCACCAGTCAGCCACAGCCGCAATCCATTCCCTTCTGAAGGGTTTCTTCCTCTAGGCTCATGTGTGTTTGGAGGATCACAAAAAGGACATCAGTTACCTGAAGAAGGTAATAGTGAGATGTTAACATCCTCTGCTCTGCACCCTTCATGTTTTCTCTAACGATGCAAAAAATATGCTTATGCTCCCCTGTCTTACTGTCTAGTTGGGTTAAAATGCACAATGGAGAGACACAGACTCTGGGGCAGTTTGAAGGCTCAGCATCAGGCCAGCGCAGTGCCTGGGCCATGATCCACACTGTTAGGTAAGAGATCATGCATGCTGCAGAGGATGGGTGAGCAGCCCACTGAGGAAAGGCATGCTGCCTGCTGCTTTACAGTGCTCCGTGGGCAGACTAAAGGCTGAATTCCGGCACTCCAGATGGAAGGCCTGAACAGTGCCCGTGGTCAGAACAGAGACAATGATACTGTGGGGAAGACCTCACTGCTTAGAGAGGAAGTAGCATATGAATGGTGACTCACAGCAGGAGGAAACTCCTGAGAAACCTCCTCAGAGCTGCTGTCATAACTATAAAGGGAAGGGAATAGCCCTCCTGTGTTCAATACTATAAAATCCCTCATGGCCAGAGACACCAAAATCCTTTTACCTGTAAAGGGTTAAGAAGCTCAGGAAACCTGGCTGACACCTGACCCAAAGGACCAATAAGGGGACAAGATATTTTCAAATCTTGGTGGGAGGAAGTCTTTTGTTTGTGCTCTTTGTTTTGGGGGTTGTTCGCTCTTAGGACTAAGAGGGACCAGACACCAGTCCAGGCTCTCCAAATCTTTCTGAACCAGTCTTTCATATTTCAAACTTGTAAGCAACAGCCAGGCAAGGCATAGTCTTATTTTTGTTTTCTCAACTTGTAAATGTTCCTTTTTGCTGAGAGGATTTTACCTCTGTTTGCTGTAACTTTGAACCTAAGGCTAGAGGGGGTTCCTCTGGGCTATATGAATCTGATTACCCTGTAAAGTATTTTCCATCCTGATTTTACAGAGATGATTTTTACCTTTCTTTCTTTAATTAAAAGCTTTCGTTTTAAGAACCTGATTGATTTTTCCTTGTTTTAAGATCCAAGGGGATTGGATCTGGACTCACCAGGAATTGGTGGGGGAAAGGAGGGGGGATGGTTAAATTCTCCTTGTGTTAAGATCCAAAGGGTTGGATCAGTGTTCACCAGGAACTTGGTGAAAAAGCCTCTCAAGGCTACCTAGGGAGGGGAAGGTTTTTGGGGGAAAGAGGTGTTCCAGACATGGAGGAATCTGGATGGTGGCAGTGAACCCAGATCCAAGCTTAGAAGTGTTTATGCAGGTCCCCACATCTGTACCCTAAAGTTCAGAGTGGGGGAGGAACCTTGACAGCTGCTCTGGCTTTTCTCCAGCTGTGGGAGCCAGTCTGGTAGGAGCCGTTTGCAGATGAGTGCAGTTCCTGCATTAGCTCAGCTAAATGGCTGCAAATGCAGAAAAACAGTGAGACTGGAGAACTCAGGAGATTCCTTCGTAATTGGATTTTGAAGTGGGCAGGTCAAATTCTGCCTGCTGGCAGACAGTGATTACCACTGGATGGCTGCTGGGTGAGCTGTGGGAATTGGAATTTCCACTTCTAGAAGTAGCTGCACCAGATCAGGCTGGAGTGGGGGAACACAGGAAGAGCGTGGGGCAAATCTCTATTGGTCACTCTCCATGCCGAACTTGTCTGCAATACAATCAGGGTGTCACTGACTAGAGCTGTTAATAGTTGTAAACTCACTTAACTAAGAAACTAAGTGACTCTGATCTTTGCATTGTCCCTACAGCACTAAGGAGATCTGTGGTGGAGCTAGGCTCTGAATGTCACTCAGACAAGAGGCTGTGTGTGTATCTTCATTCAGTGAGGAGAAACCATTTCCCACAAGATAGGACACTCATTAGTTAATTCAGACCCGGAGATTCCTCCTCCCAACCTGGACTGAGTAGGAGAGCTAGTAGTTAATAGCCTGTGCACCTGGACGACACTAAACTATCACTGAGATCACGCAGTAGAACTCAGCACCTTCGCCGTGGTGTGGGACTGGGTATCCTAAAAGGAATAAGTCTTTGTGCACTGAGCTCTGTCAGCCAGCCGGTACAGAGTATTTATCAACAGGTGCCTGGCTGGAACCTTGTCAGAGGAAAATCCCACTAGTGAGGTTAGCCACCTGGACGAAAAGGAGATCGTTGGGAGCTGGTTTCAGTTTTGTTTGTTCTTTTCTCCTCTAGCATATAAGAGTGTGAGTTTACATCTGGATGAAAGAGTGACTAAGTCCCATTGCTAAAGGAAGCACCTTCCTAACGGCTAACCAGAGACCTGTCTGAAGAGGTGGGAATAGAGGGAAAGCTGAAAGGGACTTTCCTAAGATGCTGTGATTCTATCCCCAGGGCTGGAGGAGGCAGTGCCCTGACAGTTTATATGGCCTTCTGAAGCTAAAAGGCCTCTCAGTGCAACATCAACCAGGGTCAGGCTTTTATCCAGTAGAGAAGACAGATCCTGGGGCCTGTTTCTACAGCTCTCTTTATGCGTTCCACTCACCTTCTGCTGTTTGGTAGCAAACTTCTTGATCACTGCGTGCACCAGTATTACTGCAAGTGTCCTCATCAGGATGGACTCTTGAAGGCCAATGGCTGAAAAAAAATCCCCACATGTCTGAGTCAAACAGGAGTAAAGCTGTTATAAGTGTGGCTTCTGCTATCATGGGTGAAAGTTAGTGAAAGGAGCGAAAGTCCAGTCTGGGCTAGCACAGGGCAAGATTTCTTACTCTTCAATGTAATATTTTATAGCCTAGTCTAAATTGAAGGGGAAACTTGATGGGAATTCCGCACTCCCAATAATAGACATTAAAACACGTTTCCCATTTAAAACAAGCAGTTATAAATAGGGCAACAGAAATGGTGATTTTAAAGTGGATCAGATCACACTGCACCAGAGGATCAGCTCCGTGAATTTAAGGGATGGTAACATTGGTTTAGTGGACGTCACTATTTTTGAAAATCACAAAACTACTTTGAGTTTCACCAAACCTCATGTGCCACCAGGTTCTCCCCATGGCTGATTCTGACTGAGGGGTGTGATACCCTCCTGCTAGACTCAAGGAGCGCTGCATGGCTCTGCTTAGGGCCAGTCCTGCAGACCCTTTCACCTGCTGAATCACAGTGAAGTCAACAGGAATTTGGCATGTGGGAGATTTGAAGATTGGTGTAGTCATTGCTGGTAATAAGAGAAATGGATAGATCATTATGGTGTGGGAGAGGTGACCCTGGTTTCTGTGCCAGATAGCACTACAGTATATGGACACCAGTGCATAAGATGCACAGGCCCAAATCCTCAAAGGTATTTAGGCACTTATGTTTCATTGAAATCAATGGAAGATAGGAGCCTAAATGCATTTGAGGCACTGGCCATGCCTTTTTATTATATACCTCCATCATGCATGGTGTGCAGGGAGAAAGGATGGTCATGCATTTACGGCACTAGCCTGGAACTCAAGGGGCCTCAGCTGAGTTCCCAGCTCTGCTACTGCTGTCACATGTGACTTTGGGCAAGTCATGCAGGCTGGGGATGACAAGGGAGCCTCAAGGAAGTGATAGAATTCAAGGCCTCAAAGGACAGCCATATCAGCCTCCTCTACAGGACAAGCTACCAACAGCACCCACACACTGAACTCAACAACTGAAATGAGACCAAAGTATGACAACCCGCAGGAGACTAGATATAATGTGTCGCAGGGTGAGAAGGACCAAGGTGCTCCGAGGCCGAGGCCCATACAATGGCAGGGAATTGATTACATGAGCTATACCCAGATAATCCCAGCAAGCAATCCTCACCCCATGCCGCAGAGGAAGGTGAACTATGCCCTCTCCAAGGTTACTCCCAATTTGTCCTGATGGGAAATTCCTTCCTGATCCCCACTGATCAGTTAGATCTTGAGTATGTGAGCCAGAACCAGCCAGACAAGTACCTTAGAGAGAGAAAATGCTTGTGCCACTTCAGAGCCCTAGGACATTAGATGGGGAGGGCTATCTCCAAGGGTGGTCATTTTTGATGCTTCAAAGGGAGAGGACTAAATAAATAAATAAATGAAAATCCACCCACAACCCTCACAACCCAGAACACACTTAGGGGGGAGGGAAAAGAATCCCTTCCTGACTCCAGCTGCAGGTACCTGTCTGAAGCCCTGAAGCATGAGATTTCACGAAAATCAGACATGAACCAGAAGGGACTCTCAGGGCAGCTGAGCCCTGCATCCTACCATGACAGGACCCCGTCAGACAATCCCACTCAAATTTGTCCATCTGTCTCTCAGAACTAATTAAGCTGGTTACTCCCACAACTCCTGTTGGGAGGCTATTCTGAAACCTCTCCCCTCAGCTGATTAGAAGTTTTTTTTAATTTCCAGCCTGAATTTTTTCATAGCCAGGTTATGCCCATTTGTTCTTGTTCCTTTAGCTTATATAGCCCTTTATCCTTTCTGGTGTTTACCCTCTGATGTATTTATAGAGGGCTTTCTATAAATTCATCAGAGGCAGGGCCAGCTTTAGGACATGCGGGACCTGATTTGAAAGAGCTGCCACTGAAATGCCGCTGAAGACAGCGGCAGTGATTGAGCAATTTGGTAGCAGCTCAATCGGTTGCCACTGTTTCCAGTGGTAATTCGGCGGAGGATATGGGGCCCATCTTCCAGACACTGCGGGGCCCTCTTAGGGGTGGGGCTTGATTCCCAGGAATCGGGAGAATCGCCCTAAAGTCGACTCTGGTCAGAGGGGTAAACACTAGAGCAATTTCAGCTTTCATTTTGGTAGGCTAAACAAGCCAAGCTTCCAGTTTCCCCTGAGCCCTCTATTCCCCTGATCATCCTAGTAGCCCTTCTCTGCGCCTGGACAAAGGCAGTTGAGATCCTTGGCAGTATTAGGTGAGGCATTTCCAGGCAAGATAGAGAAGTATTTGTGCTATTGTACAAGGCACTGGTAAGACCTCAGTTTCAATACTGTGTACAGTGCTGTTCACTATGTCCAAAAAAGAGGAATTCAAACTGGACCAAGAGATGGTGTGTACAGACAGCTATCTATAAATGCACTGGGGGTGTGGGGTGAGGATGGTGGTAAATGCCAGCGAGGATGAAGGGCTCTTTAAGCTAAAGGACAATATTAAGCTAAGGGACACCCAATGAAGTCTGGTCAAAGTGTTATTTCAGGTCAAATGGGGGAGTTTATATCAGTATGAAGTTTATCTAGAGTGGGGGTCTCAAATTCAAATGATTCAGGGCCACATGAGGACTAGTACATTGGCCCAAGGGCAGCATTACTGATACCTCTGCCCCACCAGGTCACCCTCAGCCCAGCCCCCACTCCACTACTTCCATGAGGCTCTGCCCCTGCCCCCATTCCAACCCTTTCCCTGAAATTCCCACCCCAACTCTGCCCTCTCCCTGCCCCCAGGAGGTGCAGGAGGGATGTGGTGGGGCTCAGGGCAGGGAGTTGGGGTGTGGGGTACAGGAGGAGTGAGGGGTGCAGCAGGGGGTCAGGGTGCAGCAGGGGGCTCAGGGCAGGGGGTTGGGGTGTATCAGGGGCTTAGGGCAGGGGGTGGCTCTGCAAAAGGGGGGCAGGGTGCAGTGGGGGCTCAGGGCAGGGGGTTCGTCTGCAGAAGGGGTTCGGGGGGTGGACTCTGGCCCGGTGCACACCGGGAGCAGACCAGGCTCCCTGCCTGCCTGCCTGCCTTGCCCCCGCCCACCACTCCACTCCGGGAAGCGTCTGGAACCTGGGGGAGGAGGGACACAGGGGTCTCTGTGCTGCTGTTGCTTCAGGCATCACCCCCAGCAGCTCCCATTGGCTGGGAATGGGGAACCGTGGCCAATGGAAGCTGCTGGGGGCGCTGCCTGAAGCAAGAGCAACACACCCCTGTGCCCCCCAGTTCCCCACGTTCCGTCCACTTCCCGGAATGGCGCGGGGGCAGGCAGGCAGGGAGCCTGCCCTTCCCCCAGTGCGCGTCGGGCTGGAGCCGCTCTAGTTAAATGCTGTGTGAGCAGCTCGCAGGCAGCAGAAAATAACCCCATAGGCCGCATGTTTGAAACCCCTGATATACAGAATGCGCCATTGGTGAGCTCCACTGGGTTCGAGATGGGAGTTTATGGCCTCATGACTCTCCCTGCCCACCACATCCTTCCCTTAATTATTTCTACACCCTGAGGGTCCTTTCCTGGACTCAGTTCTTTTAGCCGTCTGGCCACAAGTGACCTTCTTACTCCCTCTAGTGGAGCATTATAAATGTGTCATTTTAATATACAGACTATGGCTTCCCCTCCAGGAGAACTCGATGGGAAATACCAACACCCAATGTTTCTGACCCCATAAACTCCTAAAAAGATTCCCTTAGTCCCACTGTCAGCCCAGTACAGCTGGCAAGGTGAATCATAGGTGAGTTGAGTAGAGAGACGCAGAAAGGGTGTAGATATGTACGTGATTATATACCCTACCTTGCTCTCTACTAGCCCAGGCTGTGCCTCCCCATCAACACTGCCATTTTAGTAATATACTATCTCTTCGCCACAGGGAAAGACTCCAGCAGAGGGGAGGTAGTGGGAAAGTCTCCAACAGGAGGTTTTCCCAGCTGCCTCCCCCTGCCAGAATCTTTCACTGACTTGTGTCGCTACGCATGCAGCTTGTTTTTCACTGTGTAGCTATGTGTACGCTACACGCTGCCGACACCGGTGTGTAGTGTAGATGTAGCTTTTCAGATCCTAGCCTGAGAAGCTTGTCCGACCGTCCCTCCCTCCACCACTTTTGAAGAGGCTCATTTACACTTTAAACTTCAACTAACCAGAGCCTGAATCTCCTTCCGAGATTCCTGGACAGCCCAGCTCTCCAGGAAGCTCAGCAATCAAGTCAACTTCCTTTTATGGTGGCTTGTGGCTTCTGAGCCCCTCTTTCCCTCAGTCTGGTCTAAAGTTTTCAACTTCATTTGTAAATTGGAAATTGTGGTTACTCAGGAAAAATCTACAACCTCTCTTCTTGCTGAGCACCCAGAAAGTAAACTAGGTGTTAAGTATTTTAACACCCGAGGCTAATTAAGTAACAATCAGTTTACACAAGCAACCCAGGCAATTGGTCTACATCATTGCAGGGGGGCGCACATCCCAGTTGAGGCCTTGTCTACACTTGCAAGTTAGAGTGCGTTAAATCAGCCCCAAGCACCCTAACTCCTGAGATGTCCACACTGGCAAGGCATGTAGAGCACCCAGACTCCGTGGCTGGAGCACGCCTGGTAATCCAGCTCCACGAGAAGCATAAAGCTTGCTGTGCCCCGGCTGGCGTGCTGTGGTGCCAGTGTGGATGCCCTGGTTTATTAATGCACTCTGATCGGCCGCCAGAAGTGTCACACAATGCCAGTTCTAGCCACTCTGGTCATCACTTTGAACTCTACTGCCCTGCTCTCAGGTGACCAACCGCCAGACCTGCCCTTTAAATTCTCTGGGAATTTTGAAATTCCCCTTCCCGTTTGCTCAGCAAGGCGTGGAGTGCTCTCAGCAAATCTTTCCAGGTGACCATGCCTCCACGCACCAGGCAATACCCAGTATGGAGCAATGTCGAGGTGCTGGACCTCATCAGTGTTTGAGGGGAGGAAGTTTCCAGTCCCAGCTGCGCTCCAGCCATAGGAACTACAATACCTACGGGCAGATATCAATGGCCATGATGGAAAGGGGCCATGACCGGGACGCACGGCATTACAGGGTTAAAGTGAAGGAGCTGCGGAATGCCTACCGCAAAGCCTGTGAGGCAAACTGCCGCTCTGGTGCTGCCCCTGCGACCTGCCGTTTCTACAAAGAGCTGGACACGATACTTGGGGATGACTTCACCTCCACTCCAAAGAGCACCATGGATACTTCAGAGGCCATAGCAGCACAGAGTTCAACAACTCAGGAGGAGGAAAGCGGGAGCGAGGGTGCTGAGGAGGAGGGGAACCCAGAGCTAGACGACAGCCGGGCATTCCTAGATGCATGCACCCAGGAACTGTGTTCAAGCCAGGAGGAAAGGAGCCAGTCGCAGCAGACGGTGCTTGGAGAAGAATAAACTGCAGAGGAGGTGCCCAGTAAGTGGTTTTTATTTTGGAAAGGTAGTTGTTTGGTGTGGGCTCTTGGGGCTAGAAGGGTTAGGGCTGTGTGCATGCCTAGATGCGGAATAGGGTGGTGATGTGCTCTCTCACATCATGGTAATCAGCCTCAATGATCTCATTGAAGGTCTCATGCAGAATCTGCTGGGCAATCTGCTTGCACAGGTTCCTTGGCAGAGCTACTGTGCTCCTTGTTCCAGTAAGGCTAACATGTCCACGCCACTGTGCCATGAGGGGTGGGAGAACCATTGCTGAACACAGGCAAGTAGCATAAGGGCCAGGGCAGAAGCTGCACTGTAGTAGAAGACCCTCCCTTACTTCCCAGGTCACCCTCAGCAGCGAGATATCTTCCAGGACGAACTCATCCTGTGGAAAATGTGGGGACAGTGTTCAGTATAGGGGCCCCCTGCCACTGTTGGTTCTCCCAAGGCACAGAACCAACCCCAGAGGACACTATGGTCCTGAAACAATCAGTCCCCCTTGGCCCTGTGCTTATTCACCATTTTGGGTGGGTTATGTGCGCTCGTTTTGGGACTGGTACTTTCTGCTATTGTGTACACTGTACTTGTCTTTAAGTACAGCTGAATAATTGCAATGTTGAGTGTGAACAATGCTGCCTCTGTTAAGTGTTGCATTTTGGCTTTACAGATGCAACCTTGAGATTCCAGCTGTCCTTGTTATCAATGGCCGAAAGACTACAAAGAATCAGGAAGCACCTGCAAAGAACCAGAGAGGACCTTACCGAAAATCAAAAAGTACAGGAGTGGCGGGAAACTGAAAGGAGGCTCTGCCAGCAGAATGCAGATTGCCAGCACCAAAGCACAGAGCGGCTCATAAGCATTATGGAGTGCCAAGCGGACTCAATACAGGTGCTCATAGCACTGCAGACGGAGCAGATCCGCCCCTGTCCCCTCCTGCAGCCCTTACATAAGAACATATAAGAACAGAAGAATGGCCATACTGGGTCAGACCAAAGGTCCATCTAGCCCAGTATCCTGTCTACCGACGGTGCCTCAGAGGGAGCAAACCTAACAGGTAATGATCAAGTGATCACTCTTCTGCCATCCATCTCCACCCTCTGACAAACAGAGGCTAGGGACACCATTTCTTACCCTATCCTGGCTAATAGCCATTAATGGACTTAACTTCCATAAATTTATCCAGTTCTCTTTTAAACGCTGTGATAATCCTAGCCTTCACAACCTTCTCAGGTAAGGAGTTCCACAAGTTGACTGTGCGCTGTGTGAAGAAGAACTTCCTTTTATTTTAAACCTGCTGCCTATTAATTTCATTTGGTGACCCCTAGTTCTTGTATTATGGGAATAAGTAAATAATTTTTCCTTATCTACTTTCTCCACATCACTCATGATTTTATATACCTCTATCATATCCCCCCTTAGTCTCCTCTATTCTAAGCTGAAAAGTCCTAGCCTCTTTAATCTCTCCTCATATGGGACCCGTTCCAAACCCCTAACCATTTTAGTTTCCCTTCTCTGAACATTTTCTAGTGCCAGTATATCTTTTTTGAGATGAAGAGACCACATCTGAATGCACTATTCAAGATGTGGGCTTACCATCGATTTATATAAGGGCAATAATATATTTTCCTTCTTATTCTCTATCCCCTTTTTAATGATTCCTAACATCCTGTTTTGACCGCCTCTGCACACTGTGTGGACATCTTCAGAGAACTATCCACAATGAATCCAAGATCTTTTTCCTGATTTGTTGTAGCTAAATTAGTCCCATTATATTGTATGTATAGTTAGGGGTTATTTTTTCCAATGTGCATTACTTTACATTTATCCACATTAAATTTCATTTGCCATTTTGTTGCCCAATCACTTAGTTTTGTGAGATCTTTTTGAAGTTCTTCACAGTCTGCTTTGGTCTTAACTATCTTGAGCAGTTTAGCGTCATCTGCAAACTTCGCCATCTCACTTTTTACATGTTTCTCCAGATCATTTATGAATAAGTTGAATACGGTTCTAGGACTGACCCTTGGGGAACACCACTAGTTACCCCTCTCCATTCTGAGAATTTACCATTAATTCCTACCCTTTGTTCCCTGTCTTTTAACCAGTTCTCAATCCATGAAAGGACCTTCTCTCTTATCCCATGACAACTTAATTTACGTAAGAGCCTTTGGTGAGGGACTTTGTCAAAGGCTTTCTGGAAATCTAAGTACACTATGTCCATTGGACCCCTTTGTCCACATGTTTGTTGACCCCTTCAAAGAACTCCAATAGATTAGTAAGACACGATTTCCCTTTACAGAAACCATGTTGACTTTTGCCCAACAATTTATGTTCTTCTAGGTGTCTGACAATTTTATTCTTTACTATTGTTTTGACTAATTTGCCCGGTACCGATGTTAGACTTACCGGTCTGTAATTGCCAGGGTCACCTCTAGAGCCCTTTTTAAATATTGGTGTTACATTAACTATCTTCCAGTCACTGTGTACAGACGCCAATTTAAAGGACAGGTTACAAACCCTAGTTAATAGTTCCGCAACTTCACATTTGAGTTCTTTCAGAACTCTTGGGTGAATGCCATCTGGTCCCGGTGACTTGTTAATGTTAACTTTATCAATTAATTCCAAAACCTCCTCTAGCGACACTTCAATCTGTGACAGTTTCTCAGATTTGTCACCTACAAAAGCTGGCTCAGGTTTGGGAATCTCCCTAACATCCTCAGCCATGAAAACTGAAGCAAAGAATCCATTTAGTTTCTCCGCAATAGCTTTATTGTCTTTAAGCACTCCTTTTCTATCTCGATCATCCAGGGGCCCCACTGGTTGTTCAGCAGGCTTCCTGATTCTGCTGTGCTTAAAAAACATTTTGTTATTACCTTTTGAGTTTTTGGCTAGCCATTTTTCAAACTCCTCTTTGGCTTTTCTTACATTTTTACACTTAATTTGGCAGTGTTTGTGCTCCTTTCTATTTACCTCACGAGGATTTGACTTCCACTTTTTAAAGGAAGTCTTTTTATCTTTCACTTCTTCTTTTACATGCTTGTTAAGCCACAGTGGCTCTTTTTTAGTTCTTTTACTGTGTTTCTGAATTTGGGGTATACATTTAAATTGGGCCTCTATTATGGTGTCTTTAAAAAGCGCCCGTGCAGCTTGCAGGGATTTCACTTTAGTCACTGTACCTTTTAATTTGTGTTTAACTAACCCCCTCATTTTTGCATAGTTCCCCTTTTTGAAATTAAATGCCACAGTGTTGGGCTGTTGAGATGTTCTTCCCACCACAGGGATGTTAAATGTTATTATAATATGGTCACTATTTCCAAGTGGTCCTGTTATAGTTACCTCTTGGACCAGCTCCTGTGCTCCACTCAGGACTAAATCTAGAGTTGCTTCTCCCCTTGTGGGTTCCCGTACCAGCTGCTCCAAGAAGCAGTCATTGAAGTATCAAGAAATTTTGTGTCTGCATTTCGTCCTGAGGTGACATGTTCCCAGTCAATATGGGGCTAGTTGAAATCCCCCACTATTATTGAGTTCTTAATTTTGATAACCTCTCTAATTTCCCGTAACATTTCATCAACACTATCACTGTCCTCAACAGGTGGTCGATAATAGATCCCTAATGTTATATTCTTATTAGAGCATGAAATTACTATCCATAGACATTTGGAACATATGGATTCACTTAAGATTTTTGCTTCATTTGCTTCTACATTTTCTTTCACATATAGTGCCACTCCCCCCACTGCACGACCTGTTCTGTCCTTCCGATATATTTTGTACCCCGGAATGATTGTGTCCCATTGATTGTCCTCAGTCCACCAGGTTTCTGTGATGTCTATTATATCAATATCCTCCTTTATCACAAGGCACTCTAGTTCACCCATCGTATTAATTAGACTTCTAGCATTTGTGTACAAGCACTTTAAAAACATGTCACTGTTTATTTGTCTGCCCTTTTCTGATGTGTTCGATTCTTTATGTGAATGTTTCTTGTCTGATCTGGCCCTTACATTATCCTTTTCCATCCTCTGCTCCTGACTATTACCTAGAGAATATCTATCAATAGACTCTCCTCTTAGAGAAGTCTCTGTCTGATCCACATACTCCTCTGCAGCAGTCGGCTTTCCCCCATCTCCTAGTTTAAAAACTGCTCTGCAACCTTTTTAATGTTAAGTGCCAGCAGTCTGGTTCCACTTTGGTTTAGGTGGAGCCCATCCTTCCTGTATAGGCTCCCCCATCCCCAGGGCCGGCGCTTCCATTAGGTGACCCTAGGCGGTTGCCTAGGGTGCCAGAATTCGGGGGGGCAGCATTTTGTGCGCTCCCCACGGGGCGCACGGGAGCTTCCGGTTCCACTCCCGTCGCGCTGCCGAAGAAAGACCTTCTGCCGACGTGCCGCAGAAAACAGTGGCAGGCAATTGAGCAGCTCAATGACTGCCGCTGTCGCCTGCGGCATTTCGGTGGAGGGTCCTTCTTTGGTGGCGCAATGGGACTGGAACCGGAAGCTCCTGCGCGTCCCATGGGGAGCGCACAAAATGCCGCCCCCCGAATTCTGCCTAGGGCACCAGAAAACCTGGCACTGCTCCTGCCCATCCCAAAAGTTTCTCCAATTCCTAATGAATCTAAACCTCTCCTCTCTACACCATCGTCTCATCCGTGCATTGAGACTCTGAAGCTCTGCCTGCCTACCTGGCCCTGTGCATGGAGCTGGGAGCATTTCTGAGAATGCCACCATAGAGGTCCTGGATTTCAGTCTCTTCCCTAGCAGCCTAAATTTGGCCTCCAGGACGTCTCTCCTACCCTTCCCTATGTCATTGGTACCTACATGTACCATGACCGCCAGCTCCTCCCCAGCACTACACATATGTCTATCCAGATGCCTAGAGAGATCCGCAACCTTCACACCAGGCAGGCAAGTCACCATACGGTTCTCACGGTCATCACAAACGCAGCTTTCTATGTTTCTGATGATCAAATCTCCCATTACTAACACCTACCTTTTCCTAGTGACTGGAGTTCCCTCCCCCGGAGAGGTAACTTCAGTGCGAGAGGATACCCTAACACTATTTGGAAGGAGGGTCCCAACTATGCGAAGGTTTCCCTCTGCTCCTGTTGACTGCTCTGCTTCCCTGGGCCTTTCATCCTCCTCCTCAACAGTGCAGGGGCTTGCCCTGCTCCCGCGTGGCTCTGGCCCTGCGCTGACCTTGTCCCGCTCTTGCCGCTGGCCACTGGGATTTAAAATCCAAGCCACCCACTGCTAGGCACCATAGGAATGCCCCCTCCCACCCGGTTTAAAGGGACAGTCGCACCCATTGTGCCGCGAGCTGACAGACATGAGCAAAGAGGCTCTTCCAAGGTCTCACCCCGCAACGTTGTCCCCGTGTGAGTGTAAAAATTAAAAAGGCACCACTTTTGGAAAATATGCTCAGCAGGGGAGCGGCTGCTTCCCCTGCTCCCCCCTAGCTACGCTACTGGTTCACCCTCCAGCTCCCTAGGTGAGACCAGTCACCACATGGTCAGCTCTGCTCTCTCCGCTAGTCCAAGGAAGATGCCTGATGAGTGTGTGACTGGAGGCTGGGCTAGAAGGCTACAGTTTGGATGTTAGTGCAGTTGTATAAGCTACACCTTGAGCCCTGCACCCCTTTGTGGTGAAGGGAAATCCTGGGACTGACGCAGCCCAATTCCTGCCTGAGGAGGATCCCTGCCAGCGGACAGCAGCACCTCTGCAGTGACTGAGGAGTCCAGTGTCATCTTCAAACCTGAGGATCATTCACGGAGTTTGTGAGTGCACCATCTTTTAGTTAGTTAGGGAATTTGTTTTGGGGACCCCCTACTCCCTGAAATGTGTCCTCAAGCCAGTGAGTAAGGGTTTGAGGATTTTATAACCTGTTGCATATTACACCTGTGGAGGGATTTACCACCTCCTCCCACTTGTGAGTCCTTTGGGCTGAAGAATTTTGTGGTATAGGTCAGGGGCAGGCAACCGATGGCACGTGTGCCAAAGGTGGCACGCGAGCTGTTTTTCAGTGGCACTCACACTGCCCAGGTCCTGGCTGCTGGTCTGGGGGGCTCTGCATTTTAATTTAATTTTAAATGAAGCTTAAACATTTAAAAACCTTATTTACTTTACATACAACAATAGTTTAGTTATATATTATAGACTTATAGAAAGAGACCTTCTAAAAACATTAAAATATATTACTGGCATGCAAAACCTTAAATTAGAGTGAATAAATGAAGACTAGGCCCACCACTTCTTAAAGGTTGCCGACTCCTGTTATAGGTCATCAAGGGCCCCAGCAAGTATGCGTACCAATGGGACACTAATTTTACATTTGCTACATCAAGTCATGGGTATTTTCAGTGTGGGCACCAGTGACCCTAAAAATAGTGTTTCACCCTGTTATGTTGTATGTAATTATTGTGTTGAATATATTTTTATGTGTTTGTGTTATTTCTTGGAAGTCTCCAGCTACCTGCCAAGTGGGGATTACTCTGTAGTTAGAATTTTCTGCCCAAGGTGCCCTGGTGACTCTTCCAGGAAGGAGCAAGGGGGGTGGAGGCACTGCCAAATAATTTTATAGGAAAAAAAGAAAGAAGATACACCCTGCTGAGTGGGTGGCGGGATCCAAAAGAACCCAGACCTGTTCATCAAAACCCGTAAGCGGACTGGCATTAAAGGAGGTAACCAGGTGGAGAGGGGTGCTACAGTTGTTTTGTATGCTGGGTAAAAATAAATAAAAAGACTAGCTGTTATTCTGGTTGGTGACTGATTCCTTTGACGTACCCTACCCATATTCCCTCTGCTGCCCTGACAAGCTACTGTGGCAGTTCTCACTCAGGGGTTGATTGGTCAGGTAGTGTCAGGGCTAAGGCCTGTGATTTGCAGGGGGTTGTTGATAGGGGATCCAGGGCCCTCCCACTCCCCCAGGTTCCATAGGTGCTGGAACAAGGGATGCAGGGGGTGCTACAGCACGCCCTGGCTTGAAGTGGTTTCCATTATTTACACAGTTTACAATTTGGTTCAATGGCTCTCAGTACCCCCACTGTACAAATAGTTCCAGCACCCCTGCCGGGCTCCAACCCAGGGCCCTGTGAGGGGCTATCAGTGATCCGACAGCCAAGGCTGCTTATGGCTGCTCTCCTGGCCACTTCCTGTCACCCCCACCTCCTCTGCAATTGTCCCAAAGTTGGGTTAAGGCAGTGCAAAGGGTGTCTGATCACCACAAGGCTCCATGTAGTGTGGTATCTCAATCTCTCTCTGGTGCCAAGTGCCTCCTCCTGAGGTATGACCCACCCTCCTGTGCCTGCACAGTCCTAGGGATTTCCACTGCTGGGGTACTCCAAACAAAAAATAAAGGGGATTACCAATGTCCACAGTCCATACAAAGGGGAGAAAGGGAAAGTTTTCCTTTCCAGCTGTCTCTGGGGCAGTTGTCCTACGGAGAGATTCTGTCTTCCCTCAGCAATTCTGTCCTGGAGCTGCAGGCGGCAGGTCTGCTCTCTTCCCTGGTCTGCCACCAAGGGAGCTGCTTCTCTGCCTTTTAACTCCTCCTCCAGTTGGTGTTTTTTCTGAAGATGTGGTGGAGCGGGGCTGGCTGGACCCAGAGCAATTCCTTAATCCCTTGTTGCCCAGTGTAGGGTTTGTATGCCCAATCACAGCTTCCCACTAGGGTTGGGGGCAGGGAGGAAGGAGGCTGGCATAGGAGCCACTGGGCTGGACTATGCCATCATAGCATTCCCTGACCCAAAGGGAATCCTTATCTGGCTAGATACGCATGGTTTAAGTCCACTCTCAGCAGCTAGAGCCCTGTTTTAAATAGAAGATTTGTTATTATTTATTATATTTTACTATTTACCTATTTATTTAGGAAGTTTTAACAGGTTTACAAATCCTAGCTATGTGAGTATCAGACAGCACAATAATCATTACAACGCTGAGCTTTTGTTAGAGGAACATCAGATAGTAATTCGATCTTTCTATTTAATAGGGTGTTACTGAATTACCAACTTTTTACTACTCACAACATGTTGTGTCTGCTGATGTTATTAAACTGAGTGAGATCTCTGATTAAACATATTAACAAACCAGGCATGTCTGTCCAAGGGAATACTCAAAAACATTGGACAAGTATGCAGGTAAGTGTACTTTGTCGGAGTCTTGAATAAATGGTAACCAAATATCTAAGAATCTATTCGTCCTCTGTCTATTTTGCTGGGTATGTAATTGGAAAATACATTATTATCACCCAGTGTGGAATTCTCATCAGCCAATAGAATTTCACCTTCCAGCTAAAATATGAATATAAAATAAAATAATAAAAAGCTTAGGAATCTTGTGATGTGCTGGGATAATTGAATGTATGCCCTGTCGGGGCGCTGTTGAGCCGTGGGAGGCACTCATTCCCCTTGGGCTCAGCACTCTTGCCAGCCCTGCAGTCTCAGGAAGAAGCTGGAGAGTGGGACTGGAAATCCAATTTTGGTCTCCGATATAACAGTGCTGTCATCAGCACTAGGCATCAAGTTAACATACTGCTAAACTTTTTCTCTAGCAAAACCTCCTTATCCTGTTTCTGTTGCCTGTGGATGGAGGGGAGCAGCAAAGCATATTTCTTCCTTCCCTGGAGAAGTTGTGAAGTGCGGTGGCAAAGCAAGAATTTGACTTGTGTCTTTTTCTGACCTTTCCCAAGCAACCTATGCCCTTGCTGACACCCTTGAGAAGCACAGAGCCCTGGCTGGAGAGAAGGGCCTATTTGCTCCACTGTTGCATGTGCAGGTTCATCACAACATTGGACAGAACTTGCAGGACAGCAAGGGCTCCAGCGATATGGCTGAACTGTAGGCTGGGGCCACCTCAGTTAGCCCTGTGAAGTACCGCAAATATTGCAAAACCACAGTGTTGTTATGAGAGAGAGAGAGAGTGAGTACTTCTGTTCTGCTCCCAGGTTTAGTGTAGGGCTTCCAGCACTGAAAGCTCCTTGGGGCTGGGACTATCTCCTCCTATGTGTACACACAGCACAGAGCACAATGGGGTTCTGATCTCAACTGAGGCCTGTTGGGGCTGTTGTAATACAAGCAATTATTCATCTTCATAGGCAGTAGCCAGCAAGGGCCCTGTTCCATGGGGCTTCCTCTATGATCTCATCCCAAAGCCCACCCCCACAGTTTGCACTAACAGGTACTGTGCAGGCCGTTTCCACAGAGAGGCTGAGAACTGACTTGCCCATGGGGATCCAACTCTCCTCTCACGTCTAGAATGGAATTCCTCTTCGCACAGTGGACCACAAGGCAATGTGGAAAGGTTGTGTCATTGCTACTCGTACTGTACCTGGCTTGTACCTAAAGAACTTTAATCTCCAGAGCTATCAAGCCAATAGATGTCTCAGACAGGAATGGGTCGGAGGTCAGACACTAGGCCCTAAATAAGCAAAATGTGAGTCTCTCTGCACTTGTTTATAATAAGCATAACTGGGATTCAACAGCGTGTTGTAATCATTTATTGAATCAATGGCTTTTTAAATGTGGAAGATGTCGTAGCCCAGCTGCCTGAGTGAAGCAGCTTGGAGAGCTGTCACGGACGCCCCCACAGATTTCCCAGAATCCTCCTTCAGAACCTGGGTGGGAGAACAGCATCATACTTCCTGCTGGCAAGCTGCTGCTGTTCTTCAGTGATATAAGGAAACAGGATGTGTGAGAGAGCACTGGGTGTGATTCTCACTTACGTCAGGAAACTAACTGCTTTCCTCTGCTTGCACTTCTAGCTGTGTCATTAAACAATGATTTGTGTCCTCTGTAGCGGATGTACAGATCCTGGTATACCTGGGCAGAGTTAGGGTGGGAACTTTGGGGATGGGGTTGGAATGGGAGCGGTGCCAGGGGCGGGGGGATGCGGGCACCCACTGGCCCCGGAGAAAGTTGTCGCCTATGGTCCTGGGCTGGCTGTTACTGCACTGTACCTGTGTATTTCGGGTGCAATAATATCACAGGATGTGTGTGGTTGTGGTTTTACACATCAACAGGCCAACATCCGCATGAGGCAGGAAGCTCCAGCACAGGGAAGCTACACACACTGGACAGTCGTTGGATGGCTGCACATGCTGGACAGTTCTGTGCCAGTCTTTTTGTCAAAGGAAACACTATAGGCCAGATTCTGCCACTCTTACTAATGCTGCATAGTACCTTGCCCCAGGGCTAGTTGCAACCGTTCCAATGGGACAACTCAGAGTGAAGCATTGCACAAGGTGAGTGAGGGTGGCAAGGTCTGGCCTTTTATCAGTACTTGCATCCAGGAGAGTTACTCATCGATTCAGTCACGGTCTTTAGATTGCATTACTCTGAGATCATTCCGCAAGTGGAGTGTAAATCCCCATCAGAGCGATCCCTGCTGTTACAGGGTGACAGCTCTTTCACCCTCTCCTTGTGGGTGTCCCTCCCAAGTGAGACCGGAGGTGCACTCTGCTGTGGGAGCAGTTAAAGTGCAGGAGAAGCACTTTGTGAATGAGGCATCACCCGCAGCCTGGTCCCCCTGCTTCTGCTCCTGCAGGACCAGGATCCTGAGCTGGTGAAGGTAAGTCCCACTTTGTTATCTCCCCAGTATGACAGACCCTCACTCCACAACTTCTCCCGCTAGCTTGATCTCCAGATGTACTTCTCATAGCAACATCCCATACTCCACCCACATTCTCCTATATGGAGGGACAATACAGAGGAGTGGGTATTTCCTGGCTTCCACCAGTCACTTCCAATGCAGCTAGTATGAAGGGAGGTCCAAATGTCCATAAACGGCACCAGTGGGGACCCTGAAGGACTGGAAAAGTCTGGAGAAGCACCAGATGGTCCTTCAAACTTCCATCTTAGACACTTGGTTTTTCATTGTCATTTATTAGCTGAACAATATTCACTGTTTCCTATTATCCATTGTGCAATCCTTACCCATCTCACCTTGACTTCTGAGCATCTAAAGAGACCAGCTAGAGATGTGGTAAATTCTTGGGTTAGCGACTGCCTCAGTCCAAGTGCAGATGGGACCTTGTAAGAAAGCCAGTGCTCTGTTACTAGCTTGTAGTACGTCGGTTATGGCTCTGGGGTGCGAATATTGCCAGGAACAGGTTAACTGAAGAGGTTTCTGTGCTCACTAGTCAGTATCGGACCCCTGACTGCAGCAGCTGAAGCTTTGAAATTACTGTTTAAATAGTTCCTGGTGCATGCCAGCGTTGTGTGGTTTCCACACAGTGAAATCTATGCTGCTGGAGGGAGAGGCCTTGTCCCCAGCATGTAGCTGGGTGTGATCTTTCCCCATATTATCCAGACTAGAAGCAGCAGGAATCAACACATGTACTGGGCCTGTGCATTCCACCACAGGAATCTGGTCATCTTTGAAACTCGGATTATTCGGTGCTGCATAACACCCACGATGGGAGGATCTGGGTGGAGGGAATAGCCAGGGAAGAGGCTGCCAAGCTGGCAGAGTGATTCATGCCCACAAGCCTCTGAGGGGTTGAAAGGATGGAGGAGTACAGAGTCATAAAGGCAGGTGCATGGCTCAGTGCAGCTCTTCCCCAGACCCACCTTACACAGGTAAAACAGAGATTGCTGGAGCAGAGTGATGGAGTTGGGGCCCAGCCTGAACCAGCCCTCTTCCTGGCATCCCTCCCCTGGGCCTCCTGTGCAGGGCTGTCCCTTCTGCCCTCTGGGGGTACTAGCACCCATGTGGTGATTCCCTGAGTCATGTGTGCCCCATAAGAAAGACATTCCAGGGGCCAAAGAAATTCCAGATAGCAGGAGCAAATGCAAGGCCCAGCCTCAGGTGGGACCCTTGGATGCTGATGATGTCATCAGGCTGCTCACTGCAGTGTTCACTCTGGATATCTTTTCCCTGTACTGATTGGCCCTTTGCTCTGGCACCCTTCTGCACATCCCTCACAGTTCACCTCAGCCTTACTCTGGCTTCCCCCAGGGCTTCCCTTCTTCCTGCCCTTCCTCTAGTCCTTTCCCCTCCATGGCCCTTCACCCTTCCTTTGTGTTTCTGTTTTAGCTACTCTCTTAACTAAACCCTCCCCAAGGATTAAAAACAACCTCCCACCCTCCAAAAACCAATTGTAGCATTACAATGTCGTTTGCGGACCATCTCGCTGCTCGCTTTGCTTGTAGGTTATGCCCCGTTCCCCAGCCCTTGCTCTTTTGTGTCTGGTTAGGCTGTAAATGTAACAAGAAAGAGGGGTGCTGACTAAGGTTATACTATGTAGGACTAATTTACTCTCCCCTTTTTCCTTCACCTCAGCTTATGTCTCTGCCGAAACACAGGTTAGAGTTTGATTTGTTCATGACTTGTCAGCAAAGTGTTAGCCAGCGTTAAACTTCCGAGCTATGGTATGCAAAACCCTGAATGCAGGTGTTAATAGCTGCCAGTCAGCACTGGAGAGAGAGAGAGGGAGACTACCACACAATTTCTTAGGGAGCAAATATTTAATACATACACAAACATTTGCAAACAGATTTCAGAAGACTTTTGAGTAACTTCTTATCCCAAGCAGTTAGCCAGTAAACCTACTGATATTCTTTATACGGACTGCCCCACTTTGTTGCTGTCATGCGTTTCAATATGTGGTTTCATAGATTCCAAGACCAGAAGGGACCATTGTGATCATGTAGCCCAGTGGTTCTGAACCCATGGGCTGCTCGCAGCCCAATAAGCACACAGCTGCAGCCCCTGTGACATCCTCAGGGTTATATAGGTAGTATTGGATGTGGCCCACAACGGTAAATAGGTTGAGAACCACTGATCTAGTCTGACCTCCCAACACATGCAGGCAGGTTCTTCTCTGATCTTCTCAGTTTCTATAGTGTAGTCTTGCAGTGTGTGCTTGTACGACTGACCCGTTATGATGTTTCCCAGGGATACCCAGGATTATCAGGCCCCTCACAACTACCTGCCCTTCACATAGGGTTGCCAATTTTGGTTGGACATATTCCTGGAGGTTTCATCACAGGACATAATCTTTAATTAAAGATTAATCTGTAATTCCTGGAAACTTCAGAACAATTTGGACGGTTGGCAATGGTACCTTCACAGGACACAGCCTTGTCTGCCTGCTGTGGATCAGCTCCCTGAATCCCCTAGCCCCTGCCAACACAAGCCCTGCCTTCCAGGTCTCCGGAGGTCTGGCTCTGTCTGTGCAGGTAGCGCTAGTCACACAACAACCCCCAACTTCTCAGATCATTCCCTGCAGCTTCCAGCCCCTGAACCACTGAACACGCCAGAGCTACCAGGCCTGTTATTCCCAAAGGGACAGTCCCACCCGCTTGTAAGATTCAGCTCAGCACTTTGAACAAGAACAAGAACTTATTCTTGTTTTCACTCTAAATATATTAACAGAGTTTAGAGATCCAGGTAACAGTGAGTGAGAATACTGGGAACAGATGGTTACATGTAAGCATAATCATAACATGCTTTCTAGAGACTAAACTTAACGAAGAGGTTAACTTCCTGTCTATAGAAGTTTGATCTCACTCAACGTTCCCTTCAGCATTTTTTAATCAAGCTTGTTGCTTCCCCAGTGAAAGGTACTCGGCAACTTCTTGCTCCCCAAATACAGTCAAGCAACCTTCAAAGTGCTCCCTCCAGATAAGGTTCCCTTCCCCTTTCTGGTCTTCTCTTCCTGTTAGATATGGATGAAGCCCCCTTCCTTCAACATCCGTCATTTACATACAGTTCAGACTTGATAGGAAGCCCACTGAGAATGAGACAATACTCAGTTTACATTTGAACAGATGGATAAATAACAACCCCCCCCCAGCCATATTGTCTGACAGAGAACCTGTTTGCACCTGTGCTGATGGCCAGTAGCTACAGACTAAGGCCATAATTTCAGTGTATATACACAGTATATACATATATGTCACAATAATCTTGATGACCAGAGTGGCTCAGGCTTTTATTCAAGACCTCACATGACAATCTTTGGTGAACTAGAATGTAAAAACAGGCCCATGAGAGGCCTGTACCCCTCTTTACCTCCTTGCCAGTTGCCCTTAAGTGTTTCTTGGGTCACCCCTGGATTCTCCAGAGCCTGAGGAGAATGACAGCCTCCAATTTCCCTCCAAATACTTCAGAATGCTAACAGTCTGCTATTATACAGGGTGATCTTCCGTGGTCCAGGGAAGCAAGCTTTAGGGCTGCTTTCTGCTAGTAGATAGGTGCAAAGCTGCTCTACTGCAGGGCAAAATCAGGCCTAAGATATTTAAACTGGGGGTCCATAAAGGTGTCTTTTCTACTAACTCCTGTGTGGGCTGGAGTGCTGAACAGAAAGCAGGAGATTTTTCCATATTAATTTTAAAGTCTGAGAAGGAACCCCAATAGTTTTAAGATTGCCTACTCATAACTTGGATTTAGCAAGGTCAGAGGTAAAGAGAAACCAAGCTTAGAAATGTCATGCTGATTTTAGCCTTTGATGGTCTGTAAGAGCTCTAGAATCATAGAATGTCAGGGTTGGAAGGGACCTCAGGAGGTCATCTAGTCCAACCCCCTGCTCAAAGCAGGACCAATCCCCAGGCAGATTTTTACCCCAGTTCCCACAATAGCCCCCCTCAAGGATTGAGCTCACAAACCAGGGTTTAGCAGGCTAATGTTCAAACCACTGAGCTATCCCTCCCCCCATAAAGGAGCTCTCAGATACCTTGCTCATGGTGATGGTGAAATATTTCAGACTTGCCCTGGAAGATTTCAACATGCATGTTGACTCCTCTCACTTGCCTCTCTATGATTCTCACCTCTTTAGCAGAATCCACACAGCCAGTCGCACCTTGGACCTGGTCCTTGGGTTAGATGTCAATACAGAGGCCATCACAGCCCAACCTCTTTCTTAGACCATCACCTCATGAAGATAGGGGTCAGAGCTCTCCCACTTTCTGTGAAAGACCCACTAGTCTGATTTGACCACTAAGACCCCACCAAATTTCAAAGCCTGCCAATAGGACAGCAGCAATCCATGCATAAGACAAGGAGTCGAGGATCTGCCGAATTATTACCCTTGTGCACTATCCTCAATGCATTGGCCCCAGACTGCCCTTTCTTCCTATCACCCATAGATCTCCATGGTCTTCTGACATCCTATGCCAGACAAAGACAGAGGGGTAGAAATGGGAGTGCTGATGATGGGAAAACCAAAGCTGAAACAGACAGAAGGAAGCAAAGATTTTCTACAAGCCTAGGCAGAACTCAGCACCACGCACTGTGAAGAACTGTCATCCCACTTCATGGAGAAGATCCCGCTCATTCAAGAGGCCAGGACTCAGATTGTTCCTGAGAATGTTGTGGACATGGCAGTGGAGCTGAAGGTAAATGACCTACAAGATGGTGGGGGATGAGGCAACTTGGGGTGACACTGAGTACAGTGCCTTTATTTTGCAATGCTGTAGTTTGGTGTCACTTATGTAAATGAAGTAATGCATATGCATAAAAATGGAAACATTGGAGAGGTCTCCCTCTCAGAAGGACAATGCATATGTTCACCAACACAGGTTGGTGCTGGGTGGTCCAATGGTTGGAGGACTAGCCTAGGACTCGGGAAACTGGGATTCAATTTCCTTCTCTGCCTGAGGGCTGGTCTACACTGTGAAATTGTTGACAAAATTTTGTCTTTTACGGATACTTAAAAAAGCCAAAAGTTTTGCCGACACAAGTGGCAGTGTGAACGTGGCTTTGTCGTCCGGAGGGCTCTTCTGCTAACAAAGCTAATGCCTCTTGCGAGGCTGGAAGTATTTTGTCGGCAAAAGCGCTGACAAAGTACCGAAAAAGAGCGTTTACACACGCTGACGTTTAGCAACAAGGCTGTGTCAACACAGCCTTGTCACTAAAAGCTGCATGGTGTAAACAAGCCCACAGACTCTCTATGTGATCTGGGGCATGTCACTTAGCATCTCAGTTCACCATCTGTAAAATGCGGAAACAATTGAGTGTTGTGAGTGCTAAGTAAATAAGGAAAGGTTGTCATGTACTCAGATACTTTGGAAGGAGAAGTTCATGTAAGTACCACAGGTAGGTAGACAGGTGCATGCAGCTAGTGTGCACAAAGGCAGTTTCGCTCCATCTGTAGAGCTCACTCTTTCTTCCTTTCTTTCTTTCTTTCTTTCGCCATTTCTCACCATTAGCACTGGGAGGTGCACACTAGCAGGACAGGCTGAATATTTTATACACATAATAAAACCACTCTGAATAGAAACCAGTCTCTCTCTCCCTTTAAGATTACTTCTTGATGTGTCTTATGCAGACAGGGGGAACTCTTTTGCTGGTTGTGGGGGTGTTTTCAAGAGCTATGTTTTCATAAATGGTATCTGTTTAAAAAACAGAAAATAAAACAACATGAGTCTCCAAGATGACTCTGCATGGATCAAGCAGCTTCCGTGTGTGATGCCAGGTGAGCTTCAGGAGCAGATCATGAAAAAGTGATAGTGCTACCATCACATTTGATAACCAGATATGGCCAAAACCTGAAGAAAGGGGCTTTTTAAATACCAGAGTGAACCCTGCCATCAACTTCTTGTTTGTTCCAGAGGTGGTAGCAGGACCAGTGGGATAAGGAATGTGCTGGAATATCTGCAGCAGGTATGGAGCAGAGTGTAAAAGTGTATTGTTGTGCCATTGTTGCTCTGCCCCTCCCCAGCACCTCCTGTCACATCAAAGGCTTGCTAGCAGCAGCATGGGGAATAAAGCTAGCCAGGATGGTAATCCACAGCAACCTGGGGGATTTTAAATCTACCAAGTCTCTCTCTCCAGAAAAAAATCTACAACATTTGAAACGTGGCTGCTTCTGCATTCGAAACATGCAGAGATTTCAATTTTGAACTGCGCATTTCAAAATCACTTTTTGCTCAGGAGTGTAAAGTGGGTATTTCTCAGTGCTCTGCTCCATCCCTGTGTGTGTAACAGAAGGCAAAGAGACTCCTGATTTGGGCAGTTTTGTAATTTTGTAGCAGATGTTTTGCACATTTTAGATAAAACCTGCTTCCTACCATTAGCTCTCTTGAGGTACTGGGATGGAGCCCGTCTCTTCCTGAATGTCTGGGAAAGATGGGATGTAGGGACTCTGCTCAGGGAACAAGAAGTTAACCTTCAGCTAAACACAGGTGCTCACAGGATGAACTATGAAGGACTGCTTGGGAGGCAGAAGGGGCAAATAGCAGTGGGAAGTGAAGTTGTACACGCCCACACACATGGGACTAAGACCTGGGCTGTGGGTTTCCTCTTCCTGCATTTTTTCTTGTGTTAACTGTTCTCTCGTTATCAACATTATCTTTATAATGGCCTCTGTGTTTCAACCCTGCTAGCTATGGGTCTCATCTCCGCAGCCTTGCACCTTTTGCAGAGCAGGGTAAAAACATTTCCAAATCAGAATTGCTTCCCTGATTCCCAGCGGGAGCAACATTTTTCATCTCTTTTGTATCAGCCTTGTGCCTTGCCTCCAGCTTGCATGGTGAAAGGCATTGCTGAAACTTCAAAAATCTGCATTTATTTGGCAAGCTAAAGTGTAACCAGTCCCTGCATTGGCACCTTAGAAAATAAAAAAATATGACTGCATCAGGAATATTTAATTACACTTTTCTTTGCACACAGATGCTTCTATCCAAGCCTTGTAATGGCTGGTGGAAGGCAAAGGGGAGGGAAGCTCAGCAGTTGAGGGGCAAGGTGGAGGTACTGGTACCTGACTGGTCTTTGGAGCTGCTTTTCCTGGTCCTTTTCACCAAGCTGAAGATGTAGAAGAGGACAATAGCGTAGCCCAGATAGCCAGGGTACCCATAAATGCCACAGCTCCGCCAGGAAGAGACACCTGGTTAGGGGTGATGGAAACACAGAATACAAACAAAACATCTTCAGGGTAAATGATCCAAAGTGCTTCACAAAAATGTCTCCAGGTTTGAACCTTGTGTTTGCATTTACACCTGGGTTTTTTCCTTGGGGGGTGGTGGTGGTGGTGTGAGAGAGAAACTGTAACAGGGCTGCTGCTTCATGAGCAGTCCCTCATGGCCAGAGTTCCCTTTGCAGAAGGCCCCCTCTGTTTTCCCTCTTCAGGGCCCCAGAGGGTATGTCTACACTGCATGCTAAGCCTGGGCTCTGACTCAGGTTTGAGCACAAGCTGCGCTTCCAGGCCCACACAAATCAGTCTGTCTCGGGTCAGCAAGCACTCAGGACCTGGGTCCTGCAACCCTGCTAAGAGGAGTGGGTCAGAGCCTAAGTCCCACTGTGACTTGGTCAAAGCCCTGTCATTTTGCAGTGTGGACGCCGTTCAAGCTGTAGGCCTGAGTCAGAAGATCTGCGTCGTGCAGTATGCACACATTAGCATGGTCCAGAAATTGTATGCTCAGGTTTACAGTGCAGTGTGAATGCTCAAGTGTGTAAGAGGCAGGAGGGGGCAAAGTGGGGTTCAGAAAAGGGGGAGCAAAGGCGGGGCCTCAGGGAAGGGGTGGAGCAGGGAGGACCTTGGGCCCCAGCGGGGGTGGAGCACTAGGGTTGCCAACTTTCTAATCTCACAAAACCAAACACCCTATCCTCGCCCCTTCCCCAAGATCTGCCCCGCGCTCACTACATTCCCCCTCCCTCGGTGACTTGCTTTCCCCCACCTTCACTCATTTTAACCGGACTGGGGCAGGAGACTGAGGTGTGGGAGAGGATGAGAGCTCTAACTGGGGGTGCAGGCTCTGAGATGGGGTCAGAAATGAGGGGTTCAGGGTGCGGGAGGGGGCTCTGGGCTGGGGGTTAGGGTGTTTGAGGGGTGAAAGCTCTGGCTGGCAGTGTGGGCTCTGGGGTGGAGCTGGGGATGAGGGGCTTGGCGTGCAGGAGGGAGCTCCAGGCTGGGGGGTGGGGCAGAGGGGTTGGGGTGCAGGAGGGGGTGAGGGCTCTGTTTGGTGTGTGGGCTCTGGGGTGGGGCCAAGGATGAGAGGTTTGGGGTGCAGGAGGGGGCTCCAGGCTGAGAGGTGGGGCAGAGGGGTTCTGGGTGTGGGAGGGGACTCTGGGCTAAGGCAGGGCGGGTGGGGTGCAGGAGGGGGTGAGGGCTCTGGCTGGGGGTGTGGGCTCTGGGGTGGGATGGGGGATGAAGGGTTTGGGGTGCAGGAGGGGGCTCTGAGTTTGGGGGACTCAGGGCTGGGCTTGAGGCTTGGGGTTGGGGTGCAGGCTTACCTTGATTGGCTCCTAGTCAGCAGTGCTGTGGAGCTAAGGCAGGTTCCTCTTCTGTGTGGCACTGTGCTTGCGCCCCAGAAGAGGCCAGCAGATCGAGCTCATAGGCGAAGGCGCGGTAGATGGTTATGTGCGCTGCTCTTGCCCACCGGCACCGCCCCTGCAGCTCCCGTTGGCCACAGTTCCCAGCCTGTGGGAGTGTGGAGCCAGTGCTTGGTGTGGGGGCAGCACATGGAGCCCTGTGGTCCCCTTGCCTAGGAACCAGATCTGACGACTACTTCTGGGGCACAGGGTGGAGCAAGGACAAGTAGTGACTAGCCTGCCTTAGCTCCGCAGCACCGCTGTCCGGACCTTTAATGGCCTGGTGGGCGGTGCTGACTGGAGCCGCCAGGCACCCAGTCAAAAACCGGGCACCTGGACACCCTATGGAGCACCCACTGGGAAAAATAAAAGCCAGCACCTGTGTCTGTGGCCATACAGTGTCTGAAGCACAGATAGGTTTCAAGATGTGATAGTGTAGGTCTTTGTTCACTGCTTTCAATCTCTATGTCATAGCATAGGTTAGAATTATGATAACAATAATTTATAATGAGTTTCCGACTTACCAGTCTCAGCACAGAGCTGCAGGATGAAGTCTTTATGCCCAGAGCTGAGTGCATTCTGGGCCACACATCTGTAAGTCCCAATGTCGGATTGCTGTATGTTAATGAGGGTCAGGGATGCGTTTTCCTTAGACAGGATGGTGCGGTTTCCAATTGGCAAAGGCTGGTTGCATTTCTGCCAGGAGTAGGACATGGCATTTCCTGCTGTCCCCAGGCAATTCAAAGTGATGTTTTTCCCCTGATGAGGAGCAGATGTTTCACTGGTGATTTGCACGTTCAATATAGGTACTGAAAAACCAGAAGAGGAGCTGTCAAGTTATGGTGACCTCCAAACACAGAGTTATGGGGAAAGCAAGAGATTGTGGGTAACATTATGTACATTCCCACAAAGCTTCACTGCTTTGCTTTACAAATCTGCATTCTAGTCTCTACCTTAGACCTGGGCAGAATATGTTTCATTAAAAGTTGTTCATCAGAAATGCTTTCTCTGATGTTTTCAAAACAAGAATTTCCAGTTTTTTGGATCAAAATATTTTTTATTTAGAAATTGAAGCAAATTAGCTGGAAAATAAGCTCTATTATAAAGTCTATTTCAAAACTTTTCAACTGGCCCCAAATGGGTTCATTAATATTTTTGAAATTTCAACTTTTCATCTCAATTCAAGATGGGGAAAAAAGGTAAACTTTTGAAAATATCCACAGTATGGGAAAAAGGTTTTCCAACCAGCTCTGGTTGTAGATACATATCAATGGTTTGAATGTCTACTATCCATTAAATTTAAACATACAAGAAACTCAAATATTTGACTATCTGGAAATCCCCAGTTAAGGCACCCAACCTACATTAAGTCTGCCAATATAGAGATACCAGCTGTCTATATATTCCCTTTGTATGCAAAGTATCAAAAATGTACACATTGCAGGGTAGTTGGTCCCTTTAAGTAGAGCAGACCCAGTGTCCCTATGTCAGAGCAGGTGAGCCTAGCTGAGCGAATTAAAAGGGGGTGGGGCAACACCAGGGGCTATACAGACCTACCAGAGGGCAGGAAGGGGAGAAGTGCTTGGGATAGACAGTGCCTGGGAGAAAGAAGCCACAGTGGAGTAGAGCTAACTCCTGTGGTTGGTCCCTGGAGCAAGCGACCAGGTGCTCCAGAAATAGATGGCTGAAACTGGGGAACTGCAAAGAGAAGGATCACCAGAGACCCCGGGACAGGTGTCTGTGAAACCCAAAGACTAAGGGACTATTTCTGTTTGTTTTACTTGCTTGTGTTTGAACAATAAACCTTAAAGGAGACTGGGCATGCTTGGAAGCTGGGGAGAAGCCCTGCTCTATGACAATGCACCACACAACTTTGGCTTAATTAATCTGTTACATACACTAATGCCTCTGATATTAAGCATGATGATTTGTCACATGTCAATCTTTGCCCTTTTCATCTAAGTGCTGCAGTTTCAGGATCTATGAATGTGAGGTTTGTGTATGGAGGCATGTTGTGTCTGTGTCTGATAGGTGATTATCTGCCATGTGGAATTGGAGCCCAGTGTTGTGTGGTGCTGAGTACCTTCTGCAAGGTGCTGTGTGCTCTCGGTGCTTTGTACGATCAGGGTCTTTATGAGAAGTGGTGTATGACTGCTTTTATTTTGCCATTTGCCTGTCAAGAAATCATACAATTATTTGAAATGCACTGGGTTTGACTGTGAAGAAGGCTGACAATTGACCCAACCACTCTATGATTAAGTCATTCTAGTTTTTTTTGTGGTCACTGATCAAATGATAACGTTTGCCATGGATGGATATGATAGTTTAGGTTTCTGATTGTCTGTCTCATAGTATTGCTGTGGGAGCAGGATTCAGGGGTTTTGGCTACTGTAATACTAAATTTCTGTATTTTTTCAGTGATAATTCTTGGTCTGTAGCTCCCTATAAGCAGTTCATTGTGAGCACTCACTAACTGACATTCAAAATTTGAGCCATTTTGATTGGACTGATATATTATATGATATGCACCTGTCCCCAGATTAGATGAGCGTAACTCTTAGATTAAGATTTCTGGTACAAATATTTGTGACCACAAATTCAGAATTCACTGTTCATGAAGGCTCCATAGGGTTTCTTTAGAATTCACTCTTTTAGAACATTCTCCAGACACACATTCTCTCCAAACAGGATTTGGCTTCTCCTTGCTTCCTGAAGAAAACCTTCTGATCTTTTTACATGTGGATGTGTTTTCATTAAACCATACCCTCCCTACCCCATTTACACTGCATTGTCAAGCACCATAGTCTTGTAGACCTCAGTAACAGGCTGGGTTCAGATCTTTATTTTTGTACAGTATTAGTAGCAACAGCTAGATGGCCTAGCCATGATCAGGACCTCATTGTGCTGGCCATTATGCAAACACATAGTAAAGATGCTCCTTGCTTTGATGAATTATACTCCAAATAGACACAATAAAAAAGGGTGGAAAAGAGCAAATATTAATATTAGCCCATTTTATATGTAGGAGAGGCAGGAATTGTCCTGAGCCCTAGTGCAGTGCCTTAACCACAGGGCCACCCTTTGGTCTGTTGTTAGTCTCCATGTTCAATAAACTAGCTTTAAACAGAACCAGTTTATCAACTCTCTGTACGTTCTCTTGAATACCTCCCTTTGCTCACTTCAGCCTTTTCTAATCAAATGAGCGCAGGTGTATGCACTGGAAATTTGTCACTGTCTAATCAGAAGAGGTGGCTCATGCAACTTGGGCTGCCAAGGATTTTACAAAAGGCCACTTACTGATCACTGTGACTCTTGTCCTGTCGATCTGTTGCTGCTTGTTAAGCAGCTGGATGGTCAGTGTATAGATTCCTTCGTCGCTTAAAGTCACATAATGAATAGTCAAGGAAAAGCTGGTATGAGAAAAGACAACTCTCTTCCTGTAACTTTCATTAATATAGATGTTGTTGGAGCCGGGGGAGTATGTTAGGATGGAGACCTTTTCTCTCCCTTTTAGCTGTGTACGCCACTCCACATTAAAGACTGAAGAAGCATTCAGATTGGTCCCCATCAGCAGTATTGTGGTATTGAAGCGACAATAGACTTCCTTAGTCTTTTGGTCCATTGTGACCTCTGAGGAGAAGACGTTAAGCAGAACATCATTAGTAGTGCTGGAAAGGTGGCCAGAAGTTAACATACATTTTGCTCAGAGAAGTCATAAGCTGTGCTGGAAGAAAGAATATTATTGGTGCTCTGGGGCGCATTGGCAAGGACTATCCTCGTCTGGGCCTCCTTCAGAAGTGGGAAACTCCATCATTAACCCGGAACCCAGTCACCTCATCATTTTTGTGTGCACACAACTCCAGCTGAGTGTGCACAACTACCATGGGAAGGGTAGGACTTTGAAGTTAGAATAGCAGCCAGCCAGGCATTTATTCTGAGTTGCATGGGAAGAAAAGCAGGGAGTCAAAAAATGTGAACCGTGACAGTAAAATGTTTGCTCCAGTGAAAAAATTGGGGGGATTTAAGAGGAAGCTCTTCCAAGCCCACCATCGTGCTTTCTTTGCCCAGCAGGTTTGCTCATCATTATGATCTAATGACGGATGCACCATCGGGCTGAAGACCGTATCAGAGAAGGGGAAACTGAAATCACTTCATCCACCTGCTGAGCTATTCTAACAATTGACAGCAAGATCTCAGACAAGATACTGAAGCCATAGTGTGTCCAGATCTCATACTGATTCAGGTGTGTTTTCTTTTGCTGTAGCAAATCTAGGACCAGACATGCTACAAGCTCAGAAAGACAGATACCACGATGAAAGATTCCTTAGAAATAGCTAAGACAGATGGGGCAGAGCATGGAATGAGCCTCTCCTTTCCTAAAAGCACCTAATAAAGATATTTAGGTATGTTTTAGATTCTGTGACACCTTATAGACTAACAAACGTATTGGAGCATGAGCTTTCGTGGGTGAATACCCACTTCGTCAGATACATGTAGTGGAAATTTCCAGGGGCAGGTATATATATGCAAGCAGGCTAGAGATAACCAGGTTAGTTCAATCAGGGAGGATGAGGCCCTCTTCTAGCAGTTGAGGTGTGAAAACCAAGGGAGGAGAAACTGCTTTTGTAGTTGGCAAGCCATTCACAGTCTTTGTTTAATCTTGAGCTGATGGTGTCAAATTTGCAGATGAACTGAAGCTCAGCAGTTTCTCTTTGAAGTCTGGTCTGAAGTTTTTTTGCTGCAGGATGGCCACCTTAAGATCTGTTCTCCTACAAGTTTTTGTATATTGCCATTCCTAATATCTGGACAGTCTCTACGGAAGTGGATAAATGGACACAAATCAGATATTAGGAATGGCAATATACAAAAACCTGTAGGAGAACACTTCAACCTCCCTGCCCACACTATAGCAGATCTAGGGGATACAGGGGATATCATAATTTGTTGCTGGTATAGGCAAGCAGCAAACTACTGTATTTCCTTCCCCTTCCCCAGAAGCCAGGAGGAAGCAGGGGTAGAACTGTGACTCAGAGGGGTGTCTCTGAGTCAGGGCTTCTCCTAACTTGGCTTTGCTTTCTCACTACCCTTTGTTCAGGGCTGCATCTAGGGTCATGGTCCAGCCCTGTGGGATCTGACTGGCTGAAAGCGGTTCAGTTATTTCTGGTGTGTGGTGGGGTATGTTTCCTGGTATCTCCTCCATCAGCAGATGGTGAGTTTCTCTGAGAAACCACTTTCTTTTTAATGTAAAATCTTCCTTCAAAGCTGTTATAGGGCTGGTGTGATGTTGGTTCACGGCAGAAACAGCCTTACTAAACCAGCCATTACTGTAGGACATGGACACCTCAGTAGATTTGTGGAGGAGGCTTGATGGGCAATTTCCACTTGCTTCCCCACTTTTCACTTGCTTCTTGAGTCCAATCTCCCCACCCCCATTCAACTGCCCAGAGTTGTGGGGATGGGAGAGGGGGAAGCAGCCTCCCATTTGCCTTTGTGTGATGAGGATGGAAGTGGGGAATTCAACCTGTGGATACATTCTGAGCTCCTTGGGACCAATGCAGTTGGGGCCATAGTCAAAGCCAAATTAAGTCAGTAGAAAGACTCCCATTGGCTCGAGTGGACTTTGGATCAGGCCTCTGCACCGTGGGTGTCCAGTTTAACCATTTCCTGTTCCTTCTAGTTGACCCCGGAGCAATGTGATTTTTAAAAAATGAATAAGGCTTTGGCGCCCAGACACTGCTGTGATGGGGTTTCTTAGAAATATGTACGAAAATGATGACGATGACAATTAAAATAATTAGCCATGTGATGAGCATGTGATCCCACAACACCACAGTGATGAGTGTGGCATAACAGAGCACACAGACATATGCCAACAGATAACCCAGCAACTGCTTTTCTAAAAGATCTGCTCAGTTCAAACAGGAATTAATTCAGAGGAGCCTTGAAATCTATGAATCATCCACACTAGAATTTGGGATACTTTTCTTTCTGTTAACATTCTGAGAATAAACCCTTCCTCATCCAGACCCACATGGATGGGGGTTTGTCATTTGTGCCCCGGCTGAACTCCATTGACTTCAGTGGGGCTCTAGGCATGCTTGAGTGTCCACCCACATAGGCCCTGATCCCGCAAGTGGATGAAAGTTGATAAAAGGGTTTGTGAATAATTGTAAAACAGAGCAGCAGGTTTTGTGTGCAAGAATATTAATATTAGGTTGGCTCCCACCATCCTGTATTCACCCAGTTCTGTTCCACAATCTCTATTGACAAGTATGATGTATATGATGCAGAGTGAATACAGCTTGATTTTCATAGCCCAGAAGTAACTGGTGGCGATGGCAGGCAGAATACATTGCTTCTATTAATTTAATTTTTGGTATATAAGAGTTCCCATCAATACATTCTCCAGGCATGGAGCAATATGCAAAAACAAGAATTTGTTGAACAATAGCAGCACAAAAGACATTTTTCTCTGTCACACAATTGTAGGCTAGTTCTGTCCTCAAAACGTCCACACACACACACAACTTCATCACTCTAACCTTTAAAACTAAGCTCATTTGATAAAGGGATTCTTGCTGGATGGTTATTGTCACAAAAGTTGCTTTGACATCAGACGTCACTTCACTTACCAGGTAGAAGGCAAGCAAGACAGAGCAGAAGAGCAAACAGCATTTCATGCAGAGTTTTCTGGTGCATGTTCTTACTGGAAAGTTACAGAAGATCTACAGCCTGAGATAAAAGGAGTGAGAAGTGTTGCTTTAATAAACATTTTTTACAGCAGTTTTCTTGGGCAAATCTATCTTCGCATGTATTAGATAGGAAGGCTGGCCTCCTGGGGCCCAGCTGAGTGTTTTAAGTTAAAACTTGGTTCTACCACAGATACCCTGTGTACACTTGGGCAAATATCTTAATCTGTGAGGTGCTCATCTAATTAAAAACTGTATCATAATGCATATGCACAGGAGTGGGGGTGTGTGTGTGTGAATTCAGGTTACACTGCCAACCTCAGTTCTGGTATTTCCTAACTCTCCACTGTGTGACTTTGCAACCTTCGCATCCTTTTCATATAGCTTTGGGATGGAATTTCTTATATTTTTAAAGACATTAAAAGTTGAAAAAAACAAATTTCATTTAATCATGTTGACTTCCCATGTGATTCATTAGCCAGGCAGGGCTCTGTAGATCCACAGCATGATACTTTACCACTTCAGCTAACAGAGTAACTGGTAGCAGTAAGAGGTTGTCATCTTCTATATACACCTGCCACTACAGGGCGATGAGCCACGCACTTTGCCAATGGGTCTTGTAGCTATATTTGTTTGATGGCAAAGGAATGCTGAGATTCAGGTATAATGGGGTAAGTTCCAGGTTCTGGAGAGGAGTGTGCGTTAGTGGTGGCAAAGCTTCTGTGCCTTCGCCTGTCTGTCTCCGTCTGCTCCCATTCTCCCCCTCCCAACTCCTGCTGCGTTCCCTCTGCTCCCATCTGAGTCCCCAGCCCTTGACCATGTCCCCCACCTCTGCTCCTATCCTCCCCATCCCCAGCTCCTGCCTCTCTCAATCCCTCTTGTTCGTATCCCCTTCCCATCTTCTATCCCATCCTGCCCCCAGCCCTTCATCTCTCCCCCTCTGCCCTTCTCCATTCCTCACCCCTCTGCGTCCCAGTCAGGATGCTTTCTCTTCCTCCTCCATGCTGCCTTGGAACCAGCAATGGAACATAGAGTGCACAGGCGAGACACATCCAGCCTTCAGCATCCCAGTCCAGTCCACTAAGCCACCCTGCCTCCCTTTACTGTGATGCTGCATATAAGCCTGACCCTGCTCCCACTGTAATCAGTGGGGGTTTGTCGTGGATTCCGCTGGGAACAGGAAAGGGCCCTGACTTTGCATCCCTTGCTGACTTTCTCCTCCTAACACACCTCCAGATGCAGGAAAAGGGGTTTTGCCTGTAGTATATGGGATGCTGGCAGACCAGGTGCCAGCTCATGTCAGGACCTCTGGGCCTCACTGAACACTGCCATATGCATAGCTGGAAACCAGTCTGGCTCGCCTCTGTGTTAGCATTGTTAAAATAGATATCAGAGTTATTATAAGACTGTGTTTAATGTTTAGACTTTATGAAATGCTTGTAGGATGTTGCATGTATTAGTCTTACTTATATCTATACTTTAAGGTAATATGTAAGTGTTTGCTCTGTAACTATAGATGGATTTGCTTAAACTGTAATACCCCACAGACAGAGACACATTATCGAGTCTGAAATGCTAGTTTATCACAAGAAGTATTATCTCCTGCGCAGCAAAAGCCACTACAGACACCAGAGAAGCCATTGTGGAACATTAGTGGACAAAAGACTTCAGCCTTTGTTCTCCCAGACCTATGAAAAGGGGACTAGGGGTGCCAGGAATCTGGTTTTTGACCGGAATGCCTGGTCGAAAAGGGATCCTAGTGGCTCCAGTCAGCATCGCTGACTGGGCCATTAAAAATCCAGTTGGCAGCACAGGCAGGCCCCCTGCCCAGCTCCGCACGACTCCCAGGAAGCTGCAGGCATTACCCTCTGGCTCGTTGCACTGCGACCCCCTTCTGACACTAAAAGTTACTACACAACCCCAGGAGAGGGGACCTAAGCCTGCTGTAGCCCCACAAGGCTTCAGCCCCAGGCAGGAGGCCTGTAACCTGAGTCCCATCATATACAGGGCTGAAACCCTCAGGCTTTGGCTTCAGCCTCAGGCAGTGGAGCTCAGGCTTTGACTTCAGCCCTGGCCCCAGCAATTCTAAGCCAGCCCTTGTGACCTCATTAAAATGGGGTTGTGCCCTACAGTTTGAGAACTGCTGGTGTACAGTATCATCTATCACACAGGCAGGCTTGTGGCCAGATAGACTGGAGTGCCCAAGGGGACTGTCTGTGACTCTCTGGCAAGGCTGCTGTCGTGCTTTAGAACTCCCACCCAGTTTGGGTTTTGTGCCCTGCTTCTTGACAGTCTGCCTAGAGGTTGGTACTCATGCCTGTGAGCCACCCTGAGCAGCCTGATGGTATGTATCAGCTCTAATTAGTGTGTGGAGGGGAAGCTGGGGTTGCAAAGGATTGGGGCAGCTCCAGTTCTGCCTTTCAGTTCTTCATTTTAGAACACATGATCTAGAACAAAAGTGCTAGAAAACAGCTTCCCAGATTTCAGCTTCCTGGTCATTACAGCCACTAGAGATCAAGGCAGCACACTGCAGACTTTCATGGCCTGATCCTACAGTCCTTATTCAGACAGGATTGGGCCCAGAAAGGGTTAACAAATCAGAAGGAAAAACAAGCCCCAATGAATCAGCTTGACAAGAATCAGTATCAAAGTGTCAGCTAAGTCTAATGTCACATTTTCTGTTAAAAGTGAGGGAAGCAGGTTGGAGAAACAGAGGTGCGGAGAATGGTTAACAGTCTTGCAGAATGATAACCTTTACAGACATGGGTGTTCCCCTTTCTTTCTAATAAGTATACACCTGTCTCCATGAAGAAAGAGATCACGATAACATATGGCACATACTGTAGCGTGGAACACAATAATTCAGACAGGGAAATTCCTCAATAAAGGCTGGACCTAAAAATGTTACCCACATGAGTAATCTTTACTCACCCAAGCAGTCATGTCTAAAGCAGCGATCAGCAATCTATGGCACGCGTGCCAAAGGCAGCATGCAAGATGATTTTGAGTGGCACTCACACTGCCCGGGTCCTGGCCACCGGTCCCGGGCACTTTGCTGCCATCCTGGAGTCCTGGCCGCTGGCCTGTGGCTCTGCAGCCATCCCCCGCTGTGGCCCAACACCCCCATCTTAAAAATTGTTCCAGCATCGCTGTACTGGGATATTTTTAAGTCCTGATTTGCTGCCTACATCACTCATGTCATGTGGAACAGCACATTGCGTTTGACGTTGTGCATGCCATCTGTTGAGATTTTTTTCCCCACTGTAAGTTGAGGGATACATTTGACAAAATGTCAGCTCCTAAGGAAGCAAAGCTAGATGTCTGTTCATTTCATTCACAGCAACATTTGGTAGCTATGTTGTGGCAAGGTTTTGGTGCGCTTTGTAAACTGTTTTGATGCAATCAAGACCTTTTTGTTGGAAATAGGACAAAACTACCCCGAACTGGATGATGACAAATGGCTGTGTAAGCTCATGTTTCTAACTGACATCACTGCTCACCTAAACAAACTCAACCTCTGTCTCCAGGGTGCAAGGCAAACGGTTCTGGATCTTTATGAAATCTGGAAGGCATTTGTTGTAAAACTAGCCATTTTTTCTCAGGCTATTCAAACTTCAACTTTCTGCTACTTCCAACACATAGAAGAGCTATTGACACATTGCACTGTCAGCGTCGATGAGATTGGAATGTACATGCAAGAACTGGAATCAAAATTTTCTGACAGATTTCAAGATTTGCAGCGATTTGGTCCAATGCTTTCTTTTCTAATTAAACCTGAAAAGTTCAACAAAAGCGACTTGGATTTGTCTGTAATTAAGTGGATGGGTGTTGAAGATTTCGAAATGCAGCTTATTCAATTAAAAAACTCAGAATTGTGGGCATGAAAGTTTGGAGATCTACGGAGTGCACTTAAGGCTACCAAGAGAGATCATGGGCCCTCTCTTCTGATCTGCTGGACATCCCTGCCAGTGAAATTTAACAGTTTGGAGAAAATTATGTTTGCAATGCTTTCAGCATTTGGATCCACATACCTGTGTGAACAGGTATTTTCACAGATGAACTATGTTCTCTGTCCCTCTTGGAGCCGATTAACAACTGATCTCTTAGAAGCCTGTGTGCAGCTTAAAGTATCCAAATACATGCCAGGCATTGAAAACTCAGCAAGAAAAAGCTGTTCAGGGACTCTCCTGGATGCGTTGAGGCTCCAGAAGAGGGGCGGAGGTGGGGTCGGGCCGGGGCTAAGGAGGTAGCATCAGCCATTGTTGTTGAGGCCTCTGCGCAGCCAGGGGTCTGGGGCAAATGCCCCACTTGCACATTCCACCTCCCTCCCCCCCGCCAGGCAGCCCTGAATTAAGCTAAACAAATTGAAGGTCACTTCAATTCTGAATAAGAGCAATCACACAGTGGTTTCACTAATCCACGCTAAATTCACACTTTTAGCTAATTCAAATTCATTTTCCTGAATGTCCTTGTATAGACAAGCCTTTAGAACAGGGGTCGGCAACCTTTCAGAAGTGGTGTGCCAAGTCTTCATTTATTCACTCAAATTTAAGGTTTCGCATGCCAGTTTTTAGAAGGTCTCTCTCAATAATATATAACTAAACTACTGTTGTATGTAAAGTAAAGAAGGTTTTTTAAATGTTTAAGAAGCTTCATTTAAAATTAAATTAAAATGCAGATCTTATCAGTTTAATATGATCCGTGCTCTTGCTTTTTCATTGTCCATGACTTTTTCTGCTTTTAAAAAAACCCCTAGTTTTCGATCCAAAAAAAGTTTTGACGGAAAATATTTGTCCAACCCTTTTAATGAGCTTAAGTGCCTTTTAGCACTAGCTGATGCTGAGAACCAGTGATATCTTGTAAAGAAGTTTTCTCAAAACTGGGTTTGTGCCGAGATGCAGAAGGTTTATTTTTCTGAGGGCCGCCTGTGGGGCGGTGGGGGAGGCAGCAAGTGGGGCAATTTGCACCAGGCCCCCCAGGGGCCCCCACGAGAATACAGTATTGTATAGTATTGCAATTTTTTTTCTGGAAGGGGCCCCCAAAATTGCTTTGCCCCAGGCACCTTGAATCCTCTGGGGTACCCTATCTTAATTCACTTTGGAATTCATAAACTAAGTGTTGTGGGATAGAACCCTACTTTTGTCCCTGATCCTGCATTGGGCTCGATTAACATGGACTCTTGCAACTGGACAAAGTCCAGTTTACTTCAATAGGAAGTAGAGATGCCAGGGTCCACACAAATGCTTCTCAGTACAGGATTGGAGCCTTCATTAGAAATCATCTGCATGCAGGAGGCATAAGGAAAAGGATCGTTGAGTCTTGAAGGCAAAGTAAAATGTCAGCCTGATAAGCAGATATATTTCAAAAGCAGTTTAAAAATAAAGCAGTGCTGAAGACAGGCAGGACAAGAAGAATATAATATGATGTGAGGTAGAGAGTGGGAATAGAGGAAACAATAGGTAAGAGTAAAAATACTAAAATGAACCTGAGTACATGGCAAAAAGTTGAGATAAACAAGAATTGGGTACCATAGGGAGTACAACGCAGAGCCCTCCCCTCCTATTAGTCTGCAAGCAAAACTCCTATTGAAGCCAGCAAGAGGTCCGCTTTGAACTGGTAGAGCCCCGCTAGAGCTTACAAACTACCAAATTCCTCCTCCTAAAAGAAAAGAAAGAAGTATTCTAAGTGATTGTTCTCTAATCACTGTGCAGTAGCAGAGCCTTCCAGTGGACTTGGATCCAGTGTGCTGGGAGGATGAACACACCAATCACTTAGCATAGCTTTTCTCATTCTGTCCATATTCTGAGTGAAGAAGAAATAAATGTTCACAAATACTAACCTTCCTTCCTCCTGCTCAGGTCTGCGTGGCCTCTGTGCTGGGTGACAGAGGAAAGTGATAAGGGACGTATGTGGCCGGAGGGGAAATGACAAGACTACTTCCTCCCTATGAAGGTGTCTCTCAGTATGAGCCATGATGCAATAGAAACAAAAGCCCCCACAGCAATATATGAGAAGCATCATTGTCCATGGAAAAATGCAGAGAAAATGCTGATTAGTGAAATCAAAGGGTATGTTTTACCTGCTATCAGAGGAGTGATTGCAGCTTGGGCTGGCAAGTCCATGCTGGCTTTAATCAAGCTAGCATGGGTAAAAATAGCAGTGTGGATGAGTTAGAATTCTAAACTGTCACTTTAATTCTCAGGGGGTTTCCTGGTTCTGCTTTCAGGCAGAGGGCTCTGTAGGGAAGTGTGAAATCTGGATTTGCAGTCTGCAGCCAGCCTGCTTCAAGTGGGATGGCATGAGCTGTGCCTCTCTATTTTTAGGGAGCAGCCTGCTTGCTCTCTCTCTCTCTGGTTTTGGTTCTTGTGTGGCATCATTCTGGAGTGTAAGAAATAAAGTTCTCTTACATTGAAGCCTTCCAGCTAGGGTGTTGTGTTTTACCTAACTTCTCTAAGTGTAGGCTATGAACATAACCAAAGGCATCAGGGCACCTCATATACAAAGAACTCTGAAGATATAAAAAGAACCTGGACACAACTAAAATCTCTGTGACTGAGGGCATGGCTACACTTGCAGATGTAGAACGCTGTGAGTTAAACCAGCCTTCAGAGACTGCAGCAGGGAAAGCGCTGCAGTGTGTTCACACTGTCAGCTGCAAGCGCAGTGGTGTGGCCACATTTGCGGCCCTTGCAGCGGCATTGGGAGTGGTGCATTATGGGCAGCTATTCCACAGAGCACCTCTGGCACTGTAGCTTGTGGGAAGGAGGTGGGGGGATGCAGGACATTCTGGGTCCCGTCCCAATACCCTGTGATGCATCACTTCGCATCCCAGCAATCCTTGTGCTTCCATCCCCATTTGGCATTATCTTTCAACGTTTTTTGTACTGCACACTCTGTCTTCCCTTTCGGTCTGCGAGAATGGATCCTGAACTTGTGAGGAATATGCTGATGGGTCTCACCAGCATGTCACAAATTGCAGTCAAGTTACTTCTTAAGCTACAAAGTGACAGTGAGGAGTCCAACTACGATGTTGATTTGCATAACGCATACGACACGAAATTGCTTGTGGCATTCATGGACATGCTCACCATAGTGGAACACCACTTTTTAGGGCTCGGGAAAGCCTCCAGTAATGTTTGGTGCCCTGCACGGGAGTGAAGTGCAGTGGCTCCAATGCTAGTAGGCATCTATTTGCTACATATGATGCACTGACTTGCAGTGCCTGTTGCTTTCCTGGGCTACAGTATCTTTTACTTAATGCAATAAAGAATGTTTTCAAAGCCAAAAAAATCATTTATTGAAAAGAAACACCACTGCTGGGGAAACAGAAAGGGTATGACGCATCTGTGCTGTGTGGGAGAAGGGAAGGGGGTGGGGTGGGGAACGGGACAATCACAGATTTGTGTTTGTCCTGTTTTCATGTTCAGCTTTACTGTCTGGAGTGCCACGCAATGAGTGCTGCACTTCAGGCTAGCTAAAATGCATGGTGATGGGGGTTGAGTGCAGTGGGTATGGGTAGTAATTTGCAGGGCTGCCCAGAGGATTCAGGGGGCCTAGGACAAAGCAATTTCAGGGGCCTCTTCCATAAAAAAATTGCAATACTACATACAATACTATATTATCCTGGTGGCCCCTGGGGGGCCTGGCGCAAATTGCCCCACTTGCTCCCCCCCCCAAGGGCGGCCCTGCGAAAAATAAACCTTCTGCATCTCGGCACAAACCCAGTTTTGAGAAAACTTCTTTACAAGGTATCACTGGTTCTCAGCTTCAGCTAGTGCTAAAAGGCATTAAAGCTCATTAAAAGGGTTGGACAAATATTTTCCGTCAAAACTGTTTTTGAATTGAAAACTAGGGTTTTTTTTTAAAAGCAGAAAAAGTCATGGACAATGTCTGCTTTCCTTCAAAATTTGTTGTGATTTTTTTAATTGAAAAGCTGAAATTAGTCTGCCAAAACTTGAACATGGTTTGGGGTTTCAGAAGTGTGTGGCCAAATATTTGCTGCTTGCTGTGTTTGATTGTTTAAAGAAACAATAACAAAATCTGCTTAAAAAAAAAAAACACTTTTGAACTACCTCAGCTTGTGACCAAACGCCTGAGCCCATCCAGTCAGAGATTTTTCCAGGTTTCTGATACTCTGCTGGCTTCCTTGACTCATATCTGTCTCCATAACTTTGGGTTCATTTAGGTTAGAACATAAGAACAGCCATACTGGGTCAAACCAAAGGTCCATCCAGCCCAGTATCCTGTCTACCGACAGTGGCCAATGCCAAGTGCCCCAGAGGAAGTGAACCTAACAGGTAATGATCAAGTGATCTCCCTCCTGCCATCCATCTCCATCCTCTGACAAACAGAGGCTAGGGACATCATTCCTGACCCATTCTGGCTAATAGTCATTAATGGACTTAATCTCCATACATTTATCTGCTTCCTAGAGACTGGCTCCATGGGGTCCCTCACAAACTGGAGACGGTTACTGTGAGTTTGTCTTTAGTATAGCTTATGTACATACTCCAAGAACTGAGCATTTGAGCTTGTTCCAGAATCTGGGATGAGCCTATGTTGTGAAAACTGAAATGCTCAAAATAGCACATGGATGTGAATGGACACAGGGTGCTAAAATTAAATTAACCCAGGGGTTCTCAAACTGGGGGTTGGGACCCCTCAGGGGGTCATGAGGTTATTACTGGGGGTTGTGAGCTGTCAGCCTCCACCTCAAACCCCACTTTGCCTCCATTATTTATAATAATGTTAAATATATAAAAAAAGTGTTTTCAATTTATAAGGGGGGAGGTCGCACTCAGAGCAGGGCCAGTGCAAGGATGTTTCGCGCCCTAGGCGAAACTTCCACCTTGCGCCCTCCCCCATCCCCGAGCCCGTCCTGAGGCGCCACCCCTGCAGCAGCTCCCCACCCTGCGCTCTGAGGCACCCTCCCTGCCCCAGCTCACCCCTGCTCCTCCTCCACCCCAAACACACTGTCGCTGCTTCACTTCTCCCATCTCCCAGGCTTGCAGTGCCTAAGCTGATTGGCACCGCAAGCCTGGGAGGCGGGAGAAGTGAAGCGGCTCACCCCTGCTCCGCCTCATCCCCGAGCAAGCCATTGCTGCTTCACTTCTCCCGCCTCCCAGGCTTGCGGTGAAAGTTTCCTCTGTGTGCCGCCCCCTCCTTACTTGCTGCAGGCGGCCCTCCCTGCGCTCCCCCACCCCAGCTCCCTCCGCCTAAATGCCAGCGGCGACCGGGGTGGCTGAAGATCTGGCCGCCGCGGTCGCTGCCGAAGAAAATGCCGCCCCTCAAATCCTAGTGCCCTAGGCGACCGCCTAGGTCACCTAAATGGTTGCACTGGCCCTGATTCAGAGGTTTGCTATGTGAAAGGGGTCACCAGTATAAAAGTTTGAGAGCCACTGAATTAATCCCTCTGGAACCTCAGGGAATCTGGGGGTGGAGGTCTTGCTTGGTAGGGTTGGGAAGGATATTGCTCTTCTCATGTGATCCCTCCCCCAGTGGCTAATTTTAAATGAAGCTACCCTCGCCCGACATGAATCTCCCTATGGCACTGAAATTAAATATAGACTATAATCTGGCATTTGAGAAGTGAAAGGGATGGTAGCCCTAACGGAGAAGCTAACAGCTTGGCTCTTCTGCAAGCTTCAAACTGCTGAATGAGCTTTAGGGTGGGGAAGGCTGTGCCTCCCAAACAGCCTGGTCCTGCCCCCATCCGACCTCCACCCACTTCCTGCCCCCCGACTGCCCGCCCCCCTCAGAATCCCCGACCCCTCCTGCTCCTTATCCCCTTACCATCCCCCAGAGACCTCTCCCACCACCAACCTGGTTCCTGAGGGCCCCAACCCCTATCCACCCCCCGCTGAGTCCTGACAGACCCCTGGAATGCCCACAATCCACCCCCCTGCTCCCTGTCCCCTGAGCGCCCCCCAACCTCTGCCCCCTCCCTGTGGCCTGACTCTCCCTGGTACTTCCTGCCCCTTAGCCAACTCCCCCAGCTCTGGCCCCGGCCACTTACCCCTGGCTCCCCACTCACCCGGAGCTTCAGCCCATCCCGGAATGTCCCTCAACAGCTGCAGTGTGGCTCCGGCGGGGCCCCTGAGCTCCGCCCCACTCAGAGCCACGTGGTAAGGGGGCAGGGCTGCGAGCTCCAGGCAAGCAGGGCGGAGCTCAGGCCCCGCTGGTCCTTTCAGCCCTGTCCCTTTACCACACGGCTCTGAGCAGGGTGGCGCTCAAGGGCCCCAACGGAGTCACGCTGCAGCTGTTCAGGGACGCTGCTGGCTGCGCTGAGGCTCTGGGAGAGGGGCGGAGGCGGGGTCGGGCCAGAGCTGGGGAGGGAGCCTCAGCCATTCTCATGGGGGCCACTGCAGACCCCAGGGCCTGGGGCAAATTGCCCCATTTGCCCCCCCCCCAGGCTGCCCTGGTAATTTGCAGGGCTGAGTGGTGAAGCTACAGGTGTAGGAGGCAGCTGCTGGTGATAAGAAACCAAATGTTGGAGGAAGTGGATTGGCGGTGACATGAGTGCACAAGGGAAAGAGTTTTGGGACGAGGGCTGAAGGGGAGGAGGGGCGGACACAGATCTACTCCGTCTCCAGTGCTATGAGAGCCTGTATCAAGTCCATTTGGCTCTCCATAATGCTTATGAGCTGCTCCATGCTTTGGTGCCAGCAATCTGCATTCTGCTGGCAGAGCCTCCTTTCAGTCTCCTGCCACTCCTGTACTTTTTGATTTTCAGTAAGGGAGAAGGTCCTCTTTGGGTCTTCGAGGACACTTCCTGACTCTTTGCAGTCTTTTGGCCATTGATAACAATGATGGCTGAGATCTCAAGGTTGCATCTGTAAAGCCAAAATGCAACTCTTAACAGAGGCAGCATTGTTCACACTAGACAAGACAATGATTCGGCTGTACTTAAAGACAAGTATACCAGGGGTCAGCAACCTATGTCACCTATGTCACAAGATGATTTTGAGTGGCACTCACACTGCCCGGGTCCTGGCCACCGGTCCCGGGCACTTTGCTGCCATCCTGGAGTCCTGGCCGCTGGCCTGTGGCTCTGCAGCCATCCCCCGCTGTGGCCCAACACCCCCATCTTAAAAATTGTTCCAGCATCGCTGTACTGGGATATTTTTAAGTCCTGATTTGCTGCCTACATCACTCATGTCATGTGGAACAGCACATTGCGTTTGACATTGTGCATGCTGTCTGTTGAGATTTTTTTTCCCACTGTAAGTTGAGGGGTACATTTGACAAAATATCAGCTCCTAAGGAAGCAAAGCTAGATGTCTGTTCATTTCACTTCACAGCAACATTTGGCGGCTAAGTTGTGGCAAGGTTTTGGTGCACTTTGTAAACTGTTTTGATGCAATCAAGGCCTTTTTGTCGGAAAAAGGACAAAACTACCCTGAACTGAATGATGACAAATGGCTGTGTAAGCTCATGTTTCTAACTGACATCACCGCTCACCTAAACAAACTCAACCTCTGTCTCCAGGGTGCAGGGCAAACGGTTCTGGATCTTTATGAAATCTGGAAAACACTTGTTGTAAAACTAGCTATTTTTTCTCAGGCTATTTGAACTTTGACTTTCTGCTACTTCCAACACATAAAAGAGCTATTGACACGTTGCACAGTTAGTGTTGATGAGATTGGAAGGTATCCAAATACGTGCCAGACATTGGAAAACTAAGCAAGGAAAAGCAAGGCAAGGATCATACTAAACTGACAAGATCTGCATTTTAACATAATTTTAAATGAAACTTCTTAAACATTTTAAAAACCTTCTTTAGTTTATGTACAATAATAGTTTAGTTGTATATTATGGAGAGAGACCTTCTAAAAACATTAAAATGTATTACTGGCACGCAAAACCTTAAATTCAAGTGAATAAATGAAGACTTGGCACACCACTTCTGAAAGGTTGCCGACCTCTTGTCCAGAGGTTTGAGCAGGAAAGTGGCAAAATGAAGGAGTTTCCAGCACCTTTTATAGCTTCTGCCAAGTGAAGGGAATCCCATTGTTCTCACTGTAGAAAATTACAGGTGATAAGATGGTATTTGAAGTCTCATGGGCAAGTCACATGTCCATGCATGATTTTGCTTAGTCATAGCAGAGGCCATCACAGGAAAGTCCGTTAAGTGTAGATAGGCATCTCCTATGTCCATTGTGAGTTAAGTGTTCTTTGATGGGCCACTCAACTTGAATAGTTCCTTCACAATGTGCTGACTAAATGCCTTGTTGGTGTTATCACATGATCAAACATTTGAAATACAGGCATATAGTTAATATTTATAACTTCAGATACAAAAGTGATACATGCATACAAATAGCATAATCATTGTCAGTACATCGTAGCCTTTCCATGGATACCTTACTTGTCATACTTTGTACAAGATTTGTTGCAAGTATATAACAGTGATGGCAACAATGATCTACATGGTCATATTTTATCAGATAACTGTCACACTCTGTTTTCCCTTGTTTGGGGCCTTTGACACCCCAGAACGGGTGGAACTGAACACAGTGTCTTAGCTGCAGGGCTAAGGCTCCACAAGCCTGGACCCTGTGAAAGGTGGTGACTGACCTTCTGAGAGACCCTTTGGCAGGGTCAGTAATGCCATGTTAGGCCACCAGGGGGCATCACAAAGATGACCCCTGCCACAAAGCCCTGCACCAAAATTGCACAATGGTGACTGAGATAGATATTAATAATCCCATCAGAGATTGTGACATGTAACTGGGCGGAGGGAGGGAAAGATAGTTCAGGGGCTCAGGAGGGCTCTTTCCTGGATGTCTCACTGGCTAGTATGGGATGACTTGGAAAATCTATTAGTGTAAGTATCTGACACAGTCACCATTACTGCAGGCTCTGGGCACTGCTTCAGTATTTATGGGTTTATCTTTATAATGCTTCTGTGAGGTGAGGAAATATTATTCCTATCTTTCAGATGGGGGAAGCAAGGCCCAGAGAGATTACATGGCTGCCCAACAGGAGTGTGTGGCAGACCTGGGAATCGAACACAGTTCTCATGGGTCCCCATCCAGTACCTTAACCACAAAACCAGCCTGTAGTAAATCTGTCTAATTGTCTATTCACTACCCTAGTACCATTGACTCAGGATCTCTCGTCCTCACATGATTCTAGGCAAACTGAGCAGGTTACCTTGCTGGAGTTTCAAAGCAGGCATTTCTTACAGGATGCATGACTGGAGTGGTGTCCAACCCTGGCTTGATAAGCGTTGGTGTAAATAAATTGCACTTTAAGTAGCACAAAGGAGGAGAGATAGCAGGATCACTTCTACTGGCCAATATGGACATTACTGGACACTTAATTTCCCATTGTATTGATATTTATGACCTGTTGTATTATTCTCTTCTATATATTTCAATCCATGTAGGTTGTCATGGCTGATACCCAGCGTTCCCTGAAGGGCCTGTGCTGTAAGTGTAGTAGAGATGCATCAGATTAATTAACTACTTTACATGAAACGGTAAATAGGTCTGACGCCATGAAATATTTCTTTGCTGAGTCACACCCTGCATAATTTCAATGAATTTTGGGAAATCTGCAATAACACTTAAACAATCCCAGTAACAAATCACAAACCTGTTTTGTTGGAGAAGATGCACCTCTGAGGATGAAATTTATACTCCCTTCCAAAACCCAAATGTCATCACATCAAAAAGGACACAGGACCCTGCCAAAAAAGGCACTGGAATGTAAGGGTGAGATGCCATTTATCCTCCACTTCTCCAAGTGTGGAGTGTCCCCACTTGTGGGTGGCAGAGGACTAGCTGAGTGGGTGAAGACAGGCCTATCAGTTGTCCTCCAGTCTCAACTTTTAAAAAAGAATTAAAGACAATTTTAGTCATGGTGGGAAAGAAAATCTTGAAAATGTGACCTGAGTGTAACCAATTAGAAAGACAAACCTGGATTTGCAGAGAGCCTGAAACAACAGCTCTGAGGTGTGAGCTACCTCACTTTACTTCAGTGGATGCTAACTCAGATGTCAATGATAATAGTTAATAATATTGACACCCAAGATATCTCACTGTTCATCAACAGAAGTGAGAAAGAAGATGAAGGGGGGGCCACTTAGGGATCTGGGGCAAAATCAGTACTTGCTCCTGCTAGTGAAGGCAGGAGGCTGGACTCAATGACCCTTCAAGGTCCCTTCCAGTTCTAGGAGATAGGTATATCTCCATTAATTTATTTAATTTAATTTAAGTTTATTATGAAGATCTACATGGGTGTTTCTCAAAGTGAAGGGACAGAAGATGTATACATTTAGATGTTTAGGCATTTAACAACACATGGTGGAGGGTGTGAATGGCTTCATTTTCCTGGTGAGGTTGGGAAGAGCTCAGTTTTCAGAAGCCTGGGAAGCACTGCAACATGCTATCAAAACTGGTTAATGTAGTGGAAAGATGGGCTACCTGACCATGGTCTATGGCTTTTGTACTCTCCATGGTGCTGATGTCTGCTCATAGTTAATAGGGGCCTTTCCATCCATGCAGAGTGAGGCTAGAACTACACTTAAAACTGTTGCTGCTATAGTAATGTCACATAGGGGCGTATGCAGCGTTGTTGTAGCTGTGCCAGTTCCAGGATATCAGAGACCAGATGGGTGAGGTAATATCCTGGGGTAATATCCATAGATAGTTACACTGACGTAAGTCCTTTTGGCAGTATAGCTTATTTAGCTTGGGAAGCTGCTATAAGTTATGCCAGAAAAAGCAAGGGTTGTAAAGAACCATTGAGGGGGTGGGGCTAGCAGGGGTGGCTCTAGCCATTTCGTTGCCCCAAGCACGGCAGCACGCCGTGGGGGGCTCTCTGCCGGTCGCCAGTCCCACGGCTCCGGTGGACCTCCCGCAGACGTGCCTGCGAAGGGTCCGCTGGTCCCGCAGCTCCAGTGGACTTCTCACAGGCGTGCCTGCGGATGCTCCAGCGAAGCCGGGGGATCAGCAGACCCTCCCCAGCCACGCCTGTGAGAGATCCACTGGAGCCGCCTGTTGCCCTCCCGGTGACCGGCAGAGCGCCCCCTGCGGCATGCTGCCCCAAGCACGCGCTTGGCGTGCTGGAGCCTGGAGCCGCCCCTGAGGGCTGGATTTCATACTCCCCCACCAGCAGCCTGCTCCCTTCTCCTGCCTCCTAGCCCATGTGTCCCTATATTCACCCCCTCCAAATCTGAGTGAGTGGCATTAAGACCTGGCACCGGGGTCACAATGCCCCTCAGATTCGGTCAGGTCATGGTCTGGCTAGACCCATAGTTCCATGGCCTATGAGCAAAAGCACTCCTGTGCTGGCATAAGCTGTACCTACACTAGGAGGGGTTCCCAGTACAACTACAGCAAGAGACCTTTTCTAGTATAGACTAGCCTGAGTGTTGGGTTTTGTCCTATGAGATACCAGACCTTATCGAGGGCATCAAACACCGACTTTCTTGTTGTCTTGCTGTGTGGTGTAAGCAGTTTTGATATGAATGTGCAACATACACTGGCAGTGTGTGAATCTTTGTCCACCTCTAATGGCTACTTCTCTTCAGAAGATAAGAGTCTACTATAGCCTTTGGCTAATCTTTAACTTAAATAGTACAGGCTCATGCTTTAGCCTTCAAAGCCTGATGTTCAAACCTGCCTGATGACCTAATGTGAGGCAGTAAATATGTGCACAGTGATAACTATGGGTTAACTACCTGCTAGGTCAGGGGTTGGCAACCTTTCAGAAGTGGTGTGCCGAGTCTTCATTTATTCACTCTGATTTAAGGTTTCATGCGCCGGTAATACATTTTAACGTTTTTAGAAGGTCTCTTTCTAGAAGTCTATAATATATAACTAAACTACTGTTGTATGTAAAGTAAATAAGGTTTTTAAAATCTTTAAAAAACTTCATTTAAAATTAAATTAAAATGCAGAGCCCCCCGGACCGGTGGCCAGGACCTGGGCAGTGTGAGTGCCACTGAAAATCAGCTCATATACCGCCTTTGGCATGCGTGCCATAGGTTGCCTACCCCTGTGCTAGGTAAAGATAAGTCTGTCTGGGACTGACTTCATTATAATGGACACACCATTCACACTTCCTTCTCACAACAGCCTTTGGCATCCAGCATCTCTTCTCATCAGACAATGTGGAGCCTATGTGCATGAGTGAAGAGAGGGTTAAAGTAAATTGTAAAGATTAAAGTTTGCTCCAAAACTTACTTAGCAAATCTAGTTTTCGATTCTCTGTCTGCTCTATGCATTTCAGTTCATGTGAACATCAAAGAAAGTAGGATATCATTTCTGGACATAAAGATGGTTCCTATCAAGAAAACACTCCTCTCTATAGTTCACAGTCAGGGCCAGCTCTACAGTTTTCACCGCCCCAAGCAGCGCACCGAATTGCCGCTGCAGGCGGCAGGGGCAGTCCCTGTGCCCTTAGGGTGCTGACGCGGAAATGCACCTGCCGCCCTATGGGCACACAAACGCCCCCTCCCCCGCCCACAGCGGCAATTCAGTGCGCTGCTTGGGGGCAAAACAAAAGGGACTGCCACCCCTTGAGGATTGCTGCCCCTAGCACCAGCTTGGAATGCTAGTGCCTGGAGCCAGCCCTGTTCACAGTGGGAGGAATAAACCTCTCTACTTTGCTAATAGGGAAATATAATGAAAAGTTGATAAAAATATTTTATAGCTGAATAATGCTACATTGTACAGAAAGATCTTGGGCACTCAGTTTTCACCAATGACCCTCACAAGACCGGCAAGTCCCAGGAGGTACCTAAAACAGTCAATGAATTCAGTTTGTAGTAGCTTGTTTTTACGGCAAATTATCAGCCATCTCATGCACCTATTCAGTGATGCAATGCTATATCTGGCGGCCTAGTTCAATGTGCTACATGAGAAGTACAGATACTGAATCTGCCATGCCCTCCACTGGATTCAAAGCAGCAGCACTAGAGTCACTGTAGACCACAAGGGTTTACTCTGTGTCCCCCATAAGCTGACGAATGTGCCAAATAAAAGGCAACTTGGTGAGTCTTTCAAAAATAATTTAGGTTCCTGCTGCCATCACTAGCCCAGGCTGTCAGATCAGTTCACGTTTTCTTTCAGCACCTCTCATTTTCCCTACACAATGTTTGTAAAGCCCAAATTTTCACATGTGAGTGCTTAAAGTCAGGCAGCTAAATGGTTATGTATGCACATTGCAGTAGTGTTAGGGGCCCCAGTCAGAGCTCAGCACTCCATTGTGCTAGGTGCTGTACAAACACAGAGAAGTTTTAAGTGTCTTGCGATGGAAACTACAGATCCCAGACCACAGTCCTGATCCTGCAATGAGCTCCACATGGGCAGGCCCCTGGGCTTGTATGGAGCTCACTGTGGGCTCAGGGCCTAAGTCAGGCCGTGAGGAGGCTCTTTGCCTTCCAAGATAGGAGGCAGGCAGCCTGCCCTACCTAGACGATGTTTGGTAGGCTGCTGGCTGGAAAGGGAGATCCTCTAGCTGAGCTCATTGAGGCAAGTAGCTAAAGAGAAAGGGTCCAAGAGTCCTTTCTTGAAGCCCCAGGAGATCCCCTCAGTCTGAAAATCCAGGCAGTATGAAAACCCTATGAAGAGACTATACTTGCCTTTCTACTCTCCTCTTGAGGATGGGTAATGATAGCAGGAGGCTGCCAGGTACAAAGAGCCTAGGGACTCGCCTGCCTGGCCCTTATGGGAAGGCTGGCCTTCTTCCCACATCCCATCTAAACTACAAGGGTCTAGGTTGCTCCTAACCGGAGTGAGGCTGCCTGACTGTGGCAGTGACACCATCCCATCTGAGCCAAGCTGAGGCTCTCTGTTAGCTGGTCAAAACAGGGAGGCTCCATGCAGAGAGGTGTGTGTCTTTTGTTATCTGTTTTTCCCCCATCCTGGTCACTTCATTTTTTTCACCTATGACTGATGCTAAAATCAAGCCACCTTCACACACTCCTAATTACAGATGACCTGACTTCCAGAGGGGCTGAATACCTGCAACTTCTGCTCTTCGGTAGAAGCATAGTGTCTTTGTGAAAATCTGTTTGCTTTTATTTAGACACTACGGAACATCTCTCCCATTGAGGAATCACACTTGAAACTGGTGTATAGTTCAGACAAACTTATTTTACAGTGTGTTTAGCAGCTGGTTATCAGGCAACGACACACCTGCCATGAGAATAATAGCGTAGGAAGATCCAGGCACTCGCAGTCATTTTAGACAATTCTGAAGTCCTCCTGACTGGAAACCTTCGCAGCACTGGTCAGAACAAGGTCCTTGTTAGTGTTTTTCGTCTGCTGCCAAACAAGAGTGAGTGAGTGAGTGAGTGTGTGTGTGTGTGTGAAAAAGAGAGAGAGAGACAGACTACCTTTGCAAGCTCCTGTAGAGGGGGTGAAGACTGATTCCTATGCCCGGCCCTTTAGCCTGTTCAAAGGGGCTGCTGGGGTGGGCCAGGCACATGTTGGGGCATGCTGAAGAAGGGAAGGGGGAATGGAGGAGGGAGGATGTGGCCAGTGTGGTGCACCCTGGTGTGACACCCTGCAGCCCATATTCACCATGGTGATATAATTAGGATATGTTTTGTACAAAGAATACCTTGTGAGGTATCATTTTAAAAGTCTTAATCTGTTGAACATCAATATCCTGTTAAGTGATATGTGCTCTCATTGTATATGAAGTTAGGCTATGTATGTGCTACTGAAACATGTTGTGAGGTTGGGAACACCCACAAGCAGCCTTTCAAGTACATTAGTAAAAAGGCCAAACAATGTTGATGTCTTATTAAAGAAATACACACAATCACAAGGATTACCCGAGGAACTGTGTACAACAGAAAGCTTTCAGAGATAGCACTACACAATGTAAGGGAGAATGAGCCAACTCAGACCCACCTGGAAGTAATTACTTCTCTAGGTGACTGCTTAGCAGCAGATAAAGGGTTACCGGGGTCAGCTGAGGTGGATCCTTGTCATGGTACAATTCCCCACTCTGAACCTTAGTGTCCAAAAGTTGGGGTACCAGCATGAATTCCTCTAAGCTCAATTACCAGCCTAGAACCTGTAGCGCTGCCACCAAACAGGAATTCCAGTGCCTGGTACACTCTGGTCCCTCCAAAACCTTGCCCAGGGACCCCCAAGACCCAGACCCTCTGGATCTTAATACAAGGAAAGTAAACCCTTTCCCTCACCGTTGCCTCTCCCAGGCTTCCCCTCCCTGGGTTACCCTGGAATATCACTGTGTGATTCAAACTCCTTGAATCACAAAACAGAGAGGACAATTCACCTTCCTCCCTCCTTCTCTTTCCCCCTCCTAGACTCTTCCTGAGAGAAAGTAATCCTGGCACGGAGAGAAATCAGCCTCTCTCTCCCTCTTCCCTCCTTTCTCCCCACCAATTCCCTGGTGAATCCAGACCCAGTCCCCTGGGGTCTCACCAGAATAAAAAAACAATTAGGTTCTTAAACAAGAAAAGCTTTTAATTAAAGAAGGAAAAAACAGTAAAAATTATCTTCGTAAATTTTTTTTAAAATGGAATAGGTACAGGGTCTTTCAGCTATAGACACTGGGAACACCCTCCCAGCCTAAGTATACAAGTACAAATTAAAATCTTTTCAGCAAAATACCAATTTGAACTCCTCCCAACCAAATACACATTTGCAAATAAAGAAAACAACCATAAGCCTAACTCGCCTTATCTACCTAGTACTCACTAGTCTGAACTTATAAGAGCCTGTATTGGAGAGAAACCTGGTTGCACGTCTGATCCCTCTGAGCCCCCAGAGTGAACAACAACCAAAACTAACAGCACACACAAAAACTTCCCTCCCTCAAGATTTGAAAGTATCCTGTCCCCTGATCGGTCCTCTGGTCAGGTGACAGCCAAGCTTACTGAACTTGTTAACCCTTTACAGTCAAAGAGACATAAAGTACTTCTGTGCTATTAACTTTTCTTATCTGTTTATGACAATCCTAAAGACAGGAACTTGCAGGGGAGTGGAGCCAGGCCATTGGTAAAGGGTAAGAAGCCCAGACTGTCAGAAGTTTCATAATCTCCCAGAGAAGAGCTGCAGCTGGCATGTCTCTGCAGACCCCTGGAGCTGGGGAAGAATTCTCCCCAGGCATGGGAAGAGGCCTGATTTCAGAGAGAGGACCTGAGCTGAGAGAACCCTGCTGGTGGGGAGTGATGGACCCAGGTGAGAATGGCTAAACTGAGACTGTCTCCTACCTAAAATGCTGGTGTGAAGGTTTGCTTGTATTTTCATTAGGCCTTTGGTTAATAAACTAGACCTCTCAGAAGGGGTATTGTCACCTATGTAAGCCCTTGTTTAACTTACTGATGACACATGAGGAAAGGCAGGGAGCACCTTCAGCACTTCAGCCTTGATGAGTGTTTCAACGGAAATATGACCATTACCTCCTCATTATCTTCTTTCCTAGAATTTACAGGGACCGTGTCAATTCTAGTTGACTCTTTAGATGTTGGAATGCCTCATCTCTCAGAAGCTGTGTCTCTTTTGATCTTGGTATTGCCAACTCCAGGTGCTTAAGATATAAAAAACCAAATGCTTTGTACTGTTGGATCATTTAGGGTCCCCTTTTCAACCTTTTCCACAAGTCTGTGAGGACTAGAAACTTACTCCAACCAAACAAAAATCCCTTGGGATTCTCGACAAATAACTTGACTTCAGGAGCTGGGCTCAGAGAGATCAGATGATATGAGAGTTGGTAGCCCCACTATCTGTCTTTCCATTTTGGTCTGAAAGGTGTGTTTATGATGGGTCTACCATGTTGGTGTTTTAAAAATCGTTGTCAGTGCCACAGTGCTGCAGGCCAGGCTGCTGCCACCTCTAACTCTTTCCCAAAAGGACAAAATTGGCTGTTCGTGGGGCTGTGCTGGAGGGTAAGAAGAACTTCAGGCCTGAAGCGCTGACACCAGCAAGCTCAGTCTGGGAGAAGAGGTGTTGGAACGCAGGGACTCCTGGCCCTATTGATGGGTGAGATGGGGAATAGTATAGGAAGCTGTTGCCCATGGGAGCTCTGTGTGAGAGAAGAGGGGGCAGCTGCTTACACAGCATGCTTTTCTTTTCAGTGGGGCCCCTAATCAAAATGCAGTGTCATGGGGAACCCCTTAAAAAGCTGGTTAGAAGGAGAACTGGGGGTGGTTGTAACACTTGGAGCTGGGTGACAATTATTTTGAAGAATAATGTTTGCTGAAAAATGCATCAGGAGGGTGTCTCAGAAATGTGACACATCATTTGAAAAGATGGGGGGGGGGGTTTGCAGCTGAAAAAGGAACGCTTTGTTTTCACAGCTTGGAAACGGTTTTGTTTTGACATGGTGTTCCCTTTTGAAATTTGGCCTTAAAAAAGAGTAGTAGATGAGAGGCCAGGAACTGCTGCCTGGCCATAGTCCACCAACCACCACCACCATTTAAATACATGCGCAGCATTGGGGCTCTGTCCTTCATGGTCTCTCTGCCCTTTAAGGTGAGGTAGGGTGGCAATGAATGTTTCAATAAGCAGAAGAGTTTGTGGGTGTTGTTGGGGAGGGTGGGAAGCAGTGCTGCATAAATCCAAGGACCCTGTCACATAAACTGGGGTTCCCTGGTGCATAATGTAGGTATAATGTGCTACATGGGGTGTTGATGCCAAGTGGCAGGAGCTTGGGGGATCAGCCCTGATGAATTTTTTGCCTCCAATTTGGCCCCTGTACACATACAAGTCTCATAATCTGATCACAGACTCTCAAGTTGGCACAAGAATTAACAATGGGAAGCAAGCTTAAGAACAGAAGGGGGGCAGATCTGGTTTGAAAACCCACTCCTCATTGAGGTTCTGGGTGTTAAGAACACAACTCATTAACTGTTGATTTGATTATTTTTGAGTGGACAGTGTGCCTTTAAGAGGTCAGGTACCATGTTGTGTTTGTTAGACAGAGCTGGGTGTGAGTTCTGTTTTCAAGGTGGAAGAGGTGCTTGAAAGGTATTTGGTTGTGGGCAGGGGCGGCTCCAGGCCCCAGCACGCCAAGCGCTTGGGGTGGCATCCCGCGGGGGGCGCTCTGCCGGTCGCAGGGAAAGCGGCAGGCAGGGTGCCTTCTGTGGCATGCCTGCGGAGGGTCCGCTGGTCCCGTGGCTTCAGTGGAGCCGCGGGACCAGCGGACCGTCTGCAGGCATGCCTGCGGGAGGTCCACTGGAGCTGCGGGACCGGCGACCAGCAGAGCACCCTCCACGGCATGCCGCCGTGCTTGGGGCGGCGAAATGTCTAGAGCTGTCCTGGTTGTGAGGGAGGAAGGATATGTCTGAATGCCAGTAAAATGAGTTGGAAGGTGACAGACGCTGAATTTCCTATCAGATCACAGCCCCAAATCAAAGGCTTTGCTGCAGTTGTTCATTTAATGGAAAATGACTCAGGACTCTGTTTCTTGTCAGTTCTTGGGAGGCTGGTGGGATGAGCAGGGGGAAGTCTACTGTGATGGCTAAAAGAGGATGTATCTGAGACCCCACTGCCTGTCTTCATGGAATAAAGCTGCATCTTAAATTAACTTGTCCTTTCTGTGAATCAGCAAAATTCTAAGTAACCAACCTATTAATCAGTAAATGAAACTGAGTCTTTGTGCTGCATGATCTATTTGCATAAACCTAGCTCATAGTGCTGTGGCCCCATGAAGGAAGTGGGATACAAGCTTCTGCATTGCTTCCCATACAGCAGTCCTGTTTCCCTTAGCAGCAGGAGAGAGGGTTTTTTCCTCCCTAGAGGGTAAGAAATTGTTTTTCTAGCTTTGCAATGAGGAAGGGCGGTGTCCAGTCTCCTTGCTCCAAGGATACAGAGATTCCCCTGGCAGTGGAACTGGTGCAGTTCTTATGCACAAAGGTGGGATTGCAGAGGTATGGGATATGGGCAGGGCTGCACAGAGCTCTTTTCATCATCACTGGGAACAGGCAAGTGCGGAGGGGGAGTGGTGTGAGGGAATGCAGAGACTTCTCCAGCCATCCCTCCCCCAGTGCCGATGGCCAGTGTCCAGTCCAGCTCCTCTTACCAGCCACACCTTTGATTTTGGTGGCTAACCCTAACCCCAGCCTTGGTTTTGAACAGGTGACTGGCTGGGATCTGAAGGTGTCTTTACTGACCACCTTTCTGCGCACCCCCGAGTATGTATCTGTCAGAGAACTGTGGGCAGAACCCAAGCATCTTCTAGAGAGAAGAGTGGGGCTACTTGTCCAGAACTACCCAACAATCACCTAGACATTGTACTTGGGGTGACAGGAGAGAGATCTCATCACTTACAACTCTTCAGATCTACCTTACATATTCAATGCATGCACTGCAGGCTGTTGGTGTGTCATGGGACAGTGAATCCTTCAAGCATGAACAAGTAGGCTGGACTGTAGAATTCCACAGCACTGTGGTAGCTGAAAGATTTGAAAACTGACAGCTGATCCTGGGAACTAACTAACTTCAGGTTTTGAATAAGAAACAGGGAATAAGTTACCAACCACAACCCAGGGATAAGCCTGACCCTGAGACAATCTTCTAGCTCCATTCTCCAACTGAGTGAAATGCAAAACATCATCTGCACAAGAGAGAAATATGGTGAGAAATATTATACCTTAACTGCAAGTGCCACAGACAAGAACTCAGGGCCGCAACATCCACTCTGCTCTGTTGGTACAAAGGAGTGCAAAGCTTTCCTGGACACACAGGATTTCCCGATGTACCCCAGAGATGCCCCTTGCAGAGACTTTGAAGTGGTGCTATGCTGGGCCAAAGTGGCCGCTCAGTGTGGAGGGTGGGGTGTGGCCAGGGGAAAAGTATTTCTACTCTCCAGCTACTGGAACAGACCACTGGGGCCTCAGGCAGCTGGATGTAAATTAGGGCGGCACTCAGCAACTCCCAATCTTCTTGTACAGAGAAGAACAAATAAGAGACGTCCCTTCTAATAAGGGACTATTGGCAACACCAGTTCTGAGTTATTGCCACTGGCAGGCTCATGGTCTCTGGTCTAAGCACAGAGAGCAGCTTGTGTAGCTGTAGTATTTGTGTCCTTCTCTCCCCCCCGCACCATTCCTGGATTGAGGTGTCCTGGATCAAACAAAGTTGCAATTTCAGACCTGAATTTACAAGCCAGACTCAGATGGGTGACGAAGTGGGTATTCACCCACGAAAGCTCATGCTCCAATATGTCTGTTAGTCTATAAGGTGCCACAGGATTCTTTGTTGCTTTTTCCAAGCCAGATGTGACACATCTATGAAGGTACCTCCATGTCTTGTGCTGGGCCTTTGCAACAGGCTCTGTCTCTTTAGCATGGTATGCACAAACAAGAGGGGCAGTGGTGGTAGGCATTGCATAGGCAGCTTTGGATGGGGCCCCCCTAGGCATTTGAGTTGTCATCTGTGCCCGAGGCTGCTCATCAATGCCAAGGATGAGAGGAAAGCTTCTTGCAAAGCTGGATGACCCCCAAGGAGAAGTGCAAGTCTGAGAAGGGAGGATTTGAGAAGGGACTTTAAGGTCAGTGGCAGGAGGGATGAATCAGAGCTGAGAATACTTGTTCTTCAAGTAGGGCTGTCGATTAACCACAGTTAACTCACGTGATTAACTCAAAAAATTAATCGCACTTAAAAAAATTAATCATGATTAATTGCAGTTTTAATCACACTGTTAAACATTAGAATACCAATTGAATTTTATTAAATATTTCTGGATGTTTTTCTACATTTTCAAATATATAGATTTCAATTGCAACACAGTATACAAAGTGTACAGTGCTCATTTTATATTTTTATTACAAATATTTGCACTGTAAAAATGGCAAGCAAAAGAAATTGAGATTAGGTGTAGAGCATGCTTTCGGAAGTTTTAAAAGAGCAACACTCCAATGTGGAAACTGTAAAACCCAAACCACCAAAAAAGAAAATCAACCTTCTGCTGGTGGCATCTGACTCTGATGATGAAAATGAACATGTGTTAGTCTGCACTGCTTTGGATTGTTATGGAGCAGAACCCATTATCAGCATGGACGCATGTTCTCTGGAATGATGGTTGAAGCATGAAGGGCCATATGAATCTTTGGTGCATCTGGCACATAAATATCTTGTGATGCCAGCTACAACAGTGCCATGCAAATGTCTGTTCTCATGTGATATTGCAATAAAGAAGCAGGCAGCATTATCTGTTGCAAATGTACACAAAGTTGTTTGTCTAAGTGATTGGTTGAACAAGAAGTAGGACTAAATGGACTTCCAGGCTCTAAAGTTTGACATTTTATTTTTGAATGCAGGTTTTTTGTACATAATTCTACATTTGTAAGAGGAACTTTCATGCACTACTGTACTTGTATTAGATGAATTGAAAAATACAATTTCTTTTGTTTTTACAGTGCAAATATTTGTAATAAAAAATAAAGTGAGTACTGTACACTTTGTATTCTGTGTTGTAATTGACATCAGTATATCTGAAAACGTAGAAAACATCCAAAGCTATTTAAATGGTATTCTATTATTGTTTAAAAGTGCAGATTAATTGTGTGATTAATCGCAATTAATTTTTTAATCGCTTGACTGCGCTATCTTCAAGTGTAGAAGAGTACGAAACATCACCCCAGTGGAGGGTTTGATCCCACAACAGGTGGGACTGTTGGGCTCTGTGGAAGACTGGAGCCTGCTACTTGTCTCCATTCTACATGGCACTTGCAACTTCTGTTCTGGCTGCTAATGACAGCACTGTCAAAACAAAAGCCAGATTAGAGGCCTTGTTAGGGATATGAATGCCAGCAAACCGAGAGATGTGTGTGTAGAGCTTACATGGCAGGAATTGGGAGAGATGACACTAGATACTGTCGCACAAATATTGCCAAGGACTCTTGTATTATCTAGTGCCATCTCCTGTCCACCATTTGTGTCTGACACTTGCCCTGCTGAGTCATTTGGAATGGGATTGTTCAAGCTCTTGACTGCATGTTCCAATTTCACAACTGGCTTCTGCAATGGGCTTAAATTGCAGCAAGGGAGGTTTAGGTTGGACATTAGGAAAAACTTCCTAACTGTCAGGGTTGGTTAAGCACTGGAATAAATTGCTTAGGGAGGCTGTGGAATCTCCATCATGGGAGGTTTTTAAGAGCAGCTTAGACAAACACCTGTCCGGGATGGTCTAGATAATACTTAGTTCTGCCATGAGTGCAGATGACCTCTTGAGGTCCCTTCCAGTCCTATGATTCTAATTTTCCCACTGCTTTCTGGAAACACAAACTTGGGATGTGCTCACTTAAAGAGTTCCTACAGGCCAGAGAAAGGTCTCTCCTCAAGGTCTTTCTGGCTGCCAAGTTTTGTGGGGGGAAGTCTTTATGGTAGTGTTTTAAGAGCTGCTTTGTGGAGTACAATGGAAGAAGCTTTTCCACTGGAGTAGATTCTCCATGGAAGTGAATACAGTCCTTTCAAACTGTCTGCTGATGCAAAATAATTAAGAACCTGGTTCTGTTGTGGAGATGGAGTGATCTCTTCTGAATGAGGAGGAATTTCTTGGGTAGAGAAGCATTTGTAACCTAATGATCCTGGGATATGACAGCAGGTAGGTGTAACAATGTGATAAATGTTTCCATTTTCCCCATTTATACAGGCAAAATGCCTATTGAGAATCAATAATAGAGTAAGTGGTGTGGAATCCTTGGAGGCAATCACCACTGCACAAAGCACCTAGATTAATTGGGAGCTGGATTCTCCTCTTGATTACACATGTAGCATTGTTGACTTTGCCAGCACTTGATTACAGCTGTGTAAATGAGAGCTTGAGCCTTATTCTGACATATGTAGCCACACTAAATGAAATCCATTTAGGTACCCTTCTTCTAGTTATATACCCTGTTGCTGTATCTCTATGAATATAAATCACTAGGTTGGTATTTCTGCACACAAATCACTCAGAGGTTGAGAATCTTTTCAATTTAAATAGACTTTACTGGCAGACAGACACTTAAGTTACTTAGAATGTACACATTATTTTAGTTGGTATCTTTCTCTGTATTGGTAGAATTATTGCAGAAATCAATCAAGCTGAAAAATGCAGGCACTATTAGAGACAGAGTATAAGCCCCTGACTGTCCTCTAGTCTGTAGGTTCTGTCTCATAACCTTGAATACTGTTCTCTTTGCCTACTTGCTATTGACTTGTTCACCTGAGTCACATGATGGTAAACTTTTAAAATAATAATAAATGAGGAATAATGAATAATGCAATTCCTATACAAATTGTTTGAATTCTTCCTTTACTTGCATTTTCATGAATACCTGGGAGTGATGTGAATAGTCAGAAGCAACAAGTAGTATGATCACACAAATAGGAGAACCCGATTCTTTTTTATTGATGAAAATCATTTTAAAATAGAACTGGTGACGTCTGCAAGAAGCTGACAGCTAGTTTCACCACCAGATGGCGCACTCTAAGTTACATGTGAAAACTTCTCAGCCTCCTCTGTACTCACAGTTGCACCAGTTTAACTTTAAAGCTCTTTTAAAAGAAACCAACTTAGCTACAGAGGTGCAAAGTTCTGCCTGGACACTCTTAATTTGATTTAAAATAAAGTCTATTTGTCAAAACAGATTTAAATCAGATTAAGTGTCCAGGCAGAACTTTATACCTGTTTAAATATTAGCTCTAGTTATATTGCAGCATCTTTTAATATAGACAAGACCTGACTAGACCTAACACATAGGAAGCCTCTTTTGGGCATCTTAACCTTCCTCTGATCTCTAACCTCTATCTACAATTTATACTGTACAGGTCCAGAAGGACATTTTCCTTTATCAGATGAATTCCTTTCCTAGGTGTAGTCTGACTACTTGCCTTGGGAGACGTGAAAAATCTATGCACTGCACCAATGGCTTGACTAATCCAGTGCATTTTAATGACCTACATTACAGCTAAAGTTATTTTCACATGATTTTCGGAGAAATCATAGTGAAAAAATAAGTACTTGGATTTTTCAAATGTGGAGACTTCTTACTTTGATCACAAATACTTTGTTCTCAGTTTGCCTCCAGGAGCAATCAGAGTGGGGTATTTAATATTTCAAATTTTCCTGACCCTTGGTGGTTGATAGTCATTCACTGGAAAGTAGAAATAGATCTTCTAGCTGAGCTTGAGAAGTTTATGAAGCGGGAGGTATGATGAGACTAGCAGTGGCAGATGGGTCATATGCCAGCAGCAAAGATCTCCAACAGCCAGAGATGGGACACTTGATGGGGAGGGCTTTGAGTTACTACAGAGAATTCTTTCCCAGGTGTCCTCGCCAACGTGCCCAGGGTCTAACTGATTGTCATATTTGGGGGTCAGGAAGGAATTTCCCCCTGGTCAGACTCACAGAGACACAGGAGGTTGCTTTCCTCTGCAGCGTGAGGCATGGATCACTGGCTAGTTTTGAATTAAAGTAAATGGTGGATTCTCTGTAACTTGAAGTCTTTAAATCATGATTTGAAGACTTCAGTAACTCAGCCAGAGGTTAAGGGTTTGTTACAGGAGTGTGTGGTGATATTCTGTAGCCTGAAGTGTGCAGGAAACCGGATGATCATTATGATGCCTTCTGGCCTTAGACTCAGATTCCACCTTCTTCTTAAGGCAAAGTTACAATAAAATTCTAACACACTATTTTGTACATTACTTACTACTTGTTCAGGATCCAACTAATATTCAAAGAATGTAGTTAGCGATTCTGGTTGCTGGGTGGGAAGCTATCCTCTGAGTATGCTGAAAAAGATGACCACATTTCTAGCTATGTAGCCTCTCTTTGGTGATTCTCTTGTGTGTGTACTTGGTGTGAAAGCTTTTCCTTTACAAGGATTGTCCGTATTTTACTATACCACAGTTCCATGAGAGGAGAAGTCACATTTTTTTCAATACTGTGTGTAACCCTTCTGCCCCTCTGAGTTGGCAGCAACAAGGGCCGGGTTCAGTATCCATGGGTTCCGTTTCAGTAACACAATGCATAACTGGCTCGAGCCCCCACCCAGTGACCTGGGACACTTACATACCACACCCCCCGGGCGCCTTTAGGAGGCAATACTTCCCCTCTCGCAAGCACAGTCTGAGTGTAGCAAAAATCTTTTTTAATAAAGGAAGGAATCAATGCAGCATCCCATTGGAGAAACACTACAAACAGGGTTATAACACAAACCATAAACAAAACCCACCTCCAAGTACGTTTGGCACTGTCCTTTTCCCCTTAGGGTCTTAAGTCCAATCACCCCAAAGTCCAACAACCCAAAAGTCTCTGGTCAGTGCCACCCCAGAATTCAAGAGTTTATCTGCAGAGTTTAACCCCCTCCCAGCCTGGGTGGAAATGGGGGGGATTCCACACAGGGTGTTAAGGGGCACCTTATGTGGGCCAGGGCCAACAGCTCCGCCTCTCCGTGAAGTTCTGCTGCAGCCTTCACCATGACTAGCTCCACCACACCAACGGTGCTGCTCCTCCAGCCACCCCTGCAAACCACTTCACTCCACTCACTGTTCCATGGGCTGCTCCAACACACTGCAACTGCTCCACTCTGCCAGCCACTTAACGATAGCTCTTCAGGCTCCCCCACTAGTTAACACAGCACTCCGTGATCTCAGTTCAGCTCTTTCAGTGATTTCAGCTCCTAGTAGGGGAGCCTTGGTGCTGGTGCACCATTGGTCCAACATGAATTCAGCTCAGCAGTCTCTAGATAGACTCCTAATGGAATCAAAATTAGCTCTCCTCTTTAACAGTGGAGAGAGGAGGATGTTCAATTGGTTTTCCAGGCCCTCAAATAGGGCCCATACCATCAGGCACACACCAGTCCCCAACCTCTCTCAATTCACTGAGTTTAGGAACCCATGTCCCTTGTCTAGCAAGTGTCATTTAATTTATATTGAGACATTTCTGTTATAAAGCAGTCTCGTAGTTTCTCATTCACATAATCCGCTGGAAGCACTTTATTTATCCTGCCCCAATAATGAAGAAATTGGGAATTCCAGAGCTGTCAAAATAACCATCCCAGGCTCCTTGCTGGGTGTGCCTGTGCAAATATTTGAGACGTCACATTCCCGACATTCTTTCTGCACTTTCCATAACTCACCACCAGATGTCAGGGTAGAGCTCATCCTGCTTACATGTGTAATGCAAAGTCTTGCTAACAATACAAAACCCTTGTCATTCTGCTTAAAATGTAAATCCTTTGTTGGAGCATTAAATAAGCTAGTTTAATAGAACTTTGATGGGGAAAATCAGCATAATTACATTAAATTTTCAAACATCTAATGCAGTTGCTTTCAAACTTTTTTACTGGTTTCACATAGCAAGCCTCTGAATGTGACCCCCCCCTTACAAATTAAAAACACTTTTTAATATATTTAACACCATTATAAATGTTGGAAGCAAAGCAGGGTTTGGGGTGGAGGTTGACAGCTCACAATCCCCCATGTAATAACCTCACAAAGCCCTGAGGGGTCCTGACCCTCAGTTTGAAAACCCCTGATCTAATGGATAGGAAAAGGTTTCAAATCTTGAGCTCACTATGTTTTACAGTGGCCCTCAAAGAGAAGGGAAGGATTCACTTAAATTTTTCACTTCAGTTAAAAACTGATGGCTCAAAGACGTGTGAGTGCAGAGGACTTTTTTTAAAAAGTGCTGTTAGCTTTGACAGACATTGAACTATTTTCCCCCTAGTAAAATGCCTGACAACTAATATGACCACCTGGTGGCAGCATTGTACTGTGATATATGTGGAAGCCTTTCAGTCGGGAAACCCCAAGGGTGGCTTTTTTGACAGGGTAATAACCATGTTTTCCCAAAGGGAAAACAGGACACTGCAGGGGGCCAGCCCAAGACCCCCTCTCCCCCTGCCAGTGGGGCCTGCCTGAGGCCACCCTATCCTCCCCACGCATGGGACAGGCCCAAGCCCCACTTGCCCAGGGCCGGCCCGAGACCCCCTTGACCCCCTGCACATGGAGACGGCCCAAGACCAGGGCCGGCTCCAGGCACTAGCCCAGCAAGCAGGTGCTTGGGGCAGCCAATGGACAGCGGCGGCACCTCTGGCTCTTCGGTGGCAATTCGGCGGCAGGTCCCTCACTCCCTCTCAGAGCAAAGGATCAGCCGCCGAATTGCCGCAGATCATGATCGTGGCTTTTTTATTATTATTATTATTTTGCTGCTTGGGGCGGCAAAAACCCTGGAGCTGGCCCTGCCCAAGATCCCTGCCACCTGCCTGCACAGGGCTGGCCCAGATGCAACCACTTTTCCGAGCCCTCCATCCCGCACAGGGCTAGTGTTGCCTCTCCCCCACCACACTCACACATTCCTCCGTGCCTCCCTAGGGATTGTACCTCACTTTTTTTGGCAAAACTGCGTGAGACAAATGCCCAGTTTTTCCAGAAAAGTCAGTAAGGCTGAGACAGGGCTTAAAACAGGGACTGTCCCAGCCAAAACAGGATTTATGTCACCCTGTTCTGTGAGTAACCCTTACGGCTGTAATAACTACTCAGGAGTAAGGTTTGTAGATGAGGGGACTGAATCTCTTAAATATCCGACACTCCCTAAAGTTTGGCAATGGAGCTGAGATCTGGACCAAATCTGCACAAGTGACTTCTACTCTCAGCTGGGGTTTGATGAGCCTGTTGAATGCTTAGCTTGAGACGTCTGGAGTGGGGATGGACTAACGCTGCAGGACTAGGCTGAACAAAGTATAAAGGAGTCTGAGCGAAGGCAAATGCCGCAGGTGGATGGATCCCTGCCCTCTGGCAGGGGGACGAGAGCAGAAAGCTGCTAAGAATGGCAATGCAGAGTGGAGGCTATTAACTATCCGAGCATCTAAAGCACAAGGGATTCAAGTTGTGAGAATAACAGAATCAGGCTGAGATTTCCCTCCACATCCCCACCCCGCTCCCGTGGCAGCAGTGAAATCTGAAACTGCACACTGGATATGAAAACGCTTGCTCTGAGTCCCCAGTGGCTGAGCTTTCTAGTTTCTTAGTGTCTCTTTTTTTACTATGCTGCATCTATAGAATAAGTCAAGTACTGCTGAACCAGTAGCTAAAGGAGCACAATTGCTGCTGTGTATAATGGTGGAGGAGGAAAGGCTGGGTCTGGGCAATAGTATCCTGCAATTTAGCAAAGGTGACAGTCCAAAATCTGAGGGGGAACTACCTTGGGGTGGGGTTGGTTGGTAAGCTGTTGGCGGAAGGTTAGGTATGAGAGGGGTTGTACCCACCACCCTCCCTGCCACAAGAAAAACCCTGCCTTTTCACTGAATATCCAGTGTCTCCTCTCTAGAAGGCCACGAGGGCTGCTTTGGGTTCAAAGTGACACTTTTCTGTGTTCTTTTATCTTCAGTGAAACCAATGTTACCAGCTATAAAGGGCAAGTTCAAACCATCCATGAGAACTAGAAACCTAGTAAGTGAGGGACAGATCTTCTGCTGTCAGACTTTGAATGACACACACGACCCTCTGTCATAACATTTGTCCCAGATCTGGACCTTAGCGTCCAAAATATGGGTGTTAGCATGAAAACCTCCAAGCTTAGTTACCAGCTTGGACCTGGTAAAGCTGCCACCAGCCAGGAATCTATACAGTGCCTGGCGCACTGTGGTCTCCCCAAAACCTTCCCTGGGGGACCCCCAGACTCAGATTCCTTGAGTCTCACAACAAAGGGGAATAAACCATTTCCCTTCCCTGTCCTCCCCTCCAGGTGTTCCCTCCCTGGGTTCCTGGAGAGATATACAGAAGCAAGCTCCGTGAATCTAAACAGAGGGACTCCACTCTCCCTGTTTCCAGTCCTGGAAAACAGAAGTACCGAGAGCTAATCTCTCTTCCCCCCTCACCCAGAGGGTATGCAAAGTCAGGCTTAGTAAATCTAACACAAAGAGATTTCCCCCCTGACTTCTTCCTCCCACCAATTCCCTGGTGAGCTGCAGACTCAATTCCCTGGAGTCCCCACTAAAGAAAAACTCCAACAGGTCTTAAAAAGAAAGCTTTATATAAAAAGAAAGAAAAGGACATAAAAATGGTCTCTCTGTATTAAGGTGACAAATACAGGGTCATTTGCTTAAAAGAAAAAAAATGAATAAACAGCCTTATCCAAAATGAATACAATTTAACACATTCCAGCAACTACACCCATGTAAATACAAAAGAAAACAATATAAACCTATGGTCTTCCTATCTTTGTACTTACAATTTGGAAACAGAAGATTAGAAAGCTGGAGATAGCCGAGAGGGTCAGACCCAAGACAAAGGACAAAAAACTCACACCCAAAACTTCCCTCCACCCAGATTTGAAAAAGTCTTGTTTCCTGATTGGTCCTCTGGTCAGATGTTTCAGGTTACTCCTTTCCAGGTGAAAGAGACATTAACCCTTAGCTATCTGTTTATTACACACCCCCCAAATTGCAGACAGTGGGGAACCTCATTGGCGGCGATTTCCTCCTAGAACTTTAAAATAAACAGATTAATACAACACATGCACCTTTACATATACCACTAAGTATATAACTAACAGACTTTTACATTTTAAGAACACTTTTTAACTACTAGATTCTGGGAAACTCTCACGGGAGAGAGCATCAGCTACTTTGTTAGAAGCTCCTGAGATGTGCTGAATTTCAAAATCAAAATCTTGGAGAGCTAAACTCCAGCGAAGAAGTTTCTTGTTGTTCCCTTTGGCAGTATGAAGCCACTTTAGTGCAGCATGGTCAGTTTGTAGCTGGAACCGCCGTCCCCAAACATATGGGCGTAGCTTTTCCAGGGCATACACAATGGCGTAGCATTCTTTTTCACTAACTGACCAGTAACTTTCCCTCTCAGACAGTTTCTTGCTGAGAAACACAACAGGATGGAAGTTGTGATCCGTTGCTTCCTGCATTAGAACTGCTCCTATACCACGCTCAGATGCATCCATGGTTACTAGGAATGGCTTGTCAAAGTCCGGGGCCCTGAGCACAGGGTCAGACATGAGCGTTGCCTTAAGTTGGGTAAAGGCCTTTTGACACTCATCAGTCCACTTAACTGCATTTGGCTGGGTCTTTTTGGTCAGGTCGGTCAGTGGGGCAGCGATTTGGCTGTAGTGTGGTACAAATCGCCTGTAGTACCCGGCCAAGCCTAAGAAGGATTGGACCTGTTTCTTTGACCTTGGGACAGGCCACTTTTGGATAGCATCCACCTCGGCCTGTAGGGGGTTTATGGTTCCTCGACCCACCTGGTGTCCCAGGTAAGTTACTCTGTTTTGGCCTATTTGACACTTTTTGACCTTAACAGTTAGTCCGGCCTGCCTGATGCGCTCAAAAACCTTTTTCAGGTGTAGTAGGTGTTTGGGCCAGGAGTCTGAAAAAATGGCCACATCATCGAGGTAGGCAACTGCATATTCTCCCAGTCCTGCTAGTAGACCATCTACCAGCCTCTGGAAGGTGGTGGGTGCATTTCGCAGCCTGAAAGGAAGGACATTAAATTCATACACCCCCGCATGAGTGACGAATGCTGACCTTTCCTTGGCAGGTTCATCTAGTGGTACTTGCCAGTACCCCTTGGTTAAGTCTATTGTAGAGATGAACTGGGCACGTCCCAACTTCTCCAATAGCTCATCGGTGCGTGGCATTGGATAGTTGTCTGGACGAGTTACCACATTTAGCTTATGGTAGTCCACGCAAAAGCGTATTTCCCCATCTGGTTTGGGTACCAGAACCACTGGAGATGCCCATGCACTGGTAGATGAGCGGATTATACCCATCTGTAGCATGTTCTGGATCTCCCGTTCTATAGCAGCTTGGGCGTGAGGAGACACCCGGTAGGGTGGGGTTCTAATTGGGTGAGCATTACCTGTGTCAATGGAGTGGTATGCCTGTTCAGTCCGTCCTGGGGTGGCTGAGAACAATGGGGCGAAGCTAGTGCACAGCTCCTTGATTTGTCGCCGCTGCAGACATTCCAGGGTGGTTGAGAGGTTCACCTCTTCCACGCCACCGTCTTTTTCCCCTTCGTAATAGACACCGTCAGGCCACTCAGCATCATCTCCCTGGACTGTAAACTGACAAACCTGTAAGTCTCTGGAATAGAAAGGCTTGAGAGAATTAACATGGTACACTCTGGGCTTTAGTGAGGAATTGGGAAATGCTATGAGGTAGTTCACAGTTCCCAGGCGCTCTTGGACCACGAATGGCCCTTCCCATGATGCTTCCATCTTATAGGCTTGTTGCGCCTTCAAGACCATAACCTGGTCTCCTACTTTGAAGGAACGTTCTCTGATATGTCTGTCATACCAGGCCTTTTGCTCTTCCTGAGCTTCCTTTAGGTTTTCTTTAGCAAGGGCTAAAGAGTGTCGGAGGGTGCTTTGTAGGTTGCTTACAAAGTCCAGAATGTTAGTTCCTGGAGAAGGCGTAAACCCCTCCCATTGCTGCTTCACCAACTGTAATGGCCCCTTAACCTCGTGACCATACACAAGTTCAAACGGTGAAAACCCTAAACTGGGATGTGGTACAGCCCTGTAGGCAAACAGCAACAGCTGCAACACTAGGTCCCAGTTATTGGAGTGTTCATTGATGAATTTATGTATCATGGCCCCCAAAGTTCCATTAAACCTTTCCACCAGTCCATTGGTTTGATGGTGGTATGGGGTGGCAACCAAGTGGTTCACCCCATCAGTTTCCCACAGTTCTTTCATGGTCCCTGCCAGGAAATTAGATCCTGAATCTGTAAGGATGTCGGAGGGCCAACCTACCCTGGCAAAAATGTCTGGTAGGGCCAGGCACACAGTGTTAGCCCTGGTGTTGCCTAGAGCTACTGCTTCCGGCCATCGGGTAGCAAAGTCCACGAAAGTCAGTACGTACTGCTTTCCTCTGGGCATCTTTTTTGGGAAAGGACCCAGAATATCCACAGCTACTCACTGAAATGGGACCTCAATTATGAGGAGGGGGTGGAGAGGGGCCTTGACCTGGTCTTAGGGCTTTCCCACTCTTTGGCATACCTCACAAGACCGGACATACTTGGCAACGTCCTTGCCCATCCCCTCCCAGTGGAAGGACTTCCCCAACCCGTCCTTGGTTCTGTTCACCCCAGCATGGCCACTGGGATGATCATAGGCTAAGCTTAAGAGCTTCCCCCGGTACTTAGTTGGAACCACCAACTGTTTTTGCGGCTGCCATTCTTCCCGGTGTCCACCAGAAAGAATCTCCTTGTATAAAAGTCCTTGGTCTATAACAAACCGGGATCGATTAGAAGAGCTGAGAGGCGGTGGGGTGCTCCGTGCCGCCGCCCAAGCTTTCTGAAGGCTGTCATCTGCTTCCTGCTCAGTCTGGAACTGTTCCCTTGAGGCTGGAGTCACCAGTTCTTCCTCAGACTGTGGACTTGGGCTTGGTCCCTCTGGAAGCGATGTAGGTGATGGAGTTGTTTCCGTTGCTGGTGAACCGCTCTCCACTGGCGCACCTGAGGGTATTTCAGGCTCTGGCTGAGCCTTTTAGGTATGGCTGTCTGTTGCTTCTGCCAGTTCTGGCTCGTTGGCGCCCTCTGGTGTTGAGTTTGAAGATGTGGTTGCACTTGCTGGTGCTGGTTGCTGTTCCAGTTCCGGGCCTGGGACTGGAGGTGCTGTGGCTGTTTCAGTGGTTGGCATGGAACCTGGGTGCACTACCTCTGTCTGGGTCTCTGGTAACACAGACGGGGCGTCTGTGGACGGCTCAGGAACAGGAATGGGTCTGGAAGCTTGCCTGGTTTGGCTGCGTGTAACCATTCCCACTCTCTTGGCCCGCTTCACCTGGTTGGCCAAGTCTTCCCTCAGTAGCATGGGGATGGGATAGTTGTCATAAACTGCAAAAGTCCACATTCCTGACCAGCCTTTGTACTGGACAGGCAGTTCAGCTGTAGGCAAGTCTACAGCTTGTGATGTGAAGTGGTAAATTGTCACTTGGGCCTTTGGGTTGATGAATTTGGGGTCTACGAAGGATTGGTGGATAGCTGACACTTGTGCCCCCGTGTCTCTGCACGCAGTAACCTTCTTTCCGCCCACTCTCAAATTTTCCCTTTGGTCCAAGGGTATTTGAGAGGCATCTGGGCCTGGGGATTTTTTGGGTGATGGTGGTGTAATGAACTGCACTCGGTTGGCGTTCTTTGGGCAGTTGGCCTTTATATGTCCCAGTTCATTACACTTAAAGCATCTTCCATCTGACTGGTCACTTGGTCGAGGTGGGTTACTGGAGACTGGTGAGGTGGAAGAATAGGGCGTCTGTGGCTTTACTTGGGTTTTAGGTGGGGTTTTTGGCTGCCCTCGGTTGTAGGGCTTATTGTCAGTATGTCCTCTAGGGTATTCGTTGCCCTTGACAGTAGCTTTCTTACTTTCTGCCACTTCCATCCATCTGGCTCCAATCTCCCCCGCCTCGGTGAGATTTTTGGGTTTTCCATCTTGTATGTACCGTGTTATGTCCTCAGGAACACCATCAAAGAACTGCTCCATTTGTATGAGGAGGTGCAGTTCTTCCAAGGATTTAACATTGTGTCCTGATATCCAGGCCTCATAATTTTTCCCAACGTAGTAGGCGTGTTTGGGAAATGACACATCTGGTTTCCACTTTTGGGTTCTGAAATGCCGACGGGCATGATCCGAGGTTATCCCCATTCTTAATCTGGCCTTGTTTTGAAACAGTTTATAATCGTTCATTTTCTCCTTAGGCATTTCAGCTGCCACCTCTGCTAAAGGTCCACTGAGCTGTGGCCTCAATTCTACCATGTACTGGTCTTCAGGGATGCTGTACCCAAGACAGGCTCTTTCAAAATTTTCCAAGAAGGCCTCGGTGTCATCACCTGCCTTGTAGGTGGGAAATTTCCTGGGATGTGGAACCATAATTGGTGAAGGGTTGTTAGGATTGGCTGGAGCATGTTGCTTAGCCTTTTCTAATTCCATGGCCTGTCGGTGGGTTTCCCTCAGGAGTTCCAACTGTCTCCTGTGGGTAGCCTCTTTTTCTCTTACCCTCAGCTCCATCTCTTGTAGTTTTTTTCCCATATCTCGCCTGTGCTCTGTGTCTTTGATTTGTACCTCGGCCTGCATTTTTGCCTTAGAAGGCATGGTTCCTGTTTTCTTGTGTTGGGGTGCCCTCCAGCGTTTACTGCCTGAACTGCAGGCTCTCTGTTGCCTCCTGGGGTCTGCCTAGCAACAGTGCCTTTTTCCCTTTCTTCCTCTAGCTAATCTTTTAAATGTAAAGTAAACCAGAAAAACCACTTTATTTGCATGTGTATTGCTGGATACTTGACTCACAATCGGAGTGCTATTGTCTGACAAAAGACCCTTTTGTCACAGCTTAATGGTTCCTTGTTTAATATGCAAGCTACTGCCAGGAGAGAACAGAAAAAAAAATTCTCTCTGATTCCTTTTAAAACCAAACCCTCTCTGCTTAAAAGCCCCTAGCAGAGAAAAGAAAAATATAATATTCCTACTGGCTTCTGGATTCTATCTATCCCACCAGTGCACACCATGTCATAACATTTTTCCCAGATCTGGACCTTAGCGTCCAAAATATGGGTGTTAACATGAAAACCTCCAAACTTAGTTACCAGCTTGGACCTGGTAAAGCTGCCACCAGCCAGGAATCTATACAGTGCCTGGCGCACTGTGGTCTCCCCAAAACCTTCCCTGGGGGACCCCCAGACTCAGATTCCTTGAGTCTCACAACAAAGGGGAATAAACCATTTCCCTTCCCTGTCCTCCCCTCCAGGTGTTCCCTCCCTGGGTTCCTGGAGAGATATACAGAAGCAAGCTCCGTGAATCTAAACAGAGGGACTCCACTCTCCCTGTTTCCAGTCCTGGAAAACAGAAGTACCGAGAGCTAATCTCTCTTCCCCCCTCACCCAGAGGGTATGCAAAGTCAGGCTTAGTAAATCTAACACAAAGAGATTTTCCCCCTGACTTCTTCCTCCCACCAATTCCCTGGTGAGCTGCAGACTCAATTCCCTGGAGTCCCCACTAAAGAAAAACTCCAACAGGTCTTAAAAAGAAAGCTTTATATAAAAAGAAAGAAAAGGACATAAAAATGGTCTCTCTGTATTAAGGTGACAAATACAGAGTCATTTGCTTAAAAGAAAAAAAATGAATAAACAGCCTTATCCAAAATGAATACAATTTAACACATTCCAGCAACTACACCCATGTAAATACAAAAGAAAACAATATAAACCTATGGTCTTCCTATCTTTGTACTTACAACTTGGAAACAGAAGATTAGAAAGCTGGAGATAGCCGAGAGGGTCAGACCCCAGACAAAGGACAAAAAACTCACACCCAAAACTTCCCTCCACCCAGATTTGAAAAAGTCTCATTTCCTGGTTGGTCCTCTGGTCAGATGTTTCAGGTTACTCCTTTCCAGGTGAAAGAGACATTAACCCTTAGCTATCTGTTTATCACACCCTCCAAAACTGAACTCCATGGGGCAACCTGTTTAAAAACTAAGTGCACTCTCTGCGTTGGACCCTGCACTAGTGGAGTCAAAACATGTCATTGACTTCAGTTGGACTAAGAGTGATCAATATGATAGCACCCCTTCACTTCTAGGCCCCAGATTTACTCACATGATGCTACAAATCTGTAGGATCAGGCTCACAATTATGTATTTGGAAAGACACTGTGTGTGTAACTGTTAAGAGTTGAAATATCATTGCTTTTAATTTGTACTCACAACTTTGTTTAAGGTAAACGTAAATGAAGGTAAATAATTGTTCAGTGTGTGTGGGGAACAAACTCACGAAAATCTAGTTACTGTGCAGCTGTTTTAACTTGCCATGGACAGTGCTCTTATCTGTAGCCTATTCGTAATTAATTTCTGAAATGAAAGAAGCCAAACCTAGAGACATCAAAGTATATATTTGTTTGAAGAGAATAAATATATCATTTAAGTGGATTTACAAGGGGAAAGATCAGTTTGAAAGCAGGCTGAATTAAATCAATTGTTTCATTCATCTGCCTAAATCCTTTGAACAGGGTTTGGAGGATATGCGGGGGTCGAGTGTTGCCTCCACAAACAACAAGCCTCAGGCAGGCAGCCTGAGTGTGCAATGTAATGAGTTCAGCAGAGGAGACAGGAGATGAGCTGCTCTCAGCTTGCATCCCCTGAGGTAGGGATTCAGAATTTTGTTTATAAACAGAGTGATTTAATAGGTGATTCAGAAAAATCCTCTGTATCTTTTGGCCCAGAACAATCTCAAACCAAGATCTATTGACATCGTGCAGCCAAGAGGATCTGAGCACCATCATTGCCAGGAGGAAATGGATTGGTCATGTACTTCGGATGGAAACTGATTCCATCACCAGAGTAGCAATAAGATGGACACCTTAAGGCAAGCAAAAACGAGGTCACCCAAAATCAACATGGTGAAGAGCTGTGGAAGCAGACCTGAAAAGCTGGGGTGTCAAGGTATTAGTCCCACTTTGAACTTTAGCGTCCAGAAAGTGGGGACCTGCAGATACCCTTCTAAGCTTAATTCCTAGCTTAGATCTGATAGCGCTGCCACCAACCAAAAATATAGTGTTTTGGTACATTTCCTGTCCCCCAAAACCTTCCCTGGGGGACCCAAGACCCAAACCCCTTGGGTCTTAAAACAAAGAGAAATAAACCATTCCCCCTCCTTTCCCCCTCCCAGACTTTCCCTGAGAGATCTCTGTGACCCAAACTCCTTGAATGTTAAAACAGAGAGGAATTAACCTTTCCTCCCTTTTTACCTCCACCCTCCCTCTTGAGTTCAGACCCAATCCCCTTGGGTCTTAAACAAGAAAAAAAATCAATCAGGTTCTTAAAAAAAGAAAGCTTTTAATTAAAGAAAGAAAAAGTAAAAATTATCTCTGTAAAATTAGGATGGAAAATGTTTACAGGGTCTTCATCTTATATAGGCTAGAGGGACTCCCTCCCTCCTAGCCTAAGCTACAAGTTACAGCAAACAGAGGCAAAAATTCTTCCAGCAAAATACACATTTGCAGGTAAGAAAACAAACGTAAAACTAATCTGCCTTTTCTAGCTAGTACTTACTATTTTGAACATGAGAGACTGTTTCAGAAAAATTGGAGAAACCTGGTTGCACGTCTGGCCCCTCTTAGTTCCAAGAGCGAACAAAGAACAGCACAAACAAAGACTTCCCTCCACCAAGTTTTGAAAGTATCTTTTCCCCCGATTGGTCCTTTGGTCAGGTGTCAGCTAGGTTCACTGAGCTTGTTAACCCTTTACAGGTAAAAGAGACATTAACCCTTAACTATCTGTTTATGACACGGGGGTACGGCTGAGGAACCACTGAAAGACTTGCCAGAAACAGACAGGCATGAAGGAGCTTTGTCACTGCCCTAAATGCCAGAGGTGTAATGGGAACATGATGAAGATAAGAAAGGGCTGTTAGGATGTTTCCTAAAGTTAAATGACCTGTTCCAAGCGTGGTGAACTGCAAAAAGTAGGTAGCCTAAATGATAGAAATCATAGAATAGAATATCAGGGTTGGAAGGGACCTCAGGAGATCATCTAGTCCAACCCCCTGTTCAAAGCAGGGCAAATTCCCAGACTTCTTTTTTTTAACCCCAGTTCCCTAAATGGCCCCCTCAAGGATTGAACTTACAACCCTGGGTTTAGCAGGCCAATACTCAAACCACTGAGAAAGTAATTGTAGATTTTTCTACAATTGTTTCAATCATTGTATTTAAGGGCTTGTCTACATCACAAAGTTGCAGCGCTGGTGAGGAGGTTACAGCGCTGCTACTTAGGAGGTGTTACACATCTGCAGGGCATCACCAGCGCTGCAACTCCCTGTTTGCAGCGCTGGCCATACTCCCGTTTTGTCTCGGGTGTAGAGGATCCAGCGCTGGTGATCCAGCGCTGGTAATCTAGTGTAGACACTTACCAGCGCTTTTCTTGACCTCCGTGGAATAAGCAGGTATCCCAGCATACCTGAGGAAGCCTCTCTGGTAATCAAGCAGGTCTCCTTCCCCGGTTTGCTCTCGCGTTCCCCGAACCCCCGTGCAAGCAGGTCTCCTTCCCTGCGGTTTGCTCTCGCGTTCCCCGAACCCCCGAGCAAGCAGGTCTCCTTCCCTGCAGTTTGCAGGGGGGTTCGGGGAACGCGAGAGCAAACCGCGGGGAAGCTAGTCTCCTTCCCCGGTTTGCTCTCGCGTTCCCCGAACCCCCCTTGAAGCTGCCCAACAGCGCTGCAGTGTGGCCACATCTAACACCACTTGCAGCGCTGGTTGCTGTAAGTGTGGCCACTCTGCAGCGCTGGCCCTATACAGCTGTACTAATACAGCTGTAACAACCAGCGCTGCAAAATTGTAGATGTAGACATACCCTAAGAAGTAGGCATTTGATACAGTTCCACATGAGAAATTATTAGTTAAATTGGAGAAGATGGGGACTAATATGAGAATTGAAAGGTGGATAAGAACTTGGTTAAAGGGGAGACTACTACAGGTCATACTGAAAGGTGAATTGTCAGGCTGGTGGGAGGTTACTAGTGGAGCTCCTCAGAGATCAGTCTTGGGACCAACCTTATTTAACATTTTCATTACTGAGCATGGCACAAAAAGTGGGAATGTGCTAATAAAATTTGCAGATGACACAAAGCTGGGAGCTGTTGCTATTATAGAGGAGGATGACCTTGTAAACTGGAGTAATAGAAATTGGATGATATTTAATAGTGCAAGGTCATGCATTCAGGGACTAACAGGAATGTTTGTTATAAGCTGGGGACATATCAGTTGGCAGTGACAGAGGAGAAAGACTTGGGTATATTGGCTGATGTCAGGATAACTATGAGCTATCAATGTGATGCAGCCATGAAAAGGACTATTCCAGTCTTAGGATGTATCAGGCAAGGTATTTCCAGTAGAGATAGGCAAGTGTCAGCACCATTATAAAAAGCTGTGATAGATGAAGGGGTGGGGAGAGCTCCCTTTTATGGACACCCAGTAGCTATAAAATCCCACTTAGTAGCTGTTCTCTAATTGCTCTACCTGGAAAGGGTTAAGAAATCTCACTGCTGTGCATAGGTAAAAGGAAGTCAGTGGGTACCTGGCCAAAAGAGCCAATGGGAAGGCCACAACATTTTTTAAAATTGAAACAAGACTCCCCCTTTGTCTGTCTGTTCTTGGGGATAGGCAGACAGGGAGTAGTTATGCTCTGAGAAGCTTGGGTCTGGTATGAAAAATCATCGGTATCATACCTAGAAACTACTCATTTAAACCCCCAGATATGTAAGTAGATCAGGAAATGTCTAGGAAGATGTGATTAGGTTTATCCCTTTTATTTCTTTATGGCTTGTGGATTCCTCTGTGCTAACCCCAGGTGCTTTTGTTTTGGTTGTAACTTTTAAGCTGGACCTCAAGAGAGCTAGTCTTGATGCTTAATCCTTGTAGGGTTTTTTTAAATGTAGCAAAAGCCTAAATTCTCAGATTTATTTTCTTTTTTAATAATAAAATTTACCTTTTTAAAGAACAGAATTTGATTTTAGTGTCTTAAGAAGTTTGTGCACATTAGGATTAGCTGGTGGCAACAGCTGATTTCCCCACATCCTTCTCAGCTCTTCACAGGTGTTGGGGGGATGGTGAAAGGACTTGAGGAAAGAATTCCTAAGTGCACCTTCCTGGGTTCTCAAAGAGGTTTTGCACTTGGGTGGTGGCAGCATCTATGAATCCCAGGTCAGAGAAAATCTGACCTTGGGAGTTTAATACAAGCCTGAAGTGGCCAATATTAATTTTTAGAGTCCTTAAGGGCCCCCACCTTCTGCACATGCAGTACCAGAGCACTGCTCTACAGCCAAAATGCTTCTGAAATAAATGTAGTCCAACTTTACTAATTCTGGGTCACTGAGAATGAAAATCATACTTAAAATTGTTGATTGGCTCTAGTTTTCAAGATATGCTATTGGGTCAGTATATACGACCCTTGACTTGGGAATGGCGGAGGATAAGTGAGTTATAAAGGGAAGGGATCTCAATTTAAACCAGAAATGACTAAAATACATCTTTGACTGGATCTATGAATAAATCTATGACTGGGTTTGGACAGTACTGCCTTTTAGGCAAAACAATGAATGCTGCAATCTGAAGCTGGTATTGCGTCATACATGATATGAATTGCGTCATGTTATTCCTAGAAGTCATGGATGATGCAATCATAACAAAGCTTACATCACTCTGCTGAACAAATTGCCCTATATCAGCTCTAGAAATCATACAGTGTCGTGCTCTCTTATTTGTCAGTGTTTGATTTTGCAAAGGGACACATTTCTGTTTAGCCAAAGTGAGCAGAGATGCCTCGTACTTGTGTGAACAGTGCAGATAACTTCTGCTATGTTTGTGGTGAAGTGATTTTTGCATCACAAAAGCGCCATATAACCACTATGGTTAAGAAAGCTATCACCTTTATTTTGGCTGCAAAATTGGAGATCAGGACAAGAGGTGGGCCCCACACATATGCTGCGACACTTGTGCAACAAATCTTCGCCAGTGGTTGAACGGGAAAAGGAAATCTATGCCTTTTGCAGTGCCAATGATTTGGAGAGAGCCAACAGATCATACCAGCAATTGTTACTTCTGCATGGTGTCTCCAGTTGGGAAAGGTGTGTCAAACAAGAAAAAGTGGACTGTGCATTATCCAAACATTCCATCAGCTATACACCTAGTACCCCACAGAGAAGGACTGCCGGTTCCTGATGCACCGGAATCATTCTCACTTGAGTCAGACGAGGAAGAGGAAGAGGATGAAACTTCTGGTCCAGAACCATCAATGTCACAGGACCCACATTTTCTCCCATCCTCCTCCTCTGAACCACACCTCATAACACAAGGTGAACTGAATGACCTTGTCAGGGATTTTGAACTACCTAAGAGTAAGGCAGAGCTGTTGGGCTCCAGACTACAGCAGTGGAATCTCCTGGCAGGCTATCAGGGCAAATGGAGCCCATCAATGCTTGCAGACTATTGCTGGACAGGGACAAGAGATGCTCCATTTAATGAATACAAGAGACAAGCCAAGAAGCGGCGAGTAGACACTGAATAGGACTAAACTATGTACATAATAGTTTTTTGCCTTTTGTTTCATAATAAATTTTATTTCTATAACCCTTTTGCTGATTTTTAAAGTGTTACATAAACAGGACAGGTGAAATATTATCATGTAAAGCAACCATCAACACATGAAAAGACCTAGGTTTACAATTTATGATTAAAACTCTACTATCTACACAATATACATAGACATAAAATGTAAAAACTTAAATATCTTAGAAACAGTAGCCAATCAGTTGTTTTAATTGTCATATTTGAATTCAGCACATCAAAATACATAATAAATATCACATTTTATCTCTGAAGCAGACGACTTCTCAAAAATTGTAGACCCAATCAGCCTTGACAAAGGCACTGCTGAGACCTCATCTGGAACAGTGTGTGCAGTTCTGGTCTTCCATGTTTAACAAGGATGAATTCAAACTGGAACAGGTGCAGAGAAGGGCTACTAGGATGATCTGAGGAATGGAAAACTTACCTAACAAGAGGAGATTCAAAGAGCTTGGCTTTTAGCCTAGCCAAGCAAAGGCTGAGGGGAGATAGGATTGCTCTCTATAAATACATTAGAGGAACAAATACCAGGGAGGGAGAGGAGTTATTTAACTTAAGTACCAATATAGACCCCGGAATAAATAGATATAAACTGGCTATCAACAAGTTTAGTCTTGAAATTAGATGAAGGTTTCTGAGCATCAGAGGAGTGAAGTTCTGGAAGTGGCTTCCAAGGGAAGCACTGGTGGCAAAAAACCTAACTGGGTTCAAGACTGAGCTTGATAAATTTATGGAGGGAATGGTAGGACTAGACTACCTACAATGGCATGTGGCCCATCAATGACTTCTTGTAGCAAAAATCCCCAAGAGCCAGTGATGGGCATTAGATGGAGTGGGCTCTGAGCTACTGCAGAGAATTCTTTCCCAGGTATCTGCCTGGTGGGCCTTTCCCACATGCTCAGGATGTAACTGATCACCATATTTGGGGTTGGGAAGGAATTTTCCCCTGGGTCAGACTGGCAGAGACCTTCGGTTGTGTTTTTTTTGTTTGTTTGTTTGTTTTTTGTTGCCTTCCTCTGCAGCCTGGGGGCTTACGCTTGCAGGTTTAAACTAGTGTAAATGGTCAATTCTTGAACTTGAAGTCTTTAAACCATGATTTGAGGATGTCAGTAACTCAGCCAGAGGTTCGGGGTTTGTTGCTGCAGTGGGTGGGTGAGGTTCTGTGCCCTGGAATGAGCAGGAGGTCAGACTAGATGATCAAGATGGTATCTTCTGACTTTAGTAAGAGTATCTGAGTAGGAATATACATTATAATTTTAAACCTAACCTGTGTCTATTAAGTGACTTGCCACAGGATGTCAGAACTTGTCAGTATTAGAACTGAATGGGTCTAGTACAGACGTGGGCAAACTACAGCCCATGGGCCACATCTGGTCTATGGGACCATTCTCCCTGGGGGGTTGTCAGGGGCAAGAAGCAGGGGGAGTTGGATGGGGACAAGAGCCAGGCCACACCTGTCTATTTGGGGAGGCACAGCCTCCCCTAACCAACCCTCCATACAATTTCTGAAACCCGATGTGGCCCTCAGGCCAAAAAGTTTGCCTGCCCCAGTCTAGTATCTATTTATGTATCTTTCTTTATATAGGAACTAGATAAAATGCTCCTGTCAGATCATTTCTAAGTTATCACCTGCAAAAAAACTAGAGTTTTAAGTTGCCTGAGTAGCCTCTAGAATCCTGGTTAAAGTTGCCCCCCATCTGAAATGGTGCACACACACCCCTCACAAACAGTCCCCTTGGCCTGACTAGCCCCCCAAAAATATAGAAGTTAAACTATGCCTATGCTAAATCATCTCCTTTTTTCACATTTCTCTGCAGGTTTAAATGCCGCCTTTAATAAACTATCCCTGTGTGTCCAGTAAAAATCACTCTTCTTATTTATACTTCAGCTGCTAAAATAGATGTCACTTTACTTGTGCGCCTATTTTTAGATGAACTGCCTCTCCCAGCTATTCTGAACTCTGTAAAGGGTCTTAGCCAAGAACAGCAATGAGCAGGATTGTAAGAGGCGATGGTTGAGAAGATCAGACTCTGTGCTTGGCTGGAGGAGCTGCCTAGGCCTCTCTGCTCTCCTCGGGGCCCAGAGCTTTTCAGGGCAAATCCGGCCTGGCCTCTACTTATCAAGGGCAGCTGGAGTGTTGCAGGCACAGAGACTGCCCGAGGCAAGCAACAGTGGTTCGTGCCCGGAGTGCTTAGCACCAATAAACACACCAGGGTGAAGAAGTAAAACACAAGTTTATTTGAGCTCAAAGCGATGCTGGGAGACTTGGCACGCCTCAGCTGCAGCACACCTAATGCAAGCAGTTTACCTTTTTATACTTTACTTTTAGCTAAGCCCGTCCCTTCTTTCCTCCCTCCCCCTTTTCCCCCTTGTAGCAGTTACATCAAGCAGTTACACTAAACAGTTAATCAAAGCTGGAGACTACAAGTCTATCTTGTTAGGTCCACTCCTTTGAATTACGACCTTGTCCTTTCTTCTTTGTGAACCGTTATCTCCTCTCCCTCGGCCAAAAGTATGCAGGCCTCATTAGTTCCGCCTTATACTGGTTTGAGCTGTATGGCAACTGATAACGGATGTTGCACCTGACCTTTTCTATTTATTGGCCTGTTAGGTCAATTAGAGTTTAAACATGGAGGGACTTTTGCTCATCTGAGGCCTAAACAGGGAGATTCCATCTCCTTATTGCCTTTTACTTTTTTAAGTTACTTAGGGTTATGATTTGTGATACCAACAATTCCCTCCTTTGAGAATACTCAACAAGCTTTTGGCTGAGTTTTCTCATACTCTGCGGACAAATGCCACGGAGCTGGGGTTATCAATAAGAGGGTACATCGGGAGTTTTGGGGTACGGGGGGCACAAAGCTTATGGAGGAGCATCTTAAAACAAGCAACCAGGATGAGGGTGACCAGGCACAGCATCACCCCCATGAGGAGGAGCCGCATGAGGCCCCCTTCTATTCCTCCCAGGTTGGGCAACCAACTCCAGAGGAAGTCAAAAGTGACAGGTTCCCTTTCTTGGGTCTTCCATTGCTTTAAAGCTTGTTCTGCCGACAGGATGTGTTTGTTAATGTCCTGTGCATTTTCTGGGACATAAGTACAGCATTCATCTCCAATAAGGGCACACACTCCGCCCTGTGAAGCCAGAACATAATCTAGGGCCTGGCAGTTTTGCAGGGCCAGCAGTCGGAGCTGATAAAGCTCAGAGCTGATGCCTTTTTCTATAGCCAGGGTGTCATTGGCAAACTTGGTGAAGAACACAGAAAGCCTCCGGTAGAGTTGGGCCAGTCGTCCCACCCCAGATGATGGAAGGAGGCTCATACCAAGCCTGTCTCCCTCATTAATGGGCTCTGGGGTGGCGTACAGCGACCTACGCCATCTGGGGCGGCCATACGGGGTTTGGGCCAGGACCTGCAATGGAGGGGCAAGGAATCCCAGGTAACAGCTTCCATACCACCCATGAGGGAGCCACTTATAGGCGTTCTGACCACATATGTGATAGAGCAGGCCATTGCCCAATAAGCCATTATATCCCTGAGCCATTTGTGCAGTCTTTGCAGGGGTCCAATATGCAAACCCTTCCCCAGAGTCCTGTCTGGAGCTGTCATAAACCGGAATGGACACGTTAGCGGTCGGGGTTAAATAATATTGACAGGTGCTATTACCTGCAAACCATGTGTGGTTGGCCGTCCTATTTTGCGCACGACAGAGGAGGCCAGGGGGAACGGCACGAAGCCTGATGGGCTGAGGAATAATAGCGCTGTTCCAGATGGGCTTCCAAGGATAATTGGTGAGGCTAAACTGGGCTTCCTTGGAACAGTTTGCGGCTAGAGTAGGCCATCCAGGGGCAATTCTTGGGATGGGTGGGGGATATTGAGAGCCATTAATGCTCTGCCATACCTGGCAAATATCCAACCAATTTTGGGGAAATGCTCTCCATGGCAATCCTGCCACGTGGTGCGGGATTTGGGAGCATATCCAGCAGTTAGAAAGGTTAAACTCTTGGGCAAAGGCAACCTTTAAGGCTTCATAGGTGTTTGTTTCCAGGTTAGTGAGATTTCCTCTCCACCCCGCATGGACTGGGAGGGAAGCGGGGACTAACAAGAAAGGTGCCCCCATGACAAAAAGTAACATTATGGCAGACTTTGGACCTGGACCCATACCGAGTAGGTGACCTTAGTGCCTAACAACTACAATTCCCCAAATACCCACAAAATAACAATTACTAATAGCAGGCAAATTAAGAACAGGAGGGATCAGGCCAAGAAGTTAGGCCTGCCCTCTGAAAACAAATATAACCAGGTTTCAGGGTTTTCCCGGGGAAGGGAATTAGGGCGCCCAAAGGGGAAACACTGCATCTATTATTCCGTACCGTAGGGTGGAAATAATAGCGGGGCTGCCCACGAACCTGTACCCAAGTGGGACCCACAGGAGGTAAGCAGGGTGATAAGAACCTGTGAACATTTGGCTGGGGCCCCTGTGTACTGTGTGTACCAATATGTGCATTGCCCACCGCTGGTGAAGAGAGCAATATTGTGGTCGACAAATAGGAGGGATGTGAGACCACACTGAAGGGCTTCCACCCATATAAGGGCCTAAGAGATTGGAGAGGGTGAGGCCTGGCCCTTATGTTGTTTAAACAACAGTTTAAGTCCCAGATCGTCGCTGGCAGTCTCTGGTGCTGGCTGGATGGTCCACTGCTCAGGAGCTGGCACTCTTTTCAGTCTAGAGTGGTGGATCCAGTTCTTATGTCCCTCAACCTTGGCCGCTGTGTGGGAGGTCAGCAGGACAGTGTGGGGTCCTTTCCACTTCTTTTGGAGAGGCTCGTCCTTCCAGGTACGAACGAGTACGGAGTCACCTGGCTGCAGGGAGTGGATAGGTTTGTCCAGCGGGAGAGGCTGCAAATCTTTGGTGTACCTGTGAAGAGAACAGAGAACGGCAGACAGAGAGCACATGTACTGAGATAAGAAACAACATCCCACTTCCCACTCCCCTAACAGAACCGGTGTACCATTCATAGGCCATGCCCTTCCAAACATAATCTCGAAGGGACTAAGCCCTAATCTACTCTTTGGGAGAGCACGGACATGGAGTAAAACAAGGGGCAGAGCATCAAGCCACCGAAGAGAGGCCTCCTGGCAGACCTTTGAGAGATGTTGCTTGAGTGTCTGATTGGTGCGTTCCACTATTCCACTGGCCTGAGGTCGTCATGGAGTGTGGAGCTTCCAGGTGAGCTGTAGGACATCCGAGATATTCTAAACGATCTTTGATGTGAAGTGTGGTCCATTGTCAGATTCCATCCACTGGGGAAGTCCGAATCGAGGAATGATCTCCTTGACAAACTTCAAAGCCACTGTTCTGACAGTATTATTTCAGCATGGGAAGGCTTCGGGCCATCTGCTGAATCGGTCCACTAAGACAAGGAGGTATCTGTACCCTTGAGTTCGAGGGAACTCAGTAAAATCTATTTGCCAGACCAGTCCTGGGCCCGGGGTGGGTTCCAGAGTAGCAGGTGGCACTGAAAGTCCTGGTCTGGGATTGTTCTTTTGGCAGATTAAGCATTCGGCCTGTACCTGGGAGATCAGAGGTCTGAGTCCAGAGGTCAGGAAATATTTATTCACAAGCTGGGTTAGAGACACTGCCAGCGTGAGTGGTTTGATGTAGTCTCTGTAGCACTGGCCACATTAGGCTCTTTGGTAGGAGGATTTTTCCTTCTGTGGAGTGAAGCCATCCCTCCTTTTCCTGGAGTCCAAGTGTGTTGGCCAGGTTTCTTTTTTCATGAGAGTACTGAGGGACTGGGAGCTCCCCTACCGATGGGATGAGGGCATGCATCTGGGCATCCTCAGTTTCCAGTGGTTCCAGGGTAGCAGCTCCCTATCCGCTCTGGCGTTGCCCCTGTTTACATCATGCTCTTCTTTTTGATGAGCCTTGCAGTGTATCACTGCTACCACTGAGGGGAGCTGTACTGCTTCTAGAAGCCGGAGAATCTGGGGTCCATGCTCGACTGGAGAGCCCTGGGCTGTCAGCATTCCCCTCTGCTCCCACAGACCTGCATGAGCGTGTAGCACTCCAGAGGCATATCTGGAATCAGTGACAATGTTAACTCTTTTCCCTTTTGGCAGTTCAAGCGCACGGGTTAAGGCTACTAGTTCAGCCAGCTGGGCTGATGTCCCGGCAGGCAAACTCTCTGCTTCCACTGTCTCGTGGAGAGTTACAACAGCATAGCCCGCCCTCCTCTGTCCGTTTGTAACAGTACTGCTGCCATCGGTGTACCACTCATAGGGCTGGTCCACACTAGGGGGGGGAAATCGATCTTAGATACGCAACTTCAGTTATGTTGCGAATATCTAAGATCGAATTACTCACCCGTCCAGACGGCGCGGGATCGATGTCCGCGGCTCTCCGTGTCGATTCCGGAACTCCGTTGTGGTTGATGGAGTTCCGGAATCGATATAAGTGCGCTCGGGGATCGATATATCGCGTCTAGATTAGACGCGATATATCGATCCCTGAGCAATCGATTTTAACCCGCCGATACGGCGGGTAGTCTGGACGTACCCATAATCTGCATTTGGGAGTGGTTGATCTTTTAAGTGCAGGCGGCTGGAGTACTGGGCTTCTATGACATCTAAACAGTCATGTTCCTGCTCCTCTGTTTCTGGCAGCAGGGTGGCTGGGTTAAGGGAGGGGCAAGCCTGCAGGGTGACTTCGAGGTTTTTCAAAAGTTTAGCCTGATACCGAGCCACTCGAGCCTGTGTGAGCCAGAGACCACCTTTGGCATCCAGCAGGGCTTGAATCATGTGGGGGGTATAGACCTGCACAGTCCCTCCCAAAGTTAGCTTTTCAGCTTCCTCAAGTACTAGGGCAGTTGCAGCGACTGCTCGTAGACACGCCGGCCACCCCTTGGCAACCTGATCCAGTTGTTTGAAAAAGTAAGCCACGGGACGTTTCCAGGTGCCTAACAACTGAGTAAGCACTCCCAGAGCCACTCCTTTCCTTTCATGCACATACAGCTGAAACGATGTAGAGAGATCCGGCAGACCCAGGGCTGGGGCTTCCATCAGTTTTCTCTTTAGAATTTTAAATGCCCTGTCAGCTTCTGGGGACCAGTGAAAGGGGTCGTGATCTGCTCCGTTAACACACTCGTACAATGGTTTTGCCCACAGTCCGAATTCAGGGATCCATATCCTGCAGAAGCCTGCCATTCCCAGAAACGGCCTGAGCTGTTTACATTGTTTGGGACAGGCACTTGACAGATAGCTTCCTTCCTTTCATTTGAAAGCTGACCCTCCCCTTGCCTTAGGTGAAATCCTAAGTACTGCACTTCTGTGAGAGAAATTTGAGCCTTGCTTTTTGCTACCGGATATCCCCGGAGTCCAACAAAGTTCAAAAGGCTCACAGTTGCTTTAAGGCACAGGGTGAGACCCACAGCAGCAATTAACAGGTCATCTACATATTGCAGGAGGAGAATTTCATCCACATTGTTCCACTCCTCCAAGTCTCTTGACTTGCCTGGGTAGTGGCCCTTGCAATTAAGCCTTCAGCTATGCAAGCCCCAGAGTGGAGCCAGTGGAAGGGCCAGGTGTACCCCTTGGTATGGGCATCAGGGGTCCCAGGAAAGGCTACCCATCAAACCCCCGTTAATGTTCAGCTCCTGCCAGGGAAAGGTCCGGTGCGAATCAAGCAGTATCCAATCAAGAGGGAAGCTAGAGAGGGTCTGCAGGGAACTATAGACCACTTTCTACAGTGTGGTGTGCTTCGAGAATGTCAGTCAGCTTGGAACACCCCCATCCTGCCTGTGCAGAAGCCCGATGGCACGTACCGGCTAGCGCAGGACCTAAGGGCAGTTAATGAACAAGTTAAGACTCTGCACCCCCTGGTCCCAAACCCCTATACACTGTTGGCCTCTGTAGGGGGACAGTACACCCATTTAAACATGGAGGGACTTTTGCTCATCTGAGGCCTAAACAGGGAGATTCCATCTCCTTATTGCCTTTTACCTTTTTAAGTTACTTAGGGTTATGCTTTGTGACACCAACAGGAGTAGGGGCAAGGCAGCCTGGCTCTCTGCCCAATACACTCCCTGCTCACCAAAAGGGGGCAACCACACCAGGGCAGCAGCAGAAGCTCCATTAAGTCTCTCCTGCCCTCCTCTGTGCTCGTGGCTGTGCGCTCGGCCGGGCCCTTGGCACAGGCTGTCCTAGGAGCCAGGCTGCAGCCCCACTATGGCGCTGGGCGAGCTGACCTGGGACTGGGCTCCCCCCAGCTCCAGGCGGGGGGACTCCCAGCAGCAGGTGGCACAAAGGCTGGGACTGACGGCGTTGGGGGCAGCGAGGGGGTCAATGGGAGCGGCTGGTGGCGGGGGGGTCCTGCCGGTGCTGGGAGCAGAGTGTTGCAGCCCCCAGGACCCCCCCGCAAGAGGGAGTGACCCGCGGGCACTGTGCGAGCCAGATGTCGCTTCACTACCTGCTGCCCCACCCTGCGGTTTCGAAGTAGGGCTGCCCTGCATGGGGGACTGGGCTGATGCTACGAATAGCCCGTTTGAGAGGCAGGGTGTGGCCTGGAAATATTAGTTCGCGGCTGCCTCGCTCTGTTTGAAAGGCTTAAAAGCGGATCGCAGGGTGCGATTTATTATCCTCCAACTTCTGCTGCTGTTTGGGGTGTTCTGAGCATCCCAGCCCTTGGGCGTCCGGGGAGAAATCAGCACAGCGATTGGAATAGTCAGGCCAATCATGCTCAACCTCCACAGCTTTCCGAAGTTGAAAGCTTAAGCAAGAGATTGCAGGCATCACCCAGAACCCTCTCCCCCCATTCTTTCACTTACTAGCAAACATGCCCTGGGCCTGACCCACAGGGGAGCCGCAGAATTTGGGACAGGTCGGGGTGCAGCTGGTTAGCCCCACCCCCAACATTCCTCCGCAAATGTCGAGCTGTTGTCTGCCAACTTCTCAAGAGGCATCTGTTGGATGGGTAGAATCCTACATCCATTAAGGAACTGTTACTAGAGGTATGTCCAGACTACCACGCTGTATCGGCGGGTTAAAATCGATTGCTCGGGGATTGATATATCGCGTCTAATCTAGATGTGATATATCGATCCCCGAGCATGCTTATATCGATTCCGGAACTCCATCAACCCCAAACTAACCTGAGATTAAGAGTCCAGTTAGGCTAGCTGGGAAGAACCAATCTTCCCCAGCAGTAAAAGTTCTGCAGCTGGCACGTCATTAATAAATTTGCTGCTTATGCAGGAGCCAGCATAGACTTCCTCTCCCTCTCTCTGAGTGTGTTGGGTCTGCAGAGCAAACAAGTTAAAATAGTTTACATCTGTCATTGAAGTCAGCAGATCTGCATCTGAAGGGGGAAGTAGATCTTTTGAGTGTGAAGGCATTATTTTTACATCATAGCTTTTCTGTGGAAAATAATACCACCTGCAACTGGAGGTGCACAAATGTATTTGTTATGTTGTATTTATATTTGAATGATATAAACACATTTTAACATTAACGGTTTCTTTTAAAAGATATACAGTCATGCTAAAGTCTTACTGGTGGTGAGCTGATGCTGTTTAAATCAAATGACTCATGGCAACTTTCAGTCCTTTGAAACTCAATTGGGTGGAGTGGAAGTAATGTATGTCAAATGGGAAAAGATACACGTGCCAGGACTACACAGATCTAGTGGATAAGATATTGGACTGGAGTGCAGGTGTGTTGCGTTCTATTCCGGGATCTGCTTCTGACCTTCCGTGTGAACTTTGGCAAGTCACTTCACTGCTCTGTGCCTCGGTTTCCCCAGCTATAAAATGTGGATAACAATACTAATCAAATTCTCCCATAGCATGAGGATGAAAAATTCTTTAAGAGGTAAGTATTATTATTATTAGGGCTGTAAATCACAGTTAACTCACGCAATTAATGCAAAAAAATTAATCACAATTGCAATGTTAAACAATAGAATACCAATTAAAATATTAAATATTTTGAATGTTTTTCTATATTTTCATATATATTGTATTGTGTTGTAATTGAAATCAAAGTGTATATTATTTATTACAAACATTTGCGCTGTAAAAATAATAAAAGAAAGTATTTTTCAGTTCACCTCATACAAGTACTGTAGTACAATCTCTTTGCCATGAAAATGCAACTTACAAATGTTGGGGGGTTGGTTGGTTTTGTTTTGTTTTGTTACATAACTGCACTCAAAAACAAAACTTCAGAGCCTACAAGTCCATTTGGTCCCACATCTTGTTCAGCCAATCTCTAAAACAAACAAGTTTGTTTACATTTACAGGAGATAATGCTGCCCTCTTCTTATTTACAATGTCACCTGAAAGTGAGAACAGGTATTTGAATGGCACTTTTGTAGCCCGCATTGCAAGGTATTTACGTGCCAGATATGCTAAACATTCGTATGCCCCTTCATACTTCAGCCACCATTCCAGTAGACATGCTTCCATGCTGATGAATCTCGTTAAAAAAATAATGCGTTAATTGAATTTGTGACTGAACTCCTTGGGGGAGAATTGTATGTCCCCTGCTCTGATTTACCTATATTCTGCCATATATTGCATGTTATAGCAGTCTTGGATGATGACCCAGCACATGTTGTTTGTATTAAGAATATTTTTACTGCAGATTTCACAAAACACAAAGAAGGTACCAATGTGAGATTTCTAAAGATAGCTACAGCACCCGACCCAAGTTTTCCAAAAATCTGAGAGGAACGGGGTGCAGAGCATACTTTCAGAAGTCTTAAAAGAGCAACACTCCAATGCGGAAACTACAGAACCCAAACCACCAAAAAAGAAAATCAAGCTTCTGCTGGTGGCAGACTCTGATGATTTAAATGAACATGTGTCGGTCTGCACTGCTTTGGATTGTTATTGAGCAGAACCTGTCATCAGCATGGACACGTCCCTGGAATGGTGGTTGAAGCATGACTGGACATATGAATCTTTAGCACATCTGGAACGTAAATAACTTGTGATGCCTACTACAACAGTGCCATGTGAATGCTTATTCTCACTTTCAGGTCAGACATTATCTTCTGCAAATGTAAACAAACTTGTTTGTCTGAGCAATTGGCTGAACAAAAAGTAGGACTGAGTCAACTTGCAGGCTATAAAATTTTACATTGTTTTATTTTTGAATGCAGGTTTTTTGTACTTAATTCTACATTTGTAAGATGAACTTTCATGCACTACAGTACTTGTATTGGGTGAATTGAAAAATACTATTTTGTTTTTTACAGTGCACATTTGTAATCAAATATAAATGTAAAGTGATCACTGTACACGTATTCTGTGTTGTAATTGAAATCAATATATCAATAAAAATGTAGAAAACATCCAAAATATTTAAATAAATGGTCTTCTATTATTGTTTATCTGTGTTTCAGTAGCATCTATGCTTAGTGAGGCACAGCTGATTTTACATCCTTGTTCTGGTGTATCTGGGAGGATAGGTGACAGAGTTTGATGTTCTGCCAGAGAGGAGCGTAGGGTAACATCTTGGGAATGTGAGCAAATCTTGCCGAGAGAGACTGTGCCAGAGCCACACCAGTTGTCAAAGCAATCTTTGATTATATCACATGGGAATAAAGCTGGAAATAACAAGGAGGTCATCTCGCTGTCCCTCTGCCAGTGTAAGAGTGGTCCTACAGCGCACTCATTATTACATGGTCCAGCCTTATTTTAAGTGTGCCAAGCAGTGGGACTTCTGACTTTTCTCTTCATTGGGCTGTGGAACAGATAACTATCAGCTGAAAACCTTTCCTGCTGGTTAAGTCTCTATTATCCATTTTTAGTTTAATCCTGTTGCTTCTAGTTAATTCCTTGCAGCACCCCATGGAGAATGCCAGAGTGCTGGGTATTATTTTTTATAAATATCAGCTATCACTCAGTTTACCTGTTTGATATTATCCTGCCTGAATGCATAGAGTTAAATCAAATGAGGCTGTTAAGGAGAAACTGGAAGGGAATGAAATTATGGTAAAAATCCACTCAAATGCCTGAGTGTCTTGTGTGGGAGGAGAATGAGCAGGCAGTGAAATGAGTGAATGGCACTGAACACTCTGGAAAACTCTGTCCGAACTCTGTGTGATTACTCAAAGGTAGGGCAGGAAATGGGCAGGAAATAGCAGAAACTCAACAAGAACATTCCTTAGCTAATCTGTGGGGAAAGTCCAGTGAGAACTAATGCAGATTGTAACATACTGGCCCCTTAAGACGGAGAGGGGAAGTCCCTAGGGCCATGCCACCCCATTCCAGGGGTTGTACCGACAAGTCAGATCCATCAGAAAAAGAAAACAAACATCTAGAGCAGGGGACGGCAACCTTTCAGAAGTGCTGTGCCGAGCCTTCATTTACACACTCTAATTTAAGCCTTCGCATGCCAGTAATACATTTTAACGTTTTTTAGAAGGTCTCTCTATAAGTCTATATAACCAACCTACTGTTATATGTAAAGTAAACAAGGTTTTCAAAATTTTTCAGAAGCTTTATTTAAAATTAAATTAAAATGCAGATCTTATCAGTTTAGTGTGATCTTTGTTCTTGCTTTTCCTTGCTGAGTTTTCCAATGTCTGTCACGTATTTGGATAGCTTAAGCTGTACACAGGCTTCTGAGTGATCAGTTGTTAACTAGTTCCGAGAGGGATAGAGGACAGATTTCATGTGTGAAAATACCTGTTCACACAGGTATGTGGATCCAAATGCTGAAAGCATTGCAAACGCAAGTTTCTCCAAACAGTTAAATTTCACTGACAGAGATGTCCAGCAGGTCAGAACAGAGGCCCCATGATCTCTCTCGGTAGCTTTCAGTGCACTCCACAGATCCACAAACTCTGATGCCCACAATTCTGAGCTTTTTAAATGAATGAGCTGCATTTCAAAATCTTCAACCCATCCACTGAAATACATACAAATCCAAGTTGCTTTTGTTGAACTTTTCAGGTTTAATTAGAAAAGAAAGCATTGGATCAAATCGCTGGAAATCTTGAAATCTGTCAGAAAATTCTGATTCCAGTTCTTGCATGTACTTTCCAATCTCATCAACACTGACATTGCAACGTGTTGATAGCTCTTTTATGTGTTGGAAGTAGTGGGAAGTAGAAGATTGAATATCCCTGGAAAAAACTGCTTGTTTCACAACAAATGCTTTTTAGGCTTCATAAAGATCCAGAACTGTTTGTCCTGCACCCTGGAGACAGAGGTTGAGTTCGTTTAGGTGAGCGGTGATGTCAGTTAGAAACATGAGTTTACACAGCCATTTGTCATCATCCAGTTCGGGGTAGTTTTGTTCTTTTTCCGACAAAAAGGCCTTGATTGCCTCAAAACAGGTTACAAAGCACACCAAAACCTTGTCACAACTTAGCCACCGAATGTTGCTGTAAAGTGGGATGTCGTTATAAGCACTGTCCATCTCTTCTAGCAGTGCTTGAAATTGTCTGTGAGTCAAAACAAATTGAGCAACAAGGAAATTCACAGTTCACACCACTGTATTCATCACATTATTAAGTTCTGAATTAGCTTAGCTTTAGCACACAGGTTTTCTTGATGGATGATACAGTGAAATTTGACTGTCGTACGGCCAATTTAATCTTCAAGCAACTTTTCAAATCCCTTCTGTTTTCCGACCATGGCAGGAGCACCATCTGTTGTCACACAAAATATTTTTCTGATGTCAACTCCTCATTCTTCAAAATGGTTTACAAAACTTTCCATTATATCTTCCCCCTTTGTTGTGCCATGCTGGAGTTTTAGGCAACAAAGTTCCTCTTGGATTTCATCGGAAGCACAATATCTTGCAACAATTGCCAAACGTGGAATGTCATTTATATCCACGCTCTCATCAACTGCAACACTAAACACTTCTGTGTCTTTCAATGCAGTCGTCTGCTTTTCCTTAATGTTTTTTGCCATTTCACTTATGCGTCTCTCAACTGTTCTGGCAGAGATGGGCAGTTCTTTTATTCTAGATATGTTTGTATCTTTATTTGGCAAATCATTGAACAAAATCTCCAAACTGCTGAGAAAAACTTCTTTTATATATTCCCCATCTGTAAGTGGCTTTCCATTTTTTGCAATGCACTGTGCAATCTTGTAACTTCCTTCTGTAGCTTGATTTTTACTTACACTTAAGCTTTTAAAAACACTGCTTTACTTCTCATAGGCTGCTGCTGCCTTTTTGATCGATTCAGTCTTGTCTGCTTCGTCAAGAAAAGTTTTCTCATGCTTCATTTCAAAATGTCGCCGAACACTTGATGTGCGACAAACACCACTTTCATAACAGAAAGCACAAATAGCACGGTCCTTCTCTTCAATATACCCAAATATGTCTGTCCAAGCAGGCTGAAATGATTGGACATCTAGCTTCGCTTTCTTAGGAGCTGCCATATTGTCAAATGTTCCCTTCAACTCTCAGTGGGAAAAAAAAGGCGATAGAAGGCAGGCACAAGGTCAAATGCAGAGTGGTCTGAGATCAGCAATTTTAAAATGGGGGTGCTAAGCTGCACCCCCTCTTTCCTGGTGTGCAACCTTCACGGTCCCAGGCTGGGGACAGTGGGCCACAGCAGGGAGGCTGCAGAGCGCTGATCCAAGGCCAGGAGCAGAGCCCAGAGGGTCTGCTGGGTCTCCAGACCAGAAAGCAGGCTGAGCAAGGCTGGAGATCCAGACCTCGGCTGCAGGAGGTCAGCAGCTGGAACCCAAGATTGGCAGCTGAGGTGAGTGGAGCTGGCGGCTTGTAGGCCTGACCAGGGCTGGAGGTCTGGACCCTGTCTGCAGGGGGGCCTCCAACCAGAAGCAAGGTGAGTAGAGCTGCACAGTGGGGACCCCTGCTGGCGAAGGACCAGCAGAGTAACCCCAGAGCAGCAACTGAGTGGCTCAGCCCGCTGCCACTCTGGGGTTTCTGCCCCCAGCTCCTGCCAGCCTGGGGTTCCTTCCCCCAGGCCAGCAGCGGGTGCTGAGTGGGACCAGCGGCGGGACCCCGGCTGGCAAGGGGCCAGCAGTGGGAACCCCAGAGCAGCGGTAGGCTGAGCGGCTCAGCCCACCCCGCATGCCATCAAAAATCGGCTCAGATGCCACCTTTGGCACATGTGCTGTAGGTTACCGATCCCTGATCTAGAGCAAGAAAGTAATTTGGGACTAGTAATTTGTGGTTTGTGAAGAAATCCAGGCTGACGACTATCTAGGACCAGGAACTGGAGCCTTGAAGAGTGGGTGGGTGAAAGTTCCCCTATTTGTTCAGCCACAAGGAACCCTTGGAAAGTGGGGTCACAGGGCTGTAAGAGTGTATAGTCCTCCACAGCAGCAGGATGTAAGCACCCTCCTCCTTCAAAATAGGGAGAGATGATGGTGGGAACTGGGGCTGCTGACAGATTCTCTCAGACCCAAGGCAATTCTGTTTATATTTTGGACACTGATGGCCAGATCTCGGGTCAGGCTGGAACACCCGCATGAACTGGCTTGTGGGAGAGGTTGTTTTTTTTTAACTTTAAATCAGGCTGTAATTTATTTGCTTTGAACTTTGACTGTCGTGCCTCAGAATATCTCAGCAGGCATGTCTGGGAGAAAGGAAAACATAGGAATAGTTTGACTTCTCTATTGGCAGAGGGAGGGGCAGGATGTAGCTTGACTTCTCTATTGGGGGTTGCACCGCTCCCAATACCTGCCCCCTTGGGTTTTCAGGGTGCGATGGTCTCTGGGGGCAGAGCCAGCACGGGCTCCGAGGCTTCTGGGAATGGAAATTGGCATGGCCATGGCAGATGTTGACACTGACCCACAGGCTGCGTGGCATGAGTCAGGGTGGACATGACGCCTTGCCATTCCTTTGTACCCTACTAGGGGTCACACCCCACAAGTTGAAAACCTCTAGTATACAGTTTTTGGGGGGATGCCCCTACATGCCCCCCCCATCTCTGCCCATGAAGAAAAACTCTTGGTTTCTTTTTTTTCTTTGAAAGAACTCCCTAGGCACAGCCCTCTGCGAATGCTAGTCTGCCACACTGATCCTCTGAGCATTAACACCCATCTTATTCCACTTTGTATGGTCAAACTTCCTTAGGGAATGGCAGGGGCTGGCACAGGGTGAGAGGCATTGGTGCTGATAGAGGGTTTGGTCCTCACAGATAATGCCCCAGACCTCCACTGATGTGTAAGCAGATGAGTCCCATGGATTTCAGAAGAGTCCTGCATCCAGCCATATCAATGTACTGCCTAAATCAAGTCCTCCCTCTCCACTGCAATCACAGAACTGGAAGGGACTTTGAGAGGTCATCTAGTCCAGCTCCTGCACTCATGGCAGGACATTAACTAAAACATCCCTGACAGGTGTCTGTCCAGTCTGCTCTTAAAAACCTCTGATGATGGAGATTTCACAACCTCCCTAGGCAATTTATTCCAGTGCTTAACTACCCTGACAGAAAGATTTTCCTAATGTCCGGCCTAAACAGCCCTTGCTGCAATTTAAGCCCATTGCTTTTTGTCCTATCCTCAGAGGTTAATGAGGACAGTTTTTCTCCCTCCTCCTTGTAACAACTTTTTATGTATTTGAAAACTGTCATCATGTCTGCCCCCCGACCCCAAAGTCTTCTCTTCTCCAGACTAAACAAACCCAATTTTTTCAATCTTCCCGCTTAGGTCATGTTTTCTAGAACTTTCATCGTTTTTGTTGTTCTCCTCTGGACTTTTTCCAGTCTGTTCACATCTTTCCTGAAATGTGGCAGCTGGAACTGGACACACTACTCCAGCGGAGGCCTGAGTAGAGCAGAAGAATTACTTCTCGTGTCTTGCTTACTACACTCCTGCTGTTGTGGGAAATTATGAAGGGGTGTCAGACAATTATTTAATGAGTGTAGATATTGAGATTCAAAGAGTTAAAGCTTTATAACCATTAAAACACAAATTGTCCATATCACATGAAAATATGCAAAGTAAACATCCTTCAGTTAGATACTACTATGTTCTTAAGCAGCATTTTTCTTACTTTGCCTACCTGTAAATTTCAATGATTTGTGATAGAAATATTTTGGGTCAGTTTGTGGGTGTACAGTGAAATTACCATTTCAGAGGGCAAAATCTGATCTCTTCCATTGTTGTATGCATTATTGTTGTGGCTGTGGTGGTCCCAGGGTATCAGAGAGACAAGGTGGATGAGGTCATTATATTTATATTGGACCAACTTCTGTTGGTGAGAAAGATATTGCCTCACCCACCTTGTGTCGCTTACAGTGAAACTGACATTTACCAATAACAATATAATCCTTCCAAGTCTAGTCACAGTTTCACAATGTTTTCCATGCCAGGACTTCCCCTACTCAGGTTCCAGCTAACTGGGAGGAGGTTCTTAGCTCCCATTTAGCAACATGGGCCTGCACAGAGCCTGTGCACCACGTGCATTCTTCACGAGCTCTATTTTGAAGATTTAAGTAGCCTTTCTGCACAGAGGTGACCTTCACCTTCTTTGAATATTGTCTTGAATATTGAATTTGTTTTGGTTGTGTTCATGTGCTCCCTCCCCTCTCCTTTTTTTTTCCTTTTGCTTAAATATTCCAATGTACTGTCAGGAATGTTCATGTGAACAGTTTTAAACCCATATTAAAAGAATACTTCTGGGAAAGTGTAGAAAGGAGGCATGCTGTCCTTCAGAGACGGATCAGGAGGGACCACAACCCACCCCCTGGGTTGTAGAGCCAGGAAAGCCCTACCTGCCCTGCTGGAAGCTAAGGCATGGGACAGGAAGCGGAAGTATAAAAGGTAAGCTCTGCAGCTCAGTTGGGCTGAAGCTGCCGAGGGAGACAGATGCTTCTCCCCTGCTGCCAGATCAGGATGCTGAGGAGGACCCCTGCTGTCCTGAGGACTTGCCTGAGCTTCCAGAGCACCGTGCCACTACAGACACCGAAGAGCTTCTGGGACTACCATTGGCAGTGTATCCCGGGGAGAAGGAGGGCAGCCCCTGTATGCAGGTACACCCTAGGGGGAGGGTAGGAAGTAGTCCAGGAACAGATGACTGTAGTCTGGCTATGGTGCTGCCTACTGATAGGTCAGGATGTTGCAGCTGGACTTCCCGCTGACCCCAGTAGTGGAACACTGCCACTGTTAGGGCCCTGGGCTGGGACTAGGTGGAGTTAGGTGGGCCCAGCTCCCCCTACCGCTTGCTGGGGTGGCAGCCTCCCCACTAGAGGCCAGGAGGTCTGTGCTAGTCTACCATCCACCAGAGCTATAGCATGCTAGATGCTTTATTGCTCTGACCTATCTGAGGCCTGTTTGCTGCCCTGCCATGACTGAGGACCTGGGCTCAGAGATCCTTTGCTGCTCTCCTCTGACTGCAGGCCAGAGCCCCTGATGGTTGATGCCCCACCTTGCCTAAGGGCCAGGGTGTGATGGTGCCATCCATCAGGTTTTATGGAAATATGCTTATGTAAGTATATATATATAACATAACTATAGTGTGGTTTATGCTACATATGCCATGTAACATATCTCTGTAAAGGTTATGATCTACTGAATCTATTAATCCTATTTGTATGCATGTATCATTTTTGTATTTGAAGTTATAAATATTGGCTGCATACTTGTTTGATTCTAAGTAGGCTGTAGTGAAGCAGTTGGTCAGGTTCCTGAGAAAAGACTATTCTCAGTAAGTGCCCAGTCAAGAAACACTGAAGCCAACAATGAACTTTGAGACACCAATTCATATCTAGGCTTTCCTAGGAATGTGGCTTGGCTGGCAAGGAACTCAGTGACTTGTGACTTGCCCAGGTGACTCCAAAACTCCATTTTGTAGCTGGACTTTGCATAGGAGAGAGGAGGGGGTCTCCACCCACAAAATAAAGTCTATTTAAGCTCAGGGGAGACCCCTCCATTTTGTCTTTAGCTGGCTAAAGAGAGAGCCTCTCCAATCCCAAAGATTCTCGAATGAAACTGGAACAAAGGACAGTGACTGCAAGGGGTGTGAGTGATTGCTGGACCCAGATTAAAAGGAAATTAGTCTGTAAAAGGAAGCATTCTGGAACTGGTGAGGATCTTATCTGTATTCAGTTTCTTACTGTATTAGACATAGACTGGCGTGTTTTATTTTATTTTGCTTGGTAATTCACTTTGTCCTGTCTGTTACTAATTGGAACCACTTAAATCCTACTTTCTGTATTTAATAAAATCACTTTTTACTTATTAATTAACTCAGAGTAAGTGTTAATACCTGAGTGGGCAAACAGCTGTGCATATCTCTCTATCAGTGTTACAGAGGGTGAACAATTTATGAGTTAGCCCTGTATAAGCTTTATACAGGGTAAAATGGATTTATTTGGGTTTAGACCCCATTGGGAGTTGGGCATCTCAGTGTTAAAGACAAGAACACTTCTCTTAGCTGCTTTCAGGTAAGCCTACAGCTGTTAGGGGATGGGAATCAGACCTGGGTCTGGGTTTGCAGCAGGCTAGCAAGTGTAGCTCAAACCAGGCAGGGCACTGAAGTCCTAAGCTGACTACGCAGGAAGGCAGGGGCAGAGGTAGTCTTGGCACATCAGGTGGCAGCTCCCAAGGGGGGTTCTGGTGATCTAACCTGTCACACAGGGTTCAGAGATTAGGCTGCGAGTTTGTCATGGAGGTCACAGAAGTCATGGATTTGGTGACTTTCTGGGATCTCTGTGACTTCTGCAGTAACCGGTGCAGCTGGCCCTCCATCAGCTCCTAGTTTACTGTCCTTATTCCTCCGTAGAGAAGTAAAGCGTGCATTGTAAATGGCTTGTATCGTTTTTGTAAAGTCCAGCCACGTGGAAGTTTGTGTGGAAGGTTGGTTTTGTATGAGAGTCTCCAGTTTTGAGAGCTCATTCTTGATCTTCTCCTATTTGCTATACAAGATACTGATCAGGTTGTTCCTCAGTTTCTTTGAGAGTGTGTGGCACAGTCTCTCACCATAGTCAATGTAGTATGTCGATTGCAATTGATTTTTTACCTTCAGTCCATTTGGTATTATGTCCATCTGTTTGTACTTGGAGAGGAAGATGATGTCTGTCTGTATCTGTGAGTTTTTTCATGAAGTTGATGGATTTTCCCTAACACCCCTCCTCTACTTGTGCTACATTGATGACATCTTCATCATATGGACCCACAGAAAGGAGGCCCTTGAAGAATTTCACCTGGATTTCAATAATTACCACCCCACCATCAACCTCAGCCTGGAGCAGTCCACACAAGAGATCCACTTCCTGGACACTATAGTGCAAATAAGTGATGGTCACATACACACTACCCTATATCAGAAACCTACTGACCACTATACTTACCTACATTCTTCCAGCTTCCATCCAGGACACATCACACAATCTGTTGTCTACAGCCAAGCCCTCAGATACAACTGCATTTGTTCCAATCCCTCAGACAGAGACGAACACATACAAGGTGTTTATCAAGAACTCTTATAACTACAATACCCACCTGGGGAAGTGAGGAAACAGACTGACAGAGCGAGATGGGTACCCAGAAGTCACCTACTAGAGGGCAGACCCAACAAGGAAAATAATAGAACACCACTGGCCATCACGTACAGCCCCCAGCTAAAACCTCTCCAGTGCATCATCAACGATCTACAACCTATCCTGGAAAATGATCCCTCACTCTCACAGACCTTGGGAGACAGGCCAGTCCTCGCTGACAGACAGCCGCTCAACCTGAAGCAAATACTCACCAGCAAATACACACCACACCACAGAAACACTAACCCAGGAACCAATCCCTGTAACAAACTGTTGCCTACTCTGTCCCCATATCTACTTTAGCAACACCATCATAGGACCCAACCACATCAGCCACGTCATCAAGGGCTCATTCACCTGCACGTCTACTAATGTGATATGTGCCAGCAATGCCCCTCTGCCATGTACATTGGCCAAACCTGACAGTCTCTACGTAAAAGAATAAATGGACACAAATCAGACATCAGGAATGGTAACATACAAAAGCCAGTAGGAGAACACTGCAATCTCCCTGGACATTCAATAACAGATTTAAAAGTAGCCATCCTTCAACAAAAAAACTTCAAAAACAGATTTCAAAGAAAAACTGCAGAGCTACAAATCACTTGCAAATTTAACACCATTAATTTGGGCTTGAATAGGGACTGGGAGTGGCTGGCTCACTACAAAAGCAATTTTCCCTCTCTTAGTATTGACACCTCCTCCTTAGTTATTGAGAGTGGACCACATCCACCCTGACTGAATTGGCCTTGTCAACAGTGGTTCTCCTCTTGTAAGGTAACTCCCTTCTGTTCATGTGCCAGTATGTGACTGTAATTTTCCTCCATGGATCTGAAGAAGTGAGGTGTTTTACCCATGAAAGCTTATGCCCAAATATATCTGTTAGCCTTTAAGGTGCCACCGGACTCCTCATTGTTTTAGTGGATCAAGTGTCCTTAGATTTTCAGAAGCCTTTGACAAGGTCCCTCATGAAAAGTTCTTAAGCAAAGTAAGTTGTCATGGGATAAGAGGGAAGGTCTTCTCATGGATTAAGCTGGGAATTGGCCACAGGGGATGGATCACTTGATGGTTACCTGTTCTGTTCATTCCCTCTGGAGTATTTGGCCACTGGCAGAAGACAGGACACTGGGCTAGATGAACCTTTGGTCTGATGCAGTATGGCTATTTTTATGTAGAGACTGAATCCTATGTGATTCCCACAGCAGATATCCTGACCAGAAACTGCTCTCCAGGCTGCGGGGGTGTGCTCTCAGGTTTTAAAATCTAAGTGCAATCCTTCCGGTTGGTTGTAATGAGTGGGAGAGAGCTTAGTCCTGCTGAGTCTGTGTTTGTTAATTTGCATGTCTGACGAAATTTGTATGAACTCATTCAAGGCAATTAGGAGCGTTAATAATGCATACTGCACAGTGTGCATGGAAAGGTTCTCTGTCCACTTGCTCAGACAATTACACAATACACTAGGGCAGTTGTTTGCTTGTAGTTACGAATGTATGGGGCCGTAGCTATGTTGGCAGAGAGTCCCAGCAGCAAAGCGGACAGCATCCTCATCAAATTCAATTGTTACACTTCTGCATGTATCAGTGCAGCAGGACTGGATCGAATTTTTCAGTGGTCAGATAGAAACAGCTAACCATACAGCACGTGGCTGCATTTGACTATGTTGAGCAAATAAATCTAACTTCACTGTTTCTGTTAATCTGCTCAATTGCTATGATTTTCAGAGCAAAAGAACCGCAAGGACACTAATCTTTGGCCTTGTGACAGGTGCACTGGCTCTGGGAAAGAAGGTGTGTGTGTGAAGTAGTTAACGCAATGTAACCGTGCAGCAAGAGTAGGCAACCTATGGCATGTGACTCAAAGGCAGCACGTGAGCTGATTTTCAGTGGCATTCACACTGCCCAGGTCCTGGCCACAGGTCCGGGGGGGCTCTGCATTTTAATTTAATTTTAAATGAAGCTTCTTAAACATTTTAAAACCTTATTTACCTTACACATAACAATAGTTTAGTTATATATTATAGACTTATAGAAAGAGACCTAAAAACATTAACATGTATTACTGGCATGCAAAACCTTAAATCAGAGTGAATAAATGAAGACTCGGCACACCACTGCTGAAAGGTTGCTGACCCCTGCCGTACAGGGTTCTCTCCCTACTTTCCTGGGCAGGAATTTCAATGCTTCTTTTCCCAGCTGCCAGGGAAGTCAATCGGATTCTTTCCATTGACTCGAGGGAGCTGAACTCAGTCAGATCAGTCACTTCTCCTTGTCTGTTATCATTTGACACTTTCAAGGTGCTAACCACTACAGAAGGTCTACACACAGCCTGGGTGCAAAGAGTAACGCACAGCAGTTCCATTAATGTCAGCTATTTAGGCAGTGACTTGGTAGGTGAGTGCTGAGGGACTGGGGTCCTAGTACGAGGAACAGTGGCATCCCAAAATGACAGGGATTAAAAAAATTCTACAACAAATACTGTCCAGCTATTCAAACTGTGCTCCCTCAGTTGACCCGCATGAAAGTTGCTTATTAATCCTGTTGGACTCATGTGAAGCAGCTCGTGTTCGAACCTACTCCCAATGAAACCTGCAAAAAGCAGAATCAGCATCCCCCTTTGTCTTTTTACCCTCAAGAAATTCCTGCTGCTATGTTGCCTCTCTGAATATAGTGTGACTTGAGAGAATCTTTCCATGGAGGCATAAACTAGTGCCTTTTGGTTGTTTTAATCCTGGGCTCCGAAATTTTGCCCAGCTGACAAATGTGTGAATTTCGAGCAAGGAATTCAGACTGGGAAATGCACCTTTATTTCTCCTCAAAGGGAGTAGCTGTTGTGGGTTAAATATGAACGCCATTCCTGCTAGAAATCCGGAACAACCAGAAGCAGTTATACAAAACAGGGGGGAGAGCCAGGGTGATTCTATAGTTTACACAAACACTGAGGGGGTAAAGTACAGCAATGTAGGTCTAAAGATTAAAACCCTGGCTGTGGATGTAATTGACTAACTTCTAATAAAATGGAGGTACAATTTCCTAATCATCTCCAAAATCTGGCAGATTAATAATCTCTTGGAGGTATTTTGTTAATGACCCATTTAAAAAAAGAATATTTGAGGACAATGACATAAAATATATTTTTGTCACATGTTGTGATTTTTGTAAATAATGTAAATAATAAATGACTTGGATTATTACAATTTCTAAATCTCCCCTTGTAAATCTGACCCTGTTTTGAGTCTGACCAATAGATGTATACCGCTTTTCAATGTTAAATTGTTCTTTGAAACAGAATTAATTGATCTGTTTAATTTGTATGTCGATAAGAGATTATTTTCAAAACTGAAACAATGCAATTATTGAACTGTAGGTTAATATTATTCTCCCTGTGTGTGTTGGGGGATGAGGCTGCATTACTGTATTTCTAATACAAAGTTTTTTTCATGAAATAGAAATGTATAGTGATTCATCGTGTGGACTGGCAAATGTCTGTACTGTACTGCATAGTCTTATGTTTGCATAAGTCCCCAAATCTGACACAGTTAGATCTGGTTTATTCTTGATCATCACGTAACGCTACCATAATAGATCAATTCAGTAGCTAATGTTAAGAGGGGCTGCTGTTCTGATGAGTATTTGTTACCATTGGAATTTGCTGCTCACATCTGGTTTCCTCAATTAGTTTACCAGATCTGGCTGAATGGTGTCTTTTCAGTGAAGGACCGGACCTAGGAAACGTTTGACAAATGCCAGTTGTGAAAGTTTTTGCCACATGTTTAGTTTCTTTGTGCGGACAGAGGAAGCAGACAGATTTCTATTTAATGTTTAAAAATTTGTGCCATGGTAAAACAAGCCCAACCACAGCATATAGAACCCTGTTCCTCTGCTCCTGTTTCCAGCACCTAGTGGATTTCTGTCAGTTCCCTGCCTTTAATACCTATACTACCAGCCACCTGAAGTCTGGGCCCTTTTTGCAGATAAGGAACAGAGACAGAGAGGATAAGTGACCTGCCGCAGGTCGTGCAAAGTCTGTGGCAGAGAGAGGACTAGAACTCAGCTCAGTGCCCAGCCCCTGGGCCATCCTTTCTCTCCGATAACCCTATTGCCGGGCCTGGGTATACACTAGATCTATTTAATAATGGACTTTCCCTTATGAGAGAATAAGATTAACCTCTGCCCCTGTTGGAGACTTTCCTTGTTCCTTTTTAGGAATTAATACAGTTCTTAGGGCCTCACGTACAGCAAACGCTTTTAATCTGCAAGGCTGGCTTCCGACTTTTGTAAATTTCTTTGTCATTTGGCATATTTTGTTGTGGTTTTCCTATGTAACTTGCTTGTGCTTAGAGACACTGTATTTGACACTGGCCACGGCCTCCAGAGAAAAGAAGTAAATGATCGTTGTTAAGTGTCTGAGAGAGACTTACTTGTATGCTGACTTTAGGCACACAAGTACTCCCTTCTATTTAACTGGGATAATTTGTATTTTTAAAGTTAAGCACTTAACCTAAATCTGAGCTGGTTCTCAGGTTGTGTGTGTCCACCAGGAGCGGCGCCAGGGTTTCTGACGCCCTAGGCGGACAGCCATTTGACCGCCTCCCGCGGGTCCGGTGGACCTACCGCAGTCATGCCGGCGGACGGTCTGCTGCTGGAAAGGCTCCGGTGGAGCTACCGCAGTCATGCCGGCGGGCAGTGCGCTGGTGTAAAGGCTCCAGTGGACCTGCCGCCGGCATGACTGCAGTAGGTCCACCGGACCCGCGTGCCGCCCCCCGGCAAAATAGCGCCCCCCAAAAATTCTGGCGCCCTAGGCCATTGCCTAGGTCGCCTAAATGGTAGTGCCGGCCCTGGTGTCCACACAGGCATTTACAACTGTTACAATAAATCGATTTAAAATACGATTTGGAGAGAAGAGATGGAGGTAGGGCCTTGGGGAGGGGGGTGGAATTGGGGAAGGGTGGAGCAAAGGTGGGGACCCACGCTCCTCATACACATACCCCCAGACCTCTGCTGTGAGCTGCTCAAGCCAGGGGGCTGGGAGCACCCCCACAACCCCAGTCCACACCCCCAGCCCCCTGTGCTGACTCCTGCACCTCCCTCACACACACCCAGTCGACTCCTGCATCCCCTCACACACACCTGCACCCACCACACATCTCCAGCCCCACCCTGAGCACCAAATGGGAGCTCCTGCACACACACACCCCACATCCCAACCTGCACCCCTCACACCAAATGGGAGCTGCCCCAGGTAAGCGCTCCACACCCCAACCCCCTGCCCCAACCCTGAGCCACCTCCTGCATCCTAACTCATGGCCAGACCCTGTACCCCAATCTGTTCCTGAACCCTAACTTCCTCACAGACCTTGCACCTCCAGCTGTGACTCCTGTACCCCCTCACACCTCCCTAGGCCCCTCCCCTCCCCCTCTTCCCTGACTCCTGCACCCCCTTACACACTCCCAGCCCTGACTCCTGCACCTCCCCACACCCTAGCCATCTACCCTCCCTGACTCCTGAACCCCCCACACCTCCAGCCCCCTGACCACCCTGACTCCTGCACCCTTCGCACCAAAAGGGAGCTGCTCCAGCTAGCACTCCGCACCCTAACCCCCTGCCCCAGCTCTGAGCCCTCTCCCGCAGCCTAACTTCCTCCCAGACCTTGCACCCCAAGCCCTGAGCCCCCTCCCACATCCTAAGTCGTGGCAAGACTCCGCACCCCCATTTTTTAAAATAAAGCACTCTTATACAAAGCACTTTACAATAGTTGGCTAACAGTAGAATCAATATTTGGAACAATCATTAAGTGGTCTGTTGAGACCCTCCGCAATTTTCAAGTGGTCTCTGGAAAAATAAGTTGGACTACAAATAGAATCAAGGTACCTCACTTTATTTTCATGTACTTCCTATTACTTACAGGAAGAGGATGAAGAAATAAAGAATGAAAAATGGGGGTGGGGGGAGATAAGAGAGAATGTTCTTTTTCTTGGCTGACTCCTAAGGAGGGGCCCAAAAATGAAGCTGAGCACACGGCCCCACTAATTCTAAATCCACCACTGACCCACAGCCTTGTATTTGAGAAGGAACGTGGCGGTTCCAGTCCCAGGAGTTTGGAGTAATTAAATGCACAGATTATGCCATCTGTGTGCGGGGATGGCCTATCCATACAGGCAAACTAGGCTGTCACCTAGAGTGCCAAATTAAATGGGGCACCAAATTCAAGGGAAAAAATCAAATGAAAAATATAAAACAAATACAAAGAAAATAACAAAAATGTCATTATTTCAATTCCCGTGTGTGTATGGAGGGAATATAAATTATAATTCATTTCTCTACATTTCTGATATGTCGACTCGTATTTACTGCAAAAATAAATAATATGTTAGCGATTTTTTTTCCAATTTGGGACATAGGGTCAAGATTTTGATAAGAAATAACTCAGCCACAATGAAACACATCCATCAGTGGCAAGAGCTGCAATGCTAGTGACACCTAACTTGAATATACATCAAGCTCCCATAGGCGGATATTCATGTAGAATGGAGATATCGCGAGTTGATACACGTCAAATGGTCATTTTAATACATATCGCAGGTAGATGGCGAAGAATCAAGTGAATACTGTAGAAAATTGAGTTTCTTGGTGCCAACGAATAACATCTTTCAGCATTATAAATCCAAAATGTGAGTATCTTTATGTGCTATTAAACCTTAGCGTTATTATTGGGCTGTACAATTATGAACTTTTCTTTGTTATAACTGGTTCACATGTAATAAATAAGGTCCACAAAGGAAAAGTAACAGTGTTAATGCTTAATTGATAGACTACAAAAGTGATGACATCACACTCCAAGAGGGTAACTGTGAGGAAGGGGATTATTTTCCAAACAACTGGTATAATGTCGAAAAAGGTCATTTTGTTTCCATGTAAACACTGTAACTAACTGTTTTAATAAGTGAGTATATGTTACTGATTGTTGAACCTTTAAGTAGTGAAAAGATGTGTTGGGATGGCTGCAATGTGTTTTAAATTGTCAACCATGTGATGAGTGTGTCAGCCATCCTTAACGCTATAATGCTTGCAGTCGGAAGCACAGTTAGTACATAATGATATTCAAATGCCCCATGACAGAAAGAGGAAAAAGAAAACCCTCAGGAGTTGAGTATTGTAAACGGAAGGCTGAGAAGGAAAAGAACAAAGCAAAACAGCAGCAGAGAAATATCTTCTCTTTAATCCAAATAAAGATGAAAGCAGTTCATAGCATCCAGATGAAGGAATTTTACTTGGAGAGGAGGTTAGCTCACATCTGCATGGAAGCAGTCTGGAACATCAAGATGAAGATATATTACTTCGAGGTGAGGGTAGCCCACATCCACAAAACAAGCAGTTTGGAAACTCGATGATGGAAACTTACTTCTAGATGAAGGCAGCTCACAGCATCAGAATGATATGGAAGTGGAGAAAATGTATTCACCTTCAGAGACACATGCAGAAATTGAAGTAAATGAAGTAAAAGGAAGAAAGGATGAAGAAGTTTCAAACAAGTTACAGCTTCATGGCACAGATGTGATGAAATATGTGGCAAAATCTTGTGGAACATGGACCCAAACAAGTTTATTAATTTCCCTTCCCTTAGGATGGAAATAGAAGGAAATTCTCTGCTCTGCATTGCAAGAGGAAACTCATTAATGGGAAAGAAATTCATCAAAATTGGTTACAATATTAAGTGTCAAAGGACTCTGTGTTTTGCTTTTGCTGCAAGTTGTTTAGAAATTAAGCAACTGATACATCACTTACTGAAAATGGTTCAAAGGACTGGAAAAACATCTCTTCAATTCTCTCTTCATGTGAAAGCAGTACAGAACATTTGGAATGTTTTCAGGATGGGAAAGAACTTGAATTACAATAAAAAAAGGAAAAACTACTGATGAAGAAAATTTAAGTATGATCAAGGAAAAAGAAGAATATTGGCAACAAATATTAGAGCTTTAGTGAGAGTTCTCGCTGGGCAAAATTTAGCATTCCGCCGCCATGGTAGAAATGAAAAATTATAGACACCAGGTAATGGAAACTTTTAAAAATTCGTTGAATATCTAGCTTTGTTCGATCCAGTCATGAAGGAGCAGCTACCTAAAATAACTGATCACGAAACACAGGTTCATTTCTCTGGAAAAAACATGCAGAATGAACTGTTTAAATCCTAGCAAGTGCCATTAAAAAGAAAATTGTAGAAGCTGCCCATTCTGCAAAATACTTTTCAATAGCACTGCAGGTGCCTGGGGCCGAGCCCCGTCCTGTGTTTTCCAGGCAGATATTTAAAACTCCAGTCCCCCAAAGCAGGTAGCAACAGGGCTGGTGCTCTCGTCCGCCTGGCGCTGGGGAGAATGACTCAGGCGGAGGCACTTTCCGGTCTGCAGGGAGAGGAGCGGAGTCAGGCTGGGGCAGGCAGCTCCGGACTGCAGCAGTCGGCAGAGCTCGGAGCGGTGCAGCGCCGCAATGCGCCCTGCGGGCTGGCTGCTGGTGGCGCTGTTCTCAGGTGAGGGGGCTGCGAAGTTGGGGAAGCCGGAGGGCTCCGTAGTGACTCGGTCACCTGCGGTCCCGGCGGGGAGCTCAGGCGGCCCAGGAGAGAGGAGTCTGGGCTGCCTTTAAGAGCTGCGCACTGCGGCAGGTCTCTTCTCCTTTCCTTAGTACCAAGTTTGGAAAATCAGCTATTGGACTAGTTCAAGATTGATCTGCCTTTGTCTGTGTTTAAAGCAGTTATCTGTGGCGCTGGGTGCGCCCCACGCCAGGAGCTCCGTCTGCCCTGACTACAGGCCTGTCTGAAAATTCAATTTAGCCTCCAGCAATTGGAGAGGCTCTTTGCTAAATATATCATGATTCAGCATTAGAAGTTGCAACATACCTTTGTGAGGGGGGGTGCAGGAGTCAGGGAGGGCAGGTGGCTGAGGATGTGTGAGGGGGTGCAGGAGTCAGGGTGGGCTGGGGATGTGGGGGGATGCAGGAGTCAGGGCTGGGAGTGTGTGAGGAGGGTGCAGGAGTCAGGGCAGAGGGCTGGGGGCGTGGGCTGGGGTCATGGGGGTGCTCCCTGCCCCAGCCCCCTACCCTGAGCAGCTCATAGCAGGCGGTTGGGGGGGGATTGTGTAGAGGGAGTGCGGGGGCCCCACCTTTGCTCCACCCTGCCTCAATTCCCCCCACCCCTTCCACAAGTCCCCACCCCTGTCTCTTCCCTGCTTCATTCCGGGAGTGCGTTGTAGCCCCACTCCTCCCCCTCCCTTCCAGAGCGACCTGAGCACTGGCAAACAGCTGTTTGGTAGTGGTGGGGAAGTGCTAGGAGTGAGGGGAAGGGGTGGGAATACGGCAAACGAAGGGGAGGGGGAAGGGTGGCTGCTGGTCCAGGACTGGAGCCCCAGGTGCTGGCAGGACCATGCTTCTGCCTCTGCAGCTGCCTGGCCTGGGGCCCTGGGCACCCTGTGTTTTACTGTAAATCCACCTCTGCCAAAGACTCTGGATGATGATTAATTTTCTTTTACTGCACCACACACGTTGACTGTGCTTAGCAACAAACTAGCATAATGATTACATGCAAAATATGATACAAAAATTATCTTGTGAGGTGGGTGGGGGCAAAATCTGGGTTATAATGGAAGGCAGGTTACAACTTTAATTGTGGGATGGCTTCTACTTCACCATAGTAACTGAATCTAACCTTAAATGTTGCTGTTTTGTTCTTGCAGTGGGGATTGTTTCTGCATGTCAATCCACTGGTCTTGCACCAACAGAAGGCAGGGTGGTTGGTGCCGTGGGCTGCACTGTGGTGCTCCCTGGACCAGATCACATTGACACCACTGGGTTTGTACGGTGGGAGTATAAACAAAATGAAAATGACACTGAAGTGACTGTCGTACTTTATTATGTGGCATCACGAGAACTGGACATCTTACCAGAGTATAAGGATCGTGTTGTATTTAGCATGTCCAACTGGTCCCTGGGACTGAAATTGCAACTGGCAGATCGAGGCCTGTACAGATTAAGGAGACAAGAGGAGGAGAAAAATGGCAAATGGATCCAGCTGGAGGTTATAGGTAAGTGCTATGTTCATTAACCTTTCTTCCACTCTTGTGCTAATTTCATGTGAGCTTTTCCCTATCTAGGATTGCATAGCTGACATTCTGCATAGAGGCAATAGGCATATATTGTACACACTGCATTCTTACACCATCTATATCACTTCAGATGGTGAGAAGAATCTGCATTATATATCAGGCCTGGTCTATTTCTCCAACCTTTACTTCCCCAAAAAGGACTTCAGCACAGTATTCCTGGGAGTGGGGCAGGGGGAATTGTTGCATGTATGACATAGAGGAGAACTAATTTCTGTGGTAGTTTTGTTGTTTAACTTTGATGATGACTTGTCCAGATGTATCAAACACTGGTTACATTTAGCTTTGGAACAGGACAGGTTCTGTTTTGTTTTGTTTTTTAGCGTCACCCCAATTGCTCTGTGTGAAATTTTGACTCACTAAATCTTACTTCTAGATCTCAGGTTTGCCCATATTTACCATTGTCTCGATTATTTTGAGGAGTGACTTACCAAAATATAGTAATGGATTTTACTGGCACTTGAGCAATAAAACAATACACACAGCTTCTCTCCTCAAAATACAAAGGCAATTTTCAGGTAGGTAATTCTGCCTAGATTGAAATAGCCAATGATAATGGGACTCCCTGTGGGGTAAAGGAAGCACTTGAATAAGTATTTGCATCATATGGGCCTTAGTTCTTTAGATCTAAACTTCCTCTCTTGATTTATATTTGAGTGCTGAGTGGGGGAGAGTGGTCTCCTTCCTCTGAATCATCAAAAATGGCCATAGCTGGAGATAGGACATTGGACAGGGTGAGCCAGTGTTTTGAGATGGCACTGAATGTTCTCTCTCTCTCAGGTGCTTGGCTGGCTGGTTCTTGCTCAATGCCCAGGGTCTGATGGATAGCCAGATGTGGGGTAAAGAAGGAATTTCCCTCCAGGGCAGATTGACAGTGATCCTGGAGAGAGAGGGGGGAGGGTGTTTCACCTTCCTCTGCAGTATGTGGATCACTTTCCACTTTGCAGGATTATCTGGGTATAGCTCATTTCATCATTTTTCTGCCATTGTAGGGGCCTCAGGGACTAGTGGGCTTCTGTCCCTCTTTTTTTGCCTGCCTGTGGGCTGGAATACTTTTGGTCTCATTTGGTTGTTGGGTTTAGTGTGCGGATAATAGGTGGTGCTGGTGGCCTGCAATAGACAGGAAGACAGACTAGATGAACTGGTGGTCCTGACTTGCCTTAAACTCTGACACATAATTTATTCCTCGAAGCCCATTTATACTGAGTGTTTTCTTACATTATCAATGGCACCAGCAATGGCAGGATTCCTGGACTGTTACACACACACACAGTCTAAAACAGCCAAAACAACATAGAGGAAATAAACATTATGTTTCATTCATTTCTGTGTCAAAAATGGGTTTTAAAAGGATATCTCCATTTATTTTATTTTTATCTCCTAGAACTGGAAGGGTCCCTGAAGGGTCATCAAGTCCAGCCCCCTGCCTTCAATAGCAGGACCAAGTACTTATTTTGCCCCAGATCTCTAAGTGGCCCCCTCAGGGATTGAGCTCACAACCCTGGGTTTAGCAGGCCAATGCTCAAACCACTGAGCTATTCCTCCCCCCTCCTGATAATACTTTATTAAAAATTCTTTCATCTTTAAAATTTGTCCCAACTGTATTTATTCTCCATTTCTTTTTGCAGTCATCTCAACTAGGATACTGAACATCTATTAAGCCAGTTTGGCTTTCTTATTTTCTAGTGCTGCTAGTGTTTGGGCTTCATATACTGCAGAGTGTGGTGTATTGAAATCCATGTCAAAATTGTGATCTATCGCTTTAAATTCTCTGGGGTTTTTCTGGCTGTACTTGTAGATGAGGGCTCTGTAAGGAAAAATCTGATCAGAGTCAGTCTGCAGCCAGATAATTTAGAAAGAGGTACGGTGAATTGTGCTTCTGTTTTTTAAGGGAGTAGCCTGCTTTATGTGTCTGTTAGCATTCTGAATTCTAAGAAATAACTTTAGTTTTAAGTGCAGCCTTCCAGCAAGAATATTAGATAAAACAAACTTCTTTACCTATATGCTGTGAACATAATGCATGGGAAAGTTACTTGTTTGAAATAGTTTCACTGGAATTTTAAAAACAATTATTCTAGTTTTAGGTTTTATACTTGTTTTAACAAAATGTAAAATGTGGGTCAAATTTAAATTGACAGGCCAAAGAACTGCATAAAACATTTGACAGTAGCCAGATTTAGCAAATACTTATGAGAAAAATACTTTATCTCCATGAATATACCTTTGGGTGTAGTAATCATTTGTACCCTCATAAATAAAAAATAAATAAATCTAATTTATTTTTAAATGTTGTTGTTAATTCCTTACTTTCTTCCCATTTTATAGTCTTAAATTGCTAAAATGGATGTTTTTTGTTTGTTTAATTAATTTCATAGCTGGAATCACTTAATTCCCATTGACTTCCTGAACTGGGGCCTAAATACATAAAGAGAGAACAAGCCTTTTCACTTATATTCTTCAGCTGTTCATTTAGCTTTTCAGAGTCTCAAGAGCCATCTTCTGGCATTCTCGTGGTTGCGGGCGGGAAGAATTTTCTCACAGATGAAATTGAAGTTCTGATTTCTGCAGCAAATGACTCTAGCTGCTTGGGAAGACATTAAGGTTGATGTGTTCAGAACTGTAATATAATATACCATACTACAAAACAGGAGCATTAAGGATGCTATGGGAGCCATAATTGCAAATGACTTGATTTACATTGTTTAAATCTCAATCATAATATTGCCTTAGTAGGGATTTATTTACTTAGGGCTTGGCTACACTCGCACTTCAAAGCGCTGCCACAGGAGTGCTCCCACGGCAGCGCTTTGAAGTGCGAGTATGGTCGCAGCAGCAGCGCTGGGAGAGAGCTCTCCCAGCACTGCAGGTACTCCACCTCCCTCTGGGGATTAGTTTGCAGCGCTGGGAGCCGTGCTCCCAGCGCTGGGGCACTGTTTACACTGGTGCTTTGCAGCGCTGTAACTTGCTACGCTCAGGGGTTTTTTTTCCACACCCCTGAGCAAGAAAGTTGCAGTGCTGTAAAGTGCCAGTGTAGCCAAAGCCTTAGCATACACTGCTAATAAAGATCAACATTGCATAACTTTGTGCCATCCAGTGCTATTGAAATGTATTCCTTTAAGACTGAAGATAGTGTCTATTAATAGTTAAGTGATATCTTTAAATCATTGTTGGGGAAATGCTGTTGCATTTTTTTAGTGTTTAGGAATAATGGTAGCAAAATGTTTCCTCTCTTCCAGAGCCCTTATCCAAGCCGAAACTCTTTAGGAACTCTTCCTTGGCGGGCTCCACCATTGAAATGGTCTGTAATGTGACAGTAGGTAGGGTGGATTCCTATCAGTGGAGAAAGGACCATAAGCCTCTCTCTAAGTATGGTCACTACCAGCTCTCTCGGAATAACAGTGTACTTCTCATACTGAACGCAACACAGGCTGATAGTGGCAGTTACTCATGCAAAGTTACCAACGAAGTTAGTGAGAATGAAACCTCTCTGGAATTGATCATCAATGGTAAGTGGGAATTTCTCTTTCCAGTATTTTACAATTTTTATTGTTTAATTATAGGAATTAACTTTGTGCTGTTTCAGAGTTTATGAAATTGTGTGTGCACACACAATGATCAGCGTTTATTCAATGGGCTGCATTTTCAAAAATACACCCATGAGTTCATCTCAGGTGCACATCTATTCAATTTGGTATTTGAATGGGTCATTTCAGAGTTCTGATGCTCTTAAGTGTCTTCAGCAAATGTAGGAGTGATTGCACTCCTGAACAAGGGTCCACTTGTGCCATCAGATTTAAGCTTAAAGATGGATGGTGTAATATGGCCCCAAGTGCCAACAAAACATAATTACCCAATTGAGAGCCCAGAAATAAGTGCGTTAAATAAATGGTCCCAGCCCAGGCTAGGAGTATAAATCATCTCCAGGTAGCTTGGCACCAGTATTGGTCCTCTGTACTTAACTGATGCATTTTCATATGAAAATATTTTGATATGGTTTAAAATAGAAATTAGACCAAACCCACTGAACTATGGGAAGACTTTGGAGTTGGGGGCTCTTTAATTTAAAATCTCAGTAAAACTGTGTCTTCCTTCCTATAGAAGGAAGTAAATAGGATGTTTAAAATTGCCACCCATCCTATAGGCACTATGCAGTGCCACGTTACCTCGTGACAGTAATAGGCTCTGGCTTGCAAATAGAGATGTACCAGTTTTAGAGAGAGAGAATACAGCAGTAGTATCACTGTTTATTTTATAAGTGATTTATTCAGGGGTGACAGTAGAAATAGGGGCTTACTGGTATGGGGCTGGGTTGGGGCTGGCTTTGGCCCCTGGAAGGGGTGGGGCCTTGGGTGGAATGGGCAGGGATGGGGTGGGTCAGAGCCAGCCCTGGACCACCCTGTAGTGGTAAGTGCCCTCCCCTGCCAGGGTAGCAGTGGCAGCTGGGGGCTCTGGCAGCAGTTTAAAGGGCTCAGGGCTCAGCTGCCGCTACTGCCCTGGGCCCTTAAAACCGCTGCCAGAGCCCCCAGCTGATGCTGCTACCCCAGGGCTCTGGCAGTAGGGCTTCGGTGGCTATTTAAAGAGCTGGGAACGTACAGGCAACGGGAGCCCTGCCGCTACTCAAGGGCTTTGGGGGCTATTTAAAGGGTCCAGGACTCCCCTGCTTTTACTGCCCTGACCCTTTAAATAGCCCCCAGAGCCCTGGGATAGTGGCGGCGGGGCTCCAGCAGCTATTTAAAAGGCCCAGGGCAGTAGAGGCAGCGTGAGCCCCGGCCCTTTAAATAAACCCCCGGAGTCCCCCGCTACCCTAGGGATCCAGCAATGGGGTTCTGGCTGCAATTTAAAAGGCCTGGGGCTCCAGCCTGGGGAATCCGGGCTGTCCCAGTATGGCACACTGGCTTACTTTCATCTCTGGATTTATTTTTACTAAATAAACTACCATAAGCCCCTCCTCAGTGATCATTCTGCTAGTGCATTGTACCAGAAGTGAAAGGCACAAAAAGTGGGAGAATGCAAGTACCAGTGTATATAGGTGAGAGCTGAGTGATGCCAGATGAGGAAGCACTGGGGGAGTGGAGTGAGCACAGAAGGACAATTGCTGCCCTGTCTGCTTGTACTGAAACTAAGTCAGTCTGACTTATCAAAGCTGCAAGAGTCATGGAAAAATTTGGACATCTGGCCTTTCTAGACCTGGATGACAACAGGGTTGGGGTCAGTAAGGTTTACTGATGTGAGAGAGACAACTTGCAACAGTTTTTTTTTTTTTTTTTTAAATCTCACCAAACAGCACTTAATATTCAAACTTGAAAGGGCAGCTTGCAAAGTTCTTTTAAAGGAAAGGCTATTTCTCTCTTGAGACGTTTTCCACAAGTGAGGGTCAGAGAGTGGCTGATCTGAAAGTGTAATTTCTTCACACAGATTCTTCAGCTGTGGTTTCAAACAGAGTCATTTTGGGAGTTGCTGTCATAACTGCTGTCATTCTAGTAATAGGTGAGTAAAAGGATTGTAACACCCTTGCTATTGAGCCATTGATCACAGAACTGTATTTGGTTCATGGTTGATCTATGCTATGGGTTATATCAAAAGATGGGGGAGGTATGACCTAAAATAACACTGAGAGTTTGTCTTCTAGAAACTGACCACAGCTGCACATATCAGTTTACCTGATTGTTTTACATAATTGTACCCAATGGGATTTAAAGCCAAAATCCTTGGGGAATTTTGCTGCTGACTTCAGCTGGATCAGGATTTGGTTCTTACAGTGAAAATGAGCCTTCATGAAGAACAAAATTATGCCTGGCCCTCTTGTGGGTGTGCAGAAGGAAAGTTGCAAGGAGTCTCCTCCCTCCAAAATGAATGACTGGCACAAGGAGCAAACTTAATTCCAGTCCCCCAGCTAATAGGAGTAAGGGACTGCTCTCTGCAGGCATCCTCAGGAGTTCAAACTGCTCCAAAAGGGGTGGGTAGGAAGCAGGAACAAACCTCTCCCATGCACTGGCTTGTGTACCTGGCTCAACATCCCAGCCCAATCTCTCCTTCAGCTGTTCCTGGAACAATGTAGCGCTGCACCGTACGACTGGAGAATTGCTAACGTAGTTCCTATCTTTAAGAAAGGGAGAGAGTGATCTGAGTAACTATAGGCCTGTTAGTTTGACATCTGTAGTATGTAAGGTCTTGGAAAAACTTTTGAAGGAGAAAGTAGTTAAGGACATTGAGGTCAATGATAATTGGGACAAAGTACAACATGGTTTTACTAAAGGTAGATCGTGCCAAACCAACCTGATCTCCTTCTTTGAGAAGGTGACAGACTATTTAGACAAAGGAAATGCGGTAGACCTAATTTACCTCGATTTCAGTAAGGCATTTGACATGGTTCCACATGGGGAATTATTAGTCAAATTGGAAAAGATGGGGATCAATATGAGAATTGAAAGGTGGATAAGGAACTGGTTAAAAGGGAGACTACAACGGGTCATACTGAAGGGTGAACTGTCAGGCTGGAAGGAGGTTACTAGTGGAGTTCCTCAAGGATCGGTTCTGGGACCAATCTTATTTAACCTTTTTATTACCGACCTTGGCACAAAAAGCGGAAATGTGCTAATAAAGTTCGTGGATGAGAAAGCTGGGGGGTATTGCTAACACGGAGAAGGACCGGGATATCATACAGGAAGATCTGGACGACCTTGTAAACTGGAGTAATAGTGATAGGATGAAATTTAATAGTGAAAAGTGCAAGGTCATGCACTTAGGGATTAAGAACTTTAGATATAGATTGGGGACGCATCAGTTGGAAGCAACAGAGGAGGAGAAGGACCTTGGGGTATTGGTAGATCGCAGGGTGACTATGAGCCGCCAGTGTGATATGACCGTTAAAAAAGCTAATGCGGTTTTAGGAGGCATCAGGCAAGGTATTTCCAGAAAAGATATAACGGTACTAACACCTCCTTATAAGGCGCTGGTGAGACGCCACCTGGAATACTGTGTGCAGTTCTGGTCTCCCATGTTTAAGAAGGATGAATTCAAACTGGAACAGGTTCAGAGATGGGATGATCTACTAGGATGATCCGAGGAATGGAAAACCTGTCATATGGAATTATTTAAGCTTAGTATCAATGTAGATACAAGAACGAAGGGGTATAAACTGGACACTAGGAAGTTTAGACTCGAAATTAGACGAAGGTTTCTAACCATTAGAGGAATGAAGTTCTGGAACAGTCTTCCAAGGGGAGTAGTGGGGGCAAAAGACATATCTGGCTTTAAGATTAAGCTTGATAAGTTTATGGAAGGGATGGTATGATGGGAGAGCCTAATTTTGGCAATTGATCTTTGATTATCTCCAGATAAGTATGCCCATTGGTTGGTGATAGGATGTTGGATGGGATGGGATCTGAATTACTGCAGAGAATTCTTTTCTGAGTGCTGGCTGGTGAGTCTTGCCCACATGCTCAGGGTTTAGCTGATCACTATATTTGGAGTCAGGAGGGAATTTTCCTCCAGGGCAGATTGGCAGAGGCCCTGGAGGTTTTTTGCCTTCCCCTGCAGTGTGGGTCACTTGCTGGTGGATTCTCTGCAGCTTGAGGTCTTCAAACCACAATTTGAAGACTTCAATGACTCGGGCATGGGTTGGGGGATTGTTATAGGAGTGGATGGGTGGGGTTCTGTGGCCTGCTTTGTGCAGGGGGTCGGACTAGATGATCACATTGGTCCCTTCTGACTCTAGAATCTATGAATTTATGCACTTCGCCCAAGAGGGGCCAGTGGCTCTAAAGCTGTATTTAGCACAAACAAGAGGATCCACTTTATGTTCAGTTTAGTTAGTAGTCATGCTTAGAAATTACCTTGGTCATCTGGGTTGTTTGTAAAGCTGTCTCCAAAGACAAAATGTATGAACAGAAATGTACATCTCCCTTTAGAACACGGGTAAACACTTAGGGTGGGTATGTCTACAGAGCAACTAGACACCCGTGGCTGGCCCACACCAGCCATCTTGGGCTTGCGGGGCTTAAGCTGCTGTTGCTCTTTCATTGCTGTATAGAGTTCCAGGCTCGGGCAGGAGCCCTGGCTCTGGGACCCAGCAAGGGTGGAGGGATTAAAGAGCTTGGGCTCCAGCCTGAGCTTGAATGTCTACACACAGCAATTTTTAGCCCCTTATCCTGAGTCTTGCTAGCCCAAGGCAGCTCTGGCTGAGCTGGGGAGCTTTTATCCCTGTGTAGATGTAGCCTTAGGGTCCTAAGTCCCATTTTCAAAAGTGAATTATGTGTATAAGTCATTTAGGTGCTTCTGCAGATGCAACACTTGTGCTAATGCACTACCTCACCTTTTCCTTTTACCTAGCTGCCTGCTGGGGGGGAAAGGATGTTGTACTCAATGTATTGAAAGAAATTTTCCTCAAGGCCATATTGCCCCATCAGTTTAATTCTTCATTTATTTCAATGGAGAGTTCCACTCAAAATTAGTGACCTGATTGCAACTGAAGAAGAGCCTGCTGCTGCTTTTTCTAGAGTAGAGCAGAGTATAGGAGAAGAGAGCCTGGAGCACTGAGCCTGGGGCAAGACCAGAGGCTGTGAACCAAAGTCAGGTCATCTACTAAAATAGATATTTATAAGTTCACTGTAGTGCTAGCGTTGGTAAAAACCTAGGCACTCTTAAGTAGCAGCAGATACTGCGGGTGTGTGGGAACATTCTCCAAAAGATTATCTCGGGGACATCCTGACTTAACACCAGAGTAAGAGGAAGTTTTGTCGGAGACAACTTGAATGTAATACAAGGGAAGGTAACAAGTAGATATCATAAAATATGTGAGGCAGTACACAAGTTGTTTGTCTCAGTTAGAAATGTCGGGGTACCTCCCCTTACCCCTCTGTATGGCCAAGGAGACAGCAGAAATTCCTGCTGCTGACTGAGCCTTTCCTTGCTATGGGACACTCAGTGTTAGTGTACCTGTAACCATGGAGCTAGGGCACTAGCACTGTGCCTTGAGGGCAATACACCTGGCTGAGTGCCGTTGTCACTGAACTATGCCAGTGGTCATGCTTTATAAATCACATGGAGGTCTGCTGAAATGCAGGCTGCATTCTATGCTTGTGTTTAGAGCCTTGGTGTGCCAGAGATAGAGAGAGAATAGAATATCAGGGTTGGAAGGGATCTCAGGAGGCCATCTAGTCCAACATCCTGCTCAAAGCAGGCCCAATCCCCAGACAGTGGTAACACTGAGCATCAGTAACAGCTCAAAGCAGCTTCTGGACAGTGTTATCAGGGCAATGACATTCCAGCCTTCAGCACTTAGCATCCTTTTATACTTGAGGTCAGAGAAGTCAAACGAATATTCACTGTTAAGACAAATAACAACACTTTGTATGTATAGCTGTTACATATTTTACATGGGAAAAAGAATCCGTGCCAATTACTGTTCTAGTAGGCACTATCTTTACAAATGCTAATGCTTCTCCTGCCATTGCTCATTTTTCGGTAACAACTCCACTCTTCTTTCCCCTTCCAACTGTCCTTACAAATCAAATATTGTTTAAAGGGTCACTGTCAACTAGAAACCTAGTGAATTTCAAAAGACGCATTGAAAGTTCCTGCCCTAGGTCCCCCTGCCAATTTTTGTGGTTTTACAAACATATTTCGCTAATGTCAAATAACTAAAATAAACAAGCAAAAATAAGAGAAACGGTGAAAAAAATAATCTTTCAGATATAATTTTGTTATTGCTTAGAAGTAGGTAAAAAATGTTAGGCCCAAGTATGTCCCTTAAGTGTTTTGCTTTATACAGGATGGGGCTTCAATAAAATTTCTGATCAGTCAATTAAATATCAGGTGGGTTCAATGAGCTGAATGTTCATGAATAAGTATCAGAAAATATATGGCAGCTGGATCATGAAAAGCCAGCACCAAAACCAAGGATTAGGATTTTGGGGGGCACCTGGCAAAAGTATTCCAACTAATCAGTGGCTGGAATCAGCTTATCAGTGATGGAATTCAATCAGCTAGTCACTTGTAATAAACTAAATCTGCCTTCTGCTGTGACATTTCCATCACAGGGTTGGGGTCAAATTACTGACCTCCACAAGTATCCTGTGACTCATAGAAATTGTGGAATTATTTCCTCCCTAGAGTTCTGGTAACTCTCTCTAAATTTGCAGTTCTGGGGTGACCTCATTGGAATCTCCTCAATAGACTTATAACCTAAGAACGGCCATACTGGGTCAGAGCCATGGTCCATTTAGCTCAGTATCCTGCTTCTAATGGTGGCTGATGCCTGGTGCTTCTGAAGGAAGTAACAGAACATGGCAGTTTATCAAGTAATCAATCCCCTGGCTGCCATCAAGTCTCAGCTTCTTGTAGTCAGAGGTTTAGGGACACTCAGAGCATGGGGTTGTGTCTCTGATCATTTTGGCTAATAGTCATCGATGGGCCTATCTTCCATGAACGTATCTAATTCTTTTTTGAACCCAGTTATACTTTTGGCCTGCACAACATCCCATGGCAACAAGTGCCTCAGGTTGACTGTGCATTGTGTGAAGCAGCACTGTATTCCTTTATGTTTGTATTAAACCTGCTACCTATTAATTTCATTGGGTGACCCCTGGTTCTTGTGTTTTTGAGAAGGAGTAAATAACACTTCCTTATTCACTTTCTCCACACCAGTCATGATTTTATAGACCTCTATCGTATCCCCCCTTAGTAGTCTCTTTTCTAAGCTGAACAGTCTGTCTTTTTAATCTCTCCTCATATGGGAGCTACTCCATACCCCTAATCATTTTCTTGCCCTCTTCTGTATTTTTCAATTCTAATATCTCTCTTTTGAGATGGGCAAACAGAGCTGTGTGCAATATTCAAGATGTGGACATATATAGCATTATTATGTTGTTTTGTGTCTTATTTATTCCTTTTCTAATGCATTACCTGTATTTGCCTTTTATTGATTCTGTATTATAATGCACCCATTGCCTCTGGCTGTGGCCCCCTCAGGGAACCATCTGTGACTAATAGTCAATGTCAAATGTTAGGACTGTTTGGGCCAAGGATCAGCAACCAGCAGAGCCAAAGGAATTGAGTAACTGCTGACTTACTGATCATTGATTGACTATGATGATACTAATAGAGATTTCCTTTCCTTCTCCATTAGCAGATGGGAACTTGTACAGTGAATAAAAACTCTGCCACGACTTCATCTGGATGAACAATCTCAACTTGCAAAAGACATAATGGAACAGAAGGGAATTATGTGGTTTTCTTCTGCCCAGTAACAACCACTTCATAAGGCTTAAGACAGTCATCAGACCTCGTACAAATCAGTGTTCTATGTCAGAAAATGCATCTGAAATCATCCATCTTGTGGGGTTTGGTTCTTTGACACGGAGTTGTCGATTCCCATCCATGAACTATACTAGCCCTCAGAACTATTTTGGAAAATGCCTGCCCAGGAAAGGGGAGAGAGTGAGCTGCAATTGCACAACCGCATCTGAAAATTATAACTTAGCATTTCAAGTTATGTAGAAACATATTGAATCTAAATTTAAACAAACAAACAAGCAACAAAATGCACAAAACAATAGACCTATAAGGTAGAGTGTTTAAAGGACAGGTTGTTTCCTATAGAGTAGGGATGTCAAACTCATATTGGGGAGGAGGACTAAAGTCTATTTTTAGTTGTGGTCTATGAAGCAGGGTATAAATACAGATCTCTATGCAGTACTTCTCTGGATCCATAGTAGGAACTTCCCTGATGTTAATAGTTAGTCTGCCTAAAGGACAAAGATAAATATGGCTTTTAGTAAACGCCAGTGCCTTATTGTTGAATTCACTCTGTAGAAAAATGCTAACTTTTCAGACCATGGCTATTTTGCCTGTTTCTCCTCCTTTCCCTGTCTTTATGGCTGGTTTACATGGGGAAAAATTGACCAGAATAACATGAGGGGGAAAGGAGACCAGGAGAACTGGCTGTATTTTAAAGAATCCTTATTAATGTTACAGGAATAAACCACCCTGATGTGTAGAAAGAATAGTCAATATGGTAGGCAGCCAGCTTGGCTTAACAGTGAAATCCTTGCTGATCTTAAATACGAAAAAGAAGCTTACAAGAAGTGGAAGATTGGACAAATGACCAGGGAGAAGTATAAAAATATTGCTCAGGCATGCAGGAATGAAATCAGGAAGGCCAAATCACACTTGGAGTTGCAGCTAGCAAGAGATGTTAAGAGTAACAAGAAGGGTTTCTTCAGGTATGTCAGCAACACTAGTAGGGTGATGAGGCCCTGGAATGGGTTACCTAGGCGGCTGGGGGAGAGGAGAGAGGAGCTGTTATTTCCAGGAAGCAACAGAGCATTGGACGATGTTGCCTACAGAAAGGAAAGAGTCAACTTCTCCAGTCCCCTGGATTGGAGCACCCATTTGTTTATTCCATTACCCCAAAGCTGCATCCACACTAGGAAAAAAGGTCTCGTTTTACCATGTGTTTCTAAAATGTGATAATACACCTTTTTCCCCTTGAAAGACAAGGCCCAGGACACCTGTTTCACTAAGTTATCTGACAGGTTTCAGACAGGGCCGGCTCCTGCTTTTTTGCTGCCCCAAGCAGCGAAGTGGAAAAAAGATAAAGTCACGATCGGTGCCACTTCTGTGGCAGCTCAGTCGCGCTGCTTCATTCTTCTGTGGCAGGAAGAGAGGAGAGAGGGACTGAGGGACCTGCTGCTGAATTGCTGCCAAATACCTGGACGTGCTGCCCCTTACCATTGGCCGCCGCAAGCACCTGCTTCCTTCGCTGGTGCCTGGAGCCAGCCCTGGTTTCAGAGTGGTAGCTGTGTTAGTCTGTATCAGCAAAAAGAATGAGGTGTACTTGTGACACCTTAGAGACTAACACATTTATTTGGGTATAAGCTTTTGTGGGCTAAAACTCACTTCATCGGATTACAGCTGCATTTGCTCCAGTCCCTCCGACAGAGACAAACACCTACAAGATCCCTATCAAGCGTTCTTAAAAATACAATACCTACCTGCTGAAGTGAAGAAACAGATTGACAGAGCCAGAAGTCACCTACTCCAGGACAGGCCCAACAAAGAAAGTAACAGAATTCCATTAGCCATCACCTTCAGCCCCTAACTAAAACCTCTCCAGCGCATTGTCAAGGATCTGCAACCTATCCTGAAGGATGATCCCTCACTCTCCCAGAACTTGGGAGACAGGCCAGTCCTCACTTACAGACAGTCCCCCAACCTGAAGCAAATACTCACCAGCAACCACAGCAAAAACACTAACCCAGGAACCTATCCTTGCAACAAGGCCCATTGCCAACTCTGTCCACATATCTATTCAAGGGACACCATCATGGGACCTAATCGCATCAGCCACACTACCAGAGGCTCTTTCACCTGCACATCTACCAATGTGATATATGCCATCATGTGCCAGCAATGTCCCTCTGCCATGTACATTGGTTTTTTAATGTTATAATTCTTGACATCTGATTTGTGTCCATTTATTCTTTTGTGTAGAGACTGTCCAGTTTCACCAGTCGGAGAACACTTCAACCTCCCTGGTCACTCAATTACAGACTTTAAAGTCGCACTATTTCAACAAAAAAAACTTCAAAAACAGACTCCAATGAGAAACTGCAGAATTGGAATTAATTTGCAAACTGGGCACCATTAAATTAGGTTTGAATAAACACTGAGAGTGGATGGGTCATTACACAAAGTAAAAACTATTTCCCCCTGCTAATTTTTTCCCCTACTGTTACTCACACCTTCTTGTCAACTGTTGGAAATGGGCCAGCCTGATGATCACTACAAAAGTTTTTTTTCCCTCCTGCTGATAATAGCCCACCTTAATTTGTTACTCTTGTTGCAGTTGGTATGGCAGCACTCATTTTTTCATGTTCTCTGTGTGTATACATATCTTCCTACTGTACTTTCCACTCCATGCATCCGATGAAGTGGGTTTTAGCCCATGAAAGCTTATGCTCAAATAAATTTGTTAGTTTTTAAGGTGCCACAAGTACTTCTCATTCTTTAAGTTATCTGTACTCTTCATTCTCTACGCCAGTTACACTATGCTAGTTTTTGATGTTTTCCTGGCTGCATCCCAGGCCCATCATCCTCAGGTAAAGTAAGCCAGGATCCCATTCCAGCAAAGCACTTCAGCATGCATTTAACTTAAGTGCTTGAGTCCTCCCAGGACTCCAGTGGGATTACTGGCATACTTAGATTTGAGCACATGCTTATGTGTTTTACTGATTGAGATGCTACTGCCCACTTATACAATGCATAAAGCTATGAGGAGCAAGGTGTGTTTCTCTTTCCTATGAATCTCTTGGGTTTGACAGGAGATCCAGCTGGCTAACTCTGGGACTTCTGAGCTGGTTTATGGATTAAAATAAAAGAAGCTTTGCACTGGATTGGGTTCTACTTTTTGTGCCCTGTGAAATCACCATGGAAATCATCACAGGACAGTGTCAACTTGGTTTCTTTGCTGAAGACTCCTGGATGTGCTGTTGTGAGAAGTGTTTATTCCTTGTGTCATGAAGAAGCTGTAAATGGGTGAAGCTGGGCTATATCAGCAGGTAGATGTGGCATTTTGATAACTCCAGCCAAACTGGGGAAATTAAGTATATATATCTATATGCCTTCATAGCTCCTGAGTCCCTGTAGGGATAGTTAAAATATTTTTTGCTCTTAATTGATTGTTACTATGGAGAAAACTGAATTAGAACACAGGAGTATGAAGAGAGGTGGTAAATGAAATGGTCATCAGGCTGGAAAAATTGTAAAAAAGTTTTTACCCACACTCTCCTTTTCTTCCATATATGGGGTTGACTTGTTAAAAAATAAAAGGAAACATATCTGATCCCAGACAGTCCCATTCTTTCCCAACTTGACTTTCACTGACAGATGTGGGTTTTATGGTTTGTTTTATTGTTTGTTATACAAGGAGATAGTTATTGCACATTTGTTATCTTGCTGTCCAACTATAAGCAAAGACAAAGCACTTATAGTTTTGACTGGGAGATAGCTAGGCAGACTCAGCACTATATATACCTACCCACCCACCCTTCCTGGCTGAACTTGCCTAATTTCCTTGTGGCAACACTATAGTGCCTTATCTCCACTATGTTTTTGTAGCAGAATAGCTAACATCAATTCACTATCTCAAAGTAAAGCAAAAACAAAGCCACTGTGTCAAGTGTCAGCGAAAGAAAAAAGACTCTTCAGTAAAGACTCAGGTGCACATGAGTTAGCCTGGCTCAAATGAGAGAAGTTAACTTGAGAGTGGCCACACTATGAAATAACACTTGAGCTGCAGCTGAACAAGTGGGCTAATTTGAGCTGCTTATGGCCAACAAACTCAGATAATAATACCTAACTCATATATGGCTCTTCTGAGCTGTAGATCTCAAAGCACCTTCACAATCTTTTGATATATTTATCCTCCCTGAGAGGCAGGGAAGTTCTATTATTATCCTAATTTTACAAATGGGAAACGGAGATGCTAAGAGACTTGCCCAAGGTCATACAGGAAGTCTGTGGCAGAGCAGGGAATTGAACCCCAGGTTTCCCAAATCCTAATCCAGTAAGCACTTCCCACCTCAAATTAAGGGTTACTGTGCCTGGCAACACTGGAATTAATTGTGCAGTGAACACAAACCCCTAAATTACTGCCTTAAATGGAAGTGCTGGATGACTGCTGAAGGATGAATGGGCAACTCCCAATCACTGGGGATCTCAATATTATTCCCCCACCCCGGGGACAATTTGATTAACCCTTTTCCTGCAAGAATTTCCAACATCCTATGGTCCTCAAATTGCCCCATAAAATGCTTTCACTTTCACCCCTTTAAAATGACATGGGACAACATTGGCCTCCAATGCAAGCTATAGGCCCAGAATCTAGGTCCTTCCCCCACCCCCCACCATTTTAAATTTTGCCTACCTTCCATACATATTTCTTGCCTTTATGAACACACAATTCCTGGAGACATATTACCTTAAACTTCTAGCTGCCATAATACTGTGATCTAATTTCAGTTGTTGAGTTTAGTGTGCAGGTGCTGAGTGTTGTGGGTGGCCTGTGAGATGGGGGAGGTCAAACAAGATGATATTTGTTGGATACTTCTGTTCTTAAACTTAATGACACAAACTAATCCCTTTGGGTTATTTTAATCTTCAACTCCAGCATGACCTAGGCAGGGGCGGCTCTAGTTTTTTTGCCACCCCTAGCACAGCAGTCAGGCTGCCTATGGCTGCATGCTTGTGGGAGGTCCACCAGTACCCGCTGCCAAATTGCCGCTGAATCCGCGGGACCAGGGACCTCCTGCAGGCATGTTGCCAAAGGCTGCCTGACTGCTGCCCTCGCAGAGACCTGCAGGCCGCCCCTCCGCAGCTTGCTGCCCCAGGCACATGCTTGGAGTGCTGGTGCCTGGATCCATCTCTGCTTTCCACCTGAGGATGGGTATCAACAAACGCTGAGGCACGCTCATGAATAATTCCTTAGAAAAAGTTTCTCAAACATGGTGTGAAATTCCAAGGAATTCTGGAGTTTTAATCTGCCAGATTCAGGTGCTGTTCAAAAAACCTGTTGCCCCAAATCAATGTGAGTCAGTTACACCCACAGGCGGAGTTCTGTGTTGCTCCCTTCTCCCTGATGAGTTTCTGATCAGAAACAAACTCCAAGCCAGCGGTGGCTCCAGGCACTAGTGCTCCAAGTGCATGACTGGGGCGTGAAGCCACGGGGGGTGCCCTGTCAGTCCCTGACAAGGCGACAGTCAGGCAGCCTTGGCGGCTTGCCTGTGGGAGGTCCTCGGTCCCGTGGTTTTGGTGATAATTTGGTGGCGGATATGCCGAAGCCTTGGGACGGGGGAACTCCCACACGCAAGCTACCAAATCCACAGGGCCAGGGACCTCCCGCAGGTAAGCTGCCGAAGGCAGCCTGCCTGCTGTGCTTGGGGCAGCAACAAAGCTAGAGCCACCCCAGGTTGAAGGAGGGTCTGATTTAGCGCCTGCGAGTCTCTTTGCTGGCCGGGACAGCGCTCCGGCCATGCGCACTCTGGGGGGCTCCAGCCTACGGGCGCTGCTCTCAGGTGAGCGAGGGAGAATGGCGCAGGGGCCAAGGCGCGGCGCTGGAGGAAGGGTGGGAGGGGACTGACAGGGAAGTTCGGAGACTGCAGACTAAGATGGGGGTTGGGATGTTTTGCAGAATCTGTGGCCTGGCCCCTTGTGGCACAGAGTTCACTGTCCTGGAAAGCCCGATCCTGGCAGATCATATCACTCGAGTCAATTCTTTTGCCAGGTCTGCCATACGCCCCCCACACCCCAGCGCTGGCTGCCATTGGTCAGTGAGGGGAGCAGGATCTGTCCCTGAAGGGCAGGGAGGGGGATGCACGGGCTTGGAGCATTTGGGGCTGTAGCGTGCCGTTGACATGAACTGCAGTGCCTTCTTCACTAGAAGCCCCATCCCCGGGCAGACATGCCACTGAAATCAAGATGCACCTTAGAAGTTGTCATAACTACAAAGGGAAAAAGGGTAACAACCCTCCTGGACAAAGGCACCAAAATTCTTTTACCTGTAAAGGGTTAAGAAGCTCAGGTAACCTGGCTGACACCTGACCCTAAGCACCAATAAGGGGACAAGATACTTTCAAATCTTTGGGGGGTGGGGTAGGCTTTTGTTTGTGCTTGTAAGGGTGTGGACTTACCTCTGTGGCATCTCCTGCTGGTCTCTTCTGGGAATTAGCTCTCCAGCCTCTGGAGCACCTTCTGGCCAGCGTCCTGCTGCCTCTTGGCCCCCCATGTTCCTCCCAGGACCCAGTACCCCTTTATCTTAAGGTCTCCCCTCCCCAGAGAACCCCCATCCACTATCCCCACCTCACCTCAGTATCAGGCTAGTCATCATCTAGCCCTCACGCCCTGGGGCAGACTGCAGTATTAGCCTACTCATCACCAGCAAGGTTGGGTATGGACCCGCTCCCTTTGCCTACCGCTGGGCTGCCCTCTGCAACCTCTAGTACCTATTTACCTTTTGCTAGGCCACAGCCTGGGGCTTTCCAGTGTGAAAGTAAAATAAATTATATATTAAGAATAGAAAGGATTAAAGAAATGTTGTCTGTATCTTTAAGCAAAAATGTTGGAATGTTGCAACCAGGTGTCAGGAATACAGACATTAACATAGAACAATTGCACCGTTTAAGGGCAATTGGTGAAGCATTAGCCTTAGATCGATAACAGTTAGTAAGGAAATAGGATATGCATGCTGTGCCTCAGGTGAATTTTCCTGTTTTGCTTTCTTTGTTCCTTTGTCTAATTCCCGCTCTTTTATCTGTATAAATAAGACTGTTTGGGTCTTGCATGGCCACTCACATATTCTGAATGTTATTGGCGGAGCGCTGCGCTAATAAACAGAGTGGTCTGACAAATCGTGAGTCTTGATTCTAACTTTGACACCAGACTGGAGCTCCCCAGCCTTTCCCCATCCCTGCTTCACTCAGGTACCCTGTCTCTAACTCCCTACAGCCAGGCCAATCTCCCTCTACAGCCAGAGAAAGACTGACTGGGCTTCTGGCTCATAGCCTCATATAGGGGCCAGCTCGGCCTGACTGGGACATGGCCACAGCTGAGCCTACTTTCCCCAATCAAACCAGGCTTCTTGCCCCAGCCACAGCCCTCTCCTAGGCTGTGTTAAGCCCTTCAGGGCAGGAGAGGGGTAAGCACCCTGCTACAGTACTCTTTGGCCAGGTTGCAGCCCCTACACCGGCTCCTCATTAACATCCTCTTACGTTTCTGGTTGCACTTTTCCCCTCATCTCCTTCTCTACGCACTCCCTATTCGTGGCCCCACGAAGTCCCGGGACCTCCTGGTCAACCTCCTCCTTGCCCTGGCTAAAAAGGCCATCTACACGACCAGGGAGAGGAGGTTGGCCAATGGAGACCCCGGTGACTGTGGGGCTTGTTTCCGATCCATGGTCCGTTCACGCATCTGGGCGGAGTTCCTCTGGGCGGCGTCCACTGGCTCCCTTGACGCCTTCGAGGAGCAGTGGGCACTGTCCAGGTTCTGCTCGGTGTCCCTGTCAGGTTCCCTTCTTATGACCCTTTGACCTCACTCCTGTCCCTGTTCTTCTATTAGTTGTCCCCCGAACTCAGTGGGTTCTGTGGTCCTGTGGGTCCTCCCCTTAGGCTGGGGGGGGATCCTTTAGCAGTGGGCGGGCTTTGCCCGCCCACTTCCCAGACACCCAATAGATACAGTACTCTTTGTTTTGGGGGTGTTTGTTCTTGGGACTAAGAGGGACCAGACATCAATTCATGTTCTCCAACTCTTTCTGAACAAGTCTCTCGTATTTCAAACCTGTAAGTAACAGCCAGGCAAGACATATTAGTTTATCTTTGTTTTCTCAACTTGTGAATGTTCTCTTTGCTAGAGGGAGGTTTATCCCTGTTTTGTTGTCAACTTTGAAACTAAGGCTAGAGGGGGTTCCTCTGGGCTCTTTGATTACCCTGTAAAGTTATTTTCCATCCTGATTCTACAGAGATGATTTTTACATGTTCTTTTTAATAAAATGCTTCTTTTAAAAACCTGACTGATTTTTTCCACTGTCCAAAAACCCAGGGGTTTGGGTCTTTGATCACTTTGTAGCCAATTGCTTAGGATATTATTCTCAAGCTTCCCCAGGAAAGGAGGTGTAAGGGCTTGGGAGGCTATTTTGGGGGAAGAGGAACTCCAAGTGGTCCTTTCCCTGTTTCTTGATAAATCATTTAGTGGTGGCAGCGTACCAAGTTTTAGCCTAAGCTGGTAGAAATAAGCTTAGGGGGCTTTCATGTGGGTCCCCACATCTGTCAGAGTTCCTTCTCCCCTCTAATATCTAGTGTACTGAAGTGTAGCAGTTAAGGGCTGTTGTGTGTCTGTAACTGACTTGTGCTATGAGGTCTGAACCTGCCCACCGCAGGGAAGTTGCCGACATTGGGGAATGTGGCTCACCCTCAGTGGTGAAGCTTAGAACTTGTTCTGCAAAGCTGCCTTTTCTTCCAGGGGGCTTGTGAGTTTGGATAGTCTTCAAAAGGTCCTGTCGTGTGGTGTAGCCCAGTCATTTCCTGAGTCAGATGTCCTCCCATTACTGCTAAAAGACAAAGCCAAGAAACCTTCATACCAAACAGCCCACACCATCAAAACCTTTGTATATACCACAGGCTGGCACAGAAAAGCTGTTTCAGGGAAATTTAAAAAAAAAATGCTGTTGCCGTTATTTCTCATACCCTTCTGTCTGCAGTGCCAGTTTTTCTCCTAGTGCCACAAGCTAAACTGTACACACTTCGGGAGCAGAAGGAAACAAAAAGTTGATATATTTTATAAACCTCCCCAAATAATCTGAGATTTGTTTACCACACTTCATAATTACACTGTGATAAGGGTTTTTTTTCTTTCTGTTGGTGGTGCTGGTTGTTTTTCAAAGGGCAGATATTTTGTGATCAACCAGAGTTAGAAATTAAAGGTCCAATCCTTATTAAACCTTAGTCCCATGAGTGGTCCAAAAGAAACACCACTGAGGACAATGGGATGGTTTGCATGTGTAAGAACTGCTCCCGTGCAAAAGGTCTGCATCCTAGGCCCTTAAGCAATTGGCAGCTCCCAAATGAGGTAAAGCATCTATTTTTCTCCCTTCACTGGATTTTCAGTGGGACTTTCAGAGACTAGCTGCCCTTTCTGTCTTTGAAAATCTCTCCTAAATCTGTCGCTAGTCTAGGACTAAAAACTGCCTGTCCTACATCTTTTATCAGAGTAGCTGTGGTGGGGTTAAACCGCTTGCTTTGTGGAAAGATGGAAATGTTGTTGTGTGGCTGGTGATGCATGTTTCTTTTTATTTTCAAATATGGTCGTGGCTTGAAATTTGCTCTGAGGGTTGGACTTGTGCAACTTATTAAATGGATATTACTGCCAAATATATCTAGGCATCTATCTACACCCAAACATAAGTATCACACATATGGTAGTGATACCAGTGTGGAAAAACTGGATTCTCACAATAAATGTCACTCCTCTTGCACTCTGTGCACTGGGACCGCTTCTAGTATCAAAACTTTTGAGCAGCTACAGTTGGCATTTAAACAATCAGTTGAAATTTCTTTCTATCCTCTTGCAGTGAGGAATTCCTTCCATCCTGGATTATATTCAATAGTCAATCCTTGACCAATGAGAGGCAAACATCTTAATTAGGCTTAAGAGAGCTTGACAAATGTATTAGCGCAATTGTATGATGGGGTTGCTTGTGAGGCAGGGGGTAGGGCACAGCAGCCTGGGGGCTCACTTTTGGTTTATGATTTATGTGCCTAAAAGCTCATGCTTCAGGGTTTTAGCCACACCTTCAGGGGTCAGGAAGGGATCTCCCCCCCCCCGCCCCCCGGTTTTTTTTTTTTTTTCAAATTTCTTTCCCCTGAAAGCATCCGAGATGAGCACAGCTGGAGATGAGACATCGGATGGGGAGGTCCAGGGCTCTGAGTGGGCACTGAATATTCTCTCGGATGCTTGGCTGACTTGTTCTCACTTGTGTGCTCCGGGTCTAACTGGTCAATGTATCCGGGATTGGGAAGGATATTTCCCCCAGGGCAGATTGGCAATGACTTTAGGGCATGTTGTGGGACCTCTGCAGCATGTGGGTCACTTTCTTGGATTATCTGGATATATCTTACTTAAACATTTCCCTGCCATTGCACGGACTTGGCCACTGGTGCACCTCGATCCCACCTATGCTCTGCCTGTGGCACATTGTAGTCTAGTCTCCTGTGGGCTCTAATGCTTTGGTCTCACTTTGGTTGTTGGGTTTAGTATGCAGGCACTGGGTGGTGTTGGTGGCCTGTGATTTACAGGAGGTCAGACTAGATGATTCAGTGAGTAGTTTAAAGACAGATGTCTCACTCCCCATCAGGATTAAAAATGAGACCATGATTTGATTAGAAAGACCTTCCTAAAGATACTAAGCATTTGTGTCTACTCTGGGAGACTCTGAGTTATTTTACCTTAAAATACAGTCCAGCTATGAGTGGAAAAACTATTTTTAACCAATCTGACCTGTAAATTTTATAGTAGAGACACAGGTCATATATTGGACTTTGCCACCTATACAATCTTGCCTAGGATAAATAAAGAAATGATGTCTTGACTCAGGAAAGCACATGCTTACTTTTCAGCATGTGCTTACGCTGAACAAGATGACTTCCTGAATTAGTGCCTGTATTTAGGAAAAGTTTGATTTCAGATATTTGTAGAGCTTTCTTATACAGCTGAATTCCTCCCCACAGAGTCATGGTAAGGGAGCATGGTTTTACAGATGGAGGGCCATGAGGGGGTGTAGTGTGTAACGAATACATTAATCTATTATAAGAGCTGGATATGAGAGACTACTGCCTGATAAGTCAGGGATGGGCAACCTTTGGCACACGGCCCACCGGGGAAAGCCCCTGGCGGGCCGGGCCAGTTTGGCCGAACCTGCAGATGTGGCAGGTAAACAATCGCAGCTCCCACTGGCCGTGGTTTGCTGTCCCAGGCTAACGGGGGCTGCGAGAAGCAGCATAGGCTGAGGTATGTGCTGGTCCATCCTTCCTGCAGCCCCATCGGCCTGGGATGGTGAATTGCAGCCAGTGGGAACTGCAGTTGGCCGAACCTGTAGATGCGGCAGATAAACAAACCGGCCCAGCCTGCCAGGGGCTTTACCTGACAGGCCACGTGCCAAAAATGGCCGATCCCTGTGATAGGTAATATGTAAAAAGGCAATGGGGGAGCAGTAGCGTAGCTAGTGGGGTGCAGGGGAAGCAGCTGCTTCCCCTCAGCACATTTTCAAAAAAGCCATGCCTTAGGCGGGGTTTCCATGGCACCAGGGGTGGGGCCCATGCTCTGCTCTGAAGCTTGGCATGCCCGGCTTCCCCCAGCTTGCTGTATACCCCGCCCCCGCCAATCAGCCGTGTCTCCCAGCAGTAGGGAGACAGCTGATCCCATGGCAGGGAGGGGAGGGGAAGAACTGAGCTCCAGCAAGCTGGGCTCCTGCAGGCAGGCTTTGCTGGCTTCCTCTAGTGTGCTGCATAAACCCTGCCCCTTCCCTGCCTTGGAAAGAACTGAGCTCCAGCAAGCTGGGCTCCTGGGGAGGAGGAGAGGCTGGGGCCTTGGGAAAGAAGGGGGTTGGTCAGGACATGCCCCTATAGGGGGCAGGGGCGGGCACCTCCCCACCAGTCAACTGTTTATGGGTCCCATGGAGGCCCACGAGCCATCAGTTGTTTGGCAGGGGCGGGGAGTAGCTAGTGAGGGGAGTGTGAGTGCTCACTGTTTAGCTGTTTTTTGGCCACCAGCCAATCTGCGAGGGGAACTGCTCCTGGAGCAAGGGGCTGAGCAGCTGAGAGACCCCGCCTCCTTCTCCTACCTGCTTCTTGTGGCACTGTGGCAGGTGTGCTTTCTCTGACTCTGCAGCAGCATCGCCTAATCTCTCGCCCAACTAAAGGCAGCCAGTAGCAGCAGCTGGTAAGTGTATTTCAAAGGGGGTCTTTCTTGTAGTGAGGGTGGCTGGGGGAGATTGGAAACTCTCCAGGTGGCTGTGAGAGCCAACACCTGGCTGCTGGTGGGATGGCCACCTGCATGGTGGGGGGCAGGGAGCTCAGCCAGAGGCATCTCCAAAAGCACCCCCTGCACCTGGGCTGCTGGATCAGGACAGGCATTGGTTGGGTGGGAGGTGCATCTCCTGTGGAGTGTGGTGTCCCTGCTTGCCCTCCCTGCCCAGGCAGATGCCTGCCTCTCAGAGACAGTGGTCATGTAGTGTGCTTGGTTCCCCCTCCCTGGCATCTGGGTGACTGCCTGATTAGGGAGTGAGGGGTGGAAGGGAAGGGGCAGCGGGGAAGGGATAGGGGTTGGGGGTAGGAGTCAGAGAGGAGAACTATCAGGGGAGATCTCCATAACAGAACAATTTCTGCCTTGGGGGTGTGAATGGAATTGTCTCCCAAGGGAAGGCTGGAGCGAACTATCTGCTGTTGTAGTATGTGTTTAGTTTAGTCCATGTGCTCTGGCAAACACAAGTCGAGGCACCATGTTGGGGGGCAGGGAAAGGTAGCCTGATTTTCCCTTTCCTATCAGGGGAAACCTGAATTGTTTCCTAAGGGAAGGGCTTGTGATCATGTTAGGAGGAGGGGGAGGCATTGCTGAGTCCCAGGGTTGAGTAATTATCTGGTGATGGTGGTCATTAAGTTACTAATTGTCATTCACTTGCTGCACACAATGGGTGGTGATGGTTGTTTAACATCCACCCAGCCATTTGGTCAATGCCTTGTTTCTTGGGCATTGCCTTCTGTAACTTCTCTAACTTCATCCCACTCTCCTGTGAGTACAAATTCTGGTTCTATGGACCTGGTGCCTGGATCCCATATTGCCTTGCACTGGGTTTGGGAATTAGTGCCCTGACATGCAACTCCTCGTATTGTACTAACAGCAGGATCTACACTGGCACAACTATCTACAGGTGCCCTTGTGTTTAGCTGAAACTTTGGACTTAGTTTAGTGGGGATGGACTCAGACTGAGAACTAAACTGACACTATTATCCTGCTGTGCAGATCCCAGCGTGCTTGTACCGTGAATTTTCTGCATGCACATGTGGCTGTATTTATCTCATTGTGCTGCTAGTGCTACTTCCTTGGTGTAATGCTGACGTTATGCTAAAATGAATCATGAAAATAGTGTCCTGGTGTGATGGTGGTCTCACTCTGTGCTGTTAATGTGAATCTTGCATTATTGTATGCTGGGTTGGTGTAGCCCTGTTGACTATGAACGGTTTCCTCCTCTTCTGGTTTTAAATTCATGTGCTGAATCCCTTGGTTTCTTGGGGGATGCTATAGACATCTGTCAATGGACTTTTGGTCCCAGTTTACAACTAAATTATTGAACTTTGCATAAAATTTTCCAAAAATACATTTTACACTACTTGACTTTTTATAAGGACCTGATTTACGTGTATAATGTTACATACATCCCTGGCCCCACCCCAGAGCCTGCAACCCCAGCTGGAGCCCTCACCCATCTCCTACACTCCAACCCTCTGCCCCAGCCTGGTGAAAGTGAGTGAGGATAGGGGAGAGTGAGGGATGGGGGGTGTAGTGAGAAGGGGAGAGGCCTCGAGGAAGGGGCAAGGCAGATGTTTTCAGTTTTGTGCGATTAACTTAAGCCTATGAATCACTTATAATCTTTGTAAGGAATGCATTGGGTCTGTTTCTATCTATTTGCCCAGAGATACTTAAAGATTTGTGGTGAGAATTTCTTACTTAACTAAGGTCAAACTGTAATGACAGTTGAGTGCATTCCGTCCCCTCCAGAAGCCACTAGATATCTTTCCTGGCTTGGCCGAGAGTGTTACGAAAATGGTCTAATATTTTACATCTCACATTTTTAAGTAAAATCTACTGCTTAATCTGAAACACTTTTTAAAACATCTCTTTGCACAATACAGAAATAGAATATGGATGCTGCTCCCAGTTGGAATATATATGATTGCCTGTGTTGTCACTGGTAACCAGGTTTTTAACTAATTAAAACTGGGGGTTAGGTTTTCTTACATCATTTCATTTAACTCTAACATGTGCAATCATCCATTTTCTTGCAATCTTTCACTCTCTCCAGGTGTCTTCATTTTTAAATCCAGCTCATGAGTATGTTGTGTTTTAAATTCAGATTTTTGTTAGAAGCATCTTTTGGGGAAAGGAGCTTGCAACAGAACTTCCTTGAATGTCTTGTGTGATGTCCTAGTCAATTTCTGGAATAATTAATGAAGCACTGTATGGTGAGCAGCACTAGATGTTTTACAGAAAGATGCAAGAAACCATGCAGTAATCAATTATGGGCCAATCCGTTCCTAAGGAAGTCTCTGAACTCTCTGTGATGTTATTGACATAAAGTGTGACCATGTAGATCAAACACTGTTATATATTTGCAGCAAATATTGTACAAAGGTTGTTGGGTGAGGTGTCTATAAAGAGGTTATGATTTGCTGGTTATGATTATGCAATCTGTGTGTATCATTTTTATAGCTGAAGTTATAAATATTGGCTGTGTACTTGTATCTCAATGTGTTTGGATTCTAAGTAGCCTCAGTGAAACATTTGATCGGCTTCTTGAGAAAGGAATTTGAAGATTAAGTGCACAATCAAGAAACATTTAACTGATGATGGACTTTGGGAGACGCCAATCCGCATCTGAGCTTTCCTGGGATCGTTCAAACTAACATGTAAAAAATGGTGTCTGACTGCAAACTGAGTCTTGCATAGACATGTGACTCCAGACTCCGTCTTGTTGCTGTGATTTTTCCCTAAGAAGAACAAAGGGGTGTCCTTTGGGCAGAGAATATAAAAGGCCTGGAAACCCCTCCTCTTATCTTCAATCCTGCTTCTTGTTATACTAATAAAATAAAAACTAGCAGGATGTTATTAAAGGGGATAAGACAAAATGCCACATTTATTGTGAATCTGGAAAGAGCTCTAGTAAGCAGTCAGTTATAGTATAACATAACATTTCATTCAATTTCACATTCATTCACACTTATTTATACACATACAGGTTCTGAAGGTGGTGGTTATAGTTTATAGATTCATAGACTCTAGGACTGGAAGGGACCTCGAGAGGTCATCGAGTCCAGTCCCCTGCCCTCACGCCAGGACCAAATATTGTCTAGACCATCCCTGATAGACATTTATCTAACCTACTCTTAAATATCTCCAGAGATGGAGATTCCACTACCTCCCTAGGCAATTTATTCCAGTGTTTAACTACCCTGACAGTTAGGAACTTTTTCCTGATATCCAACCTAAATCTCCCTTGCTGCAGTTTAAGCCCATTGCTTCTTGTTCCATCATTAGAGGCTAAGGTGAACAAGTTTTCTCCCTCCTCCTGATGACACCCTTTTAGATACCTTAAAACTGCTATCATGTCCCCTCTCAGTCTTCTCTTTTCCAAACTAAATAAACCCAATTCTTTCAGCCTTCCTTCATAGGTCATGTTCTCAAGACCTTTAATCATTCTTGTTGCTCTTCTCTGGACCCTCTCCAATTTCTCCACATCTTTCTTGAAATGCGGTGCCCAGAACTGGACACAATACTCCAGTTGAGGCCTAACCAGTGCAGAGTAAAGCGGAAGAATGACGACTTGTGTCTTGTTTACAACACACCTGTTAATGCATCCCAGAATCACGTTTGCTTTTTTTGCAACAGTATCACACTGTTGACTCATATTTAGCTTGTGGTCTACTATGACCCCTAGATCTCTTTCTGCCATACTCTTTCCTAGACAGTCTCTTCCCATTCTGTATGTGTGAAACTGATTGTTCCTACCTAAGTGGAGCACTTTGCATTTGTCTTTATTGAACTTCATCCTGTTTACCTCAGACCATTTCTCCAATTTGTCCAGATCATTTTGAATTTTGACCCTGTCCCCCAAAGCAGTTGCAATTCCTCCCAGTTTGGTATAGTCTGCAAACTTAATAAGCGTACTTTCTATGCCAACATCTAAATCGTTGATGAAGATATTGAACAGAGCCGGTCCCAAAACAGACCCCTGCGGAACCCCACTTGTTATACCTTCCCAGCAGGATTGGGAGCCATTAATACCTACTCTCTGAGTACGGTTATCCAGCCAGTTATGCATCCACCTTATAGTAGCCCCATCTAAATTGTATTTGCCTAGTTTATCAATAAGGATATCGTGCTAGACCGTATCAAATGCATTACTAAAGTCTAGGTATACCACATCCACCGCTTCTCCCTTATCCACAAGACTCGTTATCCTATCAAAGAAAGCTATCAGATTGGTTTGACACGATTTGTTCTTTACAAATCCATACTGGCTATTCTCTATCACCTTACCACCTTCCAAGTGTTTGCAGATTATTTCTTTAATTACTTGCTCCATTATCTTCCCTGGCACAGAAGTTAAACTAACTGGTCTGTAGTTTCCTGGGTTGTTTTTATTTCTCTTTTTATAGATGGGCACTATATTTGCCCTTTTCCAGTTTTCTGGAACTTCTCCCGTCTCCCATGACTTTCCAAAGACAATAGCTAGAGGCTCAGATACCTCCTCTATTAACTCCTTGAGTATTCTAGGATACATTTCATCAGGCCCTGGTGACTTGCAGGCATCTAACTTTTCTAAGTGATTTTTAACTTGCTCTTTTTTTATTTTATCTTCTAAACCTACCCCCTTCCCATAAGCATTCACTGTTAGACATTCCTTCAGACTTCTCAGTGAAGACCGAAACAAAGAAGTCTTTAAGCATCTCTAGGATTTCAAAGTTTTCTGTTACTGTTTCTCCCTCCTCACTGAGCAGTGGGCCTACCCTGTCCGTGGTCTTCCTCTTGCTTCTAATGTATTGATAAAAAGTCTTCTTGTTTCCCTTTATTCCCATAGTTAGTTTGAGCTCATTTTATGCCTTTGCCTTTCTAATCTTGCCCCTGCATTCCTGTGTTGTCTGCTTATACTCATCCTTTGTAATCTGACCTAGTTTCCATTTTTTATATGACTCCTTTTTATTTTGTAGGTCATGTAAGATCTCGTGGTTAAGCCAAGGTGGTCTTTTGCCACATTTTCTATCTTTCCTACCCATCGGAATAGCTTGCTTTTGGGCCCTTAATAGCGTCCCTTTGAAAAACTGCCAACTCTCCTCAGTTGTTTTTCCCCTCAGTCTTGATTCCCATGGGACCTTACCTATCAGCTCTCTGAGCTTACCAAAATCCACCTTCCTGAAATCCATTGTCTCTATTTTGCTGTACTCCCTTCTACCCTTCCTTAGAATTGCAAACTCTATGATTTCATGATCACTTTCACCCAAGCTTCCTTCTACTTTCAAATTCTCAACAAGTTCCTCCCTATTTGTTAAAATCAAGTCTAGAACAGCTTCTCCCCAGTAGCTTTTTCAACCTTCTGAAATAAAAAGTTGTCTGCAATGCAGTCCAGGAACTTATTGGATAGTCTGTGCCTCACGGTGTTATTTTCCCAACATATATCTGGATAGTTGAAGTCCCCCATCACCACAAAATCTTGGGCTTTGGATGATTTTGTTAGTTGTTTAAAAAAAGCCTCATCCACCTCTTCCACCTGGTTAGGTGGCCTGTAGTAGACTCCTAGCACGACATCACCTTTGTTTTTTTACCCCTTTTATCCTAACCCAGAGACTCTCAACACTTCCGTCTCCTATGTCCATCTCCACCTCAGTCCAAGTGTGTACATTTTTAATATATAAGGCAACACCTCTTCCCTTTTTCTCCTGTTACCAGCCTTAGAGTTGCTCGTGCCAAGCCACTGGCCAGGTGGCCTGGACATGAGGGTGGAGCTGAATCTTGTCAGATGCGCATCTGATGCTCCTGGAGAGTGGTTGCAGAACCACACTCAAAGTTCTCAGTCTTTAGGGTCTGTTTTTATAGGAATTCATCTAAATCCATAGGATTTGGTTTGTCATGCTGTTTTCAATTTGAAGTGACAATTAATCACTGTTCTCATGTTTAAAATGACAGTCCATCATGCAGATGGCACAGCAGTGACAGCTTGTTGTTATCTTGTTCTTTGGCCCCTCCGTCCTTGGGGCAGTTGGGGGTGCCCTATGGGGACATCAGGTTATCTCCATCCTGCGCATTCTTTGGCCGAATGTTCCTGGATAGTTATTTATTAGGCTGGCTCTTCAACCTTTTATTACTCAGTCAAACATACATTTAGAATCACACTCTATTTCACTTAACATAACCATTCTTAAATCATTGGGGCATGACAGATTCCATTAAATCTATCCCAAGAAGGTCTCTGAATTCTCAGTTGTTGGATTAACATACACTCTTAAGAATTAAGTCTTGAGTGTCAAGGAAGGTTTGAAGAATGAGCCATTTCAACATTTGTGTGTTCAATCCTCACTATTATAATTCTGGATGTATCTGTTCTGCATATAAATATCCAAACCTAAATTAATCCTGCTAAGCTGAGTCCTGGCCTTAATGATATCCCATAGCAGTGAGTTCCCCTCACTTCAGCTGGTATCTAGCTGAGCATGGATGAGGGTCAAACTGAGAGAAGAAAGCAGTGATGGAGGGTTGGGAGAAGCAGCTGGGGGAGGTGGAAGAGGTAGTATCAGCCCTTCTGGGGGAATACGTCTATCTAGAATTTACTATTTAGGGATGATTTGCAGACCCCTAACTACTGTTTGATCATGTGACAGTGGTAACCCAGTCAATGTCAGGTTTTTTGTTTTTTTGGGGTTTTTATAAACCAGGTACATCACAGGGTAGGAGGCTGTGACCTTGCCTTTTGGATGCAGACCTTGCTACTCTTATCCAGGCTTTTGTCATCTCAGGATTAGACTACTGCAGCACACTCCGCAGGCGGCTACACTTTAAAACCAGTTGGAGACTGAGGCTATGTCTACACTAGAGACTTAACAGCAGCACAGCTGTACCGCTGCAGCTGCACCACTGTAAGATCGCCCATGTAGCCACTCTCTGCCATCGACATAATTAACTATTCCCAACCAGTGGCATTAGCTATGTCAGCAGGAGAGTGGCACTGACTGCCTCTTGGTCTCTGGGTGGAGTTTAGAGTGCTGGTTATGACCTACAAAGGCCTAACTGGCTTGGTGCTGGCCTGCTTGAGGGATTGCTTCTTTTTCCGTGCCGTGCCATGCTGCCGGAGCTGCAGTCAGTAGGGGCATTCAGGCTAGGTCCTCCTCATTATAAAAGAGGCGGGGCAGTTGTCAGGACATTCTCTGTGAAGGCTCTAGAACCTGCTCCTCTTGGTCCAAAATAGCCCACCTCTGGTAACTTCCTAGGCATGCTGCAAAAGACATCTCTCTGATAAGGGCTCTGGAAACAATGTGGAGAGGTGGTGTTGTATCAGCCAAGCAAGGTACTAACAACTTCAACAGGACTTTATTTTTATCGTGGAAAACTCTGTACCAAGCTGCTGCACCCTGTGTAACTCTACATCAGTCTCCTCAGCTCCTCCCCTCTCCTTCCGGTTTCCTGTCCTTTCAGACTCCCAATAGCCAGTGCTCCCAGCTCTAGTAATTACAAGCACATCTAAACACTATAGGTGGCCAGCTGGCCAAGTTTCCCTGGAACTGATTTTAATGCTGCTGAGACTCAATAGTATTTATTGTGTAATTAATTATGTAAGGGTGCCTAGAGCTTTGGATTGGTAGATTTAAATCTAAATAAAGAAAATATTTTATCACTTCTTCCTTCCAGTATTTGCTTCTGATATTATTGTCCCGTGAACCAATACAATTAATGATTTCCTGTTAATGTTTATTTAAACTTGTACTTAACCTAACCTATACACTTTTTAAAAAAAGAGTTTTCATTGTCAGTACAGTGTTAGCTATTAACCTAATTTATTGTGCCTTTTTTAAAGGTTGCAAAAGTGCCTGTAAAATTGTTCAAAAATATTTTAACTTAATTTTGCAACTAAGATTTTTTTTTCCCTTTTAAGAACCTCTCCTAATTTAGTGGCAGACTGGGCTCAAAATTAAAATACAGCATAAGAACGGCCATACTGGGTCAGACCAAAGGTCCATTTAGCCCAGTATCCTGTCTACCAGCAGTGGCCAGTGCCAGATGCCCCAGAGGGAATGAACCTAGCAGGTAATGATCAAGTGATCTCTTTCCTGCCATCCTTCTCCACCCTCTGACAAAGAGAAGCTAGGGACACCATTTCTTACTCATCCTGGCTAATAGCCATTAATGGACTTAACCTCCCATGAATTTATCCAGTTTTCTTTTGCACCCTGTTATAATCCTAGCCTTCACAACCTCCTCGGGTAAGGAGTTCCACAGATTGACTGTGTTCTATGTGAAGAAGAACTTCCTTTTATTTGTTTTAAACCTGCTGCCCATTAATTTCAATTAGTGGCCCCTAGTTCTTGTATTATGGGAACAAGTAAATAACTTTTCCTTATCTACTTTCTCCACACTACTCATGATTTTATATACCTCTATCATATCTCCCCTTAGTCTCCTCTATTCCAAGCTGAAAAGTCCTAACCTCTTTAATCTTTCCTCATATGGGACCCATTCCAAACCCCTAATCATTTTAGTTGCCCTTCTCTGAACCTTTTCTAGTGCCAGTATATCTTTTTTGAGAGTAGGAGACCACATCTGTACGCAGTATTCAAGATGTGGGCGTACCATTGATTTATATAAGGGCAATAAGATATACTCCATCTTATTCTCTATCCTCTTTTTAATGATTCCTAACATCCTGTTTGCTTTTTTGACCACCTCTGCACACTGTGTGGACATCTTCAGAGAACTATCCACGATGACTCCAAGATCTCTTTCCTGATTTGTTGTAGCTAAATTTAGCCCCCATCATTTTGTGTGTGTGTGTGTGTACTTTTTACCCCTTTCTACAGGTCATTTATGAATAAGCTGATTAGGATTGGTCCTAGGACTGACCCTTGGGGAACACCACTAGTTACCCCTCTCCATTCTGAGAATTTACCATTAATTCCTACCCTTTGTTCCCTGTCTTTTAACCAGTTCTCAATCCATGAAAGGACCTTCCCTCTTATCCCATGACAACTTAATTGGTGAGGGACCTTGTCAAAGGCTTTCTGGAAATCCAAGTACACTATGTCCACTGGATCCTCCTTGTCCACGTTTGTTGACCCCTTCAAAGAACTCCAATAGATTAGTAAGACACGATTTCCCTTTACAGAAACCATGTTGACTTTTGCCCAATAATTTATGTTCTTCTAGGTGTCTGACAATTTTATTCTTTACTATTGTTTCAACTAGTTTGCCTGGTACTCACGTTAGACTTACCGGTCTGTAATTGCCAGGATCACCTCTAGAGCCCTTTTAAAATATTGGCGTTACATTAGCTATTTTCCAGCCTTTGCATACAGACATCGATTTTAAAGGACAGGTTACAAACCCTAGTTAATAGTTCCACAACTTCACCTTCGAGTTCTTTCAGAACTCTTGGGTGAATGCCATTTGGTTCCAGTGACTTGTTACTGTTAAGTTTATCAATTAATTCCAAAACTTCCTCTAGTGACACTTCAATCTGTGACAGTTCCTCAGATTTGTCACCGACAAAAGCCGGCTCAGGTTTGGGAATCTCCTTGACATCCTCAGTGGTGAAGACTGAAGCAAAGAATTCGTTGAGTTCCTCCGCAATGACTTTATCATCTTTGAGTGCTCCTTTTGCATCTCGATTATCCAGGGGCCCCACTGGTTGTTTAGCAGGCTTCCTGCTTCTGATTTACTTAAAAAACATTTTGTTACTACCTTTTGAAGTTTTCGGCTAGCCATTCTTCAAACTCCTTTTTGGCTTTTCTTATTACATTTTTACTCGTAATTTGGCAGTGTTTATGCTCCTTTCTATTTACCTCACTAGGATTTGACTTACACTTTTTAAAAGATGCCTTTTTATTTCTCACTGCTTCTTTTACATTGTTGTTAAGCCACAGTGGCTCTTTTTTAGTTTTTACTGTTTCTCTTAATTTGGGGTATACATTTAAGTTAAGCCTCTATTATGGTGTCTTTAAAAAGCATCCATGGAGCTTGCACGGATTTCACTTTAGTCACTGTGCCTTTTAGTTTCTGTTTAACTAATCCTCTCATTTTACATAGTTCTCCTTTTTGAAATTAAATGCCACAGTGCTGAGCTGTTGAGATGTTCTTCCCACCACAGGGATGTTAAATGTTGTTATATTATGGTCACTATTTCCAAGCAGTCCTGTTATAGTTACCTCTTGCACCAGATCCTGCACTCCACTCAGGACTAAATTTGAGAGTTGCCTCCCCACTTGTGGGTTCCAGTACCAGCTGCTCCAAGAAGCAGTCATTTAAAGTATCGAGAAATTTCACATTGGGCATGGAAAAATGATTATTTTGGTCTTCAAGTTAACTTCGGTGGAGCTGCATGTGCTTAGCACCTCCTAAAAACAAGGCTACTTATTTTGTGACCTGACTCAGTCATTTTCTAGTGTGAAAATTTTAGCTAGAGATTAGATGACCTGCCAGGGACCATGTAAAAAGTGTGAGACAAAGCTGGGAACAAAGCCTTGGGCTCTAGCTAAGCAAATGTAAATTGCAATCTTTCCATAAATGCATTTTGTGTCGGTTCCGCCCCCCTCCCCAAAAAAAGCTTTAATGTGTGAGAGGAATGTTGTGATTCTATAGTTTATGTTAGGGTTACCCCTGGTCTAACAATTCACACTAGAGGAAGATGCAAGAAACATCCTGGCGGACAACTGGCACCGGCCCACCTCCTTCCCAAAGTGAGACAATAAGCCATTGTTTACTTCACTGATTCCTCAGACGAGCCGAGTGGTAGCGCGGCTTGGCTCTCAGGCGGAGCAGGCCAGGCTTGGCTCGGCTCCGGGCTGGAGGAAGTTCGTGGGGGCTGCAGCTGGGAGGTGCGAGCTGTGGATCAGTTGATCGCGCTGTGCGGTGGCAGGGGAGCTGAGTCAGGCAGCATGGAGCGTTTTGGAGCTCAGGTGACACCCCCACACCCTGCTCTGCTCCTAGCCGTGCCTGGCTCGCTGGGTGTGCCGGGCTCCGGGGCGGGGCTGGCTGCGATTCTCCCCTGGTCAGCGCGGAGCTGGGCAGGGCTGATCGCTGGCGCTCTCAAACCGCTGCTGGGCTGAGCCATCGCAGGCGCGGGGGTCACAGCGTCTGCGGTGACCTCGGCGGTGAGAAGTAGCTGTGAAGCAAAACCTGCTTGAGGCCGTGACAGTCTCATAGTTAGGAAGGAAATGAGTCATTTCAGATCGGAGGAGGGGAACAACTTTAACTGTTTTCCAGGGGCTACTTAGGCACTTGAAAACTAGTTTTTTTGGCAGATAATTTAGCAATCAGCTGGCAGGAACACCACATCTAATTCCCACACAAAAGAAAGAAAACTAAATGAATATTAGACCCACTCAGCTCTAATTCTAACATGTTTTGCTATCTTGTGGCAAGTCACGTAAGGGACACTGGCTAGGTTTAAAATGTTAATGTGTATTCTTACTTTGTTACTAACTGCAGCAAGAGAGACCCTATCAGAACTCCTGAGTTCCAGCTCAGCTCTGGGAGGGGAGTTGGGGTCTAGTGCAGTGGTGGGCAAACCACGGGCCACATGAGACCGTCCTGCCCCGCTCTTGAGCTCCTGGCTGGGGAGGCTAGCCCCCGGCCCCTCCCCTGCTGTCCCCTCATCCCAGCAGTCTCAGCTCACCATGCTGCCAGTGCTCTGGGTGGCTGCGAGCTCCTGCCAGGCAGCTGGCTGGCTCCAGGCAGGCAGCGCAGCTGCCAGACATGCTGCTCTGAGTGACATGGTAAGGGGGTGAGGAGCTGGGTGGGGGAGGGGTTGGATAAGGGGTAGGAGGTCCTGGGGGCCAGTCAAGGGACAGGGAGCAGGGGGGGTTGGATAGGTGTGGGAGTCCCAGGGGGCCTGTCAGGAGGAGGGGGTGTGATAGGGGTCGGGGCGGACAGGGAGCGGGGGGGTTGAATGCAGGTGGAGTTCCAGGGGGACAGTTAGGGGTGGGGAGTCCTGGGAGGGGGCAGTTAGGGGACAAGGAGCAGGGGTGGTTGGATGGATCAGGAATTCTGAGGGGGGCAGTCAGGCAGTGGGAAGTGGGAGGGGGCGGAGGCCAGGCTGTTTGGGGAGGTGCAGCCTTCCCTACCCAGCCCTCCATGCAGTTTTGAAACGCCGATGTGGCCCTCAGGCCAAAAAGTTTGCCCACCATGTCTGGTCTAGTGGGGTTACAGCAGGGGGCAAATACATCTGGGTTCTATGTAAGAACATCAGAATGGCCACACTGGGTAAAATAAATCATCCATCTACTCTAGTATCCTGTCTTCCAATCGTGGCCAATACCAGTCGCTTCAAAGGGAATGAACAGAATAGGCAATCATCAAGTGATCCATCCCATATCGCCCTTCCCAGCTTCTGGCAAACAGGTTAGGGACACGCAGAACATGGTGTTGCATCACTGTCCCTCCCTGCCTAATATAGCCATTGATGGATATATTTTCCATGAATTTATCTAGTTCTTATTGGAACCCTTTTATAGTTTTGGCCTTCACAACATCCTCTGGCAAAGTGTTCCACAGGCTGACTGTAAAGAAATACTTTCTTTTGTTTGTTTTAAATCTGCTGCCTATTAATTTCATTGGATGACCCCTCATTCTTGTGTTATGTGAAGGAATAAATAACACTTCCTTATTTAATTTCTCCACACAATTCATGCTTTTATGGGCCTCTATCATATACCCCCTTAGTCATCTCTTGTCCAAGTTGAAATGTCCCAGTTTTTTTAATCTCAGCTCATACAGAAGGTGTTCCATACCCCTAATCATTTCTGTTGCCCTTCTCTGTACATTTTCCAATTCCAATATATCTTTTTTTGAGCTGGGATGATCAATTCTGCATGCAGTATTCAATATGCAAGCATGCCATGGATTTATATACAGGCAATTTGATATTTTTCTGTCAAATTATCTATCTCTTTCCTAATGATTCCAATATTCTGTTAGCTTTTTTGACTGCCACTTCATATTGAGCAGATGTTTTCAGAGAATTATCCACAATGACTCAAAAATCTTTCTTGATAGGTAATAGATAATTTAGACCCCATCATTTTGTATGTAGTTGGGGTTATGTTTTACTATGTGCATTATTTTGCATTTATCAACCTTGAATTTTACCTGCTGTTGTGTTGCCCAGTCACCCAGTTTTGTGAGATTCCTTTGTAACTCTTTGCAATCAGCTTTGGACTTAACTATCTTGAGTAATTTTGTATCACCTCCAAATTTTGCCACCTCACTGTTTACCTCATTTTCCAGATAATTTATGAATATGTTGAACAGCACTGGTCCCAGTACAGACCCCTGGGGGACACCACTATTTACCTCTCTTCATTCTCACCATTTATTCCTACCCTTTGTTTCCTGTCTTTTAACTGGAGTGCCTGTTAACGCTTTCAGGATCATCTAAGAAGCTGGGAGCAGCACAGAACTCCTCACATATCACACTGGAAATAAGCAGGTTTCAGAATGGAAGGCATCTTTGCATCCTGCAGGTTGGGTGTGTGCCAATTACACAGCAAATAAATCATGTGGTGTACTCTAAAAATAAGTTCTGCTAGCGGCTACTCATCACCTGTGCAGGCATGTCTTGAAGCTATTGGGCATCTGTCAGAATTATTTGTCTTTTATTAAAAACTGCTGACACTTAAGCATGTAATATGCCACAATAAAGATATTCATGTTAAATCTATGGTGAATTCATCCTCCATTAATTTCAACAGAGTTTATACTAGAGATAAACTTGGCACATTCTAAAGTGCCTAAGCCAATGGTCTCCAACACGGTGACCGCAGGCGCTGTGGTGCCCGCCGAGGCATTTATGTGCACCCGCCTGGTGCTCAGCAAGGGAAAGAAGCCACGGCCCCGTGATTGCTGGGGACAGAGAACTCCAGGGCTGCGGGCGCCGGTGCTCTCTGTCCCCAGCAGGCACAGATCTGCGGCTTCTTCTGGCCCCGCGCCTGCCAGGGACAGAGAACTCCAGGGCTGCAGGCGCCGGTGCTCTCTGTCCCCGGCAGGCGCGGGGCCGCGGCTTCTCTCTGGCTTCAAGAAGAGAAGCTGCGGCCCCGCACCTGCCGGGCACAGAGCACTCCGGGGCTGCAGAGAAGCCACGACCCCGCTCCTGCCGGGCACAGAGAACTCCAGGGCTGCAGGCGCCAGTGTTCTCTGTCCCTGGCAGGCGCAGGGCCCACCTCGTGCCCAGCAGGGGAGAGATACCAGAGGCCCCCGCCTGCTGGGGACAGAGTACTCCGGGGTTGCAGGCTGTGCAGCTTCTCTCAGGCTTCTCTCTGCACTGCCCAGAACTGCTGCCAACCTCCCCCTCCCCCACAAAAAAACGCTCTGCCTCTGCAGAATGGACCAAATGCTGCCCCGTAGCATGTGCTGACACAGACACCTGCTTGCTTCACTGGTGCCTGGAGCTGGCCCTGTATGTGAGTATTCTTCTTGCACTGATACTGGTGTTTTCTTGTGCTTTGCAATTTATTATTTTTTTAACATTTTGCTCCAAAATGAGTGGTTCAAATAAGAGACAACGTACATATTATTTCAACCCAGAGTGGGAAGAATATTAAATATGATGTACAAATACAAAATAAGCCTTGAAAAATTGTTGGCGCCCATCACACTCTTCTGAAAATGTGAACGTGCTACTGGCCACAAAAAAGTTGGGGACCACTGGTCTAAGCCATCTACACGTTCGTTCATATATAATAATTACAACATCCTCTGGCAGTCTTCTCATTTTCTGATTTTTTTTTCCCCCCAAAATACTTCTCTGTGGAACTTTAGGGCCAGATCCTGCATATGTAGCTGGCATTTCGTGCATGCATAAAGTTAAGCATGTAAAGAAGTGCTTGCAGGATTTAGTAAAACTGCAACCCTTGCACCTGCACTTCATATTTAAGAATGGCTGCAAACATTTAAGCACTTTGATTTATGTGAATAAAATTAAGTATATATTTATGTATGCAAGTGTTTGCAGGATTTGGCCCAAAGGTTAAAAAGTGAAGTGCTTTGAAAGTAGGAAATGAGTGTTGCAACTCTTTTTAAAAAAAGTGGATGGTACAAAACTTCAGGCATATTTATTTGCTGCAAAGTTTTTTTGTGAATATTTCTGGGCAGAGTTTTGCCCCAAAAATCTGTCTATTTGATTGCATCAGTGAGCCACATGATTAGGTTTCTAAGTGGGTGTTAGTCATGTGACCGTAAGGGTCAAAGAAATGCACTTGTGCACACAGTTAAAATGGTAGGCTCAGTGTGGTCTCTGCAATCAGGCTGAGGCCTGGCTAAAATTCCAGATTTTAAAGAGAAAAATAAACTGTTGTGCAAGCATTAAAACAAATAAGAAATTACACTTTGCATAATATGGTATTTTAAATGTGCAAACAGCTTGTCATTGTGTTATGGAGAAATGTCATCTCTCTGTGGTTAAGGTTGGCATTAGATTCCTGTTATAGGAAAAGTTTTTATATGCCCTAGAACCATAGGTTATCTTGGTGTGGAGGGTTGAGTGATGAGAGGAGCTGGACTTCTGGGTGTGTGAGAGGCTGGTTGCAGCTCTAGTTTCCAAAACCCTTTATAGACCAACATTTAATATTGAAATCTCTAACAGGTCACAAAGATTTTCTTGGGGGTTGGGGTGGAGATAGGGAAGAAGATGCTTTCTACTCGCAATGTCCCAAATGAGGCTGGTTTTGCAATATTTTTTTTTTTCACAGATCCCTTAAATTTGGTTGTGGGAGTCGTGGTGGTGGTGGTGGTTGTTGTTGTTGTACTAGGTAAGTAATATGTTTTTTCTTTCTGTGCGGCTTCCTCTTTGCCATTGTGCCACTGGCAGTTCACATGGCAGATCAGTTCCAGGAGGCTTGCCAAATAGAGATGGGATAAGTGACCAAGAAATAAATGCAGTTTGTCTTTACACGGCCAAATCTCACACACACAAACATGGCAGTCACAGCTGCACATGTCAGTTTCTGATTGTTGCATATTGGCATATGATGAGGCTTAAGGCAAAACCCTGGCACCAGCTGACTCCACTTAAGGCCAGATCTTTGCAGCAAAAGCAATGATGATCTTTGAGGGCTAGATAGCGCCTAATCCCTGTCATGGGGATGTGTGGGCAGGGCCCAGTTTCCTCCCTTCACCGACACTTGCACTCCCTGTATAATGAACAGGTATAACTGCAGCCCCTGTGACTGGGGAAGTTGCAGCAGCTACGTAGAAGAGCTGGGTGGAGGCTCTCTTGGAAAAAACCCTCGACTCTCTGATCCCCATCTGCTTATCATCTGAAGGAGGGCTGTTGTGTGCCAGCGTTGGCTGGCTCAGTCTCTCCCTCTCTCATTGTGGATGCTGGACCCACAGAGAGGCCTTTGTGAGTCAGAGCTGAGGGCGGGCAGCATCGCACAGTAGGTCCCCTGTGTGCCCAGATCAGGGAGAGAGAATCCGTTAATCTTTATTCGTGGGCCTCCACTGGGAGTTTTGCCAAGGAATTGTCAGGGGTGAGTACTGCAGAATGTGGCCAATGGGATTTAATTGAAGTGGAAGCTACATTAGTACCATGCATTTTGCCCATGCATGTTCCCAGCTGTTATGTGTTCCATGCCCAAAACCAGAGACCACGAGGGGACTCCCTAGAGCCACCCACGCTGTGCTGTCTCGTGCAAGAGCAGCCATGTGGAAGTGGAACTCCTTTCTCAAATGGAAGGCCTGACAGCAGATTGTGGTATTTAAGCTTCTTGGCACGCGGGGAGAGAGAGCGGTGCCGGGCCAGTTTCTGGGCCGGTGACGGCTGGTGCCGAGCTGTCTTCGCGGTGCCGGCGCTCTCCGGTGCCGATGAGGCACTTCTCCCTGGTGCGGACTGTCTGGCAGCCGGTGCTGAAGGTGGAGGAGTGAGGGCTGCCTCCATTAGGAGCTGCTTAAGGCAAAAGTCCCGCTCCTTTTTCATCCGCGGCTTGAACGATTTGCAGATCGGCATTTGTCTGCAAGGTGGGATTCCCCCAAGCACTTGAGGCAGGAGTCATGGGGGGTCTCCCGTGGGCATCGGTCGGCGGCAGGCCGAGCACGGTTTGAAACCCAGTCAGCCAGGCATGGGCCTGGGCACCGGGAGAGGGAAAGGGCTAATCCCCGACCCTCTGAACTATATACACTAACTACTTTTACAAAAATCTATGAACTAGAACTACAGAGAATAAACTATATACACAATAAGTATTAGAACGAGCGAAAAGCTAGGTAGGTGGAGATCAGCTAAGCTGCGCTCCACTGTTCCAACGACCGACACGGGCGGTAAGGAGGAACTGAGGAGCGGACGGGTCGGCAGGGGTATATATTCGGTGCCATAGCGGCACCATGCCAGGGGGCGCCCAGCTGACCCACCGAGTGTTGCTAGGGTAAAAATCTTCCAGCGGACGTGCACGCGGTGCGCACACACCTAATTGGAATGGATATGAGCAAGCACTGGAAGAAGAAACAATAATATCATAAGAATGACAATGAAATCACGAGAGTTAGCAACTCTGGGACTGTCAGGGAGACTCCTAGCATTGAAAGTGCAGGTCTGTCATAAACAGATAGCTAAGGGTTAATGTCTCTTTCACCTGAAGCACCTGACCAGAGGACCAATCAGGAAACCGGATTTTTTCAACTTTGGGTGGAGGGAATTTTGTGTCTCAGGTCTTTGTTTTCTGGCTGCCTGCTTTCTCTGAGCTTTGGAGAAGTAGTTTCTGTTTTCTAATCTTCTGTTTCTAAGTGTAAGGACAAAGAGATCAGATAGTAAGTTATATGGTTTCTTTTCTTTGGTATTTGCATGAATATAAGTGCTGGAGTGCTTTGATTTGTATTCTTTTTGAATAAGGCTGTTTGTTCAATATTCTTTTAAGCAATTGACCCTGTATTTCGTCACCTTAATACAGAGAGACCATTTGTATGTATTTTTCTTTCTTTTTATATAAAGCTGTCTTTTAAGACCTGTTGGAGTTTTTCTTTACTTCAGGGAAATTGAGTCTGTACTCACCAGGGAATTGGTGGGAGGAAGAAATCAGGGGAGATCTGTGTGTGTTGGATTTGTTAGCCTGATTTTGCATTCCCTCTGGGTGAAGAGGAAAGTGCTTTTTGTTTCCAGGACTGGAAACGGAGAGGGGGAGTCACTCTGTTTGGATTCACAGAGCTTGTGTCTGTGTATCTCTCCAGGAGCACCTGGAGGGGAGAAGGGAAAAAGGATTATTTCCCTTTGTTGTGAGACTCAAGGGATTTGGGTCTTGGGGTCCCCAGGGAAGGTTTTTCAGGGGGACCAGAGTGCCCCAAAACACTCTAATTTTTTGGGTGGTGGCAGCAAGTACCAGGTCCAAGCTGGTAACTAAGCTTGGAGGTTTTCATGCTAACCCCCATATTTTGGACGCTAAGGTCAAAATCTGGGACTAAGGTTATGACAAGGTCACAGAAAATGTTAACCACTGGTTTAAGCCACAGAGTCCTGCTGCCACTTGTTTGCCCTCCCTGTGGTGCTGGGCTCAGAGTCGCTGCATGGCTCTGTGGCATGGGGAGTGTCCACGTGCACATTCTCAGCTGCTGGCTCGTCACACATCAGGGCTGTAGTATTTCTACTGAGTTTTGAGCCTTAAAAAGGCTTGCACATCCAGTCAGGAGATGGCTGCTGCTAAGTGATGGGAACGTTTCACCAGTGACCTTGACATGTTCATGTGAGAAAACAAGACACACAACAAATCAATCAAATCCCCTTTTTGCAAGTGTAAGCAAGTGACTGCTTTTAACTCCTTTACTTATATGGTTTCTCCACGTTCCACACAGACCACTGCAAATTGCAATAGGAGGAGGAGCCTGGGGTTTTCTGGGTTACAGCACAGTCATTTAGTCTATGCTGACCTGAAGTATCAAGAGTCAACTTTCAGAAAAATTACTACTACTTCTTGTTTTTGTTTTGTTTTCAGTTGCTGCTTTATATCAAAGAAACATCTCAAGTGTCCAACACAGTGTTTCTGTGGAGACTCTAGTAAGCTGTATTTAAATATCCTCAAATAATCCCTTTGCTTGCTTTGAGGGCTTGCGTTTTTTGGTAACTCCATTTTGTGTGTGTTTTTCTCCCTTATTATTAAACCAGATGTTCTTCCAATGAAAACTGTCTATTTGAAATCTACTGCATTCCAAAAGATGAGCTCTGTCATCTGCCATTTTTTTAACAATCACATTTTCGTGTGTGTGTGTGTGTGTGTGTGTGTGTGTGTGTGTAATTTTTTTTCCCTCACCTGTTGCTTTGTGACATACCGACACCAATGACCAGAATTGCAAATTGCTGACTATACAGGAAAAGGGTGAAACTGGTTAGATGCAAAGTTCTGTCAGTTACACAAAGAAAACACATTGGAAACAGAGAAATGCTTTTGCTATGACTTTTTAATCATTACTTTAACAATAGTGTGTTTAGGAAAAAAACAAAACACCACCCACAACTTCCAGCAGAGTGTGATCTCTACCTCTTTCTCTTTTTAAGTTTTAAGTCTTTTTCATTTTTTTTTCTTAATGGGGATGGAGGATTGAAAAGGAAAGCTGCTGCACAGCATAACTTTTGGCCTGATTGAGAGACATTTATAAGACTGAGAAAATATTTGGGTTAGTTGATATTGGGATGCCTGCACCGAAACAAGGGGTCATTGTTACAGGAGACTTCCAAGCCTGCCAAAGTATGCCAACAAATTAGTGGCTTGATTTAGGTTCCTAACACCATTTTGGGTTTTTTCTGAGTGGGGAAATTGACCAGAATAACTATTATAGAATAAACTATTCTGAAATAACTCCCTGTGTGGACGCTCTTATTCAGGAGTTGCTGCATTTAAATTAATCCACTTTTGGATTAAGCTAAACCAGAAAAAGATACTCTGACTTTAGAATAAGTGCATCCACATGAGGAGTTATTGCAGGATAGCTCTAGTACTCTAAACTCAAACTGTACCTTATTCTGGAATAGCTTCTTGGTATAGACAAGCACTTTGTCACGTACTGTGTGGCTCAGAGGAGTTTGCTGCTCCTGGATAAATACATCCACTGTTTGATCGTGGTTGAGAAATTTTCATAATGTGGGGAAAATGATTGAAATGTTGCTACAAAATCTGCTGGTGGCATGGGAGATGGAGGGAAAGGGCCCAGTTCTCTACTGCCTGGAACTTTCTGCCAGCATTTATACCTGTGCAAAGTGGATGTCAAATGAGTGGTGGTATTGGATGCACACAAGCCGCAGACATTGGGAGAATGGGGATGGAGGGCATGGAAAGAAGTGGGATTGAGGGGGAACACAGCTGCTTGGCATGCAGGAGGAGGAGGGAATGAGGGACATAGAACCCCTGGCAGAGGGGAAATTGCGGGGAGTGACAGAGAATTCCTGAAATGGAGGGGGATGGGAGGGTGGCATGCAGGAAAATGGAGGTTGGCCTATATAAGTTGAGAAGTGTAAGCCTCTAGTATTATCTCCACTTTGCACGGGTGCAATTGGTTGCACAAGGTGTGAGTGTAATGCTGACAGACCCCGGTTGTCGGTGGGCCTGATCGAACATGGGACCTCTGAAGCTCAGTCCATCAGTCTCCACTGCATGAGGTAAAAGCCGTGTGGCTCTCAGCCAAAGCTGTAGCAGACTCATCAGTCGCTAGCTGGGCGGGGTGCCCCTAGAGGGGGACAGAGCACCACTCCAAGCAGGCGTGGTTCCACGAGGTGAGGGAGAATTGGCCTCTCTGGACTTAGTGACAGGTCTGTGCTAGCTGTGAAGTGAGGCTGAGGGGTGATGGGCATTGCTGAGCTGAGGCCTGGTCTCTCCAGTGCCCAAGGTAACAAGTCCAACACAGCCAGTTCTGTGCAGCTGTCGGCAGCAGAAGTTAAAGACACACAGACTGAGACAAGCTGGATTATTTAGCTTAGAAAACGACAAAGAAACAAAACCTATGAAGGGGCTGCAGGGCTTCTGGTAAAGTCATGGGCTGGGGTGACAATGAGCTGAAATACTCTAGAAATGTTTATAGTAGAAATTGACCACACAGTTTATTTTTCAATTGGTTTATTTTAAAGATCTTAGACACTGTTTGTCTGGCGGTCGCTCAAGTGGACCAGGGGGAAACGTGGACTGTAAGGAGCAAACGTCACCTCTTCTGGGACCCCAAAAACCACTGTGGCACTCTTGGACCGGCATCCTCTTGATTCTGAAAGGCATCCTAACCAGGCTTCAGCTGCGTCCTGAACAACACCTTGGTTCCTGCTGTCACGCTCTCTCGTGTCCTTATTTCTTCACTTTCCTGTCGTTCTCCTTTTTGCCATCTGTTTAAGAAGAGCTTGGCTTAGCTGGCCAAGACATTTTTTGTTGTTGCAACACAGCTGTGATCCCATGACCAGCAGCAGCTAAAAGCAGTGCCCTCTACAGCACAGTGCTGGTACACGTTTCCCAAGTCTCAGGGTGCCTACTGAGTGCAGTGCTTGTTTCTCCAGCAGCAAGCTTGTGGGTAAAGGTATGTCTGTACAGTTAGATCGAGTAATTGCTAGCCAGGTTAGCTGAGCCCAGGTGCAAGCCTCCCCACAGCAAAGCCATACTCATGTGATTGTGTCCTCCCTGTTTCTGCACTTGTCGGTGCATGTCTGGGGGCATAGCCCATGGTTCTTTGTGCTGAGATGCTACAGAACACTTTCCTGACCAACTGTGTCAATAGCAGGAGAACCTGTCTGTCCTTTAGGGGGAGTTGTGGAAAGACACTGAAGGGCTGTCAGCACTCAAGTGATTTTAGCTGGGTCCTCACTGCAAAATGTGTGGGTTCCAGCCTGAATGGGAAGCATTTATGGACAGAAGACTGTTCTCTCGGGATGGACTTCACCTGAGTAAGGCGGGAAATAGACTTCTAGGATGGAGGCTTGCCCAACGGATTAAGAGAGCTTTAAACTAGGAATTTGGGGGAGATGGTTGGGAGATGTCCAGGTAATCTCCACGCTGGAATTTAACCTTGAGAGGGAAGAAAACAAAGTAAGAGAGGATACAGCCGTGGACTGAAGAATTGACATAAGGAGGAAGGGTAGTGTAGATACCAGTCTAATAGGTGATGCTGGTGGTAGAATGTCTGTGCCTAACCGGGTAAAGAATGTCAGTGAAGCCAAACGGCAAAAATTAACATGTCTGTACACTAATGAGAGGAGCCTAGGCAACAAAATGGAGGAACTAGAACTACTGGTGCAAGAAGTGAAACCGGATATTATAGGGATAACAGAAACATGGTGGAATAGTAGTCATGACTGGAGTACAGGTATTGAAGTCTATGTGCTGTTTAGGAAAGACAGAAATAAAGGCAAAGGTGGTGGAGTAGCATTGTATGTCAATGATAAGGTTAACTGTAAAGAAATAAGAAGTGATGGAATGGATAAGACAGAGTCTGTCTGGGCAAAAATCACACTGGGAAAGAAAGCTACTAGAGCCTCCCCTGAGATAGTGCTCGGGGTGTGCTACAGACCACCGGGATCTGATTTGGATATGGATAGAGACCTCTTTAATGTTTTTAATGAAGTAAACACTAATGGGAATTGTTTGATCATGGGAGACTTCAACTTCCCAGATATAGACTGGAGGACAAGCACTAGTAAGAATAATAGGGCTCAGATTTTTCTGGATGTGATAGCTGATGGATTTCTTCATCAAGTAGTTGAAGAACCAACAAGAGGGGATGCCATTTTAGATTTGGTTTTGGTGAGTAGTGAGGATCTCATAGAAGAAATGGTTGTAGGGGACAACCTTGGTTCGAGCGATCATGAGCTAATTCAGTTCAAACTAGATGGAAGGATAAACAAAAATAGATCTGGGACTAGGGTTTTTTACTTCAAAAGGGCTAACTTTAAAGAATTGAGGAAATTAGTTAGGGAAGTGGACTGGACTGAAGAACTTGTGGATCTAAATGAGGAGAAGGCCTGGAATTACTTTAAGTCGAAGCTGCAGAAACTCTCAGAAGCCTGCATCCCAAGAAAGGGGGAAAAAACCATAGGCAGGAATTGTAGACCAAGCTGGATGAGCAAGCATCTCAGAGAAGTGATTAAGAAAAAGCAGAAAGCCTACAAGGAGTGGAAGATGGGCGAGATTAGCAAGGAAAGCTACCTTAGTGAGGTCAGAACATGTAGGGATAAAGTGAGAAAGGCTAAAAGCCATGTAGAGTTTGACCTTTCAAAGGAAATTAAAACCAATAGTAAAATGTTCTATAGCCATATAAATAAGAAGAAATCAAAGAAAGAAGAAGTGGGACCGCTAAACACTGAGGATGGAATGGAGGTTAAGGATAACCTAGGCATGGCCCAATATCTAAATAAATACTTTGCCTCAGTCTTTAATAAGGCTAATGAGGAGCTTAGGGATAATGGAAGGATGACAAATGGGAATGAGGATATGGAGGTAGATATTACCACATCTGAGGTAGAAGCCAAACTTGAACGGATTAATAGGACTAAATCAGGGGGCCCAGATAATCTTCATCCAAGAATATTAAAGGAACTGGCACATGAAATTGCAAGCCCATTAGCAAGAACTTTTAATGAATCGGTAAACTCAGGGGTTATACCGTACGACTGGAGAATTGCTAACATAGTTCCTGTCTTTAAGAAAGGGAAAAAAAGTGATCCGAATAACTATAGGCCTGTTAGTTTGACATCTATAGTATGTAAGGTCTTGGAAAAAATTTTGAAGGAGAAAGTAGTTAAGGACATTGAGGTCAACGGTAATTGGGACAAATTACAACATGGTTTTACAAAAGGTAGATTGTGCCAAACCAACCTGATCTCCTTCTTTGAGAAGGTAACAGATTATTTAAACAAAGGAAATGCAGTAGATCTAATTTACCTCGATTTCAGTAAGGTATTTGACACGGTTCCACATGGGGAATTATTAGTTAAAATGGAAAAGATGGGGATCAATATGAAAATTGAAAGGTGGATAAGGAACTGGTTAAAGGGGAGACTACAATGGGTCATACTGAAGGGTGAACTGTCAGGCTGGAAGGAGGTTACTAGTGGAGTTCCTCAGGGATCAGTTTTGGGACCAGTCTTATTTAACCTTTTTATTATTAACCTTGGCACAAAAAGCGGGAATGTGCTAATAAAGTTTGCGGATGACACGAAGCTGGGGGGTATTGCTAACACAGAGAAGGACCGGGATATCATACAGGAAGATCTGGATGACCTTGTAAACTGGAGTAATAGTAATAGGATGAAATTTAATAGTGAAAAGTGCAAGGTCATGCATTTAGGAATTAATAATAAGAATTTTAGTTATAAATTGGGGACACATCAGTTGGAAGTAACAGAGGAGTGGAAGGACCTCGGAGTATAGGCTGATCACAGGATGACTATGAGCTGCCAATGTGATATGGCCGTTAAAAAAGCTAATGCGGTTTTAGGATGCATCAGGCGAGGTATTTCCAGCAAAGATAAGGAGGTGTTAGTACCGTTATATAAGGTGCTGGTGAGACCTCATCTGGAATACTGTGTGCAGTTCTGGTCTCCCATGTTTAAGAAGGATGAATTGAAACTGGAACAGGTTCAGAGACAGGCTACTAGGATGATCCGAGGAATGGAAAACCTGTCTTATGAAAGGAGACTGAAAGAGCTTGGCTTGTTTAGCTTAACCAAAAGAAGGTTGAGGGGGGATATGCTTGCTCTTTACAAATATATCAGAGGGATTAATATTAGGGAGGGAGAGGAATTATTTAAGCTTAGTACCAATGTAGACACAAGAACAAATGGGTATAAACTGGACACTAGGAAGTTTAGACTTGAAATTAGACTAAGGTTTCTAACCATCAGAGGAGTGAAGTTCTGGAACAGCCTTCCAAGGGGAGTAGTGGGGGCAAAAGACATATCTGGCTTTAAGACTAAGCTTGATAAGTTTATGGAAGGGATGGTATGATGGGATAGCCTAATTTTGGCATTTAATTTTGGCAATTGATCTTTTTGATTATCAGCAGGTAAGTATGCCCAGTGGTCTGTGATGGGATGTTATATGGGATGGGATATGAGTTACTGCAGAGAATTCTTTCCTGTGTGCTGGCTGGTGAGTCTTGCCCACGTGCTCAGGGTTTAGCTGATCGCTATATTTGGGGTCAGGAAGGAATTTTCCTCCGGAGCAGATTGGCAGAGGCCCTGGAGGTTTTTCACCTTCCTCTGCAGCGTGGGGCATGGGTCACTTGCTGGAGGATTCTCTGCAGCTTGAGGTCTTTAAACCACAATTTGAAGACTTCAATAACTCAGACATAGGTTAGAGGTTTGTTATAGAAGCGGATGGGTAGGATTCTGTGGCCTGCTTTGTGCAGGAGGTCAGACTAGATGAACATAATGGTCCCTTCTGACCTTAGTCTATGACTGGGTTCTAATTAGGGTTGCCAACTTTTGTTGGCCAGATTCCTGGAGATTTCTTCACAACACAATCTTTAATTAAAGATTAATCTCTAATTCTTGGAGACTCCAGGACAGCCCTGGAGGGTTGGCACCTCTAGTTCTAATTCACTCTACCCAGCCAGGTCAGCTAGCATGGATTTAAAGTACTTCCAAGCCTGGATCAGAGATTTTTTCTTTGTGAATGGTAGGGGATTTAGGCTAAACTCCATGATTAGCTCAGGTTTCTGTCAAGCAGGGCTTCTAAAACTGGGGGTTGTGACCCCTCAGGAGATTGTGAGGTTATTACGCAGGAGTCATGAGCTATCAGCCTCTACCCCTGTCATAAACAAATAGTTAAGGGTTAATGTCTCTTTTACCTGTAAAAGGTTAACAAGCTCAGCGAACCTGGCTGACACCTGACCAAAGAACCAATCGGAAGACAAGATACTTTCAAATTTGGTGGAGGGAAGTCTTTGTTTTGTGCTGTTTTCTTTGTTCTCTGTTCTCTCTGGGGTCTGAGAGGAACCAAACATGTATACAGGCTCTCCAATCTTTCTGAAAAAGTCTCTTCTATTCAAAACTGTAAGGACTAGATAGCAGGCGGATTAGGCATTTGTTTGTTCTCTTTATTGCAAATGTGTATTTTGCTGGAAGGATTTTAACTCTGTTTGCTGTAACTTGTATACTTAGGCTGGGAGGGGGAGTCCCTCTGGTCTAGGTGAAGCTGAAAGACCCTGCAACATTTTCCATCTTGATTTTACAGAGATAAAAGAAAAGCTTTTAATTAACGAAAGAAAAAAGTAAAAATTAAGAACCTGATTGAATTTTTTTTATTCTTGTGCGAGACCCCAGGGGATGGGGTCTAGACTCACCAGGGATTGGTGAGGGGAAAGGAGAGAAGGGGGAGGGAAAGGTTAATTTCTCTCTGTGTTAGGATCACTGTCTCTCTCTCTCAGGGAGAGTCTGAGAGGAGGAGTGAAGGGGGGGGGAAGGTGAATTTCCTCTCTGTTTTAAGATGCAAGAAGGTTGAATCACAATGATCTCCCAGTGTAACCCAGGGAGGGGAAAATCTGGGAGGAGGAAAGGAGGGGGGAATGGTTTATTTCCCTTTGTTTTAAGACCCAGGGGGTTTGGGTCTTGGGTTCCCCAGGGAAGGTTTTGGGGGACAGGGAGTGTACCCAAACACTATATTTTGGGTTGGTGGCAGCATGATAAGATCTAAGCTAGGAATTAAGCTTAGAAGGAAACAGGCAGGTCCCCACTTTCTGGATGCTAAAGTTCAAAGTGGGAAACAGACTCTGATAACCCCAAACCCAGCTTTGCCTCCAGCATTTATAAGAGTGTTTAAATTAAAACACATTTTTTAATATTTAATGGGGGGGTGTTGCACTCCGAGGCTTGTTGTGTGAAAGGGGTCATCAATACATAAGTTGGAGAACCATTGCCCTATGTCCTTTCTATACAGCAGTGACCTCAATTGGACGCAGTTCTCCAGCTGAGGCCTAACCAGCCCTGAGTAGAGTGATACTGTCACCTCGCATGACTTGCATGCTCTGTCTCTGTTAATGTAATCTAAAGTTGCATTTGCAACAGCATGGCATTGCTGACTCATGTTGAGGTTGTGATCCACTACAACTCCCCGATCGTTCTCAGCAGTGCTGCTGCCAAGCCAGTTATCCACCATTCTGTATTGACTTCCCTCCAATCTGATATTCAATTAATGGCTTCTCTTTGTTTCTGGTTGTTTAACCAATTATGTATCCACTTAACAGCAGTTCCACCAAACCCGCATATCTCCAGCTTACTTATCAGAATGTCATGTGGGACGGTGTCATAAGCCTTGCTGAAGTCCAGGAATATTATGTACACCACCTTCTTCCTATCCACCAAACTAGTTACCGTGTCAAAGAAGGGAATCAAGCTGATTTTGCATGATTTGTTCTTAGTAAAGTCATGCTGGCTGCTAGTGATCACCCCTTCATTCTCCAGGTATTCGCAAATTGAATGTTTTACATCAGGAGTTCTCAAACTGGGGGTTGGGATCCCTCAGTGGATCCCAAGGTTATTACATGGCAGGTCACAAGCTGACAACCTCCACCCCAAACCCCGCTTTGCCTCCAGGATTTATAATGATGTTAAATACAGTAACTCCACACTTAAAGTCCTGGTTAATGTTGTTTCATTGTTACATTGCTGATCAGTTAGGGAGCATGCACTGCTATGGGTACTCACATGGCCCCACAGTATGTCAACATTTTTATGGGTGACTTAGAACAACGCTTCCTTAGCTCTCATCCCCTAACGCCCCTACTCCACTTGCTGACATCTTCATCATCTGGACTCACGGAAAAGAAGCCTTTGAGGAATTCCACCATGATTTTAACAATCTCCATCCCACCATCAACCTCAGCCTAGACCAATCCACACAAGAGGTCCATTTCCTAGACACTACTGTGCTAATAAGTGATGGTCACAAACACCACCCTATATTGGAAGCCTATTGACCACTATACTTACCTATATTCTTCCAAATTCCATCCATGACCCATCACACGATCCATTGTCTACAGCCAAGCTCTAAGATACAGCATTTGCTCCAATCCCTCAGACAAACACATACAAGATCTCTATTAAGCATTCTTAAAACTACAATACCCACCTGATGAAGTGAAAAAAAAAAAACAGATTGACAGAGCCAGAAGAGTACCCAGAAGTCACCTACTACGGGACAGGCCCAACAAAGAAAATAACAGAATGCCGCTAGCTGTCACCTTCAGCCCCCAACTAAAACTTCTCCAGCACATCAAAGATCTACAACCTATCCTGAAAGATGATCCCTCACTCTCACAGATCTTGGGAGACAGACCAGTCCTCGCTTACAGACAGCAGCTTGAAGCAAATAATCACCAGCAACCGCACACCATACAACATAAACACTAACCCAGGAACTCATCCTTGCAACAAAGCCTGATGCCAGCTCTGTCCACATACCATCATAGGATCTAATCACATCAGCCATGCCATCAGGGGCTCATTCACATGCACATCTACCAATGGATATGTGCCAGCAGTGCCCCTCTGCCATATACATTGACCAAACCGGACGGTCTCTAAGCAAAAGAATAAATGGACACAAATCTGACATAAGGAATCATAGCATTCAAAAACCAGTGGAAGAACACTTCAATTTCTCTATCCACTCAGTGACAGACCTGAAGGTGGCAATTTTGCAACAAAAAAATACTTCAAAAACAGACTCCAAAGAGAGACTGCTGAACTCAAATTAATATGCAACTTTGGTTTGAACAGAGACTGGGAGTAGCTGGGTCATTACACTAACTGAATCTATTTCCCCATGTTAAGTATCCTCACACCTTCTATGGGTCATCTCGATTATTACTTCAAAAGTGTTTTTTCCCTCCTGCTGATCGTACTGCTGTGAACAGTACCATGCTGACAGGAGAGCTCTCTCCTGTCGGCATAGAGCATCTTCACCAGACACGCTGCTGCGCTGCTGTAGTGCTTATAGCAGGGATCAGCAACCTTTGGCATGCGGCCCGCCAAAGTAAGCACACTGGTGGGCCGGGCCGGTTTATTTACCTGCTGCATCCACAGGTCCCTCCGATTGCTGCTCCCACTGGCTGCGGTTTGCCACTGCAGGCCAATGAGGGCGGCGGGAAGCGGTGGCCAGCACATCCCTCGGCCCACACCGCTTCCCGCTGCCCTCATTGGCCTGGAGTGGCGAACTGCAGCCAGTGGGAGCCATAATCGGCTGGACTTGCAGATGCAGCACGTAAATAAACCGGCCCAGGCCGCTTGCCAATCCCTGGCTTATAGTGTAGACTAGCCCTAAATGTGTTTTCATGAGAACTGAAAAAGGCACCTCCATGGGTGCCAAGTTTGTATAATTTTTGGTGGTGCCCAAGCAGAGTTGTCCTGTCCATAGGATGGACCAGGGCAACCACTCCTAGCCCCATGGTTTGGGGCAAGGACATAGGGTACAGGGTGGCCTGAGGGTTAGCAGGGGGGCTGGTACTGGCAGCAGTGAGCAACCCAGCCCCAGGTCGCCCTGCTCTGCCTCACCTCTTTCCACTCTGCCTCCGCCTCTTTCCCCAAGGCCCTGCTCCTGAGCAATGCTGGGAGCTGGCAGGGTGGATCACTCGCTGGGGCTGGCGCCATGCCCCCCACTACCCTCCCAGGCCGCCTTGGACCCCATGTCCCCTTGAAGCACGGGGCAGGGATAGGCACCACCATGTTGCACAACGGACACTTGACAAAATCACCTGATTTAGTGATGGACATTGGGGAGGTGAGTATGATGTCATTCAGCCTGTAAAATAGCACACAATTTTTCACACTAAAAAACAAATAGTAACCTAACTAATAAAATAAAAATAATAATAAATTCAACTTATATAATAATCTCATATACAATATACATACATTTTTCATTAATTATATGAGAAATGAAAATGAGCTTGCATTGAGATTTTACAAGGCACTTATATCATTTAAACACATTTGGTACCCTGAGTAATGATAACACTTCTTGCAAATCACATAAATAGGGAGCCCATGGTCCCCTTCCCTCATCCCATTGCAAAGGCACAGGGGTTATTGCTGGCTGCCCTAGGATTGCAGAAAACTCTATGGGAAAAACATATGGAAAGGAGCAGATCAATTTATACAGCGAGCTGAAGGGGATTCCCACAGTGCATTAATTAACAATTAATAAAATACATCAAAATCAAATATATTACAGAGATAAGAACCTGCAATGACAGATTTTACTTCATGAGAAGCTCCAGAGAAAGAAGACCCAGAGGGAGTAATGGTAGGGGGAATCCAAGGGAGGCCAAAGGGGCTGGTAGAGGGCGCAGACAGAGAACAAGGGTAGAGGCAGAGTCACTGCAGAGTTGACCCAGTCTTCTGCATCTCCATTGTGGGTGGAAACACTGATCACTATCACTATAGGAGGGAACAATAGAACGGAATGCCCAGAAGAATGAATGACTTGAGGACATTTTCCTGAAGGGACCCTTACCCTTGCAGAGCTTTTCCAGCTTCAACATTACATTTCTACGCAGAAATAAAAATCTGTACCTCTTCCATGTGTTTTTGGACCAATGGAAAAAAACAGATACAATTCAAGTGACTTTTAAAATTGCCCATGAAACTGAGTGGTTGGTTGCTTATAAACTTTGCCCAACTTAAAATCCCTGCTTCAAAAACACAGGAACAAGAGCACTTCAAAGAAATGGGTGGAAAAGTACTCGGTTAACATTAGCAAAAAAGTTCCTATTTTCCCCTAACCATGCTTTCAGCAACAGCGGAACCATTTTTTAGTGAAATTCTAGGGTGGGAGGGGGGACTGAGCAGAGTCCTGACAATGAAAATTTCAGCCCAGGTGGTTAAATTTTGGCAAAGTTTATAAGCAACCAACCACACAGGCTTGCAAGAGGAAGCACTAGCTTATGAACAACCAAAAAAATGTACTTCTCAAGTGAATAACTATACATCAACTTCTTTGCAAAGAAATTGTAAGTTTTTCTTAAAGGAAAAGCCACAAATTGTCTGGAAAGGAAGAGCAGATTGAATTAGTTGCCTCAGTGAAATTAAATAGCTAGAGAATTGCTGTGCCTATGATGATGATGATGATGACTGGGGCTTGCTCACCTGTGGCTCCCCCTCCCTGTGCTGTGGAGGTACTGCCAGGCAGGTCTGTATCTGCAAGCAGACTTAGGTATGGGTAGGGTGACCAGACAGCAAATGTGAAAAATCGGGATGGAGGTGGAGGGTAATAGGAGCTTATATAAGAAAAAAACCGAAAAATTGTGACTGTCCCTATACAATTGAGACATCTGGTCACCCTAAGTATGAATGTTACCGAGAGGTGGCCATAATGATGACAGGATTTCAAATTTGATTGTAGCTTCTTCCGGATCATTCTTGGTGGCATGAGACTAGGGAATGCTCTTTATGGCTGCTGCAACATGTCTTCCCGAAGCTCCTGCTGCACCTGCACAACATATGTATGTTCATGAAGTGTGCCCTATCGTCTCCCACTGCTGGGGCTCAGTGCCAGCCTCGCCATGGGGCGCTGGGGAACTCAGAACTTCCATGCAACTTTCAGAACAGTGGCAGGGCCCTGCACAGACAGGGAAAGGATTTCAAACCCCCTTATTGCTACTTGCATGCCAGAGCTCCTGGGCAATGGTATAACCCACTGAGAGACTGTGTGAATAAAACTAGCATTTTAGAAAACTTGTTGGGCCATGGTCATCTCTGCTGGAAGACAAGAGCAGTGTGGAAACCATGTGGGGAGAGTGTAGTTCTGCATCCACTTTGACTAAGCTTTACAGGACTACGACTGTCTTGCTTTGTGTACATACAAAACCTAGCATGGTGGTACTCTGACCATGGCTGAGGCCCTTCAGTAGCCAAGGCAGTAGGAATGTTAACAGGAGTACGAGAGACAAGGTGAGTGAGGGAACATCTTTTATTGGACCAACTTCTGTTGGCGAAAGATGAGCTTTCAAGCTACAGGGATCTGAAGAAGAGCTCTGAGTAAATTCAAAAGCTTGTCTCTCCCCAACAGAAGTAGCCCAATAAAAGATGTTACCTCCCCACTCTGTCTCTTTAATATCCTGGGACTGGCATGGCTACACCACCACTGCAAATAATGGGATTGTGATCATTATTTTAAAAAAGTTTGACAGCCTAAAGACTCCCTAAAATCAGATCTCCCTCCACCAGTGAAGGTGCTCTCCCTTGCTCGTGCCTCTAACCCTATGGGGCATAATTTATATTTATAAAAGGATATGCAGATCTGCATTGGGTGTCAGCATTGTGTTTTAAGGGTGGCAGCCCTGTTGAATGGGTGGCTATTTCAGCTTCCAGCTTATTGACAAAGGGCTGGAGTTAGCTTCTGGACATACATGTTCTGCTTCAGAACAACCAGAGAAACCAGATGTTACAATGCTCAGCTTGCACCCTGTTACCATGGCTATATAACTGGGGCAAAATAACATTCCAAGCTTAAAATAACCAAGTTCTGTTAGTTTTTGGAGTGTAGAGAAGCCCTGTAGCTGTGCGTGACAATGGGGGTCAACTCAAAGCTGAAAGTAAGCTAAGGTTCGGCACTCTTCATGTTCTTGAGTGGGAGGGAAAGAAAGCCCAGCTAAAACCCTGGTACGGGTTATGTAATTATTCAGAACCACAACTGCCAGGCTTTTCAGTTCTGGCTCCAAGCCAGGCCCCTCTCCTGCATGGTAGAAGTTGTAAGCCAAATAATAATCATCATAATCATTTACAACTGAAGGGGCAGATGAATCTCAAAATATAGACAATAAAAAGTGAGTTACAAGGCCTGCTACCTCCTGTCTGCTTCCTCTTCAGAATGTCGTTTATTTTCTCTTCCTTGGCTACTACAATCTGCAAAGGAGCGAGAGGCTGGTTAGCTCCTGTGTTTTTTACAAGTCACTCTTCGTGTAGAGGGTGACTGCATCTCTGTGTGGTTTTGAGCCCACCTATAGAGAGGAGTGCAAATCAGTCTTTTGGAGACTGTAGCGGAGCAGTTACCCCGCTCCATCTTGAAAGGGGTTAAAAGTCAGCCCTGGGGAAACAGCCAAAGCTGGGGCCATGCCCTAATCAGGCCACAGCTGGCCCTATAAAAGGGCTCTGAGCCAGGAGCTTAGGGACACACACTCTCTAGCTTATGAGAGAGAAGGACTGGCTGCCTGGGAGAAAAGGGTACCTGGAGTGGAGCAGGGCTGATAGAAGGCCAGAGAGCTGGGGAGCTCCAGCTTGGAAAACCCCCAGGCTGCAGGCCTTGCTAAAGAACTGCAAAGGTACTGGGACTACAGAGGTGTAGCCTGGGAATTGATAACAGTCAGCTCTGTATTCCTGGGGAACCCGGGTGCAGTATCCAGCCTGACTCATGAAAGACACTCCTCCCCAACCCAGCCTCTGCTTAAACCAAAACCCATCAGAGGAAAAAACTTGTAGAGAGCAATGAAGGGCATTGGGAGACACACCTAGACCCCTCCTGACAAGGGTGACAAGATTAAGACATCTCCATTAGCATACAGAATGAAGAACAGATACAACTCCCCTAGCCTCATCTGCATGAAAGATGGGACAGGGAGATATTTCAATTTGCATACAGAATGGAGAACAGAGAACCACACTGAACTCTGGGACCAGAAAAAGCAGGGGAGAACTGCATCATGGGAATTTCTGCTCTAGATGTTAATGAACGTACGCCTGCCCACACCCAGCTCAGCAGTTATCAGATCAATTCTAGTAATGAATCCTTGATTGATATCCAAAATACTGAGCAGCCTAGTTGCAGTGTGAGCTCCCTGGAAGAAAACACCACCCATAGCCAAGAGCAGTGATTTCCCTACACCCCCCCTGGGGGGTTGTACATCCTCCTTGAATTTTCCCAACACCTCCCCCAGTTTTGTGAACTAGTTACATGCCAAACCTGGTGTCTGAACTTTGCGACTTTGTCCTCACCCACAACTGTTTCACATTTGGGGACAATATATACCTTTAAGTCAGCAGCACTGCTATGGGTACCTGCATGGCCCCACAGTATGCCAACATCTTTACGGCTGACTTAGAACAACGCTTCCTTAGCTCTCATTCCCCTAATGCCCCTACTCTACACTGATGACATCTTCATCATCTGGACCCATGGAAAAGAAACCCTTGAGGAATTCCACCATGATTTCAACAATTTCCATCCCACCATCAACCTCAGTCTAGACCAATCCACACAAGCGGTCCATTTCCTTGACACTACTGTGCTAATAAGCAATGGTCACATAAACACCACTCTATACCAGAAACCTACTGACCACTATACTTACCTACATGCCTCCAGCTTGTATCCAGGACACACCACATGATCCACTGTCTTCAGCCAAGCTTTAAGGTACAACTGCATTTGCTCCAATCCCTCAGACAGAGACAAACACCTACAAGATCTCTACCAAACATTCTTAAAACTACAATACCCACCTGCTGAAGTGAAAAAACAGATTGACAGAGCCAGAAGAGTATCCAGAAGTCACCTACTACAAGACAGGCCCAACAAAGAAAATAACAACGCCACTAATCGTTACCTTCATCCCCCTACTAAAACCTCTCCAGCACATCATCAAAGATCTACAACCTATCCTGAAAGATGATCCCTCGCTCTCCCAGATCTTGGGAGACAGACCTGTCCTCGCTTACAGACAGCATCCCCAACCTGAAACAAATACTCACCAGCAACCATACATCACAGAACAAAAACACTAACCCAGGAACCCCTCCTTGCAAGAAAGTCCAATGCCAACTGTGTCCACATATCTATTCAAGTGACACCATCATAGGACCTAATCACATCAGCCACGCCATCAGGGGCTCGTTCATCTGCACATCTACCAATGTGAGATATGCCATCAAGTGCCAGCAATGGCCCTCTGCCATGTACATTGGCCAAACTGGATAGTCTCTATACAAAAGAATAAATGAACACAAATCTGACATCAGGAATCATAACATTCAAAAACCAGTAGAAGAACACTTCAACCTCTCTCCATTCAGTAACAGATTTAAAGGTGGCAATTTTGCAACAGAAAAGCTTCAAAAACAGACTCCAACGAGAAACTGCTGAACTTGAATTAATATGCAAACTAGATACAATCGACTTAGGCTTAAATAGACACTGGGAATGGCTGAGCCATTGCACACATTGAATCCATTTCCCCGTGTTCCTCACACCTTCTTGTCAAACTGTCTTAAATGGGTCATCTTGATTATCCCTACAAAAGTTTTTTTTTCTCCTGCTGATAATAGCTCATCTTAATTAATTAGCCTCTTAGAGTTGATTGGGCAACTCCCACCTTTTCATGTTCTTTATACGTATATATAGCTCCTCTGTATGTTCCATTCTATGCATCTGATGAAGTGGGCTGTAGCCCACGAAAGCTTATGCTCAAATAAATTTGTTAATCTCTAAGGTGCCACAAGTACTCCTGTTCTTTTTGCGGATACAGACTAACATGGCTGCTACTCTGAAACCTGCTAGTTCCTGTGTTATGTGAAGGATTAAATAACATTTCCTTATTCACTTTCTTCACACCAGTCAAGATTTTATAGACCTCTATCATATCCCCCCTTAGTCGTCTCTTTTCTAAGCTGAAAATTCCCAGTCATTTTAATCTCTCCTCCTGTTTCATACCCCTAATCATTTTAGTTGCCCATCTCTGTACCTTTTCCATTTCCAATATCTCTCTTTTGGGATGGGGTGACCAGATCTGCACATAGTATTCAAGGTGTACACATACCATGGATTTATATAGAGGCAATATGATATTTTCTGTCTTATTATCTATCCCTTCCTTAATGATTCCCAACATTCTGTTTGCCTTTTTGACTGCCACTGCACATTGAGTGGATGTTTTCAGAGAACTGTCCACAATGACTCCAAGATCTCTTTCTTGAGTGGTAACAGCTAATTCAGACTCCTTCATTCTGTATGTATAATTGAGATTGTTTTCCAATGTGCATTATTTTGCATTTATCAACATTGAATTTCATCTTCCATTTTGTTGCCCAGTCACCCAGTTTTGTGAGATCCTTTTGTAGCTCTTCGCAGTTTGCCTGGGACTTAACTATCTTGAATAGTTTTGTATCATCTGAAAATTTTGTCACCTCATTGTTTACCCATTTTTCCAGATCATTTATGAGTATGTTGAATAGTAATGGTCCCAGTACCAGCCCCTCAGGGATACCACTATTTATCTCTCTACATTCTGAAAACTGATAATTTATTCCTACCCTTTGTTTCCCATATTTTAACCAGTTACTGATCCATGAGAGGACTTCTCTCTTATCCCATGATGGCTTACTTTTCAAAAGTCAATTTAAATTAAATACATTTAAAAAAATTATATTGTTATGTGTTTTGGTGTAACTTGCATTATCCTTATGTTAAATTTGCATTATCCTAACAAAATATTTACTTTAGTCATATCTCTTTTATATATCTCATTGGCCCTGACACTGCCCCTGTAAATTCGAACACCCCCCCTAATTTCAATTCCTGGGGAAACTACTGGCCAAGAGTGATTAGCTCCTATTGTCTAGTCTAAAGAAAACCCTTGAGTCACCAGTTTACCTATAAACAAATCTAGTGTTTTCCCTTGAACTATTGTATTTTCTCTACAAAAATCCCTACTCACCCTCCAGTAAGTGTTCTGACGCTTAGATCCAAACTATGCATTGTTCCACTGGGACTCCATATTCTCCTGACAGATCATGCTGAGGACTCTGCCTGTCTCCTGCCCTCAGGACCCTGAGCTACCACCATCACCTGGGAACCCTGACCAATTCAAGCTTCAGGGAGCCATGAGATCCCCTTCTCTCTCTCTCTTTTTCTGTTTTCCTTTCTGTCTTCGGTATTAACCTTTAATAATGTAGGTTATGTTGGTTTAGCCTCCTTGTGTAGTTATCACTATTATTCAATAAATATTTTTTATGGTTAAGTTGGTTGCTTCTCTCTCTCCTGCTGAACTTTACTCTTTTGTGTTTTTAGCTTCCTCCATTCACTCTACAGCAACGCTACTTTTACCTAAGCTAAAGATCCCTGCAGCTCCCAAAATACTGTGGGGTTTGCTCATCAAGTAGGTGACTGCTGGTACAATTGTGATGTGAGAGTGGGGATAGGGACATGCTGAATCTGGGATGCACAAAGGTAACACCTTGAAAGTGCTGCTTGACCAGTCCATGGAGCCCAGCGACACCTAAGGAGATACTGCTTGAAAGTGCTGCTTCCTCCAGCCCAGCCAGTCCAGAGACATAGAAGGGGTCAGCTTGAGAGTATTGATTGACTGGGTCCGCTCAGACTTGCTCTGTTAATGTATGTGTGGGTGTGTGTGTGTTCATCCGGTTCTGGGGCTGGAGGAACCCAGCCCTGGGGAACCTAGGTCCTGCAGGATAGCTCCATTGGGAGGGGACTTGCAGAATGGAGAAGTAGAGCTCCATATGAAAACACAAGTGACACAAGCGGTACATTGATAGAATTACAGAACCCCTCCCACCCAGAAAAGTGACCCAAATAAATAAGCATATCCCAAAGTAACGGGAAAATCTGATAGAATAGACAGAGGCAGCAGGTCAAAACCCCCTTTGCCAGTAATGAGTGGTTTACAGATGGCAGTCTGTCCCAGTGAGCGGGGTCTAGATGATGACTGTCAGTAGCCACTGAGGCAAGATGGGGACAGAGGGTTGGAGTTCCCCTGGGAGGAGAGACCCAGATTGTGAGGTACTGCTAGGGGCAGCACCCCAGGGTAAGAGGCACCGAGGTCCAAGAGGGACATGACCAGCAGCAGGCAAGCCACCGGCCTGCAGAGGATGCTCTGGGCTGGAAGTGCTAATTCCCAAGAGGATCAGCAGGAGGCATCACGCCGGTGAGTCATCAATCTTGCTACGAAGAATACGTGATGTTAGATCCTCCCTTTCCACCACAAGGTGCAAATTTTGGGATTTTAGAGTCAAGGGCAGGAATGTGATCGGAAAAATGAAATTTCCTGTCTAATAATCCCCATCACCTGCACTTCACCCTCTGCTAATTACCTAGTACTAATCTGATTTACTAGAACCTCCAGCAGCATTTGCTCTTGCTGGTATTTCAGACACTGCAGGAGGAAGAGCTATTGATACGGTACAGATTAACTTCAAGAAAACAACATTCTCTCAGAGTCTCATCTGCAGGGCAGTGACGGCTTTTGGAAGAACTCCCAGATGTTAATACATACGTTACAAAGTGCTCTGCGATAACCAGGCAAATGATGAGAAAATGGCACAAGAAGTTGCATATCTCGAGAATAGCATCCCACGAGAGTTGGTAGATGGGGTAGGAAAGGAAGGAAATCGAACCTCCTCGAGAGCATTGAGACATACCTTTATCTTCCCACAGAACTGTTAGGTGCCTAAATACCTTTAAAAACCTGTCCCCTAGTCAAAGACATCTCCCAGGGCATTGACTGTAGCCAGGTCACTTGGAGCACGGGGCAGCGAGAGAGCCATACACAAAGTTACCCAGGAAAGAGAGAGGCAGTAAATTATGACCACACACTGACTGGAATGAAACCAGAAGGATACTCACACCAAATGAAGAAGGTTAGAAGGCCAAGGACAGAGATTACAGATGAGGTGACTACGTAGCCTGTCAGATCTACAGTCTGTGAGCAGCCTCTGTTTGTATGTATTTTTTTTAAAGAAAGAGAAAGTTACAGCTTGTCAGTAGCTTGCACATTTATTCAAAGAAATCATTGGGGAGTTAAAATGTAGGACATAAATTTGCATTTAAGCCAGACCTCTATAGGGCTAAGACATGTCTGTGGGAGGAGAGAACCAGAACATCTATATTTTATAATAATATATGAGATTCAAATGTGCTGCCCTGGGGACGTCCACTCCAGATCCTCGACTAGGACTTTTGAGTGACCAAAGTGAAAACCCTTCCTAGGTTTTCTGCTGAGCCAAGGGCATGGTGGGATGGGACTGTGGGGGTTAGAACAGTGCTGTGTGTGGATACTCATGCAGCACAGACACATTCAGCGTTCATGTGCACTGTGCCCATGTCTTGATAGAAATGGCTCCCGTGATGGGGGGTCACTACACCAGACTCTGCAGTAAGAACCACCCATGCAGACCTTCCGGCTCTCAGAGGTGAGGGTTTGTTCTCAGGGAAACATGCAGCGTAAACCTAGGTCACTAGAGGGTCTATTCTCACCTTGGAGCTGGGAGATTTTCTGGAGTAGGAGGCTGGCAAACAGGACCACTAATTTCACTGCTCCAGGGGCTGCTGAGTCCAGGATGATACGCTGCCCCGGGACAGGGAGGGAAACGTGTGAAGGCAGACACACAAATGTGTTATAAAAGTTCCTATATGAGGACATTTCTGCTATGTACAAGAGCATGATTCCAAGGAGTGCCTCATGCAGTAAGCGGGTCAGATCATGGGGCTTTGCGTTCTATTACAAACCAGAGTTATGGAAAGAAACGGTCAGGAAGTTTGGGAATCAAATCTCTTCTAGTGGCAGCTGATATTTTAAAAAGGCAGTGCAAATTCAACAGCTAAGCAGACAGACAAGCCATCCTACAGCCCTGCTGGTCATCATCAAGCTGCTGAGTTCCACCTGATTATAACTTCAGTCTCTCACTGATCCCTTCCGCATAGCTAGTGTTATCTCACCCCTCACTGCAGTAAAGTGACCGATACATCCAATATGCTAACTCATGACCCAGAGGTTTCAGAAGCGAATCCCACGTCTTTTAATGCTGCCCTCTCCTCGGCCCATATTTCCACCTTTTCAAGTCATGTGTTTGGGGCAGGGCAGGTTAAGAGTTAGATGTTGGATAGGCCTTGCAGTGAATGTGAAGGGAATGGGCTGCAGAGTGAGTGCATGTCAATATTAGTACCAGAAAAAGCCCCCTATACAGCCCTTTCCTCTAACTTAGTGAGGCCTGTCAGGGTCTTTCCTCAATCCAATTTAGGAAATAAATCAGTTCACCACCTGTCCCCCAGTAGCTGAATCATACATAGAATGACTCACATGGTTTGATCTTAAATCCACTGAGCTTTGCAGGCTGATACACCAACGTTGCTGATATCAGGGCCGTTACTTTTATCACATACACAAGCAAACTCTCAAGCACTATGAAGGCAGCAGAGAGACCTGGGAGAATTAAACCAGAATTAGAGAGACTGATCTGGTTAATTTGGCTTAGTGAAGGTGAATGTCAGTGAGAGATCATTATTGGGTGTGGGCACTATACAGATGGGACTACAGTCTGGCCTCAGTTACATCAGTGGCACCCCATTGAGGTCAGCGAAGTCAATGGGGTGCAGGGGTGTAGCAGATGGAAGAATTTGGCTCCCGGGCTGGAGATGACGTTTATAGTGGGGATACAATTGCACCTGTGGACTGGAAAAGTGACTGGCAAAGGGATAGTGCTTAGTGCTGCAGACTGAGGCATTAACAGCTTAAAGGAGGTTTCAATTTCTTCCCAAGAGGTAACACTGGGCTGAATTCACTATAAACCAAAACCTTCAGTCAACATATAGATCATACCCGTATTATACATCAGCTACCCCTGCTGCTCCCTCTTCTCCCATCCTAAGCTACTCTGCAACATCTACAAGATGTGCCTGTTTCCTGCTCAGCTGTGGCAACCAGTATCTACGATCTTGGATACACACCAGTTCTCAAGACCTTGCTGCTAAAAGAGTGTTACTTCCATGACCTTGTCTCGGCAGACTGGATTGTGTGGGGCCATTTTGGTGCCCAGTTCTCATTGCATAGGAAGATTAAAGCTTTCCTTCATTTTTCACACTACCTATTTCTCAGTCAGCCAGTTCTGGCACTCATGCATGTCTCTGGAAGGTTTCTGAAATACGGTGTAATATCCTAGCATTTGTCACCCTGCTGACCCCGGCCACCTCATCAGGCCACTACCTAGGTCAGCCAGTGAAACTGACAACAGGATGGCTGAGTGCACATGCACCCGAAGGTCCACCCCAGCCAGTCCTGCCACATGTAGCTGCACTACCCTCCTTGCCCTGAAATGAAGCCTTCCTGTGAGCCACCATATCTGCCACCTGTATGAGTCCTCCACCATCCCCAAATGCCCAAAGCCTCTAGTGAATGCCTCTTTGAAAGCTCACCAAATCACTGTTGGCACCACCTTTCCTTCCTCTTGCATGCTACAAGGCTTGTCTACACTTGCAAGTTTTGTCACCAAAATCTGGCTTTTGGCAACAAAACAGCGATAGCGTACACACTGCAAGGTCACTTTTTTCGAAACCCTCCCCCTAGTTTTGGTGACAAAAAGCTTCCACCCCGAGAGAGACTTTTGTCTTTTCCCCGCCTTTTATTGTCGACAAACAGCCAGTGTAGACACCACAGGTTTTTCTCAAATTTTATTGGCCTCTAGAAAGTATCCCACAATTCCCCTGCTGCTGCTCTGGTCAGTGTTTTGAACTCCACTGCCCAGCAGCCAACCCGCTCCTCCCCCTTGCATGGACTTTTAACTCTCATTTCCTGTTTGCTGGCTTCCCAGAGGAGCTTCTCAGGTGAGCATGGCTGGCTATCGCCCCAAACACGCTCCCGCTTGGACCACCGCTGAGTTGTTGGATCTGATCAGTATAGGGGGAGAGGAGTCTGTTCAGTTGCAGCATAGGAATTGGGACACATATGGGAAAATTTCTCAAGGCTTGTGCGATAAGGGCTGTGACTGGGAGATGCAGCATTGCAGAGCGAAGATAAAGAAGCTGAGGCAGGCATACCATAAGGTGGGGGAGGCAAACCATTGCTCCGGTGGTGCACCTATGACCTGCTGCTTTTTTAAGGAGCTGAATGCTATCCTCAGTGGTGACCCCACCTCCATTGCCAATAGCCCCATGGATACTTCACATGCTGCTGAAAGAGGGGGTAACCCTGAGGCTGAAATTATGGATGAAGAAGTAGAGCTAGAAGAGGCTGTGGTGCTCCCAGAGAGGTCGCCTGGTGGGGCATGCAGCCAGGAACTTTTCTCCACTCCAGAAGTGCTCATCGGGGAGCAGGAAGCAGATGAGATTCCGGGTGAGTTGCTGTGGCTTGTGTAGGGAATCGAAAAGTGGGAGGCAGGTACTGTGTAGCTAATCTGTAGGGCCAAGCAGGGTATCTATGGACATTGATTGAGACCTGCAGGAAATCCTCCAGAGAGAGGCTCTGGAAAGTTTCCAAGAGGTACTTGTTAATCCTCTGCCGCAGATTCCAAGGGATTGCAGCCTTGTTAGGTCCCCCATTATAGGAAACTGTATCATGCCATTTAGCAATCACTGAAGCTGGGACCACAGCAGCACATAGCTGAACTGCATATACACCGGGGTGAAAGTTGCAAGCATTCCGAAGCTGAGCCTTGGTTTCCCTAGTCACCCTCATTGGCGAGATGTCAGCCAGCAGGTTGGCTGCCTGTGAAAAATTATGGGATAATTTTAGAATGATTTCCCTGTCTGTACACACAACCGCCTTCCCCCATTCTGAAACTCACCATGATTGAGGTGCTCACAGAGTTGTGTGCCTGCCTAGAGTCTCAGATAAAAAGTGATTTCTACTAGCAAAATGCCCTTTTTACTAACACATCACCCCCCCCCCCCCGCCGTGAAGAGATGTTCCGCAAGGTGCTGCAGCGCGATGAGAAACAGACCAGAGAATGCAAAGAGTGCTGGGAAGCTGAAAGGCAAGACAGAAAAGAGAATGCTGCTTTTGCTAGGCAAGCGATAGAGCAGATGATAAAAGTTATGGAGGATCAGACAGAGATGCTCAAGTCTTTGATACAGCTGCAGACTGAGCAGATCCGCGTTCGAGTGTCTCTGCAGCAGATGCACAATTCTTTGCCAACCCCACGCCCCTCTATGCCCTCACATTCCTTTCACTCCACAACACTCCTGAGTTTCCCCATCACTCCTCCCCTTCTCACAGCTTGCATGATGATAGCTGGAGCTACACACAGTTGTGAGGTTTTACCCTTTTTAACAATAAATAAAGGCTAAGGTATTTAATGGCACAGCATTTTTATTCTGTGTTCTACAAAAACGTATAGCAATCAATTCACTCTCAGGAACAGGCTTCTAAAGCATTGTGTTGCACGGATCTTGGGCCCCAAAACTGTAATGAATGCAACAGGGAAGCAACTCCAAAGCAGACGTGTTAGTGCCCCTCATTGTCAAAGTGGTTCCTCAAAGCCTCTCTAATGTTAATAGCAGCCCTCTGGGCTCCTCTGACAGCCCTAGCATCTGGCTGTTCAAACTGTGCAGCCAAGCGCTCTGCCTCAATGCTCCACACATGAGCAAACATTTCACCCTTAGATTCACACAGATTATTCAAAGTGAAGCATGTGGCTATGACCACAGAAATATTATCCTTGGTAAGGTCTAGCCTGCCATTTAAACACCTCCAGTGAGCTTTCAAACGGCCAAAGGCACATTCGACTACCACGTGGCACCTGTTCAGCCTGCTGTTAAAATGTTCCCTGCTGATGTCCAGGTGCTCTGTGTAAGGTTTCATGAGTCAGGGCAGTAAGGGGTAAGCTGGATCTCCCAGGATTACTATGGGCATTTCCTCATCCCCCACTGTGAACTTGTGGCCTGGAAAGAAAGTCCCTGCCTGCAGCTTTCTGTACAGGACACTGTTCCTAAAGATGCATGCACCTTTCCAGACCAGCCTGCACTGATGTCCGAGAAACGCCCCTGGTGATCCACAAGCGCCTGCAACACCACAGAGAAGTATCCCTTCCTATTGATGTATTCAGATGCAAAGTGGTTTGGTACTAAAATTGGAATGCATATGCCATCAATCACCCCACCACAGTTAGGGAAACCCATCTCTGCAAAGCCATCCACTAGGTCATGCACATTTCCCAGAGTCTTGGTCCTAGGCATCAGGATGAGATTTATTGCCCTGCTCACTTGGACTTTCCTACTCCAAATTTATTGGCGACTGACTGATAGCAGTCTGGATTTGCCAGCTTCCAGACAGCGATTGCAAACACTTCTCTACCGGAAGGGCAGCTCTCATTCTGGTGTCCTTGCGCCGCAGGTCGGAGGCTAGTTCAGCACATAGCTCCATGAAGGTTGCGTTATGCATCCTAAAGTTCAGTACCCACTGGTTGTCATCCCACACTTGCATGACAATGCGATCCCACCCATCAGTGCTTGTTTCCCTAGCCCAAAAGTGACGCTCTACTGTATGCAGCTGCTCTGTGAATGCACAAAGCACTGATAAGTTGCTGCCGTTCACATCACACTCGGGTGCCTGCAATTCATCCTCTGTTAACTTTGCGAGTAACTGTGCTGCCATGCACAATGTCCTCACAACAGCTAACAGCGTATAGGAGAGAAATATGGGATCCATCTTCTCTCATTGTAGATGCTGGCGCGCGCGCTACAAAAGAAGGACAGTTGGAAAAACGGCACAAAAGGAAGCCAGAAACCATTGGAGGGGTGAGACACAAAGCAGTGCATGACGGTACATTTTGCACACATCAGGATGCGCCGCGCTCCATTTACACATTCCCACAACACCTAGTGACGGATAGTGTCACCAGGCACTGTGGAATACATACCCACAGTCCATTGCTCTCAGTGTCGACAAAGGTGCCCTGAATGTGGACATGATCTGTCGACAGAGGAAGCAAATGTAGATACACTTTGGCGACTTTGCTTTTGTCGATTTTTCCTTTTCAACATTAATCAACAAAACTTGCCAGTGTAGACAAGCCCACAGTTGTCCTGGTTTTTCACTGAGGGCCAGATCCTCAGCTGGAGTAAATCTGTGTAGTTCCACTGGCTTCACTGGAACTATGTCGATTTACACTAGCTCCAGATGTGACTCTGAATCTGGTCACCCTCCCTTTGATTAACTGTAGGTTTCTTCTCTCTTCGTAGATTAATTCAATTCACCTCATTCATCTCCTCACAATCAGAAGTAGACACATTTGTTAGTATCAGAGCCAGGGAGACTCTACCTTCCTCCTGCACCCAGAAGATAGTGGCAGCGAACAGCAAGACGGAAGAGACACACACAAGCCCCTGAAGGAATATGCTCATCCATCTCCAGGTCTCCCCCTCTAGGAAAACAATAGACAACATAAGAACATAAGAACGGCTGTACGGGGTCAGATCAAAGGTCCATCTAGCCCAGAATCTGTCTACCTACAGTGGCCAATGCCAGGTGCCCCAGAAGGAGTGAACCTAACAGGCAATGATCAAGTGATCTCTCTCCTGCCATCCATCTCCATCCTCTGACGAACAGAGGCTAGGGACATCATTCTTTACCCATCCTGGCTAATAGCCATTTATGGACTTCACCACCATCAATGTATCCAGTTGTCTTTTAAACACTGTTATAGTCCTAGCCTTCACAACCTCCTCAGGTAAGGAGTTCCACAAGCTGATTGTGCGCTGCATGAAGAAGAACTTCCTTTTATTTGTTTTAAACCTGCTGCCTTTTAATTTCATTTGGTGACCCCTAGTTCTTGTATTATGGGAATAAGTAAATAACTTTTCCTGATCCACTTTCTCCACATCACTCATGATTTTATATACCTGTATCATATCCCCACTTAGTCTCCTCTTTTCCGAGCGGAGGAGTCCTAGCCTCTTTAATCTTTTCTCATATGGGACCCTCTCCAAACCCCTAATCATTTTAGTTGCCCTTTTCTGAACCTTTTCTAGTGCTAGAATATCTTTTTTGAGGTGAGGAGACCACATCTGTACACAGTATTCAAGATGTGGGTGTACCATGGATTTACATAAGGGCAATAATATATTCTCAGTCTTATTCTCTATTCCCTTTTTAATGATTCCTAACATCCTGTTTGCTTTTTTGACCGCTTCTGCACATTGTGTGGACATCTTCAGAGAACTATCCACGATAACTCCAGGATCCTTTTCCTGACTCATTGTAGCTAAATTAGCCCCCATCATATTGTATGTATAGCTGGGGTTATTTTTTCCAATGTGCATTACTTTACATTTATCCACATTAAATTTCATTTGCCATTTTGTTGCCCAGTCACTTAGTTTTGTGAGATCTTTTTGAAGTTCTTCACAATTTGCTTTGGTCTTAACTATCTTGAGTAGTTTAGTATCATCTGCAAACTTTGCCACCTCATTGTTCACCCCTTTCTCCAGATCATTTATGAATAAATTGAATAGGATTGGTCCTAGGACTGACCCTTGGAGAACACCACTAGTTATCCCTCTCCATTCTGAGAATTTACCATTAATTCCTACCCTTTGTTCCCGGTCTTTTAACCAGTTCTCAATCCATGAAAGGACCTTCTCTTTTATCCCATGACAGCTTAATTTATGTAAGAACCTTTGGTGAGGGACCTTGTCAAAGGCTTTCTGGAAATCTAAGTAAACTATGTCCACTGGATCCCCCTTGTCCACATGTTTGTTGACCCCTTCAAAGAACTCTAATAGATTAGTAAGACATGATTTCCCTTTACAGAAACCATGTTGACTATTGCTCAACAGTTTGTTTTTCTGTGTGTCTGACAATTTTATTCTTAACTATTGTTTCGACTAATTTGCCCGGTACTGACGTTAGACTTACCGGTCTGTAATTGCCGGGATCACCTCTAGAGCCCTTTTTAAATATTGACGTTACATTAGCTAACTTCCAGTCATTGGGTACCAAAGCTGATTTAAAGGACAGGTTACAAATCCTAGTTAATAGTTCCACAACTTCACCTTTGAGTTCTTTCAGAACTCTTGGATGAATGCCATCTGGTCGCGGTGACTTGTTAATGTTGAGTTTATCAATTAATTCCAAAACCTCCTCTAGTGACACTTCAATCTGTGACAGTTCCTCAGATTTATCACCTACAAAAGCCAGCTCAGGTTTGGGAATCTCCCTAACATCCTCAGCCGTGAAGACTGAAGCAAAGAATCCATTTAGTTTCTCCGCAATGACTTTATCGTCTTTAAGCGCTCCTTTTGTATTTTGATAGTCAAAGGGCCCTACTGGTTGTTTAGCAGGCTCCCTGCTTCTGATGTACTTAAAAAACATTTTGTTATTACCTTTGGAGTTTTTGGCTAGCCATTCTTCAGACTCCTCTTTGGCTTTTCTTATTACACCCTTGCGCTTAAGTTGGCAGTGTTTATGCTCCTTTTTATTTGCCTCACAAGGATTTGACTTCCACTTTTTAAAGGAAGTCTTTTTATCTTTCATTGCTTCTTTTACATGCTTGTTAAGCCATGGTGGCTCTTTTTTAGTTCTTTTACTGTGTTTCTTAATTTGGCGTATATATTGAAGTTGGGCCTCTATTATGGTGTCTTTAAAAAGCGCTCATGCAGTTTGCAGGGATTTCACTTTAGTCACTGTACCTTTTAACTTTTGTTTAACTAACCCCCTCATTTGTATAGTTCCCACTTTTGAAATTAAATGCCACAGTTTTGGGCTGTTGAGATGTTCTTCCCACCACAGGGACGTTGAATGCTATTGTATTATGGTCACTATTTCCAAGCGATCCTGCTATAATTACCTCTTGGACCTCTTGGACCAGCTCCTGCGCTCCACTCAGGATTAAATCTAGAGTTGCCTATCCCCCTGTGTGTTCCAACCAACAGTGAGTGCCCAGAGCTGCATGAGATCTCAGGCTCCGCGGATTCTGTTTGCAAGGGGTGATACAAACTTATTCTCAGCTTTGGTTTGCCTGAGGTTTATTCCCCCTGAGCTTCAAACCCCCAAAACTCAAAGCAAAACTTAGCCAAAGCCACAAAGATTTGTCTAGTTTCAGGTGAAAACATGAGAAACTACCTGGCCTCCTCCTGAACCAGACAACAATGAAGGTTTGTTCCAAACTCAGCCAAGGTTCAGAAACCTGGCCCAAATGTTGGGTTTCTAACAGAACCTGCAATCCACGGGAAACCTGTCAATTTCATGTTTTGTTATGAAAATTTCACACAGCTCTAAAGTTTCTCCACAAAAAGCAGACTAGGAAGATTCAAAGGGGTGAACAGACAAGCTTCAGTACCAATTGTTAACACTGCAACATTTCCAGCCTCCTACCGCAATAGTTAAAAGACAGGGATGATGCAAACGTATTCCCAGCTTTGGTTTGCCTGAGGTTTATTCCCCTTGAGCTTCAATCAAACCCCCAAAACTCAAGAGTTAACACTGCAAGGCTTCCAGCCTCCCACCGCAATAGTTAAAAGTCAGGCACACACTGAAGATCTATCCATTCAGTTGTGGGACTTCACCCTGGTTACCCAGGCCTTTCTCACACTCACACTGCATTACCCTAATAGGCTCTGTATAGGTGGGAGTGGGGGAGGGGGTGGCTGCACTTAGAACAACCTTGGGTGTGTCTACACTGTAGTCACAGGGTATGACTGCAACTCAAACAGGACGTGACTGCAACTTTAAAGTAGCTAGCTCGGATCCTGGAACAGTGAAGCCATACCAATACACACTTCAGCTATAAAAGCCTGTACACAACTCTGGATAATTACTCCTGGGCTGGCCCACACTGAAGCACAGTGCTGCGGCTTCACTGCTGCTGCTACCTGAGTGATTAAGGCTAGCTTGTGTATGTCTACAGGGGCCGCAACCACACCTTGCAGGTGCAGAACGCATCTGTTCGCTTGCTTAGCGGTGCTCCGGTTCAGGAGCACTTTGCACCCACTGCATATCCTGGGTGTCATTCACAGAATCAGTTTTCACCTGTAAAGCCCTACATGGTTAGAACCCTGTCAGCCTCAGACAGCAGTTCTCTCCGTCCTTTCTCAGCAGCTGGCAGCTTCTTGGCTTAAAAGAGACAGGACTGGTGCCCAGAGTGTTTTCAGTACAGAGCTGCCAACTCCGTCCTTGGTCAGACAGAGCTTGAGTTTGTTGATTAAACAGGCAGACTGCAAGGCATAGCTATTCTCCATTGCTTTTACAGATGGGATGAGGTGTGGGTAGGTGGGTTAGAGAGTGTGTTGGTTGGGATATGGGAGTGGAGTCTGGACAGGCAAGGATAAGTTAGTTATTATCATTGTCATGATGCTCCTATTACCCCTCTGGTGTTTACGTCAGTGACGAAGCTCCTCCACTCCTGTCTGTTTCTGGCAAGTCTTTCAATGGTTATTTAAATTAGTAAGTGTTAGTTACTTATTAATTAAGGTTTATTTTTTGATGTGAGTATTTGCTCTAAGTTGCATGCTCCCGTAGTGTGGGACACGGCACATTCTATACCAGAACAAACAGAGGCTGTGCAACTGGTACAGTGAACAATAATCCATTAAGCATCGTTGTCAGGAGTGAGAGTGGAAGAATCTGGTCCCAAATGGTGGGAATGTTTAGGAATCAAGACCGAACATGGTTTGAAGAGTTCAATCCTGTTTGTTATGCTGAGGAGTGGAGCTGGGATCTGCAGTTGCTGTTTAGAACTGGGTAAAGTTCCCCAGGATTTCCACACAGGGTTGATCAGAACCGACCTTGCTACACTGGAGAGACCCTTATCTTGGCCCTGACCCAAAGCCTATTGAAGTTGGTGGAAAGGCTTACTGATTTCAGTGGCCTTTGAATCAGGCCCATGCCCAAACATCTACATTGCAATGTTAGAGCCCTGCAGCCCGAGCCCAAGGCAGCTGACCCAGGCCAGCTGCGTCATGCTGTGGGCCTTGTATTGCAGTGTAAACATATCATGGGAGGCTAAAGGGAAAGCAATCGGCCAATGCTGCCTGCCATTATCTGATTTGATCTTAAGCAAAGAAGAGAAGAGGGTTTCATTTTGTGTACAACAGACACTAAGAGCCACAGGCACATAAGATACTTACTGATTCTTTGCTTTCCTGACCAGCAGCACAAGACAAAGAAGCCCATCCCAGAGACCAGAGCAATCACCACAGCAACAGTAGACATTTTCAAAGCATGTTCTAGCGGAGGCGAGATACCTGGTACGTGGAGAAAATAAATCCCAGTCATATGGGGAAGCAGAAGAGAAATAATCAACCAACAGAACAGAACAGAGAGGCTGTGGGAGATTGGGAGCTGCTGAGAAAGCTGTTGGGAGCCAGGATGTTTTCTGCTTGAGGATGTGCATGAGAGGATTGCTACCCCCTGCCAGTGATGGCACCTGGTCCCAAAGATGAACCCTTCTAGCTGGGATCTAACCTCTTCTACAGAGCTGCACTGATAGCAGGATGAAGCGAGATCATTACTGTGTTCATTCAAGTAACCGTACTCAAATAGCACATCAACAGGTAGGAGAGTTCTGGGTGCTACACTGTTCACCTTTGACCTGATTCAACATCTACCAACCACTGGGAAACTACAAACTCGGTCCTTAAACTGCTGTCTAGTGGCCAAAGTAGAAGAGTATTCAGACAGGCTCTATATCAGTGGTGTGCAACCATCCTGATAATCTGATTGCGGGCTGCAAGACATTTTGCTGACTTTGGCCATCCGCAGGCACGGCCTCCCGCCGCTCCCACTGTCCATAGTTCACTATTCCTGGTGAATGGGAGCTACAGGCAAACCGCAGTCACTGGGAGCTGCGGGGGCCTGTGCCTGCGGATGGTCAACGTTAGTAAAATGTCTCGCGGCCCACAATCAGATGACCTTGATGGGCCGCAAGCAGCACGCGGGCCACAGGTTGCACACCGCTGCTCTATATCTTAGTGTGTAACAGCTATTATGAAACAGGGCAGCTACAGAATTACCCACGATAAACTGAAGCCCAGGAGTACAGTAATTCATTACTTACCGACAATGATCAAGTTCAGCAAGGATTCCTGCCAGCTGATCTCATTGCTGACTTTGCAGGAATAGGAGCCACAGTCTGATTTCCCCCCTTCCTTGATGTGCAAGACGCTGTGATTTTCAGAAGAAACATAACATCGTTCCTGAGAGAGAGGGCCTCCTTCCTTCTCCCAGTGAATGTTCTCCACTGTTCCCTTCAGCACGTTGCAGAATAACTCAATTAGTGAACCTGCCAGGCTAGAATTGCTCCATATCTGAGGCTGGGACACAGGCCCTGAAAAATATGCAACACTCGTATAGCACCAGTCTTAACAAGACATGTGCTCCTTTTCTGGAGTTACAGGGGTTAGGTCTCAGGATCACACTTGAGGTAAACTGAGCAGGGACAGGTCCCTGCCAGAGTGAGCACTGGGGAGTTTGGACTGGGTGGAAGTTCAGCACTCAGGAGAAGGGGTTAGGTTGTTATTGGGCTAAAGTCAAATAAAATTTGTCATTGTTTATAATAAAATAGTAAAGCAGTAAATGAATACAGAACTAGCTATTCACCAAAATCCATTTCCTTTTTTAAAAAATCCAAAACACTGCTACCCTGTGGAACTCACTGCATCCAGATATCAGGCCATGAGCTTAGTAAGACTCGCAAAAGGATTAGACATTTACATTAACAATGAGAATATTCCTGGTGATATTAGATAGTCTTAAAAAAATGTTTTTTAAAAAGAAGGAATTTGAATACTCATGGCCACAGGTTAGACAGCCACTAACTGAAGAGGTTAGGAAGAAAATTCTTCTATGAGCAGGGTATTCCATAACTGTTCAATAAGGAGTTTCTTGCAATTCCTCTGAAAGAGCCAGTATTGGCCACTGTCAGAGACAGGATACTGGACTAGATGGGTTCCTGGTCTGACCTGATATGGGGATTCCTATGTTCCCAACATTATTGCTATGCAATTTCTCTTGTACAACATCTATGGAGAGATAATAGTCCTGAAAAAAAAAAACTTCCTGAGGTGGACGGAAGGGGGACATGTTTCTGGGAGCTACTTGCAGTAAGAGCCGCCTGGATCCTGCATCCCTGAGTCCCCCTTGTGTCCCAATCCCCTGCCACAGCCCTGATCCCACTCCCCTTCTCTGAACCCCTCAATCCCAGTCCAGAGCCCCCTCTTGTACCCCAAACCCCTCATCCCCAGCCCCACCCCAGAGCCTGCATCCCCAGCCAGAGCCCTCACTCCCCATGCTCCAACAGCCTGCCCCATCCCTGATCCTCCTTCCACCCTCTGAACCCATTAGTCCCAACCTGGAGTCTCCTCCTGCACCCCAAACCCCTCATCCACAGAGCCCTCACTCATACCACACCCCAACCTGGAGCCCCTCCCGCACCCTGAACTCATTTCTGGCCCCATCCCAGAGCCAGCACCCACAGGCGGAGCCCTCACCCCCTCCCACAACCCTACCCCAATTTCATGAGCATTCATAGCCAGCCATACAATTTCCATACCCCAATGTGGCCCTCAGGCCAAAAAGTTTTGCCCATCATTGATACAGAGGATAAGCATCTATAAAGGAAATCTCGCTATATTGACCCCCTGCCATGAATATCTACTGTGCACAGACAAAACAAAAAAATAAAGCATGGAAGCACAACACTCACGGTGAGCTTTTGTTTAGAGGGCAATATGCTGAGTTTCTGTATCCTTGGGTGAGATCTATCCAGGGTTTTCTACAAATACATTTTTTCCCTCCCTCAGCTCCATTCTAACTGCTACTCTGTGCTTAGAGAGTTGGCCATTAACGAGTGTAGGCATTCAACCCTGGAGCATTACTAACAATAGGTGTCATTCAGATGTTCCCTGTGTAGCATGCTGAACAGTCACCCCCAAGTGATTTCCCCTATAAGGGACATCAAAGCTGTTCTGTGCATGGACAGCAAGGGGCATGGTGCCAACAGAGTGGAGAGCAGTTTCACAGAGCACATTCAGACTGAACACAGCACCTCACTGACGCATCAAGTCTCCATCATTCTGAGGGTTCAGAGCCTCTTCCATATACACACACGTTTCCCAGTGCAGGGTCAGATACACCGTTCCCCATTCTGGGGCTTGCAGATCTCCCTGACATTTCCCAGTGCATCCATCAGCATCCCCTGTCTGGCTCCTTTGTGGCTTGCTGAAAATCCCCCTCCATTATGACTATTCCCATTCACACCCTGGATTGAACTTTTCCTTCTAATGTACTGATCTGTAAACATTGGAAGAGTAAGACCATCTACTCAGCATCTCTCACTTACTGAGAACTTTCAGAAGGGTTCTCCTGGCTTCACTCTCGATCAGATTGATACTGGCTTTGTAGACCCCGCTGTCTGTCTATTGTAGGTTTTCCAGCCATTAGCTGAATAGAAAACAACTCTGTATCCACAGGGCACATGGATAATTGGCTCCCATGACTCCACACGGTACTGCACAATGAAGTGTGATGTGGTGCCATTTCAATATTCCCACTGGATGAAGTTGATGTCTTTTATGTTGTCTGGTGCAGACAGAAGCACTGAGCATCCCACGGCTGCAGCTTTTCTTTCTAGAGGTCTTGCTGCATCTGAAGTGAACTGGAAAACCAGCAGCAGCACTAGCCAGACAGGGAAGAGAAGTGAAAAAGCAGAAAAAAAAAGAGAAAGTCATAATACAAAGTACAAAGGGCATTTTCCATACCAGGTCATTCAAAGGTTTATACCATCCTCATCACTATAGCACCAGATCACCTTCCAGAAGTGCATTGCTGAAGAGGACAAACATTTGTCAAGAGTTTTTCACCCTTACTTCTTTTTCCTCTTGAGGACAATTATCTGAGGGTTTTATAGTTGTTTATTTTTAATATTATGCCTGTTGTGCTAGGTGTGTTAGTGAAAGCAAGGTCAAAGAACCATGCCTGGCACTTGGAATGGAAAGTGAGGACATTTGAGTCAAGTCTTAGATCCTGTGGGAGTTCATTCTACAGACTTGTATTGCCCCTGTGAAACCTCCATCTCCTGCATAGGCAAGTTTTACCCTTGCAGTGGACAAAGGCATTATGGAGGTTTTATACATTTGTAGCGGGGTGGTCACCCGCTTCTGGCCTGAAAGGGTTAAAACCAGCCCTGGGAGAGGGCTGTGGCAGGGGAAAAGCTAGGCTGATTGGGGGAAGCAGCCTCAGATGGGGGCCAGGCTCCAATCAGGTTCCAGCTGGCCCTATAAAGGCCAGTGAAGCCAGGAGCTGACACAGTCTCTCTCTGGCTGTAGAGGGAGATGGACCTGGTTGCTGGGGAGCTGAATAAGGCACCTGAACTGGAGCAGGGCTGGGGGAAGGCCCAGGGAGCTGGGGCGCTCTGGCCTGGAAATCCCTCAGGCTGTGGCCTAGTACAAGGTCAAATAGGTACTGAGGTTGCAGAGGACAGACCAAGGCTAGGCCAAGGCAGCAGGTCCAAACCCGTCCTTGCCTGTGAGGAGTGGCTTATACTGCAGTCTGCTCCAGGGAGCTGGGCTGGTTGGTGACTGGCAGTAGCCTATGACTCAGGTGAGGTGGGGATTGGGGGGGGTGGGGGCTCCCAGGGGAGGGGAGACCCAGTGGGATTGTAGGGTACTGCAGGGGCAGCACCCTGGGCTGAAAAGGGCACTGGGGTCCAAGAGGGACTCAGGAAGGACATCAGCCTGCAGAGGGCACTTTAGGGTCAAAGAGCTAATTCCCAGGATGACTCACAGGAGGCGCTGCAGCGGTGAGTCCTGCCCTATTACAGCCTTAAATAGCATACTGTAAGCAGAGCTATGCTGCTTATATTTTAAACAAGGGGAAAAACCCACCAACAGTTTGTGATGAAACTTCATGCCCTGGAGTGAGGACAAAGAATATACTGATGTGTTTGTCCATTGAAACAAGTATGCTATCTCATAGCCAAGAAGGGGGGCATCATTTCTTGGAAAACAAATATCTGTGAAACTGTGCTTTGTGGGAAATGTTTAGAACTTGCTCCTGAAAACTATCCTGAGTATGGGGACAGTATCAGACAGATGGTGATAGCATCACAATTCAGGTGAATAGGGCTGCACAATCTTTCAAGGACATTATCTGAAAATGCCTTAAGATAATTGTTCTGCAGAACATTTTTTATGAACTATTCTGCAACACATCATAGTTGGCTATTTTATTTCCATTTTTTATGCAGTTCAGGGCCCAGGATTTGGGGGGAAAAAACAACAAGAAGAACAGGCTACTTACCAAAATACCTAAATATTTTGACTTATTTGAATGTTTCATTTTCCTCATCTGTAAAATGGGGGTGAAAGGACTTAACTTCCCCCACACAGTTGCTGTTAGTGTTCATTAGTTCTGTCTGAACAGTGATTGGAAATATTATGGAGCACTAGCAACCCCATATTTAATGCTGAGCAGAGCTTTCTGTTTCAGAGCCAATTTTTCAAAGTTTCTTTAAGATTGCAATGCCTGCCAGGACCAGAGGTAGCATTAGTGGTGAAAGTATGGAGTCATTTGGCCCAGGGATTCTCCAGACACACTCCTCTCCTGACCCCAAAACACAGATGAGCAGCTTTTAATATCCAAAGTACTCAAAAATTCACCCGCAGGGGGAGATTGTCTTGGATAGTTATGCCACAAGAAGAGTTGAGCAGACCGAAGGAAATTTGAGGTCATTTGGTCTAATCGTTCCTGAAATACTGCCTCCTCTTCCAAGAAAGTGGGCTGTTTCTGAAAAGTTTCAGAGTTTTATAACTTTTTTGCACAGTCAGGGAAAACAAAAAAAGAAAATAAAAGGGGCCATGATCCTCATATAACATTGCAGAACTGCCTGAGCTGAGCTATTCAGTGGTAGTAAGGCAAAAGGAGGAGGGGGAATTGCAAAGGCATATTTATGGTGGTTCTATGCTGCTGCATCCTAGATCAACATCCTGCTTATGATGGTGCAAATTTTGGTCCACTTATGGAATGAAGCAGAAGAATTTTTCATTCTACAGGAACTCCTGACAGACAGGTTTCTGGGCAAGACAAACCCCCCATGCCCCACAGCCTGTAGCTTACTAGTCACCTCTAATAATTAATCTTCTCATCTGTCACCAACAATGAAACAGTTCCACGGCACACAGTGATGGTTTGCTACGACAGACCTGGAAGAACTGTTCTCTTTTCCAGCCACAGATCTCCAGCAAGTTCACATTAGCCAATGCCACCACAGCCTGAAAAAACTGTAAGATCATCACTAGTAATCTACCTCGCTGGCCTTCCCCTCATACCCTTCCCCCTCTGCCACACACCAAGCTAATGAATCAAAACCAGTTGACATCAAGAGGTCCCTGGATCACAGTGATTAATGACTGGAAAAAACTGCCAGGAAGTGACAGTTTCTCCATCTCTTAAATTCTTCAGCTCAGGACAGGATGCCCTTCTGGAAGATCTGCTTTAGCCAAACATAAGTATTTGGGCTCAGTGCAGCAGTAATGAGGTGAAATTCTTTGGCCTGTGTTATAGAGGATGATATAACAATCCCTTCTGGCCTTAATCTGTAAAGCCATGGGACGCACCCGAACAAGTTTTACCACCACACGTGAGAGTGAAGTACCAGTGTGGGTACAGCAACTCAAGTGTTATTTTGCAGTGTGTCTGCTCTCATTCAGGCTTGGCTAACTTGAGAGAAGTAATTTTGAGTATCAATAAGTCAAGTTAACTTTGCAATGAAGACATAGCCTTGGTGGCTAAGGGGGGACTAGTTCTTCAACCCAAAGAGCATGAGTGTGAGGAAGTTCAGCGTCTCACGAGTGTATCACCAATGCATTCTACCTGTCTGCCCTGGTGGACAGCACTGTGTGTGGGCTATGATGTCATGTATAGTGGTCTGGGGCTGGGCTGATATGGGAGGGACCTGCTGGCACATTAAAGATGACAACATAGAGGGAGGTGCAAGAATCCTGGACAGGACAATTCTTACTGTTGGGCAGTACTCAACATAATGGACGGGGTCTGTGCCAAGTACAGAGAACAGATATGGCCAATGCGTGCCACAAGTCCACAGTGTGGAGATTGAGAGAGTGAGGAAAACACTCACTGAGATGAATGGGCAGGTCACAGTTCTCAGGCATATCGTTTCAGGCTGTATTCTACTCCATAGGGTATTCTGTGAGCTTCTATGCTGTAGCTGGGTGTGCAGAGCCTGCTATTCCTACCTCAGATGTGGCAAAGGGACTCTGGGGATTCTTTACTGCCCCCAGCCGGTAGATGTGCTCCTCACAGCCCCTCAGCTAAAATCTTCCCTTCTCCTCATGTTCCCTGCAGTCTTACCACATGCATGGAGAAAGCAGAGCTGATAGCTGAGGGGTGATGCAGTGTGCCCAGGGAGCCTTCTTGTAGTCCCCACGATTGCTCCATAAATACATACCCCACCCTCACTTTAAAAAAAGGGAAAATCACTGCTAAAAAAAGTAGCTACCGAGTTAAGGTTGCCTAATGCTGTCTGGTGTACTTTAGCCCATGAAGGTGGCTAAAGATAACCCTCTGAAAATCAGGTATTACAAAGTTAAGGTAATGTCTTCCACACACAACCTCATCCACCCATTCCTGTCAAACACCATAGGACGCCAACCTTCCTGAGCTTTTAGAGCAGGGATTCTCTACTTTTTTTCTTTCCGAGGCCCACCCAACATGCTATAAAAACTCCACGGCCAAAACTGTGCCACAACTGTTTTTCTGCATATCCAGTAGATTAAAAGCCATGGCCAGCATTAGTGGGTAAAAGCGGAGCAATTACCCAGGCACAACGCCACAGGGAGCCCCGCAAAGCTAAGATGCTCAGGCTTTGGCTTCAGCCTCACACAGCGGGTCTTGGACTTCCTGCCCTGGGCCCCAGCAACTTTAACAACAGCCGTGCTCTCTGGTTTATTTTGGCAGACCACTGAAACCTGCTTGCGGATCCCCTAGGACCTTGAACCCCTGGTTGAGAACTATGATTTGGAGGACAACCAGGAAGTGTACAGGAAGCCTTAGGCCTTATCTTGACTAGGAAAATGGTTGAGCTGTTGAGGTCAGTCTTAGTGAACACAAATCACGTAAGTGTGACTAAACTTAACCACATTTCCTAGGCAAGACACACTCCCCTAAAGACTTTGTAGGTGTTAACACCCTTTCATTCTGTTCTAAGGAATCCCTCTAGCACATCACCTCAGTTAGCCTGACTGAACCTTATGGTCCCCAGCAGTGTGTGCCAACACACTGTTAGTAGTCCCAAGAGCAATAGTGCAGCCTGGAGACAGAGGCTGCATGGGAGTGTATGAATGCTAGAGCAAATGTGACATTCTGGTAGGCAGTGAGGTTGTTATGCTGGGACGATGGGGAGGCCAGCAGTTAGGATGTAGTCAAGTACTCTTACTTTCCCTTCTCTTCTAACCATCCTTAGTGGCATGCCAGCTTCTGAAGGTGGCAATGAGAGCCATCCTGCAAGTACTTTGCTGAGCAATAACAGCAGACACAGCTCTGATAAGCGTGATGAAGTGGAGCTGTGCTGAGTGCATGAAGACTGCTTATTACATTCTCCTCAGGGACAGTTAAAGCTGTTGTTGTTGGTGGTTGTTGGTGTAATTTTACATAAACTGCGTATTTGTAGGTGTGCAGAGGTTTAAGTTTAGCCACCCTCCATGTTCTAGAAGATTAAGCAACCCTAACTCTCTGTTTTAAGTTTTGTTAGTGAATTATTAACTCACACAGATGTCATCTAGGAGCCCACCTTCTGTTTAACATGGTCTGTTGTTACATGGGGAAACAAGGATTCAAAACATCCTCCCATAGGCTTACAAGGAATAACCTCTAGAAATTAATAGGGCCCTCTGCATAAGGGAAAAAATGACACCAACCAATCATCCATCATTACAAATCCCTGCTCACCTCTATTTTAGCTGCTTTTATGTTAATATATTAGTTACATTCTGCCTACATCAGTCTCCTTGTCATTCACCTGGAGGTTTACACTCTACCTTAAAAACAAAAACAAAAAAAAAAGGTTACTCACCTTTCTGTAACTGTTGTTCTTCAAGATGTGTTGCACAAATCAATTCCAGTTAGATGTGTGCATGCGCTGCATTCATGGATGTCGGAAAACTTTTCCCTACCAGCTACCCGTCAGGCCAGCTGTGGAGCCCCCTGGAGCGGTGCCAATATGGTGCTCTATAGATAACCCTGCTGGCCCGACCCCTCTTCAGTTCCTTCTTGCCGACTACTCTGACAGAGGGGAAGGTGTGTGTGGGGGGAATGGAATCGATATGAGCAACACATCTCGAAGAACAGTTACAGAAAGGTGAGTAACCGTTTTTCCTTCTTCGAGTGCTTGCTCATATTAGTTCCAGTTAGGTGACTCCCAAGCCTTACCTTGGAGGTGGGGTCAGAGTCAAGGTACTGCAGACTGAAGAATCACCCTGCTGAAGGCCGCATCATCACAAGATTGGTGGACAATGGTGTAGTGCGACGTGAAGGTGTGCACCGAGGCCCATGTGGCAGCTCTGCAGATTCCCTAGAGGGAAACGTTTGCCAGAAAAGCTACTGACTATGCCTGAGCTCTCGTGGAATGAGCTGTGACAGCAGGCCAAGGGACATTTGCCAGATTGTAGCAGGTATGGATACATGCAGTGATCCATGAAGATACCCACTGGGAAGAGATCGGTGCATCTTTCATCCGTTTCACGATGAACAACTGGGTAGTCTTGCAGAATGGCTTTGTGCGGTCTATATAGAAGGCGAGCGCTCTTCTAACATCCAGTGAATGCAGTCACTGTTCTTGAAGGTCAGTGTGCGGTTTTGAGTAGAATACCAGTAGGAAAATGTCCTGGCTCACATGGAAACGGGATACCACTTTTGGTAAGAAAGCTGGGTGAGGTCTCAGCTGAACTTTATCCTTATGAAAGATAGGATAAGGCAGTTCACACATGAGAGTCTGTAGTTCAGAAACCCTACATGCTGAAGTAATGACCACTAAGAAGGCGACCTTCCCAGAAAGGTAGAGAAGTGAGCAGGACACCAGCAGCTCAAAAGAAGGGCCCATGAGGCAGGAAAGGGCTAAGTTAAGGTCCCAGATCAGCATGGGTGGCTTCACTGGGGCATGGATTTTTTCCAAGCCTTTCAGCAAGCGCCCCACAATGGTGTGCAAACACTGAGCGCCTGGCCGCCCCTGGTAGAATGCCAAAATGGCTGCGAGATGAACCTGAAGGGAGCCAAAAGCTAGATGTTGGTCCTTCAAGTGCATCAGGTAGTCCAGAATGCACGGAGTTGAAGCTTGGAGTGGGGACACCTGCCACTGAGCACACCAGATGGAAAACCTTTTCCATTTAGTTTCATAAGTAAGTCTGGTAGAAGGCTTGCAGCTTTCCAGGAGCACCTGCCTTACCGAGTCCAAACATGAACGCTCTGCCTGGTTCAATCACGGATCCTCCAGGCCATGAGGTGGAGTGACTGAAGGTCCGGGTGTAGGAGATGACCGTGGTTCTGTGAGATGAGGTCGGGACTGAGAGGTAGACGTAGTGGAGCCCATATCGACAGATTCAACAGGACGGGGTACCAGCACTGGTGGGGCTAAACAGGAGCCACCATTATAACGTCTACCTTGTCCAGGCGGACCTTGAGGAGCACCTTGTGGATAAGCAGAAATGATGGGAAGGCGTAAAGTAGTTGGCTAGACCACGTAATCACGAAGGCATCTGCAATCAAGCCCGGGCTGTGACCTCGGAAGGAGCAGAAGACTGGGCATTTCCTGTTGGTCCACAAAGCGAACAGGTCGATTCGGGAAAACCCCCAGCTGCGGAAGACAAAGTGAATGATGTCCAGACGAATCAACCATTTGCGCGGAAGGAAGTGTCTGCTCAAGCTGTCTGCCAGTATGTTCTGAACACCAGGCAGATATGAAGCTTAAAGAACAATGGAGTGGGCTACACAGAATTCCCACAGAAGAATGGCTTCTTGGCAGAGTGGAGATGACCGGCCTCTGCCTGGGTTGTTCAGATAAAACATGGCCGTGGTGTTGTCCGTCAGGACTGCTACACAACAGTCTTGTAAGTGGGGAAGGAATGCTTGGCACGCAAGACAGATTGCCCTGAGTTCCTTTATATTGATATGTAGGGTTAGCTTGTTTTCCTGCCATAAGCCCTGCATTGTCAGGCTCCCAAGGTGAACCCCTCATCCCAGTGCAGATGCATCTGAAACCAGGGTCAGGGTGCGTTGAGGGGGATGAAAAGGGACCCTCGTACCAACCATATGGGGATACAGCCACCAGCACAGGGAGTCAAGTGTGTGGCTTCGGACCATGATCACCATATCCAGGTTGTTGTGGCCCGGTCAATATACAGATGCCAACCACGTCCGTAGAGGCCTGAGTCTTAGGCCTGGTCTACACTAGCCTGTTATTTTGGAATTAATCAAGTTATTCTGAAAAAAATAAAAAAGATTCCGTCCACTTTTTTTTCAATTTAAAGGGCTCTTTAATTCGATTTCTGTACTCTTGCTTGGCAAGTGGAGTAGCGCTTAAATCAAGATCGCAGTCCCAGGTTAAAGGTATTGTGGATGCAATTCCATGTTATTGGCCTCGAGGAGCTATCCCAGGATATTCCCTTGTGACCGCTCTGGACAACACTCTCAACTCCAATGCACTAGCCAGGTGGGCAGGAAAAGCCCCAGGAACTTTTGAATTTCATTTCCTTTTGGTCACCAGCAGTACAGGTGACCATCAGCACAGTCCACCATCACAGGCAACCATGCAGAGTCCACCATCTCAACAGATCATGCAGTTCTGGATTCGCAGATGAGCTCCAGCATGGTCTGAATGGGAGGTACTGGATCTCATTGCATGCTGGGGAGAGGAGTCTGTTATGGCAGAACTACGTTCCGAAAACAGGAATGCAAATATGTACTGTGATAGACCCAGGCCAGCTGGGAACAGCAGAGTAGTAGAAGGGAGATATACTGGCCACTGGAGAAGCAGGTGTCTGTTCCCTGAGTGACCAGAGCAAGGGCTGCTCCAGGCTATTAAGAACACCTGACTCCAATTAATCGGCTAAGAGTCAGGTGAGGGTGTTAAGCACCTGACTCTAATTAAGGCCCCTCTGATGCTATAAAAGGGCTTATTCCAGTCAGGCCAGAGAGAGCCAGAGGAGAGAAAGTTCGTGCGAGGCACAAGGAGCAAGAGGCGTGCAAGAAGTTGAGAGTGAGCAGACATACTGCTGAAGGGCTGAGAAGTACAAGATTATCAGATATCAGGAGGAAATTAGTTAGGGAAGTGGATTGGTCTGAAGAACTTGTGGATCTAAAGGTGGAGGAGGCCTGGAATTACTTCAAATCAAAGTTGCAGAAACTATCAGAGGCCTGCATCCCAAGAAAGGGGGAAAAATCATAGGCAGGAGTTGTAGACCAAGCTGCATGAGCAAGCATCTCAGAGAGGTGATTAAGAAAAAGCAGAAAGCCTACAAAGAGTGGAAGATGGGAGGGATTAGCAAGGAAAGCTACCTTATTGAGGTCAGAACATATAGGGATAAAGTGAGAAAGGCCAAAAGCCATGTAGAGTTGGACCTTGCAAAGGGAATTAAAACCAATAATAAAAGGTTCTATAGCCATATAAATAAGAAGAAAACAAAGAAAGAAGAAGTGGGACCACTAAACACTGAGGATGGAATGGAGGTTAAGGATAATCTAGGCATGGCCCAATATCTAAACAAATACTTGGCCTCAGTCTTTAATGAGGCTAATGAGGAGTTTAGGGATAATGGTAGGATGACAAATGGGAATGAGGATATGGAGGTAGATATTACCACATCCGAGGTAGAAGCCAAATTCGAACAGCTTAATGGGACAAAATCAGAGGGCCCAGATAATCTTTATCCAGGAATATTAAAGGAACTGGTACATGAAATTTCAAGTCCATTAGCAAGAATTTTTAATGAATTGGTAAACTCAGGGGTTGTACCGTACGACTGGAGAATTGCTAACATAGTTCCTATTTTTAAGAAAGGGAAAAAAAGTGATTTGAGTAACTATAGTTACTGTTAGTTTGACATCTGTAGTATGTAAGGTCTTGGAAAAAATTTTGAAGGAGAAAGTAGTTAAGGACATTGAGGTCAATGGTAATTGGGACAAATTACAACATGGTTTTACAAAAGGTAAATCGTGCCAAACCAACCTGATCTCCTTCTTTGAGAAGGTAACAGATTATTTAGACAAAGGAAACGCAGTGGATCTAATTTACCTCGATTTCAGTAAGGCATTAGATACGGTTCCACATGGGGAATTATTAGTTAAATTGGAAAAGATGGGGATCAATATGAAAATTGAAAGGTGGATAAGGAACTGGTTAAAGGGGAGACTACAACGGGTTGTACTGAAAGGTGAACTGTCAGGCTGGAAGGAGGTTACTAGTGGAGTTCCTCAGGGATCGGTTTTGGGACCAATCTTATTTAATCTTTTTATTACTGACCTTGGCACAAAAAGTGGGAATGTGCTAATAAAGTTTGCGGATGACACAAAGCTGGGAGGTATTGCTAACACAGAGAAGGACCGGGATATCATACAGGAAGATCTGGATGACCTTGTAAACTGGAATAATAGTCACAGGATGAAATTTAATAGTGAAAAATGCAAGGTCATGCATTTAGAGATTAATAACAAGAATTTTAGTTATAAATTGGGGACACATCAGTTGGAAGTAACAGAGGAGGAGAAGAACCTCGGAGTATTGGTTGATCACAGGATGACTATGAGCTGCCAAGGTGATATGGCCGTTAAAAAAGTGAATGTGGTTTTAGGATGCATCAGGTGAGGTATTTCCAGGAAAGATAAGGAGGTGTTAGTACTGTTATACAAGGCATTGGTGAGATCACATCTGGAATACTGTATGCAGGTCTGATCTCCCATGTTTAAGAAGGATGAATTGAAACTGGAACAGGTACGAGAAGGGCTACTAGGATGATCCGAGGAATGGAAAACCTATCTTTTGAAAGGAGACTCAAAGAGCTTGGCTTGTTTAGCCTAACCAAAAGAAGGTTGAGGGGGGATATGATTGCTCTTTATAAATATATCAGAGGGATAAATATTAGGGAGGGAGAGGAATTATTTAAGCTTAGTACCAATGTGGACACAAGAACAAATGGGTATAAACTGGACACTAGGAAGTTTAGACTTGAAATTAGACGAAGGTTTCTAACCATTAGAGGAGTGAAGTTCTGGAACAGCCTTCCAAGGGGAGTAGTGGGGGCAAAAGACATATCTGACTTCAAGACTAAGCTTGATAAGTTTATGGAAGGGAAGGTATGATGGGATAGCCTAATTTTGGCATTTAATTTGGCAATTGATCTTTGATTATGAGCAAGTAAGTATGCCCAGTGGTCTATGATGCGATGATAGATGGGGTGAGAGCTGAGTTACTACAGAGAATTCTTTCCTGGGTGCTGGCTGATGAGTCTTGCCCACATGCTCAGGGTTTAACTGACTGCCATATTTGGGATCAGGAAGGAATTTTCCTCCAGGGCAGATTGGCAGAGGCCCTGGAGGTTTTTCGCCTTCCTCTGCAGCATGGGGCACAGGTCACTTGCTGGAGGGTTATCTGCAGCTTGAGGTCTTCAAACCACAATTTGAGGACTTCAGTAACTCAGACATAGGTAAGGGGTCTGTTACAGGAGTGGGTGGGTGAGATTCTGTGGCCTGCATTGTGCAGGAGGTCAGACTAGATCAGGGGTCAGCAACCTTTCAGAAGTAGTGTGCCGAGTCTTCATTTATTCACTCTAATTTAAGGTTTCGCTTGCCAGCAATACATTAACATTTTTAGAAGGTCTCTTTCTATAAGTCTATAATATATAACTAACCTTTTGTTGTATGTAAAGTAAATAAGGTTTTTAAAATACTTAAGAAGCTTCATTAAAATTAGATTAAAATGCAGAGCCCCTTGGACCGGGGGCCAGGACCCAGACAGTGTGAGTGCCACTGAAAATCAGCTTGTGTGCTGCCTTCGGCACGCGTGCCATAGGTTGCCTACCCCTGGACTAGATGATCATAATGGTCCCTTCTGACCTTAAAGTCTACGAGTCCGGTGGTGAGGACAAAGAAGGTTTTGGGAGGAGGCCATGGGGAAGTAGCCCAGGGAGTTGTAGCTGTCGTGCAACTGTACCAGGAGGCACTCTAGGCAGCTGCAATCCAAAGGGCCCTAGGCTGGAACCCAGAGTAGAGGATGGGCCCGGTTTCACCCCCAAACCTCCCAACTCCTGATCAAACACAGGAGGAATTGACCTGGACTGTGGCTTCTACAGAGGGGAAGGTCTCTGGGCTGTTTCCTGACCCACAGTGTGAATCTGTGAGGCGAGCAAATATGCCAATAAGTGCAGGACCCACCAAGGTAAAGGAGGAACTTTGTCACAGTATGCTAAAGTCTCCAGGGCCATGACGGAAAGAGGCTACTCCGGGGACACAGAGCAGTGTCGTGCAAAAATCAAGGAACTCAGGCAAGCGTACCAAAAAGCCAGGGAGGCAAATGAGCGCTCTGGGTCACAGCCCCATACATTCCACTTTTACCAGGAGCTCCATGCAATTGGGGGGGTGATGCCAGCACTACCCCACCGCTCTTCATGGACACTTGAAAGGGGGGAATTGGACAGAGCGAGGAGGAAGAGACATTGGAGGATGAAGACGATGACGACAGTGCACAGGTGGCAAGCAGGGAATCTGTTTTCCCCCCCCAGCCAGGAACCAATCCTAATGCTGGATCCAATAGCCTCCCCTCACTCCCAAGGCGGGCTCCTGTTCCATGACCCTGGAGAAGGTACTTCTGGTAAGTGAGAGTCTGATTGGAGCCACACAGTGGGAGGTGGGGAATAGAACCCAGCCATGCTGGGTTGTTCGCATTTAGTGTAGAGGGCTCATCCCTGCTCTGAGCCTCATCGGAGCCACATGGTGGGTGCAGGGGATGGAGTGAGGATGGGGGATGTTGTGTGTAGTGATCATCCCAGAAAGCCCGCAGGCCCTCCTTTTATATGACAAACCCACCAGGCATTCCTTGCTGTGGGAAAGGGGGCCCAGCAGTTTGAAAGCATTGAAATGAATGTAGAAGAAGCATAACCCCGTGTGCCTCTAGGGGCTGCCTGCAAGATGAATTCTGTTGCCCAGCCATGTGTGATGGCTTACTCATACCAAAGTGTCCGCTTTGTTCTCTGCAGTGTATTTTTTAAAAATGCTACCCTCCCTTTTTCTCCTCCCACAGGTGCAAATGTTTCAACACAGCCACTATCTACTCTATCCCAGAGGCTGGTCCAGATTAGAAGGTGGAAAAAACAAACTCAGGACGACATGTTCGCCGTGCTCATACAGTCGTCCCACACTGATAGGGCCCAGTTGAATGCATGAAGGCAAACAATTGCGGAGTCCCGTAAAGCATTACAGCAACATGAAGAGAGGAGGGAGGATCGTGATGAGAGCAGGCAGGATGCTATGGTCAAGCTCATGGGGGGGAGGGGAAACTGACATGTTCCGCTGTATGGAGGATCTAATGCAGGAAAGGCAGCAAGACCACAGACTTATGCTGCAGTCCCTGTATAATCAAACTCCCTCCTTCCCAAGTTCCATAGCCTCCTCACCAGATGCCCAAGAACATGAAGGGGGAAGGCTATGGGGACTCACACACTCAACCCCAGAGGATCGCCCAAGTACCAGAAAGCTGGCATATGCAAACTTTTTTAGTTTCTGGACTTGTTTTTCCTTCCTCCTTCACCCCCCGCAACTCAGTCCTCCCCCCCCGTCTATCTTCTAATTTCTCTCAAAGCTTTGTGCATCAAATAAAGAACAGTTTTTAAACAATTTTGACTTTATTTCCTTTCATATATATAGGGTGCTGGTAATTTCAAGAGAAACAAGCACAACTGTCACACCGTACCCTGGCCAGTCATGAAACTGGCTTTCAAAGCTTCTCTGATGCACAGCGCGCCCTGCTGTGCTCTTCTAATCACCGTGTTGTGTGGCTGTGCGAAATTGGCCGCCAGGCGAGTTGCCTTAACCTACAACCCTGCCATAAAAGTCTCTCCCTTACTCTCACAGACATTGTGGAGCACACAACAAGCAGCAATTACAATTGGAATACGGGTTGTGGTGAGATCTAACAGTCAGTAAACTGTGCCAGTGCCCTTTCAAACGTCCAAAAGCACATTCTACCACCATTCTGCACTTGCTCAGCCTATAGTTGAACTGCTCCTTACTACTGTCCAGGGTGGCTGTGTATGGCTTCATGTGCCATGGCATTAAGAGGTAGGCTGGGTACTCGAGGATAACTGTAGGTATTTCAACATCCCCAACAGTAATCTTCTGGTCTGAGAAGTAAGTCCCTTCCTGCAGCTGTTCAAACAGACCAGAATTCCTGGTCATGCACCTTTCCGACCATCCCACATTGATGTCTGTAAAACGTCCCTTGTGATCCACCAGTGCTTGCAGCACCATGGAAAAGTACCCCTTGCAGTTTATGTACTGGCTGCTATGGTGTGCCGGGACCAAGATGGGGATATGTGTTCCATCTATCACCCCACCGCAGGTAGGGATCCCAGCGCATTAAAGCCATCCACAGTGGTCTGCACATTTCTCAAAGTCACTACCCTTGATAGCAAGCTGGTCAATGATTGCGTTGGCTACTTGCAGCACAGCAACCCCTACAGTAGATTTGCCCACTTCAAACTGATTTCCCGACTGACCGGTAGCTGTCTGGCGTTGCAAGCTTCCACAGTGCTATGGCTACTCACTTCTCAACTGTGAGGGCTGCTCTCATTTTGGTGTCTTTGCATTTCAGGGTAGGGGACAGCAAGTCACAAAGTTTCATGAAAGTGGCCCTATGCATACGAAAGTTTCGCAGCCACTGGGAATCATTCCAAACCCGCAACATTATGCGGTCTCACCAGTCTATGCTTGTTTCCCAGGCCCAGAATCGGCATTCCATGGCATGAACCTGACCCAATGCCACCATGATCTCCCAATCGCCACATGCTGTGCATCTAGGAATGTCTGTGTCCATGTCCTCATCAGTATAGTAATCGCGCTGTCATAGCATCCTCACTTGGTTTTGCAGGTACTTAACATACTGCTGGAAAATGCGCAAGGTATTTACAATGGTCAAAACTGCAGCAGAGATCTGAGTGGGCTCCATGTTTGCCGCGCAATGGCGCCTGCACAGATAATCCTTGAAAAAGGGCGCAAAATGAGCTGTTAGGTTCAAGATGGCCGATAAAAGGCAGTAAATGGTTGTCTTCTGTAGCTTCCATGGGAGCCCAGGACAGCTTCTGTTGCTTTCTCCAGATTGACTGTGTGGGTCTGTTCACGATGGCCGAGAAATAGCAGGGAATTGTTGCCTTCTGTAGTGAAGGGTTAAAATACATGTGCATTTTATATAACAGCCACTCCATTGGTATATGAATTGTGCCAGCTCTTTCTCAGACCCAAAGTCCAGAGTTTGGTCAAGAGACCAGAGGCCTAGCAAATAGTGATTAGCTAAGAGAAAGCTGGGGTAAACAGATAATCTTGTTTTTGCTAAAATAAGCCTGGTCAGCAAATTGCCAGGTGTTGGAGCTAAGAACTAAATAATTGTGTCTTATTCAAAGCTGAAAATTGAACAAAGGATCCCTGTTCCTATTGTGTCAGTCTCTTCTGTAGGGAACGTTCTTTCCACAAATCCCACCTTGAGTTTATGAAAAGTTGGCACATATCAGTATAAGATATGGCATCCTTCCACCTCCCTTCCCAGCGACCAATGCCTGCCTTAAGACATAAAGGAGACAATATGTATTGTCATATACTTTCACTGTTTCTTTGCTTTAACCCTTAGGAATGCACCTGTTGGACAATCAAAGGAGTTGCTCCATTCCTATGGACCCCAAATCAGAATTCAACATATCTATTTTATACTAATAACATTTTATCAAAGTATTAATTAAATGTTAACTTGCTAACTTGAGACCCTGGGCGGAGACATTATGTGACCTGTTAACCATTGGCTAATATGCTATCTTGTCTTGCTGCAAAACCTACCCGGGGTGTGGAACTGCCTAGCTCGTCACTTTCCCCTGCCCATAGAAAGTCTATATATTCTATTGTAATCAATTGATTGACAGTGTCTCTAAGCCTAATAACCAAGGTGACACTCCGCCAGCACTGTGTGTAATAAACTCCTATGCTTTGCCTCTACACAGTGTGGATTTATGTCCTTCAGTTTGGGGGCTCATCCAGGATTCAAGTTTGTGAGCTGATTGAGGATCTGAAACTGAAATCCAAAAGAGGTGAGTATGTTTACTTTACCACCTCATTAGGCCAGGGATAGAAGTCTCTAATCCCCTTTCAGACACATCTTGTTTCCTTTTTTAATTTGTGTGAAGGACCTTAGACACGTGTAGTCCAAGCAGAGGGGTTGAATAAGGGTACCACTTGGGAGGGAAGACTTGTGCAAGACAGTCATGTACTGTTTAAACAACTAAGGGGTGTGCTATGGAGGACTTGGATAACCCACCAGCAAGCAATTGGCCATGAGTTAAGCCCAGGATTGGCTGGGTACGCAAGCAGTGGGCAGTGCAAACTGGTGGTCCATTTCTTCATTGCACGTAACATTGCAAGTCCTAGGGGAGTGCCCAGCCCCCGGCATGTTATGTACATGCTTTCGAATAGCACAAAGTCTCCAACCAATAAGTCCGGCATGTGTGTGTAACTGAAGACACGCGAGGTATTAAAAAGGTGGGGAGATGTTCTCATAAAATTCAAGGCTGTGGAGAGTTGAGACTGTAGCATAAAAAAAGGGGCTGACAGGTATTTGGGGAGTGGGGGGGGGGGGAAGAGACATAATTTCCCCTCAAGGTGAGCAACCAAGGTGACTAAAAACCCATGGCATCAAAAGGAGAGGCAATAATCAGGCCTCAAGAGTACTTGGAATATAAACATGTCAAAACTCGGCAGGAAGCAGCTAAAAAAGCAAACTACTCTGCAGCCAGACCAGAGGCAGATCTGGTTACTTGGTGGAATCATCAGAAAAGTGACAAAACAGACAAAGCAGTAATAGTTATATTGGATATTCTTAACATAAAGGAGAAAAAATTGCAACATTACGATCTCAAAACCAGGCTCTGAAAGATAAGAGCCTGTGCTCCAAAATATGTAACTGTTTGGAAATTGGAAAAGATCCCAGAGCAAAAGAATCACCATGCCTGGGACACACCTCCAGACTGGGAAGGGGGAGAGCACACTCCTGGCATTTGCCAGCCAACTGCTCCACCAATTAACTATCTGTGGGAAAACTCAGCAGCACAAAGCAAAGGGGAGGAATCCGAACCCTCTTCATACATTTCTTCGCATGACAGGCCAAATTTGAGCACCCACAGAGATAATAAAGGAGCACCACAAGGATTAATTGCCCCAGCGGAGCAAGTACAGCGTACCGCTCCAATCAAAACACAGCTAAGGAGGTTCAGAAATGTTAATGCAGTGGGTAAACCAGTAAGGGGACTTAGAACAGAAACTACTGAAATCTACAAAAAGAACAGGAGTACTTGTGGTACCTTAGAGACTAATAAATTTATTTCAGCATAATCTTTCATGGGCTACAGCTCACTTCTTCTGATGCAACAAATTTATTTCAGCATAAGCTGTAGCCCACGAAAGCTTATGCTGAAATAAATTTGTTAGTCTCTAAGGTGCCACAAGTACTCCTGTTCTTTTTGCGGATACAGACTAACACGGCTGAAATCTACCGTCCCTTCACCCCCCAGGGAAAACAGGCACTACTGTCTGATTTACCTGAACTCAAGCATGATAACAAGAATACTGAGATCTGGGACAAGCTGGATGGCCTGACTGAAATACATGGCCTCCATAGGAAGGATGTTCACATCCTGGTCAAGTGCAAGTGCCCCAGGGATGTGTGGGAGAACCTAGATAATAAATGGAAGACAGGGTGCTGGGATGAAGATCATAACCCCAACCCAGCGGGAGGGGATCAGGCTGAAGAACCAGCCGGAATCTCAAACCCAGACGCAGGCACTGTACCAGAATTCAGGAATGCACTATCTGTTGTTCTAGGAGCCCAGACCAATAACTGGGGGGCTCTGCAGTCTGTGGTTCAGCAGAAGGGGGAGTCTGTTATGTCCTATGCCAGGGGTAGACAATCTATGGCACACGTGCCAAAGGCGGCATGTGAGCTGATTTTCAGTGACACTCACACTGCTCGGGTCCTGGCCACCAGTCTGGGGGGCTCTGCATTTTAATTTAATTTAAAATGAAGTTTCTTGAACATTTTAAAAAACTTATTTACTTTACAAACAACAATAGTTCAGGTATATATTATAGACTTATAGAAAGAGATCCTCTAAAAATGTTAAAATGTATTACTGGCACCAAAACCCTTAAATTAAAGTGAATAAATGAAGACCTGGCACACCACTTCTGAAAGGCTGCCAACCCCTGTCCTATGCAATCCGAGCTTATTCAGGTCTGGAGAATATAACATCCCCAGACCATGATGTATTCCTTCAGATTCTAAAGAAAGGGCTGTCTGCAGATCACCAAGCCGTCCTGGCATTAGGCATCGCAGTGGGAGAGACATACTCTGCAGTAATGAAATGGGCCACAGAAGTAGAAAACAGAAAAAAGAGGAAGGTAGCAGCAACCACACCCTCAGAGGAAATTGTAGCAGTTCATGCAGTCAGAATCACTACCTGCTTCACTTGCAATAAGCCTAGACATCTGGCACATGACCGTAAAAATAAAAATAAAATCAAAACATGCAGTAATTGTAAAAGGAGCTCGGGGAAGTAATCAGCCCCAGAGCTAGCTGCATTGAATGGGCCGAAGGGTCCAAACAGGAAAGATCATCTCAAAATATAGCCATGATTGCCGGAAATAGGATAATAATACTAGAGTGTGTTTGTGTGGGGGGAGGGAGTCCAGTAGAAACCCTGTGTTCCCTTCACCCTGAAGTGTGGGCAACAGATAAACAAGATTGTGGGCTAGTAAACATAAAGCCTATATCTGTAGAAGGACCAACTAACAAAGCCCACAGGCAGTATCAAATTAAACCGGAAGCCTTAAAGGCAGTTAAAGATATAGTCACTAATTCGGAATCTAGGGGGGTGATTAGAAAAACCACCTCCACAACTAACTCCCCAATTTGGCCCGATAGGAAGCTAGATGGGACCTGGAAGTTAACTATAGATTACACCCACCTTAACCGGGTGACTCCAAAGGCACATCCTATTGTGGCAAGCCCTGCCACTATTCTTAATTTGCTAACACCAGGACACTCAGTTCAGTCCTGGATGTAGCTAATGGATTTTGGAATATTCCCCTTGCAAAAGAGAGTCAGGAGAAATTTGCATTTACAGTAGGAGACTGGCAGTACACTTGGACCTGAGTACCTCAGGGGTTCCATAATTCTCCCTCCATCTTCCACAGGGCAATGGCAGAAGTAATAGCAGGAGTGCCTTTGGAAGGGGATACTGTGATACTGCTGTATGTAGATGATTTGCTAATTGCTAGTTCAAATGAAAAGGACAATTTAAAAACCCTAAACAGACTATTTATGTATCTTCGCAAGGCAGGATTTAAATTAAGCCCAAAGAAAGCTCAAACTTGCTGTGGTTGCAATTTATACCTAAGGCATAATATATCACAGGGAGAAAAAGTATCAGAGGGGTAGCCGTGTTAGTCTGGATCTGTAAAAGCAGCAAAGAATCCTGTGGCACCTTATAGACTAACAGACGTTTTGGAGCAGTAGGACAATGATCCTGGACAATGATCCCACACTTTCACAGGCCTCAACTGCTAGAACAGGGCCTCATCCTCCCTGATTGAACTACCTCATTATCTCTAGCTTGCCTGCATATATATACCTGCCCCTGGAAATTTCCACTACATGCGTCTGACAAAGTGGGTATTCACCCATGAAAGCTCATGCTCCAAAACGTCCGTTAGTCTACAAGGTGCCACAGGATTCTTTGCTGCTTTTACAGGGAGAAAAGGCACTCACAGTAGACCGAAAGCAGGAGATTAGAGCATTAAAGAAACCACGGACAGTTAAGGAAATCCGGAAGCGTGAGCAGAGTTTGCGGCGGAAGCTGTGCGGCTCTGTTCACAATGGCTGAGAAATGGTGGGGAATGGTTAGATGAAAGAGTAGATCAAAAGAAGAGAGAGGACATTCAAAGTGGATTCAACATACCAGGAGACAGGTGGTGCACCATGCTGAACTGTCTGCTGGAAGCATGGCGTCTGCCGTACTTTTCGTGGAGGGAGGAGCGAGTGATGGCACACATCAAGAAAAACCTGCCTCATCATGCACTGGGAGCTTAACCCACAATTCCAACTGGCAGCAGAGACTGCAGGGGAACTGTGGCATAGCTACCACAGTGCAAGGATCCGCCATTTGATGCTAGCCTCGGTACTGTGAACACACTCCACCGAATTCATGTGCTTCAGTGGGGACACAACATCAAATATATGAACTTGATTCTGGAAATGTGAATAAAATAACTTTGAATTAATTTTGTACTGTAGAAATGGCATGTTGCATCATGTACGTGCAGGATGCTATGTGACCCAGCAACTTGAGACACTGCCTCGCTGTGGTGCTGGTAAACCTGCAAATGTTGGGACTATGTACGCCAGAGCCACATGTCAGGCCTCTGGGAGGAAAGCCTGTGCTTGGTTTGGATCAAGGACTGCCCCAATCAACTCTATTGTCTGGGTTGGGGAGAGGACAGACTTGCTGATGTTCAGCATGATGTCCAAGTGATTGAACACATCCGTGACCATTTGCACCTGAGATTGAACTTGGTAGTGAGATCAACTCCATATAAGCCAGTCATCAAGATACAGGAACACGTGTATGTGAAAGCTGCCATGACCACCGTACACTTGGTGAAGATGCAAGGAGCTGTGCACAAGCCGAATGGAAGGGCTGTGAACTGATAGTGCGTCTTGTTCACCATGAAACAGAGAAAACGTCTGTGGGGCAGGGTAACTGAAATGTGAAAGAAAGAGTCTTTCATATTGAAGGCGGCATACCAGTCTCCTGGATCCAGTGAAGGGATAATTGTGGCCAAGATGACCATGTGGAACTTCAAGTTGACAATGGGTTTGTTGAGCTCCCTGAGGTCCAGAATGGGCCTTAGGCCTCCTTTTGCCTTGGGGATGAGGAAGTAACGCGAGTAGAAACCTTTGCCCCTGAGCTCCTAAAGCACTTCCTCCACTACTCCTAGGGTGAGGAGCACTTGTACCTCTTGGATGAGAAGTTGCTTGTGAGAGTGAAGAGGGAAGGGGAAGGAGGGCAGGAGTGTGGGTTGGAGCAAAAGTGAATAGAATAGCCTGCCTCTACCATGTGAAGGACCCAACGGTCTGATGTAATGAGGGACCAGGCACAGTAGAAAGGAGATAGGCGGTTCAGAAAGAGATAGCTGGCTGGGTTGTGAACTGATAGTCCGTCCTTGAGCGCATCTTCAAAATGGGCGCTTAAGGCCCAGAGGGAGCTTGGATTGCCCTTGACCCTACCCAGGAGGAGGTCGTGATGGCCTATGCCGGAGGTATCTATTTCTTCTATGAGAGAAGTCCTGCCAGGGTCTAGGCAAGAAGGAGTGCTGTTGAGTGGGCTGAGGTTTAAACAGCTTTCTGTGAGTTGCCAGGGTATGCATGCCCAAAAATTTAATGGTATTTCTCGTGTCTTTCAGAGTATGCAGACAGGAATCAGTTTGCTCGGTGAATAGACCTTGGCAATCAAGGGAAAGTCCTGAATTGTGTGTTGCACTTCAGGTGGAAGACCTGATGACTGAAGCCAGGAGTTCCAACACATGGCAATGCCGGACACCAAGGTGCGTGTTGCTGCATCCGTGGCATTGAGGGAACCCTGGAGGGATGTGCAACTACTAGTCTGCCCTCCGTGCGAGACTCAGATGGGAGGAGTTCTTGGAGACCACGAATTATAATAATATCTGCTGAGGATTGCAAGTTGGTTCACAATTTGAAGTGAAAGACCACCAGTAGAATAAATTTTTCTGCCAAAGAGGTCCAGCTGTTTGCTGTCCTTTGATATGGGGGTGGGCCCCTGTTAGCCCTGCGTCTCCTTTTCATTCACCAGATCCACCACAAGAGAACATGGGGCAGGATGAGTAAAAATGGTATTTGAATCCCTCAGTGGGGCAAAATACTTTATTTCACCCCTTTGGCTGTGGGAGGAATGGAGGAAGGAGTTTGCCACAGTGCTTTGGTGTTGGATTGAATAGTTTTGTTCATTTGGAGGGCCACCCTGGAAGGCCCTTCTGGACCTAAACTGTCCACCATAGGGTCCTTGACTTCCACAATCTCCTCCACTTGGAGGTTAAAGTTTAGGGCTATGTGCCAGAGCAGATCCTTCAGGACTCTAAAGTCCATAGGAGTTGGGCCAGATGTGGATGTGCTGGTCATGGCCTCCTTGGGGGAAGATGAAGAGGACTGTGGAAAGCTGGATCCGAAATGACCCCGTGGTCTGTTGGGACCGGATCTTCCTGGGAGCCTGGGGTAGCCTCCATGATGGGTGGGGCTGACTCCGCAGATTGTGCCTGATCTGGAGGAGGGCTGCTGAGGGTTGCCTCAGGAGGCCAGGTGCTGGACGTTGACGGAGGAGGGGTGCCAGAGGGGCGCCCTGGGCCTAATGATATGCCTAAGGGGTCCAAAATTGCCACTGGGGTTGCCAGTGGGGCGCTGAAGAGTCATGCCCAAGACTTCCCAGGCCTGACTGGGGAATGGCCGAAGCCTCTGAAGCTCTCCCCGACCTAATGGAGGGGGATTGAGAGCATGACGACCAACGGGGAGTGGTGCGTGAGTGCACCGACGGAAACACCAAGTCCCTTGACAGGCAAGGATCATGCGGCATCAGTGCCAGTATGGAGAGCAGTGCCGTGATGGTGACAGTGACCGCGACCAGTGCCGTGTTGAAGGGCAGTGCTGCTGTGGTGGAGACCGGGGCCATGCCAGGGAGCGGCAAAGTGTTGTGGACCAACCCCACGACGATGCCCGGTGCCATGATGGAGTCCAGTGCCCGGTCAGAGATCTGAGAGAGGTGCCATGATGATGAGCGGTGCTGCAGTTGGCAGCTTGGAAAGGTTCGGTGCTGAGCAAGGGATTGGTGCACAGGGCGGTGCCAGCCCAAGCGGTGCCGCGAGGTCACCGAACACAATCTAGACCTCGAGCGGGACCAAGTCCTAGCAGCCAACGATGACCTTGAGCATGAACAGCTCCGAGGATCAGGGCTGCGAGACCAGTGCTGTGAGTTAGACCAGTGCGTGGTTCAGTATTGGGACTCTGAATGATGTTGCCGATTTACCTCTCAATGGTACCAGGGCTCGGGGACATCGGTGCTGTCATTTCGATGAGTCCTCTAGCAGCCTCAAAGGTGTCTGGGGTGGAAGGTAACGTAACCTCCTCCACTTGCATGGTCCCTTGTGGCGCAGGGCTGGTTGAGGAGACCGAGGCCTAGTGGTTGTGTCGGACTTAGGGGCCTGGTCCAAGCTTTGCTCAATCAGGCCCGCAGTGTTCGCTTCGGACCTGTTGGAAGGTCCTCTCAAGGCTTGCTTTTTACGAGCCACTGAGGAGTGGGAGCGGTGCTGGGGTGGATGCCTTTGGGGCCCCGGAGATCATCAGTCCCTAGGAAGGCATGCCAGGTCCTTCTGCTGTGCTGTGGACAGTACCGCTGGGGGAGCACTGTGCACCAAGGTGCTCAAGCCTGCATCCTGAGTGGGAGGCAGTGCAAACTCCATGAGGAGTTGCTTGAGGTGGATTTCTCTCTCCTTTCTTGTACGAGGCTTAAAGGCTTTACAAATTTTACACCTGTCCGCCTAACGGACCTCTCCTTGACACCTAAGGCAGGAGTTGTGGGGATCACCCTTGGGCATGGGCTTGCCAGAAGAACTGCAGGGTTTGAAGCTCTGGAGCCCTGCAGGGCACTCGTTGGAGGGAAGGACACTCCCCCTCCCAACTGCTATGCTACTCATAACACTAAGATAATTACTAACGATTAACTAACAAAGGTAACTATTTACAAAGTTAAGAGAAAGTTAAGGAGTAGTGCAGCACTTCTGTTCCAACAACTCTCAGGGATGATAAGAAGGAACTGAAGTGGGGTTGGGCCAGCAGGGTCATATAGAGAGCACCATATCGGCACCACTCCAGGGGGTCCACAGCCAGCCTGATGGGTAGCTGCTAGGGAAAGGATTTCCGACATCTGTGCATGTGGCATGAGCGCACCTAACTGGAATTGATATGAGCAAGCACTCGAAGAAGAACTTTATTTGCTGATGTAGAATAGCTGTGCCATTTTCCTCTTAAGAGTAGCTAAGTGAAGATCCCTTTTGGGACAAGAGGTGACCTCTACCTATAAAGTTAAAGGCTTTCAGTTCACCTATTATTATTATTAGTTAAGAACCAATGATGCACTCAGCATTGGACAATACAAAAAAATGGAGAGTCCCTGTTCCAAGGAGATTTCTATTTGCGTTTGGGTTAGAACATAGAAAGGTCACAATGAGAACCGGCAGTGTTATCAAATTTGTACTGGAATACAAAAACTAACAGTGACCTCCTATGCTTTTATATCAACAGATCAGCACCTTATTGTTACACATTCCATGCATTTTAGAGATTGTTCTGCCTTAACACTGCTGAGGTCACTGTTAAAATTTTGCATTGAAATGCAAGTTTGAAAAAACTGGATTATGTATTGCTTTTCCAATAGCCACTAAAAAGAAATGAAAGCCTTATGCAGCCTTGGAGTCTGTTTTCAACAGCACTACAGGCAATATGAAGGTAGAAAGAATGCACAAGCCTTTTCTGTACTAATGTCCTTGCTTTTAGGTTTTGGATACATGGGGTGTGTCCTGATGGGAAGCTTAATTGTCATTAAATGTAGTTTTGGGGGTTCGTACAACTATGGTGTACCTCAATGCTGAGATCCTCAGAGTCAAGGATCTTGCACCTGCCTGGGAATCAAAGGGAGAAGCTGTGCTACTGACGCTGCTGCTAATTCTGTTGACGCTTCTAAAGAGTGTGAGACTGTAACACGATCCAATCAGTTCTTTGTGACTATATCTTATTCTCATTTAAAAGTTACTGAAAGAAGTACGTACATCAAGAACAATGCGCCATGTTTAGCAGTGATGACAGCACATGGCACATAGAGGGAACCTTCACAAAGGGATATGTGTGATCAATAACCTCAAAAACCACTCCAGAGACTCTCTCATGGACTTCTGTAAACTGAATACACCTAGATACTGTTGCAGCAGCATGGCGCATGCCTGTATTCCACCAGAAGGTGCCAACTGCACTCATCTTTCCTCCGGCTTTCTAGTTCTTGGCAGTACGTCTCATACCTTTCAACTTCCAATGCACAGCACTTGCAAGTATAATGACCATCATTCTGGCGAACACCAGGACCTGAACTGATGACTTCCAGAGCTAAATGCATAAGATAAATCTTTATAGTCTGTGTTAAAGAGGCAGGTTCTCAAGAGAAATATTCTTACAGACTCACATTCTCTGTGGATTGGGGACAGGGCAGGACAACAGATATGGTGATCAGTAGGCTACAACACCAAACTGTGAAAAATGACTGAATGGTGAAAAAGATGTATTTTTCCAATTCACACCATAATATACAGGTTATCATACTTTAAGCACAAAACCTGCGTCAAAGAGGCATAGTCACAGTGTGAATCATGTGCAACCACTATCCCTTAGAGACAGGCTTGGAAGAATTCAGTTTTTGTTTTTTTTAGTTCTAGCTTTGACTGATAATATCCATGTTTATTTTAAAGCATTTTTTTCAATTTTTTTATTGGATTTACATTTTCACACTTGCAGGAAATAATGGGGGTGGGGGTCAAAGAAAAAATTGTTTAAAGGCAGTAGACACAGATTCAAACAGTTAAAGCTTTATAACCATAAAAATACAAATGATCAACATTACATGCCAAAAATACCAAGTAAATATCCTTAAACTCTAAGAAGTTCTCAGGCAGCATATTTCTTACTTTGCCTATCTGTACATTTATATCATTATCATCAATGGAAATATTTTCCTTTGGTGTGTGTGTGTACAATAAAATTGATATATACCAATAAAAATCTAATCCTTCCAAGCCTATTCATAGATTAGCAGGGGGCCGTGAAAAACCTTGACCTTCAGAACAGGAGCATAAACCCTTAATACTTGAGCTAAATGAGCAATGGCCAACACCTTTGTAGATCAGCGACTGGAGGAGGATTTGCCATTTATGGTCTGCACTAGGTTACAGAACTATTAGTCAGCGGAAGAGTACTGATAATCGGGAATCCTGGATTCTATTGCTGGCTCTGAAACATGAGTGTAATTTTATAGTGGGGGGAAACTGGCTTACTCAATTTGCAAGGCAGTGTGGTTCAATCAATAAGACTGGAATGTGTCATCTAAGAAACCTGGTTTCTGCTCCTGAGTGTGACCTTCCACAAGCTCTCTACGAACTTATTTTAAAAGACAGGGATGTCCAATAGCATTTCCCTGTCCCCTCAGGTTGTGGGTTTATGGCCTTTATTAATACAGTGAATTATATGGGAAAACAGAGGTGAGATTTGAACTGCCAATCTTTTGCCCAGCTCAGGGATGTTTTCCCTAGGCAACAGGGGCTTTTGGTGATGGAATCTGTTGGTCATTTTGTTGTCTACTAGAATTTAGTGAGAGCATTCGACAAAATGGGTATTCACCCACGAAAGCTCATGCTCCAATACGTCTGTTAGTCTATAAGGTGCCACAGGATTCTTTGCTGCTTTTACAGATCCAGACTAACACGGCTACCCCTCTGATACTTGACACATAAGTTGAGAACCGTTAAACAATTTTTTTCAGCAACATAGAAACTTCCAGACTCAAGAACAAAGAGCCTGATCACTTTCCACACAATTTAAAACACACTTATAAAACATAGTTCAAAAGCTCACTAAAGCTGCTTCCAGACTGAAGCTAGTTCAAAGGCATTTTACCTGCAATGAATGTGCAGCCTTTACCCAGAGTCTCCAAGAAGAAACAGATCAGCATCTGTGAAAGGAAAACTGTTTAACCATCTAGTGACTTTAAAACTGGAATCCAAACATTAAAGAAACCACAGTAATTTTCAAGAAAGAAACACAATTCCATTTTCCATGATATACAAAAGGTGATTTACCCTCCATATCCTCAAAGATTTTAAGGTGCCGAACTGCCATTGACTGATATCTTTGAGGATCTGGGCTGTAAAAGGCTAGACTAGGGCAGGGACACAACTACAAGAGATCTCACTCAATTGCTGAAAAGTCCTTCTCTCCTACTTGTTGGGAACAGGGAACCACGGCCAATGGGAGCATCGGGGGAGGTACCTGCAGGCACAGGCAGGGCACTGAGCCCTCTGCCCCCTGCCCCTGGGGCCACAGGTACATGGTTGTGATGAAGTGGGAATGTTCTTAATCTTTTCTGAGTGCTGTGTGGGTGCCTCAGCTTCTTCTATGCATTTTGCAGGTGTTTAGGGGTGTGTGATTCTTGCAGAGCCCTAGGGGGCCAGTGTGATCCTGTCTGCACAGAGAATGGCCGACACTCTATCTCCTGGCAACTGATGGCCTGGGCCCCTCTGCAAAGGTGCCAACTGAAAGTGTTGGAGAACAAAAAGATCAGGTGACCTCCTGGACTGGGAAAGAGAAAGGGGAGAGAAGGGCGCTAGAGAGTTTTTCAGTTTGGAGCTTGCTGGGAAAACGGAGGGGAGCCCAGTGTAATAACCTTAGTCCCAGATTTGGACCTTAGCGTCCAAAATATGGGGGTTAGCATGAAAACCTCCAAGCTTAGTTACCAGCTTGGACCTGGTACCTGCTGCCACCACCCAAAAAATTAGAGTGTTTTGGGGCACTCTGGTCCCTCTGAAAAACCTTCCCTGGGGACCCCAAGACCCAAATCCCTTGAGTCTCACAACAAAGGGAAATAATCCTTTTTCCCTTCCCCCCTCCAGGTGCTCCTGGAGAGATACACAGACACAAGCTCTGTGAAACTACACAGAGAGACTCCCCCTCTCTGTTCCCAATCCTGAAAACAAAAAGTACTTTCCTATTCCCCCAGAGGGAATGCAAAATTAGGCTAGCGATCCAACACACAAATCTCCCCTTGATTTCTTCCTCCCACCAATTCCCTGGTGAGTACAGACTCAATTTCCCTGAAGTAAAGAAAAACTCCAACAGGTCTTAAAAGAAAGCTTTATATAAAAAGAAAGAAAAATAAGTACAAATGTTCTCTCTGTATTAGATGATACAACACAGGGTCAATTGCTTAAAAGAATATTGAATAAACAGCCTTATTCAAAAAGAATACAAATCAAAGCACTCCAGCACTTATATTCATGCAAATACCAAAGAAAAGAAACCATAGAACTTACTATCTGATCTCTTTGTCCTTACACTTAGAAACAGAAGACTAGAAAGTAGAACTACTTCTCCAAAGCTCAGAGAAAGCAGGCAGCCAGAAAACAAAGACAAAAACACTCAGTTCCCTCCACCCAAAGTTGAAAAAATCCGGTTTCCTGATTGGTCCTCTGGTCAGGTGCTTCAGGTGAAAGAGACATTAACCCTTAGCTATCTGTTTATGACACGCCCCCCAAATTGCAGACAGTGGGGAAGCTCACTGGCGGCGATTTCCTTCTAGAACTTGAAAATAACAGATTAATACAACACATACACCTTTACATATACTCCTAAGTATATAACTAACAGACTTGTACATTTTAAGAACACTTTTTAACTACTGAATTATGGGAAACTCTCACGGGAGAGTGCATCAGCAACTTTATTAGAAGCTCCTGTGATGTGTTGAATTTGAAAATCAAAATCTTGGAGAGCTAAACTCCAACGAAGAAGTTTGTTGTTGTTCCCCTTGGCAGTATGAAGCCACTTTAGTGCAGCATGGTCAGTTTGTAGTTGGAACCGCCGTCCCCAAACATATGGGCGTAGCTTTTCCAGGGCGTACACAATGGCATAGCATTCCTTTTCACTGACTGACCAGTGACTTTTCCTCTCAGACAGTTTCTTACTGAGAAACACGACAGGATGGAAGTTGTGATCTGTTGCTTCCTGCATGAGCACTGCTTCTATACCACGCTCAGATGCATCTGTGGTTACTAGGAATGGCTTGTCAAAGTCCGGGGCCCTGAGCACAGGGTCAGACATGAGCGTTGCCTTAAGTTGGGTAAAGGCCTTTTGACACTCATCAGTCCACTTAACTGCATTTGGCTGGGTCTTTTTGGTCAGGTCGGTCAGTGGGGCAGCGATTTGGCTGTAGTGGGGTACAAATCGCCTGTAGTATCCGGCCAAGCCTAAGAAGGATTGGACCTGCTTCTTGGACCGTGGGACAGGCCACTTTTGGATAGCATCCACCTTGGCCTGTAGGGGGTTTATGGTTCCTCGACCCACCTGGTGCCCCAGGTAAGTCACTCTGTTTTGGCCTATTTGACACTTTTTGGCCTTAACAGTTAGTCCTGCCTGCCTGATGCGCTCAAAGACCTTTTCCAGGTGTAGTAGGTGTTCGGGCCAGGAGTCTGAAAAAATGGCCACATCATCGAGGTAGGCAACTGCAAATTCTCCCAGTCCAGCTAGTAGACCATCTACCAGCCTCTGGAAGGTTGCGGGTGCATTTCGAAGGCCGAAAGGAAGGACATTGAATTCATACACCCCCGCATGGGTGACGAATGCTGACCTCTCCTTGGCAGGTTCATCTAGCGGTACTTGCCAGTACCCCTTGGTTAAGTCTATTGTAGAGATGAACTGGGCACGTCCCAACTTGTCCAATAGCTCATCGGTACGTGGCATTGGATAGTTGTCCGGACGAGTTACAGCATTTAGCTTACGGTAGTCCACGCAAAAGCGTATTTCCCCATCTGGTTTGGGTACCAGAACCACTGGAGATGCCCATGCACTGGTAGATGAGCGGATTATACCCATCTGTAGCATGTTCTGGATCTCCCGTTCTATAGCGGCTTGGGCATGAGGAGACACTCGGTAGGGTGGGGTTCTGATTGGGTGAGCATTACCTGTATCAATGGAGTGGTATGCCCGTTCAGTCCGTCCTGGGGTGGCTGAGAACAGTGGGGCGAAGCTAGTGCACAGCTCCTTGATTTGTTGCCGCTGCAGACGTTCCAGGGTGGTTGAGAGGTTGACCTCTTCCACGCCACCGTCTTTTTTCCCGTCGTAGTAGACACCGTCAGGCCACTCAGCATCATCTCCCTGGACTGTAAACTGACAAACCTGTAAGTCTCTGGAATAGAAAGGCTTGAGAGAATTAACATGGTACACTTTAGGCTTTAGTGAGGAATTGGGAAATGCTATGAGGTAGTTTACAGCTCTCAGGCGCTCTTGGACCGTGAAGGGCCCTTCCCATGATGCTTCCATCTTATGGGCCTGTTGCGCCTTCAAGACCATAACCTGGTCTCCTACCTTGAAGGACCGATCTCTGGCATGTCTGTCATACCAGGCCTTTTGCTCTTCCTGAGCATCCTTTAGATTCTCTCTAGCAAGGGCTAAAGAGTGTCGGAGGGTGCTTTGTAGGTTGCTTACAAAGTCCAGAATGTTAGTTCCTGGAGAAGGCGTAAACCCCTCCCATTGCTGCTTTACCAACTGTAATGGCCCCTTAACCTCGTGACCATACACAAGTTCAAATGGTGAAAACCCTAAACTGGGATGTGGTACAGCCCTGTAGGCAAACAGCAACTGCTGCAACACTAGGTCCCAATTATTGGAGAATTCGTTGATGAATTTTCGTATCATGGCCCCCAAAGTTCCATTGAACCTTTCCACCAGGCCATTGGTTTGATGGTGGTACGGGGTGGCAACCAAGTGATTCACCCCATGAGTTTCCCACAGTTTTTCCATGGTCCCTGCCAGGAAATTAGACCCTGAATCTGTAAGGATGTCAGAGGGCCAACCTACCCTGGCAAAGATGTCTGTTAGGGCCAGGCACACAGTGTTAGCCCTGGTGTTGCCTAGAGCGACTGCTTCTGGCCATCGGGTAGCAAAGTCCACTAAAGTCAGTACGTACTGCTTTCCTCTGGGCGTCTTTTTTGGGAAAGGGCCCAGAATATCCACAGCTACTTGCTGAAATGGGACCTCAATTATGGGGAGTGGCTGGAGAGGGGCCTTGACCTGGTCTTGAGGCTTTCCCACTCTTTGGCATACCTCACAAGACCGGACATACTTGGCAACATCCTTGCCCATCCCCTCCCAGTGGAAGGACTTCCCCAACCGGTCCTTGGTTCTGTTCACCCCAGCATGGCCACTGGGATGATCATGGGCTAAGCTTAAGAGCTTCTCCCGGTACTTAGTTGGAACCACCAACTGTTTTTGCGGCTGCCATTCTTCCCGGTGTCCACCAGAAAGAATTTCCTTGTATAAAAGTCCTTGGTCTATAACAAACCGGGATCGATTAGAAGAGCTGAGAGGCGGTGGGGTGCTCCGTGCCGCCGCCCAAGCTTTCTGAAGGCTGTCATCCGCTTCCTGCTCAGTCTGGAACTGTTCCCTTGAGGCTGGGGTCACCAGTTCTTCCTCAGACTGTGGACTTGGGCTTGGTCCCTCTGGAAGCGATGTAGGTGATGGGGTTGTTTCCGTTGCTGGTGAACCGCTCTCCGCTGGTGCACCTGAGGGTATTTCAGGCTCCGGCTGAGCCTTTTGGGTATGGCTGTCTGTTGCTTCTGCCAGTTTTGGCTCGCTGGCGCCCTCTGGCGTTGAGTTTGAAGATGGGGTTGCACTTGCTGGTGCTGGTTGCTGTTCCAGTTCCGGGCCTGGGACTGGAGGTGCTGTGGCTGTTTCAGTGGTTGGCATGGAATCCGGGTCCACTACCTCTGTCTGGGTCTCTGGTAACACAGACGGGGCCTCTGTGGACGGCTCAGGAACAGGAATGGGTCTGGAAGCTTGCCTGGTTTGGCTACGTGTAACCATTCCCACTCTCTTGGCCCGCCTCACCTGGTTGGCCAAGTCTTCCCCCAGTAGCATGGGGATAGGATAATTGTCATAGACTGCAAAAGTCCACATTCCTGACCAGCCTTTGTACTGGACAGGCAGTTGAGCTGTAGGCAAGTCTACAGCTTGTGACATGAAGGGGTAAATTGTAACTTTGGCCTTTGGGTTGATGAATTTGGGGTCAACGAAGGATTGGTGGATAGCTGACACTTGTGCCCCCGTGTCTCTCCACGCAGTAACCTTCTTTCCGCCCACTCTCAAATTTTCCCTTCGCTCCAAGGGTATTTGAGAGGCATCCGGGCCTGGGGATCTTTGGTGTGATGGTGGTGTAATGAATTGCACTGGCATGGTGTTCTTTGGACAGTTGGCCTTGATATGTCCCAGTTCATTACACTTAAAGCATCTTCCATCTGATGGGTCACTGGGCCGAGGTGAGTTACTGGAGACTGGTGAGGTTGAAGGGTAGGGTATCTGTGGCTTTACTTGGGTGGTATGTGGGGTCTTTGGCTGTCCTCGGTGGTAGGGTTTATGGTCTGTGTGCCCCCTGGGGTAATCGTTCCCCTTGACAGTAGCTTTCTTGCTTTCTGCCAGTTCCATCCATTTGGCTCCAATCTCCCCCGCCTCAGCGATATTCTTGGGGTTTCCATCTTGTATGTACCGCGTGATGTCTTCAGGAACACCATCCAAGAACTGCTCCATTTGTATGAGGAGGTTCAGTTCTTCCAAGGTTTGAATGTTGTTTCCTGTTAGCCAGGCCTCATAGTTTTTTGCAATGTAGTAGGCGTGTTTGGGAAATGACTCCTCTGGTTTCCACTTTTGGTTTCTGAAACGCCGACGGGCATGATCTGGGGTTATCCCCATCCTGTATCTGGCCTTGGTTTGAAAAAGTTTATAGTCATTCATTTGGTGCTTAGGCATTTCAGCTGCCACCTCTGCTAAAGGTCCACTGAGCTGTGACCTCAATTCTACCATGTACTGGTCTTCGGGAATGCTGTACCCAAGACAGGCTCTTTCAAAATTTTCCAAGAAGGCCTCGGTGTCATCACCTGCCTTGTAGGTGGGAAATTTCCTGTGCTGTGGAGCAATAATGGGCGCCGGGTTGTTAGGGTTGGCTGGCACATGCAGCCCAGCTTTTGCCAACTCCAGTTCATGTTTTCTCTGTTTTTCCTTCTCTTCATTCTCTTTTTGTTGTTTTTCCATTTCTTTTTGTTGTTTTTCCATTTCTTTTTGGTGCTTTTCCATTTCTCGGCGGTGGGCCACCTCTTCTTCTTCTAGTTTTCTTTTGTGTGCTGCCTCTTGGGCTGCCTGTTCTCTTTGGAAGGCTGCCTCTTTGATCTGTTCTTCTCTTTCTTTCATCTCCATCTCTTTTTGTTTTATTTCCAGTTGTCGCCTGTGTTCAGCTTCTTTGATTTGCTCTTCGGCGTCAATTTTTGCCTTAGAAGTCATGATTCCTGTTTTCTTGTGTTGGGGTGCCCTCCGGTGTTTATCTTCTGCACTGCAGGTTCTCTGTTGCCTCCTGAAGTCTGCCTAGCAACAGTGCCTTTAGCTAATTTTCCTTTTCTCTCTCTAGCTAATGTTCAATGAAGGGAAACCAGAAAAACCACCTTATTTGCATGCCTATAAGTGCTGGTACTTGACTCCTAATGGGAGGGCTATTGCATGACAAAAGACCCTTAACATGCAAGCCACAAACTGCGAGAGAGAGCAGAAAAAAAAAATTCTCTCTGGTTCCCTTTTAAAACCAACTGCTTCTCTCTGCTAAAAAGCCCTTAGCAGAGAAAAGAAAAATATAATATTTCTACTGGCTTCTGGATTCTGTCTCCCACCAGCTGCCACTCATGTAATAACCTTAGTCCCAGATTTGGACCTTAGCGTCCAAAATATGGGGGTTAGCATGAAAACCTCCAAGCTTAGTTACCAGCTTGGACCTGGTACCTGCTGCCACCACCCAAAAAATTAGAGTGTTTTGGGGCACTCTGGTCCCTCTGAAAAACCTTCCCTGGGGACCCCAAGACCCAAATCCCTTGAGTCTCACAACAAAGGGAAATAATCCTTTTTCCCTTCCCCCCTCCAGGTGCTCCTGGAGAGATACACAGACACAAGCTCTGTGAAACTACACAGAGAGACTCCCCCTCTCTGTTCCCAATCCTGAAAACAAAAAGTACTTTCCTATTCCCCCAGAGGGAATGCAAAATTAGGCTAGCGATCCAACACACAAATCTCCCCTTGATTTCTTCCTCCCACCAATTCCCTGGTGAGTACAGACTCAATTTCCCTGAAGTAAAGAAAAACTCCAACAGGTCTTAAAAGAAAGCTTTATATAAAAAGAAAGAAAAATAAGTACAAATGTTCTCTCTGTATTAGATGATACAACACAGGGTCAATTGCTTAAAAGAATATTGAATAAACAGCCTTATTCAAAAAGAATACAAATCAAAGCACTCCAGCACTTATATTCATGCAAATACCAAAAAAAAGAAACCATAGAACTTACTATCTGATCTCTTTGTCCTTACACTTAGAAACAGAAGACTAGAAAGTAGAACTACTTCTCCAAAGCTCAGAGAAAGCAGGCAGCCAGAAAACAAAGACAAAAACACTCAGTTCCCTCCACCCAAAGTTGAAAAAATCCGGTTTCCTGATTGGTCCTCTGGTCAGGTGCTTCAGGTGAAAGAGACATTAACCCTTAGCTATCTGTTTATGACACCCAGACAGAGCTCTGGCCTCCCAGCTGCCTACCCCCCACCTTCCTCTCTCCGATGGACCTGACTGAGGAGGTCCTGTTGTCTGTACCTGCCAGACCTGTCTTGGACTGTGTTTCTGTCATCTAAATAAACCTTCTGTTTTACTGGCTGATTGAGAGTCATGGTAAATCATAGGAAGCCGGGGGTGCAGGGCCTTGTGTCCCCCAAACTCCGTGACAACTGGTGGCAAAGGTGGGATCTGCTGTACTCTGTGCATGGTGCTTCCAGCAGTAAGTGACTGGGGAGCAGTAAAATGAAGTGGGATTGACAAGGACCAGGCGTGCTGAAGGCTCAGAAGGAGTGGTTTCAGGGGGCGGAACCCTGAGAGTGTGTGACCAGCAAGAAGGACTGTTGGAGTAATGGGGTCCTCCTGGGGACTGCAGCGAGAAGTCTCAGGGGCGGAGGAGTCTGACAGTCGACCCTGGAAGAGAGGTAGTGGCTTTGAGAAGGGCTGGCACACTAGGGGTTCTTCCTGGAAACTGGGGGGGACCTAAGAGCACACAGGCCTGCAAATGTACAAAACTTGGGAACAGTGAAGTGATGGCCTATCACCAGCTCCTTAAGAAGGACATAGTAACCCTGTGCAAAAAGAGAGGATTACGCATTGGGAAGTTCACCAAAGCACAGTTAATCGTGCAGCTGGAGGACAATGAGCAGATTCCCGACCCAGATGGGGCTACAAGAGGATCTGGGGCAGCTGGAGTGGTAGCCAGGCATCCTCAAGAGTCCTGTCCCCAACTAGACGGGGGTCTTTACAATCGGGTTCCCCATCAGGGGATCAGACACGGTAATGGCATTAAGCTTCCCATAGTCCACACAGAACCATATTGACCAGTCTTTCTTGGGGACCAGCCCCATGGATGAGGCCCATAGGGTGGTGAATGGCTGGATCACCTCTAAAGCCAGCGTGTCCTTGACCTCTCTCTCCAGGTCCTGGGCTGTTTTCTCAGTGAGTCTGAACAGGGGACACCTGATGGGCGGATTGGCTCCCATCTCAGGAAAGAGATCCACTAGGGGTCTTCTCCCTACAGTCCCTTACCAGGTCCAGGGGTCCCTTTGCTCTCCTCCCATACAGCAGCTCAAAAGGGAAGAACCCTGTGGATTCCTTGGGCACTTCCCTGTACCGCAAGTGGGGCAGGTACTTGTCAGAGTCCTGCAGATGGTGATTCATAGAAGTCCTCAGCATCCTCCTCAGGGTCCCATAAAATCTCTCCACCAGGCCATTGGATTGAGGATGATATGCAGAGGCCCAGGTGGGCCAGACCCTACATTTCTAGACAGATGGGATTGGAGAATATCATCCTCAGAAGGTTTATTTAGATGACAGAAACACAGTCCAAGACAGATCTGGCAGGTACAGACAACAGGACCTCCTCAGTCAGGTCCATAAGTGGAGGGGGGCGGCAGGGAGGCCAGAGCCCTGTCTGGGCTCCCCTCCATTTTCCCAGCAAGCTCCAAACTGAAAAACTCTCCAGCCCCCTTCTCTCCCCTTTGTCTCTTTCCCAGGCCAGGAGATCACCTGATCTCTTTGTTCTCCAACACCTTCAGTTGGCACCTTTGCAGAGGAGGGACCTGGCCATCAGTTGCTGGGAGACAGGGTGTCGGCCATTCTCTGTGCAGACAGGATCACACTGCCTCCCTAGGGCTCTGCAACAATCACACACTCCTAGACACTTGTGAAAGGCATACGGGAAACTGAGGCACCCACACAGCACTCAGAGAAAACATTAAGAACATTCCCACTTCATCACAGTGGTGCTGGCTGCTTTTGGGAGCGATGTGGGGCCAGGCCAGGCAGAGAGCCTGCTTAGCCTCGCTGTGTGCCGCTGCCATCCCGGAGCCTGCATCCCTCCTGCACCCCAACCCCCTGCCCTGAGCCCCCTTCTGTACGCCACACCCCAGACTCTTCCTGCACCTCAACCCCCTTTCCTGAGCCCCTTCGTACTCCCCACAGCCCTCCTGTGCCCCAACCCCTTGCCCTGAGCCCCTTCCTGCACACTGCACCCCCTCACACATCCCAACCCAATATTAATGGCCCTGCATGCAATTTCCCAACCCAGATATGGCCCTGGAACAAAAAGTTTGCCCACCCCTGAGATAAAGGCTGCTTCTGTGCTCTTTCCCTGGGGCATTCCTCTGTTCCACGCCTGGATCTGCACCGAACCGCATCAACTGGAGAGTTCAGAAAGCTGCACAGGCACTTTAAGGTGAGGGCTTTCCCAGGCTGGGCTCCTGGGAGGGGAGAAGGAGAAGGGAAGCTGCGATTTTTGCCTCTTGACTGCCCAGTGTTGGCCACATCCGTAAGCCACCGGCACCTGCCAAGGATCGAGTGCACCCCTCCCCCGCGGTCAGTGGGACCCTGCAGAAGGTTCGCTGGGGCAGATCATTGTGTGATCTGCGGCCCGCAGAGGGAAGCGAGCAGAGTGGATTTCTTCTCACCTTTGTTTTGGGGAGCGTGGGTCTCCTGCATGGCCGGGGGCAGAAGAAGAAAAGCACCAAAGAAACCTTCCTAATAACCCTCTTCCCAGCGCTGGCCCTGTGCCAGGGGTGGGGTGCGGCAGGGTTGGGCCTAAAATATCACATCGAGGTGCAAAGTCCCAGCTGGGGACGGGGTGGCAGGATTAAGAGTGAAACTGAAAGTTAAAGACATTGCCAGCAAACAGCTGGCAGCCGGGAAAGAAAGGTGCCAAATCGCCAACAGCGGATCCTAATCTAAATTGTACGTGAAGCATCGTACAGAACCCGGTTAATAGCAACCCTAGGGCGGGGGCCAGTGCTGCTAGAGACACCAGTGAATGATTTCTACTGCCACACTCCTCCCTGTGCTCTTTCAAGTCCCAGCTCCTCCCCTATGGCAGGGCTCTAGGACAGGTCTACATGAAGAGCGGGCTAAAAAGCCAATTTCCACGGGCTTTTTAAATAGCTTAACACACACACACACACACACACCCAAAAAACCAAAACAAAAAAACAACCGGAGGAGACCTTGTGGCACCTTAGAGACTAACAAATTTATTTGGGCATAAGCTTTTGTGGGCTAAACCCCACTTCATACATCTGTTTGTTTGTTTGTTGCTGATACAGGCTAACAGGGCTACCACTAAAACCTTTAAATATCTTGTTGATGCTTCGGACTTTTCCAGGAGGTGGCTGCTGCGTCTTTTTTTAATTTCCCGCTGGAGAGTGTGCTTGGCTCCTGATTGCGCAATCCCTGTTCCAATGCCAAAAGAAAGGGGATAGGAAGAAATCAGGATGGGAGACTGACAGTCCCTATGGCCAATGGGGAGAGGTGAACGCTCACGTCCTCCCGATTGACAGGGCACTCAGGCCAGTGAGGGACCAGGGTGGAGGAGGGAGGCAGGGAAGCAAGCAAGCAAGCGTTCCCGTGCCCGTGCTCTGGTCAGCCTGTCCGCTTGGGTTGGGCTCCTGCCCCTCCCCACGCATCGCGAGATTGTTGAATGTGCTTGTTTGTGCCTGCCTTGAAGTGTCTCCTCTCTCCACGGGCTGCAGCCTGCCTGCACTACTGGGTGCAGATAGCAGTAGGCTGGCAGGCTCTGGCAGCAGCAGCCGGCTATTTGCCAGCCCTTGCCTGGTGCTGGTTCTGCAATGCTTGTGCTTGTGGTTTTTTGTTTGTTTTAATTGTTATTAAAAGCTCAGCTGTGGTCTGTGGTCTTTTTGTTGGGCATCTCTGGTGGTGGTGTTATACCTGCACCAGCGGGGAGAGGTCTGTAGGGGGAGCTGCGAGGGCAGGGGGATGCAGGCTGTGAGGATTTGTGTGGGGGAGGAGACAGGGGGTGTCAAAAGCTGGAGGGCTGCAGCACAGCTTGGGGGAGTTGGCGGGGAGGATTGGGGAGTGGCATGACTGGGCCTAGGGACTCCAAGGGGCTGGGGGAGTGGATGGCACTGTGCCGCCATTGTTGGTCAGTGACTCAGGGCATTCTGGTGATGTGGTACACCATCGTGGGGGGGCGTGTCTTTTGGGGGTCTGGCGGTATTACGGCTGTACTGGCAGTTGGCTGGTCGCACTGTGGACGCAGACTAGTGACAACCAAAATGGGATTGACTTGTTTTGGGTGGCTTGGGCTTGTTTTGAAAGGCAGTGTAGCTTCATTATCTTGAAAACCACACCTCACAGCCCTGAGCCAAGCAGTTAAACTCATGTAAGGCCAGGTTTACACTACATACTTTTGGTATAACTAAAGTACCTCAAGGGTGTAAAAAATCCCTTCCCACTCCGAGTGGCATAGTAATACCAACCTTAACCCCCTTTGTAGATAGGGTTTCTAGGTGCCTGTTTTTTTTACTAGAACGCCCTGTTGAAAAGGGACCCTGGCAGCTCCAGTCAGCACTACGGACCAGGCCGTTAAACATCTGGTTGGTGGAGCAGCAGGGGCCCAGGGCTAAGCCCAGGGCACTGCTCCCAGAAGCAGACATCGGGTCCCTGTGGCCCCAGGATACATGAGTGTCCAGGGAGGCTTTGCGCACTGCCCTTGCCCTGAGAGCCAGCTCTGCAGCTCCCACTGGTGAAGTATTCCAACCAATTAGTGGCTTGATTTAGCTTCTTAAAGCTACTTATGGTTTTTCTACATGGGGAAATTGACCAGAATAACTATTGTAGAATAAACTATTCTGAAATAACTCCCTGTGTGGACACCCTTATTCAGGAATTGCTGCATTTACCTTAATCCACTTTTGGATTAAGCTAAACCAGAAAAAGGCACTCTTACTTTGGAATAAGAGCATCCACATGGGGAGTTATTTCAGGATAGCTCTAGCACTGTAAACTCAAACTGTACCTTATTCTGGAATAGCTTCCTGGCATAGATAAGCGCTTTGTCACGTGTACTGTGTGGCTCAGGGGAGTTTGCTGCTCCTGGATAAATACATCCACTGTTTGATCATGGTTGAGAAATTTTCATAATGTGGGGAAAATGACTGAAATGTCGCTACAAAATCTGCTGGTGGTCTGTATTGGCATGGGAGATGGAGGGAAAGGGCCCGGTTCTCCACGGCCTGGAACTTTCTGCCAGCATTTATACTTGTGTAAAGTGGACGTCAAATGAGTGGTGGTATTGGATGCACACAAGCCACAGACATTGGGGGAATGGGGATGGAGGGCATGGAAAGAAGTGGGATTGAGGGGGAACACATGTGGCATGTGGGAGAAGGAGGGAATGGGCATAGAACCCCTATCAGGGGAGAAATTGGCAGGGAGTGACAGAAAGTCCCTGAAATGGAGGGGGATGGAAGGGTGGCACGCAGGGGGCATGTGCAGGTGGAATGGAGGTTGACTTATATAAGCTGAGAAGCATAAGCCCCTAGTATTATCTGCACTTTGCATGCGTGCAGTTGGTTGCACAAGGTGTGAGTGTAATGCTGACAGACCCTGGTCGTTGGTGGGCCGGATCGAACATGGGATCTCTGAAGCAGGGCCAGCTCTAGGTTTTTTGCTGCCCCAAGCAAAAAATTTTTTTGACTGCCCCCAACCCCAGCCCTAGCCCTGGGATCCCCCCTCCCTGCACTCCCCTGCTGCCCCAGCCCTGGGTTCTCCCTGCCGCCCCAGCACTGGGCTCCCCCCTTCCGTCCCACCAGTGCCCTCCCCCTACCCCCTGCCCCAGCCCTGGGCTCTCCCCCTAACCTGCACCCTCCTGCTGTCCCAGCCCTAGGTCACTGGTAACTTGCTCCCAGGGCAGGTCATTCAGCAGGAATTTTGGATGTGCACAGAACAGACATAGGATTGGTTCCCATATGGTTACAGAACTGCAGTAAAGTAGAACAATTTTCAGCTTGTGTGATTGGAGGATATCTGGATGCATATTATAAGACTGTCCTACATAAATGAGGAAAAGTTGAGATGCTTTTATTATTCTTTTGTTCCACTCTTTCCTTCTATGGCGAATTTGCCAATGCAACATCACTGTCTTCCTTTTAAACAAACAAAATTAAAAAAAAAAAGGCAATGGCTGTTGAAAATAGCAATTCCAGTCCTAAAAACCACTGGGAAGCATTTCTTGCTCAATTTTATCCTACTTTTTCTACAGCAAGATTCAGTGATTTGGGAGAAAAGAAGTAACAGCTGCCCGAACAGAGCTTGGGCACTCCTGAATTTTGAGGGTGTTCAAATCTGGAAGGCAGGTGCTAGATTCTCTTTCTGAATATTAGCTAAATCTGGAAAGGAAAAGTCAATTTCTGCTTCCATAGCTCAGAAGTGGAAATCCTCCTACGTGCCTGATACTGTATCTAAAGCTGCCGAAGTCCCCTAGCAGAGCCTCCCCTCCCTTACTTTTCATTTTAAATTCTAGTGGGATCCACATACCTCCCTTGCTAGGCTTCAGATAGAGAGCAGCACTGTTCATTTAGTCCACCCAATTCTTTCTTTGGGGGCTGCAAAGTGAGGTCACACCAGTATCCCTAATGCAGTTTGGGGATGTCTTCTGAAGGGGATATCTGGAGCAAAGCCTTCTACTCCTTGGGCACACTCGTTCCCCTTCACAGTGCCACCCCTTTCGATTCGCAGCATAGTCTAGCTACCTCACTCCCTACTCCTCCCTTTCCTGTTGATTGCTGCCAAGGAATTGCTGGGAAATGTAGTTCTTTCCCTGCTCCAGGGCTGGCTCTATAGGCAGGGAGCTAGGCAAGAAACTACAGCTCTCAGGGTCCCATGGATTCGCCACTCCCATAGTGGACCTGCAGCTGCTCCCTGGCTCTGCTTCTCATAGACTCATAGACTTATAGGTCAGAAGGGACCAATATGATCACCCAGTCCGACCCCCTGCACAAGGCAGGCCACAGAACCCCACCCATCCAATTTTATAACAACCCCTAACCCAGGACTGAGTTATTGAAATCCTCAAAATTGGTTTGAAGACCTCAAGCTGCAGAGAATCCACCAACCAGCGACCCGTGCCCCACGCTGCAGGAGAAGGCGAAAAACCTCCAGGGCCCCTGCCAATCCGCCCTGGAGGAAAATTCCTTCCCGACCCCAAATATGGCGATCAGCTAAACCCTGAGCATGTGGGCAAGACTCACCAGCCAGCACCCAAGAAGGAATTCTCTGCAGTAACTCAGTTCCCATCCCATCCAACATCTCCCTGCAGACCATTGAGCAGACCTATCTGGTGGTAATCCAAGATCAATTGCCCAAATTAACGATCCTATCATAACATCCCCTCCATATACTTATCAAGCTTTGTCTTAAAGCCAGAAAAGTCTTTTGCCCCTACTACTTCTCTCGGAAGGGTGTTCCAGAACTTCACTCCCCTAATGGTTAGAAACCTTTGTCTAATTTCAAGTCTAAACTTCCTAATATCCAGTTTATACCCATTCGTCCTTGTGCCTACATTAGTACTAAACTTAAATAATTCCTCTCCTTCCCTAACGTTAACCCCCCTGATATATTTATATAGAGCAAGCATATCCCCCCGCAGCCTTCTTTTGGCCAGGCTAAACAAGCCAAGCTCTTTGAGTCTCCTTTCATAAGGCAGTTTTTCCATTCCTCGGATCATCCTAGTAGCCCGTCTCTGAACCTGTTCCAGTTTGAATTCATCCTTCTTGAACATGGGACACCAGAACTGCACACAGTATTCCAGATGGGGTCTCACCAACGCCTTATATAACGGTACTAACACCTCCTTATCCTTGCTGGAAATACCCCGCTTGATGCATCCCAAAATCGCATTTGCTTTTTTAACAGCCGTATCACATTGGCGACTCATAGTCATCCTGCTATCAACCAATACTCCAAGGTCCTTCTCCTCCTCTGTCGCTTCCAACTGATGCGCCCCCAACGTATATCTAAAATTCTTATTATTAATTCCTAAGTGCATGACCTTGCACTTTTCACTATTGTATTTCATCCTATTTCTATTACTCCAGTTTACAAGGTGGTTCAGATCTTCCTGAATAGTATCCCTGTCCTTCTCCGTGTTAGCAATACCCCCCAGCTTTGTGTCATCCGCAAACTTTATTAGCACATTCCCGCTCTTTGTGCCAAGGTCAGTAATAAAAAGGTTAAATAAGATCGGTCCCAAAACCGATCCTTGAGGGACTCCACTAGTGACCTCCTTTCAGCCTGACAGTTCACCTTTTAATACGACCCGCTGGAGTCTCCCCTTTAACCAGTTCCTTATCCACCTTACAACTTTCATATTCATCCCCATCTTTTCCAATTTAACTAACAGTTCCCCATGCGGAACCGTGTCAAACGCCTTACTGAAATCTAGGTAAATTATATCTACCGCATTTCCTTTATCTAAGTAATCCGTCACCTTCTCAAAGAGATCAGATTGGTTTGACACGATCTACCTTTAGTAAATCCGTGTTGCAATTCGTCCCAATTACCATTGACCTCTATGTCCTTAACTACTTTCTCCCTTAAAATTTTTTCCAAGACCTTACATACTACAGACGTCAAGCTAACAGGCCTATAATTACCCGGATCACTTTTATTCCCTTTCTTAAAAATAGGAACTACATTAGCAATCCTCCAGTCATACGGCACAACCCCCGAGTTTATCGATTGCTTAAAAATTCTCGCTAATGGGCTCGCAATTTCACGCGCCAGTTCCTTTAATATCCTCAGATGGAGATTGTCCAGGCCCTCCGACTTCATCCCATTGAGCTGTTCAAGTACGGCCTCTACCTCAGTTGCGGTAATATCCACTTCCATATCCACATTCCCGTTTATCATACCTCCATCATCGCTAGACTCCTCACTAGTCTTATTAAAAACTGAGGCAAAGTACTTGTTTAGATGTTGGGCCATGCCTAAGTTATCCTTAACCTCCATTCCATCCTCAGTGTATAGCGGCCCCACTTCTTCTTTCTTTGTTTTCTTCTTATTTATGTGGCTGTAGAACGTTTTACTATTGGTTTTGATTCCCTTTGCAAGGTCCAGTTCAATGCGGCTTTTAGCCTTCCTCACTTTATCCCTACATGTTCTGACCTCACCAAGGTAGCTTCCCTTACTGATCCTGCCTTTCTTCCACTCCCTGTAAGCTTTCTGCTTTTGTCTAATCCCCTCTCTGAGTTGCTTGCTCATCCAGTTTGGCCTACAACTCCTGCCCATGGTTTTTTTCCCCTTTCTTGGGATGCAGGCTTCCGACAGTCTCCACAGCTGTGACTTAAAGTAATTCCAGGCCTCCTCCGCATTTAAATCCACTCGTTCCTCCATCCAATCCACTTCCCTAACTAATTTCCTTAACTCTTTAAAATTAGCCCTCGAGAAGTCAAAAACCCTAATCCCAGATCTACATTTGTTTATCCTTCCATCTAGTTTGAACTGAATCAGTTCATGATCACTCGAACCAAGGTTGTCCCCTACCACCATTTCTTCTACGAGGTCCTCACTGCTCACCAACACCAAATCTAAAATGGCATCCCCTCTCGTAGGTACTTCAACTACTTGATGAAGAAATCCATCCGCTATCACATCCAGAAAAATCTGACCCCTATTATTCTTGCAAGCACTCGTCCTCCAGTCTATATCCGGGAAGTTGAAGTCCCCCATAATCACACATTTCCCCCTTGTGTTTACTTCATTAAAGACATTAAAGAGGTCTCTATCCATATCCAAATCAGATCCCGGCGGTCTATAGCACACCCCAAGCACTATCTCAGGGGAAGCTCTAGTTGCTCTTTTACCCAGTATGATTTTTGCCCAGACAGACTCTGTCTTATCCATTCCATCGCTTCTTATTTCGCTACAGTTAATTTCATCATTGATGTACAAGGCTACTCCACCATCTTTGCCTTTCTTCCTGTCTTTTCTAAACAGCACATAGCCTTCAATACCCGTGCTCCAGTCATGAGTACTATTCCACCAGGTTTTGGTTATCCCTATAATATCCGGTTTCACTTCCTGCACCAGTAGCTCCAGTTCCTCCATCTTGTTACCTAGGCTCCTCGCATTAGTGTACAGACATTTTAATTTTCAGCGTTTGGCGTCAGTGACATTCTTTCCCCAGTCGTGCACAGACCTTCTACCACCAGCATCACCCGTTACTCTGGTTTCTACTCCACTATTCCTCCTTGGATCTATTCTTTGGACCGCAAGGGTATCCCCTCTCACTTTGTTTACTTCCCTCTCCAGGTTATATTCCGGCGTGGAGATCTCCCGAACATCTCCCAACCATCTCCCCCAACTTCCTAGTTTAAAGCTCTCTTGATGAGGTCGGCGAGCCTCCATCCTAGAATTCTATTTCCCTCCTTGCTTAGATGAAGTCCATCCTGAGCGAACAGTCGTCTATCCGTAAACGCTTCCCAGTGACCGTACATCCCAAAGCCCTCCTTATAACACCACTGCCTGAGCCATCTGTTGATTGCCATAATCTTGTCACTCCTTCGTCGCCCCGCTCTAGGAACCGGCAGAATCCCACTGAAGATCACCTGAGCCTCGATTTCTTTGAGCGTCTTCCCCAGTCTGGCATAGTCCTCCTTGATACAGTCCAGTGAGTAACTAGCCGTATCATTCGTTCCCACATGAAGGATAATCAATGGATTCTTTCCCACTCCCGCTAAGATCGTATTCAGCCTCAGGTCCACATCCTGTATCTTAGCCCCTGGCAGATAGCACACCCTTCTGTTCTGCCGATCAGGTCTAGTTACAGGCCTGTCTACTCTTCTCAGTAAAGAGTCTCCAATCACGTAGACTTGCCTTTTCCTGGCGACAGTGCGATTCTGCGGTCTATCCCCCACAGCAGCTGGCCGCAATTCCTCTCGATTTGTATTCGCCCTTACAATCCTCCTAGGGCTCTTACTTGGTGCCGCCTCCATTGACTCCATTGACTCCTTCTGCAGGACTAGCTGCTCGCCTCTTCTTCCTCGCCCTTTCTCCTTCAGCAGCCTGCTGTGCTCCATCTTCATTTTCCAACTCAGCAAACCTGTTCCTGAGTTCTATTTCTCCATCGCTGGCCCGTCTTTCCCTCTGCCTGGTTCTCCTAGTCACATGCTTCCACCGTCCACTTTCCTCACCCAGTAGCCCCTCCTCAGAGTCCTTTGGTCCTGCTTCTATCCGCTCGTCTGAGCTTGTCCCCTGTGCCTCATCATGTCTGTGTTCCATCATCTGCTCAAATCCCCTTCTAAACTCAGCCAGAGTTTTCACTTGCATCTCCAGTCTCCTTACCTTTTCCTCCAGCAGCTCTATCAGGCGGCACTTCATGCAGATGAAACTCCTTTCAGGTGCCCCCTCTAGGACCATGTACATGCCACAGCTACCGCATCCGGTCATCCTCAGTGTGTCTGCACCTGCTACCTCTGCCTCCATCATATCGTTCCAACTCTGTGCCTGGCAATCCACACCTCCCACCACACCGCAGGCCACCAACAAGCGCTGGGCTGCTGGCAGACCCCTGCCTCTTCCCTAGTCTGCCTTCCTGGTTTCTCTGCCTTGGTCTCCCCTGTAACCTCCCCCTGGGAACTGCCACTGAAACTCCCCTGTTAGCCGCTCTGTTCGCCGCTTCTGCAGGATTGTGAGAAGGGAGGAAGTGAGTTTAAAAAAAAAAGGGGGGGATGGCCTGAATGCTGCCCCCTGCAAATGTGCTGCCCCAAGCACCTGCTTGTTTTGCTGGTGCCTAGAGCCAGCCCTGCTCTGAAGCTCGGTGCATGGGCCTCAGGGGCAGTTCTAGGGATTTTGGCCGCCCCAAACACGGCAGGCAAGCTGCCTCCGGCGGTTTGCCTGCGGGAGGTCCTCTGAAGCCGCGGGACCATTGGACCCTCCGCAGGTAAGCCGCCGGAGGCAGCCTACCTGCCACTCCTGCGGCGCTGGCAGAGTGCCCCCTGCGGCTTGCTGCCCTGATGAGCCTCCACTGCATGAGGTAAAAGCCATGTGGCTCTCAGCCAAAGCTGTAGCAGACTCATCTTTTGCTAGTGGGGCTGGGTGTCATTAGAGGGAGACAGAGCACCACTCCAAGCAGGCATGGGTTCCACGAGATGAGGGAGAAGCGGCCTCTCTGACCTTTGTGACAGGGCTGTGCTAGCTGTGAAGTGAAACTGAGGGGGAGATGGGCACTGCTGAGCCAAGGCCTGGCCTCTCCAGTGCCCAACACAGCCAGTTCCGTGCAGCTGTTGGCTACAGAAGTTAAAGATGCATAGACTGGGAAAAACTGGATTGCTTAAGTTAAAAAAACAACAAAGAAACAAAACCTGTGAAGAGGCTGCAGGGCTTCTGATGAAGTCGTAGGCCTGCATGACAATGAGCAGAAATAGTCTAGAAATGTTTATGGTAGTAGGTAAATGTACATCAATAATGGTAAAAGTCTCATCAATTTCAGTGGGTTGTTGTTAGAGCAATCATGTTAAAATCCAGATTAAAACTCTTAGTTTTAGAATTTAATCTCTTTGAAATTACAAGAAAATGTGAGCGTGTGCACCTTTTACTTGACAGTTTGGAGCCCGATTCTGATCTCAGTCTGATTTTGTACCACTGTAACCCCACTAATTAGTTATTAACATGGAGTAAGACAGAACAGCTTCAGGGGCTTGATTATTCTTTTCAGCACAGGAAAATAAAGCATGATTTAAATGCTGGTAATTAAGGTACAAGGACTCATAGAACCATAGGGTTAGAAGTAGGGCTATCAAGTGATTAAAACAATTAATCGCATGATTAAAAACATTAATTGCAATTAATCATACTGTTAATAATAGAATACCATTTACTTAAATCTCTTTGGATGTTTTCTAAGTTTTCAAATATATTGATTTTAATTACCACACTGAATACACAGGGTACAGTACTCACTTTATATTTATTTTTACAAATATTTGCACTGGAAAAAACAAAAGAAATATATTTCAGTTCACCTAATACAAGTACTGTAGCGCAATCTCTTTATAACGAAAGTTAACTTACAAATGTAGATTTTTGTTGTTGTTACATAACTGCACTAAAAAAAAAGGTAAAACTTTAAAACCTACAAGTCTGGTTACATTTGCAGGAGATAATGCTGCCCACGTCTTGTTTACAATGTCATCTGAAAGTGAGAACAGGCATTCGCATGGCACTGTTGTAGCTGGCATCGCAAGATATTTATGTGCTAGATGCGCTAAAGATTCATATGTCCCTTCATGCTTCAATCACCATTACAGAATACAAGTGTCCATGCTGATGACAGGTTCTGCTCGATAACGATCCAAAGCAGAGCATATTCATTTTCATCATGAGTCAGTAGCCACCAGCAGAAGGTTGATTTTCTCTTTTGGTGGTTGGGGTTCTGTAGTTTCTGCATCGGAGTGTTGCTCTTTTAAGTATCAGAGGGGTAGCCATGTTAGTCTGGATCTGTAAAAAGCAACAAAGTCTGGTCCTGAAGTTTTTTTGCTTGGGTAGCCATCCTACAGCAAAAAAACTTCAGGACCAGAATTCAAAAAGAAACTGCTGAGCTTCAGTTCATTTGCAAATTTGACACCATCAGCTCAGGATTAAACAATGACTGTGAATGGCTAGCCAACTTAAAAAGTAGTTCGTCCTCCCTTGGTGTTCACACCTCAACTGCTAGAAGAGGGCCTCACCCTCCCTGATGGAACTAACCTCATTATATCCAGACTGATTCTCGCCTGCATACTTATACCCGACTCTGGAAATTTCCATTACATGTGTCTGACGAAGTGGGTATTCACCCACGAAAGCTCATGCTCCAATATGTCTGTTAGTCTATAAGATGCCACAGGACTTTTTGCTGCTTTTTGCTCTTCAAGACATCTGAAAGCATTCTTCTCACCTCTCAGATTTTGGAAGGCACTTTAGATTCTTAAACCTTGGTTCGAGTGCTGTATCTATCCATAGAAATCTCACATTGGTACCTTCTCTGCATTTTGTCACATCTGCTGTGAAAATGTTCTTAAATCAAACATATGCTGGGTCATCATCCAAGACTGCTATAATATGAAATATATGGCAGAATGTGGGTAGAACAGAACAGGAGACATACAATTCACACCCGAGGAGTTCAGTCACAAATTTAATTAATGCATTACTTTTTTAATGAGCATCATCAAAATGGAAGCATGTCCTCTGGAATGGTGGCCAAAGCCTGAAGGGGCATATGAATGTTTAGCATAACTGTCATGTAAATACCTTGCAACGCCGGCTACAAAAGTGCCAGGCGAATGCCTTTTCTCACTTTCAGGTGATGTAAATAAGAAGCAGTCAGCAGTATGTCCCATAAATGTAAACAAACGTGTTTCTCTTAGCAATAGGCTGAACAAGAAGTAGAACTGAGTAGACTTGTAGGCTCTAAAGTTTTAAATTGTTTTGTTTTTGGCTGCAGTTATGTAACCAAAAAAAATTCTACATTTGTAAGTTACACTTTGACGATAAAGAGATTGCACTACAGAACTTGTATGAGGTGAATTTAAAAATACTATTTCTTTTGTTTATCACTTGATACCAATCATCTCTGTGTTCTTGGGGAACCAGGTCGCAGTATCCAGCATGTCTGACTCATGAAGGACACCCCCAAATGCCAGCCTCTGCTTGAACCAAAACCAGTTGAAAGGAAGACAGAGAGCAGTGAAGGGTGGTGGCAGACACACCTAAGCCCCTCCTGACAAGGGTGACAGGATTAAGGTAACTCCCTAGCCCCATCTGCATCAAAGATGATACAGGGAGGCATTTCCATTAGCATACAGAATGGAGAACAGAGATTCGAAGGCAAGAACCTCACTGAACTCTTGGACCAGAAAAGAAGGGAAGCACTGCATGGTGGGGGATCTCTGCTCCAGATGTTAATGAACCTATGTCTGCACACATCCAGCTCAGCAGATATCAGACGAATTCTAGTAATGATTTCTTGACTGATATCCAAATACTGAAGCTGCCTAATTGCATTGTGAGCTCGCTTGAAGGAATACCACCCATAGCCAGGAATGATCAGTTCCTGTTGTCTAGTCTAAAGAAAACCCTTGAGTCATCAGTTTACCCATAAACAAATCTAGTGTTCTCCCTTGAACCATTGTTGTTTTCCTACAAAGTCCCCCACCAATACTCAAGTAAGTGTTCTGATGCCTAGATCCAAACTCTGCATCAGTTCCACTGGGACTTCATCTTCTCCTGTTTGATTGTGCTGGGGGCTCTGCTTGTCTCCAGCACTCAGGACCATAAGAACATAAGAATGGCCATACTGGGTCAGAGCAAAAGTCCATCTAGCCCAGTATTCTGTCTACCGACAGCGGCCAATGCCAGGTGCCCCAGAGGGAGTGAACCTAACAGGTAATGATCAAGTGATCTCCTGTCATCCATCTCCCCCCTCTGACAAACAGATGCTAGGGACACCATTCCTAACCCATCCTGGCTAATAGCCATTAATGGACTTAACCTCCATGCATTTATCCAGTTCTCTTTTAAACCCTGTTATAATCCCAGCCTTCACAACCTCTCAGGCAAGGAGTTCCACAAGTTGGCTGTGCGCTGTGCGAAGAACTTCCTTTTATTTGTTTTAAACCTGCAGCCCATTAATTTCACCCTGAGCTACCACCATCATCTGGGAACCCCAACCAGTTCAAGTTTCATGGAGTGGTGAGACCCGCATCTCTCTCTCTCTGTTTTCTTTTCTACCTCGTGTAACTTTTGAACCCTGACTTGTGTGATCAGGTATAGTTTTCTATATCTGACTTCTGTAATCTTCAATAATGTAACTGTTATGTTTGTTTAGGCTCTGCTTGTGTGGTTATTACTGTTATTCAATAAATAACTTTTATGGTTAAGCTGGTTGCTTCCCTCCCTCTCTGAACTTTACTCTTTTGTGTTTTTGGCTTCCACATTTACTGTACAGCAATGCTCCTCTTACCTAAGCTAAAGATCCCTGTAGCGCCCCAAAATCCTGTGGGGTTTGCTCATCAGGTGGGTTACTACAAGAACAATTGTAACGTGAAAGTGGGGAGAGGGACGTGCTGAACCTGTGACATAAGAGGGTGGCAGTTTGGAAGTGCTGTTCAACCCAACCTGCTCAGGCTTACTCTGTTCCAGTGCACTACCTGTGCCATGTAAGGGTGGCAGCTTGGAAATCCTGCTTGACCCAGCCCACTGAGTCCAGGGACATATAAGGAGTCATCTTGAGAGTGCTGATTGACCTGGTCCACTCAGACTTGCTCTCTTAATGTGTGTGTGTGTGTTCATCTGATTCTGGGACTGGAAGAACCCAGCCCTGGGGAACCTAAGTCCTGCAGGATAGATCCATTGGGAGGAGACTTGCAGAAGGGAAAAGTAGAGCTCCATATGAAAGCACAAGTGACACAAGCAGTACATTGATAGAATTACAGCACACACACACCCCGGAAGGATAACCCTAATAAATGAGCGTACCTCAAAGTAACGGGCAAATCTGGTAACACACTTTTACAGTGCAAATATTTGTAATAAAAAATAATATGAAATGAGCACTGTACATTTTGTATTTTGTGTTGTAATAGAAATCAATATATTCGAAAATGTAGAAAAACGTCCAAAAATATTTAATACATTACAATTAGTATTCTATTGTTTAACAGTGCGATTAATTGTGATTAATTTTTGTAATCATGATTAATTTTTTTGAATTAATTGTGTGAGTTAACTGCGATTAATTGACAGCTCTAGTTAGAAGGCACTGCAAGGGTCATCCAGCCTAACCCCCTGCCAAGGTGAAGGATTTGTTGTGTCTAAACCATCCAAGACAGATGGCTCCAGCCTCCCTTTGAAAACCTCCAGAGAAGAAGCTTCCACAATCTCCCTACACGTCTGTTCCATTGTCCTACTGTTCTTATACTTAGGAAGTTTTTCCTGAGATCTGATCTAAATCTGCAGTGCTGTAGTTTGAACCCATTGCCCTTTGTCCTGCCCTCTGCGGCAAGAGAGAAGAACTTCTCTCCACCTTTTTTATCGCAGCCGTTCAAGTATATAAAGAGGATTATAATGTCCTTCCTCCTTAATCTCCTTTATTTCCAAACTAAACATACCCAGGTTCTTCAGCCTTTGCATTTCATCCCTTTGTTCATCTTTGTTATTTGTCCTGGGATCCTTTGCAGTTTCTCTACATCATTTCTATACAGAGGTGACCCCAAATGGACACAGTTCTCCAGCTGAGGCCTAACCAGCCCTGAGTAGAATGGTACTACCACCTCAAATGACTTGCATTCAATGTCTCTGTTAATGTAACCTAAAATTGCATTTGCTTTTTTTTGCAACAGCATGGCTTTGCTGACTCATGTTGATGTTGGGATCCACTACAACTCCCAGATCATTCTCAGTAGTGCTGCTGCCAAGCCAGTTCTCCAACATTCTGTATCTGTGCACTAGGGAAGTGTAACACCTTACAGTTGTCTTTGTTAATTTCATTTTATTGTCTATAGCCCAGTTTTCCAATTTATCAAGATCCCTCTGAATTTTAGCTCTAGCCTCGAAAGTGTTTGCAACCTCTCCCCCCGTCTTTGTGTCATTCACAACCTCCATCAGTAGGGTCTCTATTCCTACAAGCAAATAATTAATGAAGATGTTAAACAACACCAGCCCCAGAACAGATTCCTGTGGACCCCACTTGAGACTTCCCTCCAATCTGATATAGTTCAATTAATGGCTACTCTTTGTTTGCGGTTGTTTAACCAATTATGTATCCACTTAACGGTAGTTCCACCAAACCCGCATATCTCTAGTTTAGTTATCAGAATGTCATGTGGGATGGTGTCAAAACCCTTGCTGAAGTCCAGGAATATTATGTCCACATCATTCTCCCTATCCACCAAACCAGTTACCCTGTCAAAGAAGGGAATCAAGCTGATTTGACATGATTTGTTCTTAATAAAGCCATGCTGGCTCATATTATTGACAGTGGTTCTGAGATTTCTTCAGCTAATTCCTTCTGTACCCTCAGGTGAATAGCATCTGACCCTGCTGATTTCAATTCATTCAAATTGGTCAGAAGATCTCTGATGTGTTCTTTATTTATCCCAGTCTACACCCTCTTCCCTTCATTGTCTGTTGTAACTTTGCTAGTTGTCCGGTCACACGTTATTTTTTGTGTGAAGACTGAAGGAAAGCAAGCATTGAGCAGCTCTGTCTTCCTATCATCTGTTACAAGCTCAACTTTTCCACTGAGCAGCAAACTCTCACTCTTCCTGGAGCTACTTAACTTTGTTGTAAACAAACGCAATAAAACAAGCCATGTTCATTGTGTTGCTACCAGCAAACTCAAAAGGTTCCAGAATGTTTTAAATCAACTAATAAACTAATAAATTGCTTGCTGTCTTAGTTGGATTATTGGTGGAAACTGTAGCCAGATATGTCAGCTTGTATATTGTAAATATAAACTTGGTTTATGATTATGTAATATGGAAATGTTTTGTTGTGTTATAATCTTTTTGGCTTACATTTAAAATACTTTATTGACTGTTCTATACCTGTACACCCAGTGACAAAGATGCAGTATGACCCAATATATCAACAGAATATATTTTATAAAACTCCATTTTGATCTGTAATATAAAGGCTGGTAAATGAGCTGGGTAGCCATTGGATTCCAAATATGAATGGATGTTTGGGTTAAGCTAATTTTCTAGAGCTTGCATGGATTCAGGGGTCTGAGCTTTGTGTAGCAGCTTTCCAGTACTGAAGTCTTATGACTGACTAAGCTAACAGCTAACTTCCTGAGGAAACAACAGTCCTTTGGTGATCTTCCAGAAAACACGATTCTAGCCACTATGGATGTAGAAGCCCTCTACACCAACAATCCAAACAAAGATGGACTACAAGCCATCAGGAATAGCATCCCCGATACCATCACGGCAAACGTGGTGGCTGAACTTTGTGACTTTGTCCTCACCCACAACTATTTCAGAATTTATTTCTTCAAGTCAATGGGACTGCTATGGGTTCCCGCATGGCCCCTCAGTATACCAACATTTTTATGGCTGACTTAGAACAACGCTTCCTCAGTTCTCATCCCCTTAAGCCCCTAATTTACTTGTGCTACATTGATGACATCTTCATCATCTGGACCTATGGGAAGGAGGTCCTTGAGGAATTCCTCCAAGATTTCAACAATTTTCACCCTACCATCAACCTCAGCGTGGACCAGTCCACACAAGAGGTCCACTTCCTAGACACTACAGTGCTAATAAGTGATGGTCACATAAACACCACCCTATACCAGAAACCTACTGACCGCTATACTTACCTACATGCCTCCAGCTTTCATCCAGACCACATCACATGATCCATTGTCTACAGCCAAGCTCTAAGATACAACCGCATTTGCTCCAATCCCTCAGAGACAAACACGTACAGAATCTCTATCAAGAATTCTTAAAACTGCAATACCCACCTGATTAAGTGAAGAAACAGATTGACAGAGCCAGAAGGGTACCAAGAAGTCACCTACTATAAGACAAGCCCAACAAAGAGAGTAACACAATGCCACTAGCCGTCCCCTACAGCCCCCAAATAAAACCTCTCCAGGGCATCATCAAGGATCTACAACCTATCCTGAAGGACAATCCCTCACTCTCACAGACTTTGGGAGACAGGCCACTCCTCGCTTACAGACAGCCCCCTCACCTGAAGCAAATACTCACCAGCAACTACATACCACACAACAAATACACCAAGCCAGGAACCAAACCCTACTACAAACCCCAGTGCCAACTATGTCCACATATCTATTCAAGGGACATCATCATAGGACCTAACCACATAAGCCACACCATCAAGGGCTTGTTCACCTGCACATCTACCAGTGTGATATATGCCATCATGTGCCAGAAGAGCCCCTCTGCCATGTACATTGGCCAAAGCGGATAGTCTCTATGCAAAAGAATAAATGGACACAAATTTGACATCAGGAATCATAACATTCAAAAACCAGCGGGAGAACACTTCAGCCTCTCTAACCACTCAGTGACAGACTTGACGGTGGCAATTTTCCAATAAAAAAACTTCAAAAACAGACTCCAAAGAGAGACTGCTGAACTCAAATTAATTTGCAAATTAGATGCAATTAACTTAGACCTTGGCTACACTTGCAGGTGTGCAGCGCTGGGAGTTACAGCTGTCTTTGTACAGCTGTGTAGGGAAAGCGCTGGAGTGTGGCCATACTAACAGCTACCAGCGCTGTAGTGTGGCCACATCTGCAGCATTTGCAGCGCTGTTGGGAGTGGTGCATTGTGGGCAGCTATCCCACAGAGCACCTCGTCCCATTTTGGCACCATGGGTTGTGGGAAGGAGACGGAGGGTGCGGGTCATTCCGCTTCCTGTCTCAATGCCCTGTGGTGCATCGCTTCACATCCCAGCAGTCACTGTTTTTCTATCCACGTCTGGCGCCATTGTGAGTCTCCCAATGGTTTCTGTGCAGCGCAATTTCTGTGGGAAATGGAGCCCAAGCTGCTGAGGACTTTGCTGATGAGTGTCGCCAGCACATCACGTTTGGCAGTTGAGCTATTCCTTATGATCCAAAGTGACAGTGATGAGGACTCCGACGATGATATCTAGTTGCCTGACGCGTATGACACTAAATTGCTTGTGGCATTCACGGAAATGCTCAGCACTGTGGAACGCCGCTTTTGGGCTCGGGAAGCAAGCACTGAGTGCTGGGATCACATCGTCATGGAAGTCTGGGATGACGAGCAGTGGCTGCAGAACTTTCGGATGAGAAAAGCCACTTTCATGGGACTGTGTGCTGAGCTCTCCCCTACACTGTGGCACAAGGACATGAGACTGAGAGCTGCCCTCCCAGTGGAGAAGCAGGTGGCTATTGCAATCTGGAAGCTGGCAACTCCAGACAGCTACCGATCGGTCACGAACCAGTTTGGAGTGGGAAAGTTGACTGTTGGAATCGTATTGATGCAAGTTTGCAGGGCCATTAATCGCATCCTGCTAAGAAGAACCGTGACTCTGGGGAACGTGCAGGACATTGTGGATGGCTTTGCACAAATGGGGTTCCCTAACTGTGGAGGGGCGATAGATGGGACACATATTCCTATTCTGGCACCACCCCACCTAGCATCCGAGTACATTAATCGGAAGGGGTATTTCTCTATGGTTCTCTAGGCGCTTGTGGATCACCATGGGCATTTCATTGACATTTACACAGGCAGGCCTGGAAAGGTGCATGATGCAAGCATCTTTCGGAACAGTGGCCTGTTCAGGAAGCTGCAGGCCGGGACTTTTTCCCCAGACCGGAAGATCACAGTATGGGACGTCGAAATGCCCATTGTGATCCTTGGAGACCCTGCTTACCCGTTAATGCCTTGGCTCATGAAACCGTATACAGGGAAGCTTGACAGGAGCAAGGACCGGTTCAACTACAGGCTGAGCCAGTGCCGAATGACTGTGGAGTGTGCTTTTGGCCGTTTAAAAGGGCACTGGAGATTTCTTTATGGGAAGCTAGACTTGGGGCAAAGCAGCATCCCTGCGGTTATATCTGCGTGCTGTACCCTCCATAATATTTGTGAAGGGAAGGGTGAAACATTCAGTCAGGAATGGACCTCCGAGGTTCAACGCCTGGAGGCTGAATTTGCACAGCCAGAGAGCAGGGCTACTAGAGAGGCCCAGCACAGGGCTACAAGGATCAGAGATGCCTTGAAGGATGAATTTGAGGCTGAAAGCCAACAGTAATGTTTGGTGCCTTGCACGGGAGTGAAGTGCAGTGGTTACACTGTTAGCAGGAATCTGTTTTTCCTAAAATGATTTGCAGTACCTGTTTCTTTCCTGGGCTAAGGTATCTTTCACTTTCTGCAATAATAAAGACTGTTTTCAATGCCAAGAATTCATTTATTGAAAAGAAAATAACTTTATTGACAGACACACAACATTTTGGGAATCTAAAAGGGCAGGGCGGTGAGGTGGTGAACTGTACAGTCAGAGGTTTGAATATGTCCTGTCTGGAGTGCTGTGCAATGACTGCTGCACTTCAGGATGAAAATACTGCATGGTGATGGGGGTTGAGTGCAGAGGGTAAGGGTCGTAGTTCTCAGGGCTGGTAGGTGAACGTACAGGTGTTGGGGGCAGCTGGCGGTGGTAAGAACCTGGATGCTGGGGAAGGGGATTTGGAGCTGACATTGGGGCACAAGGGAAAGAGCTTTGGGATGGTGGGGGGGAGCGGCACTGTAGTGCTCTGCCTGCATGGCTACAAGTGCCTGGATAGAGTCCATTTGGCGCGCCAGGAAGCTTATCAGCTGATTCGTGCTTTTCTTCTTAGCCACTGCCTTTCTCTTGCTTTCTCTTTCCCTCCAGTGCTGCATTTTTTGCCTCCATTCCTGCATGTTTTCCCTCCATTCCTGCATTTTTTTACTCTCTCTGGCAGACTGATTCATTACTGCTTTCAGCATTTCTTCTTTGCTTTTTCGTGGTTTCTTCTGCAGGTTCTGTAGCCTCTGAGCAGTCTGTGATACAATCACTCAAGTATTCAAGGACACTGTTATTAGAGAGACAAAAATTGTAACAATTTACAGAGGCACCATTGTTTATAATCTCACACAGACAGACAGTTATTTTGCTCCCCCGCAGTGAAGGAGTTTACACTCTTCGCTTTAGCATGCTTTTCCTATACCAAACAGACCGCACAGGAGCGAAAAAATGGTGAGTAAAAGGGGCAAAGATTGCAGGAGAAAATTAATCCTGGAAGATATCTCACTGATGCGGGTCACCTGGGAAGTGGGAATGATTGGTTCAGGGCAGTGCAGGGGGTTCTGTGTGTTGGCGAAAGCAAAATGCTGCAGGGGGCACCTACGCTGAACAGTCTCCCAACATTTTCCACAAGAGTTAATCCTGGAAGATATCTCGCTGCTGCGAGTCACCTGGGAAGAGCGGGAGGGTCTTCTGCAGCAATGTCGATTCCGCCCTGGCCCCTATGGCCACAGCTTGCCTGTGTGCAGCAATGGTCCCCCCACCCCCCACGGCACAGTGGTGCAGACGCGTTAGCCTGACTGGGACAAGAACCCCAGTGGCTCTCCCTATAAACTTGCTCAAGCGCATTGCCCTCACTCTGGCGGAAACTTTTGAAGAGATTACCGAGGCCGATTACCGCGACATGATAGACCACATCAATGGGCTATTCTGCATCTAGGCATGCATGCATGCATGCAGCCCTAAACCCCCCTCCTCTCCCGAACCATTTCCATCCTGAAAATAAAAGCTGCTTACCGGGAACACTCTGCTCTGCTTGTCCTTCACCAAGTTCCAGCTGCTGCGACTGGCTGCCTTCCTCCTGGCTTGAGAAGAGCTCCTGGCTGCATGCCTCCTGGGACTCCGGAGTGTCTCCCCCCACCACAGTACCCTCACTCTCGGTTTCCTCCCCCCCGTCGTCCTCCTCTTCCTCCTCCTCCTCTCACCCACCCTCTCCCACTCGCTCTGAAGTGTCCATTGTGGTAGTCGGATTGGCGGTGGGGTCAACCCCACAGATCGCATCCAGCTCCTTATAAAAACTTCAGGTCATCGGGGCAGCGCCGGAGCGGTGGTTTCCCTCGTGTGTTTTGCAATAGGCACTCCGCAGCTCCTTTACTTTAACCCTGCACTGCACCACGTCCCAGTCATGGCCCCTTTCCATCATTGCCTTTGATATCTGGCCATAGGTATCGTAATTCCTACTGCTGGAGCGCAGCTGTGACTGCACAGCTGCCTCCCCCCAAACACTGATGAGGTCCATCAACTCGCCATTGCTCCATGCTGGGGCTTGTTTGGCGCATGGAGGCATGGTCACCTGGAAAGATTGATTGCACTCCACACTTGGCTGAGCAAACAGGAAGGGGATTTTTAAAAATCCTGGGGCATTTAAAGGGCGGGTCACCTGAGGCCAGGGCAGTAGAGTGCAAACTGATGAGCAGAGTGGCTGAGCAGGCATTCTGGGATGCCTCCGAATACCTTGGAGGCCAATTACAGCGCTTTTGGTGTCCACACTTGTGGAGCAGTGCTGCATCACCAGCGCTGCAATCCTTATACCCGAGGCAGAGCAGGAGTACGGCCAGCACAGCAGCCAGGGAAATGCAGTGCTGTATGTGCCTTGCAAGTGTGGACAGTAAGTAAGTTGCAGCGCTGGTGGTGGGTTTACAGCGCTGCAACTCTCCAGTGTAGCCAAGCTCTTAGGTTTAGAGACTGGGAATGGTTGGGTCATTACACGAATTGATTCTATTTCCCTATGTTAAGTTCTCCTCACACCTTCTATGGGTCATCTCAATTACCACTTCAAAGGTTTTTTTTCTCCTGCTGACGACAGATCATCTCAATTGATTGGACACTTCCTGTTGGTATGCATACTTTCACCTTTTCATGTTCTCTGTATGTATAAATATCTCCTGTCTGTGTGTTCCATTCTATGCATCTGAAGAAGTGAGCTGTAGCCCATGAAAGCTTATGCTGAAATAAATTTGTTAGTCTCTAAGGTCCCTAGACTCTGAAACCTGTCATTCAGGGCAGTGGTATCAAAGGCCTGGGAAGCTAAGGGTATGGCTACACTTGAAACATCAAAGCGCTCCCGCAGCAGCGCTTTGAAGTGTGAGTGTGGTCGCAGCGCCAGCGCTGGGAGAGAGCGCTCCCAGTGCTGCACCTACTCCACATCCTCATGGGGTTTAGCTTGTAGTGCTGGGAGCCGCGCCCCCAGTGCTACGGCACTGTTTACACTGAGGCTTTACAGTGCTGTATCTTGCAGCGCTCAGGGAGGTGTTTTTTTCACACACCTGAGCGAGAAAGTTGCAGCGCTGTAAAGCGCCAGTGTAGTCATGGCCTAAGCCTCTCCTAAAGCAGGCCCATGTTCTGCCCCGAGGCCCCGTCCTTACTGCCCCTCACCCTTGATGTTGGCAGGGACTTACCTCCAGCCAGCAACCTGGAACTTAGGCAGCCAGAGACTGCTCAGGCCAGCTAGGGAGCCAGATGTCCTGATTTTATAGGGACAGTCCTGATATTTGGGGCTTTGTAAGTGCCTATTTCTCCTCCACACTCCCTGTCCCAATTTTTCACACTTGCTATCTGGTCACCCTAGGGCTGGCCCTGGGGTTGGGCCAGTGGCCTGGGTCAGGGAGATCAGGCCAGTGGCCTGGGGCAGTGCTGGGGCTGGTCAAAGCCTGGGACTCAAGTTGGTCAATGTGGCTGGGGCGGAAAGGCCGGGGCTCCTCTGGCCATGGGGGATCGGGTTTGAGGCTCTGGTGGGCAGATTCTGGGGGCTGGAGGCAAGGACCCATGCAGAAGGGCCAGGGCCAGTGGGCAGGGCCTCAGGCAGAAGGCAGGGGTTCACCTGCCACCCATGTCCACATGTGAAAGAAAAGACTGTGCTCTTCCTGACTACAGCCAGTGCTTCATAATTTAAATACAACTATTTGCTCAACCAATGTGTCCCCCTCCCCACCATTTCTATACTTGCGTAACAAATAAGGATGGTGATCACAAGGGCTGATAGACAGTTCTACCACCCCTGCTGGTTGTTTTTCCAGCCAATCAAGGTCAACACAATGCCTAGGCACAGCATTATGTGCCTGGACAGTTACTGAGAATCACACTTCATACATGAATAACCACTAAGTAGAAATAATAGCACTTGTACAATTAGCGCAGCTAGTAAAGTAACTCAGCATTGCGGCTCTTGCCCAGCTCAAAAATCTCATATGTTCAGTCCTTCCTGTATGGCCTAGCAAACTGATCCAGTAGGAGCTGGGTCATTTGTAGAGAGATCAGACTTTAAAAAGCTCATAAAAAATCCACACAGAATTAGTTGTTTTTAATAAATTCAGTTGCAAGAAATGTAGATGTACTTTTCTTCCTTTCCAAAATGTAAAGCCCTGATTCCGATCTTCCCAAAGTTACACCAGTGCAGCTCTGGTAACTTTGGAGTTACTCCTTATTCACACCAAAGAAAGAACAGAATCAGGCCATTGCTGTATTCGCAAAGAAAATAACAATATTTGAATTTTAATAATTGTGGTACAATAGCTCTCCTTGGGACTTAATATTGTCACAATAATGCATAAGTGCAGCTATGGTGTTATAGCATTTGCTCATACAAGATGCTAAATGTCCCCAAATCACTTAAAAATACAACCACTGTCCAGTTTTACTGAAGGTGGAAACAATGTGGAACTCAGCACTTCTATACTTTAGCATTGACAATGTGATTCCTATCTAAACACATTAGTTTTTTCAAATCTATGTAGACTTTTTTTAACCAATATTCAAATAAAATGTCATGCTAACACTACATATCATTGTAATTTGTCAGATTGGGGTCATGTACTGTGTGAACTAGTTGCCTGTGGTATTCCAAATTCAGATCAATGCTCCCTCTTGTGGTGCATGAGAAAATAACATCAATGTTTAAGGGGTTTTACACCAGAAATTAAACTAGTGTCACCAGAGAAAGGGGATGGGCAGTAATGATTGACAGGCAGGGTTGGCGGTCCAGAGGTGTGGCTGGAGAAGTCAATGCAAGCAAACAGGTGACAAGGGCAAAGAAGAAAGAAAAGTGAGTGATTGGAAGTCAAGGCAGCTCTGAAGAGCTTGAAAAAAGACTGAGGTAAGTTTCCTGAGAATGTCGTACCAAAATGGAGCAGTCACTCTTAGATGACAAAGGTGGGATGCTAGAGCTAAACCATAAGCCTCTGCTGCTTAAATGAAAAGACAAAGAACCAAATTTGTAGAGTATCAGAGGGATAGCTGTGTTAGTCTGTATCTTCAAAAACAATGAAGAGTCCACGGGCATCTTAAAGACTCACAGATTTTTTTTGAGCATAAGCTTTCGTGGGTAAAAAACCCACTTCTTCAAATTCACTTTTCAGACATGGGTTTTTACCCACGAAAGCTTATGCCCAAATAAATCTGTTAGCCTTTAAGGTGCCACCAAACTCCTCATTTTTGTGGATACAGACTAACACGGCTTCCCTCTGATACTTCACACCATGCAAGGCACTGAATTTAGCCGTATGAAGTGGAAATTTGTTGAGACATTTAGGTACCTGCAAATGCTGACAGTGGGATTTTTTAATCTGTGGGCACCTGATTACCATTAAAAATCTGTCCCTAAATCCACTAGTGGGAAATAGTAACAAACCCAAACTTGTGGGAAACCAGCCAGTAGAGGGTGCTCACAATCCACTTACAGTAATACCCAAGACACATTGTGTAAGGCAGTGGTCCCCAAACTGCAGGATGCACCCCCCCTAAGGGGTGCAGAGGAACATCTGGGGAGGCAGCAGGGCCCAGGCAGACCCACAGGGGGTGGGGAGGGAATATCATCCAATCCCAGCTTTGCTCTGACCCCATCCCCTGCCACAGCCCTGGCTCCCAGTCCCATATCTGGTCCCACCCCCAGCCTTGGCCCCCCACTGCAGCCCCATATCCAACCCCAGCTGCAGTCTCTTTATCCCTGTTTACCACTCCATTTGGAGAAGCCTTGGCCCTGCTCCTGACCCTGCCTCCTGGGGTGAGAGGTGCAGACTGGTGTAAGGTGGCTGTGACCCTGAAAAGTTTGGGGCCCACTAGTGTAGTGAGTGAGATCCTCAAAGAGATTTAGGCCTCGCAAGGCTGAGCAGCACACTGCCCAACTTAGAAAACTCTAGCTATCTAGAAAAATCTCAGCAACACACTGTGCTCCACACGGCTATGGTAGATGTCTTTGCTCTCAGCACATGTCATGGGTAGAGACTGGAGCCCAAGAATGAGCATCACACAAGCCAGTATGCTACGTGTGGAGTCTAATTTCTATATTGTACTCAATAAATACAGATACAGCAAAAGACAGAGGATGACAAGGAATAGCCAGCATGGCTAAACCAACCTCAGTTCCTTCTTTGACAGGGTGGGTAGCGGATGGGGGAGCAGTAGACATGATATATCTTAATTTTTAATAAGGCAAATTAAGGAAAGGTGGTTTAGATGAAATTACAGTCAGGTGGGTGCAAAACTGGTTGAAAGACCACACTCAGAAAGTAGTTTCTGTCAGGCGCTCCCTCCCAAGAGTCAGGCATGGTGGATGAAGCTGAGGTTGAAGCTGGATGTCGGGTAGGGACTGGGCCCAAGGGAGGGCTGTGGAATCGAGATTTTTGGACAGGTCGGGATCAAAACAAGGATCACAGTCCATAGACATGGCAACACCGTACCGTGGCTGGAGTCCAAGTGCAGGCCAGAAGTGGGGAGCTGCTTAACCTAGTTAATGGGCAATGCTGACAATGTGTCCTACGCCTTGCCCCGCTCTTGAAGGTAGGCCCTCTCTGCAACCCAAATTTAGGGACTTAGCTCTGCTTGGTGAAGCATGAATGGGAACCAGCCACTCAGGCACCAGCTCCTGAGGAGGGAGTAGTGCTGTCTGCCTGTACAAATTTTAATCCAGTGATTAGAGCACTCAGCTGCAATGTGGGAGACCTGGTTTCACTTCCCTCTGCTGGAGGAAAACTGATTTGAACAGGGGTGTCAAACCTCTCAGGAGAGTGCTCTAATCACTGAGTTACAGGCTATGCAGATGTGAGGGCACCCTCTTCCTTTCCTGCTGAAGTTGTTCCAGGTTGGAGAAATAATGCAAGTGATTAGAGCAGGAAGACTGGACTTTGGGACTCCTACATTCCCCATGGATGCCCAAACTCCTGGGCTACAGCATCATTCTACCTTGCTAGCTGGTGCAGTGTCCCACGTCCCAGGCGAGTGTTGTAACATTTGGGCTATAAGTTAAATTATAAGGTAGGTGGCACCACCACCTTGCTGACAGATTCTAAATGGACGTTGATCAAGTAGGCATGCTCAGAGGCTACCTACTGGATCAGGCCCCCATCTTTCTCCACACAGTTCATGAATCACTCTTGAGCTTACATGGTAGACAGGTCCAACTCCCCCGTTGCATACAGGGAGGCGGCCCAGTGACAAAAAACAGGCTTTGAGGAAAATTTTACCCTGAGAACTTGGGTGCTCAGTGAATTATGACACCTACAGCGTTCGGTGGGAGTTTTATGGAGCCAAAACTGGCATTTAGATGCCAAAATCTGCGGTTTAGGCAGCTAAGTACCTTTGTGGTTTGCACCCAAATCATCTACCTTTTGTCTATGTCTTTGGTCAATCAACTTTTCAGGAGAGAACGTGAGTGAGAAAGACTGGTTGCCATTTACCCCTGGAGGGAAAGGAAACAGAGCTCAGAAGGGTTTGGATGGCAGTCTGAAAGAGCTGGGCTTGAGTCTTCCCTAATCAGCAAGGATGTGAGAGTGGAGAAGCCAGAAACTGGCTAGGTGGGTGCAACTTGGGTAAGGTAAGGAGCCCTCACCTCACTGCTGAGAGTGTGCGGGGAGAGGGAGATCAGATTAGAAATGAGACAGCATGAGGTAATATTTCTCTCAATCATTTTACTTGTATTACTCATAACACAGACATAGAAAAGCTATAAAAGAAAATCTTAATGCTGATGTAACAGTGACAAACATACACGAGTAACATAGCTGACAGATACATGCCAGAGCTTAATGACACTGGAGTTATACTCTATAGAAGTGATATTAAAGTTGCAGAATCCAGCACTGAAAAGTTAGGAAATGCCCAAACAGAGAGTGTCCACTCCTGCTCTTCCCACACACACACTGCTGTATACATGCAGTAAACCACAGGAAGTCTGTGACAGAGTCTGAAATAGAATCGGTCTCGTCTCAGCCTCAGGCCTTCAGTACAAGACAACAATATTTTTCTTGCCATTCATCACCTCATGCAGTGTCTGCCCTGAGCATGGACTGAGGCAGGGGTCCCCTAGACTACATTGTAGGTGATGATGCAATTAAAAACTACATCATTAAAAACCTATGCCTGAGGTGCAGATTTGTGATTACATGTGCAATCTTTTCTACTAGTACGTTTTGAGTGCTTGACTTTGCAACCTTAATATTCTTCTAATGTAGCTTTCTGTGAGTAATTTTCTAGTGCCTAAAACAAACACAATCCTGCCATCCTATTGAGCTATATTGACAGCCAGGTGAACTAATGGAAGGGTTTGAACTAATACCTATTATGTGTACAACATAAAGCTATTTAATAGTAACAGCAGTACAGTGGAATGGCTTACATGACTATCTGCTAGCTAGTAGAGGAATGGTGGGAATCAGGATACTATCAGGCACTATTCCTGGTTTGTGCATTGAGGGTTAATAAGGGCCGGCCTTATGAAAATGGTGCCCTGAGTGAACTTGTATGATGGTGCTCCTTCCATCACCCTTGGCTCCTACGGACTCCCCTCGCACCCCCCAGTCCCTTGCCTCCAGGCTATTATCTATACTTCATATGGAATGTCTACAGGAATGTCCATTCAATGTAGATGGGCATCACCCATGGTCCAGTGTGAGTTAAGAGTCCGTTGGTGAGCCACTTACTTTGACTAGTCCCTTCAAGATGTGCTGGCTAACTACCTTGTGGGAATTACCCTAGGAACAAACATTTAAACTCATTACTTCAAATACAAAATGATACATGCATACAGATAGCGTAAACATATTCTGCAAATCATAACCTTTTCACAGACAGAGTTGTGCTGGGGAGTGTGAGACTGTGTGTGTGAGACAATGTGTGTTAGGGGACTGTGAGAGGCAGAGTGTATGTGGGTGTGAGAGCCTGTGTGTGTGTGTATGTTAGGGAAGTCTGATAGACAATGAGCCCACTGTCACTTTAAGTCCCCCCTGCCTTCCTCACTCACATTGAAGTTTCGCTCCCCCTGGCCCTGGCCTGGCCGGCCTCTGCCGAAGACCTGAATGGCGCAGGGCTGCAGGCAGGGAGGGACTCGGCTGGCAGCGAGTGGTGGGGTGTTCTGCCAGTGATCAGCCCTGGCCATGCTGCTCTGTGCTCCCCGGGGCTGGGGCAGAGATGGAGCCCTCAGCCAGCTGGATGAGGAGCAAATGACGGAGGACAGGTGAGCAAAGCCCACAGGTAAGTGGGGAACAAGACCTGGGAGATGGGTTGGAAAAAGGAGGGAGCATGAGCTATAATGGCAGAGAGGAAGGAGGGTCAGGGCAAAGCTGGGAGGCAAGATCAAACCAGTATCTTAGATGCCTATTTACAAATGCAAGAAGTATGGGTAATAAGCAGGAAGAACTGGAAGTGCTAATAAATAAATACAACTATGACATTATTGGCATTACTGAAACTTGGTGGAATAATACACACGACTGGAATGTTGGTGTGGATGGGTATAGTTTGCTCAGGAAGGATAGACAGGGGAAAAAGGGAGGAGGTGTTGCCTTATATATTAAAAATGTACACACTTGGACTGAGGTGGAGATGGACATAGGAGACGGAAGGGTGGAGAGTCTCTGGGTTAGGCTAAAAGGGGTAAAAAACACAGGTGATGTCATGCTGGGAGTCTACTACAGGCCACCTAATCAGGCAGAAGAGGTGGATGAGGCTTTTTTCAAACAACTAACAAAATCATCCAAAGCCCAAGATTTGGTGGTGATGGGGGACTTCGACTATCCAGATATATGTTGGGAAAATAACACCGCGGGGCACAGACTATCCAATAAGTTCCTGGACTGCATTGCAGACAACTTTTTATTTCAGAAAGTTGAAAAAGCTACTAGGGGGGAAGCTGTTCTAGACTTGATTTTAACAAATAGGGAGGAACTTGTTGAGAATTTGAAAGTAGAAGGAAGCTTGGGTGAAAGTGATCATGAAATCATAGAATTTGCAATTCTAAGGAAGGGTAGAAGGGAGTACAGCAGAATAGAGACAATGGATTTCAGGAAGGCGGATTTTGGTAAGCTCAGAGAGCTGATAGGCAAGGTCCCATGGGAATTAAGACTGAGGGGAAAAACAACTGAGGAAAGTTGGCAGTTTTTCAAAGGGACGCTATTAAGGGCCCAAAAGCAAGTTATTCTGATGGTTAGGAAAGATAGAAAATGTGGCAAAAGACCACCTTGGCTTACCCTTGAGATCTTGCGTGACCTACAAAATAAAAAGGCGTCATATAAAAAATGGAAACTAGGTCAGATCACGAAGGATGAGTATAGGCAAATAACACAGGAATGCAGAGGCAAGATTAGAAAAGCAAAGGCACAAAATGAACTCAAACTAGCTATGGGAATAAAGGGAAACAAGAAGACTTTTTATCAATACATTAGAAGCAAGAGGAAGACTAAGGACAGGGTAGGCCCACTGCTCAATGAGGAGGGGGAAACAGTAACGGGAGACTTGGAAATGGCAGAGATGCTTAATGACTTCTTTGTTTCGGTCTTCACTGAGAAGTCTGAAGGAATGTCTAGTATAGTGAATGCTTACGGGAAGAGGGTAGGTTTAGAAGAGAAAATAAGGAAAGAGCAAGTAAAAAATCACTTAGAAAAGTTAGATGCCTGCAAGTCACCAGGGCCTGATGAAATGCATCCTAGAATAAATAGAAGAGGTATCTGAGCCTCTAGCTATTATCTTTGGGAAATCATGGGAGACGGGGGAGATTCCAGAAGACTGGAAGGGGGCAAATATAGTGCCCATCTATAAAAAGGGAAATAAAAACAACCCAAGAAACTACAGACCAGTTAGTTTAACTTCTGTGCCAGGGAAGATAATGGAGCAGGTAATCAAAGAAATCATCTGCAAACACTTGGAAGGTGGTAAGGTGATAGGGAATAGCCAGCATGGATTTGTAAAGAACAAATCGTGTCAAACTAATCTGATAGCGTTCTTTGATAGGATAACGAGCCTTGTGGATAAGGGAGAAGCGGTGGATGTGATATACCTAGACTTTAGTAAGGCATTTGATACAGTCTCGCATGATATTCTTATAGATAAACTAGGAAAGTACAATTTAGATGGGGCTACTATAAGGTGGGTGCATAACTGGCTGGATAACCGTACTCAGAGAGTAGTTGTTAATGGCTCCCAATCCTGCTGGAAAGGTATAACAAGTGGGGTTCCGCAGGGGTCTGTTTTGGGACCGGTTCTGTTCAATATCTTCATCAACGATTTAGATGTTGGCATAGAAAGTACGCTTATTAAGTTTGCGGACGATACCAAACTGGGAGGGATTGCAACTGCTTTGGAGGACAGGATCAAAATTCAAAATGATCTGGACAAATTGGAGAAATGGTCTGAGGTAAACAGGATGAAGTTCAATAAAGATAAATGCAAAGTGCTCCACTTAGGAAGGAACAATCAGTTTCACACATAAAGAATGGGAAGAGACTGTCTAGGAAGGAGTATGGCAGAAAGAGATCTAGGGGTCATAGTAGACCACAAGCTTAATATGAGTCAACAGTGTGATACTGTTGCAAAAAAAGCAAACGTGATTCTGGGATGCAGTAACAGGTGTGTTGTAAACAAGACACGAGAAGTCATTCTTCCGCTTTACTCTGTGCTGGTCAGGCCTCAGCTGGAGTATTGTGTCCAGTTCTGGGCACCGCATTTCAAGAAAGATGTGGAGAAATTGGAGAGGGTCCAGAGAAGAGCAACAAGAATGATTAAAGGTCTTGAGAACATGACCTATGAAGGAAGACTGAAGGAATTGGGTTTGTTTAGTTTGGAAAAGAGAAGACTGAGAGGGGACATGATAGCAGTTTTCAGGTATCTAAAAGGGTGTCATCAGGAGGAGGGAGAAAACTTGTTCACCTTAGCCTCCAATGATAGAACAAGAAGCAATGGGCTTAAACTGCAGCAAGGGAGATTTAGGTTGGACATTAGGAAAAAGTTCCTGTCAGGGTAGTTAAACACTGGAATAGATTGCCTAGGGAAGTTGTGGAATCTCCATCTCTGGAGATATTTAAGAGTAGGTTAGATAAATGTCTATTAGGGATGGTCTAGACAGTATTTGGTCCTGCCATGAGGGCAGGGGACTGGACTCGATGACCTCTCGAGGTCCCTTCCAGTCCTAGAGTCTATGAGTCTATGAGGGAGGGGGCCAGGGGGGCAGGGAGAAGCCCACGCTCCAGTGCGAAGGAGGGGATGGAGAAGAGAGGAGTCCAGTCACAGCAGGCCAAGGGAGGCCAGATCCCCTTTTGTCGCCTCTCCTGGCTACAGCGTCCTGGGCATGGGTCCTGTTTGCCTGGCCCTAAGGCCGTCCCTGGGGCTAATGGTTAGTCATGCTACCTCTGTGTGCTTTGTCCATCTTCAACAAAACTGAGATGGCAAACCCAACTCCCAGTCACTTTGTTACCCTACAGGGCTGTATTCTGCAACCAGTCCTGGTAGGAGTGATCCTGTGTTACCTCTTAGTTACAGACATCTGCAAATGAATGGCGGTGGGGGGGCAGGGTGGGGAGTTAGACTGATACTCCCCCAGGAAGAGGCCTCTCCCGCTAATAAAAGCTCTGATGTGCAGAGAATTGTTAACCCAAGGCAGTGGAAAAGCAGAGTGAACAAGCCACCACTCTCATCGACATAATTTACACTGACCTAAGTGCTCCTGGGAACAGCACTGTACTGACAGGACAGCTCTCTCTCTTCGGCATAGAGCATCTTCACCAGACACGCTGCAGCGCAGCTGCACTGCTATAGCGCTTATAGTTTAGACTAGCCTTAAGTGTTTTCATGAGAATCTTAAAAGGCACCTCTGACCCCAGCCTGTCACTTTGCCCAATTTCAAATCCCTGCTTAAAAAACACAGAGGAACGAAAGTACTTCAAAGAAATGTGTGGAAAAATACTTGGTTAACATTAGCAGAAAAGTTCCTATTCCCCCTAAGGGAAACAGCAACAGCGGAGCCATTTTTTAGTGAAATTCTGGGGTGGGAGGGGGGACTGAGCCTGAGTAGAGTCCTGACAGTGAAAATTTCAACCCAGGTGGTTAAATTTTGGCAACGTTTATAAGCAACCAACCACACAGGCTTGCAAGAGGAAGCCTTAACCAGACTTAGGTATGGGTGTTTCCGAGAGCTGGCCATAATGACGACAGGTTTCCAAATTTGATTGTAGCTTCTTCTGGATCATTCCTAGTGGCATGAGACTAGGGAATGCTCTTTACGGCCGCTGCAGCATGTCTTCCCGAAGCTCCTGCTGCACCTGCACAACATATGTATGTTCATGAAGTGTGCCCTATCGCCTCCCACTGCTGGGGCTCAGTGCCAGCCTTATCATGGGGCACTGGGGAACTCAGAACTTCCATAAATCTTTCAGAACAGTGGTAGGGACCTGCACAGACAGGGAAAGGATTTCAAACCCCCTTATTGCTACTTGCATGCCAGCAGTTCCTGGGCAATGGTAAAACTCACTAAGAGAACTTGTGAATAAAACTGGAATTTTGGAGATCTTGTTGGGCCATGGTCATCTCTGCTGGAAAACAAGAGCAGCAAGGAAACCCTGTGGGAAGAGTGTAGCTCTGCATTCACTTTATAGGGCTAGGACTGTCTTGCTGTGTGTACATACAAAGCCTAGCACAGTGGGACACTGACCATGGTTGAGGCCTTTCAGTAGCCACTGCAGTAGGAATGTTAACAGGAGTACAAGAGACAAGGTGAGGGAGGAAACCTCTTTTATTGGACCAACTTCTGTTGGCAAAAGATGAGCTTTCAAGCTACAGTGACCCGAAGAAGAGCTCTGAGTAAATTCAAAAGCTTGTCTCTCTCCCCAACAGAAGTTGGCCCAATGAAAGATGTTACCTGCCCTACTTTGTCTCTTTAATATCCTGGGACTGGCATGGCTACACGACCACTGCAAATAATGGGATTGTGATCATTACTTTTAAATAAGTTTGACAGCCTAAAGACTCCCTAAAATCAGACTTCCCCACATTGTGCTTGAATGGGTGGCAGCCCTGTTGAATGGGTGGCTATTTCAGCTTACAGCTTGTTGACAACGGTCTGGAGTTAGCTTCTGGACACATTCTGCTTCAGAACAGCCAGGGAAACCAGATGTTACAATGCTCGGCTTGCACCCTGTTACCATGGCGATATAACTGGGGGAAAATAACATTCCAAGTTTAAAATACCCGAGTTCTGTTAGTTTTTGGAGCGTAGAGAAGCCCTGTGGCTGCAGGTGACAATGGAGGTCAACTCAAAGCTGACAATAAGTTAAGGTTCAGCACTCTTCATGTTCTTGGGTGGGAGGGAAAGAAAGCCCAGCTAAAATCCTGATACGGGTTATATAATTATTCAGAACCACAACTTCCAGGCTTTTCAGCTCTGGCTCCAAGTTTCCTGACTTTGGTGGGTTAAAGCCAGGCCCCTCCCCTGCATTGTTGTCACGGAGTCACCGGGCGATGCTCTGGAACTGCTCCCCACCAAGCCAGTCAGGACTTTGGGGAGCCTCCTGTCCCTTGGAGCAGACTTGTTCAGGGCAAGAAGCTCACACGGCTTCACCTCCTGGGTCTCTCCTTGGAGCATTCAGCATCCTCTGCCCCTCTGTGCGCTTCCCACAGCGAGCCCACCCCAGCGGTGTCCTGGGGAAGCCTCCGGATCCTGCACCCCCACTTTGCAGTCAGACGTGACTCTCAGCCAGCCAGTAAAACAGAGGTTTATTCGATGACAGGAACAGGGTCTAAAACAGAGCTTGTAGATACAGCGAACCGGACCCCTCGGCTGGGTCCATTCTGGGGGGCAGTGAGCCAGACCCCCAGGTCTGCCCTCCACCCTTGACCCCAGCCAGCTCCAGACTAACCACCCCTCCCAGCCCCTCCTCTCTGCTCAGCCCCTTTCCCGGGCCAGGAGGTCACCTGATCCCTTTGTCTCCAACACCTTCAGCTGGCACCTTTGCAGAGGAGGGGCCCAGGCCATCAGTTGCTAGGAGACAGAGTGTCAGGCATTTAGGTGCACTGGCCCTTTGCTCTGCCAGATATTTAAGAACTGCCATGGGGACACTGAGGCACCAACACAGTATTCAGAGCAAACATTAAGAACTTTCCCAGTTCGTCACAATTGTATAGGTGGTAAGTTAAATAATAATTATCATAATAATTTACAACTGAACGGGCAGAGGAAACTCAACATATAGACAATAAAAAGTGAGTTACAAGGCTGCTACCTCCTGGTCTGCTTCCTCTTTGGAATGTCGTTTATTTTCTCTTTGGTCTCTTTGGCTCCTGTGATCTGCAAAGCAGCGAGAGGCTGGTTAGCCTGTGTGTTGTGTTTTATATAAGTCACACTTTGTGTAGAGGGTGACTGCACCTTTCTATGGCATTTTAAGGGAGCCCAGCTGTAGAGAGGAGTGCAAATCAGAGTCTTTTAGAGAACACGAGTTGTCAGATCCTCCCTTTCCACCATAAGGTGGAAATGTTGGGATTTTAGAGTCAAAGGCAGGAATGTGAGTGGGAAAATTAAATTTCCTGTCTAATATTCCCCATCACCTGCACTTTACCCTCTCTTAATTACCTGGTACTAATCTGATTTACTAGAATCTCCAGCGGCATTTGCTCTTGCTGGTATTTCAGACACTGCGGGAGGAAGAGCTATTGATATGGTACAGATTAACTTCAAGAAAACAACATACTCTCAGAGTCTCTTCCCCAGGGCAGCAATGGCTTTTGGAAGAACTCCCAGATGTTAATACATGTGTTGCAAAGTGCTCTGCGATAACCAGGAGAATGATGAGAAAAATGCACAAGAAGTTGCATATCTTGAGAACAGCATCCCAGGAGAGTTGGTAGATGGGGTAGGAAAGGAAGGAAATCTAGACTGCTCGAGTGCATTGTAACTGAGACATACCTTTATCTGCTCACAGATCTAAAGTGACACAACAACAGCTAGAGACAGTGGTTCACATCAAAAGGCCACAGAATCCAAGAACTATAAATACACAGACTTGCGGGGGAATGTAAGAGACACATACAAACTAACTGGGCATCTGAGCAGTGGGGGACAGACAAATGGCAGTTAAGATGAAAGACTTTAACACTCAATACAGGACAGCTGAACAATTTGCCACAGTGAGCTAGGCAGTTATTCAGTCCTTACACTAATTTTGTTCTGTTTAACATTTAGTCCAATTTTACTCTTGCAATTTCTATGCCAAATAAAACCTTGCTTTTATTTCAAGGCAACTGGATGGGTAACTGTTGGTAGGGACAATCCCTGGAGAGACAATCTCGAGGGAAGGAGATCAACTGCAATGTGGACATAGGTTTTGGAGGTGTGACTGCAGTATGTGTAGACACGCCTGAGCTAGCTTGGATTCCCATAACACTGATACTGCAGCAACAGTGACTGAGCATAGACTCTAGGTTCCGGGCTGGCTTGTACAGCCGGTGCTGTAGCCTGTGCTGCTGCAGCTTCACTATTTGTGCCCAAACTGGTAAGATTAGCATAGGTATCCCTGCAGTCTTCCAATTACCACTGCTTCCTGCCTGCAGTGTACATTCAGTCTCCACAGGGACAGAGGTACCCGCTTGAGCACTTCATTTAGGGCCATCTTGTTAAAGATATTTAGGTGCACAACAACAGAGCTAGGTGTCCTGGGCGCTGAAAACCCCATGAGGCACCTATCTGAACTGTTAGGTGCCTAAATACCTTTAAAAACCTGTCCCCTAGTCAAAGACATCTCCCAGGGCATTGACTGTAGCCAGGTCAGTTGGAGCATGGGGAAGTGAGAGAGCCATACACAAAGTTACCAAGGAAAGAGAGAGGCAGGAAATTATGACCATACAGAGCCTGGAATGAAACCAGAAGGATACTCACACCAAATGAAGAGGGTTATCAGGCCAAAGAGAGAGATTACAGCTGAGGTGACTGCGTAGCCTGTCAGATCTACAGTCTGTGAGCAGCCTCTGTCTGTATGTGTTTTTTTAAAAAAAGAGCAAGTTACAGCTTGTCAGTAGCTTGCACATTTATTCAAAGAAATCACTGGGGAGCTAAAATGTAAGACATAAACTTGCATTTAAGCCAGACCTCTGTAGGGCTAAGACATGTCTGTGGGAGGAGAGAACCGGAATATCTATATTTTATAATAATACACAAGAGTCAAGTGTGCTGCCCTGGGGACGTCCACTCCAGATCCCTGACCAGGACTTTTGAGTGAACAAAGGTGAGACAGACCTCCTGAAAATCCTTCCTAGGTTTTCTGCTGAGCCAAGGGCACAGCGGGATGGGACTTTGGGGGTCAGGACAGAATCATAGAATATCAGGGTTGGAAGGGACCTCAGGAGGTCATCTAGTCCAGGCCTGCACAACATACGGCCTGCGGGCCGCATGCGGCCCGCGGAGGCTCACTGTGCTGCCCACGGGGGGATTCTAAATCCTGTGCACACAGCGCTCTGTGGGCAGCCCAGAGCCCTTTGAATCCCTGCCGCGGCCAGGAATCAAAGGGCTCTCGGCTGCCCGCAGCCACGGGGAGCCCAGAGCCCTTTAAATCCCAGCCGTGGCCAGGAATCAAAGGGCTCTCGGCTGCCCACAGCCACGGGGAGCCCAGAGCCCTTTAAATCCCAGCCGTGGCTGGGAATAAAAGAGCTCTGGGCTGCCCGCAGCCATGGGGAGCCCAGAGCCCTTTAAATCCCAGCCGCAGCCGAGATTCAAAGGGCTCTGGGCTGCCCGCAGCGGCGGGGAGCCCAGAGCCCTTTAAATCTCAGCCATGGCCGGGATTCAAAGGGCTCTGGGCGGCCGGCAAAGGCTGGGAGCCCAGAGCCCTTTAAATCTCAGCCGCAGCTGGGAATCAAAGGGCTCTGGCCTGCTGGCAGTGGCTGGCAGCCCAGACGCCTTTAAATCTCAGCTGCAACCGGGAATCAAAGGGCTCTGGGCTGCCCGCAGCGATGGGGAGCCCAGAGCCCTTTAAATCCCAGCCACGGCCAGGATTCAAAAGGCTCTGGGCTGCCCGCAGCGGCAAGAATCCCTGAGCTCTTTAAATCTCAGCCACGGCTGGGATTCAAAGGGCTCTGGGCTGCCTGCAGCCGTGGGGAGCCCAGTGCCCTTTAAATGCCAGCCACAGCCAGGATTCAAAGGGCTCTGGGCTGCCTGCAGAGATTCCCGGGTGCGGCTGAGATTTAAAGGGCTCAGGGCTCCCCGCCGCTGCGGGCAGTCCAGAGCCCTTTGAATCCCGGCCGCGGCTCCAGCAGATGGGCTGGGGCTGGGATTTAAAGGGCTCGGGCTCCCCTCAGCAGCAGGAGCTCTGGGCCCTTTAAATCCCTGCCCCAGCCCCGCAAAGCTCTGGGTTCCCCCAGCCGCCAGAGCCCTGGGCCCTTTAATTTGCCCCTGAGGGCTCCCAGCCACCTCTTCAGCTGGGAGCCCCTGGTTGATTTAAAATCAAGTATCACCTGCCCACCCTCAACCTTCCTCTTTTGGTGGGGCAGAGCTGGGGAAGGAGGGTTTGTTTCTACAGGGCTGGGCGGTGCTGGGGCGGGGTATTTTCATGGGGCCGGGAGGTGCTGGGGGGGTGTTTCCGCGGGGCCGGGGGGGGGGTTCGGCCCTCAGCTGTTTTCTTTGGAGTAATGTGGCCCTTCCGGCTTTACGAGTTGTGCAGGCCTGAACTAGTCTAACCCCCTTCTCAAAGCAGGACCAATTCCCAACCAAATCATCCCAGCCAGGGCTTTGTCAAACCTGACCTTAAAAACTTCTAAGGAAGGGGATTCCACCACTTCCCTAGGCAACCCATTCCAGTATATCATCACTCTCTGAGTGACAAAGTTTTTCCTAATATCCAACCTAAACCTCCCCCACTGCAACTTGAGACCATTACTCCTTGTTCTGTTATCAGGTACCACTGAGAACAGTCTAGATCCATCCTCTTTGGAACCCCTTTTCAGGTAGCTGAAAGCAGCTATCAAATCCCCCCTCATTCTTCTCTTCTGCAGACTAAACAATCCAAGTTCCCTCAGCCTCTCCTCATAAGTCATGTGCTCCAGCCCCCTAATCATTTTTGTTGCCCTCCGCTGGACTCTTTCCAATTTTTCCACATCCTTCTTGTAGTGTGGGACCCAAAACTGGACACAGTACTCCAGATGAAGTAGCACCAATGTCGAATAGAGGGGAATGATCACATCCCTCGATCTGCTGGCAATGCCCCTACTTATACAGCCCAAAATGCCGTTACCCTTCTTCGCAACAAGGGCACATTGCTGACTCATATCCAGCTTCTCATCCACTGTAACCCGTAAGTCCTTTTCTACAGAACTGCTTCCTAGCCATTCGGTCCCTCGTCTGTAACAGGCAATGGGATTCTTCAGTCCTAAGTGCAGGACTCTGCACTTGTCCTTGTTGAACCTCATCAGGTTTCTTTTGGCCCAGTCCTCTAATTTGTCTAGGCCCCTCTGTATCCTATCCCTACCCTCTAGAGTATCTACCACTCTTCCCAGTTTAGTGTCATCTGCAAACTTGCTGAGAGTGCAGTCCATGCCATCCTCCACATCATTAATGAAGATATTGAACAAAACTGGCCCCAGGACTGACCCTTGGGGCACTCCACTTGAAACCGGCTGCCAACTAGACACGGAGCCATTGATCACTACCTGTTGAGCCCGACGATCTAGCTAGCTTTCTATCCACCTTATAGTGCAATCATCCAGCCCATACTTCTTTAACTTGATGGCAAGAATACTGTGGGAGACTGTATCAAAAGCTTTGCTAAAGTCAAGGAATAACATGTCCACTGCATTCCCCTCATCCACAGACCCAGTTATCTCCTCATAGAAGGCAATTAGGTTAGTCAGGCATGACTTGCTCTTGGTGAATCCATGCTGACTGTTCCTGATTACTTTCCTCTCCTCTAAGTGCTTCAGAATTGATTCCTTGAGGACCTGCTCCATGATTTTTCCAGGGACTGAGGTGAGGCTGACTGGCCTGTAGTTCCCTGGATTCACCTTCTTCCCTTTTTTAAAGATGGGCACTACAGTAGCCTTTTTCCAGTCATCCGGGATCTCCCCTGATCGCCATGAGTTTTCAAAGATAATGGCCAATGGCTCTGCAATCACATCCGCCAACTCCTTTAGCACCCTCGGATGCAGTGCATCCGGCCCCATGGACTTGTGCTCATCAAGTTTTTCTAAATAGTCCCGAACCGCTTCTTTCTTCACAGAGGGCTGGTCATCTTCTCCCCATACTGTGCTGCCCAGTGCAGCAGTCTGGGAGCTGACCTTGTTTGTGAAGACAGAGGCAAAAAAACCAATTGAGTACATTAGCTTTTTCCACATCCTCTGTCACTAGGTTGCCTCCCTCATTCAGTAAGGGGCCCACACTTTCCTCGACTTTCTTCTTGTTGCTAACATACCTGAAGAAACCCTTCTTGTTACTGTGAAAGTTACTGGTAACCCTCCTAACAACTAACGGTTTGGCCATTAGGGGGAAGCAGAAGCCTCACATACACAGTACCCTGAACTTTTGAACTGTTTTTTTCTCTTCTGCCTCAAAGCAGAGAAAACTTGCTTCAAACCAGTTTTTACTAACCAGATAACAGAGTGCGGGGTTTGACACCTACCAATCAAGTGTTAACACACAAGGGTCTTTGTCTAAAAGTGTATAAAAGGCTTGTGAAATTTGTATGGAACAGAGTCTTTTGTACCAAGGTACAAGACTCTCCTTTCTTCTGTAGAATAAAGCATCTTTTCCTATTCCCTGTCAGGCTGTTATTTCCTTTTCCCTGTCAGGCTCTCAGCTAGGCAGACCCGATATTTCGGTAACATTACTCTTAACATCTCTTGCTAGCTGCAACTCCAAGTGTGATTTGGCCTTCCTGATTTCACTCCTGTATGCCTGAGCAATATTTTTATACTCCTCCCTGGTCATTTGTCCAATCTTCCACTTCTTGTAAGCTTCTTTTTTGCATTTAAGATCAGCAAGGATTTCACTGTTAAGCCAAGCTGGTAGCCTGCCATATTTGCTATTCTTCCTACACATCAGGATGTTTTTTTCCTGCAACCTCAATAAGGATTCTTTAAAATACAGCCGGCTCTCCTGGACTCCTTTCCCTCTCATGTTATTTTCCAGGAGATCCTGCCCATCAGCTCCCTGAGGGAGTCAAAGTTTGCTTTTCTGAAATCCAGGGTCCGTATTCTGCTGCTCTCCTTTTTTCCTTGTGTCAGGATCCTAACTCGATCATCTCATGGTCACTGCCTCCCAGGTTCCCATCCACTTTAGCTTCCCCTACTAACTCTTCTCTGTTTGTGAGCAGCAGGTCAAGGAGAGCTCTGTCCCTAGTTGGTTCCTCCAGCACTTGGACCAGGAAATTGTCCCCTACACTTTCCAAAAACTTCCTGGATTGTCTGTGCACCGCTGTATTGCTCTCCCAGCAGATATCAGGGTGACTGAAGTCTCCCATGAGAACCAGGGCCTGCGATCTAGTAACTTCTGCTAGTTGCCAGAAGAAAACCTCATCCAACTCATCCCCCTGGTCTGGTGGTCTATAGCAGACTCCCACCACAACATCACCCTTGTAAACTTAATCCAGAGACTCTCAGGTTTTTCTGCAGTTTCATACCAGAGCTCTGAGCAGTCATACTGCTCTCTTACATACAATGCAACTCCCCCACCTTTTCTGCCCTGCCTGTCCTTCCTGAACAGTTTATATCCATCCATGACAGTACTCCAGTCATGTGAGTTATCCCACCAAGTCTCTGTTATTCCAATCACATCATAGTTCCTTGACTGTGCCAGGACTTCCAGTTCTCCCTGCTTGTTTCCCAGGCTTCTTGCATTTGTGTATAGGCACTTAAGATAACTTGCTGATTGTCCTGCTTTCTCGGTCTGAGACAGGAGTCCTCCCCTCTTGCACTCTCCTGCTCGTGCTTCCTCCTGGTATCCCATTTCCCCACTTACCTCAGGGATTTGGTCTCCTTCCCCCGGTGAACCTAGTTTAAAGCCCTCCTCACTAGGTTAGCCAGCCTGCTTGTGAAGATGCTCTTCCCTCTCTTCGTTAGGTGGAACCCGTCTCTGCCTAGCACTCCTCCTTCTTGGAACACCATACCATGGTCGAAGAATCCAAAGCCTTCTCTCCAACACCACCTGCGTAGCCATTCGTTGACTTCCACAATTTGACGCTGCCTACCCAGGCCTTTTCCCTGCAAAGGGAGGATGGATGAGAACACCACTTGTGCCTCAAACTCCTTTATCCTTCTTCCCAGAGCAACGTAGTCTGCAGTGATCCGCTCAAGGTCATTCTTGGCAGTATCATTGGTGCCCACGTGGAGAAGCAGGCAGGGGTAGCGATCTGAGGACTTGATGAGTCTCAGCAGTCTCTCTGTCACATTGTGAATCCTAGCTCCTGGCAAGCAGCAGACCTCTCGGTTTTCTCAGTCGGGGCGGCAGATAGATGACTCAGTCCCCCTGAGGAGGGAGTCCTCAACCACCCCACCCTCCTCCTTCTCTTGGGAGTGGTGGTTGTGGAACCCCCATCCCTAGGACAGTGCATCTCGTGCCTTCCAATCAGTGGAGTCTCCTTCTGCTCCTTTCTCTCAGATGTACCATCTACTCCACTCTCCGCATTAGTACCTGTGGAAAGGAAATGAAAACAGTTGCTCATTATATCTCCACTGCTGGTACATGGATGCTCCTCTTTCTTCTTCTGGAGGTCACATGCTGCCAAATTTCTTCACCGTCCCTCTCTCCCCTCTGCACAGCCTGCTCCGATTCTTCAAGACGTTGTGCCCATAGAAGCATATCCTGATGTCTGTCCAGGAAATCTTCATTTTCTCTTATGCAACGCAGGATTGATACTTGTTGCTCCAGATCTCAAACCTTCTCTTCCATATGGAAACCTGCTTGCACTTTGTACAGACAAAATCGCTTCTGTCCTGTGGAAGATAGACAAACATGGCACAACCTGTCCAGGTTACAACAGCTGAATGCTCACCTTCCATTATTTCTTCCTTCTAAGAGCTTCCTCAGCTGTTGCAGCAACTCACGGAAGTCCGCGAGATGAAAGCCTCAGTGGGCTCTCCCCAGGCGAACTCCCAGGCAAACACCCTCTGTTAGCCTCTGCTGTCGCCGCTCAGCTGGTTCGCTGCTGACTGCCTTTTTATAGCAGTCAGGCCCACTCAAGGCCCACCTGGAACAAAGCTCTCCCAATTCACACTGTACAAACAATCAAACAATCAAGCACACAGTCCAACTGACAAACTGACAAATTGTCCCCTGCAACAGACACTCAGATAATCATCAACACAGCCCCCCAATGCAGCACTTAGCGTACCTCCTCTCAGACAGATCCCAGGCAAACTCCCTCTGTTAGCCTCTGCTGTTCGCCGCCGTGCTGTGTGTGGATACTTATGCAGCACAGACACATTCAGCGTTCATGTGCACTGTCCTCATGTCTTGATAGAAGTGGCTCCCAGCGATGAGGGGTCACTACACCAGGCTCTACAGCAAGAACCACCCATGCAGAGCCTCCGGCTCTCAGAGGTGAGGGTTTGTTCTCAGGGAAACATGCAGTGTAAACATAGGTCACTAGAGGGTCTGTTCTCACCTTGGAGCTGAGAGATTTTCTGGAGTAGGAGGCTGGCAAACAGGACCACTAATATCACTGCTCCAGGGGCTGCTGAGTCCAGGATGACACGCTGCCCTGTGATAGGGAGGGAAACATGTGATGGCAGACAGACAAATGCATTATAAAAGTTCCTGTATGAGGACATTTCTGCTATGTACAAGAGCATGATTCCAAGGAGTGTCTCATGCAGTAAGCGGGTCAAATCATGGGGCTTTGTGTTCTATTACAAATCAGAGTTAATGAAACAAATGGACAGGAAGTTTGGGAATCAAATCTCATCTAGTGGCAGCTGATATTTTAAAAAGGCAGTGCAAATTCAACAGCTACGCAGACAGACAAGCCATCCTACAGCTCTGCTGGTCATCATCGAGCTGCTGAGCTCCACCTGATTATAACTTCAGTCTCTCACTCATCCCTTCCGCATAGCTAGTGCTATCTCACCCCTCACTGCAGTAAAGTGACCGATACATCCAATATGCTGATTCATGACCCAGAGGTTTCAGAAGCGAATTCCACGTCTTTTAATGCTGCCCTCTCCTCAGCCCATATTTCCACCTTTTCAAGTCATGTGTTTGGGGCAGGGCAGGTTAAGAGTTAGATGTTGGATAGGCCTTGCAGTGAATGTGAAGGGAATGGGCTGCAGAGTGAGTGTATGTCAATATTAGTACCAGTAAAAGCCCCCTATACAGCCCTTTCCTCTAACTTAGTGAGGCCTGTCAGGGTCTTTCCTCAATCCCATTTAGGAAATAAATCAGTTCACCACCTGTCCCCCAGTAGCTGAATCATACATAGAATGACTCACATGGTTTGGTCTTAAATCCACTGAGCTTTGCAGGCTGATACACCAACGTTGCTGATATCAGGGCCGTTACTTTTATCACATACACAAGCAAAATCTCAAGCAGTATGAAGGCAGCAGAGGGACCTGGGAGAATTAAACCAGAATTAGAGAGACTGATATGGTTAATCTGGCTTAGTGAAGGTGAATGTCTGCGAGAGATCATTATTGGGTGTGGGCACTATACAGATGGGGCTACAGTCTGGCCTCAATTACACCAGTGACATCACAGTGAGGTCGGTGAAGTCAGTGGGGTACAGGGGCATAGCAGATGGAAGAGTTTGGCTCCCGGGATGGAGATGAAGTTTATAGTGGGGAAACAATTGCACCTGTGGACTGGAAAAGTGACTGGAAAAGGGATAGTGCTTAGTGCTGCAGGCAGTGGCATTACAGCTTAAAGGAGGTTTCAGTTTCATCCCAAGAGGCAACACTGGGTAGAATTCACTATAAACCAAAACCTTCAGTCAACATATAGATCACACCCGTATTATATATCAACTACCCCTGCTGCTCCCTCTTCTCCCATCCTAAGCTACTCTGAAACATCTACAAGATGTGCCCATTTCCTGATCAACTGTGGCAACCAGTATCTACGATGTCGGATACATACCAGTTCCCAAGACCTTGCTGCTAAAAGAGTGTTACTTCCATGACCTTGTCTCAGCGGACTGGATTGCGTGGGGCCATTTTGATGCCCAGTTCTCATTGCATAGGAAGATTAAAGCTTTCCTTCATTTTTCACACAACCTATTTCTCAGTTGCCCAGTTCTGGCATTCATGCATGTCTCTGGAAGGTTTCTGAAATACGGTGTAATATCCTAGCTTTTGTCACCCTGCTGACCCCGGCCACCTGATGAGGCTACTACCTAGGTCAGCCAGTGAAACTCACAACAGGGTGACTGAGTACACATGCACCTGAAGGTCCACCCCAGCCAATCCTGCCATATGTAGCTGAACTACTCTCCTTGCCCTGAAATGAGCCACCATACCACCCCCACCCCCTTGTATCAGTCCTCCACCATCCCCAAATGCCCAAAGCCTAGCACATTCCTCTTTGAAACCCACCAACATCACTGCTGGTGCTACCTTTCCTTCCCCCTGCATGCAACAGCTGTCCTGTTTTTTTACTGAGGGTCAGATCCTGAGCTGGAGTAAATCCGTGCAGTTCCACTGGCTTCACTGGAACTATGTTTATTTACACAAGCTCCAGATGTGACTCTGAATCTGATCACCCTCCCCGTTGATTAACTGTAGGTTTCTTCTCTCTTCATAGACTCATTCAATTCACCTCATTTATCTCCTTACAATCTGAAGCAGACCCATTTGTTAGTATTAGAGCCAGGGAGACTCTACCTTCCTCATGCATCCAGAGAACAGTTGCAGCGAACAGCAAGATGGAAGAGACACACACCAGAACCTGAATGAATATTACCATCCATCTCCAGTTCTCCCCCTCTAGAAAAACAATAGACAACCAACAGTGAGTGCCCAGACCTGCACAAGACCTCAGGGTCCGTGATTGTTTTCACGGGGCAACAAACTTTCTCAGCTTCTGTTTGCCTGAGGTTTATTCCCTCTGAGCTTCAAACCAACCCCCAAAATTCAGCAGCTGGCAGCTTCTTGGCTTAAAAGGGCAGGACTGGTGCCAGGCTGTTTTCAGTACAGGACTGCCAACTTCGTCCTTCGTCCAGAGCTTGAGTCTGTTGACTAAACAGGCAGATTGCAAGGCATAGCTATTCTCCATTGCTTTTACAGATGGGATAAGGACAGTGCAGGTGGTTTAGAGTCAGGGCCGTCCGGGGCGATGGGGGGGACAAGTGGGGCAATGTGCCCTATGCCCCGGAACTCGCAGAGGCCCCCACAAGAATACAGTATTCTATAGTAGTGCAACTTTTTTTATGGAAGGGGCCCCCGAAATTGCTTTGCCCCAGGCCCGCTGAATCATCTGGGCGGAGCCTGGTTAGAGTATGTGTTGGTTGGGATATGGGGGTGGAATCTGGATGGGTAGGGGTAAGTTATTTATTAATTAATTTATAATTTTTGATGCTCCTAAAGCCTGGGACATGACACCTTTTGTATCAGAGCAAACAGAGGCTGTGCCATTGATACAGTGAACAATAATCCGTTAAGCATCGTTGTCAGTGAGTGCTGATGTGCAGAGCCAAATACTACTCTCCAGGAGTAAGGGTGGAAGAATCTGGCCCTCAAATTGCAGGAATGTTTAGGAATCAAGACAGAACAGGCTCTGAAGAGTTCAATCCTGTTTGTTATGCTGAGTACCAGAAGTGGAGCTGGGATCTGCAGCTGCTGTTTAGAGCTGGGTAATGCTCCCCAGGATTTCCACACAGGGTGGACCAATAGACTGATCTTGCTACACTGGTGAGACCTTCATCTTGGGCCTGACCCAAAGCCTATTGAAGTTGGTGGAAAGGCTCTTACTGATTTCCGTGGCCTTTGAATCAGGCCCACAACCGAACGTCTACACTGCAATGTTATAGCCCTGCAGCCCGAACCCAAGGCAGCTGACCTGGGCCAGCCACAGCCATGCTGCAGGCTTTGTATTGCAGTGTAGACACATCCTGGGAGGCTAAGGGGAAAGCAATCGGCCAATGCTGCCTGCCATTATCTGATTTAATCTCAAGCAAAGAAGAGAAGAGGGTTTAATTTTGTGTACAACAGACACTATCCAAGAGCCACAGGCACATAAAATACTTACTGATTCTTTGCTTTTCTGACTGGCAGCACAAGACAAAGAAGCCCATCCCAGAGACCAGAGCAAACACCACAGCAATAGCAGACATTTTCAAAGCATGTTCTAGCGGAGGCGAGATACCTGGTACGTGGAGAAAATAAATCCCAGTCATATGGGGAAGCAGAAGAGAAATAATCAACCAACAGAACAGAACAGAGAGGCTGTGGGAGATTGGGAGCTGCTGAGAAAGCTGTTGGGAGCCAGGATGTTTTCTGCTTGAGGATGTGCATGAGAGGATTGCTACCCCCTGCCAGCGATGGCACCTGGTCCCAAAGACAAACCCTTCCAGCTGGGATCGAACCTCTTTGGCAGAGCTGCACCAATAGCAGGATGAAGTGAGATCATTACTGTGTTCATTCAAGTAAATTAACTCAAATAGCACATCAATAGGTAGGAGAGTTCTGGGTGTTACACTGCCTCACCTTTGACCTGATTCAACACATCTACCAACCACTGGGAAACTACAAACTCGGTTCATAAACTGCTGTCTAGTGGCCAAAGTAGAAATGTATTCAAACAGGCTCCATATCAGTGGTGGGCAACCTGCGGCCCATTAGGGTAATCTGATTGCGGGCTGTGAGACATTTTGCTGATGATGACCATCCACAGGCATGGTCCCCTGCAGCTCCCAGTGCCCATGGCTGGCCGCTGCTTCCCACAGCTCCCTTTGGCCAGGAACACCGAACCGTGGCCTTTGGTTCTAGCGGCCACAGAATTGCCCATGATAAACTGAAGACCAGGAGTAATGCAACACTTACCGACAATGGTCAAGTTCAGCGAGGATTCCTGCCAGCTGATCTCATTGCTGACATTGCAGGAATAGGAGCCACAGTCTAATTTGCCCACTTTCCCAATGTGCAACACACTGTCATTTTCAGAAAGAAGGTAACATCTTTCCTGGAGGAGAGGGCCTCCTTCTTTCTCCCAGTCAATGTTTTCCACTGTTCCCTCCGGCACGTTGCAGAATAACTCAGTCGGTGAACCTGCCAGGCTAGAATTGCTCCATATCTGAGGCTGGGACACAGGCCCTGAAAAATATACAACACTGGTGTAGCATCAGCCTTAACAATATGTGTGCTTCTTTCCTGGAGTTAGAGGGGTTCAGAACCACACCTGAGATAAGCTGAGCAGGGACAGGTCCCTGCCAGAGTGAGCACTGTGGAGTTTGGACTGGGTGGAAGTTCAGCAATCAGGAGAAGGGGTTACATGTTAGTGGGCTAAAGTCAAATAAAATCTCTCGTCATTGTTCATAATAAAATAGTAATGAAGTAAATGAATAAAGAACTAGCTATTCAATTTAAATATAATCTATAAGGGTTTAGCTTCCAATTTACAGATTGAACCACAGGCCAGCTAATTTCCATTCGGAGCAACTGCCAAATTATCCATGGAAGGAGAAGACCAGCAGCGGATGAATCAGGGTGGCTGCACAGTGCACTGAATGTCCAAAACACGGCTAGCCTGTAGGACTCACTGCCACCAGGTATCACTTAGGCCAAGAGCTTAGTAAGATTCACAAAAGGATTAGACATTTACATTAATAATGAGAACATTCATGGTGACATAAGATAGGCTTAAACAAACATTTTTTTAAAAGAAGGAATATATACCTTCATGGCTTCAGATTGACAGCCACTAACTGAGGAGGTTAGAAAGAAAATTCCTCTATGGGCAGGGCATTCCATAACTGTTCACTAAGGAGTTTCTTGCACCTTCCTCTGAAAGAACTGGTACTGGCCTGTCAGAGACAGGATACCAGACTAGATGGGTTTCTGGTCTGACCTGGTATGGGGATTCCTATGTTCCCAATATTATTGCTATGCTATTTCTCTTGTACAACATATCTGGAGAGAGAATAGTCCTGAAAGAAGACTCCCTGAGATGGACTTTTAATATACCCAGATGTTAGAATTCTTAGTTATTTATTTTAACTGATTTATACTGCTCTGTTTTTTAAACAAATTGCCCATAGAGAATCTGATGCTTGTAATATGTTTACAAAAATAAAAACAAATCTGTATATAATATATACAGATTTATGGGCCACAAATGCACTAACACTATAGATGATAAGTATCTATGACCAATTTAAAGGCAATCTCGCTGTCCTATTGACCCCCGTCATGAATAGCTACTGTACACTGACAAAGCAAAAAATAAATGATGGAAGCACAATGCCCAGGTTGAGGGCAATTGTTTTGTTTAGAGGGCGATATGCTGAGCTATTGTATCCTCCAGTAAGATCTATCCAGGGTTTTCTGCCAGTACATTTTTTCCCTCCCTCAGCTCTGTTCAAACTGATGCTCTGTGCTTAGAGAGCTGGCCATTAAGGAGCGAGCACAGGCATTCAACCCTGGAGCATTACTAACAATAGGTGTCATTCAGATGTTCCCTGTGTAGCATGCCGAACGGTCACTCCCAAGAGATTACCCCTACAAGGGGCATCAAAGCTGTTCTGTGCATGGGCAGCAAGGGGCACGGTGCCACCAGAGTGGAGAGCAGTTTCACAGAGCACATTCAGACTGAACACAGCACCTCATGGACATATCAAGTCTCCATCATTCTGGGGGTTCAGAGCCCCTTCCACATACACACGTTTCCCAGTGCAAAGTCAGATACAGCTTTCCCCATTCCGGGGCTCGCAAATCTCCCTGACATTTCCCAGTGTGTCCATCAGCATCCCCTGTCTGGCTCATAAGAACATAAGAATGGCCATACTGGGTCAGACCAAAGGTCCATCTATCCCAGTAGCCTGTCTTCCAACAATGGCCAATTCCAGGTGCTTCAGAGGAAATAAACAGAACAGGTAATCATCAAGTGATCCATCCCGTCGCCCATTCCCAGCTTCTGTCAAACAGAAGCTAGGGACACCATCCCTGCCCATCCTGGCTAATAGCCACTGATGGACCAATTCTCCATGAACTTATCTAGTTCGTTTTTGAACCTTGTTATAGTCTTGGCCTTCCCAATTCCTTTGTGGCTTGCTGAAAATCCTCCTTCATTATGACTATTCCCATTCACACCCTGGATTGAATGGATCCTTCTAATGTACTGATTTGTAAATGTTGGAAGAGTAAGACCATCTCCTCAGTGTCTCTCACTTACTGAGAACTTTCAGAAGGGTTGTCCTGGCTTCGCTCTCGATCAGATTGATACTGGCTTTGTAGACCCGGCTGTCTGTCTCTTGTAGGTTTTCCAGCAAGAGGGAGCCATTGAGCAAATAGAAAACTACTCTGTTTTCATAGGGAGGATAGAGTGTTGGCTTTTGTGACCCGACATAGTACTGCACAATGAAGTACCATGTGGTGCCATTTTGATATTCCCACTGGATGAAGTTGATGTCTTTTATGTTGTCTGGGGCAGATAGCAGCACCGAGGATCCCACGGCTGCAGCTTTTCTTTCTAGAAGTCCTGCTGCTTCTGAAGTCCACTGGAAAACCACCAGCAGCACTAGCCAGACAGGGAAGAAAAGCAGAATAAAAGATTCAGTCATAAAGCAAAGTCCAAAGGGCATTTTCCGTACCAGGTCATTCAAAGGTTTATACCAGGGGTAGGCAACCTACGGCTCGGGTGCCGAAGGCGGAACGCAAGCTGATTTTCAGTGGCACTCACACTGCCCAGGTCCTGGCCACCAGTCCAGGGGCTCTGCATTTTAATTTAATTTTAAATGAAGCTTCTTAAACATTTTAAAAGCCTTATTTACTTTATATACAATAACAGTTTAGTTATATATTATAGATTTATAGAAAGAGACCTTCTAAAAATGTTAAAATTTTTACTGGCACGTGAAACCTTAAATTAGAGTGAATAAATGAAGACTCAGCACATCACTTCTGAAAGGTTGCCAACACGTGGTTTATACCATCCTCATCACTATAGCACCAGAGCACCTTCCAGAAGCGCATTACACAAGAGAACTAGCATTTGTCAAGGGTTTTTCCCCTTACTTCTTTTTCCTCTTGAAGACAATTATCTGAGGATTTTATAGTTGTTTATTTTTAATATTATGTCTGTTGTGCTAGGTGTGTTAGTGAAGGCAAGATCAAAGAATCATGCCTGGCACTTGGAATGGAAGGTGAGGACATTAGAGTCAAGTCTTAGATCTTGTTGGAGTTCATTCTACAGCCTTGGATTGCTCCTGTGAATGCTCCATCTCCCGCACAGGCAAGTTTTACTCTGGCAGTGGACAGCTCCAGTATAGAGGTTTTATGCCTATAACATAATACTGTAAGCAGAGCTGTGCTGCTTATATTTTAACAAGAGGAAAATCCCACCGTTTGTGATGAAACTTTATGCCCTGGGGTGAGGTCAAGGAATATACTGATGTGTTTGCCCATTGAAACAAATATGCTCTCTCATAGCCAAGAAGGGAGGCAGCATTTCTTGGAAAACAAATTTCTGTGAAACTGCACTTTGTGGTAAATGTGTAGAACTTGCTCCTGAAAACATGCCGAGTATGGGGACAGACTGACAGTGATAGCATCACCGTGCAGGTGATTGGGGCTGCACTATCTTTCAAGGACATTGTCTGAAAATGCCTCAAAACAATAGCTCTGTGGAACATTTTTTTATGAAGTTCTCTCCAACACATCATAGTTGGCTATTTTATTTCTATCTTTTACACAATTCAGAGCTCAGGATCTGAAGAAAAAAACCCAAGAGGCTACTTACTGAAGTACTTAAATATTTTGACCTACGAGAATGCTTCATTTTCCTCCTCTGTAAAATGGGGATGAAAGGACTTACCTTCCCCACACAGTTGCTGTTAGTGTTCACTAGTTCTGTCTGAAGAGTGATTTGAAATATTATGGAGCACTAATGACTCCGTAGTTAACGCTGAGCAAAGCTTTCTGTTTCAGAGCCAATTTTTCAAAGTTTCTTTAAGATTATGCTGCCTCACCAGGACCAGAGGTAGCATTAGTGGTGAAAGTATGGAGTCATCTGGCCCAGTGGTTCCCCAGCCACACGCCTCTCCCCTCCTCAAACCACAGATGAGCTACTTTTAAATTCCAAAATTCACCCGCATGGGGAGATTGTCTTGGATAATTATGCCATAAGAAGGGTTGAGCAGACTGAAGCAAATCTGAGGTCATTTGGTCAAGACGCTCCTGAAATACTGACCGCTTCCAATAAATTGGCCTGCTTTTGAAAAGTATCAGTGTTTTATAACTTTTTTGCACAGAGTTACAGGAACAAAACAAAAAAACTAGGGTCCCTTGGATCCTCATATGACATTACAGGACTGCTCGAACTGAGCTTTTCAGTGGTAGTAAGGCAAAAGCAGGGGTGTAGGGGAAGGTTGCACAGGTACATTCATGGTGGTTCTATGCTGCTGCATCCTAAATCAACATTCTGTTCATGATGTTACAAATTTTGGTCCACTTGAGGAATGATGCAGAAGAATTTTTCATTCTACAGGAACTCCCGAGAGACAGATTTTGGGGTAAGACAAACTCCCCATGTCCCACAGCTTGTAGCTCACTAGGTGTCTCTAATAAATAATCTTCCCATCTGTCACCAGACAATGAAACAGTTCCATGGCACACAGGGATGATTTGCTATGACAGACCTGGAAGAACTGTTCTCTTTTCCAGCCAGGGATCTCCAGCAAGCTCTCATCAGCCAATGCTACCACAGCCTAAAAAAATTGTAAGACCATCTACCTCCCTGGCCTTCCTCTCACAGCCCTCCACCCTTTGGCACATCAAGCTAATGTCCCAAAGCCACATACAGATACCAAAACATTTCTGGCAATAAACAGAAAGCAATGCCATGTTTTTGTTAGGAAGAAGGAACCTGGGACATGCCGGCAATAAGCAGAGAAGTGTAGGGATGGATGGGATGGGATGCAAAGGGAGATAAAGTTGCAATTTCTGTCTCCTTATGATGCACAGAGGTATTTCTCATGCTCTCCTGAACCCAGTCTCAGTTTCCAGAGGTGCACTTTCTGGTTGGCTGGCTGAGGGCCATAAAACAGCATGAGTGATCCATTCCTGGCCAAAGTACTCCCACTTATCCTCACATCCTTGTGCAGTACACAGCACGCCGCAATCACATGAATGGCATTTTATATACTGTAGTCCAAATGGCTTGTAGGCAACACCCTCCTGTCTTCAGCTGGCCAAACGCACATTCCACCGCCTGCTCAGGGCAAAGTCAGACTGTCTTCTGCCACGCGTTCCCACACCAGGGTAGGCCTTAATGAGCCAGGGCAGTAGAGGATAGGCTAGGTCCCCCATAATAACAGTGAGCACAGACACCTCATTGATCTCCCACCCTAAAACTGTGGATAAGGTCCCAGCTTGGCCATATTTGAATACACTGGATCTCCAGAATACACTGGCATCATGCACTTTGCCGCTGCATCCCATGTAGGTGTCTATGAACCTCCCTGTATGGTCTATCAAGGCCTCCATAATGAGCAAGTAGCATCCATTCCTGTTTATATAAACATTGTCATCTTGGTCAAGAGCATGATAAGAGGTACACCTGCACCATGGATGGCTGGTCGTCTATTCACTGAAAGACAACTATTACTTCAGGCACATTTCCTATCCTCACCAAGCAGGGGTGAAATCAAAGCAACTGTTGCCTGGCAAATATCCATCACTACAAAATCAACAGCTGACTTACCAGTGCTGAACTGATTATCCACAGCTCTGTAACCACCTGCAGTAACCAGCTTCTAGAGGACAATAGCAACCCACTTTTGGGCTGGAACTGCCCGTCACCTGCACATCCTGGTGCTAACGGACTGGCTTGCACTACACACAGATCCAGACATGTAGCCATCCTCATGCAGAAGTTCTGAGCTGAGGTCTGTGTGAAGATGTAGTCACACCATTCTGTGATTGTGGTCCTGGTTCAGGATCACTGGTCAGCATTCATCAGCCTAAAATAAAGGATCTGTTAACAAAATAAAATACAATAAAAAATTGCATCAGCCATCTCCAGTCTGGCAGCTCTACATGTAGCCTGTGTGCTCTCCTCAGTTGCCAAACTGTCCTTCCCCACATCTAGTGATCTGGATCTTCTTCCTTTTGTCAACATTTGGTACTGGTCATTGCTGCAAGCTGAACCCACGCCTTGCCACAAGTTGCAATGAAGGCCACAGATAGAAATCTGGAGTGTGCAAAACTGGAATTGGTTTACTTTAACTTCCACACATAGGCTCAGAAAGGACAAAGTCTCTCACAATATACTGCAAAGGACTTCACAGAGTGACTCAGTATACTGCAGTGCTATTCTTTAAAAAGGACGGTTGAAAAACTGGAGAAGGTGCAGAGAAGAGCCAGAAAAATGATCTGAGGGTTGGAATAAGTATCTTACAATGAGAGACTTTGGTTAGCTTAACCAAATAAGACTGAGATGACACTTGATTACAGTCTCTATGTACCTTCGTGGTGAGAAAACACTGTGTACTAACGAGTTCTTTAATTCAGTGGAGAAAGGGAGAACAAGAACTGACGGCTGGAAGTTAAAGTCAGGCAAATTCTAACAGGAAAAATAAGTGCCGTATTCCTAAGCAGTAAGGATGATCATGATGCTTCTTGGGGGTCTGCAGGGCACCTCGCTTCCACCTGCAGTTCGCATATGGAACCTGCATCTGTGCCTGCTGTGGAGCATGTGCTCTTTAGTGGGGCGTCACTATGGCATTCAGTCATTAGATCACTCCGAGGGGCTGCCTTACAGTCCTCTGCACAGCATATCGCGGGTACATTGGTTCCACATTGTGATATGCTTTTCACCTGTTTGCACACATAGTCTGAGGTGTAATCCAGATGGGGGGTCTCTGCACATTGTAGGGAACATCGTAACCCTTTCCACCACTTCAAAACCACTTCCATGAGTTCTGCATTTTGTACCTTTTGACCATGGGCGTAGTTTGGGGTGCGGCAAGGGGAGCAATGCTCCCTCAAAGAGGGGTACAGGGAGGAACGTGCGACTCCCCCCCGATATCTGCGAGTACTGAATTGCCCAGCAGGGCTTGCTCTGCTCATCGGCCTGCTGGGGGAGGGGAGGGTTATATCCTTCCCACTCTGCATGCCCACACTCGTTGGGCTCCTGTCCCAGGCAGCCAGGTCCTGCAGGGAGTGGGATGGAGCAGCTGTTCTGGGTCACTACCTCTGCAGCTGGACACCGCCTCCTGGGTCCTAGTGCCTGCCTGTTCTGTACAACTGTGAGAGCCCAAGGGCAGGGCAAGGGTGGAAGAGACAGTGGGGAAGAGGGGGTAAGACAGGGCAGGGGGAAGAGAACGGAATGGTGGAGTGGGGGGTTGAGGACAGGGTGCGTGCATTGGGGAGGAGAAGGAGAATGGGATGGAGAAGAGAAGAGGATATGGTAATGTGTGTTGCAGGGAAGCGGGAGCCTGGCATTTGGCATCCCCCCAGCAGGGAGGTGGCCAGGAGCATGGGGAGGCATCTGAGCAGCCACATCCAGTAGTTTCCCCAGGAACTGAAATTAGTGGGTGTGTTCGAATTTACCGGGGGGGGGTGTCAGGGTCGATGAGATATATAAAAGAGATATGAATAAAGTAAATGTTTTGTTAGGATAATGCAAATTTAATATAAGGATAATGCAAGTTACACCAAAACACATAACAGGTCTAGATTTCTAAAAACATATAATTTTTTTTAAAAAATATATTTAATTTAAATTGACTTTTGAAAAGTAAACCATCATGGAATAAAAGAGAAGTCCTCTCATGGATCAGTAACTGGTTAAAAGATAGGAAACAAAGGGTAGGAATAAATTATCAGTTTTCAGAATGGAGAGAGATAAATAGTGGTATTCCTGAGGGGTCTGTACTGGGACCAGTTCTGTTCAATATATTCATAAATGATCTGGGAAAATGGGTAAACATTGAGGTGGCAAAATTTTTGGATGATACAAAACTATTCAAGATAGTTAAGCCCCAGGCAAACTGCAAAGAGTTACAAAGGGATCTCACAAAACTGGGTGACTGGGCAACAAAATGGCAGATGAAATTCAGTGTTGATAAATGCAAAATAATGCACATTGGAAAACAATCTCAATTATACATACAAAATGAAGGAGTCTGAATTAGCTGTTAACACTCAAGAAAGAGATCTTGGAGTCATTGTGGATAGTTCTCTGAAAACATCCGCTCAATGTGCAGCAGCAGTCACAAAAGCAAACAATATTGGGAATCATTAAGGGACAGATAATAAGACAGAAAATATCACACTGCCTCTATATAAATCCATAGTATGTGTACACCTTGAATATTGTATGCACCCCATCCCAAAAGAGATATATTGGAAATGAAAAAGGTACAGAGATGGGCAACTAAAATGATTAGGGGTATGAAACAGGAGGAGAAATTAAAATGACTGGGAATTTTCTGCTTAGAAAAGAGAGGACTAAGGGGGGATATGATAGAGGTCTATAAAATCTTGACTGGCATGAAGAAAATGAATAAGGAAATGTTATTTAATCCTTCACATAACACAAGAACTAGCAGTCAGTCAATGAAATTAATAGGCAGCAAGTTTAAAAAAACAAAAGGAAGTACTTCTTCACACCACCTAAAGTCAATCCGTGGAACTCTTTGTCAGGGGATGCTGTGAAGACGAAAACTATAACAGGATTAAAAAAAGAACTAGATAAATTCCTGGGGAATAGGTCAATCAGTGGCTATTAGCCAGGATTGGGAGGGATGCAACACCATGCTCTGAGTGTCCCTAGTCTGTTTGCCAGAAGCTGGGAATGGGCAACAGGGGATGGATCATTTGATGACTCCTGTTCTGTTCATTCCCTCTGAAGCACCTGGCCTTGACCACTGTCGGATGACAGGATACTGGGCTATATGGACCAGTGGTCTGACCCAGTATGACCATTCTTATGTAAAAATTAATTATAATAATAAAAACGTTTAGTACAGAAACTCCCCACAGTGGTTGATGTACAGGTGAACAAGCCCCTGATGGCGTGGCTGATGTGATTAGGTCCTAATCACCTGCACATCTACCAACATGATATATGCCATCATGTGCCAGCAATGCCCCTCTGCCATGTACATTGGCCAAATGGGACAGTCTCTACGCAAAAGAATAAATGGACACAAATCTGACATCAGGAATCATAACATTCAAAAAACTGTGGGAGAACACTTCAACCTCTCTAACCACTCAGTGACAGACTTGAAGGTGGCAATTTTGCAACAAAAAAACTTCAAAAACAGACTCCAAAGAGAGACTGCTGAACTTGAATTAATATGCAAATTAGATACAATTAACTTAGGTTTAAACAGAGACTGGGAATGGTTGGGTCATTACACTAATTGAACCTATTTCCCTATGCTAAGTTCTCCTCACACCTTCTATGGGTCATCTCTATTATCACTTCAAAGGTTTTTTTTTCTCCTGCTGATGATAGCTTGCCATAAACAGACAGTAGGAGTTAATAGAACAGAAGTACTTTATATCTCTTTTGACTGTAATGGGTTAACAAGTTCAGTGAGCCTGGCTGTCACCTGATCAGAGGACCAATCAGGGGACAGGATACTTTCAAATCTTGAGGGAGGGAAGTTTGTGTGTGTGCTGTTAGTTTTTTGGTTGTTCACTCTACGGGCTCAGAGGGACCAGACGTGCAACCAGGTTTCTCTCCGATCTCTCCGATACAGGCTCTTATAAGGTCGGAATAGTGAGTACTAGGTAAATAAGGTGAGTTAGGCTTATGTTTGTTTTCTTTATTTGCAAATGTGTATTTGGTTGGGAGGAGTTCAAATGTGTATTTGGCTGGAAGGATTTCAAATCTGTATTTTGCTATAAGGATTTTAATTTGTACTTGTTTACTTAGGCTAGGAGGGTATTCCCAGTGTCTATATCTGAAAGATCCTGTAACATATTCCATCTTAAATGTACAAAGATAACTTTTACTGTTTTTTCTTTCTTTAATTAAAAGCTTTTCTTGTTTAAGAACCTGATTGTTTTTTTACTCTGGTGAGACCCCAGGGGACAGGGTCTGGATTCACCAGGGACTTGGTGGGGAGAAAGGAGGGAAGGGGGCGAGAAAAGTTAATTTCTCTGTGTGTTAGGATTACTTTCTCTCTCAGGGAGAGTCTGGGAGGGGGAGAGTGAAGGAGGGGGGAAGGTGAATTTTCCTCTCTGTTTAAAGATTCAAGGAGTTTGAATCACGGTAATCTTCCAGGGTAACCCAGGGAGGGGCAGCCTGGGAAAGGCAACAGTGAGGGAAAGGGTTTACTTTCCTTGTGTTAAGATCCAGAGGGTCTGGGTCTTGGGGGTCCCCAGGCAAGGTTTTCGGGGGACCAGAATGTACCAGGCACTGGAATTCCTGGTTGGTGGCAGCGCTACAAGTACTAAGCTGGTAATTGAGCTTAGAGGAATTCATGCTGGTACGCCATCTTTTGGACGCTAAAGTTCAGAGTGGGGAATTATACCATGACATAGCTCATCTCAATTTATTGGACTCTTACAGTTGGTATGGGTACTTCCACCTTTTCATGTTCTCTGTATGTATAAATATCTCCAGTCTGTGTGCTCCACTCTATGCCTCCGAAGAAGTGAGCTGTAGCCCACGAAAGCTTATGCTGAAATAAATTTGTTAGTCTCTAAGGTGCCACAAGTACTCCTGTTCTTTTTATAAAATATTGTTCAAAGCTCACTGGAGCTGCTTCCAGACTGAGCCTAGCTCAAAGGCACATTACCTGCAATGAATGCACAGCCTTTACCCAGGGTGTCCAAGAAGAAACAGATCAGCATCTGTGAAAGGAAAACTGTTTAACGATCTAGAGACTTTAAAACTGGAACCCAAACATTAAAGAAAGCACAGTAACTTCCAAGAAAGCAACACAATTCTATTCTTCCGTAATATACAGGAGATGGTTTACATCCTCATCCTCAAAGATTTTAAGGTGTTGAACTGTCATTGATTGATATCTTTGAGGATCTGTGCCTTAAATACTCATCCACATCAGTAAAAGGCTAGACTAGGGCAGGGACACTACAAGAGATCTAACTCAATTGCTGAAAAGTCCTTCTCTCCTACTTATTGTTTGAATATTCTGATCTAGAGGCTACTGTCTGCTTTGGTTTCTTAAGCTCATTTTACCAAAGTAAAGGCAAGTCTCCAAGAAAATCATATTACACAAGAAACCAAAGTATAATGACACACAAAAAGTAGCAGCAATTGTGACATGAAGCCAGATCCTTAGCTTGGGTAAAACTGTTGCAGCTCCATTGAAGCAACACTAGTTTACTTCAGCTAAGTACTTAGCTGAAGATCAGTATGCAGACCAATGGGGAAGACACAACACCTCCGGAACTAAGTTTACCTGCAGGATGAAAATTCGGAAGCACCGACTCCTGTCTGGAAATCAATTAACCAGAGGTACTTAACATGTTTGTACTGGACACCCAATGTTTTTGTTCTTGTTTACAAATGTTCTTTAACTTATGTATCAGCACATGAAAGACACCTGCTAGGTTACCTATAGTTTGTTCCCTAGGGGCCACCGCAGGAAGTTTTCTAGTGCTTCATCCAGCCTATTTTTAGTGTTTTCAAGTATTTAGAAATGGCAGAAGTGGTATTTTGGCTTTTGTTTTTTAAGGAATGAGGCAGCAGCACATCACTAATAACGGCTCATCTACACATGGAGCTACACTGGAATGCTTTAAGTTTAAAACTTACCTTATCCTAGAATAATTTTCATGTGTCGACATGCCCAACTGAACCTCAGGAACCATGTTATCATTACTCTCCCCCACTTCCCTCATTCTTTGTTGATATACTCACTTGTTACATTTTGTCTCAAGGCTGAATCCTGCAGACACATGCACCTCACTAACCTTACTCATTTAGTGCTATTAACTTCCAGTTGGGCTGCTCATGTGAGTAAAGTTACTCACACAGACCTTTGCAGAATGTAGACTCTTCAAGGTAAGAGACTATGATAACTGCATGGTGCCTAGCACAATGGGGTCCAGCCCCAATCAAAGCCTTTGGGGGCTACCATAATATTTGTGATCACAACTCAATACACATTCATTGTTAGTCACAGTATTCCCTACTGCACTCCTGGATTCAGACGTGCAGTGGAATCCTGTTAACAATGAAAACGATGCCAAGACAGCTTTGGTTCTTCGGTTATAACTTGTGATGCCAGTCAGTAGGTAGTGAGTGTCACATTTCAGTACCCTTCTGAACATGCTTTATGCCGGTCCAGCTTCATAGCAGTCTGTGACTCCTGGCGGAGGGGGGGAGGGCAGGGCAGCAAAGGGTGTTGCCATTCAGTATTGGGAGAGAAAAGAGGAATATAAAGCAATAACTTCCCGGTGTATTCCCCAAGAGGCTTGAGAGAACCAGGTGCGGGCTCCCAGGGGAAGAGAATGCTTTGCAGACACGTCTCCATGGCCTGTCCCCGGTTTAACTGAAAACATTTCCCTTCCCCTGGCGCGCCTTCTGCAGCTAAAGGCTTCTTCTAGCCACTCTCCCTGGTGCACCCCTCTGCTCCAAGCCTGGCTCTCACTCCGAGCCGCGTCAACCGGAGAGTCCAGGAAGCTGCGCACACCCTAACATGGGGGCTCTGGCAGGCTGCGCGGCTGGCTGTGTTGCGGGGAGAAGGGAAGCTGTGATTTTTGCGTCTGACTGCCCGGTGCTGGCCACCCCCGTAAGCCGCCTGCGCCTGCCAAGGATCGGGTGCACCCCGTGCCGTGAGCGGGAACCCGCCGAAGGGTCGCGGGGGCAGATAGATCATTGTGTGAAAGGGCCGGAGGCTCGGCCCTGCAGAGGGAAGCGCGGGTCTCCTGCACGGCTGGGGGCAGGAGAAGAAAAGCACCAAAGAAACCTTCCTAATAACCCTCTTCCCAGCGCCGGCCCTATGCCAGCGGCGGGGCTGGGCATAAAAGATCCTATCAGGCGTGCGAAGTCCCAGCTCAGGACAGGGTGGCGGGACTAAGAGTGAAACCGAAAGTTAAAGACACGCCCAGCAAACAGTTGGCAGCCGGGGCAGGAAGGTGCCAAACCGCCAACAGCGGATCCTAATCTAAAGTGTAAATAGAGCAACGGACACTTACCTCGGCTAACAGCAGCTCTAGGGCGGGGCCCAGGGCTGCTAAAAACACTAGTGAATCATTTCCGCAGCCTACTCTCTCCGACAGCGCCTTGCTGAGTAGTCGGGCTCCTCCCCAGGGCAGGGCTCTAAGCCCAGCCTGTCAGATCGGGTTTCAGAAGGGTAGCTCTCTTTGTAGCCATCAAAACGAGGAGCCCGGGGGCACCTGAAAGATTAACAGATTTATTTGGGCATAAGCTTTGGTGGGTAAAAACCCCACTTCTTCAGAGGCGTGGAGTGAAAATTACACATACAGGCATAGATATACTAGCACATGAAGAGAAAGGAGTTACGGTACAAATGGAGAACCAGCGATGACAAGGTCAATTCAGTCAGGGTGGATGTGGTCCACTCCCAATAACTGATGAGGAGGTGTCAATACCAAGAGAGGGTCATCAGTTATTGGGAGTGGACCACAGCCACCAGACTCCTCATTGTTCCTATCAGGCCAGTATATCTTCAGCACTGGCGGGGGGGGGGGGGGATTTTCACACCCCGAGCGAGGCCATTAAATCCATGTAAGGCGAGTGGTACACTGCATACTTTGGTATAACTACATCACTCAAAGGTGTGAAAAATCCAGCCCTGACCCTGTCATGTAGTTATACCGACCTTAACTCATGTGTGGAAATAATTACCGCCTCTCGCCAAGGAAGGGTAACTAACCCAACGAGAGCTCTCTCCCATTGGCTTAGAGCGGCTTGACCAGAGGCACTACAGTGACACAGCTGCATTGGTGCAGCAGCTCTGATGCAAGTTTGTAGTGTAGCCCTGCCCTAAGTTTATAGTGTAGACCTGGCCTGGGAGTTTGGCAGTAACTGCATGGCTTACTGGTGTCCATGCCCCTAAGCGATGTACCTATACTGGCATATATTTGTAGCCAGCTCTGCACTATAGACATACATTGGGAGAACCACCTCGCTCAGGCGTGTGAAAAATCCATGCCCCAGAACAACTTAGTTATACCTAGAGCCCTGCGAATCTGCAGATATCTGCTGATATCCACGGATGCAGATATTTGTGGACCATATTTGCAGATCATGGATGTATGTGGATCCAAATTTCACATCTAAAGCTCTACAAATCTTCAGACACCCATTTTAGAGATACATTGGTGGATTGCAGATTGGATGTGTATACAAGTTATGTATCTGTACAGGACTCGTGTAGACATGACTGTATCTGCAGGAGGTCTTCTCCCATCAACACAGCTACCACCTCTTGTGGAGGTGGATTAATTAGGCTGATGGGAGAAGCTCTCCCATCAGCATAGTAGTGTCTTCATTGAAGCGCTACAGCAGGGGTCCCTAACGCGATGCCTGCAGGCGCCATGGTGCCCGCCAGGGCATCTAAGTGCGCCCGTGTCATAAACAGATAGCTAAGGGTTAATGTCTCTTTCACCTGGAAAGGAGTAACCTGAAACACCTGACCAGAGGACCAATCAGGAAACAAGACTTTTTCAAATCTGGGTAGAGGGAAGTTTTGGGTGTGAGTTTTTTGTCCTTTGTCTTGTGTCTGTGCCCTCTCGGCTATGAGAGTGATTTTTCTATCTCCAGCTTTCTAATCTTCTGTTTCCAAGTTGTAAGTACAAAGATAGGAAGACCATAGGTTTATATTGTTTTCTTTTGTATTTACATGTGTGTAGTTGCTGGAATGTGTTAAATTGTATTCTTTTTGGATAAGGCTGTTTATTCATTTTTTTCTTTTAAGCAAATGACCCTGTATTTGTCACCTTAATACAGAGAGACCATTTTTATGTCCTTTTCTTTCTTTTTTATATAAAGCTTTATTTTTAAGACCTTTTGGAGTTTTTCTTTAGTGGGGACTCCAGGGAACTGAGTCTGCAGCTCACCAGGGAATTGGTGGGAGGAAGAAGTCAGGGGGGAAAATCTCTTTGTGTTAGATTTACTAACCTGACTTTGCATACCCTCTGGGTGAGGGAGGAAGAGGAGAGATTAGCTCTCTCTCGGTACTTGTGTTTTCCAGGACTGAAAATAGGGAGGGTGAAGTCCCTCTGTTTAGATTCACGGAGCTTGCTTCTGTATATCTCTCCAGGAACCCAGGGAGGGAACACCCGGAGGGGGGAAGGGAAATGGTTTATTCCCCTTTGTTGTGAGACTCAAGAAATCTGAGTCTGGGGGTCCCCCAGGGAAGGTTTTGGGGAGACCACAGTGCGCCAGGCACTGTATAGATTCCTGGCTGGTGGCAGCTTTACCAGGTCCAAGCTGGTAACTAAGCTTGGAGGTTTTCATGCTAACACCCATATTTTGGACGCTAAGGTCCAGATCTGGGAAAAATGTTATGACAGCCCGCGTACTGGCCGGTGGACAAGCATCCACCAAAATGCCGCCGACAAGCAGCATCATCCAGAGGCGTCGCCGCCTCTGGATGATGCTGCTTGTCAGTGGCATTTTGGCGGCGACGCCTATTGACGTTGCCACTTGTTGGCGGCATTTCGGCGGACGTTCGTCTGCGGTCGTGGTCCTCCGTGGCTCGTCGTCTGGCGCCTGCCAGACAGAAAAGGTTGGGGACCACTGTGCTACAGCATTTTAAATGTTGACCTGTGATATATTATCTGGAAGCATTTTTCTCTCCATCTCATACTTTAACCTTCTGAATAAATGCCATATTTCAGTAGAGGAGCTATTGTTTTAATTCAAGTGAATTATTTCCTGGTAGCCTTGTGCAAACCATTAGCTCATATAAACCATGCAACTAACTTCTCTACCCTGTGCTGATGGGCTGTTTGCTCCAATCTTCCCTCTCCCTACAGTCTCTTCAGTCCACACCTACACTTAATCCTCTTCTCTTCTGCCCTGTCCCTCTGAACCTCTTCCCTTTTCATCCCAGTTAGCTGATCCCCTCCTAAATAAACCCCACCACCAAAAATGTTGGAATTAATATGCCACCAAATCAGTACACGGGGTCATCAGTGACCATTTGCCTGGAGGTTGGGCCACCAGCACAGGGGATTTTTAGCACAGGCCACCAACGATCATCTATAGCAGATTTGGCAAATGGTGGTTTCCACCTCAGAATCCTTTTTTCTGCTGAAGCAGGGAATTGGGCCACCATTTGTCAAATGACCTTGTAACGTTCCCCTGGTGTTATCCGTACCAGTGATCTGCTAGGTTACTCCAGTCCTTGACTCTGGGAGCCAGCCTTACCCTGCTCTGCTGTGAGAACCCCCACGCCTGGGCTGTTCATGCACAGCCTCTGGCATGTAAACTGCTCCTTGGATTGGGAAACTGAATGACACTAGCCAATATCTCCAGTCCCAGACACAACCCTAGGAACCTCTGTCTTGCAGTGTCCAGTTATGCCCACTGGACACTGCAAGCTTATATGAGTTTGTCAATTTAACAAAGAAATTGATATGTACCAGGCTTGTTATCCCAAGGGGCGGCTCTGACACACTTCAAACTAAACACACTGCTTCAGGTAGAATAAACAAACAAATTTATTAACTACAAAGATAGATTTTATATGATATTAAGTGATAGGCAAAAAGTCATAGTTAGTTACCAAAAGAAATAAGCAAGCAGTCTAAGCTCTCAACCCTATTAGACCGGGCAACATCTAGATTAAGCAGTTTTTCTCACTCCACTGGATATTGCAATCCTTAATATACAGGTTTGTTCCTTAAACCTGGGTCAGTCTCCTGCGTTGGAGTCTTGTCTTCTTCTCAGTGTCTTAGTTGCTTGCAGCGAAGGCAGGGAAAGGAGATGGGCCCAGTATGTGGCCACTCTGTCTGTTTTATACCATCAGTCCATGTGCTTGGGGAGCACAAGTGCAGGCATGTCTGGGAGGTATTGCTGAATCTCTCCAAGCAAGGTTGAGCAATTCCCCTGGAGTGGCCTCATGCAAGTGAGTCTTTGCATTGTGGCTCCCTTGCTGGACAATGGCTGTTGGGTTGTTTGACACCCCACCTGGGTGTTGGCTACTTTCCTTGCTGTTGCCTCTGGGGAGCTAATATCTGGTTGATTCCCCAATTTACAGTATGTTTTAGTGACAACCATAGAACACAATTCTCATAACTTCATATGCATTAATGATACACATATATGGATAGATAAATGACTTTCAGCAGATCATAATCTTTCCCCTGATACCTTACAAGGCATGCTTTATATGTAAGATCACAATTATATGAAAATGAGGACTATGGGGGTTACAGTACATTCCCCCAAGGTATAGAATGTCACAGTCCTACCTCTTGAGCAGAAGGAATCCCTGTGCATATCTCCCCCAGCCCTGGAGAGCCTGCTGGAGGAAAAGCATGTGTGCATGGAAGGATATTGGAGTGCTTTCTGACCTCCATTTGAAACAGAGCCTAATGACATATGCCACCCTCATGTGTAGCTGTATCATTTAATTCTTTTCACATAGGCCTATGGCAGTGCCGTCCCTAGCTATTTTGATGCCCTACCCAGCCCCTCCTGGCCTCAAGCATCTGTGGCGGGGCTGTGTGGGGCCCCACTCCAGGAGTTCAGGGGTGGGGGCTGGTCTCAGGCCTCCATGGGGGTTAGGGGGGAGGGAGGCTGGCCACTTCTTGCTGGAAGTGGAATGACCCAGCCCCAGCCTGCTCTGCTCCTCTGGCTCCCAGGCTTGGCGGGAGGGGAGAACCGCCCCCCAGCACTCGCAAGCGGCGTGGCTGGGAGCCAGGGGAGCAGAGCAGGCTGGGGCCAGGTCACTCTACTTACTGGTGAGTGCAGGCCCAACTGCTTCTGGAGTCCTCAGGGGAGTGGGGGTGGGGTTGAGATGGAGAAGGAGTGGGGCAGGGTGGAGCAGGGACAGGGCCCCTGGGGAAGAGCCGGAACAGGGGCTGGAGCAGCACACATACTTTGCAAATGGGTACCGATGGCCCTGGTCTATGGTACCATTTTGGAAGCTGTTGTGTTTACATAAATTACACATTTTGAATCAATTGTCTTATTTCTTCTAAATGACATATTCTAATATTCCTCCCACCCCGGTAGTTTGCTGGTATAGGGATTTATTGTAGCCTCAAGAAGGAACACACTGGGGGCATGAACTAGTTCATTTGTTTGTAGTTTTTCACCATCTACTGCAGGAAAGAGAAGAGCCAAGATAAGAGTGAGATAATTAGTAGGCTGTGGTAAGCAACTAAAAGAGCTGGCAAAGATGATGTTGGCACCATTGATCTCCATTCTGTGCTGTTCTCAGACACTGCGTCTCTCTCCCACTGCCTTGCTGTCCCATGTGTGACTGATAAATCACCTGGAACGGAGCCACTGGGATTATATGGGAGAGGTCATGCAGGACAAGCTCTGTGAAGCGCCCTATGAAGTTGAAATACCCATCTCCCGCTTGGTCAGCCAGAACTTGGAACATGCTGCTTAACCCACCTTGTATGGGCATTTTTACTGGGATAACTTGATAGATGAATAGGCCACATATAGAGGTGGGTATAGATCCTGATTCAATGTCCTCCCCCATTTATCCACCCACCCATCTACTCATCCATCCCCATCCACTCCCCACTGTATGAGAATTTGATCAGGCTCTTATCTGGTAATTTGATTCCTCTTCTGTTAGAATTTGTGTACTGATTAGAGTTCCTTACACTTTATAAACCACCAAGCGTATAAGCATTGGCATCATAAAATCTCAATAAATAATATCTAAGGGATAGTTTAAAATATTGTTACTTTGTTTTTAAAAATGAGCTCTCCTACCTTACAAGTTTGAGTTGGAAAAAAAATAGGAAGGGAAAGTAATAGAAAACGAAATCAACGCGCCAAAAAAGAAGGCCAAAAAAAAAAAAGACATTTAACTATTTTGAGGTAATTTATTCAGTAGTGATACTATGTGCCTCACAATGAAACCAAAACAATTAAGAAACATTTGGACTATTAGCCTGTAAGGTAAGACTGGAGTGGTCTAATGAGACAGGAAAACAAAGCAGACACACGGGACTCATGAAAGAAGTGAATGGACTCCTACTGAAGAGGGCAAGCAGAAGTATGTTCAAGACTCTGTAAAGGAAAAAAGGAAGACAGTGTTGTACTTCTCTGAAACCACTCTAAACATGGAAACCAACAGTACTTTTGTATGGGCCTGATCCAACACCAACTGAAGTCAATGGAAAGACTCCAGTTGACTCCAAGAGGCATTTAGATCAGATCCAATGTGAACAGAGTGTGATTCTGGTGATTTTGGTACCCCTTTATTATATTGTGCTTAGATTTGTAAAGTAAATAGTGAACAGAAAGCTTATTTCTCTATGATAATTTATGTAATTAAGGAGGTAATTAAAATCAAGTGTTACAACATACTGCCAACAGTTGATTTCATCCAAAACCAACTCCCCAAAGACTTCTGACTTGTTACAATATCGCTGCATAAAAAGCACAAAACAAGGTTCCCAGTCTGTTCCTTACATTATAGCACACTTTCCCTTCCAGTCTGCCGTAATCAAGAGCCCGGAGAAACAGACGGCTCTTGGATCTTACTGCATGTGCCCATCAGAAAGTGCTTGTGTTAGTGCTCACACCCACTTTCAAGGTGAAAGATGAAGAAATTCTATTAACTAAGCCAGATCCTAACTGTGCCCACTGATGTTTATGTGTAATTCTCATTGAAATGTTCACGGCGTCAACATACAGCAGGATCAGTGCAGATAAAGAAGTAATGCCATGCTTCACTGTCCAATGGGAAAAGGCACAGTGGATTTGGGTGGTGAGGGGGTATCTGGCATTCAGAACTGAGCATAGTGTGTGGAGCAGAAATGATTGTGAGCCATCTGGGACTTTTGAGTCTGTGCTCCAACACTAGTTGATTTGGACATGCCATTTCTGATAGATGAGAATTGGATACATGCTTTTTTGCCATATGTAACTCAGGAATGGTTTGGCCTTGACACTGGAAATGTTTTTGAAACAGGACCAGTTTTATATGTGAGTTTTGGGGCTGTATATTTTGGAGGCTAATTGCTGAATTAGGAATGTCTCAGTAATCCATTGGGCTTGACAAATTCCTGCACTGGGCAGGCTAATGACTCAGTTCTATAAGGTGCAGAGTGCTGATGAGTAATTCTATCAACCTCAATGAGACTCACTCATGTGCTTAAAGTAAATTGATGGGACTACTCGCGGGCTTAAAGTTAAGCATGTGCATAATGCTTTGCTGAACTGGGGCTATCATAACTGTAGTCCCAGATTTGGACCTTAGCGTCCAAAATATGGGGGTTAGCATGAAAACCTCCAAGCTTAGTTACCAGCTTGGACCTGGTACTTGCTGCCACCACCCAAAAATATAGAGTGTTTTGGGGCACTCTGGTCCCCCTGAAAAACCTTCCCTGGGGACCCCAAGACCCAAATCCCTTGAGTCTCACAACAAAGGGAAATAATCCTTTTTCCCTTCCCCCCTCCAGGTGCTCCTGGAGAGATACACAGACACAAGCTCTGTGAATCCAAACAGAGTGACTCCCCCTCTCCGTTTCCAGTCCTGGAAACAAAAGCACTTTCCTCTTCACCCAGAGGAAATGCAAAATCAGGCTAGCAAATCCAACACACACAGATCTCCCCCTGATTTCTTCCTCCCACCAATTCCCTGGTGAGTACAGACTCAATTTCCCTGAAATTTCCCAGTAAAGAAAACTTTAACAGGTTTTAAAAAGAAAGCTTTATATAAAAAAGAAAGAAAAATACATACAAATGGTCTCTCTGTATTAAGGTGACAAAATACAGGGTCAATTGCTTAGAAGAAATATGAATAAACAGCCTTATTCAAAAAGAATACAAATCAAAGCACTCCAGCACTTATATTCATGCAAATACCAAAGAAAAGAAACCATATAACTTACTATCTGATCTCTTTGTCCTTACACTTAGAAACAGAAGATTAGAAAGCAGAACTACTTCTCCAAAGCTCAGAGAAAGCAGGCAGACAGAAAACAAAGACCTCAGACACAAAATTCCCTCCACCCAAAGTTGAAAAATTCTGGTTTCCTGATTGGTCCTCTGGTCAGGTGCTTCAGGTGAAAGAGACATTAACCCTTAGCTATCTGTTTATGACAGGGGCCCAAGTCAGGAGCAACTCCACTGAACTCATTAGAGTTACACTAATGTAAATTAAGGAGCGTAAGGGATGGATTGGGCCCTGTGTTTTCTGATTTTTGTGGTTTGAAACAAGGCTCAGCACTTTACATTCTTTCTTGTGCTTTAGGGTGGTTTCTAGACAGTATCAATTGATATTGAAATAGACAATTAACAGAGATTTACCACCTGCAAGATTTGCCCTCTGGGTTCCTGTCCTTCTCTCTGCCATGTTTGGTTAATATGATCTGTAAAGCAGCGATGAGTTAGTTCTTGGCTGATGTTTCATACACAAGACAAACCTAGTGCAAGGGATGTCATGTTGCTTGTGGAGTGAAACGGCTGGGATACTTACAGCACGCAAAGATTGCTAGGAGAGGAAGAAGGGATGCTACGGCCATGCTAACTGTGATGGTTAAATCAACAGACTCGGTGCAGCCTTTTTCTGTGGATTAGAAAACAAACCAAGAGAAAATTAGAGTGTCAGCCTGTTTAATAAATCTTTATTTAAGCCAAGCCTCAGTGATTTTTTTGGAGCACAACTGGCTGAAAAATGGGAAAAAGAAATGCTGAAAACTTTTACAAAGGAAATTTACAAATGTTCAATTTTCCAGAGTTCCAATGAGCTAAAAAAAAAAACTGGTCAAAAATTGTCGTCATGTTCCCCTCCCCCCCCCACAATTTGCCCTTGAATTTCCCCCCTCCCTATTTTTTATAGACATTTTGATTTCAGCAAAAGTTAGGAGTAACTTTTGTGGATCTGAGGTTCCCTGTCCAGCTCTAGTTCTGAGTTATGGTGGAAGGTGTATCTGTGTAAAGGGAGAACAGGGACACTTGTATTTGATGTGAGGCATGAGATTCGGCCTCAGCACAACATCTGTGATGCCATTTCCCAAAATCAGGGATTGTCAAACATGCAGTATTTAAACACAGGTCTCCAAAGGATTTAATCTCACTTTGGAGTTGGTGGATCTTCTTTATTAGGAGAACAGCAATCAGCACAACTAAAATCACCACGCCAGGGGCAGCAAAGTCCAGCGTGCGGTGTGCTGGGAAAGGGAAAGAAAACAAGAAAGTGTTTGCCTACCTGAGACACCTCAGGGTACGTCTACACTACGGGATTATTCCGATTTTACATAAACCGGTTTTGTAAAACAGATTGTATGAAGTCGAGTGCACGCGCCCACACTAAGCACATTAATTTGGCAGTGTGCGTCCATGGTCTGAGGCTAGCGTCGACTTCCGGAGTGTTGCACTGTGGGTAGCTATTCCGTAGCTATCCCATAGTTCCTGCAGTCTTCCCTGCCCCTTGGAATTCTGGGTTGAGATCCCAGTGGCTGATGGGGCAAAAATCATTGTTGCGGGTGGTTCTGGGTACAGCCTCACCCCTCCCTCCGTGAAAGCAGCAGACAAGCATTTCGTGCCTTTTTTCCTGGGTGAACTGTGCAAACGCCATAGCACAGCAAGCATGGACCCTGCTCAGATCAATACTGCAATCATGGACGCTGTAAACACCTCGCGCATTCTCGTGCAGTCTGTGCTGAACCGGGACCTGCAAAGCCAGGCGAGGAGGAGGCAACTAGGGCAGCGCGGCGACGAGAGTGATGAGGACATGGACACAGAATTCTCTCAAACCTCGGGCCCCTGCGCTTTGGAGATCCTGCTGGTAATGGGACAGGTTCTAGCCATTGAACGCCGATTTTGGGCCTGGGAAACAAGCACAGACTGGTGGGACCACATAGTTTTGCAGGTGTCGGACGATTCGCAGTGGCTGCGAAACTTTCGCATGCGTAAGGGCACTTTCATGGAACTTTGTGACTTGCTTTCCCCTGCCATGAAATGCCAGAATACCAAGATGAGATAAGCCCTCACAGTGGAGAAGCGAGTGGCAATAGCCCTCTGGAAGCTTGCAATGCCAGACAGCTACCAGTCAGTCGGGAATCAATTTGGAGTGGGCAAATCTACTGTGGGGGCTGCTGTGATGCAAGTAGCCAAAGCAATTATTAAGCTGCTGCTATGAAAGGTTGTGACTCTGGGAAACGTGCAGGTCATAGTGGATGGATTTGCTGCAATGGGATTCCCTAACTGTGGGGGGGGGGGCGATAGATGGAACTTATATCCCTATCTTGGCACTGGAGCATCAGGGCACCCAGTATGTAAACCGCAAGGGGTACTTTTCAATGGTGCTGCAAGCACTGGTGGATCACAAGGGACGTTTCACCAGCATCCACATGGGATGGCCAGGAAGGGTTCATGATGCTCGCGTCTTCAGAAGCACTGCTCTGTTTAAACGGCTGCAGCAAGGGAATTACTTCCCAGACCAGAAAATAACAGTTGGGGATGTTGAAATGCCTATAGTTATCCTGGGTGACCCAGCCTACCCCTTGATGCCATGGCTCATGAAGCCATACACAGGCAGCCTGGACAGTGGTCAGGAGCTGTTCAACTACAGGCTGAGCAAGTGCAGAATGGTGGTAGAATGTGCATTTGGCCGTTTAAAGGCTCGCTGGAGAACGTTACTCACTCGCTCAGACCTCAGCCAAACCAATGTCCCCTTCGTTATTGCTGCTTGCTGTGTGCTTCACAGTCTCTGTGAGAGTAAGGGGGAGACCTTTATGGCGGGGTGGGAGGCTGAGGCAAATCACCTAGCCGCTGATTACGCACAGCCAGACACCAGGGCAACTAGAAGAGCACACCAGGAAGTGGTGCGCATCAGAGAAGCTTTGAAAATGAGTTTCATCAAGGGCCAGAATACGGTGTGACTGCTGTGTTTGTTTCCCGTTCATGAACCACCCCCTTGATTGACTCATTCCCTGTAAGCAACCCACCCTCCCCCTTCAATTATAGCTTGCTTAAGGAAATAAAGTCACTATCATTTAAAAATCATGTATTCTTTATTAAAAAGTCATTATAAAAAGAGGGAGAGAACTGACAAGGTATCCCGGGTGTGGTTTGGGAGGAGGATAGGAGGGAAGGAAAAGGCCACTAAAAACATTTCAATGTAATGAGAGCCTTTTGGTTGGACTGTCCACGGGGGTGGAGTGGGCGGGTGCACGAAGCCTTCCCCCACGCGTTCTTACACGTCTGGGTGAGGAAGATATGGAACATGGTGAGTGATGGAGGTGGTTACACAGGGGCTGCAGCGGCACTCTGTGACCTTGCTGCTCTTCCTGATGCTCCACCAGCCGTCGGAGGATATCAGTTTGATCACGCAGCAGCCCCAGCATTGCATCCCGCCACCGCTGATCTTCCGGCCTACACCTCTGATCTTCCTGCCGCCACTTCTCATCTCGAGCGTCTCTCCTATCCTCACGTTCACTGGCATCTTTCCTGTACTTTACTGGCACGTCCTTCCACTCATTCAGATGAGCTCTTTCATTGCAGGTTACTTCCATGATTTCTGAGAACATTTCGTCTCACGTCTTCTTTTTCGTCCGCCTTATCTGAGCTAGCCTTCGGGATGGAGTAGGGAGGCTTGAAAAATTTGCAGCTGCATGAGGGAGGGAAAAAAGGGAGAGAAGTATTTAAAAAGATACATTTTACAGAACAATGGTTATACTCTTTCACAGTGAACAACACTATTCACCTTACGTAGCACATGTGATTTCACTACAAGGTCGCATTTTGCATCTTAATATTGAGTGCCTGCGGCTCTGGTGTTACAGATCTCACAGACGCTGGTGCGGGCATCAGAATTCAGCTTGCATGTGGCCATGGTAAGCCGTTGTCTTTCGGCTTCTCCAGCCTTCATATACACAGTGCCCTCCTTTCTCAAATACCAAACAAATCCCATTCACTGATGCTTCTTTCCAGTTAAAATGCAGCAGCAGAAGCCAACCCTCCTCATCCCATTCTCTAGGATGATTGCTTTACCCCTCCCCCAACTGCATGGCTGGTATCATGGAAGATCAGTGCTAATCACCCCCCTGCCTCCTCCCCCACGTGGCTGGTAGCTGGGAATATTCCTGCTAGACAAACGCGAAAAAGCTCAGCGCTATCCTTCCTCCCCTCCCCCCGCTTGGCTATGTGCAAGGAAGGATTTCTTTTAAGCAGCAGGCAAACAGCCCAGTAGAAATGGCCATCTCTGTCCCCTTAATTAAATTCCTGAATTTCAACCAGGTTACCATGAACGATATCATTCTGCTGAGGATAACAGAGCGAGATAAAGAACGGATGTTTCTTGAATGCCAGCAATCACTGGGACCATACGCCGCTATGCTTTGTCATGCAGTGATACCCGATTACTTGCTACATGCATGGTGTGGTAAAGTGTCCTACCATGGCGGACGGAACAAGGCTGCCTTGCCCAGAAACCTTCTGCAAAGGCTTTTGGAGTACCTCCAGGAGAGCTTCATGGAGCTGTCCCTGGAGGATTTCCGCTCCATCCCCAGACATGTTAACAAACTTTTCCAGTAACTTTACTAGCCGCGAATGCATCCCAAGCCCTCAGGACAAATCAATCATTAAAAAATGCTTGCTTTTAAACCATGTTTTATATTTACAAAGGTACACTCACCAGAAGTCGCTTCCATGGCTTCACTGTCTGGGCTAGTGGCTTGGGAGTGCTGAGAGGGTAATTCCGTCTGGGTCAGAAAAAGCTCCTGGCTGTTGAGGCTAACGGAGTGCTGTGTGCTCTCTGCAAGGTCATCTTCCCCCTCCGCAGAATCCTCAGCCATGGTTGAGATTACAACCCACACCTCGGAATCCACGGACAAGGGGGGGGTAGTGGTGGCGCAGCCCCCTAAAATTGCATGCAGCTCAGCGTAGAAGCAGCATGTTTTTGGCCCAGACCCGGATCTTCCGTTTGCTTCTTTGGTTTTCTGGTAGGCTTGTCTGAGCTCCTTAACTTTCACTCTGCACTGCACTGAGTCCCTGGTGTGGCCTTTGTCCATCATAGCCTTGGAAATTTTTTCCAATATTTTTTCATTTCGTCTTTTGGAACGGAGTTCTGTTAGCACTGAATCCTCTCCCCATATAGCGATCAGATCCAGTACCTCCCGTGCGGTCCATGCTGGAGCTCTTTTTCTATTCTCAGGAGACTGCATTGCTACCTGTGCTGATGCACTCTGCATGGTCACCTGTGCTGATCAGAGCTCCACGCTGGCCAAACAGGAAATGAAATTCAAAAGTTCGCTGGGCTTTTCCTGTTTACCTGGCCAGTGCATCCGAGTTCAGATTGCTGTCCAGAGCGGTCACAGTGGTGCACTGTGGGATACCCCCTGGAGGCCAATACCGTCGATGTGCTGCCACACTAACCCTAATCTGATATGGTAATACCGATTTTAGCGCTACTCTTCTCATCGGGGAGGAGTACAGAAACCGATTTAAAGAGCCCTTTATATTGATATAAAGGGCCTCGTAGTGTGGACGGGTGCAGCATTAAATCGGTTTAACACTGCTAAAATCGATTTAAATGCGTAGTGTAGACCAGGCCTCAGTCATAAAGGGAATCGGAATGGCTCATGGCAGTTTGGCGAGCCTGTCCCTTTTCCTGGAAGCTGCCACCTTGTGGTCCACAGTCAAAACTGCTCATTTAAAAAAAAAATTAAGGTCCAGATTTACGGATAGGGTCTAGCTGCTTTGGGTAGCTCTGGTGATGCAAAGCAGCCATAAATCTGGCTTAACTCTTGAGCAGGGTTTATGGCTGCCTCACATCACTCGAGCAAGATACAGCAGCCAAAGCATATCAGTGAATCTGGATCTAATGTTTTGTCTACACTGCACATCACTGGCAGAGGAGGTGTAGCTACTCGCTGCAGTGAAAACAGGCTGGCATCCACGCTGGGGTGTGTAGCTACACATGTCAATGAAAAGCTCTGGCAGGGTGGAGGCAGTGGTACACTACTTTGCTGCAAATAGCAGTGTAGATGGGGGAAACACTTCTTGGGCATGTAGAGAGTTGTGCCATGTACATACCCACAGAGTTCAGGCATTTCTTTCCTTGCCTAAGCAGCGCATCACCATCTACCCTTGCTCTTTACACCTGTGCTGGATTCGTGCGTGCGTGTGTTTGTGTAACATATGTGCTCTACACACTGCTGTAAGGAGTGTGCAGTATAGATGTATATTAAGGCTTCTAGTCTTTTTAGTGCAGATGACCTTCGAGATGTGAACTGATGCAAGCTGGTGTACTAATGAAAAGAAAGAGGGTCCAGTGGTTGGGGCACGAGTTTGGGAGACCTTGTTTCAATTCCCTGCTCTTCCACAGATTCCCTGTGGGCCCTTGGCCAAATTACATAGTCCCAGCTCCTCAAAGGTATTTAGCCACCTATCTCCTATTGATTTCAATGCTGTGTTTGAACACTAAGGGCTTGTCTACACTACAAAATTAAGTCGACTTTATCTAATTTGACCTCAAGCCTCTAAATTAACTAAGTCAATTGTGCGTGGCCATACCATGCACTGATTCACAAAGCAGTGCATCATGGGTAGCTATCCCAAAGTGCAACTTGCTGCAGTGTGTTTTGGGAAGTTTGTGCAATGCCTCATGGGGCCAAAACATTGTCACAGGGGAGAATGGGAACATTGCATCAGTATCCCATGATGCACTGTGCTCCCCCCCCCCAAATCAATGGCAAACAAACCAGCAGTTTTCATGCCTTAAAGCTACCACACATACACCATAACTCCAGAAGCATGTAGCCTGCTCACTTGTGCACTCTTGCTGTGAGCATCTCAAACACTCTTGCCTTCTCCTGCAGTATTTCCAGAGCTGAAGTAGGGTCCACTGCGCAAAACATAGCAATGTCCTGCAAGCAGCCCAGCGGCAAGCCATTGAAAAAAAAACAATTGAAAGTTGCTGCCGGCAGTCACAGAGCAGCTGCACTCTGTTGAGCACCATTTCTGGTGCCGTGAAATATGCACAGACTTGAGACCACATCATTTTGCAGGTATGGGATGATGAGCAGTGGCTGCAGAACTTTCAAATGCAGAAGGCCACCTTCCAGGAACTTTATGCAAAGTTTTCCTCGGCCCTGCAGTTCAGCAACACAAACATGAGAGCTGATCTGACAGTGGAGAAGCAAGTGATGATCACTATTTGGAAGCTTGCAACAGCAGACAGTCACCCATAAGTGGGGAATCAATTTGGAGTAGGTAAATCAACCGTGGGAGCTGCTGTGCTCCAAGTGTGCAGGACCATTAATCAACTTCTACTACAAAGGGTAGTGAGTCTGGGAAATGTGCAGGGCACAGAGGATGGTTTTGCCGCGATGGGGTTCCCTAATTGCGGTGGGGCAATAGATGGCATGATAGATGACATGTATATCCCCATCTTGGTACCAGACCACTTTGCCAAAGAGCACATGACTTGAAAGGGATACTTTTCAATGGTGTTACAAGTGCTAGTGGATGACATGGGGACATTTCACTTACATTAAAATAGGAAGGCTGGGAAAGGTTCATGACGTACGCACCTTTAGCAACTCAGATCTGTTAAAAAAAGCTGCAATCCAGGACTTTCTTTCCAGACCACAAAATGAACATTGACGATGTTGAGATGCCTACAGTTATCTTGGGGGACCCATCCTATCTCTTGCTCCCATGGCTCATGAAGCCATACACAAACTGTTCCTTACTGCTATCCAGATGGTTGAACTGTAGGCTCAGCAAGTACAGAATGGTGGTTGAATGTGCCTTGGGTCATTTGAAAGGGCACTGGAGAAGTCTACTAACAAGGGTGGACCTTAGTGAGGAGAACATCCCCATGGTTATAGCTGCCTGCTGTGTGCTCCATAATATCTGTGAAAAAAGGGGGAAAATTTTCTGCAAGGTGAGCAGTTGAGACAGATCGTGTGACAGCCATTTTTGAGCAACCAGACATCAGGGCAATAAGAAGAGCACAGGAAGGGGTGCTGTGTATCCGCAAGGCTTTGAAAAGCTGTTTCAATAATGAGTCACAGTACTATGAGCTGCTTGTCTGCACTGTGCTTTACCAAACCTTCACCGATGACCTGGGGTTTGTATCACAGTCCCTGTGAAGCCAATCCCCGGCCCGAGCCCACTGCTTCTACTCAATAGAGAACATTTATTTCTTGAATCCATTTACTTTATTTAACAAACATTAGTAAAAAGGGAGAACAGGAAAAAAAAAAAAGGTAACCTTAGGGAAAAGGGGTTGTAAAGTTGAAACAGGAGGACATTTTCAGCTATGTAACATAACATCATATTCCAGACCATCAAAGGTCTGTGAATGGGCGCCTTCTGTTCCTTGTACCCTCCTTCTGAGGAAAGTGAAAGGGATAATGCACTTTTCGCCCATGGAACATGTGAGGAAGGGTGATTCTGTGCCATGCGATGCTGGCTGTCTGTCCACCAGGGTCTGCAGAGGGACTCTACCTTCCTGCTTCTCTTCCTGCAGTTCAACCATATGCCTCAACATGTCTGCTTGGTCCCTCATAATCTGAAGCATCTCATCCTGCACCACACACTCTTGCTCATTGGAAGCTTTTGTGCTCTCCATATCCATGTCTAAATTCTCGGACAGTGAAATCCTCCATGCTCTCAGCTCTGTGTCGGCTGCCCCAGAGGCGTTCATTGTCTCAGTGAACATGTCCTCCCGCATTCTCTTTCTCCTCCTTCTAATCAGCAAAAGTCTGCTTCCAGGTGTTGATGACATGCTAAAGGATACAATTCCAGCTGTCAGTCTGGGAAAAAATAAAAAGGAGCCATTGTACAGGAATAAAATGTTTCCATAGCAAGGCCGTTTTCATAACAAAAAAAACCCACACCCTTATTACACTAGGTGCAAGCCATAACATAATCAGAATCCATAACTGTCACCGTGCTGCTTGGCTGCTCCAGCCATGGTCAGTAGGCCTCCCCGGTTCATGGGTGACTGCACTTTTAATGAAGTTTATGGCAGATCCATGTCGGGAGCAGAGGTAGCTAGTTGAACAATGGTTCTTCCCCGCAGCACCACGGGAAGCTGTTTACAAACGGGGCAGAGCTTGAGGGGGAACATTTTCACTCCCAAATTGTCGAATCTCTCATGTGGGCCCGCAGTCCCCTATCAGCCACTTTAAACTACTTGCTGACCCATGCCGAGCATAGTAAAGGGACATTAGCAACTGTGATTTGGTGATCCAGAATGTGGGAGGTGGGGAGTGTCTACATGCCCTTTTTTTTCCTTGTAAGAGCATTTTTAGTAAGAACTTCCCCCATTTCCCGTAGGTGACACTATGTTATATCAGTTTCCTGAGGGTATCAGAGGTGGAAAGGAAGGAGATGCTGCAAGCGTCTGGGTACCGACCTGGCCTTTATGCTGCTATGCTGTGTACTGCAATGATGCCAGCAGAAAATTCAGGAGTTGTGTGGGAAAGTGTCCTACCATGGTGGAAGAAATAAGACTGCCCTGCCCAGAAACCTTCTGCAAAGGATTGCAGAGTTCTTCCGTGAAAGTTTCCTAGAGATATCCATGGAGGATTCCTGGGCTATCCCAGTACACATAAGCAGTCTTTTCTGGGGGCCGCCCTCTGCGTAGCTGGAGCAGTCTCTTGTAAGCAGAGAACCACAGCTCCTCGCTTTTTCTTCACAGTAAACATGCAATACCATCGAATGTGTGTGCCTGCTAAAGTTTAACTGGATTGTAACTATATACTCACCAGAGGTGCCTTCCCTGGCATCATGGTCGGCCATTGTGATGTACAGGGCTCCAGGATTAAAAATATTTCCTGGCTCTCAGGGAGAATGGATTCGACATTCGCCTGTCTCCCATTCTCCTCCTCCTTTTCCTCATCCACCATATCGTCCTCCTTGTTGTCCCTAGACTCACACACCTGTGAGGTGTCCACGTTGTTTGTAGTAGTGCTGGTAGGTCACCCTGAGAATCACATGCAGCTCATTGTAGAACCGGCATGTATGGAGTTCAGCACGACTGTTCACCTCCTTTGCCTTCTGGTACACTTGGTGAAGTTCTTCCGTTTTCACACAGCACTGCTGTGTGTCCCTCGTGTAGCCCTTCTCTCCCATTCCACGCACGATCTTTGCATAGATGTCAGAGTTTTTTCTGCTGGATCAGAGCTCTGCCTGCACAGACTGTTCTTCCCACACAGTGATGAGATCAAACACCTCCTGTGCAGACCAGGCTGGAGTACGTTGGGGGCGTATAGTCTCCATGATCAGCTGTGCTCAAACGGGCATGCTCCCAATGCCGATCAACCAGGAAATGGGAAATCAAACATTCCCAGGGCTTTAGCAGGGCAGGGGCTGTTTCCTGTGTACCTGGCTGCAGTACAGCAGAGTTCAGGGCCGCCCAGAGTGAGGGGCAAGTGGGGCAATTTGTCCCAGGCCCTGGGCCCTGCAGGGGCTCCCATGAGAATATAGTATTCTATAGTATTGCAACTTTTTTTATGAAAGGGGCCCCCAAAATTGCTTTGCCCCAGGCCCCCTGAATCCTCTCAGTGGCCCTGACAGAGTTGAGAATGATCTCCAGAGTGGTCACAGATGAGCATTGTGGGACACCTTGTGGAGGCCAATTAAGTCAAATTACACAACGCTGCATCTACACTACCTCACAGTCGACCCATGAAAATTGAATGAAATGTTATGCCTCTCACAGAGGTGGATTACAGAAGTCAATATTAGAGGTGACTTAGGTCGGCGTAAAAGACCCAGTAGTGTAGACACTAACATTAACAGGTTGACTTAAGGTGGCTTCCTTCAACCTAGCTTTCTCGTGTGGACCAAGCCTCAGGCACCTTAAATACCACTGAAGATCTAGGCTTTAGGGTATGTGTACACTACGAAATTAGGTCGACATTTAGCCTTCGATTTTACACTATGCACATTTCATCGGCGGAGCGCATCCTCACTACCATGGCTAGTATCAACTCACGGAGCGATGCACTATGGGCAGCTATCCCACAGTTCCTGCTGCCGATTGGATTCTGGATTAGGCTCCCGATGCCTCATGGGATAAAAACATTTTTTCGAGTTGTTTTGGGTACATATCGTCAGCCTCTCATGATGCACTTGCCTCCTCCCTCCCTCCCTCTGCCCCTGAAAGCAACAGAAAACAATCATTTTCACGCCTAAGCCTGGGTTACTCTTGTAGATGCCATAGCATGGCAAGCATGGACCCTGCTCAGCTGTACACTGTTATTGTGAGCATCGCAAACAGCTCATGCATCATGCTGCGGTATTTGCAGAACCTGGCCAGGAGCTGCCACATGGAAGAATGTGATGCCATGCTGTGCTGGAAACCATGGAATGGAACAATTCACACATGCTGGCAGCAGCAGCCAGGCTTGTTGACACAGTGGAATGCCGCTTCTGGGTCCAGGAAACAAGCACAGACTGGTGGGATCGCAGAGTTATGCGGATATGAGATAAGGAGCAGTGGCCACATAACTGTCGAATGCATAGGGCCACTTTCATTGAACTTTGCTAATTGCTTTCCCCAATCTTGAAGTGCAGAAATACCAAAATGAGACCTGCTCTGACAGTTGAGAAGCAAATGGTGATAGCCCTGTGGAAACTTGCTACTGGTAAGACGAGAACCAGTTTGGAGTGGATAAATCTACTGTGGGGACTGCTGTGAATCAACCGGTGGAAAGGGCTCAGTAGTGTAGACATGCACATTATAAATTCAACTTAACGCGACATATGTTGATCTACCACCGTAGTGTAGACCAGGCTTTAGTGTCTCAGGCTAATGCTCACTGATTTCAGTGGGAGTTAGGCACCTAAATTCTTTTGGGGCTATAAAATCATGATGTGTGTGGAGAAGGTAAATAAGGAAGTGTTATTTACTCCTTCTCATAACATAAGACCGAGGGGTCACCAAATGAAATTAATAGGCAGCAGGTTTAAAGCAAACCAAAGGAAGTATTTCTTCACACTATGCACAGTAATCTGTGGAACTCTTTGCTAGAGGATGATGTGAAGGCCAAGACTATAATAGGATTCAAAAAAGAACTAGATAAATTCATGAGGATGGGTCCATCAATGGCTACTAGCCTCTGATTGCAAGATGCTGGGAATGGGTGACAGGGGATGGATCACTTGATGGTTGCCTGTTCTTATTCCCTCTGAAGCACTTGGCATTGGCCACTGTTAGAAGACAGAATACTGGGCTCTATGGACCTTTGGTCTGACCCAGTATGGTTGTTGTTATGTTCTGAACCTCTGTGCCTCTGTTTCCCCTTTGTAAAATGGGGATAATGGTACGTCCCTGCCTGTGAGAGTTGGTGCAAGGATAAAGATCTAAAAGTCTGAGAGGTGCTCAGATGCTATAACTTAGGGGCCCTATAGGTGCCTGATCTAGATGTCTGTGGACAACCTGAAAGAAAACCCTTCCCTCATTCAGCTAAATGGGTTGCTAACCTAGAAACTGGATGCTAGTGGTTTAAATGTCAGATTGATCACAATTTTAGTGCTGATTAAAGCACAGAAGAAAGGAGGACGATCCTGTTGTGAGGAGCTCCATCAGCTTCTAGGAGTGATCTCTCATTTTGCTGTCATGACTGGGTAGCTCTTGGTTTAAGGGTGGAACAGGGTAGAGTACTGCCACTTATTTTTCCTATTGGACTCCTGCATCCAGCATGCCAGGAGGGAGGAACAGGGCCTAGGGGGGCATGTAAGAATCAGTGAGGCAGCGCAAAGCCTGAGGATTCCAGAAGAGCATCCTAACCCAGCAATAATCTCCCTGTGTCTCTGCACTGTACCTAGAACAACAGGTGTCTGATGTAACTAAGGACCTCTGTATGGAACCCCAGCACCTGTTTAATAAGGTACAGGGAAGAGTTTGGCTGCAGTTCCGTCTGGCAACATAATAATCTCACCAAAAGTCCTCTGAAAGTTTACTCAAATAAAATGACTTACATGCTTTGCTTGTAAACCCATTGAGCTTTTGAGGTCGGACTGTCATTACAGCTGTTAGCAGGCATGTCACCAGTATTACATATGTAAGGAGAATTTCAGGAAATACAAAGGCAGCAGAGGGGCCTAGGAGAAAGAGTGAATTGAACCAGAATGAAAAGTGTTAGAAGTGGTTCCTCTGGCTTAGTAATGTAGAATGTCTAATAGAGATCATCATTCAGGGCTAGCAAAGAATCCTGTGGCACCTTATAGACTAACAGACGTTTTGGGGCATGAGCTTTCGTGGGTGAATACCCACTTCCTCAGATGCATGTAGTGGAAATTTCCAGGAGCAGGTATATATATGCAGGCAAACTAGAGATAATGAGGTAGTTCAATCAGGGAGGATGAGGCCCTGTTCTAGCAGTTGAGGTGTGAAAACCAAGGGAGGAGAAACTAGTTTTGTAATTGGCAAGCCATTCACAGTCCTTGTTTAATTCTGAGCTGATGGTGTCAAATTTGCAGATGAACTGAAGCTCAGCAGTTTCTCTTTGAAGTCTGGTCCTGAAGTTTTTTTTGCTGCAGGATGGCCACCTTAAGGTCTGCTATAGTGTGGCCAGGGAGGTTGAAAACTTCAGGACCAGACTTCAAAGAGAAACTGCTGAGTTTCAGTTCATCTGCAAATTTGACACCATCAGCTCAGAATTAAACAAAGACTGTGAATGGCTTGCCAATTACAAAACCAGTTTCTCCTCCCTTGGTTTTCACACCTCAACTGCTAGAACAGGGCCTCATCCTCCCTGATTGAACTACCTCATTATCTCTAGCTTGCCTGCATATATATACCTGCCCCTGGAAATTTCCACTACATGCATCTGAGGAAGTGGGTATTCACCCATGAAAGCTCATGCTCCAAAATGTCTGTTAGTCTATAAGGTGCCACAGGATTCTTTGCTGCTTTTACAGATCCAGAATAACATGGCTACCCCTCTGATACCGTTCAGGGATAGGTGTTAAAGGCACAGAAAGCCAGAGGAGCACCGAATGAGGCACCTGCTCTGCTTGGGCCTTCTAGTGTGGTGGGGAATTTATATCCCTGCTTCTTCTTGTTGGCCAGTAGATTTTACCAACAAAAGCCATTGATCAGCTAAGGGCACATTAGGTCTAAAATAACCTGTCACAGTCAATTGACGTGTGTTTGACCATATGCAGTGTAGCTGTAGCCATGTCGGTCCCACAATATTAGAAATACAAAGTGGGTGAGGTCATATCTCTCATTGGACCAACTTCTCACCAACAGAAGTTGGTCCAATGAAAGATATGACCTCACCCATCTAGTGTTTGACCATCAGAAAAGCCCAGAACTGGATGGATAAGAAGGCTGAACATGGCCTTTGTGGTCACCTATAACTGACCCTGCTTGGCTCATCAGTGATGTTTTAATCGAGGTCTGAGCATGAGCCTTTACAACTTGAGCTTAAGGACCCGGTCCTCTGGTGGGAAGAAATATCATGCTCATAAACTGCACTTATGGACAAGCCTCTAGATAGGCACAGAGAAGCACACTCTCCTGGTGGGAGTTACACATCACAATCACACCTACACCTCCCCAGCCTGCCTGGTCTGGCATTCATAGGATGATCTCCCTCTGTACTGGTCAGTGTTGAACTTGCTCCTTTGTTTGGCTGTGGGTTTCTTTCCCCTCTTAAGACTCATTCATTCCACTTCATTCATTTCCTTATACTCTGAAACCTGAAAATCCCTAGTTCCTCTCAGAGCCAGTATAATTTACATAGATTACAACCTCTTTGGGGCAGGGGCTGTCTTTTTGTTCTGTGTTTGTACAGCACCTAGCACAACAGGGTCCCTATACATACACATATAATATACAAAAATAAATAATAATTTCCACCTTCTTCTTGCATCCAGAGCAGAGCAGCTGCATATGCCAGGATAGAAGAGACACACACCAGCCCATGAGTGTAGGCACTGAGCCATCTCCATAGCTCTCCCCCTAGGAGAATAGCAAATCCACCAGAGTTAGCAGTGCTCAGAACTGTAGGAAGCTTGGTGGAGTCACTACTGACACATTCAGACTAAGCAACTAAATCTTCTACTATCAGATGTATCCCATCAGACATTAATCATCTAAGGGGCTACTAACAACACGAGTAAGGGCATTTATTTAACTACATGACTTTTATCTTGTTAAGTGTCCCATTCAACTACAGTCTCATGACCATGGTATTGTATCCTACTGCAGGAGCATAAGAGTGATCAGATTTACTCACACAGGCTCGGAGTGGTGCAAACAGCACAGCACAGCCCTGCAGGAGCACCTGTGCCCTACAGGGTGAATTCATCCTGGGACAGAACAGGCAGTGGGAGGAAGATGGGCAGAGAACAAGATGGATGTGGGCAGACTTAGGAGACCTGCGTTCAACTCCCTGCAGCTCTTCTTATGGGAAGCGGAGCTTGCTAAGCCAGTTTACAGCAGCCTCATCAGTCAAGTGCAGAGCCCTCAGACCATCATCAACTCTGGCCAGAGGGCAGTCGTCAGTGATGTGAGATTGTCTGTCTTTGGCCATAGCCACAGGTGGGGTCCTCTCGTTGACCCCAGGTGTGAAGCCTGGCTCCACATTAACCCTGGTCTGTTCAGAAGGGCCCATGAGCAGCGTGGCAAATCAAAGCCAGGCCCGCAGGTGGTCAGGTCAGTTATAAGACACTGGTTTCTGATGTCAGCTGCAGACAGTTTTTGATGACACAGAGAAATCTGGGCAGGACAAGTGGGCCCTGCAATGAGAAGCGTGCTTTTGGGCGGTCAAAGAGGTCTGTGTATAGCGGTGTGCTTGGGGCCAGAGAAGTACCTTAGACAGAACAATTCTGGCTGCTGCTCCATCTGAACCCCTGTGCTGGAGACTGACTGGGAAATGGGCTCTGTTCCCCATTGGTAAGTGGGGATAACACCCCCTCTCTGTGTCTAGGCTATTTACTGTGCACTTGTTACCCTCACCATCCCACCCTCTGCTAAGCTGTATGGGAAGAAACCTGGCAGGCATCGAGCAGCTCACATTAGAGGGAGATTGCCCAGGGGAATGAACATGTTCTGTGGAGTGAAAGCCAACCTCTCATGGCAGCGGGAGGAGGAATAACTGTCTGGCAGACGGAGTCTCCAGACCTGTGTGGGTGTGAGCTGAGAACTGGCTCTGAGAAAGGGGATTTTAGTGGATGTCTTGTTGCTTTGTGACTCCTACCAAACAGAGATGGCTCTAGGCTGTATTACTCTTGTCGCTGCCTGAGATGGCTCCAGATTTTCCAACTAGAAAGGAGGATTTGGAAGACTCGGGAGCTACTTATTCCTACAGATAATCACAGGGACTTTCACAAAAGATTCTAAATTAAAAGTTGAAATGTAACAAATCTTCTCTTTGAGTTAAATATGTGCTATCTGTTTTTTTTTAAATTCAATAACGTATTTATCATTTTGATGCATCATTTCTATTAGAGAGAGTTTGGAAAGATTTGTTACAGAGTAAGGCCAACAGCCAGGTATTAGCTGAACCACCTCTTCTACTATACACGATCTTTCGGGAAGGGACTGCCTCTTAATGTGTTTTTATATACAGTGAACCCCACAGTACTATTACTGCAACTAAATAAGAATATAATTAAAATAGCTGGCTGGGAAATAATTATTTTCCCACAAAAAAGTTTCAAAGAAAAAAAAAAGTATTTCCTTAAAAATGTTTGGAAATTCTTTGGATTTTCATTGAAAAAAATCAAAATACTGCAAACTTGAGAATTGAAACAATTTTGATTTTCTGCTGTAAACATTTTTCATTTTTTGGAGACTTATTTTTTTTAAGAAAAGCAGATTTTTTTCCAAATTTTAAATGGCATATTTTCAAACAATAATAAATAATAAAATGATGCTGATGCACAGAATAAGCACCAGACTTGACTTTGCTTTCTCTGGACATACAGTCTGAAATCGACAGGCAAAGAGATCGAATACTTACTAATTCTTAGTTTCTCTGGTTGACAAAATGGGCCAATTAAGCCCCCTGCTGAGACAGCAGCAAACACCAATGCAACCGCAGAAATTCTCAGACTATCTTGCAATGCAGGTGAGATACCTAAAGAATGAATCCAAAGGTAATGGGAAAGCTGAAGAAACTCAATAAAAAAAGACCTCACCACCTCTTGACAGTCAAGCTGGGGCAGCCTGGCAGGACTGGGAGATGCTGGAGCTTTGGGTTCTCTTCTAGACTAAGTCCTATTTATTCCCAGCTCTTTACTGAAAGAGTTCATAGTCCTCAGAGATGACAGGCTCTGTTCGTAATGTGACCACACATTTAGTCTGGCTGTGGACACCTCTTGTCCAAAGGCACATTCTAATTAGTCAGCTGGGCCTTGATGGTGATGGCACAGCTATGCGTCAGCAACCAATCATGCACCCTTGGGATCTCATCACTAGGGCACAAATAAAAAATGATATGCACCATATATTTAACTGTGAAGAGGTGGAGCCTTGACAGTGCAGAAACAGAAAGGCAGGCAGTAGGGAATCGGGGTGAAGAGTGTGAGAGTTTTAAGCTGCCCTAAGGAATTTGGCTGCCCTTTCAGCAACAGCTTGTGGCCCTGTCAGCCCCTTTGAACCAGGGCCAGCTCCAGACACCAGCCGACCAAGCATGTGCTTGGGGCAGCACCTTGGGGTGGGGTGGCGCTCGTTTTTTTGGGTTTTTTTTGGTTAGGCCAGGTGGCGCTGGAGGGCTTTTTTTGTTTGTTTCGGCCGGGCGGTGCTTGGGGGGGTGGGGGGGGGGCTTGGGCAGCACAGCGCTTGGGGGGGGCGGGTGCTTGGGCGGGGCGGGGCAGTGCTCGTGGGGGAGGGGGCTTGGGCGGTGCTCATGGCGGGGGGGTGTTACGGGGGGGCAGCGCTCTTTTTTTTTTTTTTGCTTGGGGCAGCAAAAAAGTTGAGCCGGCCCTGCTTTGAACTCACTCCCTTCCCAGTGGCAAAGGAATGGCTCAATAGTCCACATTTTGTTTTTGGAAAAGAAAGTGAATTTAAACTGGCAGCTGGGCCACAAAGTGCTGCTGAAAGAGTGGTCAGGCTTCTGGGGACCAGATAGCTCAGTGGTTTGAGCATTAGCCTATTAAACCCAGGCTTGTGTGTTCAATCCTTAAAGGGGCCATTTAGGGATCTGGGGCAAAAATCTGTCTGGGGATGGGTCCTGTTTTGAGTAGGGGTTGGACTAGATCCTGAGGTCCCTTCCAGCCCTGATGTTCTATGAGAGGGGAGAAGAGTCCAAATCAACTAGGGAGCCTTAGACAAGGAGAGCTGGGTTAACAAAAGGAGTTACCTGCAATGGTCAAATTCAATGAGGATTCCTGCCAACTGATCTCATTGCTGATGTTGCAGGAATAGGAGCCACAGTCTGATTTCTGCCCTTCTGGTATGTTCAAAATCCTGAGATTTTTGGAGAGGCGGAAATCTCTCTCCTGTGGAAGGGGCTTCCCATCCTTCTTCCAAACAATAGTGTCCACTCTGCCCTCTGACACATCACAGAATAACTTAATAGCTGACTGTACCTGAAGAGAATTGCTCCACACCTGAGGCCGGGACACAGGCTCTGGGAAATGTACAGAATACACAACACTTCTTTAGTATTTATCCTATAGCACTTTTACATATTTGATTGGGGGGGGGGTTAGGGTCACACTTACAATGTAAATTGTAATCTTGAATTTCTAATGATATTGCTATATTTTCCCTTTCTTATGCATTAGAATAGTCCTGTAAGAAGCCCCAACAATACAGAATTTCAGCATATATTACGGTAGCAGTAGCAGTCAATTGCTGTTTTTGTATTACTTGGGTTACATTTTCAGTGTCTAGCAGGACATTTATATCATATTCAGAAAATGAAATAATAAGACGTATACAAATATTTTTAGATTTCTAGGTAAGTAAATAATAAATTACTAATCTTACGGATCAGTGAAAGCTGTGATGCAATATACATAGTATAAAACAATTATATAAAGACACACAGCTACTAAGTTTACAAAGTAAGACAAATTATGGGAGAGCAACGATTAGGGCCAGTGCAAAGGGTTAGAGAAATCGTTTTCTTTTAACTCTCCATTAGCACTAGTGTCTCTGCTTAGAAAACAGGTCACCAACCAATGCGGGAATTTAACTCCCATCATTGTTGGTGGCATTTTTGCAACTTTTTCCCTGTGCACTGTATTAAGTCTCCAATGTTTTCCTATACAAGAGATGGCAAAGCTGTTCTGCATGTGGCCAGCAAGGGGCACTCTGAAACCAGAGCACAGCGGCTTCCGCAGTCCCTGAGCTGAATGACCACAGCACCGCACTGACACCTTGTTGCTCCCGTTCTGGGACTCACAGATCCTCTCCCACCCCAGGAACCCGCAAGGTAGCTCAGAGCAGTATCATACACAGCTTCAATGATTTGCAGGCCACAGCTAAGTCTGCCAATGAGTGTCTGAATGCAGAGTTAGCTCTTGCCTATCTCTTTTGTGGCTGGCTGAAATCATTACAGCTCTTCCCATTGCACTGAATTCTGATCCCTTCATTGGGGGCCTCCTCGCTAATGTACTCACAAGCACACATACAAGGACTAAAACCATCTCCTCTGTGTCATTCACTTACTGAGAACTTCCAGCAGGATTCTCCTGGCTTCGCTTTCTATCATATTGATCGTTGCCACATAGATCCCATTGTCTGTCTCTAGCACATTTTCCAGCAAGAGGGATCCATTGGCTGGATAGAAAATGACTCTGCCTCCAGAGGATGCGTGAGCAGTTGGATCTGATGAACCTTTGTGGTACTGCACAATGAAGTGGGATGCAGTGCCATTTAGATATTTCCACTGCAGGAACGTCATCAGCTTTACACTGTCTGGTGCAGGCAGGAGCACCGAGGATCCTACAGCTGCAGCTTTTCTCTCTAGGGTTCCCTCTGCTTCAGCTGCCCCTTGGAAAATCAGCAACAGCACTGGGCAGAAAGGGAAGAGAAGCCAGAGATGAAAAAGCTTGCCAGTTTATGCACGAGAGGGCTGTTTAAGGACCCCCAGGGAATACAACGATCATGCCAGGGGGACATGCTGCACCACTGGATGTACAAGTTGCTAGCTGAGAGCATTTATAAATGGTTCATAACCCCTAACATATTCCCAGCTGTCACCCAAACTCCCCTCTTGTGAGAGTGTGAAAAAACGGAATGTCCTCCATAGGAGCTGTGGGTGCTCGGCACCTCCGCAAACCAAGGCATTTTCATGCAGGTGCTTGTTGGGGGGAAGTCCCCTGAGAGTCTTTTCCAGCCTCAGTTACCGACCACCACACCACCAGGTGTACCTCACCACCAGCGTGCTTTATTACATCCCTTCCACAGGCCACAGCCTGCAGTGTTATGTACATACTAGTTACAAGCCAGTTTCCTCACCTTGCTTTGAGAAAAGGGCACAGTATCATTATTGACATCAGCCAGCCCTGCCTTCCTTCAGGCTCCCTCCTCTCCTCCCCAGCACTGCTGTCCGGTTTGCTAATACAGTCCTGGCTGCTGGGACTACTTCCCTTCCATCTTATCAGCCCTCAGCTATCTCTCTACTCAGTTAATTGGCACCTTTGACCAACTGCCTGTCTTCCAGTCAGGTCCCAGTTAATATATGCCAGTGGGGATTTGAGTGACAGGCAGCCGGGTCAGCTCCTAGCTCAGTGCTCCCCATTACAGTGTCTAAAGACAGAGGTAGATGCCTAGCCTTATGCCCTGAAATTTGAAAATGATGGTGTAAGTGACTTGGCCACTGCCACACATTGACTGACAGGCACTTGATCAACACTTAGGATGTTTTCCCTGGGTAGTTATGAGTCTCTCTTGCTCTCTCTCTCTCTCTTTTTTAAATGTTTTTAACCCATTCCCACACATAGAAGAAGCTTATTTTCAACTTGTGCCTGTTTTCCCAGCTCATTCCAGCAGCTGGGCATATGTTTGTGCTGGGCCCTCTTTTTGCTCATTCCCCGGTGAACTGAATGTGTGCCTGTTGTTCCTTGTGCTCCTAGTCCTTTCACATCATGGCCCGTAGCACATTTAGGGTTAGACCTGTTGAAAAATTATCCAAAAAATCATGAAAAATTCTATTTTTTTAAAAGACTTTTGGATCCAGTGACAGCAATGGGCTGGAAAAACTTGCTGCTGCTGCTGCTGTCTTAATCCTGCTGCATCTGAGGTCCTGGGGTTTTCAAAGGAGTGGGGGGGGGGGTATTCAGATTTGCATGATTTTCCAGCAAGGGTGGAAGACATACCAAGGCCTTGAAGTGGAGAACTTTTCTTACTCTGCTTTAAGAGCTAATGTTGTTTGCTGTGACTGTTCATGGTGTGGAATTTTTTAGGATGCTGAGTAGGGATGATCACTAAGGAGCTGGAAAGGAGAATGTTAGATATTTAACACGTAAGGTCAGATGTTCAGCTGGTGTAAACGTGTGAAACCTCGTTGACTTGTACACCAGCAGAGTTGATAGGAATTTTCAAGCAGGGAAAAAGGGGACCATTAGTAGAACCCCCTGTGGCTGTGGAGACAATGGCCAAAATCAAATCCCTTGGCACAGATGATATCATGGAAACATGCTTTCATCCTGAATACACATGGCCCCAAAACAGCTGTTTTGTATCTAGATGGTGTGTAGTCTACCCAAATTAAACATTTATATTGTGGAACACTGATGGACAGATCATCAGCTGGTGTTAATTGATTCGTTACTTTACTGCATCCAGGTTGAATTTAAGCTGGGATTGTGCTGCCCAGTCCCCCGGTGCACGTAAAGTCATTCAGATCCACACACAATCCTTCTATTCTGAGGGGCATCAGTTCATGATAATTCTATTTCCTGGCACCTGATTAGCTTTTCAACCAAAAAAAGACTTTTCCCCTTATTCTTTGGTTACTTAATTTCCTTAATAGCCTTGCATAGTAGGTGGGAACATGTAAAGAGTGTTTTGAAATTCCAAGTAAGTTATTTCCATTGGGTCATTTTTAGTAACTTTTAAAAATATCTAACAGGTTCTTCATATATACCTGGATCTCCTGGTGGTAGCAATGGGAGATTTGTGCATAGAAAGAAAGCAAAATATTTGAGTTGAGAGCCATCCTTTGGCTCAAAGAGAAGTATTGATTATTACAGTCTCAGTGATATATTTTTATTATTATAGTACATGAACATTAGTATTCAGTTTAACACAAGATAAGATAAACTGGTTAATTATGTGCAGCTTTTATGGCTATAATATCCAAAGTCCATCATATAGACTCCCATGCACCGCACACTAGCTGTGTGGTATTTTAAACAGGTGCTTTCAGCAACAAGCATAACACTGATATCAAAACACCTCTCTGCTGTTTTAGGCGCTGATTCTGCAAAGACTTATGCTTGGGTTTAAGTTTAGGCATGTGAATAGTCCCACTGAATTCAATTTGCATGCATAGAAATCGAACACTTGTGTAAGACTTTGCAGAATTAGGGTAAAGTTTTGTACAGACCAACTTTCCTTGTGCTCCAGCTCATTCTATCTTTGAACAGAGCAGCAGAAGGTCTTAGCTATTTGTCCTTGTCTTGTCCCAGCAAATATATTTGCTGGCCCACTAATTAGGAGCCTGATCCCGTCAATAGCTTTTTAAAATAAGCACACATATAAAATGAAATTGAGGGCTACATCCTCAAATGGTGCAAACTGGCATAGCTCCAATGACGTCAAAGGGATTCCACTCATTTACACCAGCTGAGGTTCTGGGCAAGTATTGAGCCCACTGGAGCTGCACCCGAGGACGGCCGAGCACAGAGACACTTTACCTGCAAAGAATGTGCAGCTTTTCCTGACTAACTCTGGGCAGAGGCAGATCAGCATCTGTTGGGGGAAAAAGTACAGTTTAAACTGTGTTGGCTTTAAAGTAATAACCCATGCAAAGGTCAAATGAAATTTTAAGGCAATCACAGCAGATGCGAGCAAACAATAGGACTATAATTTATACAAAGAGTGAGATTTCCAGAGCCACATAAAGGGTTTAGATGGCCAGAGCCCCTCAATTTGGGTGTCTTTGAAAATCTCAGCTAAATACAACCCCAGACCCCAACTGATCTATCCTATTTCCACACCCCTCTTGCAATTCATAACTCACTGTTTTCCTCCTGTCTTCTCCTCTCCTCCCTCCTGTCTTTCTCTTCAGCTTGTAGTGGAGCACTAAACCTGCAGACTTGTGGCTCCCTCTCTGATTTCCAATGCCTAGTCTTAGCACTGTGTGTTTCTCTCACTCAAACAACAGCGTTGCCAGGAAGCAAGGAGGGGAAGCAAGCGACTCCAGGCTCAGTGCAGAGGCAAATGGCCTGATAGCTATCTGGATCCTGGGGATGGGGTGGGAGCAGAGTGCATGATCATTGGGTGAAGAATGTGTAGGGAGGCAAATCCCACTTCCCCCAAAGAATAATTTGGGAAAACCCTGAATCTTAGTGGAGATTTCCTTCCTCCAGGCTGATTTTCATGGGCTAAATCTCTACAGAACCAATTTTATCAATGAAGTCTCTCACACTGATAGCACAGAAGAGTTAGGTCTAGCTGGGTAGCTGATAGTAGGGAATACACAGGGGAACTGGATGAACCTTTGCTTGATTCAGTTCTACAGTCTCAGTTCCATACCCAAACAGAGGAATGTGACCCAGACCAGATTATTCAATTTGGTCAAAGATCAACCTGAATATACACAAATAAGGAACTTTTTATTGAATGAGGTTATATGGCTGGGCTGTCTGCGATAGCAGGAGATGGGACTCAATGACCCCGGAGGTCCCTTCCAGTCCTATGTTTATGAGAAGAGCTCTCCAACTGGAGCAGAGGTGAATTTGCCTAATCCTACCACAACATTTGTGGAAGGTACTGTAGAGATACCTTTTTGATTGCACAGAACAGACAGAAGGCTTTTTCTTTCACCGTTATTCATTTTTTCCCCCCCCAATACAAAATAAATTCTGGTTCTTTGCTCCTGTCTGTTTTGCTCTGGATACTTATTAATTATGGATGTATGTACACTGCTACCTCGATATAATACCACCTGATATAACATGAATTCGGATATAATGTGGTAAAGCAGTGCTCCAGGGGGGCGGGGTTGCGCACTCCGGTGGATCAAAGCAAGTTGAGTATAACATGGTTTCACCTATAACACAGTAAAATTTTTTGGCTCCCAAGGACAGAGTTATATCGAGGTAGAGGTGTACTATTATCCAAACATGGTAACTGAAACTATTGTTCAAATGTGCTCCAGAGGAGTTTTACCCTGTTTTGGGACAATTAAAAATTAAAGCCCATTGCAGTGAGTACAGTTTAAATTTTAAGGCTCATGAGCCAAGCAGCTGTCTGGTGCCACCAAACAGGAAAGAAATATGGCAAAAGGTAACCCTGCAAACTCCGATGATTATCCCATGGCTGAGTCACAATTTTCAAAAGTGGCTAGTCTCTGTACATATCTCTCAGCCACTGTCCTAGCCTAACTGCAGGTGCAGTACATGGACTTATACAAGACAGGAAAAACTAATGTGAGATTTCAACTTTTGTCTTTCATAAAAAAAATTACAGAGCAAACTCCCTGTTCTGCAGGTGGATATTATATTTTTTTCTGAAAACGATTAATTGACATATTGCCAGAAGTTCCTTTGAACAGAATTTGCCATGTGTTTAGCAAGGGTCCATGCACTCATTGCAAGAGGAGTGGTTTCCATACACAACTCCTGATTTCATTGCTCAGCTGGATCATTTCCATTCATTGTGTCCATTTGGTTCCTTCTTCTGATTTTATATGGGAAAGTTTCAAAGGATGCTGTCAGCTTGAATTTTTGAGTGACTAATTTATAAATTGTTTTGAAATCTACTGATGACAAGAGCTATACAATGGCTAAGTATTATTAATTAATTATTTATTACGAATATATATATTTTTAAATCACCTGCTAAGCAGCCTGCTACCGTTCAGTACAACTGCATCTGTATTCCTCCGCAGTGGTCCACCAAGGACTGCCACTCTGGGCTCCCAGCTCCTGAGCTGTCATGTTTCTTGGGCATAGACCCATGTCTATCTACCTCCTGGCCTGTCTTTCTCCAGGGTGTAGAGTTCTCTGCCTACACTCTGATATCCCCAGCAAGCCAGACTGCCCGAATGTCAGTGTCTGCACTTAGCTTTCTCTCTGAGAGCTCTGAAAAGTGGGATTGCCAGTAGTTATAAGTTACTATACAGCTCTTTATAGGCAAATACATTTATTCTTAAGGTGACAATATTACATAGTAAACACATTTAAAACAACAGAAGTTCCTATATGCTCACTAGAAACTTACCAGAGATCACCAGGCCTCTGTAGCCTACAGTCTTTCCAGCGGTTCCCTGGAAGGTTTGGGGCTCCCCTTGGACAGAAGATCCTGTCCATTTGCTGTATGAGAAAAGCAGCCCTGAGTCAATTTAAACTCAAGGTATTTAGCTAAGAAACATTTCTTTGTCTGTTGGTCTCTGGAGAATCCAATCTGAACCAATATTTTTGAGCCTCTCCAGATGAGATACTTGTCTGGAGGTGCTACAAGTGGAGTAAATTTGCCTAGTCACCCCTCACTGTTCTTCATTTCTGGAGAAACTGTGGTCACCTTCCCCCATGGAATGACATACAGACTTTGGCCACCAATGATACATACACTTCATAAAGTAAGATCACTTCCACAGATATTACAAGGCATTGTCATATCTAGGGCCCTATCGAATTCATGGTTCCTTTCGGTCAATTTCATGGTCATAGGATTTTAAAAATAGTAAATTTCATGATTTCAGATATATAAATCTGAAATGTCATGGTATTGTAACTGTAGGGGTCCTGACCCAAAAGGAGGTTTGAGGGGGGGTCACAAGGTTATTGTAGGGGGGTCATGTTATTGCCACTCTTACTTCTGTGCTGCTGCTGGTGGCGATGCTGCCTTCAGAGCTGGGTGCCCACCCAACCCTGAAGGCAGCACCGAAGTAAGGGTGGCAATACTGTGACCCCACTACAATAATCTTGTGATTTCCCTCCCGCGACCCTTTTATGGGTCATGACCCCCAGTTTGAGAAAGGCTAGTCTCCCCTGTGAAATCAGTTTAGTATAGGATAAAAGTACAGAAAGGATCAGATTTCATGGATGAGACCAGATTTCATGGTCCATGACACATTTTTCACAGCCGTGAATTTGGTAGGGACCTAGTCATATCTGTCATACACCCTTTAAACAGTATGTCCTGAAATTATCTTCAAAACTGCTTAAAGGGTTTTGCTGCTCTGCTTTTTAAGTGTCTTTGGGGTGGTGGAAAGCTACATGCTAAGCTAGGGCACCCTCCCTTTCCTTCCCCTCTGCATGCCCATTTGCTGCTTGCCTCCTCTGCAGTTTCAGTTTTGCTGACATTGATGCTGGTAAAAATTTGTCTTTTGGAGCCTGAGGAAGAACGCATACGTGAGCTACCCCAGAGCAGTACATGTCATCATGCTAGTGCATGAGACAGAAAGTACAGTCCACTATCACAAAACACCAGTGAAACTAACAGAAAAGGCTGCAAAAACACAAACTGAAAAATTGAAAGTGATAAAAAATGTTTTCCAGTCTTCTTCGTTGACAGCTGTCTTAGTTGTTATTTCTAACAATCGTAGGTAGAAATTATTCAGATGACCACATGATTTTTCAAGTTGTGGACATCTCTTTAACTTTTGGAGGCACAGATTCAGCAAATAATCCCTCCCCATCCAGTAAGGGACATGAGAACATAAGAACGGCCATAGTGGATGTGACATTATCTGATTAAAATATGACCATATAGATCATTGTTGCAACCACTTATATATTTGCAACAAATCTTGTACAAAATGTAGCATGTAAGATGTCTATGAAAAGGTTATGATTTGCTGATTATGATTATGCTATCTGTATGCATGTATCATTTTTGTATTTGAAGTTATGAGTATTGGCGCTATTCTTACTTGGATTTCAAATGATTGCTCCTGGGGTAACTAAGGAGGTAGTTAGCCAGCACATCTTGGACTATTCAAACTAAGTGGCTCATAAAGAAACTCTTAATGGACAATGGACCATGGGAGACATCCATCTACACTGAATGGACTGTCCTGCAGACATGCTGTTGGCTTCTACTGTGTCCAAACCTTCATGCACGGACATGTGACTTGCCCATGTGATTCCAAACACTATCTTGTCGCATGTAATTTTCCACTAGCTGTGCTGAGGACTTTGTTTGAAACAATGGGTTCCCTCCACATGGCAGAAGATATAAAAGGCCATGGAAACCCCTCCATTTGGCCTCTATCTTGCTCCAGCCTCTGGAATATGAATTTATACTAATGGGAGCTGACTCTCACCTTTCTTTGAATAAACCTTTCGATTTTAGATACTAAAGAATTGGCAACAGTGTGATTTTTGGGTAAGATCTGAGTCGTATATTGACCTGGGTGTGTGGCTGGTCCTTTGGTATCAAAAGAATCTTTTATTTTAAGAGATTGGTTTTAAAGACCCACACATTTCTAAATCCAGTGGTTTTGGTGGTGATACAAGGACTGGATTACCTAAGGAAAGTGCTTTTATGACTTCTTGTTAGCCAGTGTGGTGAAATAGACATTTACTTTTGTTGCTGGTTTGGTGTATCTTATGGAAGAATAATCACCAGTTCTGGGTTGCGTTTGCCCTATTTCTCAGCAGTTTGTCCTGAATTTGGTATCCTCAGTTGTGATCCGCTGTGGTACGGTTACACTGGGTCAGACCAATGGTCCATCTAGAGCAGAATCCTGTCATTTGACAGTGGCCAATTCCAGATGCATCAGAGGGAAAGAACAGAACAGGGAAATCATCAAGTGCTCCATCCCTGTTGTCCACTCCCAGCTTCTGGCAAGTATAGGCTAAGGGCACTCAGAACATGGTATTGCATCACTATCCATCTTGAGTATTAGCCATTGATGGATCTATCCTCCATGAACTTATCTAGTTAGTTTTTGAATCTAGTTATAGTTTTGGCCTTTACAACATCCCTCCTCTGACAAAGTTCTGTCCTTGACTCCGTGGGTCCTGCGTTTCCTGGTGGATTTTTACTATCCTCAGGTGTCATAACATTTTTTCCCAGATCTGGACCTTAACATCCAAAATATGGGTGTTAGCATGAAAACCTCCAAGCTTAGTTACCAGCTTGGACCTGGTATCGCTGCCACCAGCTAAGAATTACACAGTGCCTAGCTCACTGTGGTCTCCCCAAAACCTTCCCTGGGGGATCCCCAGACTCAGATGCCTTGAGTCTTACAACAAAGGGAAATAATCCCCTCCCCTTGTTTCCTTGTTACTTCCTCCCAGGCTCCCCTCCCTGGACAACCCTAGGAGATTCCCTGCTTCCAATCCTGGAAACACAAGTACCGAGAGATCTAATCTCTCCCCCTCACCCAGAGGGTATGCAAAGTCATGCTTAGTAAATCTAACACAAAGATTTTCCCCTTGACTTCTTCCTCCCACCAATCCCCTGGTGAGCTGCAGACTCAATTCCCTGGAGTCCCCACTAAAGAAAAAACTCCAACAGGTCTTAAAAGGAAAGCTTTATATAAAAAGAGTGAAAAAGGACATAATATGGTCTCTGTAATAAGATAACAATATACAGGGTTAATTGCTTAAAGGGAAAAAATGAATAAACAGCCTTATCCAAAAAGAATACAATTCAAAACACTCCAGCAACTACACACATGTAAATACAAAAGAAAACAATATAAACCCATTGTCTTACTATCCTTGTACTTACAACTTGGAAACAGAAGATTAGAAAGGCAGGAGATAGAAAGATCACTCTCAGAGCCAAGAGGGTCAGACCCAAGACAAAGAACAAAGAACTCACACCCAAAACTTCCCTCCACCCAGATTTGAAAAAATCTTGTTTCCTGATTGGTCCTCTGGTCAGGTGTTTGGTTCCCTGTGTTAACCCTTTACAGGTAAAAGAACATTAACCCTTAGCTATCTGTTTATGACATCAGGGGCTCCCTATGACCCTCCACGTAGCCCCTCTCTCTCTAGAAGCAAGGGTCACAACTTACTGAGCCATTTTCATCATAAACCAACAATGGAGGTGAGGAGAAGCAGTCCTCCCTCACAGTCTCTGTTGTCTCCCAGTCTCAATGATTAATCATGGAAGGGAGGGGGAGTCTGGCCCCACCCTCTACTCCGGGCTCCAGCCCAAGGAGCCTAAAATTAGCAGCTATAGTAGCTGACTTTTTGAAAATAGGACATGTACAATTCCCTGGGCCCAGGGCCAGCTCTAGGCACCAGCACTCCAAGCATATGCTTGAGGCAGCACTTTCCAAGGGGCAGCACTCCAAGTTCTCTTTTTTTTCTTTTTTTTGCTTGGGGTACAAAAAGCCAGGAGCCAGCCCTGAGCAGAGGTGAGCTGTGGCAGTGGGGGGGCCACAGAAAGTAACCCTTGGGGGAGGGCAGAGGAACCACTCCCCTCCAGCTCACCTCCATTCCACTGCTGCCTGCTCCCCCAAGCACACCGCCGCACCTCTTCTCCCCTCTCCATCCCAGGCTTGCCACACAAATCAGCTGTTTTGCAGCAGGCCTGGGAGGGAGAGGGGAGAAGCAGGGCAGCAGCACACTCATGGGAACAGGCAGAGCAGAGGCAAGCTGTGGCAGTGGGGAGCACAGGGAGGGCCACAGGAAGTAACCCAGGGGGCAGAGGAACCACTCCCCCAGCTCATCTCCACCTCCTCCCCTGAGCACACCACTGCTCCACTTCTCCTCCCTGTTTTGTGGCAAGCCTGGGAGGGCAGGGGGAGTAGGAGGGAAAATACAGTGCACCTGGGGGAGGAGTCAGGGCCAGGGATTTGGGGGAGGGGTTGGAGTGGGGCAGAGAAGGGGTGGAGTTGGGGCAGGGCTGGGGGAGCATAGGAAAATTTTTTTGCTTGGGGCAGCAAAAAACATGGAGGTGGCCCTGCCTGGACCACTTCCCCACAGCAGTCCCCACTCAGTATCTCCTTCACCATTACCTCAGGGCCTCCTTCCTTACACCTGATATGGTTTGTGCTGCTTCATTCCTCCAACAACACAGCTCCTGGCACCCACACCTCACTGACTAACTGGGAGGCTTTTAACTAGTTCCAGCCAGCCCTTGATTGGCTTCAGGTGTCCCAATCAATGCAGCTATCTCCGCTGCCTTCTAGAAGGATCTTAATTGGCCCCAGGTGTCTTGATTAACCTGGAGCAGCTGCCATTTGGTTACCACGGTACCAGGGATTTGTTTAGCCTGGGGCTAACATACCTGTTCCTCACTACTTTACTGCAGCCATCTGGTCTTACCCCATCACACCCCACATATTGATTTAATTGGGTCACCCCTGGTTTTTGTGCTATGTGATGGAGTTAATAACTCTTCTGTATCCGCTTTCTCCACACCAGTCAAGATTTTATAGACCTCTGTCATATCCCCTCTTAGTCATCTCTTTTCCAGGCTGAAAAGTCACAGTCTTTTTAATCTTTCCATCATTTTTGTTGCCCTTCTCTGTACATTTTCCAATTCTAATATATCTTTTTTGAGATGGAGCGACCAGAACTGCAACAGTATTCAAGGTTTGGGCATACCATAGATTTTTATAGAACCATTATGGTATTTAATGTTTTATTATCTATTCCTTTCCTAATGGTCCCTAACAGTCTTTTAGTTTGTGGGGTTTTTTTACTTTCATTGCATATTGAGCAGATGTTTTCAGAGAACTATCCAGAGTGATTCCAAGGTCTCTTTCTTGAGTGGTAACAGCTAATTTAGACCCCATCATTTTGTAAATATAGTTGAGATTATGTTTTCCAATGTGCAATACTTTAATTTATTAACACTGAATTTCATCTGCCATTTTGTTGCCCAGCCAATCAGTTTTGTGAGATCCTTTTGTAGCTTTTTGCAGTCTGCTTTGGACTTAAATGTCTTGAGTAGTTTTGTATCATCTGCAAATTTGCCACTGCAAAGTTACCTGCTTTTTCCAGATGATTTATGAATATGTTGAACAGTACTGATTCCAGTACAGACTCAAGGGGGACACCGCTATTTACTTCTCTCCATTGTGAAAACTGACCATTTATTCCTACCCTTTGTTTCCTATTTTTTAACCAGTTACTGATCCATGAGAGAACCTTCCCTCTTACCCCATGACAGCTTACTTTGCTTAAGAGCCTTTGGTGAGGGACCTTGTCAAAAGTTTGTTGAAAGTCTAAGTACACTCTATCCACTGGATCCCCCTTGTCCACGTTTGCTGACCCCTCAAGGAATTCTAGTAGATTTGTGAGACATGATTTCCCTTTATAAAAACCATGTTGACACTTCCCCAACAAATAGTGTTCATCTATGTGTCTGATTATTCTGTTCTTTATGATAGTTTCAATCAATTTGCCTGGTACTGAAGTTACCAGGGAGCCTAGTGGCTAGATCGTTGGTTAGGGGGGTTGTAGAGGGATTTGACCCCTCCTTCTCTCTCAGGTCCTGGCCCAGGGTCCTGTGTTGCTCAACCCCTAAACAGGGGAGATGGATCTTTCTCCCAGCCATGGGGGGGGGGGAGTGGGGAGGGTTGGGGGCGGTGGGTTTCAGGGCCTGTTTCCTATGCAAGTCCTTTTAGTTTGGGGTATGGCCCCGCTAGTCCAGTTAGGGTGACCAGACAGCAAGTGTGAAAAATTGGGACAGGGGGTGGGAGGTAACAGAAGCCTATAAAAGAAAAAGACCCCAAAATCAGGACTGTCCCTATAAAATTGGGACATCTGGTCACCCTAAGTCCAGTTGCCCCACAGCTAGGGCTTATCTGTAGATTCCCCTTGGCATGGGAAGATTTACTTGCCTCCAGTGGCTGTGTTGGCTGGCAGGCAGGCAGGCAGGCTGCTGGTCTGTGCCTTCAAGCAGACATACAGAGAGCTCTTGCCTCTTTGCCAGTCAGCCCCTGACTGAGCCAGATTTCCTTCTTTTCTCCCCCTCCAGGCCTGGCATTGGCTGCTGATATAATGGGGCGGAACTAGCTGAGCCCACAGGTGTCTTTAACCCCTGCTGTGCCCAGCAGCACTCTCTCTGCTCTTTCACAAGTAATTGTCAGGGTCATCTCTGAAGCCCTTTTCAAAAAATTGGCATCACATTAGCTATCCTCCAGTCATCTGGTACAGAAACTGATTCAAGCGGTAGGTTACATACCACAGTTAGTAGTCCTACAATTTCATGTGAGTTCCTTCAAACTATTCATTTGCTTCAAGTAGATACATGTTTAAGGCACCTTGCTGTAAAAGAGCCTAATTTGCACTTTTCTGTTTGATTCCTATCCTCTAGCACAGACAAATCTGTTCCATCTGTCCCCATCCACATTCCCAAGGACATGAAGAGATGAAAATTGAACTGTATTACCAACTCCAAACATTCAAAAATCCTAAAAGGGGATAGAAATCTTGAGATTAATAATAATAATACATTTGGAGTTCTTTTTATTGACCTTATGGGTTTTTATCCTTATGTTGTACTAGGGTAACTTTTTGTGTGCAACCCTGAGAGCTAGAAACTTTCTTTCAACTGAAAGCTGAGATTCTTCTGCATTCACACAACTTAAGGAGCTGGGGCTTTAAGATATACACCAAATATTGTGACTGTTGCGATCAATTCATGGGTTGGCAACAGTAAAGAAACATACAGAAATGTCCCTTAGAAAGCTGTCCCTTCAGCTGAAAAAAGGAAATCGCTTCTTTTATATTTAACCAATGCTTCACAATGGCAAGTGTACAGTCTACTGAACAAAGAATATGCTGTATGGATGAACTGATTGCTGTTTTTGATGCATAATGCATATTCCAGGCATTCAGAGGTCTGCTAGAACTGATGCCTGCACAGGGGTAAGGGAGCAGAAGTCACTTTAGCTCCTGGAGGTATCCAACTTAAAAACATGCAACACTTCTTGTGCTCAAAATTGGGAATTTAGCTCTTCCTGGAGATCATGACAGCTCTTCAGTTTAAGTCCATTAAAGCTCTACATATTTAAAATATGGCATGCATCCGACGAAGTGGGTATTCACCCACAAAAGCTCATTCTCCAATACATCTGTTAGTCTATAACGTGCCACAGGACTCTTTGCCCCATATTTAAAATACATTTTCCTTGGGCCTAGGAAATCTGTAAAAGTGTCTGGGCAGTTCTGGGTGATTTCAGGGACTGAGTATTATGGGACCTCAGTCCTTCCTTACTGCCTCCAGTTTCCATGTTTCTGAAAAGGAACAATTCCTTTGTTTCCAACAGAACCACGAATCACATGGCTTTGGTAATGGAATAGCATGTACTTCTCACTCCCCAAACCTGCTGCTGTCAGTGTCAGGCTAGGTTATCGTCCAGAGAAGCCGATGGTGGCATACTCAGTCTGTGGCTCTGATCTGGTCAAAGGATGTTCTTGGGTTTCGCTAGCGTTCATGTAAGTGCTTTGTAAATGCAGAGTACTTTCCACAAGGGAGTCCTCAGGATTCTGGACCTACAGTGAAAATCAATATAAAAATGAGACTCCTAGGCACGTGAGTTGGTCTGGATAAAGGAGATCACATGAGCCCTGCCTATGGAAAGTAGGGAACGGTGGGCTATTTGATGTTTGCTTACCACGAAGGGAGGTCTACCATGGAGACTAAGCTGAGTGGCTTATAATGGATTGTGCTTTCTTTAAATAATTACTTTAAATCACATAAAGCAGTAGGTGGTTCAGTGATGCATTTTTAAATGAATAGTATTGGGAGAATGAAGTTCAGTCTTGTGGACTCTGAGTCTTGGTTCAGACTGGGAAGAGGGAAGGACAAAGATCTGGGAGACATGAGTGAAGGCAATGGGGGTAGAGGTTCCCCTTCTTCAAACTGTAACGTACTGAAGGAATGAGTAGAACTCCAGGGGGCTTAGCAAACAGGGGAAGGTTCAGGCTGAGCTGTTTGTTTTTTAAAATGAAGCACTTTGTCCACCCCAGCAGCAGCCAGTTTATTCTCTTAAGGGCAGATACTGGCAGCAGAGTGCGTGGGAAAGAGAGCACAACAAGAGCACAGAATGGAGCATGTTGCAAACCATGCACAGCTACGAGAAAAACCACACAGAATTTCAGCGGGTGGGAGTAGCAGCTTCACAGAGCGGCTGAGTCCTGGTGGAGCCGGGCCAGGGAATGAGGAAGTCTCTAATGCTGTAGCACAGGCTGAGTCAGGGACCAGAGTGCAGGGAGTAGATGAGGAAGCACAAAAACTATTTCATGATTGAGCACAGGGCTGAGTTGGAGAGCAGGGAGTGGGTGATGATATGCAGGGGCGATGGGGGAGGGGAGGAGAAGAGGGAAGCAGAGGAGCAGGCAGCATCAAAGAGCAGATCTGATCTGACCTTCCTTCCTTCCGCCTCACTTTCAATTTTTTACATGAAGTTCTATTATTTCCTTTTCTCAGCCTTTGGCCTCTTTGTTCTAGTCCCTGTGACATCCGCAGGAAGCAGAGTTTCTGGTTTGGGTTTAGCACGGTAGATTTGCTGGAGCTCAGCTCTGGTGAGCTCCGTCTCACTTTGATCACTGATTCTGAGAGAAGGGCTGTGGATTTGATGCTGAGTAGGGTGACCAGATAGCAAGTGAGAAAAATCAGGACAGCGGGTGGGAGGTAACTGAGGACTATATAATAAAAAGCCGTAATGCAGAGGCCCATACCATCCACAGCTTCAACTAATACATTTGGATTTTGGGGAAGGTGATGGGAAGTAAACCTGGTCCCCAGACTATTCCCTACTGCTTATAGTTCAGATATTAGTGTCTATGAGCTCCATTTAATGGATGCCCAGAATTAGTATTACCCATTAATGCATTGTGCCAGTATTCTGCTCCCAGACCAGGGACAGTTTTCAAACTCCTCAGCAGGCCTTCGACCCTTAAAAGGACAGGGTGCAGGTACATACAACCTTGACATTCCCTTATGAGTGCAAAGCTAGCCATCAATAAAAATTGCCTCTTTCCATATGAGCACACATGCTCTAGATCCAACCAGACTATCTGATGGAAGAGAAGGTTTCATTGAAGCCTGGGTCTACTCTGAAGAGTGGCACTGCAAATTGGCCTACAAACCTGTAGCACCAGTGATGAGGCATGTGATGGAAAGCACCCAGTCTGATTCTCAGAGTTAGTTGTGAGTTTCCTGGGCTGGGAGTTAGGAAAGTTATCATCTTCCTTGTGAGCTGAGCACATCTGATAAAGAAATTCTCAAGACATGATCAAAATGGGATCCCTCAACTCCATTTCTACAGAGTTGATTTTCCAGATGCAACCACGCATAAATGTTCTGGCCACAAAAAGAAATTCCCTCATGTGGTTACTATTCAGCTAGAACAAGATCCTACTTTCTGTCTTCTCACAAGGTGTGGGTTTATTTTCCATGCAGGTGTACCAGGCCATAGTTTTATTATTTCTTACCTGCTCTTGCTTTATAATTCTGGTTGTTTGTGATCCAGCTGCACCTGTAAAGTTCACTTTAATAGTTAGTAGAGATAAGTTAGATTGTGCTCATATTGTATAGACATGATTAGGCTGTGCCCTCAATGTTGCATATACAAGTAATATCTGTACTGATGGCAATTACTGATGATTCTCATGATCTTCCTGAAATTTAAGACAGCCTCGTGGAATGTAGCACAAAGAAGAGTGAAATTTGGGGTTGTTTTGAAAAGTAATGTTTTGGAGACAATTGGTCAGACTAAATGACTTTTTTGGTGTTTGTCAAACATTGTGACATTTTAAAATAAAAAAATGTCAAAATGGTTATCAATATTTTTCTTATGCAGTTGGATTTTGAGTAAACAACAATTACAGATACCATGGTACTAGCACTTGCAGTAATATTTTTTTTTTTAAAAATTGAAAAACAAATCAGTGACAATTTTCCAAACAATGAAAAATGGGTCCATTTCAAACCCTTCTAAATGCAAACAACTCTGAAATATCAAACGTTTTTGTGAAAATTAACTTTTCTTTTTTTCCCCCCCAACTCTAATGGAGTTAGACCAGTGTAAAATGAATGTAAGTGAGAGCAGATTCAGGTCTAAGAAGATTAGCTTGGCCATATTAAGTTTAGACTATGAGTGAGACATGCCGGAGGAGATGGAAGAGAAACAGATTAAACAGGCTTGTCCACATTACAGAGACTATACAGGCACAGCTACATCACCATAGCTATGCTGGCATAACCCTATAGTGTAGATGCTGCTACACTGATGGAAGAAGTTTTTCTGTCAGGCTGTCTACACTTAAAATGCTGCAGCATTGTAGCTGCACCACTGTAGCCCTTCAGTGTAGACACTTAGTACAGTGATGGGAAGGGTTCTCCCATTGGTGCAGGAAATCCAACTCCTCAGGAGACGATAGCTAGATCAACGGAAGAATTCTTCCATCTACCTAGCACTGTCTATATCGGGGTTCAGGTCTGTTTAACGCCATCTCTCAGGAGTGTGGATTTTTCACACCAGAGACATAGCTATGCTGAAGTAACTTTTCGGTGCAGACCAGCACTCAGTGTAGAAACACCAGCTCCCTGAATGATGGCAGCGATGTCGATAGAAGCCTCTTCTGTCAACATAGCTGTGCCTACGCTGGGGGTTAGGTCAACATAAGTATGTCACTCGGGGTGTTTTTTTTGTTTGCTTATTTTTACACTGAGCACCTCTTTGGTTTAAGAAGGCTGTTTTGTTACTGAGCACCACTGATCACAGAGTCCTGAAGGCAAGAACTGCAGGGGCTGAGCCCAGTCAGACCTGCTGGGTAAGCACGGTTGATGCACAGGAAGCTGTAGTGCGGGGCCGGTCTGTGAATGGGCTTGACACAGGAGGGCGTTCACTCAGACAAACCAAGAAGGGGATAGAAGAGCAGCCAACCCTGGACTGTGAGTGATGCCATCTCCCTCCAAACCCATCAATACAGCTTTGAATTTGCTTTAAAAAATGTCTTTGAAGAACCTAAAGCACAGATATTAGCAAGTGAAACCAATGAGCTGATTTACTCACCCCGGCACCACGTGCAGCACAACAGCAGCAGCAGAAGAAAAAGTAAAGTAAAGCAGCCTCCAGCAATGTAGGTTACTGGGTGCCCAGGGATGGTGAGGTTGTTATCTTCTGTAGGTTCGCTGGACTCTGAGAAATACAAGAATTATGAGCTATGTGTATTTTATCTAGCAGTAGCTAGAGTTTGCCTTAAACATACAATTTTTCCACAAGAAAAATGTCAGCCACAGTCTAGGCTTTTGTTACAGGAAGCAGCTAGTTACTATAGGAGAGGTCAGGAAGCTTTTTGGCTAAGGCCCCTCAGTGCAATGGTTAGTGGTTCTTCTGAAGTTAGGAGAAATTGATTAAGTGTTGGCCCTAAAACCTTTTGTACTCAGCAGTTGGGGAGAAGCTGTGAAAACCTGCACAGAGTGGCTTAAAGCTTCCTTTCTTACACTGGCCTCTGTGCTCCTCTCATGCCTTCATGCAGTCTAGAAGGGAGCAGAAGGACATGATTATCATGCAATAAGGATGGGAGTTTGCACACAGGGGGTAAGCAGCTATGAAGTTTTATTCTCCTTCCCCTCTCCCTGCGTAGCATTTATGATGAAGATTTGCTGCACGATTGGAAGAGAGACATAGCCCGCTGGACTGGAGAAGGAGGAGCCAATTTACATGGCATATTCCACTCAAGATCTGATATAAGTTATGATGTAATGTGTGTGTGTGTATAGAATTCTGCCTCAATAGTGTGACCCATACATGCAGGGAGAACCAATGGTAGCAATGTTTGAGGCGACTCAGATACACTATGAGTCCATGTAAACTGTTGTTGTGGATCTCAGGCCTTAGAACTAGTTTCCTGGCTTTGTTGTAGGCTTATGCCAGACCTCATGCTCCGAGGGAATAATGCACTGCAATAGCGTATTCTCCAGTGAATACACATATGAGTTACATTCATTTGTTGTAATGTTGCAGTGTCCAAAGGTTAATTTACAAGGCCCACTCACATCAATCAAATTCCTTCTCCATCCCATTGTTATTTAAGGGAAAGGGAAAGACAGGAAGAAAATATATCTTTAAAAAAAAGAGAACACATCCTAATCTAACACCTCTCCTAGGTTTCCCAATGGATCTTGTCTCAGATGTGTCTGTCTTTTACACTGTAGGCTCCTCTGCGCAGCCACTGCCTTTTTATGTGTCTTATACATTACCAAGCCCATTCTAGATGCTTAACAAATAGCAGTAATAAGAAGAATCCATCTATTTGAATCAGGTGGGCCAATATAATACAGCACTTTACATACAGTATATTGAAAGTAAAATCTGAATTTATCTTTCTCACAGTTACAGGACATCTAGCACTGAATTGTTTTAGCAGGGCAGCCAGGATTCTCTACATTATTGTGTAAACATTTATCGTTAGTGTCTAGCAAAGTGTAGGGGTCACGTCAGGATCTCAGAGGAGTTTGTCATTAGATCTTATTTAGGTTACACATGGGAATCTGATAGTAAAGAATCATAAATGGTTGTGACATGATTAGGTTGATTTGGATTTTGTCACATGACATACTATGATTTATAGTAATTATTGTAATTGGTCTTTCTATTTAATATAACTGCCCACCCATAAAAGAGATGTAGCCAGCCATTTTAGACACACTTTGGTCTGACCAAGATAACAAACACAAGTTTCAAGGTTTACCAGGCTCCAAAATTATAATTAAAAAGAAAAAAAATGGCACTGCCTTATCTCTATCAGATTCATGCTCAGCTAAGAACAATATTCATGTTGCCTCAAACTAATTACTCATCAGTATAAAACCTAGAGGAAAAAACCTTCAGGGAATACCTCCACAGCAGAGCAATTGGAAACTGAAAGATTAAAAACTATGGAGACTTCAGGGATTGTTAACTTTTCCCAAGGAAAAAGATCAATCATAAAGACTCTGTATTAATATCAACACTCCTGAAACATGCTCCAGGGATTAGATTCATAATAAATAGCTGTGTAACCAAGGTGCCATGTGCAGAATCTGGTCCCGTCTGTCTGTTTCACTTGAAGCTGGTGATGTATCAAACAACTCTTCACATTTTCATGATAGGTGAATCAAAATGTTTTCTTTGTGTTTTGTACATAAACCTACAGCCATGAAATACTCCACAAGTCTGGGATCTCTGGTTTTATCTGGAGGAAGAGGGTTAAAGGGGCTGCTGCTTTTAAAAATTCACATATATCAGAGACTAACTTCATCTGGGTTCTCATGCTTTGCCCTGGATCTACATCCCACAGGAAAAATTACTTATTGCAAATGACTGTGTGTACATTGCACCAGTGATAGGTCAGTCTCCCTTAATGCTATGGATATTATGAAGTACTTCCGTATGCTTACCTGGGTTTCCATTGTTAAAATGAGGAGCTGATACAGTTAATGCAATGTCTCTAGTTTTTTTCAGTAGTCTAAAGTTGACGGTGTAGACTCCACCATCAATGAGCCTCAGGTTCTGAAGGAGCAGCGAAGCATTTTCAGGGAAAAACATAATGCGACCTTGATATGAGGGATGTATAAAAACATACCCAGAATGGCAGGTGGGAATCCCCTCAGCACTGACAGAGAAGTTAGTCCCTGTGTAGGTGACAAGCACATTGGTGGTATTGCTGAAATTCCACTGAATTGCCAATGGAACGTCAAATGGTCCCTGGAGTTTGTAGGTGACAGAGAGAAGGACAGATTGACCAACAGTTCCATTGAGTGAATCTTGAGGAACTTCCAAGATAAGAGTCCAAGAAATACCTGCAATAAACACACAGAGACCAGAAAATTACCTGCAGCCAAAACAAGTGAGAATCTGCAGCCAGTGTCATTTGGCAAACACATTTAATGAGAATCCCTTGTCTTCAGAGAGAAAATGACAATTTAATGATATTTTTTAATGCTAATTTTCCAGACATCACAATAAGTCCCATAAAAAACAACCCAATACAGACGAGACAAGGCTAAATTCATATCTCATATATTTTATACAGTCCCTTTGCAGACTACCAGTAATGTAGGTATTAATATTCCTAGGAGATCCTCTGAACAATCAATTCTGAGTCGATATACATAGAAGAAGAGGCTACTGCTCTGGTTCATTTATAACAGCAAATACCCTGAGGCTCCTTAGAGACTTGAACAAGTTCTAGGGTCTTAGTATAACACCCCTGGGCTGGTCTAGGCTGGGTCTGTCCATATTGAAAAGTACAAGTAAACTCATCATTTCAGGGAATGAACTTTTCTGTTTCATTAATGAAAGGCCAATGCCTGTACTCCACAAGAAGCTGAAGAACACAGGATTAGTACTGGGGTTCTCCATGTGAGTTATAATCTTCAGCTCCCAGCCATGGCATGGCAGCTCCACAGGCACCTCCACAGGGCCCAGTGGTTCCCACACAGGCTATGCCACTAAGCAGATGGAAATGGCTGGTGGATTCACATAGTTACTATGCAGCTCTAACCAGCTATCAGAAACATCCATGTAATACGACTCTATTCTTTATAGTGTCTTTCATGCAAACACAGAAAGCCATGCTATAGCACTGTGTAATGGCTAATCTTGTTATAAACCCCATCTCAGAATTCCAGCCAGAGTGAAATATTGTAACACAACCATTATATAAACAGACAATACAGGCCATTAGATTAAATACTAATACAAACATTTGGGGATAGCTCCCTTCTTTGTGTCTAGAGTGAAACAAAGAAATAATTACAAATCATTAAAAATATTTTAAAAGGTGTATTCCAAATATAGAATAACACATTTCAAGCTTTGTACAGATATTAGCTAAGTCATCCACACAACACCCCCATGAGGTAAGTGTCCTACTCATTTTGAACATGGAGACACTTAAGCAAAGAGAAGTGAAAAGACCTGCTCACAACTGCACAGCAAGTCACTGGTAGAGTTGGGATTAGAATACAGAAAATCCTGGCTTCTGATCCTCTACCCATTCCTCTACATCATAATGCTTCCCTCTGTTTTTTTTCCCGGTAGTTATTGAGATTTATCAGGCTCCAGTTATTACATTTTCTATTAAGTATTTTCTGCTTTTCCCCCTTCTCAGACTTACCAATAAATAGGAGGACTAGGGAGAAGCTCTGGCAGCTCATTCGAAACCTCATGTTTCTCTGCGCTCAAACTGTGGCTGCAATTATGGAGGAGGAGATTGTCTCATTACTGATGTCTGAAATGCCCTCTCCTCCCAGGAAGGAAGCTGCTTTTATTCAGAGTTGATTTTCCCTCAACCTTTCACGTCTGTTAGAACCTGTGAGTGATTTCCTTCACTGCTATGAATGTAAAACATTTCAGAAGTTTCTGTTGCTGGAGCCTATGTCACTTGGGAAAGCCAGGCTAACTGCAGACTTTTCAAATGCAAACCAAGTGACCTGCTCCTGAAGAAAATATTTAACAACAGAATGAGATTCAACCCCTTCTTTCTTAAGTTTCCACTCACTTGGTAACACACAGCATGACTTATACACTATATTGTGTTACAGAGTATTATCCACAGAGGTGAAATCAATTGTACTGGGGAATTCTGACAAAGGAGAAGAGAGGGCTTGTTTCTTCTTATCACAGGGATAACCCAGTACATGTCATTGTGGTTTAAAGAAGTTGCATTTGAAAGGCACTAAATCCTCCAAGTTGCCTTCAATGATGAACGTAAAACAAGGTCACTAAAGGACAGTACATAATTGGAAACCGGCCATAGATATCCACATGGGGCTGCAGAGGTCCAAGTTTGAAAGTAACAAGTCACTGTGTATTGAACTAGGAAGGCAAGACCGTGTGTTAAAATCATTTTACTATGAATACAAAAAGTTCCTGCCACATAATAATAAGTACAGAGGTCATCAAGAAATGCTCACATGGAGGACTGTTACTCTGCCTGGAGTGCTTCCATCAAACGGTCTCCACGAAGGTCAATCCAAAGGCCTTTTGCTAAATTGCCCCAGGAATGAGAGAGGCTCTCCGTGGTGCAGCATTTGGTTAATGCTCCTGGCTGGTGGCTGGGGGCTTGGCTACACTTGCAAGTTAGAGTGCATTAAAGCTGCTCCAGGTGCTCTAACTTACGACCCATCCACACTGGCAAGGCACCTAAAGCGCCTGCACTCTGCAACTTGAGCACTCCTGGTAATCCACCTCCACGAGAAGCATAACGCTTGCTGTGCCTCGGCTTAAATGCCCCAGAACCAGTGTGAATGAGGTGTTGTATTACTGCACTTTGATCGTCTTCCGGAAACATCCCATAATCCTCTTAAATCAAGTGGCCACTCTTGTCATTGATTTGAACTCTGCTGTAGAAATGCAGAAATGCCCTTTCAAAGCTCTGTTTTTGATAGCTGACAAGCTTATCTGCTCTGGGACAAAGCAATCATTACTGTGGAACGCTGCTGTTGAGAGTGTGTGTGAGAGAGAGGGGTCTGCTGCTGTCTGAGCTTACAAGACAGCATTCTGTCATGCTCTCAGCCCCCCAAAAACCCACTCTCTTTCCCCCTACGTATACACAACACACTCCCTGTCACACTCCACTCCCTCTCCCCATTTGAAAAGCATGTTGCAGCCGCTTGCATGCTGGGATAGCTAACACAAGGCACTGCTGTTTGTGGTGTTGCAAGAACTTGTGCTTGAATCTGATAGTGTGAACACATTGCAGCGCTTTCCCAACTGTGCTCTCCGAGGGCTGGTTTAATTCACAGTGCTCCACATCTGCAAGTGCAGCCATGCCCTGGGTGAGTGATTTTAGATACATGCAAGAAGGGTCATTCATTTTCAAATAGTAAATTCCTTTGGTGAAGGGGTGTCATGGTATAATTCCCCACTCTGAACCTTAGCGTCCAAAAGATGGGGTACCAGCATGAATTCCTCTAAACTCAAATTACCAGCTTAGTACTTGTAGCGCTGCCACCAACCAGGAATTCCAGTACCTGGTACACTTTGCCCAGGAACCCAGACCCTCTGGATCTTAACACAAGGAAAGTAAACTCTTTCCCTCACCGTTGCCTCTCCCAGGCTTCCCCTCCCTGGGTTACCCAGGAAGATCACTGTGATTCAAACTCCTTGAATCTTAAAATAGAGAGGAAAATCCACCTTCCCTCCTCCTTCTCTCTCCCCCTCCCAGACTCTCCCTGAGAGAGAAAGTAATCCTAACACAGAAAGAAAATTAACCTTTCTCTCCCCATTTCCTCCTTTTTCCCCACCAATTCCCTGGTGAATCCAGACCTAGTCCCCTGGGGTCTCACCAGAATAAAAAAACAATCAGGTTCTTAAACAAGAAAAGCTTTTAATTAAAAAAAGAAAAAACAGTAAAAATTATCTTTGTAAATTTAAGATGGAATATGTTACAGGGTCTTTCAGCTATAGACCCTGGGAACACCTTCCCAGCCTAAGTATACAAGTACAAATTAAAATCCTTTCAGCCAAATACACATTTGAACTCCTTCCAGCCAAATACACATTTGCAAATAAAGAAAACAAACATAAGTCTAACTCCCCTTATCTGTCTAGTACTCACTATTTTGAACGTATAATAAGAGCCTGTATCGGAGAGATTGGAGAAAAACCTGGTTGCATGTCTGGTCCCTCTGAGCCCCCAGAGTGAACAACAACCAAACACTAACAGCACACACAAAAACTTCCCTCCCTCAAGATTTGAAAGTATCCTGTCCCCTGATTGGTCCTCTGGTCAGGTGACAGCCAGGCTCACCGTACTTGTTAACCCTTTACAGGCAAAAGAGACATGAAGTACTCCTGTTCTATTAACCCTTAACTATCTGTTTATGACAAGGGGCAATGAGGGCTTTCAGTGTCCAAAGGGGACTCAGGCCTGGTCTACACTTAAAACTTATACCAGCACAACTACATCAGTGGAGGGTGTGAAAAAAACACACCATCTAGAAACACAAACCCCACAGTGTAGCCACAGCTATTCTGATGGCAATGTGCCTCTGTCAGCACAATTAACTCATTTGGAGAGGGGGATGTTCCTACAGTGACAGAACTGTTCCTTCTGTCAGCTTCTGCTGTGTGTGCACTAGGGGACTATACCAGCATAGCAATGCCAGCATAGGCTCTGCAGTGGAGACATAGCCTCAGTAAAGTTAAAGCCCCTGAATAAATGGTTTAAATATTATTCAAGCTGTAACAGTTTCAAGGCAGCAAACATTTCCTGTAACTTTCTGTATGTGCATGACACAAGCCCCCATAATGCATGTGGTTACCTCATACTATTCAGAATGATTTACGACACTGCTAGTCAAGGAACCATGCTAACCACAGCAAAAACACTTCTTTGATCTAACTGACTCACACTTTCTGCATTGGTGATCTTAGACTGAGACCACCGCCTCCTCCTGACCTTCTGTTTCTGGAGCAGTGGATTCTGCCCTCAGCTACACCAGCATAACAGAGAGCAGAACTTAGTTATCCACATGCAACCAGCCAGTGTTGTGGATGTGCAACCATTTGCCAGAAGAGTTTGTGCATTATTCCTTACGAATTCCCACCAGCAAGAGATCTATGTGATAGGAAGAGGAGTCCTGTTCACCAGTACGTGTCTAGTTGTAGAGAACTTTTCTCTATTTCTGAAGGGAAAGTGAAGAAGAGAAAACAGACAGAACTGGAGAGTCAAAAGCTGGTTGTGAAATAGCTTGTGACAAGAAAAGCTTGATTTAGTATTTATGCTCTCGAGACCTCATAAGAGTGCTGTTGTGCAGGGGTGGCAAACCTGTGGCTTGAGAGCTGCATGTCGCTCATCAGAAGTTAATATGTGACTCCTTGTATAGACACCAACTCCGGGGCTGGAGCTACAGGCACCAACTTACCATTATGAAGGGGAGTGCTTACTGTTCCCCTGGCTCTGCCACAGGCTCTGCCCCTACTCCGCCCCTTCCCCCTCCCCTGACTTGCCCTTACTCCTCCTTTCTCATCCCCAGAGCCTCCTGCGCACCACAAAACAACTGATCGGGATGTGTGGGGAAAGAACAGGAGGTGCTGATAGGCTGGGCTGCCGGTGGGTGGGAGGCAGGGCCGGCTCCAGGCACCAGCTTATCAAGTAGGTGCTTGGGGCTGCCACTCTGGAGTGGGGCGGCACTTTCAGGTATTCAGCAGCAATTCGACAGAGGGTCCCTCACTCCTGCTCAGAGCAAAGGACCTCTCGCTGAATTGCCGCAGATCGCGATTGCGGCTTTTTATTTATTTACTTTTTTGGCTGCTTGGGATGGTAAAACCCCTGGAGCCGGCGCTGGTGGAAGGCACTGGGAGCAGGGTGGGGCAGCTGATGGGGGGCTGCTGACGTATTACTGTGGCTCTTTGGCAATGTACATTGGTAAATTCTGGCTCCTTCTCAGGTTCAGGTTGGCCACCCCTGCTGGAAAATATCAAGGGAGACTATGATCTGGGTAACTACAGACCTCTTAGTTTGACATCTGTAGTATGCAAGGTCTTTGAAAAATATTTGAAGGAGAAAGTAGTTAAGGACATTGAAGTCAATGGTAACTGGGACTGTCATAGTATCCTTCCCCAATCTGAACCTTAGAGTCCAAAAGTTGGGGTACTAGCATGAATTCCTCTAAGTTTAATTACCTGCTTAGATCTGATAAGCTGCCACCAATCAGGAATTCCAGTGCCTGATACACTCTGGTCCCCTCAAAAACCTTCCCTGGGACCCCAAGACCCAAATTCCTTGAGTCTCACAACAAAGGGGAATAAATCATTTCCCTTCCCCCTCCTTCCTTCCTCCCAGATCTTTCCCGCCCTGGGTACACTAGGAGATCACCGTGATTCAAACTCCTTGAATCACCACACCGAGAGGAATGTTACCTTCCCCCCCTCCTTTTTTCCCTTCACCCAGAGGCAATACAGATTCAAACTCCGTGAATCTAAAACAAAGAGGAAATTCACCTTTCCCTTCTCCCACTCCCTTCCCTTTCTTCCCTGTTAAGTACAAACTCAATTCCCTTGAGCCTCAACAAGGGGAAAAAATCAGACAGGTCTTAAAAGCAAAACTTTTAATAAAAAGAAAAAAAAAAGGTAAAAGTTATCTCTGCAATTTAGATGGTAAAAGTTACAGGGTCTGTCAGCTTATAGAAACTGGAGAAAAAGCCTCCTCCAGCAGAAATACAATTTAAAATACTTTCAGCCAAATACACATTAGAACTCTACCAGCCAGATGCACATTTGCAAATAAAGGAAAAACAATCAAAAGGACTAAACCGCCTTTCTACCTTTTGTACTTACTACATTTGAACAGAAGATTAGAGAGCCTGTAGGTATGTGTGGTTACTCTCAGAACCCAGAGAGAACAAAGCCAAACTCAAAAAACACAAACAAAGGCTTCCCTCCACCGAGATTTGAAAGTATCTTGTCTCCTGATTGGTCCCCTGGTCAGGTGTTTGGTTCCCTGTTTGTTAATCCTTTACACGTAAAAGAGACATTAACCCTTAACTATCTGTTTATGATAGGGACACAATACAACATAGTTTTACGAAAGGTAGATCGTGCCAAACCAACCTGATCTCCTTCTTTGAGAAGATAACAGATTTCTTAGTCAAAGGAAATGCAGTGGATCTATTTTTACCTCGATTTCAGTAAGGCATTTGATACGGTTCCACATGGGGAATTATGAGCTAAATTAGAAAGGATGGGGATCAATATGAAAACTGAAAGATGTATAAGGAGCTAGTTAAAGGGGAGACTACAACGGGTCATACTGAAAGGTGAACTGTCAGGCTGGAAGGAGGTTACTAGTAGAGTTCCTCAGGGATCAGTTTTGAGACCATTCTTATTTAATCTTTTTATTACTGACCTTGGCACAAAAAATGGGAATGTGCTCATAAAGTTTGCAGATGACATAAAGCTGGGAGGCATTTCGAATACAGAGAAGGACTCAGATATCATACAGGAAGATCTGGATGACATTGTAAGTTGGAGTAATAGTAATAAGATGAAATTTAATAGTGAAAAGTGCAAGGTCATGCATTTAGGGATTAATAAGAAAAAAATTGTTATAAGATGAAGACACATCAGTTGGAAGTAACAGAGGAGAAGAAGGACCTCAGAGTATTGGTTGATCACAGGATGACTTTGTGCTGCCAATATGATATGACTGTGAAAAAAACTAATGCAGTCTTGGGATTCATCAGGCAAGGCATTTCCAGTAGAGATAAGGAGGTGTTAATACCATTATATAAGGCACTGGTGAGATCTAATCTGTAATATTGTGTGCAGTTCTGGTCTCCCATGTTTAAGAAGGATGAATTCAAACTGGAAAAGATACAGGGCTACTAGGATGATCCGAGGAATGGAAAACCTGTCTTATGAAAGGAGACTCAAGCTTGGCTTGTTTAGCCTAACCAAAAGAAGGCTGAGGGGAAATATGATTGCTCTCTATAAATATATCAGAGGGATAAATACCATGGAGGGAGAGGAATTATTTAAGCTCAGTACCAATGTGGATACAAGAACAAATGGATATAAACTGGCCATCAGGAAGTTTAGACTAGAAATTAGATGAAAGTTTCTAACCATCAGAGGGGTGAAGTTCTGGAAAAGCCTTCCAAGGGGAGCAGTGGGGGCAAAAGACATATCTGGCTTCAAGATTAAGCTTGATAAGTTTATGTAGGGGATTGTATGATGGATACCCTAATTTTGGCAATTAATTGATCTTTGACTATTAGCGGTAAATATGCCCAATGTCTTGTGATGGAATGTTAAATGTGGTGGGATCTGAGTTACTACAGAGAATTCTTTCCTGGGTGCTGGCTGGTGAGTCTTGCCCACATGCTCAGGGTTTAGCTGATCGCCATATTTGGGGTTGGAAAGGAATTTTGCTCCAGGGCAGATTGGCGGAGGTGCTGGGGGGGTTTCGCCTTCCTCTGCAGAGTGGGTCATGGGTCACTTGTTGGAAGATTCTCTTCCTCTGGAAGTCTTTAAATGATCTGACGACTTCAGTGGCTCAGTCATAGGTTAGGAATTTGATACAGGAGTGGGAGGTGACATTCTGTGGCCTGCGTTGTGCAGGAGGTCAGACCAGACAATCATAATGGTCCCTTCTGACCTTAAAGTCTATGATTCTATGATTCCATGACTTAAGAGCCTAATTCCTCTTTTCAAAAGTGACCTAGGGCTAGTTTTTCAAGGATAGTTAGGTTCTCTAGTGAAGTTTTCAATAGTGCCTTAACAGTGGAAGTTAAGCACCCTGGTGCTTTTAAAAATACCACTAGCACCTATTCGCTCTTTAGGCATCTAAACCCCTTTGAAAATCTGGCCCTAAAGCCTAGGTCCTCAAAGGCATTTAGGCACCTAACTCCCACTGAAATCATGGGAGTTAGGCCCCTAAATACCTTTGAGGATCTGGGCCTCACTGTCTAAGTAACTTTAGAATATTTAGCCCCTGGTGTATTATGTATATGAACTGCAAAGTTTGTCTATTCAGAAAGAAAATTCCTTAGGATACAGACAGGGAAAGCCAAGATCACCTGAGCCTTTAGCCTCCTATCTCACACCTCCAGATGAGACTAGGGATGTACCAGGAATTCAGAAATTACATGGGGCTCACCTGAAAGTGTCTGCAATGTGAATACATTTCTAAGATTCACACTCAACTTATTTTTAGCTGTGAAACTTCATTTCTGGGATCCTCTGATCTACAGTATAGACCAATGATCCATTCAGGGAGAGGGATAGCGGAGAACATGTCAAAGCAGTTGTCTCTCAACATTTTCTGATAGGTACTGGGTACAACAGGATTTGGTTTAATGTATTTACACATCATTAGAAATACTGGACCTTCTTCATCTCTCACTTTTCGGGAGGAGGAGAGAATATTTAGCTCTCCAAAAATGTGAGAAGAGCATGATTCATTCTCCTGCCATTTGGGGACCATACCAATGTTGGGCAAAGATAAGAGGATTCTTTGAACTTCATCCCAACGAATGTGGGGAGTAAAGAACAGGAAAAAATAGTGAAGTACCACAGCTCCTTTTGCCATGGGCATAGACATCTGGAGACTTGGGGGGCTTTAACCACCTCCCAGAAACTAGGGTTTGCACTAATAAAGGAAAGTGGAAGAGAAGCTCATTTATTTCACTCTATTAAAAGTGGACATATTTGGTCATGGTACAAAACTAATCACTGAAGTGACATTTAACAACTATTATTTTATTATTTTTCAACTCTGGCCTCCCCAAATAAAAAAAAGGTGTCTATACACCTACTTCACCATGTGGGTGGGTGGGTGAAGGGGAGCAGAATGAGCGAGAGACATGAGCCCTGTGGAGGGATGCAAGAGTGTTGTGAAATGTAGCACAGCAGACCAGCTTAAGTTAAAATGTATGTCTTGGACTGGATGGGAATTAGAACTGTTCAGCTATGTGTCACGAACTCTATATACCAACACCTAAAGGAGATTCCCCTTTACCTCAGGGGAAATAGGAGAGTCCTTTCAATTGACCTCACACAAATTCTCCAGCAGTTAAGACGGTCACTCACAGGTTTTAAAAGAGGGGAAGGGCTTAAAGGGCATTAACTTTTCCAGTGGTAACAACTTTCTTCCTCAGCAGAAGGGACATTTCAGAGCCATTTGCTTGAATCATGAGATCAGTAACACATCAGCCTCCTCCTGCATAGGTGCTGCTGTGGCCACTGTCTGAGCTTGGAGACACACAATGTTTTCCAGGAGGGTCCAGAGCTGCTTTTTCATCCTTCTCGTTCTTGGTGAGTTGGGGAATGGGGCAGAGCTGGAAGTATTTGATCTAAAATCATAGATTGGCTTAAGTTGCCAAAGTTGGATCCAGATTTCAAACAGCCCAAAGTCTAGGGATGTTCAGAGCTGGGGTTTTTGCTTTAGCTCCCCCTAAAGATAGGAGCTCTTCATGAACTTGGATCTGAATCCAGGTTCAGAATCTGAACACTCTCAAATGTTGGGGATGATCAGATTTGGGGATCATCAGTGTTCAATATAACAATCCCTCTCCCAGGTGTTGTCAGCAGCATAATGGCCTGGGTCCAAATAAAAGGACATTTTTTATTCCAGTGTAGTTATTTGACTATAAGTTTGTGCGTAGACCTGCCCTAGAGCTTCCTGCTGACAGCTTCATTACGGGATGGAAGTTGTTTGCTGGGGAGCAGTGGCATGGTGAGTAGATCTCTGTCTGCCTCTGTTATATAACAATTTGAGGGAGGACAGGACTCCCTCAGTATAAAACTCAGTAGCTGGGTTGTACTGGAGTCTCACACAAGACTAAGAGTGCATGAGCTGTGCATGCAAAACCAATCCATCAGCAGCAACAGTAGTAGGTGCAAAGGCCTCTTCCACATGCATTGATTCCAGCTTCCAGGGATCCAAAAGCTGGCCCAGCCCAGGGAACATTTGTGGGGCAGAGGGCCCAGAACCTCCCTCCATCACCATTTTTGGCTAATCGGTTTCTACACTGGCTCCTCTGCCACCTTCTCTCCTCTTTACTGTACAGCACGGAGAGATACCATGGGCTTCCCACCCCCTGCATGGCTCCACCTGTAAGGGAAACAGAATGAAGGGGTGCTGCATGTGGGGCAGAGAGCACAGCTCTTTCCCCTCACACACCTGGGCAGGGAAGGGGTGGGAGAGTCAGATTTTTCTCCTTTAGGAACTGGATTGGCTCGATCTCACAATAGCAAGTATCCAAAAAGAGCCCCCATATTAGGCTCTAGAAACAAGGATTGTCATGCACACTGGTGGTGAGAGGACAACGGCAGTTGTATTCTCAATCCTGAATCGGCAATTTGCTGATCTCTATTTGTGTTGCTTTATTGCAGGTTTCTCTCAGGCTCTTCTCATTGATGTTCCTCTGGATTCAGTCAATGGAACTGTCGGTCATTCTGTCCTTCTGCCCATCTCCTATAGGCTCCAGGGGCCATTTCTCTCTCCTTTGTCCATTCTGTGGAATTTCAGTAACTCCCCTAACCCACTCACTGGCTACACACTGACTAACTGCTCTATCAGTGCTGAGGGAATTCCCACTCGCTGGTCCGGATATAATTATACATAACCCGCATACCAAGGCCAGACCGAATTTGTCCCTGAAAATGCTTCTCTGCTCCTTCAGAACCTGCAGTTCAGCGACAGCGGAGTCTACAGAGTAACCTTCAAAGTACCACAGCAAACCAGACACATCACATTAACTGTATCTGAACCTCATTTCAACCATGGAAATGCAGATACTGGTGGGTATGTGATGGATGATATGCTCAGCATTGACCCATCACCAGTGTCTCAATTCAAAATAGAAAAATGCAGATTATGTACAGGGCTGGCTCTAGCTTTTTTGCTGCCCCAAGCAAAAAAAAAAACAACAACCCATGGCCGGACTGCTGAAGCAAGGAAATGAATAAATAAATAAATGCGGTCAGACTGCTGAAGCAAAAAAAATGTGCTGCCCCAAGATTGGCTGGAATGCCCCCCTTACAATGTGCTGCCCAGGCACGTGTTTTCTTGCCTGGTGCCTGGAGCCGGCCCTGATTATGTATCACACTGATACACCTCTCAGCATCAGGAATAGGGACTACCACTGTGCCCAATAAGCTTGGAAAGAGGTCTGATTATCACCCTTCCCTTACCAGGAGTAGCAGTGGTACAGGGAAAGCACATTGATTCAATTTGTAAAGTCATTTGGAACATATTTTGACAAAAGGATCAATTTTGATTTCAACTTGTCCAAAGGTGCCAGTTCCATTTTCAATCTTAAATTTTGAACCACATCCGAATCCCATTAGTTTTCATGGGAGCAGAAGGAGGTTATTGTAATTCTTGAATTCCAATGCACCAGGCAGTCACATGTTCCCACCCAGCACCTGCATTACTAATATTGCCTTTTCTATTTCCGTATCTTTTGCTTCTCAGCTCTGGAAGAAGAAAGAGCTGCTGGTACTTACAGCACATAGAAAACCCAATAATATTGACACACAACATTCAACATTTAGAAAAGACATTCTAAATTCCCTTCTGAAAAGGCCACTACTCCAATGAAAGTGGCTTTAGTTGCCAACCAGTGCAGTTCCACAAACATTCACCCTTTATTTCCAATTGAATTGTTTAGGATCAGAGGATATGAAGGCAAGGAGTACATCCAAATCAGAATGTGTCATATTTGCGGTTCGTGTGCTCTGTGGTTTCATCACCATTGGGGTCCTCTTCCTGGGGCTTTTCCTGCACTTCACACACATGGTGAGTTTGGTCAATCTTTCAGTGAGTGGGTTTGAATCTTGGGGAGTTCTGTGTTACACATTCTTATTGCGGTGACTATTCCTCTTGGGTCTGAATAGTATTAAGCGTGAGAGAGGGAGGAAATAGGAATGGCAAGAAGTCAGCACACTGGAATGAAGTGGTTGCTTCTGCACATGTCTGGGGTGCACCCCTCCCACCTGCTATCAGTGACAGTTTTTTGTCTATGGTCAGGATTGTGGGGTGCAGATATTATAAGTGTACACGCCACAGTGAAAAGAGGCTACAGCCACACTGCAATGCTGTGGCCACTGTTGGAAGACAGGATACTGGGGGAGATGGAGCATTGGTCTGACTCAGTAAGGCCATTCTTACATTTTTATGTTCACAATCTTTGGGGCCAAAAGTTATAAGTCCAACAATAGACAATTATTCAAATAAATAAAGATGGCAGTTTGAAAGTAAATGTTTTGTTCCTCTGCCATGCTACTGGTGGGACCACTTCTGCAACCTCTGCTCACATGAGTAAGGGCTGCAGAATCAAGGTCTAAATCTTCACCTTCCTGAGTTAATTCGTTTCTGGCTCAATTTTTTTTTCTAGACATGCTCCCTCCGGCCTTCACCGCAGGAAAGCTTTGAATTCTGCTGATGAAATAAGAGTTGGCTGCCCCCAGGTACCCTGCATCAGCTTTTAAGAGGGGTCTGTAGACTTCTTTATAAGCAGAATGTGTGGAATCTTCAAAACTCAACATAGAACTGGAAGCATTCTGTGGCTGAGGATACAGAGGGAAGAATAAGACTATTCAAAGCCCACATACTGGTGGTGCTTTTCAACCATACATCTCCATGTGCTTTACTAAAGTAATTCAATATTTTCCCCATTTTAGAGCCTGGAAATTGAGCCAAAGAGAGGTGAAATTGAGGTGACATAGGCACCATAGTACAACCACGGTCAGAGACCAGGTCTCCTGGCTCCAATGTGGTGCTTTCTCCACTGGACAATTCTATCTCCTATATCCCCTAAATCCACAGGGCAAACTCAACTAAAGCTTTGGGTAGAAACAACCTGAACTTTCCTGACAAAGCAATTAGGATTCCTTTGAAATTGATTACAGTGCATTTTGCTGATTTATGTATATAACTTCTGGAACTCACAACAACAGAAACAAAGAATTATAATGATCAACATAAATGAAAGACAGAAGTGCTCATCATTTTTCTCTCATACACACAAAAAATTCCCATGAAAATGTGGCTTTGTTGAATTCAGAATCTTCTGAAGAAATTACAGAAAAAAAGACATTTTTGTTTTTCAGATTGTCTTTGAAATGACATTTTCCATTTCAAAATGTGGTTTTGATGCAAAAAGGTCACTTGACATCCATTTTTTTGTTTTAATAAAAAAAGTTAAGATTTTCCATTTTGATATTTTCAATTTGATCATTTAAAAGTTTTTTGTTATAAAAATTTAAACATTTCTACATTTCTCCCAATTTGGAATGATAAAATATGTAAAATATAAAAATGTGCAGCCAAAGGAAAAGCACAGTTTTTAAGCAGCTCCACTGGCAACTAGTAGGTTTAATGGTAACATAATGAATTTTATCAGCCCTCATTTACACCAGTGAATTTCAAGAATATAGGGGCCAAAGAACTTGACCCAATGTTGTCAACAGGGTGACAGTAAAGAGAGAACAGTATGGGACTCACAGACAGTAGGAGGAATGCCAACAAATAAAAAAAAAAAACCCCTACAGAAAGATATAAAGAAAGAACCATGTTACTGTTTATTTTGGAGCAAAGCATATGCTACATCAACCAAAACCACCCAAAAATGCCAAAGATTTCCTTATATTGAACACACCCATTTGTGTTTGTTGCACCTTGTTACCTAGCTCTGTATCATCAATACAGACACAACATGTTAAAAACAAAAAATAAAGAACCCTGAGACCCAGAAATGTGATTCACAGGAATAAAAGAATGAAGAGAAATGGAAAGAGTGTGATCTTGTAATATTTTAACACTTGAACTGTCTTGGGAAAGGTGGAGTGAATGGGGTAAATTGAATGTCAACAAATCACTGGTAGAATTTTAAAATGAATAATGCTGTAACACAGCTGTATATTGCTCAACTCTGCACTAGTCTCTTGCATATTTGATGCCCTCCCTATTACTACTTAAAATGGTTAATACAATTCTCCTTAGGCTTAATATAATAAAATTAGTAACCAAATCCTAAAATTTCCTTTCCCTCTCCTGTTATCATTCGGTGTACTGACCTGGGGGAAAAGAGCCTTTTCATGTGTTCAAATTACTGGCTCTTTTTTCACTCCTGAGGAGAATAGGGAATTGTGGTTGGCAGGGGCACCCCAAGAGCGGGAGAAAAAAAAGCCATGATTGTCGTCACTTCGGCGGCAGCTCATTCTTCAGTGGCAATTCGGTGGCAGGTCCTTCCCTCCAAGAGGGACTGAGGGACCTGCCACCTAATTGCTGATGAAGAGCTGGACATGCTGCCCCTTTCCGTTGGCTGCCCCAAGCACCTGCTTACTGTGCTGGTGCCTGGAGCTGGCCTGGGTAGTTGGACCCCCATCTTCTCAATGAGACATGATACTGGGGTGAAAGAAAGCACGACAAAGAGATAATTGGCCTGATATGTCAACTGAAAGTGAAAGAAAAGATCAAGGGGGAAAAAAGTCAAACAATTGAACTTAAAATAGCAGAACAATGACTGAGTGGATCTTCAGCTTTACCTCTTCAGCCATTCCCCACCCTAGCAAATAGGGAAGGGGCACTGGGTAAAATTCCTGTTTGTCTTCTAGGATGGCAAATCACCCGAGGTTTGACTGAGTTTTGTTTTATCTGTGCTGGAAAATGTCTACCTCTTCCATCTGGTGTGGGGATAGAACAGTGAGGTGGAGGGAAGGAAAGGATAGAGAGGAGCGGAGAAGACAAGGACAGGATGATGACAGAGGGGCAGGGCACATATGGACTGAGTCAGATAACTCAGGACTCTAGTATTGGAAATGCTGATATTTCTGTCCGCTATTAGGGCTCAACTTGCTCAATAACAGAACTCCTGTGCTGCCCTCAGTGGTACACTTTCAGACCCTTAATCAGGTTTTTTAGGGTAGAAAGAGCACACAGGAAAGAGGTGATGGAGAGAAGAAGTGGAGAAGAGGTTGAGGGTAGTTAAACGTAGTTTATATTTTCAGTTTGTAAATAAAAATATCGGGCTACTCCAGCACAAGACAGGTTATAAATCAGTTAGTCAATAAGCAGAGGGCTAGTGCTAGTTCTGACTTGTTTACAGAGATGCTTTGACTAAGGCAGAGGTATGCAGCTTTTACCTTCTTGCCCTCATACCTGCAGGCTTTGGGGTTCACATCACTCATCTCTACAGAATAGAGATTAAGGTGGACAAAGCTAAAGTAACTACTCAGGGAAGGTATTTAAAAATTGTATTTTTTTCTGGCTAAAAATCAAATCTATAATTTCTGGCAGCCAGCAGTGGGAGTTGAGCTGGGTAGGTGAAAGAGCAGAAAGTGATCTTTTCTGCTTCATGCATCATCCCCAAACCAGTAGGTTATAACACTTTGCGTTGTTCAGTAAACCAAGCTCTTTGCTTAGGCCATTGAAGACCGAGGTGGGCAGTGACAAGATGCCATATCAAGAATCACATCTCTATGACCACACTATGACCCTGTCAATGGTGCAAGTAGGGTGATCTGGTCTGGTATGCCGGACAAGTATGCTATTTATAGCTGATACATCATACCAGTAATCTATTTATAGCCATACGGCATACCAGAAAGACACAGAAGGAGCAGACTGTGGGACCACCTGATAGGAACCGTGACTAATGAGAGCTGCGGGGGTGGTGCCTGCAGGCATGAGGGCTGCACGTGATGCCTTCCTGGTTGCCCATGTACCTAGAAGCAGCAGGGACCTGGCAGCTGCTTCCTTGGAGCAGCAGTAAGCAACATTGGGACCCCACACTCCAACCCCCTGCACCAGCCCAGAGTCCCCTCCCACATTCAAACTCCCTCCCACACCCCACACCCCAATCCCCCCTTTCCTTTGTCCCAAATGCCTTATCCCCAGCCCCACCGCAGAGTTCACACCCCAGCCAGAGCCTGCACCCCAAACCCCTCATCTCCGGCCCCACCTCAGAGCCTGCACCCTCAGCTGGAGTCTTCACCCCCATGCACCACAGCCTCCCAGCCCCAACCCAGAGCCCTTTCCCACACCCTGAACCCCTAATTTCTGATCACACCAGGAGCCCACCCTCCTCCCCAGAGCCCATACCTCCTCACAGGCCAACACCCTGCCCCAGCCCAGAGCCCTCTGTTGTACCCCGAATCCCCTCATCCCTGGTCCCAGGGCCTGCACCTCCAGCTGGAACCCTCACCCTCTCCCACTCTAACACCCAGCTCCAGCCCAATGAAATTTAATGATGATGGGGAAGAACAAGTGGTGGAGGGAGGGGGGATGGACTGAGCAGTGGAAGGGCATTGGAGAAGAGGCGGGGCTTCAGCGAAGGGAGAGGGCAGGGACCAGGACAGAAGTGTTTATTTTTGTGCGATTAGAAAGTTGGCAACCCTACATGGCTGTCTAGCTTATCCTTTAACAGCTCATGCATTTCACTTGGGAGGTCCTCAGTACATAAGCCAAGATCATGACTGTCACATTAGCACATGCTAGTACATTTGAAATGTCTAGTGTAGATAAGGCTGTGTCCAATTTAACATATGCTAAACTTCTTGAGTTAAAGCCTGCGCCTTAGCATGTGTCAAAGGCAGTATGCCCTATTTATACTAGCTTATTGAAACATGTGAGCTAACACACAAACCTGGGAAAAACTAAATACATCCCCCAGCACCCATAACATGTAATACTTCCCTGCCCCCAAGCACTGACCCTGCATATAAAACAAGGAAAAACTTTATCCGGGGACAAGGAAACGCAGCAGTAAACTGTATAAATCTGTATAAATGAATAACCAATACAACATCCAACCTCTTGGTAACTTTGCCAGTAATCTTTTACCCCAGTTCACTCTAGCCCCTGCCCTGCTTTTCTCTCTGCTACACCACACTCCAAGTTTGTTGTCAATGGTAAATTATGTCCAAGACTCCAGGAGTACAACTGGCCAAGCCCTGCCTCCCGCCCCTAGAGAAAATGCTGGCTGGTCTGGTCCGGGGTTTTCACCACCTCACCCACCTATAGTGATATCAGCTTTGTTGGTGCTGGGGAGGGGACCCTCACCAGAGATCATTCAGCTCTGTTGCTGCTCTCTGCACCTTCAGCAAAGAGTAATCCTGCTACTGCCTTTCGCTACAAGCGTCTCTGTGTCACAGTCACCCCTCCATCTTCTCTTTGCAAAACCTTTAGTGCAGAACAATCGATGACATATAGAACCCTCAGCCAGAGTCCTTCCCAGCTGGAATGCACATTTTCCCACAGGTAAAGAGCCCCCTTTCTCTCTGTTCAGTTCAGTTTCTGCTCCACCAGTTCAGAGTTCATGTGCAAAGTGTCACTGAAGGAATTCTGGATAGAAATCTTACGCAAATAAATCATCTGTAGTTGTACTTTCCCTGTTCTCCAAAAGATGGTGACAGATAGCTCCTTTTCCTTGCGGAGCATCTGTCCACTCTTTGGTAGCAATGAGCAGCCTACCCACTGTTGCTTCAGGCTTTTGTTTAGGATCACATCATATTTTAAGATTAAAAGTTCTGCAGCAAAATTCTCCTTTCGAGGGGAGATGGGCAAGGCAGTGGAAATGCAAGAGTCCTTGTAATTTCCAAAGGAAACCCATATAGACATTGTCCAACAAAGGAGAAAACCTCAGAAACTTTTTAAGGCAGATGAAAGAGTAACAAGGGAGCGAGTTTCACAAGTGGTGATGACTTCCTTCCTGGTCTGAGGGGACATTTCAGAGATGTTCATTGGAACCACGAGGTCAATGACAAAAGAGGCTCTTACCACATAACAGCTGCTGTTGCTGTGCACCTGGAGCAGCATCTATGTGGTTTTACAGACGGGTCCATAGCTGCGTTCCCATCTTCTTTCTCAGAGAGTCTAGAAAGGGATCAGAGCTAAAAATAATTGCTTTCAAACTAGAGAGGGCTCAAGATCCGGAAGTTGGATCCAGGTCTCAATCATCTCAACATTTGGGAGTGTTTGGGGATGGCATTTTGGATCAACCCACTATGGAGAAAGGGGTATTTGCAAAATTTCAATCTGACTCTACATTTAGAACCTGAATCCTCTTAAAGTTGAGGGGGGGTTAGATCTGGGGTGTTGGTTCGGGCCCAGCTCTTCGCCAAACAGTAGAAAGATGAATACCTGGTTCGTTAACATATCATTGGTTCAATAGTAATGCACTAAACAGGAAAACAGGGAAGTGGATGAAAATGTCCATAAATAATTGTTTTTTTAATCTGTGTTTATTTGATGACATTTCTCCTCCTCCAACAACAGTCATGTTAATGAGCTGCTGCGAAACACAGAACAGGATCTTAGCCATCACTTCACTGAGCCTAGTTTGGATGTCATTTCAGCTATTTTAACTCACCTGTGAAAACTGCCATGTTCCAATTAAAGGGCTTAATTCAGCCCACAGCTGCAGAAGCAATATGAGAGTCCAGGGTTTCTACAGCACCATAGGAAACCCATTGTTTGAAGGAGCAAGTTTCCAGTGGGCAGTGGCTGTGGGTTGCACAGCCCAAGGATAGTGTTTAGGTGACATGGGATGATTCCTCCAGTTCCAAGCAGAAGAAGGGGTTGTCAGCTGGGGAAGAAGTTAAAGAGGCCAGCACAGGTCAAAGATTAGGGCTCCTGACTGACAGCTCCATTGTAGAGTGGGATCTCTGAACTGCAGAGCAAGGATATGTTGAGCTGAAGATTCACTATATTCCTGCCAAAAAAAAATTACAATTGAGGAGGAATCATAGAATATCAGGGTTGGAGGAGACCTCAGGAGGTCATAGAATATCAGAGTTGAAAGGGACCTCAGGAGGTCATAGAATATCAGAGTTGAAAGGGACCTCAGGAGGTCATAGAATATCAGAGTTGAAAGGGACCTCAGGAGGTCATCTAGTCTAAGTGCCTGCTCAAAGCAGGACAAATTCCCAGACGCTTTTTTTTTTTTGAGTGCCTGTTCCTTAAATGGCTCTCTTAAGGATTGAACTTACAGCCTTGAGTTTAGCAGGCTAATGCTCAAACCACTGAGCTATCCTTCCTCCCAGAAGACAGAGCCTATTTTCACTAGGGAAGCTGTCCTGTGGAAAAAAGAGCATGCTATGGTCATGGATACCCCCTTCCCTCCCAGCAGTCATTGGAGCAGTAGCTTCCTCTGCTCATGCCCAGTTAAGGGTTGAAGAACCTCACTCACATGTCTCACTAGTCCAAGAAGAGAGTTGTAAGAGCTCCCACCACTCCCAGTTTTGCTCTATTGCTTGTTTTACATAGGAACAGCTTAATCTTTCTTCTACTCCTGGGGCAGAGTTACCCTGGGCTTCCCACTCCTGGCACATCTCCAGACAGACAGATGAGCACAGACACAGCATTAGGATCAGTCCTGCGTGGGGAAGAGAGCCCAGCTTGTCATCCCACCTACACTGGGGGATGGAGCTTTACTCCATTCCAATCTAGGCTCACCTGGCCCCACCATAGCAAATGTCTGGGAATCTAAAAAGGGCCCCAAATTAGCTCTTACTTTCTGGAAACCAATTCTGCCATTTATAATGTTAGTTACAATACAATTCTGTTGCAGTATCTCTCAGGGAGCCCGCGCAGGTGATTTGCAGATCTCTGTCTCTGTTAATTGGAGGTTTCTCTGAGCCTGTCCTCACTGAAATCAGAGTTCGGTCAGTAGACTCATCAGTCAGTCTGTCCTTCCACCTCTCACCTACAGACTCAAGAGGACTTTTCAGTGTCCTTGGTCAATTCAGTGGGATTTCAGTAACACACCTAATCCACTTGCCAACTACACAGGGATGAAATACTGGCAGAGCAGAAGGGATTCCCATCTGCGGGCTGTATATAATTATGCACATCCCACATACCAAAGCTGGGCTGTACTTGTCCATGAGAAATTTTCTCTGCTGCTTTGAAGCCTGCAGCTCAATGTCAATGGTGTCTGTGGAGTCACCTTCAAAGGAGAGCAGCACAGCAAACCAGGCATGTCACATTCATTGTATCTGAACCTCTTACCAAGGAAAGGGTAGTTCATGGAATGTTTGTCATTTATAATGTGCAGAACATGGAGTGGGTTGACCAGCCACTGATGCTATTTACAATAGGTGTTCTGAAATTAGGACATTCTCCAGTCAAGGATGTAGATTTAGGTCAGACTAGAATAATTCTAATTAGGGGGCAATGTGATACATCTCCTGAAGCTTGGAACATAATGTTCCTGCAAGAAGCCAGGAGGTAACAGTATAATATCTACACTGGCACTAGCCGGGGTGGGGTAATGACAGAAATCAATATTTTTTCAATTTTTTCTAGAAAAAAGAAAGGGATCTTCCTTGACAAAAAGAAAAAAGAACTGTTATAGGGTTGCCTATGCTAATGGTATTTTCAATATTTTCAATGGTAACTTTGATTTTGGTTCCAGTTCTGCTTCCGGTGACATCAATACCCTTTAATTTCCAACCAGCCAGATGTCCACATGCACATGCATTGTGACTATTACTTTTCCTCTGAATATAGTTTTAGCTTCTCAGCTCTGGGGCTTATTGTAGATAATTAAATTAACAACAGTATCAACAAATAATTAAAGGCAGCACAGGCAGCACCACTTATCAATGTTCCCTCTAATTTTTTTCATCGATGTGAAGAATGAATTTTGTTTTGTGCACCAACATGGAGGTGATGTGTGGTGGGGGAGGGGCCGAGGGGTTCGGAGTGTGGAAAGGGTCTCAGGGCTGGGGCAGAGGGTTGGGGTGCAGAGGGTGAGGGACTGGCTGGAGGTGCAGGATCTGGGGTGGGGCCAGGGATAAGGGGCTTGGGGTGTGGGAGGGGACTCAGGGCTAGGGCAGAGGGTTGGAGTTGGGGGGCTGAGGGCTCTGTCTAGGGGTGCAGGCTCTGGGGAGGGCTGGGGATGAGGGGTTAGGGGTTCAGGATGCCCTGGGGCTACGGCGGGGAGAGAAGACTCCCCCATCCCTCTCTTGCTGCAGCAACTCTGGGGCCAGGACTGGGGGAAAGGCAGCTCTCCCCATCACGGCAGATCCAGGGCCAAGAGGCACTTCTCCCAGGCCTCAGCAGCTCTGCGGTTGGGGCCGGGAGAGAGGCACCTCTCCCCACCTGCACTGCCCTTAATAGCCTGTTGTTCGGCCACGCAACTTAGAGGGAACTTAGCCTACTATTAATATTGCCTGTAACTTCCAGTATAAACATTTGTTTTCAGTTGCTTACAACTTTTCCAAACTTTTAACCATTTGGGCTCAAAAATGTCCATGCTGGGTGTCTGCCTCAGGTGAAAATAGTTCAACCATTTCAGAGAATGAAGCTAAGGAAAATTACATTGTTTTGCTCATGTTAAAACATTCATATTACCTCTTCTTTGAAAAACTCTAGCGCCCCCATAGTTTAGAGCAGGGACATGAAATTTGGTGTGGGTGACCTTTGTAGTGGGGGGTGAGGGGGCAACCTTTTGCCAGCCCTGTTAAAACCTGCCCAATTTTGGTCAAGTTATCCTCCTCTGAAAAATTGGGGTTTGCACATACTCAGTAGAAATGGCTTGGATTTTAACAGCTAAATTCCCTGAAGATTCCATCCATACTAAGCACATTCCAGCCCTGAGCAGGACTTTCCCTGTAATTACAGCACTGGGCTGGATCTGGGCACCTGTACTCAGCCAAGGAAGGGGATCCATCCTGTGCTCTCCGTGACTCCCCTGCTGATGTCCAAGCAGTAGGGAGGTGGAAGCTGTTTGACTGGAATGCAGAGGGCACAAGAGCCAAACCTGGAGGCTGGAGCAGGGGAATAGACTGATATAAAGAGCCTAAGAATGGACAAAAACTGGGAGTGAAGGCTGGAGCGGGGGGTGGGAAACTGGGACCAAAAGTCTGGGTATGGGGAGACTGGAACTGGCCAGGCCAGGAGACAGAGACTGGGAGCCATGAAGGGAAATATGAGGTGGGAATTAGTAGACAAGGGGGTGACAGATCAGATGAGAAGATGGAGGGATATTAGGATAGGGAAAGGAGATTGAGACTGAGAACCAGTGGGGAAGGCGGAATTGGGTAAGATGGGAAGGAAGACTGATCTGATGAGGAGCCAGGGTAAAGGAGGATTGATGGCAGTGACTGGGCAAACAGACTGGGACAATGAGCCTGGGGGAGTTGCTGAGACTGGATGAGGAGCCTGGAGAGAGAGATTGGGACTGGGATGATGATCCAGGACTGGAGGAAAGACAGGTTGGAGGGGATGGAGCAGAAGCACCTGTGTCCAGTAGATCACTTCCACCCTCCGGGAGCCTGAAAAGGGGCCCAACATTTCTCATTTGCACCATTCCTCTGCTGCCAGCAAATGCCTGTGAAGCCCATTGGCAAAATGTCCCATCCCCTCTAGTGCTGGTTCCATAAAGGATGACAATCTACTACTGCTAACAGTTATTCTATTAGCTCAAGGGGCAGAGGTCTGTGCTGTGTAACTAAACATTTCATCCCTGCTAATGACCCATGTGGGTGTCAGTATAAAACCACATGATTAAAATTCTGTTAGGTATGTGGGGGGTGGGTGCAATTTGCTTTTTTAAAAAACTAGGAAATTATTCGACAAAAAACTATATTAAAACACTATTAAGGGTTGCAAAGTCAAGCCCTTCAAGGGCACAGTTTTCTTCACTACATAATCATGACTCATTAGTCTGTGCACCGAATGTGGCAGGGTTCCTAAGAAAAAAATTGCATGTGATCATGTAATTAAAGACTGTATATGCATATACACAAGGCAGTCAAACTAAGGGTGACCAGGCAACCATAATTCTGTCATTTCCTAACTTTGAGTGCTTGACTTTGCAACATTAATAGTGTTCATTTATGTGTTTTGTTGTGTCTAATACTCATATATGATTTGATGACTAATATTTGTGAATAAATTTTGCGTTAAATTTAAGACCATTGCACTTAGGAGAAAACAAACTACAGAAAAGAATGAGAGGCTCTAAGTTCCCTAGTGAAAAGGGCCCCAACCAAACAAATTAGTCATTCAGTCATCAACATGTGGATTAACCAGGCCCACAGTGACCTCTTTGTTCTTCTTTGTTCCCATGAAATATTTGAGGAACTGAAGAAATGCAGGAGGAAAGATGCGTCGGAAGTTGTGTCAAATTTATCATCCATGTGCTCTGTGCCTGTAGGGCCCTTTTCCTGCGTTGCTTACACTGGGTGAGTTCCAGTGGTCAGTTAGCCAAAGGCTTTAAATCATTGCCATTTCAGTGCTTACTCTCTTGTTGGCACAACTATTCCTCTTCTCTTTGTACAGGACTAAGGATAAGAGATTGAGGGAATAGAATGAGACTTCAGCACCCTTGGGATGAAGGGATCCTGTATGTGCACCTTCACCCCTAATCTTACTTGCAAGAAAAAAATGCAAGAAAACCTTTTGCTACTTAACTTTCTCAACTGTGAGATATTAATCCATGTTCCAGTCCAGCAGCATTTTTAAATACTCAGCTAATTGCACTGTAGTTTCCAGATAACCTTGCTGGGTAACATTTTGCTTTATATATCAGAGGGGTAGCCATGTTAGTCTGGATCTGTAAAAAGTGATAAAGAGGCCTGTAGCACCTTATAGACTAACGGAAGTATTGGAGCATACATTTTCATGTGTCCAGGGAGGTCGAAGTGATCTTCTACAGATTTTTGTATATTGCCATTCCTAATATCTGACTTGTGTCCATTTATCGTTTTACTTAGGGATTGTCCACTTTGGCCCATAAACATAGTAGAGGGGCATTGCTAGCATGTGATGGCGTATATTACATTGGGGGACATGCAAGTGAATGAACCAGTGATGTTGTAGCTGATCTGGTTAGGTCTTGTGATGGTGTCGCTGGTGTAAATATATGGGCAAAGTTGGCATCGAAGTTTGTTGCAAGGATTGGTTCTTGAATTAGAGTTACTATGGTGCGGTGTGTGGTTGCTGGTGAGAATATGCTTAAGGTTGGCGGGTTGTCTGTGGGCAAGGACTGGCCTGCCTCCCAAGGCCTGCGAAAGTGAGGGATCATTGTCCAGGATGGGTTGCAGATCACTGATGATGCATTGGAGAGAATATAAATATTGTACTTACATTTCAGTATATAGTGTATAGAGCAGTATAAACAAGTCATTGTTTGTATGAAATTTTAGTTTGTACTGACTTTGCAAAGGCTTTTTATGTGCATGTTGTAAAACAAGGCATATATCTAGCTGAGCTGATGTACCTCCTGGAAGACCCTTGCAGTGCATACCCCCAGGGGTACATGTACCTCTGGTTGAGAACCACTGCAGTAAAGAGCTGCTATCTGCCATAGGAGAAGATGTGCCCAGATTGCATCATTAGGGAAGGAGGAGGTCAAAGCAAATCCTGCCTCCCAGAAAACCCTTTAACAATGTGTAGATCTATCAGCCTGCTTGGGAGGGAAGCTCTGAAATGCTCCTGACAATTCAGGATTGGAGTGGGGAAGTGGGCAGGACATAGATACACGCACAGTGTGAACTTGAATCTCCAAAGTACCGTGCATGTGATGGACCTGAGCCGACTGGTATAAGTCTAACAGGCGGGTTTTAATTTGTGATTCCCAAACCAACAATCTTCTTCAATAGCTAATGCCAAAGAAAGACAAAGGACATTTTAAGGAGTTAACAGCAAACAGAGCCATGTAGAAAAGATCCCTGTATAATACACCAGCCTTACTGTGTATGTTATCTTTCATACAAACTGTACCTCCTAGGAGCTAACAGATTATAATAATAAAATGATGATTAAAATTACAGTGTTGTAGGCTATTAAATTGAATCCAAATAGAAACATCTTCAATGGTCACCATCTCGTTTCCTCTTTCATCACATGATGTCAAACTATTCAATTGCTATACGTCACATACTGGGTTTCATCCAGTCCCAGTTAGTACATTTCTAATGAGGCATTTTCAGCTCTCTCCTCTTCCCAGACTTACCAAAGACCAGCAGGATAGAACAGCAAATCTGACCGCTCCTGTGAGAGTTCATGGCTCGTCAGACTCAGTGTAAGTGGCCACAGCAGACAGTGCAAGAAGAGAGCCCTCGTTACTGACCTCACTGTCCAAATGAATGCCTGTGATATGTCATTGCAGCCCAGGAAGGAAGTTACTGATGCTCTGAGGATCTCTACACTATGCAGAAGGGCTTTCCTTGTAAATGTAAAGGAGTTAAGTTTTTGCCCATCATCTGCAACAGGCAACTATAGCTACTGAACTTTTGAAGTATAATAGGAGGAATCTCTTACAGAAGGATGCGTCTACCCTAGAAAATTGCACCGATGTAACTTGCACCAGTGGCACTGACCCAGCACAGGCCATCTCGTATCAGGTGCCCACAGCGCACTGCACCCATGCACAGTGCTCAGGGCAGGCGCTATGGATTATTGTACCGAGATCACAAGGGCCAGCACTGCTTCCAGGAGCAGATGTTTAATGTCTGTGGTTACTGTAGCTAAAAGTGCACCAGTTCACTTTTTTTTTTTGCTTTGTACAAGGGATGCTTCCCATCGTTCTATCCTGCCTGAGATTTGGGCATAAGGAGGTGCGAGGGTGGCCAGAGTGGGGTATTACTAGCCTTTCCCAAGCCACTCCTGGCATGGCAGCCTCAAGTTTACCATGATGGACACAGTTACTTTTGGAGGTGATGCTCAAGCAGGGGAGAAGCTAGACGTTCTCCTCCTGTTATTTGTTTCATTTATAAATGTCCTGGTTTTACATCATGTTGAATAATAATTTTGTTTGTTCATTTGTTTGTTTTTGGTGGTTAACCAGTTTCCATCTCTCTCACATGCTGTGTTCCCACGGTGTTCCATATTTGGAAGGAAAAAGTGCTAAGATGTCAGCCAGAGACAAGTTGTGGCATTATTAAAAAGAGGGCAGAGGCAAAAGGTGTTAACTGGCCCATTCATCTCAACAGATGTCCACATCTACACCAGGCCATGCTGTGGAACACCAATTTTCAAGACAATCTCATTATGGTCTTGGGTTTCAGAGCAATCAGAATTTAAAAGTTGCTTCTTATGGGGTGCTGGTTGCTCTATGTGAGAAAACGATATTTGCATGAAGACGACCACCAGTATTCAAGATAATCCCACTGTGCACATGGGTTTTAGAGCACTTTGAAAATTAAAAGAGGCTTAAACTACAGGAGGCACAAAAATATTACAAGAATCTTAGCATGTTGCTGTCATGATTTTTTTTTCTTCTGGGAGTGTGTGTTCCAGGAATTTCTTGCTAAACTACCTCAAATTTGGACCACTGATTTCAGTCTGGATTCCCATGAGTCACTGCAATTTCAAAGACACTCTGAGGAAACATGTGGATTTTGGTCAAAGCACTTAACTGGCTGTTAAAACGGTTAGCTGGCTTTGATCTGAATAATAGCGGAGCTAATGCTCTGTGATAGTGTTTCTAGTTTATGGGGTTGTGAAAAGCTTCAATATATGACCAAGTGTAATCGATACAATGAGTCTACAGGAAATTTGAAACAGCAGCTCTCAGAAGGATCAACTGCCCCATCAATCTGAAATCTTCTGCCACTTCAGCAAAGGGGAGTCATGGGGAGTCACAGCAGATGGAGAGTCACAGGGTATGTCTATATTGCAGTTATATACCCACTGCTGGCCAGGCCAGCTGACTTGAGCTTGGGCTAAGAGGCTATTTAATTGCAGTGTAGACATTTGGGCTTGGTGCAGCCTCAGCCTTGGGACCTTATAACCTCATAGATTCCTAGAACCCAGTAAAATGTTTTTCATTTAGGGGTATGAAAAAAACCCATACTCCTGACAGACATAAATTTCACCAACAAGCACTGGTGTGGACAGTGCTATGTTGGCGAGAGAGCATCTCCCGCTGACATAACACCCCCACTCATTGGGAGTGATTTAATTACACTGTGGAAGAGCTCTCTCCTGTCTGCACAGAGCGACTACATGGGAGACCTTACAGCGACACAGCTGCAGAGGTACAGCTGTGCTGCTGTAAGCTGTCTAGTGTAGTGTGACAGACCCACGCCAGTGGGGTGCAGGAGTCTGGTAGAGGGCAAATATACTGGTCACTGGGTGAGTAGTTTTCTGTTCCCTGAGTGACCAGAGCAGGGTCTGCACTAGAGTAGTCAAGAACTTGCTAGAACCAATTAAGGCAGACAGGCTGATTAGAACACCTGCAGCCAATCAGTCAACTTATGGAAAGCAGTGGAGAGAACAAAAACACAATGGAAATTGAAGCATTCTGAGAAGAAGCAAAAAAGCCTCAGAGAAACCCTGGCAGCATGACTCTGAGAACTAGCTCAGAGAGCTTTTGGGCAGAGTGCTGGCTGAAAGAGGCATGGAACCGTAAGCAAAGAAACCATCCACTGTTGTTTGATTCCTGCTATGCTCAGGGAAACAGGACTTGGTACACTGTTTGTAAATAAAAAGGATTTCATCAAATATACATTTGACCTTATCATCAATTTCTCCTCCTAACCAGAATAACCCTTAAGCCTCAGAAATTGGTGACTGGCTTGGGTCAAAAAAAGGGGTAACATATTTATATTATATAATGTTATAACTTATAAAGTCTAAATGAAAGATTTCAGCCTTATTAAAAACTAGTCATTTTGACCTTATAGAAATTAAGTGTTTCACTAATTTCCCATTGAAACCTTCTGCAAAACCAATGCAGTCCGTCCAAAATGTTTCAGTTTTGTTGAATCAATATTTGTTGATAGTCAAAAGTGTTCCAGCTGATGTTTTTCTATTTCTATTCAGTATACAATGTATCAGACCATAGTAACAGGGCTGGAAAAGACACACCACATCACCTACTCCATCCTCCTCCCCCTGCCCCCAGATATGTACCTATGATTAGTGAACATTACGGTCAGTGGCCATTGCAAGTCCTCAGTATATCTGAAAATCAGGCACCGGGTTTCTCAGAAGAGGAGGGACCCCCCCACTAAAAAATCAATCAATCAATGAACACTTCTAAGAACCTGGCTGTGTAAAATAATCCTGTTTACAATTATATACATTGTGGACACAAGAGGGCACTCTCCTTAAACTTTTCAGAGCCATAAATTTATCTGCAGAGCTGAGCAAAAATCAGAATTTTTGCACCCCAGGAAATTCCAATATTTAAAGATTGGGGTCACTTTGAGAAAAAAACAATCTTGAATCATTAAAAGTTTGTGCAGAATGAAAAGCTCTGAAAATTTTCAATTTGGAAAAGTTGAAATGTTTTGTTTTGACATTATCAATTGAAAGGAAATATTTCAAGAGTCCCAAATCGAAACATTTCATTTTGCTTTGCTCAACTGACTGAAAACACTTTGTTTCAGTCAGTTCCCCTACTGCAGTGCATTGCTTCATTGGTTGTAATTCAGGCTGCCCAATGCCCTTGATGTCCCTGTGATGCTCTGTACCTTGTGAGGGACACCCTGCACCCCATGTTCATCTTTATAAAATGATTGTGTGGTATCCAATGCAAAGTTTGTCATGTTGGGTGTCTTTGGAGTCCTTAGGCAGCAAGAAAAGAATCTGTTAGACCAGTGATCCGCAACCTTTGGCATGCGGCCAGTCAGGGAAATCCGCTGGTGGGTCAGGACAGTTTGTTGATCGCGCTCCTACTGGCCATGGTTCGCTGTTCCAGGCCAATGGGGGCTGTGGGAAGCAGCATGGGTCAAGGGATGTGCTGGTTGCTGCTTCTGCAGCCCCCATTGGCCTGGAACGGCGAACCACAGCTAGTGGGAGCTGTGATCTGCTGAACCTGTGGATGCTGCAGGTAAACAAACCGTCCCGGCCCTCCAGCAGATTCCTTGATGGGCTGCGTGCCAAAGTGTTGTCGATCCCTCTATTAGACCCTCGAGAGAGTCACCCCCTTCCTTTGGTCAGTTTGGAACTGTGATGAGGTAATGCTCACCTGACTCTGAAGGGGAGAGGGCAAAGCCAAGAGGAAAGAAAGGACATGATAAAAGGGAGAGACATTTTGCCATGCTCTCTATCTCCCACCTACATCTACAGACACCACCAACACCAAGTGACTGAAACATTGGTCAAAGGGGGTATCCTGACTGAAAAGTAACCAGCCAGCCTGTGGTGAGAAGCATCTAAGTTTTTAAGGACAGCTTAGAAGGCATTTTGCTTTTATTTCATTTGACCAAATCTGACTTGTTATGCTTTGACTTATAATCACTTAAAATCTATCTTTATAGTTAATATATCTGTTTGTTTATTCTACCAGAAGCAGTGTGTTTGGCTTGAAGTGTGTCAGAGGCTCCCCTTGGGATAACAAGCCTGGTATACATCAATTTCTTTGATAAATTGATGAACTTATATAAGGTTGCAGCATCCAGTGGGCATAACTGGACACTGCAAGACAGAGATTCCTAGGGTTGTGTCTGGGACCAGAGATATTGGATAGTGTCATTCGCTTGTAAGTAGCTGGCAGCAGCTTACATGCCAGAGGCTGTGCGTGAACAGCCCAGGAGTGGGGGTTCTCATAGCAGAGCAGGGTAAGGCTGGCTCCTAGAGTCAAGGATTGACGTGACCTAGCAGATCACCAGTCCAGATAACACCAGAGGGGAACATCACACTCCCCAATGGGCCAGACTCCCTGGTTGGACTGCATCTTCATGATATACCTGTACCCATGTGGCTCCCATGATGCACCACAGCATTCAGTGACTGGGAAGACTGTTGCCTCATGGGACAAGTAGTGTGACCAGGGAGCTCAGCCCATAGGTGAGAATGGGCACCCGAACTGTGACTCCCATAACACAATGATCCACAACAGAGAGAAACAATTTTGTTTTGAACTGACTCTCACCAACATGTTTTAGGTAATTTCAACTCAAAGTATTTCCATGTGGGTTGAACCAAAATGGAGGGTTCTGTTGCCACAATTTTCATGGATCCCTAAAGTCAGGCCTTTTTGGCTGCAGAATGAACCATGGAGAGGCTGTGGTGCCAGGAAAAATAAACAACAGATGTTCAGCACGAGTTGTATCAGTTTAATGTATCAAGGGTATCTTCACAGTGAAAGGGAAAGAAACTCACTTTAAAAAGAATTTAAGCTTCTCTGTTACATTTCCAGGCTCCCAAATGAAGGGGAGCCCGTGGACATTAGCTTTTTGCTAAATGAAAAATTTTAACAGTTGCAAAAAGAAGATCCTTCCTTCTCCAGATAAGTAGAAATTCCACAGCCCACACACCCAATTCCTTTTATTTTCACTCTGTGTTTTCAAAATTACTTTAAAATGAATAAAGAACAGCTCGTTCCAAGATTTTCATGGAGAACACAGACAACAGCAGAGCCTAGAACAAGGTACAGTAAATTTCTTATTCTGGATATCACCTGGTAGCTCCAAATGCTACACACATTACATACCAGATGCACTCAGAAAGCTAGTGGAGCAGGGGCACACAGGATACATGTCAATGGAACCCATATTAGTGCTTAAGATGTCCCACATGCTTTGGGGCTGGAACCGTCTTTAGGTTGTGTTTGTACATTGCTTGGCACAATGGTATCCTGATCCCTGACTGGGGCCTCCAGGCTCTACCCAATATGAAGAGACAATGATGATAATCTACAGGCTTCAGTGCCTCAAGCTGCACCTTAAAACAGAGGAGTCCTGAATTCACAAAGACACTTTAGATTTAATCCATCATCTATTTACATGTGTATAATATACTCTTCTGGAAAGCTCAGAAGTCTGGAAAAACCATCTAAACAATATTGCCACTATGTACCATTCCCATTAAATAGGATAATCTGGTTATTTACAGCACAGCTCCTGAACTGCATGGCTCCCAGAGTAACTACATGTGCTGATCATACCTAAAACCAGCTCTGCATGTTGAGGTTACAGCTGCTGTTAAGAGAAGCTTATAGAGGCATATTCAGTCTGTGACTCTGATCTGCGCTGCCGCTGCCCAGTGTCTTCTCCAATCCTTGCATAAATTGTTGATACCGTTGTTGGTAATGAACTTTCCATGTGAGATTCCTCATGGTTTGGGATCTAGATAAAAAACAAACAACATCCCCCCCCACACACACACTGAGTTAAGAAACTTGTTCTTGGGGATCAGTCTTAATGAAAAAGAAATTTCTTTGTATATTGATATATCTACTATATATTGCTCTATTTATATTTCTTTATCATGTAACACCAAGGAGCAACAATTGGTTCAGCAGCTGTTCCTTCCCCATCCTCCTCCCTTGAGCTTAAAGTTGGGCCAGGAACTACTGACTGCATTGCAAACATTAAAATAAGGGACAAATTAAGTTTGCAAAGGCCAAGACTGACATTGTGACATACTGCAAAAGTACTGTGATCTGGGGCCCTGAACCAGTCAACTTATGGAAAGCAGGCTCAGCTAATCAGGGACATGGCTCAAATCACATGATAGAAATAACATGATATTTCTCCCATGTGCTTACCTCATGGACCTATCTCTAAAGACCAGGCCCAAACGTGGGACATGCCTTGCACAGCAGATCGGTGCAGAACACAACTATCCAGAGAGAGATAAACATTTGCAAAAAGCCTTTTATGGAGAGATCACAGAATCTAGCACAGTTAAAACAGAGCAGTGCTGATTGGCTGACGCAATCTGAGCTCAGGACTGAGGTTAAGCTCATTTGTGACTCAAGTTGACTCGTTTACACAGCTCTAGTCATGGGCCTGTTTGTATGTGGGTCAGTGGGACAGTCTGAGCTTTTGTCTGTAGTGGGTGTCACAGGGAGCAAAGGGGTAGTAGTGGGAAGGATGAGAGTCAGCCATGCAGAGCTTGGTGGGAGGTAAGCAATGGGGAGAAGGAAGGAGAGGCAGAGAGAGCTGGGGAATGGAAGTGGTGACATATGGAGGACCCAATATCCATACTGAGCTCGGTTTTATATAAGTTTGTGTTTAGCACGTGCGTTGTGGTTCGTGCAGCTTTGGTTTTAAAGTAAGCTGGTTCCTCCATTCCCAGCAGCAGACAATTTAGTCTTGCAAAGACAGGCGTCACCGAGGTATGTAGGAGAAGCACAGAAAACCACATCGTGCAGAGCTATAGCAGCCCTTGCTATTGCTGCAAGAAAATCATGAAGCCACGCTGACCTTCAGCCAGAGGAAATAACTACCCAGAATGACCAATGTCAGGGGCTGCAAGAGCATCCATGCTGAGGAATGTGATCAGAGTAAGAAAGACTGAGAAGGAGAACTCCTGTAATGCTGTGCCAGCTAATGGGGAGTTTTTACACAGCGCTTGGCAAATGGGGCCCTGGCCTGGATAGCAGATAGGTGCTACCATGATATAAATATTAAATAATAATCAATGATCATCACCATTATCCAGGCATCACAGAACAGATTTGACCTCCCACTCAGATTAACAATTCTCCTTCCCATTTACAAATGCTAATTCCCATTAAAATCTGTGTCCTTCTCTAGTGAATTCACTTTTGATCACTCAGAGAAATGCTGCAACAAACCAGTTAATGATTTTGGAGCAGTGTCAGAGCTCAGCCCCTGTGGGCTCATGCTCGCTCTGGCCAGGCAGCTGGGAGGGGAAGGCTGCAGGGTTCGCTGACGAGGCCTCCAGGGCCACAAAACCCACAGTTTCAGCAGCCAGGTTTTAATATCCTGCACAAAAGTCAAGTGCTCCTCTTCTGCAAAGGCTCACCCTCCAGTATCTGCCACTGTGTCTGGGGGAGGGAGGAGTGGTAACAGCCTATTTCAGTCTTCAAACTCATAGACTTTAAGGTCAGAAGGGACCATTATGATCATCTAGTCTGACCTCCTGCACAATGTAGGCCACAGAATCTTACCCACCCACTCCTGTAACAACCCCCTAACCTATGTTTGAGTTACTGAAGTCCTCAAATCGTGGTTTGAACACCTCAAGCTGCAGAGAATCCTCCAGCAAGTGACCCATGCCCCATGCTGCAGAGGAAGGTGAAAAACCTCTCGGGCCTCTGCCAATCTGCCCTGGAGGAAAATTCCTTCCTGACCCCAAATATGGCGATCATACGCCTCAGTGCTCACATCATACAAAACTGTATGAGGCTTGCTTATATTCTAAGTACTATTCAATGGGCATGTCTAGGCTAGGAAAACAGGTAATGATTTAGAATGTGTTAGCCAACATATTAGTGTAAACAGGATTTAGCTTATTTAAAAATATGCTCTGTGTTCATGGTCAACCATCAGTTTCCCACTAGTGTTTTAAATGTGTTAAACCCAGTCTACACTAAATGGTAATTGGTGTTAAAATGCTTTAAACCACCTATTTCCCCATCTAGCCATTGTGCATAAGGGTTGCAGAATCATAGCCCAGTTAGTACTGTACAGAAAATAGGCATTACAAGTTAAGAGCAGCCTGATCACAGCCTATCATTCGTGTCTGTAAGTCTCCCAGATTAATTAAAAAGTAGCCCTATAATTTCCAGTAGCCACAAGCACAGCTCAGGAGTGATATATGCAGTGTGTAAATTACTCAATAGATAGGAGACAGAGGCAGAAGATAAGTGAAAGAGGCAAAGTGCAATTATCTAATTTGTGCTAATGTGATAATCTATGGAGATGCAAAATGAAAGTAGTTCTGCTTGTATGCAGAGTGGCCAGAGGCTTCATTGTGTAGTGTGTGTGTGTGGGGCGAGGGGGTAGAACAAGAAGAAAAGGGGATGTGAATGATCATAAAGGAGAACTTCCAACTAAGCTTCTTCTGTAGTTGTGGAAACAGGCCAAGAATGACTCATAGAGAAGTGCAAATCAAAGGCAACCGCACCCTTTGCAGTCCACCAGGGTCAGAGTCTAGTGCCTGGCAGGGCATGAGGCAGTTTGCATTTACTATGGTTAGTGTTTGATTATGCATTTGCTCAGTTCATTGGGTTTCAATCTTTGTAATAAGCTTTTCTGTTATAATGTTATGTCCAAGTCCCAAAATATTGTCAGCAATACCATGGTGGCTGCTGATCACATGCATTGCAGGGAAGAGCCTAAGATCATATGAAAGCAGCTGCCAACATGGAAGAACCAGGCTAGTGGACTGCATTGATGCTGAAGCTGCATTAGAAGAGTGGCAGGGTAAACTGGAGCTGTGAGGAGTTACTGATCCCATTTTGTCATCATTTCAGAGTATTGTTGTTTTTGAATTTCACATTTACAGCCATATGTTTATGTATTTGCATATTTAGCTGTTTTTGTTATTTCCCAAAATCTAGATTAAAATGTAGAACTGATCATTTAAGCACATAAAAAGTACAAATATCTCACTAAGGCAACCTATATTTATTACTAATCACCTTAGTTAGTTTTAGAGATGAGCAAATATTTAATCTTTAATCATCTCAGAAATTGTCTTTTTCTGTTATGTCCTGTGAATGATGTATATTGTTGGGAAGTAACTCTAGGTGTGCAGATTGTTTGCAAACAGCTTGTTACAAGTATTCAAAATTCTTAATTGGATACATGGATGATGTCACTTATAGAACCAGGCTTCTGATGTAAATGCTTATATTTGTTTGTTCAAAATTTGCCTTCTTTAAATATTCTCCCAAACTTGCTTATGAGCCAAATCTCTTGCTGGTCTAAATCAGCAGTGTTCCATTGGAATCAACTGGCCTTCTAATCGGTTTAGCTTAATTTGGTCAGGTAATGAATTGATCTCAAATAACACAAGCAAGTTGTAAACTGATCTAAGAGTGTCCACACAGGAATTTACATCCGTGTAACTAACTCAGCTTAAAAACTGATTTTAGCCAAACCAGTGCAACTTATGCTTGGAGACCAGATCCCATGTTTTATTATGTTGTACAGTACCTCTTCTTGCTCTATGACTCTTGTCTTCCTCTGTTGAACTGCACCTGTGAAAATTGTTTGAATAGTTAATATATTACAGTGACAGTAGCCATTCTGTGCTTCAGTTAAATCACTTGCAGATATATTAATTCTTGTAATCAATAGTCACACTGTGCTTTTGAAACCAAAGATGTCCAACAGTGACACAAAGATAAATGGATTTTTGCCTTTGAGTTAGAGATTTCTCTGTGTGTATTCTGGGAGCAAAAGTTAGTTGCAAATAATTAACCTCAAATTCTTGAAAGATCCATTGGAAGGTGTCTAAAGAGTGTGGGATGAATTCTCACCTCACTAGCACCAGTTTTATGCTATTTGTCCACAGCAGCTTCAGTGGCATTACTCCTGATTTCCACTAGTATAAGTGAGAGGAGAATCAGACCTTTAGGTTTAATCATTTGAACTAACTACAGTATTTTAGTTACATATCCCTCAAAAATACTGTGTCACCCTGTGATATTTCCTTTTGGGGGAGGTCCTAAGGTGTTGCTCACAACTTTCCATGCCTATTGCACTAGAGACATCACCTATTATTATTTGTGATATGGGACAATATATTGTTGCAGTGCCCTGATATTGAGCTACAAAGACGCCAAAGTTTGCATCTTCAGTCACAACATGGAGACAATGTTGCATGGAACCAGCACAATGTCTTTATGTACAAAAGCCATGGGATCATGCTGTGAATCTCTAACCTGACACTGTGTCAGAGAACCCTAATTAAATGCATGTCCCTTGAGTTGTCTTGTGACAACTTCCTCACGCTTTCATAATGGATGAGAAGTATCGTGCATATTTCAGGGCATGATGTCATGGGAGGTCTTCACTCAGGCTGGGAGGGCAGCACATGGACTTCCCAGAAGTCAGACAGGGTCATTTGGATTTGTTTGTTAAAATACTTTTGAAAAATCTGAAGCACCAACAGCAGTGAGTGAGGTGTACAAGCAAGACCACTCACCTTTATGCTGTCTGCAGCAGAAGAGCAGCAACAGGATAAGTAGGAGAAAACAGAAGCCACCAGTGATCTGAAGTCCAAGAAGATGGTCTGGAGATTGGTTAGTTTCTTCTCTTTTTCCTGGCATATAAAAGGAAACAAGTTGTCTGAGTATTTTATAAAGAAATAACTATAATGGCAAATGTATATTTTCAGAGAAGGTCTTGGTAAGTTACAGTATTTTGCTGAACTCAGGCAGCAGTGCTAGGACAGCATAAGTCAGTGGTTTTCAACCTGTCCAGACTACTGTAGCCCTTTCAGGAGTCTGATTTCTCTTGCATACCCCCAATGAGTTTCATCTCATTTAAAAAACGACTTACTTACAAAATATGATATAAAAATACAAAAGTGTCACAGCACAATAGTACTGACAAATTGCTTGCTTTCTCATTTTTACTATATAATTATAAATCAATTGGATTATAAATATTGTATTTACATTTCAGTGTATAGTATATAGAACAGTATAAACAAGGCACTCTCTGTATGAAATTTTAATTTTACTGACTTCTCTAGTGCTTTTTATGTAGCCTGTTGTAAAACTAGGCAAATCTCTAGATGAATTGATGTACCCCCTGGAAGACTTCTGCATACCCTCAGGGCACATGTACCCCTGGTTGAGAACCACTGGCATAAGTGGTGATTTCAGGTAATGTTTCTCAGCACTTGCTACCTGGATGACTATGCAGCTGTGGAGTCCTTGCTACCACTACACCTTGAAAGATGTCACTCAGTGACACCAGGGCTTCTGCAGAGCCCTGCCTCATTCACTGCATGCTTAGGAGACACAGGCAGAGGGATTCAGCTGGGCAAATAATTGATTTCTTGGTTTATGGGTAAGAAAAAGCTGCTCACCTTAGGACTTTTAATCCAGTGGTGAAGGCACTCACTTAGGAGGGCAGAGACCCAGGTTCATATCCCCCATTAGAACAGGGATTTGAACCCAGCAGTTCTTCCTCCTAGCAGAGTGCCCAGAGGCGGATTCAGGCACCAGCACACCAAGCGCGTGCCTGGGGCGGCAAGCCATGGGGGGCGCTCTGCCGGTTGCTGCAAGGGTGGCAGGCAGGTTGCCTTCGGCAGCATGCCTGCGGAGGGTTCACTGGTCCCGCGGCTTCAGCGGACCTCCCACAGGCGGGCCGTCAAATCCGCGGGACCGGGGACCTCCCGCAGGCAAGCCGCAGAAGATAGCATGCCTGCCATACTTGGGACAGCAAAATACCTTGAATCGCCTTTGAGAGTGCCCTAACCACCAGGCTATCAGCTATTCTGGTGTAAGGCTCTTAAACTCCCCTGCTGAAGCTGTTGGACTTTGTATTGACTATTCACTGGAGCAGAGACTTGAATTCATGTTGCCCCCCTTCCAGGTGAGTGCGAGAGTCCTTCTTTTTCTTACTTTCTGACCCAGAGACCATTCAAATATTTAACACAAAGTGGAACAACTTCAACAGAAGAGAATGCCACCCCAGACTAGTCTGTAGCCTGGAAGTCAGGGCTTTCTCCAGGGAGAGGGGAGATCTTCATTCACATCTGTGGTCTAAAGTAAGAATTCAGGCTTGGGTCTCCCGTGTCTCAAGTGAGTGCCCTAACCACTGGGCTAAAGGTTATAAGGTAAGCAGTAGCAACTCCTCCTCCTGCTGTTTTGTGAATCTAGACCCCCTCCCCAATTGTATTTGTTTATTATGGTCTGTCTGAAACTATTCAGTAAATTCATGTCAAATTTGAAAATAGTTTTTGGTTGATGCAATTGTCATTTTTGATTAATAAATGATTTGTTCGAAGATGTTCACCCAGCTCTAAGTGGGAGTTCAGAGCAGCAAGCACTTCACAGCACATGCTCAGAGAATCACACCCTAGCACTCTGTGTCATTCCCTGAGCACAGTAGTGCATCCTTGCTTTATTCAGATGACTGCAAAACAGTGCTAAAAATCCTGCTGTTCATTCTATACATGCACGAAATGTAATTTCCAAAGGAACATAAGAACAGAAGAATGGCCATACTGGGTCAGACAAAAGATCTATCCAGCCAAGTATCCTGTCTGCCAACAGTGGCCAATGTCAGGTACCCCAGAGAGAGTGAGCCTAACAGGTAATGATCAAGTGATCTCTCTTCTGCCATCCATCTCCACCCTCTGACAAACAGAGGTTAGGAACACCATTCCTTACCCATCCTGGCTAATAGCCATTAATGGACTTAACCTCCATGAATTTACCCAGTTCTCTTTTAAATGCTGTTATAGTCCTCACCTTCACAAGCTCCTCAGGCAAGGAGTTCCACAGGTTGACTGTGCATTGTGTGAAGAACTTTTGTTTTATTTGTTTTAAACCTATTGCCCATTAATTTCATTGGTGGCCCTTAGTTCTTATATTATGGGAACAAGTAAATAACTTTTTCTTATTCACTTTCTCCATACCACTCATGATTTTATATACCTCTATCATATCGCCCTTTAGTCTCGTCTTTTCCAAGCTGAAAAGTCCTAGCCTCTTTAATCTCTCCTCATATGGGACCCGTTCCAAACCCCTAATCATTTTAGTTGCCCTTTTCTGAACCTTTTCTAATGCCAGTATATCTTTTTTGAGATGAGGGAACCACATTTGTACGCAGTATTCAAGATGTGGGCGTACCATGGATTTATATAAGGGCAATAAGATATTCTCTGTCTTATTCTCTATACCTTTTTCAATGATTCCTAACATCCTGTTTGCTTTTTTGTCAGCCTCTGCACACTGGGTGGACATCTTCAGAGAACTATCCACAATGACTCCAAGATCTTTCTCCTGATTAGGTGCAGCTAAATTAGCCCCCATCATATTGTATGTATAGTTGGGGTTATTTTTTCCAATGTGCATTACTTTACATTTATCCACATTAAATTTCATTTGCTATTTTCTTGCCCAATCATTTAGTTTTGTGAGACCTTTTTGAAGTTGGACTATAACTCCAATGAATTAAACCCAGTGTTCACTGGCATGTTTAATAGCATTTGTCCTCAATGAGCACTAGCTCCCTGCCAATTTCAGCTTTCTATCCCTAACTTTTTTTGGCACCAGAGCTATTAAACATGGACTGTGAGAAACTTTTTGTCATGAAGAAAGTATATTTTTCCATTTTCCAAAATTGCTGAACTATTTTGGCTCAGTCTTTCCAAAACAAGTAACCTTTGGTCAGACACCACACTTGGAAAATTTCAGCTTGATCAGTGAAAGTTTTGGAAAGTTTTGAGAACTAAGAAGAGAACTTTGACCTTAGCTGGCACAAGCATGCCTGCTTAATGAATGGCACGCCGCAATATGAGACAGGAAGTGAGGAGGCATTCTTGAGCAATACTGTGCCTCAGAGATTATTATTACACATTGTCTGGATTATGTATATTTACTTCCCATTGTTGCGTAACAGCCACAGGCTAATTTTGATTTTTGCTTCTATGTTTTATTTTGGTTTTTACTTGATATAACAACAAAACTGATGCCTGGTTGAACTCTAGACTAGAGTTAGGTTAGGTGAACACAAGGCAGCTTTTATTGACCTAACTATGGAAGTGTCTACACTCAAATTTCACTCTTGCTGACATAACTGCCCCACTACACCGACTTAATAACTCCACCTCCACAAGTGGCATAGCGTCAAAGTCAATGTAGTTAGGTCAGTGCAGTGTTAGTGTAGACACTGCGTTACTTACATCAACTGTTACTGGCTTTAAGGAGCCATTCCTCAATGCCTCACACCGACACTATCGATACAAGTGCTCTTGGTGAGGATGCACGCTGCCAACAAAAGAAGCTAAGTCTAGACAAGCACAAGTGATGTAATTACTACAGTGGCTGTATGCTGAAGTAAGTTACCTTGACTTAATTTTGTAGCATAGACATGGCCTGAGAAAGAGAATCATCCAGCTAGCCTTAGACATAATTCACTTTTATCTAGAGATGAGCCTGAAACTAAACCATGGAAAAGGATTTACATTCAGTACTAATTAGTTTGATTCAGTATTGGCACTGTGCAAAATGGTTGCAATAAAATTTGAAACCACACAAAACTCAGCTATTTTTGGATTTTGTTACAACCTGGAAACTCAGACTTGGGTCCTCAGATGGCGCACATGCCTTTCCAGAAAACCTAGGCTGACTTATGGCTTTGAACTGAAATCATGCACAATTCCACATGGCTCTAATGCAAAACCAAATGAAATGTGATGATTTTGAATTGACGTTTCATTTGAACACAAAATTCAAGGTAAAAACTCAAGGGGTGAGAGGTTGTCTAGGGTATGTGCAGTTTTCCCTGCAAAATATGAGGAGACCTCCTCACAGCAGAAGGTGTTCAGCTCTATGGTAGGCACAAGGCAGTCTGGATTGACCCCATTGTCATTGTCTAAAACTATTCTTTTGGCCAAAATTTGCCAGGTGCTGTTGCTTTAGAAAAGAAAGATCTCTGTTTCCTTCTCAATCATGGTCTAGGATCACATATTCCTTACACTATAGTTGGTCAAATTCCATGTGGATCTTCCGCCACTGGTGATCAAGTCTCCTGTTCTCACATTTCATTGATCACTGTTTATAAGTAAGTCATGACAATCTGCACAGGTAATGGAGAGGATAGGGACATTTAGGAACAATGTGTTAATTGATGTGGCTAGAAGACAGTTTAGTGTTAGACCAGACCACTGACAGACTGGGCTCATAGGGTATGTCTACACTGCAATAGAAGGTATGACTGTAGCACAGGTAGGAATACTCATGAGAGCTTTAATCCAGCTAGCATGGGTTACAAAAATGGTGAGGACATGGTGGCACAAACCCACCCAGGAGCCTGGGTACACACTCAAGTTGCCAACCTCTGCAACCACATGTACAGTGTTGTTACCCCTGCTGACTAGATTAAAGCCATCACAGGTATGCCTGCCCATGCTACAATCACACCTTCACTTGCAATGTAGACAGATCCACAGACAAACAGCTCTCCAACTGGAAGCAGTGGAAATCTTCCCTATCCATTACTTCTAAGAGTGGGGGTTTGTATGGTTGCTCCTTTCCCCTAATGGGACTGTGGTTAGATTTTGATCTCAGCCTGGAGGCGGTGATACTTGGAACAGGATAAGAGTGTGGTTAGTCCCTTCCTGATGTTCACTTATACAGTGATAAGACCTTGGGTGCGATTAGCTGTATGAGTAGATTCAGAAGCTACCTTGCTTAATCCTATGTCTAATATATCAAATTTCAGACTGCTTTGTTGGAAAGAACAGTCTAAAACAGTGCAAAAAGACCTCGTAGTGTTCCCAGAAACACAGTAGGATGACCACAACCAAAGGGATACAGTAATACATAGGAACATACTATACTGGAAGGACAGATTTGGTTGTAAAGGTGAGAGCAGTAGCCCTGTACCTAAAAGATTCCAGTTGAATCTAAAGAAATAGCATTTCTGAGGGGATGGCAGCATTCAGTAGCATGTGCCTGGCTACAAATCCCAAATGACTGGATTATACTACTGGCCTTCCAACCACGTTAATGATAGCAATTGGCAGATCAAAAAAGTAGATCAAAGAGGCCACAAAATCTATTGTTATAGTGACAATGGATAACTTTAGCAAACTGCATATCATCTAAGCAAATGACATGTTGAGAGACAGTTTGCAGAAGCAATTTCTCAATGTTACAAACATTACTTCTTGGAGTAGGTAGTTCTACAGAACTCAAGAGGAGAGGCTATTTTCGCTCTAGTCTCTGTTGACACACCTGAGCTAGTTACAGAAGTTGAGATAGTTGAGCAACTGTGTAATATAATAATACTCAAAATATAATTGAGTTCAACATCCACGTGAGAGGGGGAAATATCCAATACTAGCCCTGTCACACTAAGCTTTAGAAAGGGGGATTAAAAAAAAAAGAGGATGACAATTAGAAATTAAAGATAAATGTAAAGAGTTTAAAATCCCTAGAATCAGCCTGCAAGCTAATGAAACAGCATATCAAATAAGAGACAGGGCCGGCTTTAGGAAGTGTGGGGCCCAATTCAAACAGTTTCGACCAGGTCCTGGCAGGTGTGGAAATACAGAAAGAACTGACAGGGATTTGTAGGGGATCTTAATGCATGACAGTTTTTGTTAGCAAGAGTTAGGCTAACTATAACCCTAATAACGCGAGATTTGTAGAAGCGAGGATTGTGTGAGGCGAGTGGAAAAGAATTGTGTGAGAAGCTGTTTTTCGACCTTGTGTAGATAATACGAAATGTAGACTGGAGTCTCTTAAGTGAGAAAAACAAGACTTCAGGATGACCTATGTATAAAAAAAATGCAGCTGTTGCTTATTATTGTTTGTAACAAAAGTATAAATGCTTGCTGTAATTGTTTATCTGTTGAGAGACCTGTCTAGGAAGGGGAGACCCTATGTCCTAGTGCACTCTCTCCCTGTTGTAGCTGCTAAACAGAATAAAGTATCTGACTCTGCTGCACCCAAACAGAAAAATGAGAATTGAGTTTTTCTCCGACACAGGGATGACAAAAAAAAAAAACACATTTAAAAAAACATGTGGGGCTTGTATTCACCGGGCGGTGCTCTGAGTCTTTGGTGGCACTTCGGCAGTGGATCCTTCACTCACTCCAGGTCTTCAGCGGAACTGAAGGACCCACCGCTGAAGTGCAGTCGAAGACCCGGAGAGAGTAAAGGACCCACCGCTGAAGTGCCGCTGAAGACCCAAAGTGCCACCAGGTGAGTAAAAATTAAAAAGGCGCCTCTAGTCAGGGAAGGGATTCTCACTAGGTGTGGGGCCCTCTTAGGCATGGGGCCCAATTCGGGGGAATTGGTGGAATAGGCCTAAAGCTGGTCCTGATAAGAGAGGCATCCATACCAATAAATAAAACAAGGAAAATGGAAGTCAAGAAAAAATGGTCAAGTGTTAGGGAATCAGTGAATATTCAAGCAGGAACAGTGTACTTCAAAAGTCCAATCCAAGTGAAACCAGTTGAAAGGACCAGGAGCTAAAGCACATAAATTGTAAATTAGAAATTAGGGAGGATTAAAAAGGCATATGACAAACAATTAGCCAAAGTCATAAAAAGAAACGGCACTAAATTTTGTAAGTGTGTTTGGTATATGAAGACTGAGAGAATCAGATGCTAGACTAAGGATATTGTAGAAAAGCTCAGACCTAAGTTTTCAAAGTGTCCTCTGATTTTGGGCATTTCAGTTTTTGGGCTCCCTATTTGTGAGGCTTAAACACTATTACCAACCCCAAGTATTCAAAATTCATGACTGAGCCCAGAAAAAATAATGAAAAATTGGCTTAAAAATGATGAGATTAAAAAAAATAGATTTGAAATCTTTATTGCCCTTCTGGCTTTTGATCTTTTAGAATTCATCTCTTGAAGTATTCTCCACAAGTATGGGTGAAAGAAATTTCCGTTTTTTAAAATGTAAATCAGAGATTCTCACATGACTCCAGGAGCTGGAGCTTTCAGATAAGCACCAGATATCATGAGATTTGCAATAACTTCATGAGGGCTGACAATACTGCTTAAGACCTAATTCTCACAGGCACTTGAAATTGCAAATTGTGCGTACTCAGTACTCCCTGATAATCAGGCCCTAAGAATTCCCAGTTTGGGTATCCAAAATGAAGGTATCCAAAATTAGTGAAAACACTCTCGAAACTTTTGGCCTAGATGACTACTTTGCATCAGTCTTCCCCACAGTGTATGTTGGGGAGATACTTATCCTGGCCCCATTGAAGTCAATGGGAACAGAATTTCACCTGCACTCATTTCAGGTAATAAAATAGAGGCACTGTCAATGACTGACGTGCCAAAGAGGTGCTAGAACACATTGATAAGACAAAGAGAAAAAAGTCATCAGGACTGGGTAGCGTTCATCCAAGAGTTCTGAAAAATCCTAAGAATGAAGATGCTGAGCTGCTAAAAATCATATGATTAAAGCCAGCTAATTGTATCATTAAATGAGCTATTGAGCTATGGAAAGTATTTATTAATGTACTTATTAATAAATGCTAAATGTTATTACTACTACAGAGGAACAGAAGATAGCCAATTTTGTACCTATTTTAAAAGATGCAATACAGATGATCCTGTAAATTACTCTTAAACAAGCCTTACTTCAGTATCAGGTAAACTGATGGAACTAATAATTACAGAATGTTATAAGACACCTAGATGAATGTCATCGGGTGAGCTGGTCCTATAAAAGGGGTTCAAGGTCCAATGTTAGCCCTATTCCAGTCCTGGTTCTCAATTCCTGGTCCCCTGGTCCCTGTTCCTGATCCCAAGACAAAGGTATCTTGGAATTTCTAATCCAAAGGGACTGGGCATAGTAGACCTTGCAGCAATGTATGCTGGGTAAAGAGGCAGGACTATAAAAGAACTTCTTTTGCTCTACTAAGAGAGAGACCAGGGAAGAGTCAGGCTCTATTGTGATTGTCTCTGCGTGAAGGAAATAAGACCTGTTATTGGTTTCTCCAAGCAAGAGGCCCCATACTGGTTTAGGAAAAACTTGGTGGGGAGAAGGCTAGAGGGACTTGGTAAAGCAACATGAGAAAGTTTTCTTTTGGACTAGAAAACTAGAGATTGGAGGAAACCTGAAGAGATCAATAGTTGTTTATGGGTCTCCATCACAGGGTCCTGGAAGTAACTCAGTTTTGTTTGTTTGGACTCTTGCATTTATCCCAGTTGGGAAGGATCTTTGGGGTTTGGTCAAAGGACTACACTACCCTAATGAGAAAGGGGAAACTGAGGCAACAGCTGCGGTGTGATGAAATTACCTTTGATACAATTAACATGATCTAGTAGAAACCAGTCAGTTTGGCATCTGGGAAGGAACATTTGCCTCTTGACTCTGCTAGAATTCTCCCAGGGCCTCAGTAAAATAATATTTGGTATTATTTACTTGTACTTTCCAAAATCCTTTGTAAACTCCTTCACAAGAGGCTATTATGGCAATTAAATAGTGAAGGGGTGAGAGATAAAGTTCTGCCATATATTGGAAACTGGTTAAAAAATAAAGCAAACAAAGTGCAAGCACAACTCTTGAATATGAAGTATAGATGGTTAATATTATTAATGGAAGTGTCCAATATGTATTAGGCATGCTCAAAACATTCAAGACAGATGGCATCTGCTTTGGTAGTGCCTGAAGGATCCACACCAGGACCAATGTTTATGTACGAATGATCTAGAGAAGGGAGTGAACTGTGAAGTGAGTGGCCAAATTAGCAAACGATACAAAATATTTAGTTTAATCATGATTAAAGAAGACTGAAGAACTGCAGAAAGATTTAGCTAAATTAGATGCTTGGGTAATGATATAGTAGAAGTGGTTTAATGTACATAAGCACAAAATAATGCACATTGGAGGGAACTGCTTGTCACTGTTACCAATGGAGGGACAGACTTCCTCAGTGCTGTGTGCATTGTAAGTTACATACATACCACCGTCTGCATTTCCATGGTTCAGGTGAGATTCAGATACAGTTAACGTGATGTGTCTGGTTTGCTGTGGTGCTTTGAAGGTGACGCTGTAGACTCCGCGGTCACTGAGCTGCAGGTTCCGAAGGAGCAGAGAAGCATTTTCAGGAAAAAATTCAGTCCGGCCTTGGTATGCTTCATGTGTATAATTAAGTCCAGAGCAGCGGGTGGGAATCCCCTCCGCACTGACAGAACAGTTAATCACTGTGTACATGGTGAGTGGATTAGGGGTGTTACTGAAATTCCACTGAATGGACAGAGGAGAGGAAAATGGCCCCTGGAGTCTGTAGGAGATGGACAGGAGGACAGAAAGACCGACAGTTCCATTGACTGAATCCTGAGGAATGTCAATGAGAAGAGCATGGGAGAAACCTGCAGAAAACACACAGAGATCAGCAAATCATCTGCAACTGGCACCAGAGAAAACTTCCTCCTTAGAATAATTCACAGTGTCTGTAGGAAAATAATAACCTAATGCTATTGTTAACGACAGCTTCCCACAAAATATGCAGTGGTACACACTGCACCAAAACTGGCCACACTGAGGTAAACTCTAGTGGCATATGTCATGTTTTATTATATTCCAATATAATCATGGTTATATCATCAGTATTATAGCTCCAAGAACAGTACTTTCCAGAGGTACACTGGGGTGGAAATTTGAACACAATGAAATCTGCATGTGAGGAGAAGGCAGTAAGCTTGGTTCATGCTGAACAAAAACTCTCCAGGGGTATGCTTATATCCCGGAGACACCTGGGTCTGCTCCAACTGAATTTGGTGGAGATTCTATATGTGCATGTGAGGAGATGGTTGGACCCCATGAAATCTCTCAGAATAAAGTTGTTTCCAGGGTGTCAACATATGAACCAGCAATGGGCAGGGCATGACCATAACAGCAAGAAATGTGGTTTCATCATTTTGGGAAATAGGCTTTCTCAAAATAACCCAAAGCGCTCTCAAAAATGTTTAGTTTTTACTCATTTAATAAAAAGAGTAAGGGCTGATGGGTTACTCTCTTGGCACCTGCACTGAGAGAAAGAGGGAGGGTGAAGTGCAGCTGAATTCTGCCTCTCAGAAGATCCTTTACGGACTTGGAGATGTAATAGCTTGGGGCCAGATTGGTACAAAGACTTTGCTTGGTGCAGAGACCCCTTGGTACACCCTGGAAACCCCACCGGGGAGATGGAAGAAGTTGCTTAGGACTAGGTTAGTATGGGATGGGTCCTTCCCTTCCAAAGACATCGAAAGGAAGAAAGAAGGGACTGGGCTAGGCGGTGCCGGGGGAAGGAGTGATAGCTTCTCCTTGGAAGTTCAAGTTAATCAAATTTCATCCTCTTGGTGAAGGTACGTGTGACAGACCTCTGCCTACTACTGTGAACCCAGCCCACAATGTGTGAGCACCAAACCAACAGAAATCAGTTCGGTTCAAACAGCATTTGTACTAATCTACAGGGAAATAAGGTAAGGTATGTTGTAATAGTTAAGAGCAAATGAACCCATTCAGAAAAGAGGCCTGTACAATAAAACCTTATCATATGCTGCACCTTGTATACTCACTGTGCCCCCAAGGCTTAAATTAACTGATTAATACAATCAAACCATTACAGGTCATTAAATTAAATCAAATACAAACAGAAAACCTTTTTTGGACAGTACCAACCAATTCCCTTTTCCTCCCATGATGTGAAACTATGTAAGTGCTGATCACAATTTAGAAACAATGCAGAGCCTATTCGTCAAATTCAAGTGAGGACATTTCCAATGAGGCATTTTCAGCTCTCTCCCCTTCCCATACTTACTGACGAACAGGAGGATAGACCAGCAGCTCCTGCGTGACTTCATGTCTCTTCAGAACCAGTATATGTGACTGCAGCAGAGAGAGGGCGGGAGGAAAGCCCCTCGTTACTGACCTCATAGTCCAAGTGAACGTCTCTGAAATATCATCTCAGCCAGGAAGGAAGTTACTGACGCTCTCAGGGTCTCTACAATAGGCAGAGGGCTTTGTTTATAAATGGAAAAGAATCAGCTTTTGCCCCCAACACTTGAAACAGGTATGCAAAATTGTAGAAGTTTTAAAATAGAATCTAGCTGACCTCTTCCTAAAGTTAGTACTTACTAAAGTAAAGGCTGAACCTCATTCTGGGCCAAATTTTGTTCTCAGATACACTGGTGTAAATCCACAGTAACTCCACTGAAATCAGTGGATTTATATTGGGGTAAGAGAGCAGAATATGCCCCTTTGCTCATAATTCCACACCCACTGCGCTCAAGCTCTGTATTGCACAGCTATCTCTGAAAGGAGATCAATCATAATACTTTTCAAACCTTCTCTGAAGAGGCAGCGTTCTCTAACAAAGAGACTCTTTCTTAAGCTATGGCAGGGCATTTGCATTTAATAGATGCAATAGTAAAACTATTTAAAAGTTTGTCTGGAATAAAAATCACTTTCTCTCTCTACCTGGTTACACTTCATTAGTATCCATGATATCATAATTCTATTTCCAGTTTTCATAGATTCTTGGAGGAAAAACAAAGCAGATAAGAATTTCTACTAGTCCTGCTTCCAATAAATACAGTAAGAATGTATAAATATGAGAGTGCATTTGGGAGAAGATAATGAATATTCTGTCCATCCATTCACATGGAGCTGAAACTCTGTGTGCAATATTCCTTGGCCATTGGTGTCAAGAACTGGTAATATTAGATGACATGAAACTGATACAAAAGAGAAGGAGACATCATTTCTAAATAGAACTGACCTGGTTCAATTAGAGGAGCAAATTCTCCTATCAGTTAACGAGTGCTGCCCTATAGGTGACAGCAAGCCTGCAAGTTCTAATTGACAGTGGAATTTGGCCCAGTTACTTTGAGACTCAAGCAAGAACTCTTAGTTGCACGGGGTGAATGAAATGGTGCAACATCAACTAGGGTGACCAGATGTCCCAATTTTATATGGACAGTTCCAATATTTGGGCTTTTTCTTATATATGCACCTATTACCGCCCACCCCGTGTCCTAATTCTTCACACTTGCTATCTGGTCACCTTAACATCAACCCATGCACAGATCCTTCTAATTGTCCCAAGAGGAACCTCCATATTACCAGAAAGGACATAGGGAACACAACAATTTAATGTAATTCAGTGTACTGAGTATTAAAGACAGTAAATATTTCGTGTGGAATTCTGTATATATGAGACAACTCCCTGTAGGCAACGTAGTTGCCCCCTCACTCAGACACACAGCCCTTCAAGAGCTCATGCTAACCACAGTGATAACTCTGCTTTAGCTAAAGCGACTCCAACTTTCTGCTTCACTGGTCTTGAGACTGAGAAAAAATGGGGCTTTCTCTCCATGTGTTTTCACTGAGCTGTGACCACCAGGTGTTTGAAACAGAGAGAAAGCCCTCTTATCGCCTAACCCAATCTTTGTCACTACCGTGGCCAGTGGACATAGCTATGTGATAAGCCTGTTCTTTTACACAATGAATTTGTATTGCATCATGCTGGGGACCACAAGAGACCAATTCTATTATCCAACACACAAACCTACATTATTACTGCAGTAACAGATTCAGATCCAGTTCTGTTCTCACATACTGTGGAGTAATTCCATTTACTTCCATGGCATTTCTCCAGAGTTCTGAGAGCAGAATATAACCTTAAACCTCCAAATATCCCACAGGAACAGTGAAGTCAAAGTTTAGCCTTCATTTAGTAGCAGTGGAACAATTGGTTTTATCCCTCCACAAGTTCACATCTAGGTTGTGTCTGAATTTGAGTTTTTGTCTTACCCATAATTATTTCTATCAGATGCAGACTGACTGGTGGAGGCAATGGCAGAGGGGTGGATGGTTTGGAGATGGCCCATGCATTTTTTCCCAGTTGTGTCATCTAGACCTGCTCAGGGAAGGTGGTAAAAATGCCTGCATATTGTTGATGCTGTAGCATTCATTGTTGGTACCACTGGTGGGGCTGCACTCACTGGGTATTACAAGTAATGTACTGTAAACTAGGCTCTGATGAAGAGGTGTGTGAAGCGAGGACAACAGACATTCTCTCCCTCAGAACATATTACATTTGTAATACTGCTATGCAATAAATAGCACTGAGGATAACAAAGGGATTAACTCCAAGCTATCATTGTTAAGAGTTTCAGAACTCACGTTCTGTCACATTTTCTTGTTTCGTCCCATGCTGAGGCCAGCTAGTTGGATCTCAGCTAGGACTGCTTTCAGTGAGCAATGAGGAGAATGGAAATGGGACTTCCATTTCTCCCTCAATTCCTCTCATTCTGATCTAACCATTTTGAATAGAGTTAACATCCACTATCTATACCTGAAATTTGTACCTTGTGCCTTTAAAACCCACATACATTTCTGTAAGTAATTACAGTTGTACAAAGCAGTAAATTCAGCTACACAGATACAAGTTCTGGGGCAGCAGCCTAAAGGTGACTAACACGCAGAGAGCAGTTCAAAGCAGTAGCAGCAAATATGTTGTGGTAGTAAAATATGCCAAAAATTCAGCCCACACACAAGTAGCAGCTAGTAGACAGAGCAAATGTGGTAATGGGTCTGCTCTCCAGAATAGAATACGGGTATACGTGTATGAAATCAGCTCAAGCAGAGAGTTTACAATGACTTTTTTGTTCTTATTTTCTTATTCTCTCTTAAAGTAAAGAAACATATTTGTTGACTAACCTTAATATTTTCTGAAGCAAACATTCTCTCCAGTCTGAAGTGTCTGCTGAGTGCACTAGGTGCAAAGCTGTTCAAATTCTTAAACAGAAAGACATAAAACCCAAACACACTGATTAGCAAATTGCTTTGCCTAGTTCAGTTCAATGTGATTTGTGAGGTCCTCTTATCCACCACTTGCAACTATTTAGTCGACTGCTGGAAATTTCTCATAATGCTTGCAGGTGCCAGGAGTTTCCCAAAATTTAGTCTCCATGATTATTCATCCAAAAACCTGTTATAGAAGTTAATTTTAAAACCTTTCAATCAAGTTAGAAAAGAGCAACAATACCATGCAACTTAGGCAACCACTCATACAACACCCAGGCTGAATGTCAGATACACTAATTGAACAATTTGAAGTAATTCAATAGGATGAAAATTTTTCATAGAAACTATTTGGTGAATATTTACAAATAATGAATATGCAGAAATCAGGAACAGTTCACAAATGATTTGCTAACCGAAATGGAGATCATAATCTTAACTAATGTTCTTTGTATCAAATAGATCAACCAGCTCTGCTCAGCAAACTGGGGTTTAATAGTTTAGAGTCTCTTGACATGACCATGACCCTTGTCGCATATTCAGCTATAATTGTTAGACAGCTGAGGATGGATAGCCATGGTGACTGAGCTAAATAGGAAGAAATACAGCCCTTATGCTGTTTTTTTGGAGGATAACTATTTTAGGAAGTAAGTATAGTTCTGTTACCACACTGTTAGAAGCTTAGTTACTGTTTGAGAATTTAATCTAGATGTTCAGTGATTGTGACCAGAGTGTATTGAACTAGATCACTGAAAAGTTGTGTAGTGCAACGGTGGTGGGATTGCCAGGTGTCCAGATTATGACCAGAATGACTGGCCAATAAGGGGCCCTGGAGCCTCCAGTCAGCACCACTGACCAGGCCATTAAGGGTCCGGTCAGCAGAACAGTGGAGCTAAGGCAGGCTCCCTGTCTGCCGTTGCTCGGCATGGCTCCCAGGAGCAGCAGCATGTCCCCCCTCTGCCTCCTACCAGTAGGGGCAGCCAAGAGGCTCCGCGCCCTTCTCCCACCCCAAGTGCTGGCTCTGTGGTTCCCAGCCAATGGGAGCTGCGGGGGCAGCACCTGAAGATGAGGCAGCATGCAGAGCCACCCAGCCACGCTTCCACGTAAGAGCCGGAGGGGAGACATGCCTCTGCTTCTGGGACCTCACCCCCTCCCACACCCCAATCCCCTGCCCCAGCCCTGATCCCCCTCCCACCCTCTGAACCCCTCAGTCCCATCCCAGATCCCCTTCCTGCACCCCAAGTTCCTCATCCCCATCCCCAACCTGCACCCCCAACAGCAGCCTTCACACACCCCCACACTCCAACCCTCTACACCAGCCCAGAGCCCCTTCTCGCACTCTGAACCCCTCAGCCCCAGCCTGGAGCCCCCTCCTACACCCCAAGTCCCTTATCTCCATCCCCACACCAGAGCCTGTACTCCCAGCCAGATCCCTCACTCACCCTGCACCCCAAGGCCCTATCGCAGTTCGAAGCCCCCTCCCGCACCCTGAACCCCTCATTTATGGCCCCACCCAGGAACCCATACCCCCAGCCCACAGCATGTACATCCTCCCACACCTCAACCTCCTGCCTCATCCCGGAGCCCCCTCTCATACTCTGAACCTCTCAGCTCCACCTCCCAGCTCGGAGCCCCCACCTACAGCCCAAACCCCTTATAATTGGCCCCACCCCAGAGTCTGTACCCCCATCTGGAACTCTCATGCCCTCTCACATCCCATCCCATTGCCTCAGGCCAGAGCCCCCTCCTTCACCTAGAACTCCTCATTTATGGCCCCATCCCAGAGCCCGCACTCCTTACCCCTTCCTGCATCCCAACCTCCTTTGCCAGCCTGGCGAAAATGAGTGAGTGAGTGAGGGTGGGGAGATCAATTGATGGGGGAGGTGGCATCATCAGGGGCGGAGCCTCAGAGAAGGGGCGGGACTGGGGTGGGGCCTCAGAGAAGAGGTTGGAGCAAGGCAGGGCAGGGTTATTTGGTTCTGTGCAAGTAGAAAGTTGGCAACTCTGAACAGTAGTAATTCATGTTGTTGCAGCACATGAGAAGGGAATTGTATGCATGTTTAAAGATCTGTGCTGCAAAGTTGCATTGTATTCGATTACTGTGCAACTGAAATGTTATCTGACCAGTGGTCACTTTATATTTGTGTTTGCTAACAATGGAATGTCGATACGTTGTTTTATGTATTGAAAGCAGCAGCCTCCTGGGCAATTTGTCCTTTACCTTCCTTCAATATTATGTCCACAATTTAGAAATGAATATCAAATTACACTTTCTCTAAAGTACTGAGCATCTGGTTTAGATCTGTGCTTAGATCTGTATTTTGGATTACTGTAACATGTAGATCTCCGACCATGGATAAGGGCCCCATTGTCCTAGGCCTTGTACAGAGAGACAGTCCTTGCCCTGAAAAACTTACAATTTAAGTATAAAAACACTTGAGTATTAGTTGTTCTATCTGTGCAATTTATACCCGGTGTTAACAATTGCACTAAACCTGGCAGTGGAATTTTGGATCAAAAGTGTTTGATTCACCTTTGTAACATGCTTTATCTGTTTATCTATGATTTCAAAAGGGCAGACTTTGGGAAGTTAAGGGAATTAGCTAAAATATTCTGCTGGACTGAAGAGTGCAAGGACTTAAATATAGAGGCAGTTTGAAATTTCTTCAGCTCAACTACAAAAAGGCTATTAAATGTGCATCCCAAGTCAGAAAGCCTGTAGGGAATGAAAAAAAGGAGGTGATCAGTAAAGAAAGCTACAGTGTGAAGGTTAGAAAATGTAGGAATAACTGAGAATTGCTAAAAGTCAAGATGAATTTGCTCTAGTCAAGGAAACTAAAATAAATATGAAGAGGTTTTTTAGTTATATAAATAAAATAGATAAGGAAGGATGAAGTTGGGCCACTCTGCAGTGTGGCTGGGAAGGAGATGAAAAATAATCTAAATCTAATCCAAAAACTAGATGAATATTTTGCCTTGGTATTCAATTAGGATAATAATATGGAACATGTGCATGAAGAGAGTATGGCTGATGGGAATACATGTTTAGAAATGGAAATTACCACATCTGAGGTAGAAGAAAAACTTAAAGAGGAGAGGCCTGGGTGTGTGGGTTGATCACAGGATGACTATGAGTCACCAATATGATGCAGCTGTGAAAAAGACAAATGTGATCCTAGAATGCATGAGGTGAGGCATTCCAGTAGAGACAGAAGTTTAAATGCCACTGTACAAGGCACTGGTAAGACCTCACTTGGAATTCTGTGTGCAGTTCTACCTATTCATGTCCAAGGAAGATGAATTTAAACTGGAACAGGTGCCGAGATGAGCTACTAGGATGATCAGGAGAATGGAGGGCATCTCTTATGAGAGGTGATTGGAAGAGCTTGGATTGTTTAGTCTAGCAATAAGAAGGCAGAGTGGGATAAAATTCCACTGTATGAATTCATTAGGAGGGTAAATACTAAGGGGGGTGAAGAGCTATTTAAGCTAAAGGACAATGCTGGCACAAGAACAAATGGATATAAAATGGCTGTGAACAAATTCAGACTGGAAATTAGAAGATGGTTTTTAACCATCAGGGGTGAAATTCTGGAACAGCCTTCCACTAGGAGTTGTGGGACCAAACAATTTAATTAGTTCGGAGAGAGAGCTGGACAAATTTTTGAGTGCAGTTGTATAACAGAGTTGTATGTGATGGTAGGGGACAGGGCTTGGCAGTCCTGGGGTTCTCTTTGGTTTATATATTGTTGTTCCTAAAGCTCATGCTTCAGGGTTTGAGCCAGCATTGGCAAGGGTCAGGAAGGGATCCCCTAATATATTCTGGGAGGATTTTTTAAATCTCCTTCATCTGAAGCCTTAGGGATGGTCACAGCTGGAGATGGGACATTGAGGTGGCATCAAGCATTCTCTTTCTTAGGTGTTTGGCTGACTGGTTCATGACCACGTGCTCTAACTGATTGACATAGGTGTGGGGTAGGGAAGGAATTTTTCCCTGGGTAGGATTGGCAGTGAGCTTGAGGGGTTTTAGTTTTCTTGTGCAGCATGTGGGTGCAGGTCACTTGCCAGGATTATCTGAATATACCTCACAATCATTTCCCTGTCATTGTGGGGGCCTTAGGCATTGGTGCACCTTTGTCCCTTCTATTCTCTGCCTGTGGCACATAAAAGTCTAGTCTCCTATGGGCTGTAATACTTTTGTCTCCTTTCAGTTGTTGGTGTTAGTGTAGGTTCTGGGTGGTGTTGGTGCCTAGTGGCTGTCCACTGTTTATCTTCAATCACCTTCTCCCACCTTTCTTCCTAGCCCCCTAGACTAGAATCATATCTGTGACTTGATCATCTTTCAGGAACACAATACAGACTTTGGAAACAAGTAACAAAGTCAGCAAGTTGGGTTTGCTAGTTTGTTTAAGAAACTAAATGGTCCTTTTTAGATCCCCCCCACTGGCTGAGTGATGGGTTCATTAGAGCGACAAGGAGAATGAGGTAGTATCTTTTATTGGACCAACTCTGTTGGTGAGAGAGAAGCTTTTGAGCTACACAGAGCTCTTTCTCAAGTCTAGGAGAGGTACTCAAGAGTATCACAGCTAAATACAAAATCAAAGAAATAATACATATTGTAAAGGACCATTCAGGGCTGAAGTGGCCAGTTAACACACCTTCAGCCACAGGACAAAAAAAAAGCGGTGGAGGAGGGGAGGTTAGTGGATTACAGATTGTTGTAATAAACCTTCAATCCACTGTCTTTATTAAGACCATGATTTTTAGTGTCTAGCAAAGTTATGAATTTATGCTCTCAGGCTCATCTTTTAAGAGTGTTGTGCTGGTGTCCTTTGAGGATCAGGACTGATAGGTCAGATATAGTAGGATCGCTTTATAAAAACTGTGATAGGGTGTTTTTGTCTTTTATCATTTTCCTTTGTGAATGAATTTGACAGTGTAACATTGGCCTCATTTCACCCACATAGTAGCTAGCGGTGCATTTAGTGCACTGAATGAGGCACACCACACCTTGTGATAGGTATGTGTAGGATCCATAGATCTTGAAAGGTGTTGTGGAGGTGTTGATCATTGTAGTAGTGGATACATGTCTGCAAGTTTTGCATCTGTTGTTGTGGCAGGGTCTGGTGCCGCTTTGAGTTGGTGGTGTTGATGGATTCATTGGCACTTTGGGAACAACCAAGCCATTTTTAACTTTGATTTATCTAAAAATTGTAACCCAGAGCACTTCATTGTTAAAAGAATTAAGCTATGAACAAACTATAAAAGCGGGAGGTGGCCACCCATGATGTAACCATCAAAGACTTAGTGGCCAGACAGACAAACAAGCTAATCAAATATAAAAGATGCCATCTCAAAACTGCTTCCCCAGCCCAGATTAATGCTTCAGGGCCAGATGTGGTTGTTCCCCGCAGAACATCCCACCTCTCACACATGAAGTGCAGGATACCGCAGGCCCTACACTCTCCTGTGTACAAGGACTATTTTCTACTAGTGCCCCTGGGAGGATATGGAGCTATAGCTCCCTATTTTGTGCAGGAGAATTATTTGCCAAGGGCAAGGAGGGCAGTTGCCCCCACCCAGAATTTTCATGAATCTACATGCTCTCACCCCCAAACCTTGCAGGATGTAAAATAATCTCACATTATATTTGATATGCTGACACAATTTTACTTCCCTCCATTGAATTTTTCTGAAATGACATTCCTGATTCTGTGCTACCCAGTAAAACTAGCCAGTTGCACCCTCTTAAATGGTGCAGCAATGACTATGGTCCATCTGCACCATAAGAACTCAGGGTCACATCAGACTTTCCCAAGGGTTGTTATGGCACCTACTTGTCCCTTGCCTACACAAGGTGCACTCCACCCCCTTCTTATTATTCAACATATAAGGGACCAAATAACGCAACACAAGCTGCAAGGCCAGTGATTTGCAAACACCCATGTCTATAATTGCTTCATGTCAACTGCAAACAGCACCCTCTGCCACTAATCTCAATGTTTAGTTAGCCAAATAAGCACCTGGATGAAAACCAGCAGGCAAATACTGAAGACTGGCCTGTCTGAGGTGATGCTGGTAGAAAGAAGGAAATGCTTTAAATAGCTTCCTTCCTTCATAATTATCCCTGTTATTGAGAGTATGTGCCCGCAGAATGTTAAGGCAGTCGATAGCCTCGAGGTCCTCTTGGACTCAGTGCTGTTGAACACCTAAATACCCACAGCAACAAAGACACCATTTCTATCTGCACCTGACTAGAAGGTTGTGTGCTCTTCTAGCAGACTGCCACCCTTCTGACAGGTTTTGTTGGAAGCAACAAGAGTCAGGTTCAGCTAGCTGGTAGTTCCTTTAAAAATTATCAGACACCACCAGCTCGAGCTCCCTCTCCCTGAAAACCTAGGAAAACTAAATACATCCCCTGGGGCAATAATTCCCCACTCACAAGCACTGAGTCTGTGCATGAAGCAAGGAACGTTGTATTAAAAGTGGAAAAAGAGACACAGAATCACTTTGGGAGAAACTAGCAAAATAAACCACAAATGTCTCTCTATATAACTACTAAACATAACTCCCACCTCCCCACCTCACTTGTGGTCTAAACACCCAAACAGGCAATGATCCTTCAATAGCCAGTCCACCCTCTCTCTTCCACTGCACCCCCGCTCACTGTTTGTTGTCTAGAGTTAGTGAAGGCCAGAGTTAATCCATCTCCAGCCCCTAAATGAAATGCTGGCAGGTCTGCTCTGGGGCCCCCAAGATATAATGCAGCTGTGGTGATTTAAGCTCTAATAATTCTCAATAGACATCACTCAGTTTCCCCCCTTATGCTGCTGCTGTCCTTTACAGCTTCACCAAAAACCACCTCCGTGCTGCTTCAGGTCACAATGTAGCAGCTGCACAGCAAAGTCACCTCTCCACAAACTCTTCAGAGAGGGATCAGTGGCATATAGGACCCTGAACAGAGTTCTCACCACCTGGGGTGCACTCATGCCAGAAAATAAAAACCTCTTTCTTTGACTTTTTCTAGGCTCTGCTACTCAACTGTGCCAGATTGCTGTAATGGTCAAGGTGACCTGTCACCCCAGGGACATTTGGTGCTGTTCTCTTGACCTTTCATTACCCAACAACTTTTTATTATTCCCTCCACAAAAAATTTTAAAAAATTACTGAATTTTGAATAACATTGCCTAAACCTTCACATACACAAAAATGTAAATAAGGCCTGGACTATTCAGTCATTTTCCACAGTTTACCAACAGATGTCAGTGGAGAGCTCTCTCCCCTATGGATCCTCTGTCCACCTGGAGTTCTCAAGCAGTTCTGGACTGCTCTTTCCCCTGTTCAGCAATAGACGGTAGAAGTAAGTTCCCATCTCTTCAGAGCTTCAGGCCACAGGACTTCCAAGACACAGATCTGGTCACAGAGATCCATGCATTCATGATCTCCGGGCTTAATTATTGCAAATCATTATATCTAGAAAAGAAACAAACTCTCCAAAAAAGTTCCAGCTCGTACAAAATGTAGCAACCCATCTGCATAGGACGTAGGTAAGCGCAAACATGACTACTTAGCGCTCCGGGTCTGAACTGGCTCCTAACTGAACACAGATCTCTTTTCAAAAGGAGGCTACTCCAAGACCTAGCATTGACCCTAGGTACCTAAGGGATCTCCCTCTGTGCTCCCATGACAGATATCTTCCAGTGGAACCCATGACATTGTCAAACAATAGGGGGAGTTCTTGAATAAGTTCTTTTGTCAACTGGGACCTCTCTGACCCTTCCATACCACCTCACCCATTTGGCATCCCCATTCCCTCAACCTGAACTGTGGTCATGCCACACAATTAACGACAAGGAACTTCGGTCCCACTGCTCCTTCATTAGCTTTAATATGTTTTTATAGCTAGATTAGTGTTTTTTACTCCCACTTTTTTCTCTTTTGACATCTCTGCTGGGTGCAATTAAGGTTCTTTGGATGCCATAACTGTACGTTTCCATATCCTATCATATTTGGATATTTTACATCTAGCTAAATAGGAATCTCTTGGGTCTATAATGCTTTTGAGGATGGAATGTTTATTACTGATACATATTCTCATCCTTAACTCCAGCTTAACATGTTTTGGCTGGCAGATATTAAACCACAATGAAACAGAATTAGCCAAAACAGCCCTTCTGTCATTGTAACTAAAACCCAATCCTGCTGCTTACTCCATCTTGGCAGACCTCCAAGAGGACTCTTTGTGGTTGCAGGGGTCTGCCCAGGCAGAGTGATTTGCAGGAGCAGAGCCTAATTATAGGTACAGCCATTCTAATTTCATTCCCCATTTCTCCACAGGTTTCTCCACAGCCCTTGTATTGTATATGATCTTCCTCACGTGGGTGATCATGGTAACACTTCTCATAAGTGTGGTCTTGGCAATTTGTCCCCAGCACCTAGGGATGTTTAAAAAGAAAACAAGTAAGTAATAGGTTACTTATATATGTACCTATATATCTGTGACATTTAAGAAAAAGTTAGACAAACATCCATCCGGGATGGTTGAGGTGTAATTACTCCTGCCTCAGTGCGGGCAGATGGACAAGAGGATCTCAAGGCCTCTTCCAGCCCTACATGTCTGAGTCTCAGAGTGAGTGGTGTAGTTGTAATGTATTGTAGCGATTATCATTGGTTATATGATACATTTCTTGAAATGCTGAGCTTTGTTGGCACAGTGGGTCTAAAGCGTGACAACCAGACTCCCCCAGTTAGTGGCCTTAGGCCTGTTTTTTTCCCAATTCCAATTGTGCTCATATGAGCTTAGCACTGTGCCCTACTTGTTGAAGGTAATAGACTTCCACGTGCCCATCAGAGATGCTAGGTAAGTACTCAGGCCGACTTGCCTCTCCCACGGCTAAATTGCTATTTCTAGCACGGTAGCGCGATGAGAGTTCGTGCAGGTCTGTCTCCTCGAGCTGGGAATCACACCTCCAGCTCAGAGTGTAAACGTATCCCATATGTTGAGGGCTGTCCATGAGCTAGAGGGAGAAGAAGGTACAAGGACATTTTTCTCCTGCCCTCACCTAGCACATCTTATAAGGAGCCAGACACAAAACTGACCCAGCAATAAGCTGTACAGTTGAATGCCTGCAGAATTCCATAGCCAGCAGGACTGTGATGTGGGCAAGGCCCCCACGCCTCCTGAGCAGCTGCTAGTATTTGGCAGCAGATAAGGTGCACTTTGTACCTTTCCCCCTTCCTGGCTGTTATTTAGTAACGTTTGCCCATACCTGCTTTGCCTTAAAATGTTAAACAAAGAAAACATATGTACAGAGAGCTTAACATCAAATAACATGTTACAAAACTCAATAAACTATTGCAGACCGATTGACTCCTGTTGCTACTTGCTTCACTGAAGTCTCAAGAGCTGAGACTCACCTCAAGAATCAGGTTTCAAAGGCTTTTGCAATTGTACAGGAAGCAGGAATGATCCTACGTACAAAGAGAAGAAACAAAACAATCTCCATCGACATTCAGTTGTGTCAATCAAATATGGCAGCATTTTATTATTTCTTTTCTCTCTCCAAGTGCACTGGGTCATTCTGGATACTGCAGTTCCTGGGGGAGTGATTCTACTTGTGTTGTTTGTCATCTTCCTTATATAGCATGTCCAGCATCTACAAAGTAAGCCCCCATCCTGCACGGATTAAAATTTATACTGTGTAGTTTCCTGCAAAGATGCCCCCCTCCTTTTTTTAAAAGAGAATGTAGTTATATACAGACTCAGTGCTAGTTTTTGTACAGTAGAATTTCATATCTGGTGCAAAATAGAGCTTTCAAGTTCCTCCCACAGCAGCTGAGAATCTCCATAGCACTCAATGTTATAGGGACCCTACAGCACGTCCTTTCCCATCTCCAGCCCTGTCCCTGTCCAGCCTTCTACAACAGGGCTTGCAAAGAAGCCTGCATAGGATTGCTTATGACAGCCATATGCAGTGGTGTGTCAGGACAATTCTCCCCTACCACCTGAAGGCAGGGCCATCCCTAGCAGGGTTTGGGGCCCAGGGCAAATCAGCCTGTATGGGGCCTCCCTTAACGTTTTTAATATGGAGGGGGGTGAAACCTGTTTACAGTGAACTTCAAGGGCAGCTGCTGGCTGCAGGTTAAATATTGATAGTGCCCAGCTGTATAATTATAATGTTGTTATTATTCTTTTTTATAATTATAATTAAGTTTATATAATTAAAAAACCTCACCAATCACTATAAGTGTCTCACCGCTTACATTCTGAAATCCACCTTCCTGGACTTCCTTGCAGCAAACTCACTTCCCAGGTGCATATGGTGTTGCTAGCCTCAGTGGATTTTTAAAAAAATGGAATTACACATTCAGAACACTGAGAGCCTATACCTCGGGAGCTGGGTGGCTCTTGGAGGACCTATATGTGCCCTGCTGCAGGGGGACCCCAGCACCCTCCTGTATGGAGGAGGGGCTCTGAGATCTGTTTTCTCTGGTGGCTGGGGTGGAGGGGAGGCAGAAAAGCAGATGGATGGAGGAAAAAAGAGATTGGTGACAATCACATGGTACGCCGGTGCTGTTGGTTATCATTTCCTTTTGGAGGGAGTAGGAGAGATTGACGATGATCTTGTTGTGATGGGAGAGGTCAGATCCCTTCCAGCACAAAATAATTTTATTGTCGGAGCTGTTGATATATGTGTGTATGATAATATAAATCCTTTAACTTCAAAGCATACAGATTTCATTTTACTGGAACAGGGAAATAATAAGGGAGACACAGGCAGGTATGACTTTGATTACACCAAAATGCCAAAAACTAATCACTTCAGCCATACTTCTTCTTTACAAAAATATTTTGCAGATCTTCCTGTTTTCTCTAGTATTGTGGCAAGACAATAGTCTCATGGAATTTGGATCAGAGAGCCACTCTCAGATCCCATTTTTATGAAGGGTTCTAGTTTCACTCTCACACCGCAGTCTCCAGTGACTTTCTCTGTGTAACATCTTTTCCTTCCACTGGGTTTGAGGCTTATATAAAACACTAAGCAGGAGTTAATCTGTCTATGCTTTCTAGATCACAGGAAGAAAAAAAACAAGAAAAGGATCAGCAAGAAAGAGAACCTGCAGAAGTAAGGATGCAGTGTCCCAGAAAACCTTGTCATTGGACTTTGAAAATATTCTCATTGGTTCTCCATAGTACAGCAAAAACTGAGAAATCCGTTTAACTCAGCCAGAACTTTTTTGAGCTTCCAGTACTTCAAAGCACTTTACAACTGCTTGTATAAATATATAGAGTTACACAAACACACAGAGGACTATTGTTTAACATTTCCCAGTAAAACACCACATCTCTTTAGGCCAGGAAGGGAAGAATTTCACATGCAATTGAAAAGCTGAGAATTTCTGGAAGTAAAATGTAATGAAAGAAGATGGACTGTAGCCAGGAGGGAGGGATCAGCTCTGCTGCTTTTCTAGTGGCACTCGTTACATTTTTCATGACTTGGCAGAGTGGAGTTCTGTATTTTACATCTGCTCTAGATGACAATGCATCCAGCAACACAATGCCTCCAACACCATGCTTGGCCATCAGTGCAGTTCTGACATCAGGCTAGGTTGTAGAGAGTGGCAATATTCTATTTCTTGCCCAATCCCCTGCAATTGAGTCTCTTGCTCTTGGAAGGAATTGCATGCCATACAGAAACACCAATGCTAGTTCTGGCAATACCTGTTTTCTTCCTGGAGCTGCTCTCATTAAGAGCTCTCATTCCCTCTGCAGTTCATGGAAGTTTCATGCATAGGCTCCTGGAAGATGTCCCTTTGTTGTCCAGCCTGGAGGTAATGTGAGAAGAAATCAAAAGTGCAGCACAGGAGAACAATTAACACAGAAAAAATTATATTGCACAATCAAAAAGAGATTAATTTGATTTGCCACCAAACTATGCTGTTGCCTTCCCGTGATATTGTTAGTGACAAATTTAAGCTAAAGGGTTTTAAAACCATGAATTGAAAGGTATCAGTATTTTTTAAAAAATATGAACTCAGTTTAAAAGATAAAACTACTTCTAAAACAGCATTATAAATATAATCAAAAGCAAAGAATGAACAAGTTATTGAATTAAGAAATAATGCTTATGGTGTCAGCATTTGCAATTGATTAAATGTTAAAGGATAGCCGAGGCATCAGATAAATTGCAAGTTCTATTTACCTAGACATTTATAGCTTCAGATTGCTTCCTGTTGGAGAGGTATTAACTGAATCCTGGCTTGGGCTAAGTACATTTCAAAGTTGAATATTACCAAGTCAACAGGTAGCAATCTCAAATTATTACAATGTATTATACTGAGATATACTCTCCTCTCAGACTAGAGCTCAGCATGACTATTGTGAATCCTTCTGCTCTGAACTCTCTGCGCATGAACTTCTACAACCACGGGACACCCCCTAATCCCAAGCTTCCTGATATGTTACCCAACTCTTTCCAATCAGAATGCAGAGAACTGCATCACTGAGAAATGATTACAGCTGTGGCTCAGTCCTAGAGTTCCCTAAATTGCTGGAATAATTCTAGCTCATCATAAAGACTCATTCAAACCGCATCAGCATTCTTACATAAATAAATGAGAAAGGTGTATTGAAAATGGTACATATTGTATTAGAGAATAATAACACTGAAGTGTTAGAATCATTCAGAAAGAAGTTGGTCCATAGAGCTGTTCTGTGAAATACGTTTTGTTGAGTTAGTTTGTTCCCACCACTCACTGGAGAGCAGTGATGTCAGTTAACATGAAGACCATCTTTTGAAATTTTCTCTACCTTTCACTTTTTAGGAATTTGTTCCTATTACCACATCCTCATATAACCTTAGGGCCAGATCCCCAGCAGTGGCTGAATTCTGCTCAGAATAACTGAGGGGAGTAGGGCAGGAAAAGTGGCTCTAATCCCCCTTTCAACTCCCCTGATCCTGTAGGATGTTGGGAGATGTTTTGGTCTCTGGCATAATTTAGATTAGCATAAGGATGGCTTTAAGTTACACCAGTGCTGCTACAAGTGCAGGTTAAGATACAGGCACAATAGGTACACACCTATGGGCACAGCTCCTGAAGACACCTGTTAACATCAGAATCTTAGCAGTTTTTAAAAAACAGGTGTCTATCTTTCATGGTTGTGAAGAACAGCTTGAAACATGAGCCTAGGGTAACTAATATAGTGATGCCTGCTTGAGTTTTCAGAGAGCCTATAACAATAGCCCTGTTGACTTGTCTAGATGATTAGTCAGTTAGTGGGAAGTTAGGGCATAAATCTATCTCACACTAGCCTGCTGGCCATCAGGTGTCTGTGTGGACCATGCTACTGCACACTAACATTTCCCTGGTGCACACTGACCTACTCATGTTCCAAAGCAGGGTACACCAAAGTTCTCCAGGGAACTGTTAGTGAGCAGGTGCAGGGTTCATAGGGACAGTTAGTGTTTGCCCAGCTAGCACGAGTTAGGTTCACACTCCAGCTCGCCATACACTGTTTGTCTAGATAAGCCCGGATAGCCATAAACTGCCCCGTTCCTCTCACCACAGGGTTTCCCCCCAAAATCCTGGTGTGGTGGATGAGACCATAATGGGCGAGCTGATGGCAAACGTGCAGCTCAAGATTTAGAAAGGTCATTGTGTAGCAGCGGGCTTGGGTTGGTGCATACTTTCTCCAGTAACTTGCCAGTGGCTACCTCTCATCTGATATGAGGAGGAGCAATATTGCTCAAAACTGGAAGCCATGGGAGTGGAGTCGGATGCAGGGTGCCAGAGATGATAAACATGTTGACATGTTACTGTGTGTCCACCAGTTCAGTCTGTGATGATCAACTCCAAACTGGTGTGCAGTACTCTGTCACCAACTACGAGGTGGCAATAGCTGATGTCCGCAAAGTTAGAGCATGAGCACCCCATGACGAACCTGCCAATTTGCTAAGAAGATTTTAGCTGCTGTCTTCTTCAGGTGGGCCTGGTAACTTAGTGTGTGGTCTAAGGTCACATCTAGATAGATTGGTTATACTTCATGCTTCACCTTCTGACCAGTCAGATAAACATTCAGTTCTCATGTTGCACTGGCATGAAGAAGATGGAACAAACTGGAGATTGTTTTTATGACACGTGGTTGGAGGCATCAAATCCCACAGTAGTCAGATAAATTTGACATGTCTGGTTTAAGGTGGCATCAAGCTCATGGAACGTCTGGGCCTGGGTACCACAACAGATGTCATCTGCATAAATGAACTTTTATGACTCTGTTGTTGGCAGGTCATTGATGTAAAGGTTGAACAGGGTTGGAGAAAGCACAGAGCCCTGGAGTAACCCATAGCTATGTTGTCTCCAAGCACTAGTCTTCTTCCCCTTATGGACTCTGAACTGCCTACCACAGAGCAACAGTTCAGCGACGCCTGTGACCTAAGGTAGGAGGACCCATGATATCTTCACAGCAGGCCAGTGTGCCATACCATATCGTACGCTACTGTTAGATCAATGAAAACAGTGCCTGTTTTCAACTTTCTCTGGAAGCCATTTTCAGTAGATGTGGTCAGAGCAAGTACTTGGTGGCATGTGCTATAGCCTCGGCAAAAGCCGGTTTGGTCAGGGCTCAAAAATTCTCTCTACGTTGGATAATATGTGCTGTAGGACCAAATTCTCCAGTGCCTTGAAACACACTGACAATAATGATATGGGATGATAGCTTTATGCTTGACTTGGTTCCTTTGCAGGCTTTACGAGGCCAATGACTTTTGAGATGAGCCATATCTTCGGTAGCAGGGAGGGCAATGGACAGCATTCCCATTGCACCATCCCCCAGTATCTGTCAGGGAAGCTAATGATCCAAGCAATGAGCCCAATTCCATGAGCACCAGATCAATGAATCCTGGCACTGTCGTCATGGACAACCCCAAGGTGCAGCCCGGTGACTTCTATGTCATTGGTCCAGCTCTATGCATGTTACAACTCGACGTGGAGGGTTTGTTGGCTTCCAAGCTTGATTTACTCAGTGTTTTTGCTCATCAACATACTATCAACATCATTTGCTTGCAAGAGACACATGTGGCAACTGCCGAAGCCAGGCATTACAGTATCAATGGCTTCGACCTGTTGTGCCATGTGGCACACCCGAAGCACAGCTGAACCATATATATTTGGTCCGATATTGCAGATGCCATTCAGCTGATGTATACTGAATTCTGTGACACCATGCAGGTTGGCAGTTTCTGGCTGGAAAATGTTTACAAGCCTGCAAGTTAGAGCCAATGGGTTTTCACCAAGCCTGCCACACCCAGCTGTCTATGTCAGAAACTTCCACAGCCATCACACAGATTGGAGGTGTCAGAGTTCCCACCCCACTCTGAACTCTAGGGTGCAGATGTGGGAATCCGCGTGAAAGACCCCCTAAGCTTATTTCTACCAGCTTAGGTTAAAAACTTCCCCAAGGCACAAATTCTTCCTTGTCCTTGGACAGTATCACTGCCACCACCAAGGGATTCAAGGGAAAGAACCACATGGAATTCCTGTTCCCCAAAATATCCACCCAAGCCCTTTCACCCCCTTTACTGGGGAGGATTGAGAATAATATACCAACCAACTAGGTTAACAAGGTGAGCACAGACCAGCCCCTTGAGTTTTTCAGACACTAAAAAACCAATCAGGTTCTTAAAAGCAGAACTTTATTATAAAGAAAGAGTAAAAGAAGCACCTCTGTAAAATCAGGACAGAAGGTAATTTTACAGGGTAATCAGATTCAAAACACAGAGCATTCCCCTCTGGGCAAAAAAAAAAAGAACAAAAAAACAAACAAACCAGGAATAAATCTCCCTTTACTCATAGGGAAAATTCACAAGCTAAAACAAAAGATAATCTAATGCGTTTCCTTCCAATTCCTTACACTTTATAATCTTAGATGCTTAGTTCAGGTATGGCATTAGGAGATGTATTTTCCCTACCCTTGTCCCTTGCTGTTCCGGAGAAAACACACAAAGAGCACAAAACAAAAACCTTCCCCCACAGATCTGAAAGTATCTTCTCCCCTTATTTGTCCTTTTGGTAAGGTGCCAACCAGGTTATTTGAGCTTCTTAACCCTTTACAGGTAATGATGCATCGGGCTACAGATCCCAGTTGTCAACAGTTCCAAAAAGAAGCAGTGGAGCATTCGAAAAGTCTGACTGGGAAAAATATCAGGAAGCAATGGAGAAGAGTGTGGTGACAATACCAGCCCGGCATACCTCAGTAAATGAGACCTAGTGTCGCTTCTGTGGTGCTATCTGCAAAGCAGGCTGCAGAGCCATCCCACACAGTTGTCGCCAAGTCTACATCCCCTGTCTCCATGAGGACAGCACTGCCTTGCTCAAGCAGTATGAGACATCTGGTGACCCAGATATCATGGACCATCTGATCGAATCATTGGACACTGCTAACCAAGCCAGACGGGAGGAGATGACCCAGAGGATGAGCTTTACCCCTCCAGCCACAAGTGTTGGAGTCTGCTCCGAAGTCTTGGAGGAGCACAGCAGCCACTTGCACTCTGCCAACTCTCAGTGACACCCAACCAGGTAGCTGGACACCTACTTAAAATGGTCAGAGCACCTTTGGAGAAATAGGTGGGAAGACAAGTGAGGAACGAATGGTATATGTTTAAATGTGTACATCATATCAGAAGCTGCCCAGAACCATTCACTGTAACAGAGCTGGAACAGACACCAGGTAGCATCAAGTGTGGAACAGCTGCGGTCTATGACCACATATCTCCAGAATTCCTAAAAACACTTGGCGCTCATGCTCGGCTTTGGCTTCTGAAATTCTTCACCAAGGGCAGCAGTGAAGGTAGGCTACCAAAGAACACTTCTGATCACACCATTCTCACAAAATACAACAGGTGCACAGCAGTTTTCAATGCCACATCCAGGGACATCATTTCCAACTCATCTTCCCAAGAGGGCCATTAAACAGTCCGTCCCCAGACTCTTTCTGCCCTTGTTCCATGGCTTTGCTATCCAGGCCATCCACCTGAGGGCACCTCAATTTACTTCTTGCCCATGACATCTCTCCTGTAGCCCCACATCAGGTCTCCCATGAAAGAACTCCAGCAGCGTACATTCCCCAGACCTTCTCGTCCATATGTCCTATCCTTACAGCTGGAATCCACCCTCCAGCATCAACCCTTTTGTCCGGGCTCAGCTTCCCCTGAGCACACTGGTTCTTCTGCTTGTTCTTAGAGGCCTTTGCACAAACTCTCCTGTAACTGAACAGGGGTTCCCCAGCTCTGGCCAGACTCACCAAGAATATTCTTTACGATGGTGCTCTCTGCTGCTGCTTCTGTTTCACCCTGGGCCTCTCTTTTCTTCCCCCAGAGTACTCATCTGTCTCCAGAGGTGAAAGTAACATAAAAGACTTACTGGTACTGGGGCCCGGCTCTGGGCGCCTGGAAGGGGCGAGGCCTCAGATGAAAGGGGCGGGGCTGGGGTGAGCCTCCCCCAGCCAGCCCTTCCAGGCTGCTTGGCCTGTACTGCCCGAGGCTCTAGTAGTGATTTAAAAGGCCAGACCCCGGGGCAGCTGCCCTTTTTGCTGGGAGGTATTGCCAATACAGAGAAGGACTAGGATATCATACAGGAAGATCTGGATGACATTGTAAACTGGAGTAATAGTAATAGGATGAAATTTAATAGTGGAAAGTGCAAGGTCATGCATTTAGGGAATGATAACAAGACTTTTTGTTATAAGCTGGGGACGCGTCAGTTGGAAATAACAGAGGAGAAGGACTTTGGAGTATTCATTGATCACAGGATGACTATGAGCCACCAATGTGATATGGCCGTGAAAAAAGCTAATGCGGTCTTGGGATGCATCAGGCGAGGTATTTTGAATATCGATAAGGAGGTATTAGTACTGTTATACAAGGCACTGGTGAGACCTCATCTGGAATACTGTGTGCAGTTCTGGTCTCCCATGTTTAAGAAGGATGAATTCAAACTGGAACAGGTACAGAGAAGGTCTACTAGGATGATCCGAAGAATGGAAAACCTGTCTTATGAAAGGAGACTGAAAGAGCTTGTCTTGTTTAGCCTAACCAAAAGAAGGCTGAGGGGAGATAGGATTGCTCTCTATAAATATATCAGAGGAATAAATACCAGGGAGGAAGAGGAATTATTTAAGCTCAGTACCAATGTGGACACAAGAACAAATGGATATAAACTGGCCATCAGGAAGTTTAGACTTGAAATTAGAGGAAGGTTTCTAACCATTAGAGGAGTGAAGTTCTGGAACAGCCTTCCAAGGGGAGCAGTGGGGGCAAAAGAAGACATTCCTTTCTTCCAAGTAAGTAAAATAATTCATGAACAACCCTAGAGAAAGAAAAGGTGTGTAACACACACAGATATTTCCTATCTTCAGAAAAAGCCTCTATGAACATTACAGCTGCTTGGAAAAATAGGTCTTTTTCTGATGTGGCTTTGGCAAATCCATTTTTCATTTTCATCTAACTTTTCATTGGTCAAAAACTAGAATGTTGATTCAAAATGGCACTGTCCCATATCATGGAGGTTGGCCTTATGCTCTCATTCTTTTCTCTGGTCCAGACTGTTGGGCCAAATCACATCTCCCATAATGAACAACATTTTCTCCCCTTGGTGAGCGGTGTGGCTGCATCATAGGAGTTACGGGGCCAAAGTGTCATATGGGATATGTAGCCCAGATAGAGACCCCAAAGAAGAGAATGGGAACAGACGGCACCCAAACTAAGGGTATGGCTACATCTGGAATTTCAAAGCGCTGCCCCGGCAGCGCTGCGGGAGCGCTGCCGCGGCAGCGCTTTGAAGTGTGAGTGTAGTCAGAGCAGCAGCGCTGGGAGAGAGCTCTCCCAGCGCTGCATGTAAACCACATCCCTTACGGGTGTAGCGTGCAGCGCTGGGAGCCGCGCTCCCAGCGCTGCTGCCCTGATTACACTAACGCTTTACAGCGCTGTATCTTGCAGCGCCCAGGGGGGTGTTTTTTCACACCCCAGTTGCAGCGCTGTAAAGTGTGAGTGTAGCCAAGGCCTAAAACTTATATAAGGCATGGAGCCAACATTTTGAATAAAATACTTCAGGTTTTGGCCAAAACATGTCAATTTTCAGTCAATCCTTTTTAGTGACAAAGTAAGATTTTGCAGAAAGATTCTTTTAGCAAAAAATCTTGATAAGTTGAAAACCCAAGTTTTGTCAGAAAAATTTCAATCAGCCTTAATGTAAACTGACCAACACTACAACATACACTTGCCTACAGCAGCAAGCAGAAGGAAAAGGGGCAAGAAATTCAGAATAAAGAAAGAAACCTAGTGCACTATATCAGGTGCCTTCACACAGAGAGATCTAAAACAAGGGAAACCACCATCTAGATCTTCCCTGCTGGATAGGAATACCCTTTGGAGGGATAGCCTCCCTGAAAGGACAACAGAGAGGCACCCACCAAGTGGACAGCCACCAGTGGTAAGAACAGGGGCAGCTTGGCCAGTGATCTAACATCCACGTCACTTTAGCCTTGCAGTGACTCCCCCTCTCAAACATCCCTTAGTGGGTAAGGTATTAGACAGGTCTCCAGATAGTATCATTCTGGTGGCCTTAGACTCTGCACACAGAGCTACTAGAACTCTTTACAAAAATCCTTTTGACTTCCTTTTTCATCATTACTTGATTTAGTTTATACAGAGAAGGTGCTAAGATCATCTTATGAGGACAGGGCTAGCTACCTTGTAAGATGTCTGGTTAGTACAGAGAAATCACATTTTTCCATTATATTTTCTATTTCATCATCAATTTGGCATACAGTAAACCCCAATATAGAAAACTGTCTTTTGAACTGAAGAAAGCATTACCTTCTTCCCATCCCCACGTGTGGAGAGACAGAGGCACTCTGAACCACAACACGCACCTTTTGGGTGATTGGTATAGCTGTTGGATAGAAAACAATCTAGAGAATTTCAAAGTCTAAACAGCTTATATGTCCATGGCAAGCAGATAGTGTTTATAACTTTATTGCAGCTCACAATTAAGGGAAAGAACAAATCAATAACAGTGAGGTGGTTTTATTTAACTATCACTTTTCAACAATATTGCAGGCACATATAAACACTAAAGTAAGACAGATGCATATTATAGATGAACATAAAATGTATTGTACCCTCTACTTCACAGCACCCCTCTGAGATAATATTCATTGATGTATGTGATACACTGAGGTGCTAGAGTGATCTAATAAGTATCTAGCTAAAATGCTATAAATTAATTCAAAGTTAATTAAGCAAAAATAGAGAGAAAGCAAAAATAGAATTAAAAAAATGCCTGAAACTTGAAAGGTCATAGATGACAAATATGATTAAGTAGATAGATAAGTAACTAAGCAATCCAGTAGTGTACAGGACCAGTAGGAGCAGTGGTGAGCTGGAGCCGGTTCGCGCGAACCAACTGTTAAATTTAGAAGCAGGTTTAGAACTGGTTGTTAAAGAGGTAGGCAATTGGGAGAGGGAGGTTTTTCTGTTGTTACACCGGCCCATGAGCCACATATGGCCCACCTGAACTTCCAGCTGGGGAGGATCCCCAAGCCCCTCCCCCGCCTTCCCCCTGTCACAGAGCCCAGCTCCAGCACTCTGGACCACTCTTGGGCAGCTCTGCAGCTTCTGCCGCTTTGAGCAGCATGGTAAGGGGGTGGGACTGCAAGCTACAGTGGACTGAGCGGCATCTATATGCTCTGGCCTGAGCAGCATGGTAAGGGGGCCAGGCCGGGGCTGGGAGGAGGGGTTGGATAAGGGGAAGGGAGCAGTTGGAGGGGGCGGAAGTTCTTGGGGGGCGGTCAGAGAAAGGGGAACGAAGGGGGCATTGGGTAGGGGGTGGGGTCCTGGGGGCAGTTAGGGTGGGGGGGTCTCGGGAGGGAGTGGTCAAGGGACAGGGAGTGGGGAGGTGTTGAAGGGTTGCAGGTTCTGAGGGGGGCAGTTGGGGGCAGGACTTGGGTGGGGGTTGGATGGAGGTCAGATAGGGGGACAACAGAGGGCTTGTACTCACAGGGCGGTTCCCTACTAGGTCTTCGGCGGCGCTTCTGCAGCAGGTCCTTGACTCACTCTGGGTCTTTGGCAGCTCTGAAGGGCCCGCCGCCGAAGACTCAGAGCAAGTCAAGGACCCACTGCTGAAGTGCCACCGAAGAACTGGTAGGGAACCAGTTCTTAAGACTTTGGCAGCTTATCACTGATTAGGATCATATATTAAAACTACTGCACATTGCCAAATGCCATTGTACTTTTTCTTCTATTCGACAACAGTATCTAGATACTAGCGCCAATGTTTTCAAACTTATGTGTCTTCAGTAGGAGCTAAAAGGGGTTAGCACTTCTGAAAAAATCAGTCTGCTTCTATTTATGTGCCTAAATATGGTTTGAGATGCCAAACTTTAGATGCAGCAGGTCTGAAATTTGAACTCTTAAATTTTGTTTAGTTTTAAAAGTAGTTTTATTAGATTGTAAAACAAATGGAAAAAGGAAAAAAATACAACCAAAGATTACTTCAAATGAAATAGATATACAGGAGTTGGTATATGCATATACTTTGCATACATACGTGAATGTGTTACATGCTATACACAACATAAAGGACCAGATCTGCTATCCCTCTCCATGGGAGAAGTGGGATCTTTCTAGTCTTCCCAGTGGTAAGAAAAGCAGCGGGTAACCTAACCTAACCAACACTCCATTTTCCCCAAATGAGAAGCATGGAAACTCCATTTACCTGCATTTTCACCTCACTTATTGATTTTTCCCATCCCCTAGTCTCCCCATGTAAGAGGACCCCCCGGAACTGAATTCCATTCTACCTGGGGCACAGATGTCCTGCACCAACTACTGGAACCTTGCCTCCCCGTACGTGCAACTGCTCAGTCAGGAGAGGGGTAGGATTACCCCTCCTTCCTCCATCCCAATTGTTACTGCAGTTTCCTTTTGAACATTATCTTGTCAGTGCCTCCCTGTCTTCTCTGTGCCACTGCTGTATATTTTTCCCTAACAACAGCCACACATAACACTAAAGCAAGACAGATGCACATTACAGATGATCATAAAATACATTGTGCCTCTACCTCACCTTCTCTAACGTAAACTCACCCTTAGAGCTTTTATCACTTAGAGAAACCCCACTCAGCAGAAAGGTGGTGTGAGCTTGCACTTATGAGATCTAGGCTCATGTGAGTGGGATTCACTCTGCTCCTGTACAGCTGGAGTAGTTGGTGTCTGTGCAGGTGGAGGTGAAATTCACTGCTGCAGCTCAGGCCCAGTGCCCTCCTGCAGCCCCTCCTTCACCTCCCTGCAGCTGCTACTTCAGACTTTGGGATAGAATAGCAGTTACAGCCCTTCCATACTGGTCCTGCAGTACAGTGTTGCCCCCCACATCAACCAGCCATCTTCAGCCCTCTCATAAATTGACTTTGGGCTGGCTTAGAATCCAGTTCTGCTGCTCACAGAGGGTGCTGAGTCACACCTGTGCAACTGTCATCTGGTCAACTCCTAGCACAGTGGAGCTAACATGGTCCAGAGAGTCTTGCACCAGCTTCTGTCATCAGAGGGTACCCATGATGTCATAATTCTATTTTCAGTTTTCATAGATTCTTAGAGGAAAAACAAAGCAGGTAAGACCAGGCCTTCTAATATACAAAAACAACATAATAAATAAATAAATAAATAAATAAATAAATCAGACCTTCTATAAAAAGAAGCCCAAAACCCCATAAACACCATTTTCTCTTAGCTCAGATATTTAAAAATTCCTCACACAGCTGCAACTACGATTAAAAATTGCTACCTTGCCTCACAATGCAAATTATTAAAAAATACCAGTAAGTTACATTTGAAGGTTCTGATTTAGGAAAACATCTTTAGAGTATCAGGAAAGTATTTAAGCACATGTTTACTTCTAAGCATGTGCCTACTTTCAAAAGAAGTTAATGGGACCTAAGTACATGATTAAAGTTCCAATTCTGCAAAAGTTTGCTCATGTGATTAACTTTACCCACTGTAAATAATCCCAACACTTCAACAAACTTACTTACAGTGCTCAAAGTTAAGCAGTATGCGAGCAAGTTTTTGCAAGACTGGGACATAAGTGCTTTCTGGAATCATGCCCTAAAATAGCTTTTAGCTGGGTTTCCATTATAGAATGTATCACTTCCTAGATTTCAAAATAATTAGAGAAAGTATTTTAAAGAAAAGCATAGCTGGATCCTCCAACTACATAACTACAAAAGACGACATAGGACCACTAATTAATCAGAAAACTTGAGGGAAAGTGGTGGGGGGAGGGAGGGAGGAAGCGGGGAGAATATACCTAAGTCTTTAATTGAAGTATGCTTATACACATGGGAAAATACATTCATTTAGCTCTTAATTTTCTGGGCCTAGTACATATTTACAGACCTCTCATGGTTTAGCAGAGACAGCTCCATGCTACTTTGAGCACAAGGATTGCCTAACCTAAAATTAATCCATGTTATATTAAACCAATCTAACATGTTGGGGTCCATGTCTCCAGAAGTTATTCAGCTTTACAAGCAGAATTAGCAGCCACAAAAAATTAAATACCGTGATTTCCATGTGTGTAGAAGGATAGAGCACAACAGTATTTAGACCCAAATCTCAGGACACATCCTTAACAGTACCTATGTGTACTTCCACATTCCATGATGAAAAAATCCCTTCAATTTTACTCTTAATTCCACACAAAAAGATTCTGATTATCGTTCAGGTTTTTATTCTGATGGAAAATTCCCAGCCAGCTCTACTGAAAAAAAAATATTTTCCATTTTAATTTTTTTAACAACCATTTTTTTCTGAGCAAAGCAGACATTTTCGGTGAAAAATTGAATTGTTCCAAAACCATCCAAAAACTTTTAATAGAAAATTTTCAACTAACCCTATCATGAAGTCCAGTCAACTTCCCACTCTTGGTGAGGCGTTAACTTCAATGTCTCTCTGGGCCCAAATAAATATTCAGAAGGCACTATAAGAAACAGTCAAACCCCAGGTTTCTAAGAATTTCTATCAGTCCTGCTTCCAATAAATACAGTAAGAATGTTTAAATATGAGAGTAAATTTGGGAGAGGATAATGAATATTCTGTCCATCCATCCACCCATCTAACTACCAGTCAAGGCATAGCCTCATGCATATGGAGCTGAAATCCTATTTGTAATTTTCCTTGGCCATTGTTGTCTATAATTGGTAATGTCAGATGACATGAAACTGATAGAAAGGAGAAGGAGAAATTATTTATAAATAGAACTGACCAGGTTCAATTACAGGAGCAAATTCTCCTATCAGTTAATGAGTGCTACCCTATAGGCTTCAACAAGCTTGCAAGTTCTAACTGACAGTGGAATTTGGCCCAGTTACTTCAAGACTCAAGCAAAAACTCGTAGTTGCCTGGGGTGAATGAAATGCGGCAACATCAACCCATGCACAGAGCCTTCTAATTGTCCCAAGAGGAACCTCCATATCACTAGAAAGGTCATAGGGAACACAACAATTAAAATATAATTCTGTGTACTGAATATTAAAGACAGTAAATATTTCCTGTGGAATTCTGTATATACGAGACAACCCTCTGTAGACAACATGTTTGCCCCCTCACTCAGACACACAGCCCTTCAAGAGCTCATGCTAACCACAGTGAATACTCTGCTTTAGCTGCAGTGGCTCCAACTTCCTGCTTCACTGGTCTTGAGACTGAGAAAAGATGGGGCTTTGTCTTCTTGTGTTTTCACTGAGCTGTGACCACCAGATGTTTGAAACAGAGAGAAAGCCCTCTTATCACCTAACCCAATCTTTGTCACTACCGTGGCCAGTGGACATAGCTATGTGACAAGCCTGTTCTTTTACACAATAAATTTGTATTGCATCATGCTGGGGACCACAAGAGACCTATTCTATTATCCAACACACAAACCTACATTATTATTGCAGTAACAGATTCAGGTCCAGTTCTGTACTTACATACTCTGGAGTAATTCCATTTACTTCCATGGCATTCCTCCAGAGTACTGAGAGCAGAATATAACCTTAAACCTCCAAATATCCCACCAGGAACAGCAAAGTCAAAGTTTAGCCTTTGTTTAGTATTGGTGGAAGAATGGGTTTTATCCCCCCACTAGTTCACATCTAGCTTGTGTCTGCATTTGAATTTTTGTCTTATCCATAATTATTCACAACAGATGCAGACTGACTGGTAGCAATAGCAGAGGTGGGCAGTTTGGAGATGGCACATGCATTTTTTCCAATTATGTAATCTAAACCTGCTCAGGAAAGGTAGTAAAAATGTCTGCATATAGTGAATGCTGTAGCATCCACTGTCGGTACCACTGGTGGGATGCACTCACTGGACATTACAAGTAACGTACTGTAGACAAGACTCTGATAAAGAGCCGTATGAAGGGAGGATAATGGATATTCTCTCCCTCTGAACATATTACATTTGTAATATTGCAATAAATAGCGCTGAGGATAACAAAGGGATTAACTCCAAGCTATCATAGTTAAGAGTTTCAGAACTCATGTTCTGTCACATTTTCCTGTCTCATCCCACGCTGAGGCTAGCTAGTTGTATGTCAGCTAGGGCTGTGTGGAAAATACACCCATAATCTGTGAAACCTCATGAAAATAATCACAATTTCATTCTGGGCCATATTACCTCATATTGCAGATTGCTACTTGGTTGAGTCTTCTTTCCTAGCAAGGGACTAGGCCAGTGAAATAGGGCTGCTTTCAGTGAGCAAAGGGGAGCATGGAAATGGGACTTCCATTTCTCCCTCAATTCCTCTCATTCTGATCTAACCATTTTGAATAGAGTTAACATCCACCATCCATCCTTGAAATTTGTACCTTGTGCCTTTAAAACCCACATCCATTTCTGTAGGTAATTACAGTTGTACAAAGCAGTAAATTCAGCTACACAGATACAAGTTCTGGGGCAGCAGCCTGAAGGTGACTAACATGCAGAGAGCAGTTCAAAGCAGCAGCAGCAAATATGTTGTCGTAGTAAAAGATGCCACAAATTCAGCCCACACACAAGTAGCAGCTAGTAGACAGAGCAAATGTGGTAATGGGTCGGCTCTTTAGCATAGAATACAGGTATATGTGCATGAAATGAGGTCAAGTAGAGCATTTACTTTTTTGCTCTTATTTTTTTATTCTCTCTTTTTAAAGTGCAGAAACATATTTGTTGACTAACCTTAATATTTTCTGAAGCAAACATTCTCCCCAGTCTGAAGTGTCTGCTGAGTGCACTAGGTGAAAAACTGGTCAAATCCTTAAACAGAAAGACTTAAAAACCAAATACACTGATTAGCAAATTGCTTTGCCTACTTCAGTTCAGTGTGATTTGTGAGATCCTGTTATCCACCACTTGCAAATATTTATTTCTGACAATGCTTGCAAGTGCCAGGAGTTTCCCAAAATTTAGTCCCTATGATTATTCATCCAAAAACCTGTTACAGAAGTTAATTTTAAAACCTTTCAATCATCAAATCAGAACAGCAACTGTCATAAACATACAGCTAAGGGTAGCATAAAATCCCTCCCTACCCTGTAAAGAGTTAATCCCTCCTTTACCTTTAAAGGGTTAAGAGGCTCAGATAACCTGGCTGGCACCTGACTAAAAGGACCAATAAGGGGAGAAGATACTTTCAAATCTGTGGGGGAAGGTTTTTGTTTTTGTGTTCCTTTGTTCTCTCCGGGTCAATGAAGAGACAGGGCAGGGAAAATACATCTCCCTAAGCCATATGTGAACGAAGCATCTAATATTACAGAAATAGAAAGTAATAGGAAGGAAATACATTAGATTATCTTTTGTTTTAGCTTGTGAATTTTCCCTGTGCTAAGAGGGAGGTTTATCCCTGTTTTGTAATTTTAAAGTTTTGCTTAGAAGGGGAATCCTCTGTGTTTGGAATCCTTTTTGTTACTCTGTAAAGTTATCTTCCATCCTGATTTTACAGAGGTGATTCTTTTATGTTTTTTAAAATAAACTTCTTTTAAGAACCTGATTGTTTTTCAGTTTCTTAAAGACCCAAGGGGGTTGATCTGTGCTCACTTTGTAACCAATTGGTTAGGATATTATTCTCAAGCCTCCCCAGGAAAGGGGGTGTAGCAGTTTGGGGGGATATTTTGCAGGAGGTAGGGCTCCACTTGGCCCTCCCTGAATGTTTGTTTAAATCACTTGGTGGTGGCAGGAATACCAAGGGCAAGGAAGGAATGTGTGCCTTGGGGAAGTTTTAACCTAAGCTGGTAGAAATAAGCTTAGGGGGTCTTTCATGCTGGTCCTCACATCTGTACTTTAGAGTGGGGAGGGAACCCTGACAGCAACAATACCACGCAACTTAGGCAACCACTCATACCACACCCATGCTGAATGCCAGATATACTAATTGAATAATTTGCAAGTAATCAATAGGATGAAAATTTTTCATAGAAACTATTTGGTGAATATTTACAAATAATGAATATGCAGAAATCAGGAACAGTTCACAAATGATTTGCTAACCAAAATGGAGATCATATTCTTAACAAATGTTCTTTGTAGCAAATAGATCAAGCAGCTCTGCTCAGCACACTGGGGTTTAATAGTTTAAGGTCTCTTGAAATGACCAGTACCCTTGCAGCATATTCAGCTATAATTGTTAGACAGCTGAGGGTGGATAGCCATGGCAACTGAGCTAAATAGGAAGAAATATAGCACTTTTGCTGCTTTTTTTGGGGGGGGAGGTAACTATTTTAGGAAGTAAGTATAGTTCTGTGTTACCACACTATTAGAAGCTTAGTTACTGTTTGAGAATTTAATGTAGATGTTCAGTGATTGTGACAGAAGTGTATTAGACTCATAGACTTAAAGGTCAGAAGGGACCATTATGATCATCTAGTCTGACCTCCTGCACAATGCAGGCAACACAATCTCACCCATCCACTTCTATAACAAACCCCTAACCTATGCCTGCGTTATTGAAGTTCTCAAATTGTGGTTTGAAGACCTCAGACTGCAGAGAAACCTCCAGCAAGTGACCCGTGCCCTATGCTGCTGAGGAAGGCAAAAAACCTCCAAGGCCTCTGCCAATCTGCCCTGGAGGAAAATTCCTTCCCGACCCCAAATATGGCGATCAGCTAAACCCTGAGCATGTGAGCAAGACTCACCAGCCAGCACACAGGGAAGAATTCTCTGTAATAACTTAGATCCCACCTGTGATGCAGTAGGGACTGTCTGTGTGGGGAGTGGGAGAGCAGGGGAGGACTTTAGGGGATGGACGATGCCAGGGCCTGTAACCTGAGCTAGGTAAGGGAGGGGAAAGGTCAACACCTTTGCCCGGGAAGGGGAACAAAGGAAGGGAGTGGCAGGAGGGAAGCAGTTTGAGTTTGGGGCTTGGGGCTGTGTGGGCGGAATTCAGGGTATCCTAGCTAGGATCCAAGCACCCTGAAAGCCCAGAAGGACTCGGTGGAGGGGTCCTGACTATGCCTGCAAGCCCTGCTGTAACCTGTGTTCCTGTTGTCCAATAAACCTTCTGTTTTACTGGCTGGCCGAGAGTCACTGTGGGTCCCAGGAAGAGGGGTGCAGGGCCGGACTCCCCCACACTCCGTGACAACTGGTGGCAGCGGCGGGAGATACTGCACCCCGTGGACGGCGCTTCCTGCAGTAAGTGACTGGGGAGCAGTAAAACGAAGGGGTGGTTAACCCCTGGGAGTGTGTGCCCAGTGAGAAGGACTTTGCAGTAACAGGGTCCCCCGGGGGATTGCAGCAAGCGGTCCCAGGGGCAGAGGAGTCTGCAGCTCGACCCTGGCAGAGAGGTGGTGACCTCACGAAGGGCTGGTGCACTAGGGGTCCCCCTGGAACCATGGGGAGCGGCGAGCACCCCGGCCTGTGAGTGGCCAGCAGGAAGATGTATGCCAAGCGGCGCAAGTGTGACCTGGTGGAGCTGTGCAAGCAGAGGGGGCTGCACCCAGGGAGGCTCAGCAAGGACCAGCTGATTGCCCAGCTGGAGCAGGGAGACCGCATGAATGAATGGAGCCCTGTCTCTGAGGGAAGCAGCCGGGCAGATGCAGTGCAGGCACCAGTGTCTGTCCCCGCTGGGAGTGGTCAGCCGGCAGACGAGGGCTTCCCGAGACCCCCCCTTCCTAGGCGTAGAGGAAGGGCGGGGAGGAGCCCAGTGTATACCGAGGGCACCGTGACACCCCCGGCCAGCAGGGGAGCCTCACGGCGAAGCCCACCCCCCAGCAGGGGATCCTCCCGGCAACGCTCGGCATCCGTGGAGCGGAGGCGGCTGGAATATGAAAGGGAGCTGAGACGGGAAGAGCTCGAGTTAAAGAGGCGAGAGCTGGAGGAGAAGGCGAAACAGCGTGAACATGAGGAGAACCAGCGTAAACATGAGGAGAACCAGCGCCAGCGTGAGTGGGAGGAGAAGGAGAAACAGCGTAAACATAAGCTGGACCTGGCCCGGCTGAGGAGCAGTGAGGCTCCGGCTGCGGTGAGTGAGGGGGGACCCAAGCCTACAAAGAGCTTTGATAAGCACTTGCTGCCCCGGCGTAAGGAGGGGGAGGACATAGATACCTTCCTGACGGCCTTTGAGAATGCCTGCGAGCTGCACAGGGTTGACCCTGCAGACAGGATCGCAGTTCTCACCCCCTTACTGGACTCCACAGCCGTGGAGGTGTACAGCCGACTGAAAGGGGCGGAGGCAGGTGTCATAAACAGATAGCTAAGGGTTAATGTCTCTTTCACCTGAAGCACCTGACCAGAGGACCAATCAGGAAACCGGATTTTTTCAACTTTGGGTGGAGGGATTTGAGTGTCTAAGGTCTTTGTTTCTGGCTGCCTGCTTGCTCTGAGCTTTGGAGAAGTAGTTCTACTTTCTAGTCTTCTGTTTCTAAGTGTAAGGACAAAGAGATCAGATAGTAAGTTCTATGGTTTCTTTTCTTTGGTATTTGCATGAATATAAGTGCTGGAGTGCTTTGATTTGTATTCTTTTTGAATAAGGCTGTTTATTCAATATTCTTTTAAGCAATTGACCCTGTGTTGTATCATCTAATACAGAGAGAACATTTGTACTTATTTTTCTTTCTTGTTATATAAAGCTTTCTTTTAAGACCTGTTGGAGTTTTTCTTTACTTCAGGGAAATTGAGTCTGTACTCACCAGGGAATTGGTGGGAGGAAGAAATCAAGGGGAGATTTGTGTGTTGGATTGCTAGCCTGACCTTGCATTCCCTCTGGGGGAATAGGAAAGTACTTTTTGTTTCCAGGATTGGGAACAGAGAGGGAGATTCACTCTGTTTGGGTTCACAGAGCTTGTGTCTGTGTATCTCTCCAGGAGCACCTGGAGGGGGGAAGGGAAAAAGGATTATTTCCCTTTGTTGTGAGACTCAAGGGATTTGGGTCTTGGGGTCCCCAGGGAAGGTTTTTCAGGGGGACCAGAGTGCCCCAAAACACTCTAATTTTTTGGGTGGTGGCAGCAGGTACCAGGTCCAAGCTGGTAACTAAGCTTGGAGGTTTTCATGCTAACCCCCATATTTTGGACGCTAAGGTCCAAATCTGGGACTAAGGTTATTACATGGTGGCAGCTGGTGGGAGATAGACAGAACCCAGAAGCCAGTAGAAATATTATATTTTTCTTTTCTCTGCTAAGGGCTTTTAGCAGAGAGAAGCAGTTGGTTTTAAAAGGGAACCAGAGAGAATTTTTTTTTCTGCTCTCTCTCGCAGTTTGTGGCTTGCATGTTAAGCAGAAGTCGTTAAGGACTATTAACAGTCTTTTGTCACACAATAGCACTCCCATTGAGAGTCATACCAGCACTTATATGCATGCAAATAAAGTGGTTTTTCTGGTTTCCCTTCATTGAACATTAGCTAGAGAGAGAAAAGAACAAAAAGCACTGTTGCTAGGCAGACTTCAGGAGGCAACAGAACCTGCAGTTCAGAAGATAAACACCGGAGGGCACCCCAACCCAAGAAAACAGGAACCATGACTTCTAAGGCAAAAATTGAGGCCGAAGAACAAATCAAAGAAGCTGAACACAGGCGAGAGATGGAAAAACACAAACAGCAACTGGAAATAAAACAAAAAGAGATGGAGATGAAAGAAAAGGAAGAAAGCATGAAACTGGCAGCCTTCCAAAGAGAACAGGCAGCCCAAGAGGCAGCACACAAAAGAAAACTAGAAGAAGAAGAGATAGCCTACCGAAGGAAACAAGCAGAAGAAGAGTTGGCCCACCACCGAGAAATGGAAAAACACCAAAAACAAATGGAAAAACACCAAAAAGAAATGGAAAAACAACAAAAAGAAATGGAAAAACAACAAAAAGAGAATGAAAAGAAGGAAAAACAGAGAAAACATGAACTGGAGTTGGTAAAAGCTGGGCTGCATGTGCCAGCCAACCCTAACAACCCGGCGCCAAATATTGCTCCACAGCACAGGAAATTTCCCACCTACAAGGCAGGTGATGACACCGAGGCCTTCTTGGAAAATTTTGAAAGAGCCTGTCTTGGGTACAGCATTCCCGAAGACCAGTACATGGTAGAATTGAGGTCACAGCTCAGTGGACCTTTAGCAGAGGTGGCAGCTGAAATGCCTAAGCACCAAATGAATGACTATAAACTTTTTCTAACCAAGGCCAGATACAGGATGGGGATAACCCCAGATCATGCCCGTCGGCGTTTCAGAAACCAAAAGTGGAAACCAGAGGAGTCATTTCCCAAACACGCCTACTACATTGCAAAAAACTATGAGGCCTGGCTAACAGGAAACAACATTCAAACCTTGGAAGAACTGAACCTCCTCATACAAATGGAGCAGTTCTTGGATGGTGTTCCTGAAGACATCACACGGTACATACAAGATGGAAACCCCAAGAATATCGCTGAGGCGGGGGAGATTGGAGCCAAATGGATGGAACTGGCAGAAAGCAAGAAAGCTACTGTCAAGGGGAACGATTACCCCAGGGGGCACACAGACCATAAACCCTACAACCGAGGACAGCCAAAGACCCCACATACCACCCAAGTAAAGCCACAGATACCCTACCCTTCAACCTCACCAGTCTCCAGTAACTCACCTCGGCCCAGTGACCCATCAGATGGAAGATGCTTTAAGTGTAACGAACTGGGACATATCAAGGCCAACTGTCCCAAGAACACCATGCGAGTGCAATTCATTACACCACCATCACACCAAAGATCCCCAGGCCCGGATGCCTCTCAAATACCCTTGGAGCGAAGGGAAAATTTGAGAGTGGGCGGAAAGAAGGTTACTGCGTGGAGAGACACGGGGGCACAAGTGTCAGCTATCCACCAATCCTTCGTTGACCCCAAATTCATCAACCCAAAGGCCAAAGTTACAATTTACCCCTTCATGTCACAAGCTGTAGACTTGCCTACAGCTCAACTGCCTGTCCAGTACAAAGGCTGGTCAGGAATGTGGACTTTTGCAGTCTATGACAATTATCCTATCCCCATGCTACTGGGGGAAGACTTGGCCAACCAGGTGAGGCGGGCCAAAAGAGTGGGAATGGTTACACGTAGCCAAACCAGGCAAGCTTCCAGACCCATTCCTGTTCCTAAACCGTCCACAGAGGCCCCGTCTGTGTTACCAGAGACCCAGACAGAGGTAGTGGACCCGGATTCCATGCCTACCACTGAAACAGCCACAGCATCTCCAGTCCCAGGCCCGGAACTGGAACAGCAACCAGCACCAGCAAGTGCAACCCCATCTTCAAACTCAACGCCAGAGGGCACCAGCGAGCCAGAACTGGCAGAAGCACAAGACAGCCATACCCAAAAGGCTCAGCCAGAGCCTGAAATACCCTCAGGTGCACCAGCGGAGAGCGGTACACCAGCAACGGAAACAACCCCATCACCTACATCGCTTCCAGAGGGACCAAGCCCAAGTCCACAGTCTGAGGAAGAACTGGTGACCCCAGCCTCAAGGGAACAGTTCCAGGCTGAGCAGGAAGCGGATGACAGCCTTCAGAAAGCTTGGGCAGCGGCACGGAGCACCCCACCGCCTCTCAGCTCTTCTAATCGATCCCGGTTTGTTATAGACCAAGGACTTTTGTACAAGGAAATTCTTTCTGGTGGACACCGGGAAGAATGGCAGCCGCAAAAACAGTTGGTGGTTCCAACTAAGTACCGGGAGAAGCTCTTAAGCTTAGCCCATGATCATCCCAGTGGCCATGCTGGGGTGAACAGAACCAAGGACCGGTTGGGGAAGTCCTTCCACTGGGAGGGGATGGGCAAGGACGTTGCCAAGTATGTCCGGTCGTGTGAGGTATGCCAAAGAGTGGGTAAGCCTCAAGACCAGGTCAAGGCCCCTCTCCAGCCACTCCCCATAATTGAGGTCCCATTTCAGCGAGTAGCTGTGAATATTCTGGGCCCTTTCCCAAAAAAGACGCCCAGAGGAAAGCAGTACGTACTGACTTTAGTGGACTTTGCTACCCGATGGCCAGAAGCAGTCGCTCTAGGCAACACCAGGGCTAACACTGTGTGCCTGGCCCTAACAGACATCTTTGCCAGGGTAGGTTGGCCCTCTGACATCCTTACAGATTCAGGGTCTAATTTCCTGGCAGGGACCATGGAAAAACTGTGGGAAACTCATGGGGTGAATCACTTGGTTGCCACCCCGTACCACCATCAAACCAATGGCCTGGTGGAAAGGTTCAATGGAACTTTGGGGGCCATGATACGAAAATTCATCAACGAATTCTCCAATAATTGGGACCTAGTGTTGCAGCAGTTGCTGTTTGCCTACAGGGCTGTACCACATCCCAGTTTAGGGTTTTCACCATTTGAACTTGTGTATGGTCACGAGGTTAAGGGGCCATTACAGTTGGTGAAGCAGCAATGGGAGGGGTTTACGCCTTCTCCAGGAACTAACATTCTGGACTTTGTAAGCAACCTACAAAGCACCCTCCGACACTCTTTAGCCCTTGCTAGAGAGAACCTAAAGAATGCTCAAGAAGCGCAAAAGGCCTGGTATGACAGACATGCCAGAGATCGGTCCTTCAAGGTAGGAGACCAGGTTATGGTCTTGAAGGCGCAACAGGCCCATAAGATGGAAGCATCATGGGAAGGGCCATTCACGGTCCAAGAGCGCCTGGGAGCTGTAAACTACCTCATAGCATTTCCCAATTCCTCACTAAAGCCTAAAGTGTACCATGTTAATTCTCTCAAGCCTTTCTATTCCAGAGACTTACAGGTTTGTCAGTTTACAGTCCAGGGAGAGGATGCTGAGTGGCCTGACGGTGTCTACTATGACGGGAAAAAAGACGGTGGCGTGGAAGAGGTGAACCTCTCAACCACTCTGAAACGTCTGCAGCGGCAGCAAATCAAGGAGCTGTGCACTAGCTTCGCCCCATTGTTCTCAGCCACCCCAGGACGGACTGAACGGGCATACCACTCCATTGATACAGGTAATGCTCACCCAATCAGAACCCCACCCTACCGAGTGTCTCCTCATGCCCAAGCTGCTATAGAACGGGAGATCCAAAACATGCTACAGATGGGTATAATCCGCTCATCTACCAGTGCATGGGCATCTCCAGTGGTTCTGGTACCCAAACCAGATGGGGAAATACGCTTTTGCGTGGACTACCGTAAGCTAAATGCGGTAACTCGTCTGGACAACTATCCAATGCCGCGCACCGATGAGCTATTGGAGAAGTTGGGACGTGCCCAGTTCATCTCTACAATAGACTTAACCAAGGGGTACTGGCAAGTACCGCTAGATGAACCTGCCAAGGAGAGGTCAGCATTCGTCACCCATGCGGGGGTGTATGAATTCAATGTCCTTCCTTTCGGCCTTCGTAATGCACCCGCCACCTTCCAAAGGCTGGTAGATGGTCTACTAGCTGGACTGGGAGAATTTGCAGTTGCCTACCTCGATGATGTAGCCATTTTTTCAGACTCCTGGCCCGAACACCTACTACACCTGGAAAAGGTCTTTGAGCGCATCAGGCAGGCAGGACTAACTGTTAAGGCCAAAAAGTGTCAAATAGGCCAAAACAGAGTGACTTACCTGGGACACCAGGTGGGTCGAGGAACCATAAACCCCCTACAGGCCAAGGTGGATGCTATCCAAAAGTGGCCTGTCCCACGGTCCAAGAAGCAGGTCCAATCCTTCTTAGGCTTGGCCGGATACTACAGGCGATTTGTACCCCACTACAGCCAAATCGCTGCCCCACTGACCGACCTGACCAAAAAGACCCAGCCAAATGCAGTTAAGTGGACTGATGAGTGTCAAAAGGCCTTTACCCAACTTAAGGCAACGCTCATGTCGGACCCTGTGCTCAGGGCCCCGGATTTTGACAAGCCATTCCTAGTAACCACAGATGCATCTGAGCGTGGTATAGGAGCAGTGCTCATGCAGGAAGCAACAGATCACAACTTCCATCCTGTCGTGTTTCTCAGCAAGAAACTGTCTGAGAGGGAAAGTCACTGGTCAGTCAGTGAAAAGGAATGCTATGCCATTGTGTACGCCCTGGAAAAGCTACGCCCATATGTTTGGGGACGGCGGTTCCAACTACAAACTGACCATGCTGCACTAAAGTGGCTTCATACTGCCAAGGGGAACAACAAGAAACTTCTTCGTTGGAGTTTAGCTCTCCAAGATTTTGATTTTGAAATTCAACACATCACAGGAGCTTCTAATAAAGTTGCTGATGCACTCTCCCGTGAGAGTTTCCCAGAATTCAGTAGTTAAAAAGTGTTCTTAAAATGTAGAAGTCTGTTAGTTATATACTTAGGAGTATATGTAAAGGTGTATGTGTTGTATTAATCTGTTTATTTTCAAGTTCTAGAAGGAAATCGCCGCCAGTGAGCTTCCCCACTGTCTGCAATTTGGGGGGCGTGTCATAAACAGATAGCTAAGGGTTAATGTCTCTTTCACCTGAAGCACCTGACCAGAGGACCAATCAGGAAACCGGATTTTTTCAACTTTGGGTGGAGGGATTTGAGTGTCTAAGGTCTTTGTTTCTGGCTGCCTGCTTGCTCTGAGCTTTGGAGAAGTAGTTCTACTTTCTAGTCTTCTGTTTCTAAGTGTAAGGACAAAGAGATCAGATAGTAAGTTCTATGGTTTCTTTTCTTTGGTATTTGCATGAATATAAGTGCTGGAGTGCTTTGATTTGTATTCTTTTTGAATAAGGCTGTTTATTCAATATTCTTTTAAGCAATTGACCCTGTGTTGTATCATCTAATACAGAGAGAACATTTGTACTTATTTTTCTTTCTTGTTATATAAAGCTTTCTTTTAAGACCTGTTGGAGTTTTTCTTTACTTCAGGGAAATTGAGTCTGTACTCACCAGGGAATTGGTGGGAGGAAGAAATCAAGGGGAGATTTGTGTGTTGAATTGCTAGCCTGACCTTGCATTCCCTCTGGGGGAATAGGAAAGTACTTTTTGTTTCCAGGATTGGGAACAGAGAGGGAGATTCACTCTGTTTGGGTTCACAGAGCTTGTGTCTGTGTATCTCTCCAGGAGCACCTGGAGGGGGGAAGGGAAAAAGGATTATTTCCCTTTGTTGTGAGACTCAAGGGATTTGGGTCTTGGGGTCCCCAGGGAAGGTTTTTCAGGGGGACCAGAGTGCCCCAAAACACTCTAATTTTTTGGGTGGTGGCAGCAGGTACCAGGTCCAAGCTGGTAACTAAGCTTGGAGGTTTTCATGCTAACCCCCATATTTTGGACGCTAAGGTCCAAATCTGGGACTAAGGTTATTACAGCAGGGGATTACGAACTGTTCAAACAGGCCCTGCTCCGCGAGTTTGGGCTGACTCCTGAGATGTACCGGAAAAAGTTCCGGAGCCAGCGTAAAACCCGTGAGGTCACATACCTACAACTGGTCAACCGGGCGCAGGGGTATGCCCGCAAGTGGACAGCTGGGGCCCAAACTAAAGAGGACCTGCTTGACCTATTCATACTGGAGCACCTGTACGAGCAGTGCCCGTCTGACCTGAGGCTGTGGTTGATGGACCAGAAGCCGGAGAACCCGCAGCATGCAGGCCAGCTGGCCGACCAATTTGTGGACAGTCGGGCAGGGGATGCCAGGGAGGAGTCTCGAAGGAGCAGGCCTGCCTCAACGCAGAGAGAGAGTCATCATGGGACCTCCCAAAGGGGGCCTATGGAGAACCCACCCAAAAGGGGAACATCCAGCGGCAGGTCCCTCCGACCCACTCAAGGGGACCCACGAGATATGGGCTGCTATCGCTGTGGCCAACGAGGTCACATACGGGCCCAGTGCCCCAAGCTCAGGGACAGACCAAGCAGACCCAACCCGCAGAGGGTGGACTGGGTAAAAACCCAATCGGAGGAGGGGCTACATTCCCAGGAAAGGGGGGTTGGCAACATACCACCTGTGGATGCTCCCGGTTCCGGGTTTTTGGTTTACCGGGTGGGCGCGGGGCTGCCCCTCCGGAAAGAGTGCATTGTTTCCCTGGAAGTGGATGGGAGGAAGGTCACTGGGTACTGGGACACGGGCGCAGAGGTGACGCTGGCCTGGCCCGAGGTGGTGGCCTCAGATCGGATGGTGCCCGACACCTACCTGACCCTGATGGGCGTGGGCGGGACCCCATTCAAGGTACCCGTGGCAAGGATACACCTGAAATGGGGGGCCAAGGAGGGCCCCAAGGATGTGGGGGTACACCAGTATTTGCCCACTGACGTGTTAATGGGAGGGGACCTTGAGGACTGGCCTAGTAACACCCAGAGTGCCCTGGTCGTGACTCGTAGTCAGAGTCGGCAAATGGCACTGCTCCCCGACAACGGGGAAGGTACTCGACCTGAGGTGCAGGACCCTAACTCAGGGAGCGGGGAATGCCCAGGGGCACGGTGCAGAGAGGCTGCGGCCTCAGACCCAGCCAGCAAGAGAGAGCCGGTCCCCATTCCTGTCCCAGCTGCTGAGTTCCAGGCCGAGTTGCAGAAAGATCCCTCCTTGCGGAAGCACAGGGACCGGGCTGACCTTAGTGTGGTACAGACCATGAGGAGAGGTTGCAAGGAGAGGTTCCTGTGGGAGAAGGGGTTCCTGTACCGAGAATGGGCTCCCCCAGGGGAAGTAGAGTCATGGGGGATCAGGAGGCAGCTGGTGGTTCCCCAGAAGTTCCGTCACAAGCTGTTGTACCTGGCCCATGACATCCCTCTCGCAGGGCACCAGGGAATCCGGCGCACCAGGCAGAGGCTGCTACAGAACTTTTACTGGCCTGGGGTCTTTACCCATGTCCAACAGTACTGCCAATCCTGTGACCCCTGCCAGAGGGTGGGGAAGGCCCGGGACAAGGGGAAAGCGGCTTTGAGGCCTTTACCCATCATAGAAGAACCTTTCCAGAAGGTGGCCATGGACATAGTGGGACCCCTCAGCAAGACGACCCGGTCAGGGAAGAAATACATCCTGGTGGTGGTGGATTTTGCCACTCGCTACCCCGAGGCGGTGGCCTTGTCCTCTATCGAAGCAGACACAGTGGCAGATGCGCTGCTGACAATTTTCAGCCGGGTGGGGTTCCCCAAGGAGGTCTTAACGGACCAGGGGTCCAACTTCATGTCGGCCCTGCTCCGGTCCTTATGGCAGAAATGTGGGGTCCAGCACAACTGGCCCTCAGCGTATCACCCTCAGTCCAACGGGCTGGTAGAAAGGTTCAACGGGACGCTGAAGATGATGCTAAAAACATTTATGAACCAGCACCCGCAGGACTGGGACAAGTACTTACCTCACCTGCTGTTCGCGTACAGGGAGGTGCCCCAGGAATCTACCGGGTTTTCACCTTTTGAACTGTTGTATGGAAGGCGGGTAAGGGGGCCCCTAGACCTGATGAGGGACGAATGGGAGGGGAAGGCCGCTCCCGAGGGAGAGTCAGTGGTGGAGTATGTCCTGACCTTCCGGGAAAGACTGGCCAAGCTCATGGGCCTGGCCAGGGAGAATCTGGCCCGAGCCCAGAGGAGGCAGAAGGTCTGGTATGACCGCACAGCACGAGCCCGTGCCTTCACCACTGGGGATCAGGTGATGGTTCTTATCCCCGTGAGGAGAAACAAACTCCAGGCCGCCTGGGAAGGGCCCTTCAAGGTTATTAAGCAACTGAATGAGGTAAACTATGTGGTGGAGCTGTCAAACCGGGCACATCACCGTCGGGTGTACCATGTGAACATGATGAAACCATACTATGACAGGGGGAATGTGGTGTTGGCCGTGTGTGGACATTGGGAGGGGCAGGGAGATGACCCCTTAGTGGATCTATTCCCTGGGACAAAAGCTGGTTCCCCCCTGGAAGCGATTCCCCTCTCTGAGCAACTGACCCCGGGCCAGCACGCTGAGATCAGAGGGGTGCTGCATCTGTACCGACAGCTGTTTTCCAACCAGCCTGGACGCACTAATTTGATTGTCCACCGGGTGGAGACCGGGTCACATCCCCCTATAAGATGCTCCCCTTTTCGGGTCACTGGTAAAACTGCCCGGGATCTTGAAAGAGAGGTCAGGGACATGCTGGCTTTGGGGGTGATCCAGCCGTCTTCCAGCCCTTGGGCCTCGCCAGTGGTGCTAGTCCCCAAGAAGGATGGGTCAATCCGGTTCTGTGTGGACTATCGAAAGCTCAATGCCATCACCGTATCTGATGCCTACCCTATGCCCAGGCCTGACGAGCTCCTAGACAAGCTGGGAGGTGCTCGGTACCTCACCACTATGGATCTTACCAAAGGCTACTGGCAAGTGCCGCTGGACGCAGATGCCAGGCTGAAATCGGCCTTTATCACCCCTCTGGGGCTCTATGAGTTTCTGACCCTGCCCTTCGGCCTCAAGGGAGCGCCGGCCACCTTCCAGCGCCTGGTGGATCAGCTACTGAGGGGGATGGAGAGTTTTGCCGTGGCGTATATTGACGACATCTGCGTCTTCAGTCAGACCTGGGAGGACCACATGTCCCAGGTTAAACAAGTCCTAGACCGACTCCAAAAGGCTGGGTTAACAGTAAAGGCTGAGAAGTGCAAGGTGGCGATGGCTGAAGTATCTTACCTGGGCCATCGGGTGGGGAGCGGCTGCCTGAAGCCGGAACCAGCCAAGGTGGAGGCGATCAGAGACTGGCCTGCTCCCCAAACCAAAAAGCAGGTCCAGGCCTTTATTGGGATGGCGGGGTACTATCGAAGGTTCGTGCCCCACTTTAGTGCCATAGCCGGCCCCATCACTGAACTGTGCAAAAAGGGGAAGCCAGACAAGGTGATCTGGACTGAGCAGTGCCAGGAGGCTTTCCGGGCGCTGAAGGAGGCTCTGGTTAGTGGCCCAGTTCTGGCAAACCCAGATTTTGACAAACCCTTTATGGTGTTCACTGATGCCTCAGACACGGGACTGGGGGCAGTGTTAATGCAGGAGGATGAAAAGGGGGAGAGACACCCCATTGTGTACCTGAGTAAGAAGCTGCTACCCCGGGAACAAAGCTACGCGGCCATCGAGAAGGAATGCCTGGCCATGGTGTGGGCCCTTAAGAAACTAGAGCCATATCTCTTTGGGCGACACTTCACCGTGTACACCGACCACTCTCCCCTGACCTGGCTGCACCAGATGAAAGGAGCCAATGCCAAGCTCCTGAGGTGGAGCCTGCTCCTGCAGGACTATGACATGGACATGGTCCATGTGAAGGGAAGTGCCAACCTGACAGCGGATGCGTTGTCCCGGAGAGGGGACCCTGAACTTCCCCAGGTCACTGGGCAGAGTGACCCCGCTCAGTTCAGTCTCGAAGGGGGGAGAGATGTGATGCAGTAGGGACTGTCTGTGTGGGGAGTGGGAGAGCAGGGGAGGACTTTAGGGGATGGACGATGCCAGGGCCTGTAACCTGAGCTAGGTAAGGGAGGGGAAAGGTCAACACCTTTGCCCGGGAAGGGGAACAAAGGAAGGGAATGGCAGGAGGGAAGCAGTTTGAGTTTGGGGCTTGGGGCTGTGTGGGCGGAATTCAGGGTATCCTAGCTAGGATCCAAGCACCCTGAAAGCCCAGAAGGACTCGGTGGAGGGGTCCTGACTATGCCTGCAAGCCCTGCTGTAACCTGTGTTCCTGTTGTCCAATAAACCTTCTGTTTTACTGGCTGGCCGAGAGTCACTGTGGGTCCCAGGAAGAGGGGTGCAGGGCCGGACTCCCCCACACTCCGTGACACCACCCCATCTAACATCCCATCACAGACCACTGGGCATACCTACCTGCTGATAATCAAAGATCATTTGCCAAATTAATTGCCAAAATTAGGCTATCCCATCATACCATCCCCTCCATAAACTTATCAAGCTTAGTCTTAAAGCCAGATATGTCTTTTGCCCCCACTACTCTTCTTGGAAGGCTGTTCCAGAACTTCACTCCTCTAATGGTTAGAAACCTTCCTCTAATTTCCAGTCTAAACTTCCTGATGGCTAGTTTATATCCACTTGTTCTTGTGTCCACACTGGTACTAAACTTAAATAATTTCTCTCCCTTCCTAATATTAATCCCTCTGATATATTTATAAAGAGCAATCATATCCCCCCTCAACCTTCTTTTGGTTAGGGTAAACAAGACAAGCTCTTTCAGTCTCCTTTCATAAGACAGGTTTTCCATTCCTCGGATCATCCTAGTAGCCCGTCTCTGAACCTGTTCCAGTTTGACTTCATCCTTCTTAAACATGGGAGACCAGAACTGCACACAGTATTCCAGATGAGGTCTCACCAGTGCCTTATATAATGGTACTAACACCTCCTTATCTTTGCTGGAAATACCTCGCCTGATGCATCCTAAAACTGCATTAGCTTTTTTAATGGCCATATCACATTGGCGGCTCATAGTTATCCTGTGATCAACCAATACTCCAAGGTCCTTCTCCTCCTCTGTTACTTCCAACTGATGTATCCCCAATTTATAACTAAAATTCTTGTTATTAATCCCTAAATGCATGATCTTGCACTTTTCACTATTAAATTTCATACTATTACTCCAGTTTACAAGGACATCCAGATCTTCCTGTATGATATCCTGGTCCTTCTCTGTGTTAGCAATACCTCCCAGCTTTGTGTCATCCGCAAACTTTATTATCACATTCCCACTTCTTGTGCCAAGATCAGTAATAAAAAGATTAAATAAGATTATCCCCAAAACTGATCCCTGATGAACTCCACTAGTAACCTCCTTCCAGCCTGACAGTTCACCTTTCAGTATGACACGCTGTAGTCTCCCTTTAACCAGTTCCTTATCCACCTTTTCAATTTTCATATTGATCTCCATCTTTTCCAATTTAACTAATAATTCCCCATGTGGAACTGTGTCAAATGCCTTACTGAAATCGATGTAAATTAGATCCACTGCATTTCCTTGTCTAAAAAATCTGTTACCTTCTCAAAGAAGGAGATCAGGTTGGTTTGGCACAATCTACCTTTCGTAAAACCATGTTGTATTTTGTCCCAATTACGACTGACCTCAATGTCCTTAACGACTTTCTCCTTCAAAATTTTTTCCAAGACCTTACATACTACAGATGTCAAACTAACAGGCCTATAGTAACTCAGATCACCTTTTTTCCCTTCCTTAAAAATAGGAACTATGTTAGCAATTCTCCAGTTGTACGGTACAACCCCTGAGTTTACTGATTCATTAAAAATTCTTGCTAACGGTCTTGCAATTTCATATGCCAGTTCTTTTAATATTCTTGGATGAAGATTATCTGGGCCCTCCGATTTTGTCCCACTAAGCTGTTCGAATTTGGCTTCTACCTCGGATGTGGTAATATCTACCTCCATATCCTCATTCCCATTTGTCATCCTACCAATATCCCTAAGCTCCTCATTAGCCTTATGAAAGACTGAGGCAAAGTATTTATTTAGATATTGGGCCATGCCTAGATTATCGTTAACATCCATCCCATCCTCAGTGTTTAGTGGTCCCACTTCTTCTTTCTTTGTTTTCTTCTCATTTATATGGCTATAGAAAAGACGGTTACTCACCTTTGTAACTGTTGTTCTTCGAGATGTGTTGCTCACATCCATTCCAGTTAGGTGTGCGCGCCGCGCGTGCACGTTCGTCGGAAACTTTTTACCCTAGCAACTCCAGTGGGCCGGCAGGTCGCCCCCTGGAGTGGCGCCGCCATGGCGCCCAATATATATCCCTGCCGGCCCACCCGCTCCTCGGTTCCTTCCTGCCGGCTACTCCGACAGTGGGGAAGGAGGGCGTTTGTGGAATGGATGTGAGCAACACATCTCGAAGAACAACAGTTACAAAGGTGAGTAACCGTCTTTTCTTCTTCGAGTGATTGCTCACATCCATTCCAGTTAGGTGAATCCCAAGCCATACCTAGGCGGTGGGGTCGGAGTGAGAAGTCGCGGCATGGAGCACTGCAGTTCCGAAGGCCGCGTCGTCTCTTGACTGCTGGACCAGGGCGTAGTGGGAAGCAAAGGTGTGGACCGATGACCAGGTCGCTGCCCGACAGATTTCCTGGATGGGCACACGGGCGAGGAAAGCCAGCGACGACGCCTGCGCCCTGGTAGAATGCGCAGTCACACGGCCCGTAGGGACATGGGCCAAGTCATAGCAGGTCCTGATGCAGGACGTTACCCAAGAGGATAACCTCTGGGAGGAGATAGGAAGCCCTTTCATGCGGTCCGCTACTGCCACGAAAAGCTGGGGGGATTTGCGGAAGGGCTTGGTCCTCTCCACGTAGAACGCGAGAGCCCTACGGACATCAAGCGAGTGGAGCTGCTGCTCCCTGCCTGAGGAGTGAGGTTTCGGGAAAAAAACCGGGAGGAATATCTCTTGGTTGACGTGGAAGGCTGAGACCACCTTGGGGAGAAAAGCAGGGTGTGGTCTCAGCTGCACCTTGTCTTTGTGGAAGACCGTATATGGGGGGTCTACCACAAGAGCCCGGAGTTCCGACACCCTTCTAGCTGAGGTGATAGCTACTAGAAAGGCCGTCTTCCAAGAGAGGTAAAGCAGGGAGCAAGTAGCTAACGGCTCAAAGGGGGGCCCCATGAGCCGGGACAACACCAGGTTAAGATCCCAGGTTGGAGCAGGGGGACGGACGTTAGGGTATAAACGTTCCAGCCCCTTAAGGAATCTAGACACCGTCGGGTGAGAAAAAACAGAGCGACCATCCGCACCCGGGTGAAAGGTGGAGATAGCTGCCAGGTGGACTCGCAACGACGATATGGCCAGACCTTGCCCTTTGAGGGACCAAATGTAGTCTAAGATGTCGGCTACTGAAACTTCCAAAGGGCGGAGATTTCTCTCCACGCACCAACAGGAGAAGCGTTTCCATTTGGCCAAATATGTCGCTCTTGTGGACGGCTTCCTGCTGCCCAAGAGCACCTCCCTCACCGGCGTGGAACAGCGCAGCTCAGAGCCAGTCAGCCACGCAGGAGCCACGCCGCTAGGTGCAGCGACTGCAGGTCCGGGTGACAGAGGGTCCCGTGCTCCTGGGTAATCAGGTCCGGATGAAGCGGCAGGGGAACTGGGTCGGCTATGGTCAGGTCCAGCAGCATGGGGTACCAGTGCTGTCTGGGCCATGCCGGGGCTACCATGATCACGTGAGCCCTGTCCCTGCGCACCTTCAGAAGGACCCTGTGAACCAGAGGGAATGGGGGAAACGCATAGTACAGGTGGGTCGACCACTGGATGAGGAAGGCATCCGCTATCGACCCGGGCTCCCTGCCCTGAAAGGAGCAGAACGCTTGGCACTTCCTGTTCCCCTTGGACGCGAAGAGGTCCACCCGGGGATAACCCCACCTCCGGAAGATGGAGAGGGCGACGTCTGGGCGAAGGGACCACTCGTGTGACAGGAAGGATCTGCTCAATCGATCCGCCAGCGTGTTCCGTACTCCGGGGAGGAAGGAAGCCATGAGGTGAATGGAGTGGGCTACACAAAAGTCCCAGAGTCGTATCGCCTCGTGGCACAGGGAGGAGGATCTGGTGCCGCCCTGCTTGTTGATATAATACATGGTCGTCGTGTTGTCGGTGAACACCGCGACACAGCGACCCTGAAGCTGATGACAGAACGTTTGACAAGCAAGACGGACCGCTCTCAACTCCCGCATGTTGATGTGTAGCCCCACCTCCTCCTGGGACCACAGGCCCTGTGTCCTCAGGGTCCCTAGGTGGGCCCCCCAGCCGAGATCCGAGGCGTCCGTTGTTAGGGACACCGAGGGCTGAGGTGGGTGGAAGGGGAGACCCGCACATAACACTGACTGGTCTAGCCACCAGCCGAGGGAATCTAATACCCTCTGGGGGATTGTGATTAACATATCTAGCGGCTGTCTTGTCGGCCTGTAATGACTGATGAGCCACAACTGGAGGGGCCTCATGCGGAGCCGAGCGTAATCGGTCACAAAGGTACAAGCCGCCATGTGGCCTAACAGGGTTAGACATGTCCGTACTGACGTTAAGGGGGCTGTCCGCAGCCGTTGCACGATCGCCGACAAGGCCTGGAACCGCTGCAATGGCAGCAAGGCCCTGCCCACAGTGGCGTCCAGGACGGCCCCGATGAATTCCACCCTTTGTGTGGGAATCAGGGTGGACTTGTCCGTGTTTACCAAGAGGCCCAGAGTGGCGAACATGTCGGTGATCACGCGGACATGGCTGCAGACTTGTTGTTCCGACGTGCCCCGAATCAACCAATCGTCCAGATACGGAAACACGTGGATACGACTGCGCCGAAGCTGCGCCACAACAACTGCCATGCATTTCGTAAACACCCTCGGGGCCGTGGACAGGCCAAATGGGAGGACTGCAAATTGATAATGAAGAGGCCCCACAACGAAGCGAAGGAAACGTCTGTGACGTGGCCAGATGGCAATGTGAAAATACGCTTCCTGCATGTCGAGGGCGGCGTACCAGTCTCCCGGATCCAGGGATGGGATAATGGTCCCCAGGGATACCATGCGGAACTTCAACTTCACCAGGTACTTGTTGAGCTCTCACAGGTCGAGGATAGGCCTGAGGCCCCCCTTGGCCTTGGGGATCAGAAAGTAGCGGGAATAAAACCCCTTGCCTTTCTCGTTCTCCGGCACCGCCTCTATAGCTCCTTTGCCGAGGAGCGTCTGCACCTCCTGTCGAAGGAATTGCTCGTGAGAGGGGTCCCTGAAGAGGGACGAGGAAGGGGGGCGGGAAGGAGGAAATGAAACAAACTGCAGGCGGTATCCCGACTGCACCGTGCTTAAGACCCAGCGGTCTGATGTTATTAGGGACCAGGCTGGGAGGAAAAACGAAAGGCGGTTGGAAAACGGGGGGGAAGGATCCATTGGGGAAACTGTTACTGCGCCCTCGGGCGCACCTTCAAAATGAAGGCTTAGGTCCAGGCGGGGCTTTAGAGGAGCCTTGGTTCTGCCCCCCTTGGTTTCCCGAGTGCCTGCGCCTTCCGTTCCTGCCGCGGCGCCTGTTAAGGTCCTGCCGCTGGCGGAACTGGGAATACGGCCTGCGCTGTTGTTGCTGCTGCGGCCGGAAGGGTCTGCGTTGCGTCACGGGTGTGTGCATCCCGAGTGACCGCATGATGACTCGGTTGTCTTTCAGACTCTTGAGTCTGGGGTCTGTCTTTTCCGAGAACAAGCCCTGGCCTTCGAAAGGAAGGTCCTGTATAGTGTGCTGGAGCTCCGGCGGAAGGCCAGAAACCTGCAGCCAGGAGATGCGACGCATTGTTACGCCCGACGCGAGGGTACGGGCAGCCGAGTCTGCAGCGTCCAAAGAGGCTTGCAAGGACGTGCGTGCGACCTTCTTGCCTTCCTCCAAGATGGCCGTAAACTCTTGGCGAGCATCTTGTGGCAGCAGCTCCTTGAATTTGTCTGCTGCCACCCAGGAGTTGAAGGCGTATCTGCTCAGCAGGGCTTGCTGGTTGGAGACCCTGAGCTGCAGCGCCCCAGCCGAGTACACCTTACGGCCGAGGAGGTCCATCCGCCTGGCCTCCCTGGATTTGGGGGCTGGAGCCTCCTGGCCGTGACGCTCCTTATCGTTCACTGATTGAACCACCAGGGAACACGGAGTCGGGTGCACATGGAGGTACTCGTAGCCCTTAGAAGGAGCCATGTACTTCCTCTCGACGCCCTTCGCAGTAGGAGGAATGGAGGCCGGAGACTGCCAGATGGTGTTGGCGTTGGCCTGGATGGTTCGTACGAATGGTAGGGCGACTCTGGTGGGAGCGTCTGCCGAGAGGATGGTAACAATTGGGTCCTCTATCTCCGAGACCTCCTCGGCTTGCAGACTCAGATTTTGGGCTACTCGCCTGAGGAGGTCTTGGTGCGCCCTGAGGTCCAGCGGGGGGGGGCTGTTGGAGGAGGTACCAGCCACCGCTTCATCTGGGGAGGAGGATGAGGAGACCCCCGGCAAGAGAGTGTCTAACGGCGGGTCTCCTTCGGCCCTCGCCTCTGCCTCAGGAGCCAAAGCGGAGTCTTGATGCTTGGACCCTTCCTCCCCATCCGGGGAGGGAGGGGGGCGAGACAACGAGGCTTCAGGTGCCCTGCGCTCCGCAGTCGCCGGCCTAGCAGGGAGCTGTTGGGGGCCCTGGGCCTGATGGTATGCCCAGGGTGTCCAGAATCCCCATTGATGCTGGCCTTGGTCCTGCTGTGGCGGATCGCTGAACAGCGCCGCCTGCCGGTCGGTGCCCAGCGCATACCCGCTGTCCGTTTGCGAAGATACGGACGGCTGCCTAGAGGGCCATGGCGGGGCGGACCCTGGATGGTAAGGGTCTGCGCGGGCCGGCACGGACGATCTTCTCGGTGCCGGGGACCGGTGCCGGGAGTCATATCGGTGCCGGGACCGGGACCGGGTTCTGTCACGGTGCCGGGATCTGGACCGGTACCGGGCGCCGCTTCGGTGCCGGGATCGGGACCTGCCACCAGCTCGGTGCCGGGAGGTCGACCGGGACCGGGACCTGCCACCAGCTCGGTGCTGGGAGGTCGACCGGGACCGGGACCTGCCACCAGCTCGGTGCCGGGAGGTCGACCGGTGCGGCGAGTAATGTCTGGATCGGCTCCTGGAATCGCGGTGCCGGTATCGGCGGCTGGAGTCCGACCGCGATCGTCTTGATGTCGACCGGCGCCGCGAGTGCGACCGGTACCGCTGAGGGGAGCGGTGCCGGGACTGCGAGCGGCGGCGGGATCTGGAGCGACCGTGACGTCGGGACCTGGATCGAGAACGTGAGTCCCGAGACGGTGCCGACATCATAGGCTTGCCTCTGGACACGACCCGCACCGGAGGTACCGGGGGTGGCAGCTGAGTGGGCTCAGTCATGGCTATGAGGTCCCGTGCCGAGGCGAAGGTCTCCAGTGTGGATGGCACCACTATCTCAACCCCAGATGTCATAGGGGAGCTTGGCGGCACCGGACTCGACGGACCCGCCGGGCCCGGAGTCGACGGTGCCGGCGGCGCCGCGGCCGATGTTGAGGCCGGGCGCTCCAGTCGGGTCTGCCTGGCCGGAGTAATAGACTTCGACGGCCTAGGCTCTGTCCCCGGTGCCGGAGAAGGTCGGTGCCGGGGAGTCTTCTCGGTGCCGGTGCGATCCGGTGCCGGCGCCGAGATCACGGCCTGCGAAGCCGCCGGGTCAAGTGCCGCCTCCATAAGGAGAGTCCGGAGCCTTTGATCCCTCTCCTTCTTTGTCCTTGGCTTAAAAGCCTTGCAGATGCGGCACTTGTCGGATCTGTGCGATTCCCCCAGGCACTTCAGGCACGCGTCGTGGGGATCGCTGGTAGGCATGGGCTTCTTGCAGGCCGCACACTGCTTGAAGCCCGGCGAACCAGACATGAGCCTGGTGCCGGGTGCCGGGAAGGGCTAAGCCCCCGGCGAAGAACTATTTACAAACTACTTAACTTAACTACTACTATCTACACTTAACAATCTAATTAACAACTACAATAGTGCTAGAGATAAACGATAGATAACAAGGAGAGCTAGGGACGTGGAGGACAGCTATGCCGCGCTCCACAGTTCCAACGACCGACACGGCGGTAAGAAGGAACTGAGGAGCGGGTGGGCCGGCAGGGATATATATTGGGCGCCATGGCGGCGCCACTCCAGGGGGCGACCTGCCGGCCCACTGGAGTTGCTAGGGTAAAAAGTTTCCGACGAACGTGCACGCGCGGCGCGCACACCTAACTGGAATGGATGTGAGCAATCACTCGAAGAAGAACCTTTTACTATTGGTTTTAATTCCCTTTGCAAGGTGCAACTCTACATGGCTTTTAGCCTTTCTCACTTCATCCCATGTTCTGACCTCAATAAGATAGCTTTCCTTGCTAATCCCGCCCATCTTCCACTCCTTGTAGGCTTTCTGCTTTTTCTTAATCACCTCTCTGAGATGCTTGCTCATCCGGCTTGGTCTACAACTCCTGTCTATGATTTTTTCCCCCTTTCTTGAGATGCAGGCTTCTGATAGTTTCTGCAGCTTTGACTTGAAGTAATTCCAGGCCTCCTCCACCTTTAGATTCACAAGTTCTTCAGTCCAATCCACTTCCCTAACTAATTTCCTTAATTCTTTAAAGTTAGCCCTTTTGAAATAAAAAATCATAGTCCCAGATCTATTTTTGTTTATCCTTCCATCTAGTTTGAACTAAATTAGCTCATGATCACTCGAACCAAGGTTGTCCCCTGCAACCATTTTTTCTATGAGGTCCTCACTACTCACCAAAACCAAATCTAAAATGGCATCCCCTCTTGTTGGTTCTTCAACTACTTCATGAAGAAATCCATCAGCTATCACAGCCAGAAAAATCTGAGCCCTATTATTGTTACTAGCACTTGTCCTCCAGTCTATATCTGGGAAGTTAAAGTCTCCCATGATCACACAATTCCCATTAGTGTTTACTTCATTAAAAACATTAAAGAGGTCTCTATCCATATCCAAATCAGATCCTGGTGGTCTGTAGCACACCCCAAGCACTATCTCAGGGGAGGCTCTAGTAGCTTTCTTTCCCAGTGTGATTTTTGCCCAGACAGACTCTGTCTTATCCATTCCATCACTTCTTATTTCTTTACAGTTAACCTTATCATTGACATACAATGCTACTCCACCACCTTTGCCTTTATTTCTGTTTTTCCTAAACAGTATATAGCCTTCAATACCTGTACTCCAGTCATGACTACTATTCCACCACATTTCTGTTATCCCTATAATATCCGGCTTCACTTCCTGCACCAGTAGCTCTAGTTCCTCCATTTTGTTACCTAGGCTCCTCGCATTAGTGTACAGACATCTTAATTTTGCCATTTGGCTTCACTGACATTCTTTACCCGGTTAGGCACAGACATTCTATCACCAGTATCACCTATTAGACTGGTATCTACACTACCCTTCCTCCTTATGTCCATTCTTCTGCCCACAGCTGTATTCTCTCTTTGTTTTTTTTCCTCTCAATGTTAAATTCCGGCGTGGAGATTACCTGGACATCTCCCAACTATCTCCCCCAAATTCCTTGTTTAAAGCTCTCTTAATCAGTTGTGCCAGCCTCCATCCTAAAAGTCTATTTCCCTCCTTACTCAGGTGAAGTCCATCCTGAGAGAACAGTCCTCTGTCCATGAATGCTTCCCAGAGGCTGTACATCCCAAAGCCCTCCCTATAGCACCACTGCCTGAGCCATCTGTTGATCGCCATAATCTTGTCACACCTTTGTCGCCCTTCTCTAGGAACAGGCAAAATCCCACTGAAGATCACCTGACCCTTGATTTCTTTAAGCATCTTCCCCAGTCTGGCATAGTTTCCCTTGATACGTTCCAGCAAGAATCTAGCCGTATCATTCATACTCACATGAAGGAATATCAACGGATTCTTTCCCACTCCCGTTAGGATCCTTTTCAGCCTCAGGTCCACATCCTGTATCTTAGCACCCGGCAGACAGCACACCCTTCTGTTCTCCGGATCAGCTCTAGTTACAGACCTGTCTATTCTTCTCAGTAAGGAGTCCCTAGTCACGTAGACCTGCCTTTTCCTGGTGACAGTGTGATTCTCCGGTCTATCCCCTGCTCCTACTGGCTGCAAGTTCTCTCGATTCCTATTCACCCTTGCAATCCTTTGCGACCCATCCTGTATCTTCCTGGGGCTCATATTTGGTGTTGTCTCCATTGACTCTTCCCCTCTTCCTGTAGCACTAGCTGTTCTTCTCTTTTTCCTTGACCTCTCACCTTCAGCGACCACCTGCTGTGCCCCTTCTTCATTTTCCAACTCTGCAAACCTGTTCCTGAGCTCTAATTCTCCTTCACTAGCCCGTCTTTTCCTCTGCCTGGTTCTCTTAGTCACATGCTTCCACCGTCCACTTTCCTCACCCAGCAGTCTCTCCTCAGAATTCATTGGTCCTGCTTCCATCTGCAAGTCTGAGCTTATCCCTTCAGCCTCCTCATGTCTTTGCTCCATCATCTATTCGAACCCTCTTCTAAACTCAACCAGAGTTTCCACCTGCATCTCCAGTCCTCGGATCTTTTCTTCCATCAGCTCTATCAGTCGGCACCTCATGCAGACGAAACTCTTTTCAGGTATTCCCTCCAGGATCATGTATATGCCGCAGCTTCCACATCCAGTCATCCTCATTGTGTCTTTCACTGCTGCCTCTCTATCGGTCATAGCCTTCCCACCTAAAACCTGTTAGTCCAGGAAACACAAACCAAAACAAATCCCCAACAAGCACCAGAACACCAGCAGACCACCACCGACTCCCTTTGCTAGCCTGTCAGTTCCTCTGCCTAGGTCTCTAAGTCTCCCCCACAAACTCCCCCTGTAAACTCCCACTGAAACGCCTCTGTTTGCTGGCTGCTGTGCCGCTGCAGCTGTCTATGCCGCTGCCTGACTGGCTGGCTGGCTACCTTTATAGGACCCCTAAGCAGAGAAGCCCCGCCCTCTAATCAGGGCTCAGCTTCTCTCCCAGCACACTGCCACTACCAGCCTCCACACATACAAACTACAAAATACAATACACAAAATACAAAAATGTGCTCCTCCTTCAGAACTCCCACTGAAACTCCCCTGTTTACAGCTCTGTTTGCTGGCTGCTGTGTCGCTGCAGCTGTCTATGAACTATGTATTGAGCTAAATCACTGAAAAGTTGTGTTGTGCAATGGTAGTAGAGTTGCCAGGTGTCCGGATTTCGATCAGAATGCCCGGTAAAAAAGGGACCCTGGCGGCTCCGGTCAGCACCACTGACCAGGCAATTAGGAGTCCAGTCAGCAGCACAACAGAGCTAAGGCAGGCTCCCTGCCTGCCATGGCTCTGCGCGGCTCCCAGAAGCAGTGACATGTCCCCCCTCTGGCTCCTATACATTGAAGCAGCCTGGAGGCTCCACACGCTGCCCCTGTTCTAAGCATCGGCTCTGCGGTTCCCAGCCAATTACAGCTGCAGGGGCAGCACCTGCAGACAGGGCAGTGCAAAGAGGTCCCTGGCCACACCTCCTCATAAGAGCCAGAGGGAGGACATGTCAGTGCTTCCGGGAGTTGCTTGAGGTAAGCGCCATCCGGAGCCTGCACCCCTCACCCCCTCCCATGCCGCAACCCTCTGCCTCAGCTCTGATCCCCCTCCTGCCCTCTGAACCCCTCGATCCCAGTCCAGAGCAGCCTCCTACACCTCGAACCCCTCATCCTCAGCCCCACACAAGAGCCCGCACCTCCAGCCAGCACTCTCATCCCCCTTCCTGCACCTTAACCCTGTACCCCAGCCCGGAGCTCCCTTCTGCATCCAGAACCCCTCATATATAGCCCCACCCCAGAACCCATACCCCCATCCCAGAGCCTGTACCCCCTCACACATCTCAACCCCTTGCCTCAGCCCAGAGCCCCCTCCCATACTTTGAACCCTGGTGCCACCTCCCAGCCTGGAGCCCCCTCCTGCAGCCCAAACCCCTCATCCCTAACCCCACCCCAGAGTCTGCATCCCCAGCCAGAGCCCTCACTCCCTCTTGCATTCCAACCCACTGCCTCAGGTTAGAGCCTTCTCCCACAGCCTGAACTCCTCACTTCTGGCCCCATCCCAGACCTCGCACCCCTCACCCCTTCCCACAACCCAATTTCCTCAGCCAACCCAGTAAAAATGAGCGAGTGAGTGAGGGTGGGAAGAGCAATTGACAGAGGGAGGGGGGATGGAGTGAGCAGAGGCGGAGCCTCAGAAAAGGGGCAGGGCAGGGAAGGGGCCTTGGTGGGGGGACAGAGCAGGGCAAGGCAGCGATGTTTGGTTCTATGCAAGTAGAAAGTTGGCAACCCTAAATGGTAGTAATTGATGTTGTTGCAGCACATGAGAAGGGAATTGTATGTATGTGTTTAAGGCTCTGTTCTACACAGTTGCATTGTATTTGATTAGTGTGCAACTGAAATGTAAGTTAACCAATGGTCACTTTAGACTTCTGTTTGCTGAGAATGGTGTAAGCAGAGTCAGGCTGAGCCCTGCCCTGACATCTGGTGGTGAATTGTGGCTAGTGTGGAAAAGAACTTGAGGGGCTGATCTTGTCTGCATAGGCACACCCACCCTGCCTAGCATGAGCCCACAGCAGCCCAAAATGGTTACTTTGGCACAGGGGCGGCTCCAGGTATTTTGCCACCCCAAGCACAGCAGGCAGGCAGCATTGGGCGGTTGCCTGCGGGAGGTCCCCGGTCCTGCGGATTCGGCAGCACACCTGCAGGAGGTCCGCCAAAGCTGCGGGACCAGAGGACCTTCCACAGGCAAACCACCGAAGGCAACCTGCCTGTCGTCCCCCACCCCCCACCCCCCCGTGGCTTGCCGCCCCAGGCACGCGCTTGGCATGCTGGGGCCTGGAGCTGCCCCTGACCTCACTAAAGTTATCTATAGCTGTGAAATAAAATACCTGGGGCAAGATTCAATTTGTAACTTGGTTAAGAGCTCCCTCTGTGGGACAATGAATGCTGCTGCAAGGCACGAGAGAATCTTTTTCATCAGTTTCTTTTCCTATAGCCAGGTTGTTTTATTCGGGAAAGTAGGATAAAAGTTGAAAAGACCCATAGCACATATATTTTTGCAAAGAAAAATTGCTTTTTGTGTACAGCAGAAATGGGGTCAAGCCACAAAATAGAGATCTGGATTTTCAAACCCACACATTTCAGTGGTTTGAGGTTGTCTCTCTCTCTCTCTCTTCCCTCTCACCCCCTGACCCATCTCAACTTCAAACTTGGCTAACTACCAAATTTATTTTTTCTCAGAATTTTTTAGAGTCACATAATATAAATGCAGACCAGCCACTCTCCTATGGTCCAAAAATGCTGTTATGGTAGCCTTTCAGAGTTTAACGCAGCAATATTAAATTCACTAGGAAGAGGGCTGGATTCCATGTTTATTTTTGGTTCAAGGGCCAGGATAAAATTCAGGACTTTATATTCCCCTTTGTCCCCAGGGAATTACACCCTGACATAAGAGAGAGGCTTGCAATGCGATCAAGGGATAAACTCCTCTGAGTCATTGTTTCAGACTGTCTGCAGACCCAGGCAGACATGCCATCACTTTATGCTCAGGTCACATTTGGAAGGTTCTGTATGCAACCAGGAGGGCTAGACACTTACTTTTATTTTTTAAATGAAAACTTAGGTTCTTCATGACCTAAATATGTCATATTAGTCACCTAAATACATCACAATGCCCTGATCTGGCCTGGGGATCATATGTTTGGCACCCCAGGTGTAGTGGAATGACTTTTGCCATGGAAGATCTAATATGAATCTTTTGCCGGTTTATTCAACTATTGAACCTTTACAAAATCCAGTGTTACCTAACAGCTCTGTGTTCTAGGGGAACCAGGGCACAGTAACCAGCTTGTATGACTCACAAAATACCTCCCCACTCCGCCCAGCCCTCTGCAGCCTCTGCTTGAACCAAAACCGAGCAGAAGAATGGCTTACAAAAAGCAATGAAAAGACAGTGGGAGACACCCTAAACCCCTGAGACAAGGGTGACAGGATTAAGGAAACTCCCCTAGCCTTATTTGCATCAAAGATGAGACAAGGAGGCATTGTCATTAGCATACAGAATGGAGAACAAAGATTCCAAGGCAAGAACCGCATGGAACTCTGGGACCAGAAAAGCAGGGAAGCACTGCATGATGGGGGATCACTGCTCCAGATGTTAATGAACCCAGGCCTGCACACACCCTGCTCAGTAGTTATCAGGCCAATTATAGTAATCAATCCTTTATTGGTATCCAAAATATTGACGCTCCCTAATTGCATTGTGAGCTCCCTGGAAAGAACACCATCCACAGCCAGGAATGACCAGCTCCCATTGTCTAGCCTGAACAAAACAACTTTGGTATACAACCTTGAGCCATCAGTTTACACATAAACAAGTCTAGTGTTCTCCCTTGAACTATTATTGTTTCTTTACAAAAACCCCTACCCACACTCAAGTAAGTGTTCTGATCAGCTGTTCCACTGGGACTTCATCTTCTCCTGATTGATTGTGCTGGGGGCTCTGGCTGTCTCCAGCACTCTGGACCCTCAGCTACCACCACCACCTGGGACCCCTGATTGATTCAAGCTTCACGGAGTGGTGAGAACCCAGCTCTCTCTCTCTCTCTCGGTATAGCCTTTTGACTCTGATTTGTGTGGTCAGTTATAGTTTTTTAAACCTGACTTTTATAATCAAATTTAGGTTAGATTTAACATTATAACTGTTTTGTTTCTTTGGCTCTCCTTGTATGGTTATTACCTGGCAAGAAATAACTTTAATGATTAAGCTGGTTTCTTCTCTCTCTCACCCTATACGGAAAACCTACTGACCACTATGCCTACTTTCATGCCTCCAGCTTCCATCCCGGGCACACCACAAGATCCATTGTCTACAGCCAAGCACTGTGGTACAACCGCATTTGCTCCAACCCCTCAGACAGAGACCAACACCTACAAAACCTTCACCAAGCATTCTCAAAACTACAATACCTGCACGAGGAAATAAGGAAACAGATCAACAGAGCCAGACGTGTACCCAGAAGCCTCCTACTGCAAGACAAACCCAAGAAAGAAACCAACAGGACTCCATTGGCCATCACATACAGTCCCCAGCTAAAAGCCCTCCAACGCATCATCAGGGATCTACAACCCATCCTGGACAATGATCCCTCCTTTTCACAGGCCTTGGGTGGCAGGCCAGTCCTCGCCCACAGACAACCTGACAACCTGAAGCATATTCTCACCAGTAACTGCACACTGCACTAACTTAGAAACCAATCCATGCAACAAACCTCGATGCCAACTCTGCCTACATATCTACACCAGCGACACCATCCCAGGACCTAACTAGATCAGCCACACCATCACCGGTTCATTCACCTGCATGTCCATCAATGTAATATACGCCATCATATGCCGGCAATGCCCCTCTGCTATGTACATCGGCCAAAGGGGACAGTCCCTACGGAAAAGGATAAACGGACACAAATCAGATATTAGGAATGGCAATATACAAAAACCAGTAGGAGAACACTTCAATCTCCCTGGACACACAATAGCAGATTTAAAGCCATTCTGCAGCAAAAAAACTTCAGGACCAGACTTCAAAGAGCTTCAGTTTATCTGCAAATTTGACACCATCAGCTCAGGATTGAACAAAGACTGTGAATGGCTAGCCAACTACAGAAGCAGTTTCTCCTCCCTTGGTTTTCACACCTCAACTGCTAGAAAAGGGCCTCATCCTCCCTGATTGAACTAACCTTGTTATCTCTAGCCTGCTTCTTGCTTGCATATATATACCTGCCCCTGGAAATTTCCACTACATGCATCCGACGAAGTGGGTATTCACCCACGAAAGCTCATGCTCCAATACATCTGTTAGTCTATAAGGTGCCACAGGACTCTTTGCTGCTAGTAAATTGATGGAATTACAGAAATGCCACCCCTCCCACCCAGAAGAGTAACCCTAATAAATTAGCATACCCCAAAGTAACAGGCAAAGCTGGTAACACCAGCCAGTGAAAGAGTGGGTTTCCATGATGTGAAGATACAGTTCTGACAGCTCATTTACCCTTGTTTGACTGGAAGTTTCTCTGTAAACAGAGGGTAGGACAACAGTGCTAGGAAGAGAAGAGTGAAAAAATGGTATTGTAACAGAACTACTTTGAAATTTGAACTATACTAATGCTACCACTCATGCTGTAGTAGTCATACTGGAGAACTTCATCCTAATCCTTCTCGTTGTCAATGTTGGTGAAAGAGAAGGAGCTAAAAACATGCTGCATTTCACTTCCCATGTCATAGATGAGTGAACGTATTTGCCTGTTTCCTACCTGTTTGCTCAGCTGTGTAGATGCCTCTGATGATGCCCCACACTGGCTCATAAGGGGTTAATAGAGCCATAGGGAGGCTGCGCAGGAGGCAGCCAATCACAGAAGGGCTTATAGGAGCAGCCAATCAGGGATGGGCAGGCCCATATAAGAAGAGCTGCAGTACAGAACAGCTTCAATCACTCCCTGGAGCTTGAAGAGGGAGGAGGACTGGCTGCCTTGCAGATATAGGGCAGTAAGCAGCTGGGACTTAACAGTGCTGCAGGCAGAGACCCAGGGAGCTAAAGGCAGCTCCTGGTGGACTGCAGGGATCTGCAGCCTGAGGCCCAAGAGCAAGTAGGGTGCTGGGGCTGTGGGGAAGTAGCTCAGGGAGGTCTTCAGAGGAGTCGGAGGGGGATGCAGCAAGTGGTGGCCATCGAGAGTGGCTGAGACCCAGAGAAGTGGGCAGGGCCCAGGTTCCCCCCTGCCCTGCTCCTACTTGCTGCTGAGGATGTGGTTGCAGTTAAGGATGGCGGTACTGTCCCCTAGAAGGGGGAACATGGAGTGTGGCACAGCTGGTGGGCTGTGTAATGAAGAGGATGCTGCGGTCCTGGGAGTAACGTGGGTCCCTGGAGCATAAAAGATAGTGGCAAGACCAGAGGAGATTGCACCGGCATACAGAGCTAATCCCCAGAACAGCCAGCAGGAGGTGCCATAGTGGTGAGTCAAGCCCTCTCACAATGCCTAAGAAAAACTTTGTTTCCATTCCAGCCATTGCACAAGGTTGGCAAGACTGGAAGTTTCTGGGACCTGTCCTCTCTCTAGAGGATGAAGATCTTGGTGCATAGCAGGCTGCAGCCCCTACTTCAGTTCCTCCAGAACCTCTTGTTGAAGTTCTCGCTGCACTCCTCCCACACTCTTTTCCTTTTGTTCACTCCACAATGTCCCAAGCAATCTGTGTAAATCTCTTCCTGGCATTGGCCAAACTGTGTAAGAGGCTAGGAAGAGGAAACTCATTCATTGCAAGGCTCCCTCTGCCTGTATTCCTTGCATTGGTTGTTCCTGCATCCAGACAGAATTCCTCTGTGGAGCATGGGTCTTGGAGCAGTGGATATCATGCATGGGTCTCTGCTTGGTGTCCCTGCACAGGCAATCTCTATCAGCTTGACCTACTGCCTAGACCCAGAGGCAATGTGTAACTGTTGGTAGTTGGGGGGGGGGGCAAGATTTAAAGGTGTGGGTGGGGGACATGATGACCCCAGGCATTGCCTCTGAATCTAGAACAGAGGTTTTCAAACTGTGGGGTGTGCCCTCAAGAGGGGCACAGAAGCATGTTTGGGGGTGGGGGAGCGGCAATGCTGCGGGGCTTGGGGAGAGAGTGCCACCTCCACCCCCTGACTCAACCAAAAACTGTAACTCCAAGGTGTGTGTGTGTGCGGGGGGGGAGGCAGCAGAGAGACTCAGCTCAGAAAGTTCCCCCTAACCCAGACAGGCTGGATAGCCTGCTGACATGAGTTGGGGATGGAGGTGGTGCTCCCTCCCAGAGCCCCACCATGTGGAACTGACCTGAGCTGAGCGGCATCACTGCTCTTCTCCCCCCCCGCCCAAAAAAACCCCCAACATTCCTCCAAGCTCTTTGAGGGAGGTGCACCCCAGCTCGAAAACCTCTGAAGCTGTTGCTAAATGGAAGGCATAAAACTGGGGTAAGGGTACATGACCCTCACACATCTAGCCTCTACCCAGAGCTACACTTTTGTGTCCTTTGTCCCATTCCATTAACCTCCATTTCTATCCATAAAACTTTAAAAATGACGTTTAGAGTAATCTGCACAAATTTGTAATATGCAAATTAATGTATTGGATACTTTGCTTAAATTTGTCACAATGTCTGGCAGTTAATGCACAGAGGAGTGTTGAGTCAGTTTCCTTGAACTGAATGCTCATATATTTTGCTTTCCTGTTACAAACACTGACTGTGGGGATCAGGAATCTGCCTTGCTATGGCTTGTATTTATTCAAGTTGTTCAAAATAACCAATCAGGCAAACATGACTGTTAGAGAGAGGAGTGACAGGGGAAAAAAGTCACATGGTCAGTCTCCTTTGCAGTTTTCAGATGCTGTTGTCTCCCGATGTAAAGAGATCTGGATGAGCTCCCACTGGCAACTACTGGTAAGTGGAACTATCTCTGCTTTTCCTTTGTAACATAAAATTCTTACTAGCTTTACTGTTCTTCTACTTTGTGCTGTTGCAAAGCTGTATTGTATAGTTTCTGTAAAATTTATTTTCGCTTTCTAAATAATGCAAAATAAATGCTTTAACAATAACACTCCGCACTTTTGAAGACATTATCAAAGCATGTGCATTACACGCAGATCTATTGCTCCTCAATAGCTGGGAAAAATTATTTAGATTGTAGTCCCAGTACATAATAGATCACCTTAATTTAAGCATAAGCAGAGAAGGAGTCTGCACCACTCAGATGTAAGCCTGGGGGCATTTCACAAATTTTAGGCTGTGTTTGAAGTGTGAATACTGAGCAGACTCAGGGCTGTGCAGTTTAGGAGAGAAATGTATTGTAATGGAACTAAAGTTCAATAGCAGAGCTGGTTGGGGTGGGGAGGCAATTCGTTTCAGTGAATAGTTTCAAAGGAAACAAAACTGGTTTTACTTTGTTAAAAAACTCTCTCAAAATGTTTCAATTTTTCTATCAAAAGGCTTATTTAAAAATGTGATGCAAACTGAAATGAAACGTTTGGAATTTGCAACCCCTCCCCTCGGTATCTTTCCTTTTCTCCTCTAGAGATGGATTAGGTTTTTTTTTAAAACAACTAACAATCATCCAAAGCACAGGACTTGGTGGTGATAGGGGATGTCAGCTACCCAAACATCTGTTGGGAAGATAGTACAGCAGGGCACAGATTATCCAACAAGTTCTTGGAATCCATAGGAGATTCTCTTATTTCAGAAGGCGGAGAAAGCAACTACGGGAGAGGTGGTTCTATATTTGATTTCTGACAAATAGGAAGGAACTAGTTGAGAATTTCCAAGTGGAAGGCAGCTTGGGTGAATGTGATTGTGAAATGATAGAGTTTCTTATTCCAAGGAAAAGTAAGAGAGAAAACAGCAGAATAAAGATAATGGATTTCAAGAAGATAGATTTTAGCAAATTCAAGGAGTTGGTAGGTAAGATCCCTTGGAAAGCAAGTCTGAGGTGAAAAACAGCTTGAGAGAGTTGGCAGTTTTTCAGATATCCATTATTAGGGGTCCAAGAGCAAACTATCCTACTGCATAGGAAAAATAGGAAATATGGCAAGAGACCACTCTGTCTTAATCAGGAGATCTTCAATGATCTGAAAATCAAAAAGGAGTCCTACAAAAATGGAAACTAGATCAAATTACGAAGGATGAATATAAAAAAACCCCACAAGCATGTAGGGACAAATTTAGAAAGGCTAAAGCAAAAAAAACAAGTTTAAATAAACTAGAGACAAAGGTAACAGGAAAACATTCTATAAATACATTTGAAGCAAGAGGAATACCCAGTATAGGGTAGCCCGTTACTCAGTGAGTGGGGAAAGACAGTAAGAGAAAATGTGGAAATGGCAGAAAAGCTAAATACCGTATTTGATTCAGTTTTCACCAGAAAGGTTAGTGATTGGACATCTAAAATAATGAACATGGAAAATTGTAGAAATTCCAGAGGACTGGAAGATGGCAAATATAGTGCCAATCTATAGAAAAGGGAATACGGACAGCCCAAGGAATTAGACTAGTCAGCTGAACTTCAGTAGCCAGAAAGATAATGGAGCAAGTAATCAAGCAATCAATTTGTAAACACCTAGAAGATAATCAGGTGACAAGTAACAGTCAGCATGGAATTGTCAACAACAAATTATGTCAAAGGAACCTGCTAGCTTTCTTTGACAGGGTAGCAAGCCTTGTGGAAGTAGACAGGGTATATCTTGACTTTAGTATAGTGCTTTTGATCACTGTGGGCAACCTGACAGTTTGTTTATATTTGCAGGGCTGCCCGCAGCTCTCAGTGGCCACAGTTTGCCATTCATGGCCAATGGGAGCTGCGGGAAGCAGTGGCCAGTACGTCGCTGTGGCCCACGCCGCTTCCCGCAGCTGCCATTGTCCAGGAACCGCAAACAGCAACCACTGGGAGCTGCAGGCGGCCATGCAAATGAAAACAAACTGTCTGGTGGCGTGCCAGGATTATCCTGACAGGCTGTGTGCAAGCCGCAGGTTGCCCACCAGTGCTTTTCATACTGTCTTGTATGACTTACTCATAAACAAACTAGGGAAATATAGCCTAGCTAGCGCTACTGTAAGGTGAGTAAATAACTGGTTGGAGAACCGTTCCCAGAGAGTAATCATCAGTGGTTCACAGTCAAGCTGGACGGGTGTATTGAGTGGGATCCTGCAGGGATCAGACCTGGATCCAGTTCTATTTTATATCTTCATCAATGATTTAAATAATGGCATAGAGCAAGGGTGAGCAAAATTTTTGGCCTAAGGGCCACATCTATGTATGGAAATTCTATGGGAGACCATGTATGCTTATGAAATTGGTGTTGGGATGCAGGAGGGGGTGAGGGCTCTGGCTGGGGGTGCAGCCAGAAATGATAACTTCAGGGTGCAGGAGGGGTCTCTGGGCTGGGGCAGGGGGTTGGGTGAGGTTTCCAGCTGGAGGTGTGGGCTCTGGGGTGGGGCTGGGGATGAGGGGTTTGGGGTGTAGGAGGGTGCTCTGAGCTGCAGTCAAGGGGTTTGGAGGGCGAGAGGGAGATCAGGGCTGGGGCAGGGGGTTGGGGTGCGAGAGGGGCCCAGGGGTGCAGGCCCTGGTTGGCATTTACCTTAAGCAGCTCCTGTAAACAGCATCATGTCTGCCCTCCGGCTCCTACACAGAGACATGGCCCGGCAGCTCTGCGCGCTGCCCTGTCCACAGACACTGCCCCTGCAGCTCCCATTGGCTGCAGTTTCCAACCAATGGGAGCTCTGAGGGTGGTTCTTGAGGTGGGGGCAACATGAATAGCCCCCTGGCTGCTCCTACATGTAAGAGCAGGAAGGGAGACATGCTGCTGCTTCCGGGGTCCATGGGACACATGTGCAAAGTGGCCCCTGACCCCACTCCCTGGCTGGAGTGCAGGAGCAGGGAAAGCTCAGACCCCACTCCCCAGTGGGAACTCAAGGGCCAGATAACATTGGCTGGCAGGCTGAATGTGGCCCACTAGCCATAATTTGCCCACTCCGGCATAGAGAGTATATTTACAAGGTTTGCAGATGATACCAAGCTGAGAGGGGTTGCAAATGCTTTGGAGGATACGATTAAAATTCAAAATGATCTGGACAGTTAAAGAAATGATCTGAAATAAACAGAATGAAATCAATAACAAATGTAAAGTATTTCACTTAGGAAGGAACAGTCAGTTGCGCACACATACAAAATGGGAAATAACTGCCTAGGATGGAGTACTGCAGAAAGGGATCTGGGGGTTCTAGTGGATCACAAGCTAAATATGAATCAGTGTCAGACTGTTACAAACAAACAGAAATCCTTCTGAGAGGTATTAGCAGGAGTGTTGTAAGCAAGACTTAAGAAGTAATTCTTCCACTCCACGCTGATAAAGCCTCAACTTGAGTTTTGTGTCCAGTTCTAGGCTCCACATTTCAGGAAAGATGTGGACAAAGTCCAGAGAAGAGAAACAGAAATGATTAAAGGTCTAGAAAACATGACCTATGAGGGAAAATTGAAAAAATTATGTTTGTTTAGTTTGGAGAAGAGAAGACTGAGGGGGGATATGATAACAGTTTTCAAGTACATCAAACGTTACGAGGACGGTAAACAATTGTTCTCTTTAACCTTTGAGAATAGGACAAGAAGCAATGAGCTTAAGTTGTAGCAAGGGTGGTTTAGGTTGAATATTAGGAAGAAACTTCCTAACCATCAGGGTTGTTAAACACTGGAAAAAAGTGCCTAGGGAGTTTGTGGAATCTGCAACTGGAGGTTTTTAAGATCAGGTTAGACAAACAACTGTCAGGAATGGTCTAGTTATTACTTAGTCCTTCCTTGAGGGCAGAGGACTGGACTAGATGATCTCTCAAGGTCCCTTCCAGTCCTACACTTCCATGACTTTCTTCAGTGGACGAGAGGGGGGGATGGAAGGGGTAAGAAAGGGGGAAGGGAGAAGAAAAATGAGAAAGTTTTGAATTCAGTGAGAAATCAGAAAAAAATGAAAGGATTCAATTTTTTAAATGCAGATGTTCGTGTTCAAAAAAGATATTTTTCATCAGAAAACTTTTTACACAAAAACATTTGACCCTCTCAGATATCGACCTGTGTCATTTCCGACAACAGGTGCATGATAAGGAGATGTTGCATTCCTGTTTTATGGAGGAGACAGGGGTCTCACTTGCCTCTGTCCCCTGTGGGGGTGGTTACACAAGCTGTCAGTGAGAGTCATGCTAATGCAGTCTCTAACCTGCAGTATTCCAGGTGAGAGCACCCCAGCAATTTATAATGTCATTGCATTTTCAGTATTGTTTTATATCGTGTTCTTTTGCTTTTTTGTCCACTGTTGTGTATTTATTAGTTAATATTGCAGGAGCAAGATAAAACCCTATTGTGATATGCTCTGTACAAACAGAGTTAAAAGGACAGCCCCTGTCCCAAAGAGTTTAAAATTTAGTTTAAGACAAGATACATTAGTGAGTGTAAACAGCAGGGGAAATGTAAATAGATGGTCAACTCTTCCCAGTGCCAGAGAACCTAGGAGTGAAATCTGGGCACTGGAGGGCAAAGGCCAGTCAGACCAAAGCTGTCTGCTAGGAAGTGGTTGGGCAACAAAAGGACGGGTGCTGAAGAAAATGAGGAAACAACGTATATCTGGTTGGAGAACCTTCTAGGAGGTTTGCGGATGGATAGGGGGGCTTAGTGGAGCTGGGTCACTTGCAGGAAGGGTAAATCAGGCATTAGCAGTTGAGGATTGTGGAACTGAGGGGCTATGATTTAGTTAGTACAATTCTTCTCAGTGCTTGGAGAGTTAAATGGAAAATTTCCAAGGTAAAGCTTCCAAGCCGTTAAATCATAAACGGCTATCACATCCTGTAAACAGTAACAACATTAGAGAGCAGAACATCTGCTTAGAAAGAGCTTGTGAGAGTAGCAAACACAGTGTGTGTGGAGGGGAGATAGGAGGATGGAATGGAGAAGGTCAAAAGGAGGCAGCTAATAGCATAACAGGCAGTAGATACTGGGAGCTGGAGCAGATAACATCCAAGGGCCTTTCCTGCATCAACAGTGATGATATTCAGCCATTCACTGTGAGGTTTGTTTTTTAAAATTAAGTTAGAAGTAAATGTCATGTGCCTGATTCATCAGTGCCACGTAGCTAAGTCAGGGTACATTTACTAAGCCCACAGCAGTGAAGCTTGGAGCCTGGATCGACAGGTTTGAGCAACAAATTGCAGCTCGGAGTAGAGCCCACCTTCCTCCATAGACTTGAGAGTCAGAGCTTCTGCCTAAGCCACAATGTCTGGGCAGCTATTTTCTGTCAACCCAGGCTCTGAGACTTGCTGCTGCTTGCTGGGTAGACATACCTCAGTGGCCACTATAAAGGGACCATTCTAGAATCATGCCTATTTCTCCATCCATTACTGTTTTCTGCTCCACACATGCCCAGACTAATCATTGCCCCCCTCCCCCAACCTTCTTAAAATAGCCTCTCTCTAGGGCAGGGTTCCCCAACGTGGTGCCTGCGAGGGCATCTTAATGCACCCCCATCCTGGCCCCCAGGAGAGCACCCACCAAAATGCCACAGCAGCATTTCGGCAGGGACACCTCTCGATGACGTGCTTGCCGTCGACAAGTGATGTCATCGAGAGGCGTTGCCCCCGAATTTCAGCGGGGACGCCTCTCGTTGACGTTGCTTGTTGATGGCAAGCGACATCATCGAGAGGCGTCTCCGCTGAAATGCCGCTGAAATTTGGCAGCATTTCAGCGGGTGCTCCACCACCGCAGTGTTCCTTCAGCTGGCGCCCGCCAGCCAGAAAAGTTGGGGACCACTGCTCTAGGGGCATGTTTTAAACCCCTTTGAAGTCAATAACAGAAAATATCATATAGCGGTTATATAAATTCATGTTAAACTCACATCTTGAATACTCCATGCAGATGTGGTCAAAAAAGATATATTGGATTTGGAAAAGGTTCAGAAAAGGGCAACAATAATGATATGAGGTGTGGAATGGCTTCCATATGAGGGGAGTTTAATAAAACTGGGACTTTTCAGCTTGTAAAAGACAACTAAAGGGGCTATGATTAGAAGTCTATAATCATGACTGGTGTGAAGAAAGTAAATAAGGAAGTGTTATTTACTCCTTCTCATAACACAAGAACTAGGGGTCATCAAATGAAATTAGTAGACAGCAGACATAAAACAAAAGGAAGTCTCTATTCACACAACACGTGGAACTCCTTACCAGAGGATTTTGAAAGGCCAAGACTACAACAGGGTTCAAAAAAGAACTAGATAAGTTCATGGAGGATAGGTCCATCAATGGCTATTAGCTAGGATGGTCAGGGATGGTGTCCCTAGCCTCTGTTTGCCAGAAGCAGGGAATGGGCAACGGGATGGATCACTTGATGATTACCTGTTCTGTTCATTCCCTCTGGGGCACCTGGCATTGGCCACTGTCAGAAGGCAGGACACTGGGCTAGATGTCCTTTGATCTGACGCAGTATGGCCGTTATGTTCAATTAGACTCTCTTCATTGACTTCAGTGGGCTTTGAATGAGGCCCAGAGTTAGGGGGTTTTGTGTGTAACATAAGTTACTAGTATCAGTGAAAAGACATTTCTTCCTTGTCATTTACTGTAACATAGAAGCTCATTTAATTCCCAGTAGATTCTGGCAATTTCTTCTCTTTTGTGCAGGGCCTGCCTTTCTTCACTATAGTGAAGGAAAAACTTTCACCAGCAGGTGTATTCCTGGAAAACCTACTGGACGGGTTGTGATTGCTGGTAATGGAGGGAGGGGCAAAATGCGGAAGGAGCGTCAATAGATTGAAAGGGTGGGGGAAATCTGAAAACAGCCTTCCAGATTAGAGACCTTCAGTGGCACAATAAGATTGCCAGTGATTGACAGAAACTGACTATCCAACCAGACCAGCTTAAAGATCTCGCTGGAGATCAATCCAAGAGTCACTCAGTCTGTAAGGAGGCCATGTTATCTTGGGATTTGCCATGATGATGAGAATGAATTAACAAAAAATAAATCCCTGAGGAGAAATTCTAGCAGCAGGTGGTTCATATTGTTTCAGATAATCACAAATGATTATTAAAGAAGTTAAAACCTGAAGTTCAAGGTCATAGGGGATTAAAAAAAAACAGGTGCCAGGCATATATAAAAGGGTATTTCCAGGTTAGACTCCACCTGCCAGACACATGTATATCTCTCTGCGTAAGACTATCTATTGCAGTACTAAAGGTTTGTTGAACAGATCAATACAATTTCTAAATGCAGCTGTTGCAGCCTTAAATCCAGTTTCAAGCTGAATTTCTCCTTCAGGTAATGGGGAAAACCCAGTCATCTGTTTACTAAGGGCCTGATTCAATGCTCATGAATGGGAATTGTTCCCTTGACTGCAGTGGGCCCCTAAATACAACACTTAAAAATGGAATTTCAGTAGTGGGCAGGAGGCCTGAAGTTCCCATGTTGGGGCAGGTATGTGGATATAAATTTCTAATTCTTCGTGCATATGTAGGGCTAGAGTCTGGGACTATTACAGTGGCCCATCTGGAGGGGAAGATGTGGAGTTACACTGCTTTGGGACACAAACACTCTCATACATACACTCTGCCCGCACCCCATAGCACCTTGTTGATCCATCCTGCCTCACAGATAGGTGCACTGGGGAATAAGGCCATGGCCACATTTCTCCCCATCCTTTTTGGTGTCATTTCTGCTTTTTGGGTGGTAGGAGAAGAGAGAGCAATTCTTGTGTTTCTCCAACACAGGAATCCCTGTGGAGGTGACTGGGGTGGGTACGGAAATGGTACAAAGACTGGGAGGTTTTACCAACACTATTGATTCTCACAACAGTTCTGATTAGGTAGGGAAATTATCCCTTGATTTCATCTCTGTCTCAGTGACTTAACTTGAGGGAGAGGTGTCAATTTTAGTTGGAATTAGATCCCAGGGGTTCCTGGCCTCTAATCCAGTGCTCAGACCACTGTAACCTTTGGGGACAATTACTAGTTATTGCTGCTGCAAAACATTTCCCCAGGAGGTTGTCAGATCCCCAGGAGCTCCACAATTCCTCTCCTCCCCGTTCTTCAACATCCTTCACTGCTCCGAATGTCCTATGTTGCATTAAGACACTGTTCGACAGAGGAGAGCCACTTGCAGCTCCTACCACAGCCTCTCCTTGTGTCAGCCATAGAACAAGTACGACCATAACTCTGGCCGTGCCTGATTCTAACTGTGCAGCCTTCACATTCTCCTATGGGAGGGATTCGTCTGGAACTGCAGGTCACTTGCAGTGATTGCACTGATCCACTCATTACCGTGTGTGTTGCTGATTTTTACTGTATGTTTCCACAGGGTCCTGCTGGTATTGTACCAAAACGTTACCTGCTAGTGCAGGCCTCCTCAGCAGGATGAGTTACAGAATGATGAGCCAGTGCCTGAGTATGTATAAATTCCTTCTAGTACCGAGACATATCTAAGCATAATATTAGTTGGGCACTGAAATGTGTCAATCTCTGTTTTAAGCCCTTTTTGCACACTATATTCTGGAGCAGCCGGGACCTATCTGACACTTTGTGTAATCTAGATTAGCTTCAGGGCTGCTCCAATTTATGCTTTACTTCCCATGGCCCAACAAGCCAAAAATAGCAGCAGTGCAGGGCAGTTTGCCCATGGTGCTCTTCAATCCCAACAACAGTAGCATCGATGTGGTGGCAGAGTCTTCAGCATGTACTAGCAACCTGAATATATACGTCACCTTGTAATTGTGGGCACAGATTAGCTGCCTATGTCTCCACTACCATTGTTACCCATGTTAGTTAGATTAAAGCTAGCATTAGTATTTGTAGATTCCATGACCAGAAAGGACCATTGTGATCATCTAGTCTGACCTATATAACACAGACCAGAGAACTGCCCAAAATAATTCCTAGAACAGAGCTTTTGGAAAACATCAATCCAGTTTTGATTTAAAAATTGCCACTGATGGAGAATCTACCACAACCATTGGTTGGTACATTGTTCCAACAGTTAAATTACCTCAGGTTTAAAAATTATACTGTATTTCCAATCTGAATTTGTCTAGCTTCAAATTCCAGCCATTGGATTGTGTTAGACCTTTCTCTGCTAAATTGAAGAGCCCATTATCAAATATTTTTCCCCACATAGCTGTTTATAGATATGATCAAGGTCCCCCCCAACCTCCTCTATAAGCCAATTATATTGAGCAACTTGAGCCTATCACTGAGGCATGATTTCTATTGCCTATCTGTGCTACAATCACACCCTCATATTGCAGTGCACACATACCCAGAGCCCTTACTCCAGCTCTACATTGGCTGTGGAGATCCTCTGCATGAAGAGTACCCTCAGGGATTCATTTCTACCCCATTTAGGGTCAACTTTCGCTGCCAGAACAGAACAAAGGGACCTTCATGAGAGTGGGAATCAGGATCTGCTGGTGCAGCATCTGTAAGCATTTCATTCTCTGCACTAGCTCAAGCCCAGCCTTAGGCACACCACTCTGTTTTACTGAGCAGTAACATTCACCAGACTTACCTGAGTATGAAGAACACAAGAACAGCCATACTGGGTCAGACCAATGAGCCATCTAGCCCAGTATCCCGTCTTTTGACAGAGGCTAATGCATCACTGGAACTATAGGTGAATAATTACCACCGCTTGCTTTGGGACCCCACATTTTGGCTCTCTTGGGGTATGTTTTGATCCAAGGCCAGCCCCAAGTGCCTGCGAAAAGTGCTGGGTGGAGAGTACTTGAGATAAAAGTCCTCAGTTTGTTCAGTGAGGGCCTTATTCACTAGTGCTCTCTGTCCTGAAAACTGGCCACAAAGCAGCTGACCAGCTGAGTCCTCTCCCTGCTATCCATTCTGGTAAGGGGACTCCCTGCCAGGCACAGAGGCAGCTTTATTAACTCTCCACTGACATTGGTGGAGCTCCCAGAAGAATGAGTGAGAGGAGGTGTGGCTGCAGCATCCCTATGCCTTGTGAAGTCCCAGCTTGTAGTCAGGCCTGTGGCAGTTAGGGTATCCCTCAGAGCTGCTCTAAGCTACCCAGACAGTTAAACTGATCCCTCAAAACAAATCCTCCGATAAGCACAGGATGGGGAACAGCAGCAATGAAAACTTTTTATGTTAGCCCTTGCCAACATGCCCCAACCCTGTCAGTATGCACTACTTCTGCGCCTGTTCCATTCTTGGCCACCGTTCTGAGGTTACCAGCCTCTGAGATGAGGCGGCTGAGTGGTAAGGGCAATGGACTGCTAATCCCCTGTTCTCTGCATGTATAGGGCTGAATCTTCCACTTTACAACTGGAACAACTTACCAAGGGCTGTGGGAGAGTCACCAGGACTGGCAATTTTCCAATCAAAATTGGGTGTTTTTTTTCTAAAAATAGATGCTCTGGTTCAACCAGGAATTATTTCAGAGAAGTTCTAGGCCCTTTGCCATATCCTAGGTCAGCCGAGATGATCAATGATCCCTTCTGGCCTAACAATCTATGAAAGAAGAGTGCCAGTTGCAGTTCAGATACAGATTCTCTCCCCTGCCCACATCGCCAGAATCCAGGGATGTCTGAATTTGGGATTCTGGCTCACACTTCTCTAAGGAGATGTCTATATTTACGGCAGTGTGTAAAGTACATTCACTGCACACACCCCTAGTACAGCTATAAATAACCGTGTAGATGGTTAGGCACTGCTTAGGCAAACAGAAGAGACCTGGTGGGTAGGTACCCTACATGTTTCTGCATACCCAAGCTGTGCCTCCCCCATCTGTGCTGCAGCATCCCTGTGTGCTCACTGCCAGAGCCTTTCACCCACTGCAGAGAGCTGCCAGAACCTTTCCCTGGTGCTTCCTCTCTGCCAGAGCCTTTCACTGGCACATGTATCTATACATCACAGCGTAAATGCAGCCTGCCTTTCACTGTGGCTTGTAGCTACACATACCCTACATGCCACCAACATATATGAGGCCTAATTGTGATCCAGCCACCTCTCCAGTAGGAAATGGACAGAGAGCAAAAACTGCTTAAACATAAGCCACCCAACCACCATCAGAAAGGTTAATGTTTCATCACAGCCTTTCTGGTCCAGATTCACATTAACATCCCTGAGGAACAGGTCCCCATTACCTTCCCTTGTCCTAGATCCCCAAATGAACATGGTTTCATAGATCTATACTGCATAAGACTAATTAGCCTGGCTCTTCCTGTCTTCTCTTTCTCTCTAGTGCTGCTGCTGGTTTTCCATTGGGCTCCAAAAACAGCAGAAGCCCAAGAACATAGAATTGTTGGTACAGGCTCTTCAGTGCTGTTAACTGCATTGCCCACCCATGACCAAACAGTCATAAACCATATACAGTGGGAATACATAAGTAGTGTCCCAGCTCTCAGTGTTGTGGATTACTATGGAACTGGAACAGAACCTATTGTCTTTAAATCCTATAAAGACAGAGTCATTTTCTATTCATCCAATGGCTCCCTCTTGTTGAAAAACGTACATGAGACAGACAGCGGGACCTACAGAGCTACCGTCAATTTGAACAAAATTAAAGCCAGGCAAACTACACTGCTAGTCTTAGGTAAGTGAAAGAGCAGAAGTAGTTATAAAACAGCTGGCAGCACAGAAAAAATGCCAACTCTCATATCACTACCGTTATTTTCTGGGCAGTCTCACATCAAAGCCATCCTAACTTGACCCTGATTAACTTATGAAAGCAGAATCAAAAATGGTGTAGCTGAAGAACTGAGACACTCTGGTTCTAGCGACACTACACTTGTACATTTTGACCCAAGCAAGATAAACCAATTTTGATTTCACTGAGTTGCACATTAAGGTTCTGCAGCATATGGTCATAACATCCTTTAACCTTGTATATGACACGGAGAAATAGTCTTTCCAAAAGTGGTGGAGACTCCATCTCTGGTAAACTGTATAACCAGACTGAAGAACGTAGTGAAATATATTGTAGGGAATAACCCTAAACAGGTCCCTAAGACTGGGAAGGGAGGGGAATGATAGCTCAGTGGCTTGAGCATTGGCCTGCTAAACCCAGGGTTATGAGGGGGCCATTTAGGGAAGTGGTATAAAAATCTATCTAGGGATTAGTCCTGCTTTGAGCAAGGGGTTGGACTACATGACTTCCTGAGGTTCCTTCCAACCCCAATATTTTATGATTCTCTCAGGATCATATAATTTGAGAACATGAAATTTCAAAATGGGTTAGAGCAAAGGAGTAAGGAGACAAACAAAAACTAATAAGGTTGAAAGACAATGGTGTTAAAAAAAACCTCCCTGGAGACTCAGTATCTCAGAACTCTTGTACTGAGGAGTACCTAGGCTATAAAGATTTAGACATGAGCTGATAAAAATTGGCTTTTGATGTCTACTGAGCTATTAATCAAGCCTAAATCACTGGATGTTAGATGTTGTCAAGGTTCCTTCCCCACTCTGAACTTTAGGGTACAGATGTGGGGGCCTGCATGAGAACCCCTAAGCTTAATTACCATCTTAGATCTGGTTGCTGCCACCACCCAAATTGTTAATGAGTCATTTGGGAAACTCTGTCTACCTCCCTGCGAGAATATCTCCCTCCCAAATACTATAACCCTTCCATGGGTAGCCTTGAGAGACTCCTTCACCAATTCCCTGGTGAACACCTATCCAAACCCTTGGATCTTAAAACAAGGAGAAATTAACCATTCCCCCTCCTTTCCCCCCACCAGTTCCTGGTGAGTCCAGATCCAGCCCCCATGGATCTTAAAACAAGGAAAAATCAATCAGGTTCTTAAAAAGGCTTTTAATTAAAGAAAGAAAGTAAAAATCATCTCTGTAAAATCAGGATGGAAAATAACTTTACAGGGTAATCAGATTCAAAGAGCCCAGAGGAACCCCCTCTAGTCTTAGGTTCAACGATACAGCAAACAGAGGTAAACCCTTTAGCAAAAGGCACATTTACAAGTTGAGAAAACAAAGACAAACCTAACACACCTTGCCTGGCTGTTACTTACAAGTTTGAAATATGAGAGACTTGTTCAGAAAGATTTGGAGAGCATGGATTGATGTCTGGTCCCTCTTAGTCCCAAGAGCGAACAACCCCCAAAACAAAGAGCACATAAACAAAAGCCTTTCCCCTACCAAGATTTGAAAGTATCTTATCCCCTTATTGGTCCTTTGGGTCAGGTGTCAGCCAGGTTACCTGAGCTTCTTAACCCTTTACAAGTAAAAGGATTTTGATGTCTCTGGCCAGGAGGGATTTTATAGTATTGCACACAGGAGGGCTGTTACCTTTCCCTCTATAGTTAGGACAGATGTAGTCCTCAAACTTGTGAAATCATCATCTATCATATAGATAAGCAGATTTAATTGTTTGATTTAGATGCCTAACTTGGACTTTTAAATGTGTATATAATCTCAGTCTTCCCCCAACCCTCCCAGAGCCTGTGTCCAAAGCTCAGATACAGATAAATTCTACTGTGGCCGGTTCATCCATTGAATTATCCTGCAAGGTGCTGGCTGGCAAAGTGCAAGCTATTGACTGGAAGAAAGATGGGAAGCCCCTACCTAGGAACAGATGTTACCAGGTCTCTGAAAACTTCAGTCTTTTGTACATACCAGAAGCACAGAAATCGGATTGTGGAGCCTTTTCCTGCAATGTCAGCAATGATATAAGCTGGCAGGAAACCTCAGTGAATTTGACCATTGAAGGTAAGTGTTATATTAGCATCTTTGACTGCAAACACCTGTCCTGGTTAGTGCCAAACCTGATGCTTAGCAGTGTCACATGTTACCCTCTTCAGGTTGAAGATTAAATTAAGGATAAAATGAAAATGCTAATCTCTCATATTCTCCCCCTTTCACAGTTCCTAGTCTTAATTCTATTAAGCATCCATGGAAATAACACAACCTTAGAAAGTAAAATTGCATAGAGTGATGTTAGAAGATCCTCTTCGGATAACATTACAAGTCTTTTGCTATGTGGTAGCAACACTGCATACAGAAGGCCTGATTCACTGCTGCAGGATGCCAGTTTTGAAACAGCATGTAACTCCTCTGAAATCAATGAGTTACCCCAACACAAAACTGAAGCAATGCAATGGTGAATCAGGCCCAGCGAAACGTACATGTTGATGCTTCCTGATTTATGCAAGGGTTTATACAGACAGTCCCAGGAAGGATGAAAGTCTGAGCCATGTAATTGATTTCATCTTCACACCTATTGTGGAGCCCTGTACTTAGCATCTTTAAAAGCTTCCAATATTTGCATGAGACATCCGATTCCATTTTCTGCAATACCTTGTACTGTTTTCTAAAATGTTACATACATTTAAAACTTATGGTTGAAATTTACAAGCTTGGGTATCCAAAGTGAGACATCTAGGCTTAGATTCACAAAGGGACGAGGTGTTGTAACACTCAGCGCCACAAATCATAACTTTTAGACCCCTAGTGAAATCACAGGAACAAGACACGCACAACCTACATTAGGCATCTCATCTCCCTATACAATGATAGGGAGAGAGATGCACTCAAGAATCCAGGTCACAAAAGCCAGCATGGTAGGTGGGGAGCCACCAAAGCTAGCCACTGGAATATGCCAACAAGAGGAGGCTCCTCTAAGGCAGGGGTTCTCAAACTTAGGCCGTGATTTGCTCATAGTAAGCCCCTAGTGGGCCAAGCCAGTTTGTTTACCAGCCGCATCCGCAGGTTCGGCCAATCGCGGCTCCCACTGGCCGTGGTTTGCTGCTCCAAACCAGTGAGGGTTATGGGAAGGGCGGCCAGCAAGTCCCTCGGTCCATGCCGCTTCCCACAGCTCCTATTGGCCTGGAGTGGTGAACTGCGGCTAGTTGGAGCCGCAATTGGCTGAACCTGCAGACGTGGCAGGTAAACAAACTGGCCCGGCCCGCCAGGGGCTTACCCTAAACAAGCGGCTTCCCAAGTTTGAGAACCCTTGCTCTAAGTTTCTCCCATCTCACAGACATAAGCACCTAAGTCCAGGCTACAGGGAGGCACCACGTCCTGCTTGTGATTCCCAGCTGGTAACCCTTCTCCTGGACTTATTGGAGCCAGGGGAGTGGATCCTTATCTGCCACCAATAACCACCAGGCTCCAGAGTTAGTCATTCTCATTGGTCCAGTGACTAAGTGTCTAATCACAGTGGAACAGTTTCAACAGGAGAGAATGACAGAGCCCCACATCAGAACATCCCGTAGCTCAATGGTTTGAGCACTCAGAGGTGGGAGACCCCTGTTCAAATCCTCTCTCTGCCTGAGGGGGGAATTGAACTAAGGTCTCCCACATCCCAGGTGAGTGCTCTAACCACTGGGCTAAAAGTTACAAGGTGGGTAGCACCACCTCTTCCTCCAGCCAGATTTTGAACAGAACCTAATCTATCGTGCAGCCTCAGAGCACGCCTACATGATTGGGCCCCACAGGTGAGTTAGGTTGACAAACACCTAACTTCCTGGCTCGTGAATCCCACTGGAGTTGCAGTCTAAAACAGGTACCTGGACAAGTAGGAGGCAGCACCCATGTGTGTTCCCAGAGGCAGAAACTTAGGCATCCAGGGTACTTTGACCCTGAAAATGTAGGTGCAAAGTGAATTTAAGTGTCTGCAGGGTTCAGTGGGAGTTTTATGGGCAGTAAGGGAGCCTAAAATTAGGACTTAGGCCCCGAAATGTGGGATTTAGTGAATCTAGGCCCTAAATCCATATCTAAACACCTTAATCAAGTGATTGATTGTCAGCATGGGCTCCAGGTTTGTATAATTTTTAGTGGTGCCCAGAATGAGTCCAAGCAGAGCCCTCCCATCCATAGGACAGATGCCTCAGGGGGATGTGGGGGTCCAGGGCAGCCTGAGAGGTTAGCGGGGGCCTGGCACCGGCAGCAGCTTGTTGGTTGTTGGCAGCATGTGCCCCACCAACCTCCCAGGCCACCCTGGACTCATGGGGGTCCCCAAAGCACAGTAAGCCCAATCACTGATGGAGCCAGGCTCATGTTCCTAAATACTGGCAGAGCATGGGCACCACAGGCCCATATAACTCGCCACCTATGATTGTCAGTGGGTCTGAGAATCTACTGCTCCCTTGGCTGTCAAGGGAGCAGCGGATGCTCAGTATCTTTTTAAAAACCCACTTTTTATTGCCATAATATGGATTTAGGGGCCTAATTTTAGCAACTCAGGCTTGTAAAGTTGAGCACAGGCTGTTTGTGGAGTAAGATCTGACTTAAATGAGAAGTAGTGGCAGATTTTGACCCTGACAAAGCTACAGCATGAAGGTGATTTGGAGACACAAGTGACATGGTAATTAAACATATATAATATTTTTAGGCAAATTGAAAAAGTTTGGAGAAATGAGTAATGTTGCACTGCTAAGTATCAGGTTTGGCACTTCATCTTATCACTCAGATCATCACAATCATAGCATAACAGAATCTTCACTAGTACCAGCCATCTTCCTTCACAGAGGATCCAGTTAATTCCGGCTCATTTCTCATGCTGAACAATCAGCAGCCTAAGGCAGGACTTAGGGACTCTTCAGAGGAAATTCTACATTAAGCTCTCAACATAGCTACATAGGTTTGAAAGCTTTGCTGCCCCTGCCAGGTGTCAAAGTTTAACAATTTCTTTATTCATTTGTATTACCGTAGTGCCTAGGAGCCCTAGTCATAGAATCAAAATGCTGCCCCAAGGGGCTTGCTTTTCACTGTATCTCAAATCCCAGCTAGAAGGTTCATCCCCATTTTAGTCTTTGGGACACTGAACTGAACTGCAGACAAAAAGAAAATTGTACTTATGTAACCCACACACCTTTGGGTGGGAGGTTCTGTTCCATCTAGTGGCACTGAGACCACTTACAGAAAGATTAATGAACCTGCTCTACAGTCTTAACTAACAGCCACATGGGTTTGGGCTCATGCACTAAGCTCCCAGACAACCCAAATTCAATCCCACCTGCAGACAACTAGGGTCTGTTAGTGTTACACTTACACTGTCCTTCAAGCAGAAAGGAAGAGCAGGGAAAACAGAGCAGCTTTCAGTCCTCCTGAGGCCCTTCTGTTTTCAGCTTTCCAGTGATGGTTTGGATTTGTGTGTCCATATTGTAGGGATCAGACCTTCACTAAAGCTTGCACTGGAAATTTCTACTGTTGCTCTTGTTATTGCAACAACATTGGCTGCTGGATCTGGATTGGGCTTCATTATCTTGTGCTGTCAGTCAGAGAAGAGAAAACTTAGTAAGTATTTCAACTCATTTCCCTTCAATCTTTGACAGCATGTAAATTGCAAATAAACCTAAAATGTGCTTAATTTCTTCCATGTATGAAAACATAGGTGACGGGGTAGAGGTAAAAGGCAAAAAAGTATGTGGTCTTCTGGCAATATCTGATGGCATTGTATATGTGCCTGTAGCGGGATACTTCAGTTATCTTCACTATACATCAGTTTTCATGTTCACATCTAATTAGATTTATCCTCTTCAGTATGCTACGGCCAACATTTTCCAGCCTGGGTTCCTAATGCTAAAGTCTGAAATTCATGTGGAGACACCTAAATGAGTGACCCGATTTTTCCTTCATAATTCTTCAGTATTTAAGGTAAGTTAAAACAATGTGGTCTGGTGGACGAGGCACTGGCATGGGAGTCCATAATAATAAAGGCCTCCTCAGGACTCCCATGCCGGTGCCCCATCCACTAGACCCCATTGTTTTAACTTCCCTTAAATACTGATCAGCCTTTCCTTTCCTTTCTCTCCCTTCCTCTCTTTCCCAGCTCATTTTAGTATCAATTCCTCTGGATTTCTCTTTAGCGAGTGGGCTATTCCACCTCATGCTAGTATGAGGCAACTTTCACCCCATGCCTCTTAACAAAATACAGAGCTTATTCCTATTATGGCATGGAGGTCCCCTAAACCTGCCCCACTTCCAGATTTCTCTTTAATTACACACATACGAGGCTATAACTATGTCCTCACTTCTTTACAAAGTGAGAGGCATGGGCACAGCAATACTTTAAGGTCCTTTCCCCATTAATTCTCCTATAATTGACTAATAGATTAGGGCTGTGTTAATATATCTCCTAATTAGTTATAGAAGTTCTTTTTAATATTAACTGGCAGCACTCTCCTCTTGCGTGTGTGTATAGTGAATTATCTCCATTCATCCCTTGGATAAAGGGGATCTCCTCTGAGCTGCAAGGTTTTGCCTTATTGTAGAATCTGGTCCAACCTTTACAGCACTTTTGGCCAGATGCTAGTTTTGGGCCACTTCCACAGGCCACATATGGACATACGTGCACTACAAAATGGCATCTACCATGCAGCATGATCTTGCATGTACAGTGCATGCAAGGTCATGCTGTGTGGAGGATGCCATTTTGCTCTACAACGTCCACTATGGATCATGATCTTGGATGGAGGACGCCATGTTGTAGAGTGGTCCACTGCCAATAGGGGTGGTGATGTCACTCACTAATGTATCTGTTGATTTCGTAGCAGGAGAGCTGTGGAGGTGGCTTGTTGTATTCATCCATGGGTTGGTGTGTGTCTCGGCTATCCTGATGTTCACTGCTGCTGTCTTCTGGATGCAGGAAGAAGGTAGGCCCACCCTGGTTCTCATACTAAAGTGTGTACGTGCAGTGAATGAAGCAGATGGAACAGATTGCAGAAGGAAGATGAAATGTACTTTGAGTCAAAGGAGCAGGTTCAGCACTAGACACAAAGCAAAAGCACCTTATTAATCTCATACCGGGAAGATTCAGAGGCAGGATGTCACCCTGTAGCTGTAGCATGGGTTATATGGACTATAGAATCATAAAATCAGCAAAAGGGGAGAAAGGGCAGAAAAGGCAGGAGGCCACTGTACATATCTGAGATGGGAGATTTGAAATTAAAGCTCTATACAAATCAAAGCTCTAACCAGCACTTACTCCCAGAAGATGGCAACTACTTCTTCATCCCCAGGCTCCTCCTTCATCTTACTGCAGCCAATGAGCCAAACTTTTCCAAGCTGTTTCCCTAAGATAGATGGGGCTACATGAGGGTATACATCACAGCACTCATGGACCCCCTCCTATGTCCTAAAATGGAGTCAAAGAGCCACTAGTAAGTAAATCTAAAGCTTCCCCCCTGGGGTGGAGATATATGCCCCTAAGATAAGTGCCCAGGTCTCCAATTTTATTATGAAAACCAGAATGAAGGAAGGAAGAGAGAAAGAAAATCAGTTCCAGTCCCTCCCATGTTGCCGTTCTGGCCCCAAAGCAGGACAGCACCGCTATTCCAGACAGCACTTAAACATATAACTTCAAACGTGTGCTTAAATCCGACTGAAGTGATTAGGACTTTAACTTGTATTTAAAGTTAAATACGTGCCTAAGTCTTTTTGTAAACTGGCCTCCCTGACCCTTTCCATGCCACCTCACCCGCTTGGCATCCCCATTCTCACAACTTGCATTGTGGTCATGCCACACAATTCCTTATTAGCTTAAACAGATTTTTTAAGATAGATTAATGTTTTTTTCATAACTTTTTCCCTTGTGACATCCCTGCAGGGAGGAATTAAGGTTGTTTGGGTGCCTTATCTGTATGTTTCCACACTCTGTCGTGTTTGGATGTTTTACATCTAGCCTTAAGTAGGAATCTCTTGGGTCTATAATGCTTTTGAGGATGGGATGTTTATTACTGATACATATTCTCATCCTTAACTCCAGTTTAACATGTTTTGGCTGGCAGTTATTAAACCACAATGAAACAGAATTAACCCAAACAACCCTTCTGTCATCATAACTAAGACCCAATCCTGCTACTTACTCCATCTTGGCAGATCTCCAAGGGGACTCCTTGTGGTTGCAGGGGTCTGCCCAGGCAGAGTGATTTGCAGGAGCAGAGCCTAATTATAGGTACAGCAATTCTAGTTTCATTCTCCATTTCTCCACAGGTTTCTCCACAGCCCTTGTATTGTATATGATCTTCCTCACGGGGGTGATCATGGTAACGCTTCTCATAAGTGCGGTCTTGGCGATTTGTCCCCAACGCCTTCAGATGTTTAAAAAGAAAACAAGTAAGTAATAAGTTATTTGTGCATGTATCTATATATCTGTGACATTTATGAAAAGGTTAGACAAACATCTGTCAGGGATGGCCTTTGTATAATTACTCCAGCCTCAGTGCAGACCGATGGACAAGAGGATCTCAAGGCCTCTTCCAGCCCTACATGTCTGAGTCTCAGAGTGAGTGGTGTAGTTGTAATGTATTGTAGTGATTATCATTGGTTACACAATACGTTTCTTGAAATGCTGAGCTTTGTTGGCACAGTTGGTCTGAAGCATGACAACCAGACTCCCCCAGTTAGTGGCCTTAGGTTTAGTTTTTCCAGTTCCGATTGTCCTCATATGAGGTTAACACTGTGCCCTAGTTGTGGAAGGTAATAGCTTCTATGTAGGCTAAGTATGTACTCACTTGCCTCTCCCATGGCTGCACTGCTACTTTTAGCACGGTAGCGCATTGAGAGCTTGTGCAGGTCTGTCTCCTCGAGCTGGGAATCACCCCCGCCAGCTCAGAGTGTAAATGTATCCTATATGTTGAGAGCAAAGTTTTGGCTGCCTGTGATCATGGCTAGAGGGAGAAGAAGGTAGAAGGAAAATTTCCCCTCCTCACCTAGCACATCTTACAAGGAGCCAGACACAAAACTGACCCAGCAATAAGCTGTGCAGTTGGCTAGCATGCCTGCAGAATTCCATAGCCAGCAGGACTGTGATGTGGGCAAGGCCCCCATGCCTCCTGAGCAGCTGCTAGTATTTGGCAGCACATGAAGTGCGCTTTGTACCTTTCCCTCTTCCTGGCTGCTATTTAGTAACGTTTTCCCATTTCTGCGTTGCCTTAAAACATTAAACAAAGAAAGCATATGTACAGAGAGCTTAACATCACATAACATGTTACAAAACTCAAATCACTGCAGACCTGTTGACTCCTGTTGCTACTTGCTTCACTGAAGTCTCATGAGTGAGCTGAGACTCACCATGGGTCACCTCAGGAATCAGGTTTCAAAAGCTTTTGCAATTGTACAGAAGCAGGAATGATCCTACATACAAAGAGAAGAAAAAAACAATCTCCATCTACATTCAATTGTGATCAATCAAATATGGCAGCATTTTATTATTTCTTTTCTCTTTCCAAGTGCACCGCGTCATTCTGGATACTGCAGCTCCTGGGGGAGTGATTCTAGTTGTGGTGTTTGCCATCTTCCTTACACAGAACATCCAGCATCTCCAAAGTAAGGCCCCATCTCACACGGATTAACATTTATATGGTGTGGTTTCCTGCAAAAGTGTATTTTTTTTTAAAAGGGAACTTATGTATATTTGGTGCAAAATAGAGATTTCAAGTTCCCCCCCAAAGCCCACAGCAGCTGAGAATCTCCATAGCACTCATTACTACAGGGATCTTTGGGCACAGCGCGTCCTCCCCATCTCCAGCCCTGTCCCCAGCCAGCCTTCTACACCAGGGCTTGCAAAGAGGGTGTGGTGTTCTGTCTCCATAGCGGCACCAATACCACTTAGAGAGAGAGCGTTAAAGCCAGCTGGCTTTTAGCTCATGCAGTAGACACTCGGGCACTAAGCTCCAGAAGTTCCCTGGTTTGATCCTGACAGCCGGGATCTGTGGATGTTAAATATGTAGTGTTGCATCAGGAGAATTCTTCCCTGCCAGCTGTAGGGCTTGTGAAACCCAGAATCCCACCTGCAAAACTTCCCCAAACAAATGAAATGGTATTTCATTCCTTTCTTCTTTTCACCTCCAGGAAAAGGCTGCTCACCATTTTTTGACAGCACAGCTGCCATTCTTATCGCTGCTGCAATTTCTCTCCTTATTCTTCTAGCGCCCTTTGTGTGGTGTAAGTATCAACCCTGCTCATTTTATGCATATTTTAAAGCCTTTTAAAAACTATCACTGTTACAGCATATTGCACCATCAATTTTAATATTCCTTATTTCCCCGGGAGCTATAAAGAAAAAGGATAACCTTATAAAGGCAATTAGAAGGCAAGAGCAAGTAGATGAAATATACAGCCCATCTACCATCATTTAGTGCGAGCTGGGATAGCAAAGATCTCTTAACTTGGAATCTTCTTTGGGATTAAAAATATCAATATATTTGTATACATCTCTCAGGCCTCCCTTAAAGTGAGATTCACCCCATGCAGAGAACTAGCACCAGGGTCTCGGTCACCGATGTCCCACTTATGCCCTTTAGCTCTAACTTCCAAGTATTCCCAGAGCTGCACAGTCCAGGCTTTCTCCTTCTCCTTCTCTACTCATGGCTCCTTCTGCGTACACCCTCACTCCCCCATGCCTCAATGCAGCACAGTAGGCAGGGATAGGAGGCCAGTACAGCTGCTTCCCCATCCTAAGGCAGCGCATTTCACCCCCAGGAAGAGGCCATGGTGTCATAAACAGATAGTTAAGGGTTAATGTCTCTTTTACCTGTAAAGGGTTAACAAACAGTAAACCAAAAACACCTGACCAGAGGACCAATCAGGAAACAAGATACTTTAAAATCTCGGTGGAAGGAAGCCTTTGTTTGTGTTTTTTGGGTTTTGCTTTGTTCTCTCTGGATTCTGAGAGGGATCAGACATGTAAGCAGATTCCTCCAATCTTTCTGAAAAAATCTCTTCTGTTCTAATTTTAGTAAGTACCAGGACAAGGCGAGTTTAGTCTTTTGATTGTTTTTGCATTTGCAAATGTGTAGTTTGCTGGGAGTATTTTAAATTGTATTTTGCTGGGGGAGGCTTCTCTCTAGTGTCTATAAGCTGAAAGACCCTGTAACTTTTACCATCTAAATTAGAGACAACTTTTACTTTTTTCTTTTTTATTAAAAGTTTTTCTCTTTAAGACCTGTTTGATTTTTTTCCCCTTGTTGAGGCTCAAGGGAATTGAGTCTGTACTTACCAGGGAATTGGTGAAAGACAGAGAGAGAAGGGAGGGGGAAAAAAGATGGAATCTCTTTGTTTTAGATTCACGGAGCTTGAAGCTGTCTATCTCTCCAGGATAGCCCAGGGAGGGAACGCCTGGGAGGGGGAGAAAGGGAGGGAAACAAACCTGATTTCTCTGTGTTGTGATTCAAGGAGTTTGAATCACAGTAATCTTCCAGGGTAACCCAGGGAGGGGAAGCCTGAGAGAGGCAACGGTGAGGGAAAGGGTTTACTTTCCTTGTGTTAAGATCCAGAGGGTCTGGGTCTTGGGGGTCCCCGGGCTAGGTTTTGGGGGGACCAGAGTGTACCAAGCACTGGAATTCCTGGTTGGTGGCAGCATATCAGATCTAAGCAGGTAATTAAGCTTAGAGGAATTCATGCTGGTACCCCAACTTTTGGACTCTAAGGTTCAGATTGGGGAAATATACTATGACATGGTGAGCAGCGTTGGGATAAGAATCCAAAAGCCAGTAGGATTATTATTATTTTTCTTCTTTTCCCTCTGCTAGCTGTTTGTAAGCAGAGGAGAGGTTTTTAAAACTACAGCCAGAAATTTTTTTTCTTTTCTCCTTTCTGGTTGTGCAGAGAGACTGCCTTCAGGCAGAGACATTAAGGTTTAACTAGGGTCTTTTGTTAAACAAAGCAGGCTTAAGTGGTCAGCAACAGACTCCAGCAAAGCACATCTGCAAATGAAAGGGTTTTTTATTTCTTTTTACTTTACCGTGAAAGGCTAGTGAAAAAAGTTAGAAAGGCACTGTTGCTAGGCAACCCTAAGAAGGCAACAAATAAGCAGCAGTTCAGGCAGTAAACACCAGAGGGCACCCCAACACAAGAAAGCAGGAACAATGACTACCAAGGACCTGAAACAGGATCTGGCAAGACTGGATGCAGAGGCACACATCAGAGACGCTGACCACAAGTGAGACATAGAAAGAAAACAAAAAGAAATAGAAATAAGAGAAAAAGAGGTGGAGCTGAGAGAAAGAGAATAAAAAATCAAAGAGGAAGCCTACAAAAGAGAACAAGCAACCAAAGAGGAAGCCTACAAAAGAGAACAAGAAGCAAAAGATGCAGACGACCGAAGACAGATGGAACTCCAGAGGGAGGCCTACCAGAAGGCCCTGGCATTAGAACAGGCTAAGCAACAGAACACAGCCAATCCTAACAACACTTCGCCAGTTGTTGTTCCACATCCCAAAATTCCCACCTACAAGGCAGATGATGACACTGAAGCCTTCTTAGAAAATTTTGGAAGGACTTGCCATGGATACAGCATCTCTGAAAACCAGTACATGATAGAGCTGAGGCCACTGCTCAGTGGACCCTTAGCAGAGGTGGCGGCTGAAATGCCTAAGGAGAACATGAATGATTTATAAACTTTTTCAAACCAAGGCCAGATTCAGAATGGAGATAACACCTGAGCATGCCCATCGGCGGTTCAGAGCCCTAAAATGGAAACCAGATGTGTCATTCCCCCGACACGCCTACCACATTGCAAAGAATTATGAAGCCTGAATATCAGGAACAAAGGTTAACAATATGGACGAGCTGCATCTCCTAATACAAATGGAGCAGTTCTTAGAGGGTGTTCCTGAGGAAATAGAAAGGTACATCCTAGATGGGAAACCCAAAACAATAACCAAGGTGAGGGAGATTGGAGCCAAATGGATGGAAGTGACAGAAAAGAAAAAAGCCACTGTCAAGGGGAGCGAATACCCCAGGGGGCACACCGTCAATAAACCCTACAACCGAGGGCAGCCCAAGACCCCACCTACAACCCAAGGAAAGCCCCAGACTACCTATTATCCCACCTCACTAGTCTCCAGTAACCCACCTCGGCCCAGTGACCAGTCAGCTGGATGATGCTTTAAATGTAATGAACTGGGACATATAAAGGCCAACTGCCCAAAGAACCCCAACTGAGTGCAGTTCATTACACCACCGTCACACCAACGATCCCCAGGCCCAGATGCCTCTCAAATACCCTTGGAGCGAAGGGAAATTTTGAGAGTGGGCGGAAAGAAGGTTATCGCGTGGAGAGACACGAGGGCACAAGTGTCAGCTATCCACCAATCCCTGGTGGACCCCAATTCATCAACCCAAAGGCCCAAGTGACAATTTACCCCTTCATGTCACAAGCTGTAGACTTGCCTATAGCTGAACTGCCTGTCCAGTACAAAGGCTGGTCAGGAATGTGGACTTTTGCAGTCTATGACAATTATTCCATCCCCATGCTACTGGGGGAAGATTTGGCCAACCAGGTAAAGCGGGTCAAGAGGGTGGGAAAGGTTACACGCAGCCAAACCAGGCAAGCTTCCAGACCCATCCCTGTTCCTGAGCCGTCCACAGGGGCCCCGTCTGTGTTAGCAGAGACCCAGACAGAGGTAGTGACCCGGATCCCCTACCAATGACTGAAACAGCCACAGTGCCTCCAGTCCCAGTCCAGGAACTGGAAAAGCAACCAGCACCAAAACCGTTTCCAGCACTGACGCCAGCGCTTGCAAACCCATCTTCAACCCCAACGCCAGAGGGCACCAGCGATCCTGAACTGGCAGAAGCAGCAGACAACCACACCCAAGAGGCTCAGCCAGAGCCTGAAATACCACCTGGTGCATCAGCAGAGAGCAGCTCACCAGCAACGAAAGCAACCCCATCACCTACATCGCTTCCATAGGGACCAAGCCCAAGTCCACAGTCTAAAGAAGAACTGGTGTCTCCAGCTTCAAGGGAACAGTTCCAGACTGAGCAGGAAGCAAATGACAGCCTTCAGAAAGCTTGGGCGGCGGGACGGAGCACCTCATCGCCTCTCAGCTCTTCTAATCGATCCCGGTTTGTTGTAGAACAGGGACTTTTAAACAAGGAGACTCTTTCTGGTGGACACCAGGAAGACTGGCATCTGCAAAAACAGTAGGTGGTTCCAACTAAGTACCGGGGGAAGCTCTTAAGCTTAGCCCATTATCATCCCAGTGGCCATGCTGGGGTGAACAGAACCAAAGACAGGTTGGGGAAGTCCTTCCACTGGGAGGGGATGGGCAAGGACATTGCCAAGTATGTCCGGTCTTGTGAGGTGTGCCAAAGAGTGGGAAAGCCCCAAGACCAGGTCAAGGCCCCTCTCCAGCCACTCCCTATAATTGAGGTCCCACTTCAGCGAATAGCTGTGGATATTCTGGGTCCTTTCCCAAAAAAGACCCCCAGAGGAAAGCAGTACATACTGACTTTCGTGGACTTTGCTACCCGATGACCGGAAGCAGTAGCTCTAGGCAACACCAGGGCTAAAGCTGTGTGCCAGGCCCTAACAGACATTTTTGCCAGGGTAGGTTGGCCCTCCGACATCCTTACAGATTCAGGATCTAATTTCCTGGCAGGAACCATGAAAGAACTGTGGGAAACTCATGGGGTGAATCACTTGGTTGCCACCCCTTACCAACATCAAACCAATGGCCTGGTGGAAAGGTTTAATGGAACTTTGGGGGCCATGATACATAAATTCGTCAATGAACACTCCAATAACTGGGACCTAGTGTTGCAGCAGTTGCTTTTTGCCTACAGGGCTGTACCACATCCCAGTTTAGGGTTTTCACCATTTAAACTTGTGTATGGCCACGAGGTTAAGGGGCCATTACAGTTGGTGAAGCAGCAATGGGAGGGGTTTAAGCCTTCTCCAGGAACTAACATTCTAGACTTTGTAAGCAACCTACAAAACACCCTCCAATACTCTTTAGCCCTTGCTAAAAAAAAACCTAAAAAACGCTCAAAAAGAACAAAAGGCCTGGTATGATAAACATACCAGAGAGCGTTCCTTCAAGGCAGGAGACCAGGTTATGGTCCTGAAGGCGCAACAGGCCCATAAAATGGAAGCATCATGGGAAGGGCCATTCATAGTCCAAGAGCACCTGGGAGCTGTTAACTGCATCATAGCATTTCCCAATTCCTCCCTAAATCCGAGTTTACCATGTTAATTCTCTCAAGCCCTTTTATTCCAGAGACTTACAGGTTTGCCAGTTTACAGCCCAGGGAGGAGATGACGCTGAGTGGCCTGAAGGTGTCTACTACGAAGAAAAAAGTGACGGTGGCGTGGAAGAGGTGAACCTCTCCACAACCCTGGAACGTCTGCAGCGGCAACAAATCAAGGAGCTGTGTGCTAGCTTCTCCTCATTGTTCTCAGCCACCCCAGGACGTACTGAACGGGCATACCATTCCATTGACACAGGTAATGCCCACCCAATTAGAACCCCACCCTACCGAGTGTTTCCTCATGCCCAAGCTGCTATAGAACGGGAGATCCAAAACATGCTACAGATGGGTATAATCCGCTCATCTACCAGTGTATGGGCATCTCCAGTGGTTCTGGTACCCAAACCAGATTGGGAAATATGCTTTTGCGTGGACTACCGTAAGCTAAATGCAGTAACTCGTCCAGACAACTATCCAATACCACGCACCAATGAGCTATTGGAGAAGTTGGGATGTGCCTAATTCATCTCTACAATAGACTTAACCAAGGGGTACTGGCAAGTACCACCAGACGATCCTGCCAAAGAGGTCAGCATTCATCACCCATGCGGGGGTGTATGAATGTAATGTGCTTCCTTTTGGGCTGCGAAATGCACCCGCCACCTTCCAAAGGCTGGTAGATGGTCTACTAGCAGGATTGGGAGAATATGCAGTTGCCTACCTTGATGATGTGGCCATTTTTTCTGACTCCTGGCCCGAACACCTAGAACACCTGGAAAAGGTCTTTGAGTGCATCAGGCAGGCAGGACTAACTGTTAAGGCCAAAAAGTGTCAAATAGGCCAAAACAGAATGACTTACCTGGGACACCAGGTGGGTCGAGGAACCATAAACCCCCTACAGGCGAAGGTGGATGCTATCCAAAAGTGGCCTGTCCCAAAGTCAAAGAAACAGGTCCAATCCTTCTTAGGCTTGGCCGGGTATTACAGGCGATTTGTACCACACTACAGCCAAATTGCTGCCCCACTGACTGACCTGACCAAAAAGACCCAGCCGAATGCAGTTAAGTGGACTAATGAGTGTCAAAAGGCCTTTACCCAGCTTAAGGTGGCGCTCCTGTCTGACCCTGTGCTAAGGGCCCCGGACTTTGACAAACCATTCCTAGTAACCACAGATGCATCTGAGCGTGGTATAGGAGCAGTTCTCATGCAGAAAGTACCAGATCACAACTTCCATCCTGTCGTGTTTCTCAGCAAGAAACTGTCTGAGCGGGAAAGTCACTGGTCAGTCAGTGAAAAAGAATGCTACACCATTGTGTACTTCCTAAAAAAGCTACGCCCATATGTTTGGGGACGGCGATTCCAGCTACAAACCGACCATGCTGCGCTAAAGTGGCTTCATACTGCCAAGGGGAACAACAAAAAACTGCTTCGATGGAGTTTAGCTCTCCAAGATTTTGATTTTGAAATTCAGCACATTTCAGGAGCTTCTAACAAAGTAGCTGATGCACTCTCTCGTGAAAGTTTCCCAAAAATCCACTGATTAAAATGTGTCCTTGAAATGTAAAAAGTCTTGTTTACATACTTAGTAGTATATGTAAAGGTGCACGTGTTGTATTAATCTGTTTATGGGGTGTGTGTCATAAACAGATAGTTAAGGGTTAATGTCTCTTTTACCTGTAAAGGGTTAACAAACAGTAAACCAAAAATGCCTTTGTTTCTGTTTTTTGGGTTTTGCTTTGTTCTCTCTGGATTCTGAGAGGGACCAAACATGTAAGCAGATTCCTCCAATCTTTCTGAAAAAATCTCTTCTGTTCTAATTTTAGTAAGTACCAGGACAAGGCGAGTTTAGTCTTTTGATTGTTTTTGCATTTGCAAATGTGTAGTTTGCTAGGAGTATTTCAAATTGTATTTTGCTGGGGGGAGGCTTCTCTCTAGTGGGAGAAAAAGTACTGAGGGTCACTGTGGGAAGAGCCAGCTGATGGGCAAAGAGAGGCAACAGCAAAAGGGAAAAAAGAGTTTGGTGACAATTACATGGTGTGCTGGTGCTATTGGTTGTGATTTCCTTTTGGAGGGACTAAGAGAGATTGACGATGATCCTGTTGTGATGGGAGGGGTCGGATCCCTTCCAGCACAAAATGATTTTATTGCCAGAGCTGCTGATATATGTGTGTGTAATGATATAAATCCTCTAGCTTCAAAGCACATAGATTCCATTTTATTGGAACAGGGAAATAATAAGGGAGACACAGGCAGGTATGACTTTGATTACACAAAAATGCCAAAAACTAATCACTTCAGCCATACCTCTTCTTTACAAAAGTGTTTTTCAAATCTTCCTGGTTTATCTAGTATTGCAGCAAGACAATAGTCTCCTGCAATTTGGATCAGAGAACCACTCTCAGATCCCATTTTTATCAAGGCTTCTAGTTTCACTCTCACACCATAGAGGCTCCCGTGGCTTTCTCAGTGTAACATCTTTTCCTTCCACTGGGTTTGATGCTTAAATAAAGCAGTAAACAGGGGTTAATCTGTCTATGCTTTCCAGATCACAGGAAGAAAAAAAAACAAGAAAAGGATCAGCAAGAAAGAGAACCTGCAGAAGTAAGGATGAAGTGCCCCAGAAAACATTTTCATTGGCCTTTGAAAAATACTCATTGGTTCTCCATAGTACAACAAAAATGGAGAGATCTGTTAATTCAGCCAGGACTTTTCTGAGCTTCCAGTACTTCCAAATACTTTACAACTGCTTGTGTAAATATATAGTTACACACACACACACACACACACACACACACACACACACGACTATTGTTTAACATTTCCCAGTAAAACACCACATCTTTTTAGGCCAGGAAGGGAAGAATTTCACATGCAGTTGAAAAGCTGAGAATTTCTGGAAGCAAAATGTAATGAAATAAGATGGACTGTAGCCAGGACAGTGGGATCAGCTCTACTGCTTTTCTAGTGGCACTCGTTACATTTTTCATGACCTGGCAGAGAGGAGTTCTGAATTTTGCCTCTGCTCTGCATGACAATGCATTTAGGAACACAATGCCTCCAACGCCATCCCTGGCCATCAGTGCAATTCTGACATCAAGGTAGATTGTAGAGGGTGACAATACTCTATTTCTTGCCTAGCCCCCCTACAACTCAGCAATAGCCTCTTTTTCTTGGAAGGAATTGCATGCCATACAGAAACACCAGTGCTAGTTCTGGCAGCACCTGTTTACTTCCTGGAGCTGCTCTCATCAGGAGCTCTCATTCCCTCTGCTGTCCAAGGAAGTGTCATGCATAGGCTCCTGGAAGATGTTCCTTTGTTGTCCAGGCCTGGAGGTAAGGTGTGAAGAAATCAAACAGCATACCAAAAATCATATTGCATAATCAGAAAGAGATGAATTTGATTTGCCACCAAACTATGCTGTCGCCTTCCTGTGATATTGTTAGTGACAAAATTAAGCTAAAGAATTTTAAAACCATGAATTAAAGGGTATCAGTATTTTTTAAAAATATGAACGCAGTTTAAAAGATAAAACTACTTCTAAAACAGCAATATAAATATAATCTAAAGCAAAGAATGAACAAGTTATTGAATTAAGAAATAATGCTTATGGCTTCAGCATTTGCAATTGATTAAATGTCAAAGGATTGCTGAGGTATCAGATAAATTGCAAGTTCTGTTTACCTAGAAGTTTATAGCTTGAGATTGCTTCCTGTTGGAGAGGTATAATTGAATCCTTTCTTGGGCTTAGTACATTTCAAACTATTAAGTCAACAATCTCAAGGTAGCAATCTCAAATTATTACAATGTATTATACTGTGATATACTTTTTCCTCTCAGACTAGAGCTTAGCAAGGCTATTGTGAATCCTTCTGCTGTGAACTCTCTGCGCATGAATTCCTACAACCATGGGACACCCCCTAATCCCAAACTTCCTGATATGTTACCCAACTCTTTCCACTCAGAATGCAGAGAACTGCATGACTGACAGATGAATACAGTTGTGGCTCGGTCCTAGAGCTCCCTAAATTGCTGGACTAATTCTAGCTTATCATAAAGACTCGTATTCAAACTCTATCAGCAGTCTTACATAAATGAGAAAGATGCATTGAAAACTATACATATTGTATTACAGAATAATAACACTGAAGTGTTAGAATCATTCAGAAAGAAGTTGGTCCATACATCTGTTCTGTGAGTTCTGTAAATGCTCAGAATAACTGAGAGGAGTAGGCCAGGAAAATTGGATCTAATCCCCCTTTCAACTCCCCGATCCTGTAGGATGTTGGGGGATGTTTTAGTCCCTGGCATAATTTAGACTAACGTAAGGATGGCTTTAAGTTACACCTGTAAAAATTGAACCTCTACAAGGGCAGGTTAAGATACAGGCACAATAGGTACACGCCTAGGGGCCTAGTTCCTGAAGACACCTGCTAACATCAGAATCTTAGCAGTTTTTTAAAAAACAAGTGTTTATCCCTCATGGTTGTAAAGAAGAGCTTGAAACATGAGCCTAATGTAACTGATACAGTGATGCCTCCCTGAGTTTGCAGAGAGCCTATAACAATAGGCCTGTGGACTTGTCTAGATGAATAATCAGTTAGTAGCAAGTTAGGGCATGAATCTATCCCACACTAGCCTGCTGGCCACCAAGTGTCTGTGTGGACTGTGCTACTGCACACTTAAATTTCCCTCGTGCTCATTGGCCTACTCGTGTTCCAAAGCAGGGTACATCAAAGTGCTCCAGGGAACTGTTAGTGAGCAGCCGCAGAGTTCATAGGGACAGTTAGTGTTTGACCAGCTAGCACAAAGTAGGTTCACACCCCACCTTGCCATGCACTAATTGTTTGTCTAGACAAGTCCCGACAGTCATGAACTGCCCCCTTAATCTCAGCGGAGTGTTAACTGTGAAATTCACTGTACTCCTGCTGACACCACCTGAGGGTTCTGATGTGCAGGGGCCTCTTGCTGCTGCCACCTAGCATGGTTCTGGAGGCGATGGCAAGGCCCTTCATACACAGGGTATATGCTTGAGTGGGTGGGGCAGAGACTGAGGAGGCTGCATCCTGCCAGTAGAGGAGATGTGGTGGGGTCCCTACCAGCCCAGAAGTTTGGTGTGTGTGTGAGACCTGCCACTATTACCTCAAGTAGGGTGAGGGGCATGGTGAGACTCCATAAGGACCTGAATTACCTTAATCTGGCCCTGATGCCCTAGAGGCCACTTTGCCAGCCAGGGATCCCTGGAGCACAAGGTGCTCTAGCCTTATTCCCTCTTGCCATTTTCATCTCCTTAGGTTGATCAGGTGGCATAGAACTGGCCATCCCATCTTTTAAAACACCTGAGGATTCTTCTACATCAGAGGAAGCCCCACCTGCCACTTCAGGGCAGTTTTCTGATGCAGGATGTTGCATGAACACCACAAACTGGTGGCATGGGAGCTATTTATGGTGTCTTTGGTGCACGGTTTTTCTTTGTGTTCATGTAAAGGCTGTAATGTGTATCATGATGACAAATTTTATTTATTCTTATTCTAGCTATAACAGTCCTTGGATGGCCAGAGCTGCAGAACTGACCAGCCAGCTATCATAAACAGATAGTTAAGGGTTAATGTCTCTTTTACCTGTAAAGGGTTACAAGCAGTGAACCTGGACCACCTGACCAGAGGACCAATCAGAAGACAAGATACTTTCAAATCTCGGTGGAGGGAAGTCTTTGTTTTGTGTTGTTTGTTTGTCTGTTGTTCTCTCTGGATTCTGAGAATAACCAGACGTACATACAGGCTTTCTAATTTTCTGTTCAAATAGTAAATACAAGTAGAAGGTGGTTTAGTCTTTTTGATTGTTTTCTTTATTTGCAAATGTGTATTTTGCTGGAAGGATTTTAATTTGTATTTGTGCTGGGGGGAAGGCTTCTCTCTAGTGCCTATAAGGTGAAAGACCCTGTAACCTTTTACCATCTTAATTACAGAGACAACTTTTATTGTTTTTTCTTTTATTAAAAACTTTTCTTTTTTAGACCTGACTGATTTTTTTCCCCTTGTTGAGGCTCAAGGGAATTGAGTCTGTACTCACCAGGGAATTGGTGGGAGACAGGGAGAGAGAAGGGAGGGGGAAAGGTGGAATTCCTCTGTTTTTAGATTCACGGAGCTTGAATCTGTATTACCTCTTGGGGAGGGGAAAAGAGGAGGGGGGAAGGTGCATTTCCCTTTGTTTTAAGATTCAAGGAGTTTGAATCACAGTGATCTTCCAGGGTAACCCAGGGAGGGAAGCCTGGGAGAGGCAACGGTGGGGGAAAGGGTTTACTTTCCTTGTGTAAGATCCAGGGGGTCTGGGTCTTGGGGTCCTCTGGGAAGGTTTTGGGGGGACCAGAGTGTACCAGGCACTGCAAGTCCTGATTGGTGGCAGCACTACAAGATCTAAGCTGGTAATTAAGCTTAGGGGGATTCATGTTGGTACTCCATCTTTTGGACACTAAGGTTCAGAGTGGAGGTTATACCATGACACCAGCAAACATGGTTGAAGGGATGCTTGAAGTGATAGCTAACACAGCAGAACAAATTTCAAACATTTTCATTGCTTTCCTATGTCGATACAGTTAAATGAGGGTCCAGAAGTGGAAAGCCAGGAATGAAAGGTATGTATCCTCCAGGTCAGTGGTTCTCAGGTGGGATTACAAGACAGTATTAAGTGCATCAGAATATAGGATGCAACATGGTTTCTGCTTAAAACTGAATTAGTCCTCCTTCCAAAGATACAATGATCTGCTTCAAATTTGGAATGCTCATTCAAGACCCAGGGTAGAGTTTGTAATACAAATTTGGAGTCTTGTAGCCATGTGTTTGTGACATAGAGCCACCCTCAAAACAGGACCCATGAAAATAAGGTCATTTTTTGTGTGAGAAGAGATAAGGATTGATCAGGAGACAAGAGACACCTAGAGGGAAGATGATCTCTTCTCCCCCTGCTTCCCCCCCGAACAATTTGTTCTAGAAGAAAGTCACTTACAGAACAATGGGGACTGCGGGGAGTGGCACAGGCTGAGGGATGTGCTGGCCACTGCTTCCCGCAGCCTCCATTGGCATGGAACGGTGACCCAAGGCCAGTGGGAGCTGCTATCTGCTGAACCTGCAGATGCTGCAGGTAAACAAACCATCCCAGCTCGCCAGCGGATTTCTCTGGCGGACCGCTTGCCAAAGGTTGCCGATTTCTGAAGTAGACTATATAAAAGTGGCACCTTATTCAGCAGTTCTGCCTTTTTTTCCTGTTAACTGAGCACATTTGATAGGGAATCACTGAAGTTATGTTTACATTGCAATGATAAAAACAAACAAACCCTGTACCAAGGCGCAGAGTCCAGCTAAATTGACTCGAGCTTTCAGGGCTACAAATAGTAGTGTAGACATTGAAGGTCTGGGCTCTGAGACCCACCCCTCTCATGAGCCCAAGTCAGCTAGGCTGGCCCAGCTGCAGACATGCTATGGGTCTTTTATTGCAGTGTAGATGTACCCTGAGAGTCAATCACTTTTCAGGGTAGAATCATGCTCTGCTCACCATGTTTAATATACCCATGGGCTGGCAGTGGATCGCTAGAGGTTACAAGATTTCACCGTTTGAGAATTTGGAAGATGAGATGGGGCAAAACCTCCAAACTACCTGTCAGCTTCACTGGCACCTAGGCCAAATTAGTTTGGAAGACTTACATAGAAGTTTTCTTCAGACTTCTTTCCAAAGATTTTCTTCGGAATAATTCATCTTCATTCATTCTCTACTGAGGTAAATGAAGAATTCATTCCTCATGTTCATTCAATCCTGATGTTTCTCACACTATTCCTTCAACTGATCTCTGTCAGGGTTAGAAATAGACCAGCTTTTCCCCAAAAATCTCATTTTGAGCTAGAAATAGACCCGCAGCTTTGCTGCTCAAGTTTATGGTAAGTATGAGTGAGAGTGTTGTGTTGGGACAGTTAGTTTGTGCACGTAATAAATGAGGGGTGTATGCTGTGGTGAGGGGCTGTGTGTGTTAGCTGTGTTGATTTGTATGTAGAAAGAGTTGGGCTGGGAGATTTGTATTGTGTGCACATGACAGTTGGGCACACAGGTTGAGCAGTTGGTCCACCTTCTGTGCAGTCTCCCTCATACAATCAATGAAATCGCTGCATGCAAAGTAGCTGTAGAATAAGGGTGGTGATTTGTTGTATTACCCTGATATCACTATGGTCTAGGACTCTTGGCATGGCACAGACATTCCATACTGTAGCTGTACACTGCACAAGTGTACTTTGGAAAATCAAAATGGCAGAGAACTTAAAAATGGGATAATAACAGATTGCAAAACTCAGTGGTGATTCCTCCTGGTGATATTCTGAATGAAGTGCTCTCAGCCATGATTGCAGCTGTTTCCATTGCTTCACACTGACTCAGAGCAGGCTCCAGCATGACAATCCTATTATATAGACTTTCAAAATTTCTGATTGTCGTAGGGTTTCTCTCACTTTTCTTGTCACTGAGTGCAAGAAACTAAATAATATCTGAGGAGAGCTGGTGTGTGTGTGTGTGTGTGTGTGTGTGTGTGTGTGTGTGTGTGTGTTCCTTTTAGCCCCCTCCCCTTCCTTTTGCCAATCCGTAACTTTTCAAAACTTAAACTTTTACAAAAAGTTATGGCATGGCAGAAGAAAAAGTGAAAAGTTACAAAGTGATGTAGTTTCATTTTTCTTGTTGCCACTCTTCTGAATTTCAGCTTTGATTCTGCAGACATCTTTCACATGCTTAACTTTATTAGTGGGAGTAATCCAATAATTTCAATGGATCTACTCAGAGTAGTAAAGTTATGCACATCCATACATGTTTGTAGACTTGGAGCCATGAGAGTGTTCAGAAAAATTACCTTCATGCCTCCAGCTTCCATCCCGGACACATCACACGATCCATTGTCTACAGCCAAGCACTGAGGTACAACCGCATCTGCTCTAACCCCTCAGACAGAGACCAACACCTACAAAATCTCCACCAAGCATTCTCAAAACTACAATACCCGCACGAGGAAATAAGGAAACAGATCAACAGAGCCAGACGTGTACCCAGAAGCCTCCTACTGCAAGACAAACCCAAGAAAGAAACCAACAGGACTCCACCGGCCATCACATACAGCCCCCAGCTAAAACCCCTCCAACGCATCATCAAGGATCTACAACCCATCCTGGACAATGATCCCACACTTTCACAGGCCTTGGGTGGCAGGCCAGTCCTTGCCCACAGACAACCTGCCAACCTGAAACATATTCTCACCAGTAACTGCACACCGCGCCATAATAACTCTAGCTCAGGAACCAATCCATGCAACAAACCTCAATGCCAACTCTGCCCACATATCTGCACCAGCGACACCATCACAGGACCTAACCAGATCAGCCACACCATCACTGGTTCATTCACCTGCACATCCACCAATGTAATATATGCCATCATATGCCAGCAATGCCCCTCTGCTATGTACATCGGCCAAACTGGCCAGTCTCTACGGAAAAGGATAAATGGACACAAATCAGACATTAGGAATGGCAATATACAAAAACCTGTAGGGGAGCACTTCAACCTCCCTGGCCACACTATTGCAGACCTTAAGGTGGCCATCCTGCAGCAAAAAAACTTCAGGACCAGACTTCAAAGAGAAACTGCTGAGCTTCAGTTCATCTGCAAATTAGACACCATCAGCTCAGGATTGAACAAAGACTGTGAATGGCTTGCCAACTACAGAACTAGTTTCTCCTCTCTTGGTTTTCACACCTCAACTGCTAGAACAGGGCCTCATCCTCCCTGATTGAACTGACCTCGTTATCTCTAGCTTGCTTGCTAGCATATATATACTGCCCCTGGAAATTTCCACCACATGCATCTGAAGAAGTGGGTATTCACCCACGAAAGCTCATGCTCCAAAACGTCTGTTAGTCTATAAGATGCCACAGGATTCTTTGCTGCTTTTACAGATCCAGACTAACACGGCTACCCCTCTGATACTTCAGAAAAATTGTGTCAAAAGGGAAAAAATGGAAAAAGTGAAAGAAACCACAACCCCTCAAAGCAAAATCTTGGCATTCATTTTGTTTCAGTCAGTGGCAAAGGCACAAGAAAGTGGGTGGGAGACCGTGCAGTCTCAAATTTAAAAAAAAGCTTACTTTTGAGGAAAAAGAGAGAAGGGGAAGGTATGGGGTGGGTTTTTTTATTTAATTGTTTTTCTCACCTCTTCCAGTGAGGAAAGAGGAAAAGTGTTTGTTTTGTAAATGATAAAAATGAGAGGGAAAAAGTCTGAAAACAAGTGTATTATTTCAGTGGACAAAAAGTAAAACAAAATGAAAAGTGCAATTTAGAAGTAAACAAAATTAAACTTTTCCATCTCATTTCAAAGGGGAGGACAGAGGTGAATGGCTAGAATGAGGTGCCTTTTGAAAAGGGGTGTGTGAGTGCAGGGATTAGGGAGGAGATAGTGGTGGGACTTACTCCAGTATTTGCTGGGTAGAAAAGTGGAAAAATCCTATACAGATGGCCTTTTGTGGGTGGATTGTGTGATGTGTATTCATAGATTCCAAGGCCAGAAGGGACCATTGTGATCATCTAGTCTGACTGCCTGTATGACACAGGCTCTAGAACTTTCCCAAAATAATTTCTAGAGCACACCTTTCAGAACAACATCTAAAACATGTTGGTGTGCTGTGAGCGTGCTGGTGTGCTGATGGTGCAAAGGTGTGTTAGAAGAGTGTGCATTTTGGTGTGTGATTGTGTATGTGTGTGGGGGTGTTTGGTACAATGCTCTGTGATATTTTTAAAAAAGGAATGAAAACTCCTTAATTGCGTAATAGAAGATAGGCTGGAGAGCCTGAAAGCTGGAGCCAAGGAATTCTGATATAGAGGTTTTAATATTTTTTTATATTTTTATATTGAATATATATTCAATCTTCTTGATATCTTATTACTTAGCTTTTTATCTTTTGAAAAGATACTGAGTTTACTGGGTTGGTGTGGATTTTATTTTCAAAGCTAAGCAGTGTGCATGTTCCCCTTAGCTTGCTTTCCGTTGCCATATCGCTGTGGCTTGCCATAAATAGAAACAATGGTTGCTAATTTCTATTTTGTTAAAAATGGCTGGTCATTGCTTTGTCACCAGCTGATCTTTGGTAACCCAAGCCCAGAATGTCAAAGGCATTTAGATCATGGGGGTTAGGCACCTTTGAGAATCTGGATCCCAGTTTATTTATTGCCAGAACATTTTAAAAAAATCGTTCTGCTCTCTCTTTTGCTTATAACAGATATATTTGTATTTTTCATTTAATACTTTAGTTTTTTGTTTTGGTCTCCTGGGCATTTTTCCAATTGCCCCCTAGAGGGTCAGAAAGGAATTTCTCAAGAGTTTTTCCCCTCTTTAAAAAGAGGGGTTTTCCCTCTGGGTTTTTGCCTTTCTCAGGAGAACTACTGAGGACTAAAAATATATTTTGCCAGTTTGACTCAGTTAATTTGTTGATAATTTGACTCAATAAATTCACTGCCAGTTGGGCTCAATAAAAAACTTCCATTTTTATAACTGAACCTACTTTCGGTGCCTTTTCTTTCATTTGTATCATTAACCTCTGGACGGCTGTCTGACCACAAACATGTCTGAGAAAAAGATTTAGCATAAGATCCAATTGAATACATGTAACATTGCAGGAAAAAACTGGCTCCACCCAGCCAAAATGGAGCAGAGGAGCCTTTCCCACGATGCAAACTACACCTACTACCATTAATTCCTGTGGTGTATAAAATCTTATGCTTGACCTTGAGGCATCAAACCAAAGTCTTTTACTCCATGTACATGTAACATGCACTACCCATGTTCCATACATGGTACTCACAAAGCATCTGGGTGAATGCTCCACTCCCATCACAACCAGTATTTTCTTCTTAGTTTCAGTTCTAATGTGACATCCAAGTTGCCCCGGAGGCTACCTGGGAAGTTACTTACTGTTCTGGCAGCTAGGTTAGTGCAATTGAGCTTCTTTTCCCCTCCCTCACCTGGCTGGCATGTGGGGGAAGAGTGTCTTGGCTCCCTGACACTTGATGGATCATGGTTGGGCATCAGAAAAGATAGTGAGGGAATGGTAACCAAGAGTACGAGAGGGAACATAGAACCACAGGATTCCACCTAAACCAACCCCCCCATATTTTGACTCACCACCAGAGGAAAGTTGAGGAGGTGCTAAGTAGTTCTGGAAGTACAACTGGCTGCTAGGCCAAAGAAGGCATTCCTTTCTTCCAAGTAAGTAGAATCTTTCATGAACAACCCTATAGAAAGATATGGCATGTAATACAACACAGACATTTCCTACCTTCAGGGCAAACCTCTATGAACATTACAGCTGCTTGGAAAAATAGGTCTTTTTCTCCTGTGGTTTTGTCAAATCCATTTTTCATTTTCATCTAACCTTTCACTGGAAAAGGTTGACTTTTTCACAAAAATATTGAAAATCAAAGTATTTTGATCAAAAACTAGAATGTTGATTCACAATGGCACTGTCCCATACCATGGAGGTTGGTCTTACTCTCATTCTTGTCTCTAGGCCAGACTGTTGGGCCAAATCACATCTCAATCATAGTGCACCACCTTTTCCCCTCTTGGTGAGTGATGTGGGTGCATCATAGGAGTCATGGCCCATGGTGCCACGTGAGTATGTAGTCCAGATAGAGACCCCAAAGAAGAGAATGGGAGCAGAAGGCACCCAAATTACAACTTGTACAAGGCACGGAGCCACCATTTTGACTAAAATACTTCAGGTTTTGGCCAAAACTTATAAATTTTCAGGCATTCCTTTTTAATGACAAAGTAAGTTGTTTTTTTTTTTGCAGAAAGATTCTTTTAGCAAAAATTTTTGATACATTGAAAACCCAAGTTTTGTCAGAAAAATTTCAACCAGCCTTAATGTACGCTGACCAATACTACAACATGCACTTACCTACAGCAGCAAACAGAAGGAACAGGGGCAAGTAATACAAAATAAAGAGAGAAAGCACATGCACTATATGAAGTCACCTCATGCAGAGAGATCTAAACAAGGGAAACCACCATCTAGCTCTTCCCCTCTGGATAGGAATACTTGGTGGAGGAATAGTCTCCCTGCAGGACAACAGAGGGGAACCCACCAAGTGGACAAACACCAGTGGTAAGAACAGGGTCAGCTTGGCCAGTGAGCTGATGTCCATGGCACTTGAGCCTTGCATGCAACTCCTCATCTCAAACCTCCCATAATGGGTAAGATATTAGGCAGGTCTCCAGCTAGTATCATTCTGGGGGCCTTAGACTGGTCCAGGAGACTGCCCCCAGAGCTACTAGAACTCTTTACAGTAATCCTTTTGACTTCCTTTTTGGTCATTATTTGACTTAGTTTACACCTGTACAGAGCAGATGCTAAGATTGTCTTATGAGGACAGGGTTAGCTACCTTGTAAGACTTCTGTTAGCACTGAGAAATTACATTTTTCCATTATATTTGCTATTTCATCATCCAATTTGGCACACAGTAAACCCCAATACAGAAAACTATCTTTTTAACTGAAGAAAGCATTACCTTCTCCCATTCCCATGTGCGGAGAGCCAGAGGCACTCTGAACCACAACACATACCTTTTGGGTGATTGGTGTAGCTGTTGGATAGAAAACAAACAATCTAGAGAATTCCAGAGTCTAAATAGCTTATATGCCCATGTCAAGCAGATAATGTCTACAACTTTTTTGCAGCTCACAAGTAAGGGAAAGAGCAAACCAATAGCAGCGAGGGGTTTTTAGTTAACTATCACTTTTCAACAATATTGCAGGCACATATAAACACTAAAGCAAGACAGATGCATATTATAGATGAACATAAAATATATTATACCCTCTACCTCACAGCACCCCCCTGAGGTAATATAGATTAAGTAGACAGATAAGTGAATAAGTAATCTAGTAGTCTACAGGACCATTAGGAGTATATTAAAAGTTCTGCACATGACCAAATGCCATTGTATTTTTTTCTTCTATTAGACAATGGTATCTAGATACTAGCGCCAATGTTTTCAAACTTGTGTGTCTTCAATAGGAGATAAAAGAGGTTAACTCCTCTGAAAAAATCAGTCTGCTTCTATTTATGTGCCTAAATGTGGCTTGAGATGACAAACTTCAGATGCAACAGGTTTGAAATTTTTAGTCTTAAATTTTGTTTAGTTTTAAAAATAGTTTTATTAGATTGTAAAACAAATGGAAAAAGGAAAAAAAATATAACCAAAGATAACTTTAAATGAAATAGCTATATAGGAATTGGTATAGGCATATAGTTTGCATGCATATATGAATGTGTTACATGCTGTATATACAACATAAAGGACTAAATCTGCTATCCTTCCCCATGAGGGAATTGAGATCTTTCTAGTCTTCACAGTGGTAAGAAAAGCAGCAGGTAACCTAACCTAACCAAAACTCCATATTCCCCAAATGGGAAGCATGGAAACTCCATTTACCTGCATTTTCCCCTCGCCTACGCTATTGATTTTTCCCATCCCCCAAGTCTCTCCATGCAAGAGGACCCCCTGGAACTGAATTCCGTTCTACCTGGGTGCACAGGTGTCCTGCACTGACTACTGGAACCTTGCCTCCCCATATGTGCAGCTGCTCAGTCAGGAGAGGGGCAGGATTACCCCTCCTTCCTCCATCCCAATGTTACTGCAGTTTCCTTTTAAACATTCCCTTGTTAGTGCCTCCCTGTCTTCTCTGTGCCCCTGCTGTATGTTTTTCCCTAACAACAGCCACACATAACACTAAAGCAAGACAGATGCATATTATAGATTATAAAATTCTTTGTGCCTCTACTTCATCTTCTCCAACGTAAACTCACCCTTAGTGCTTTTATCACTTAGAGAAACCCCATTCAGCGGAAAGGTGGTGTGAGCTTGCACTTATGAGATCTAGGCTTGTGTGTGTAGGATTCACTCTGCGCCTGTACAGCTGGAGTAGTTGGCGTCTGTGCAGGTGGAGGTGAAATTCACTGCTGCAGCTCAGGCCCAGTGCCCTCCTGCAGCCCCTCCTTCACCTCGCTGCAGCTGCTACTTCAGACTTTGGGATAGAATAGCAGTTACAGCCCTTCCATGCTGGTGCTACAGTACAGTGTTGCCCCCCACACCAACCAGCCATCTTCAGCCCTCTCATAAATTGACTTTGGGCTGGCTTAGAATCCAGTTCTGCTGCTCACAGTGGGTGTCCAGTCACTCCTGTGCAACCACTCATGTGGTCAACCCCTAGCACAGCCCCTATGTGGGGCTAATGTGGTGCAGAGACTCTTGCACCAACCTCTTTCCTCAAAGGCTACTTTCAACCAGAGGCGAGCAAAACCCACTGCATAACCTTTGCAATGGTTTCATGCCTCATGTCCTTACCCCACTCACTGATACTTGTTAGTAATCTTGTAAACACTCCCAGGTGCTCTTGATTATTTTGCACTAAGATGCCACGTGCACACTGAGAGCCTCTCTGGAGGGTGGGCCATAGAATGAGGAGCCAGTTTATGCCTTTCAGAAGGCAAGACAAATATTTAGGAATTCGTTGGTGAAAATGGTTAATTGGTATCCCATCCCAGAGTATTGTATTGACAAAGTAATGTACAATCCTCACCTCCACCCTAAAAACAAAAGACAAACCCCTCCTTCCCCAAACTATGACTTTCTACCCACCCAGTGGCTCCTTCTTGTTGAAAAATGTAAAGAGGCTGACACGGGGGGTCTACACTTTTTCCAGTGATTTCAAAGTAGCAAGACAATTTGGAATGGAAGTTACAGGTAAGTGAAAATAGCAGAATGAGATAGTACTCTGAGTATTTCAGAGTGTGGTTCTGCTCTGAGAAGAGAACATCAAAATGGCATGCTGGGATTTCAAGTGTATTGGAGCTCACCTACCCTGGTGTACTTCCTGATATAAGTGAGATTAGGCCCTTGTCTCAGTGATTCCAAATCACATTTGCTCATGTTACGATATATTCTTAACTGCCAGCCCTGCAAACCTGAAGAGTTTGAGAATTTGAGTCAGTCAAGTTGGTTCTTTTCTGGGCAGTACATCATCACCAGAAATAAAGACTGTGGGGGTCACACACTAACCTCAGTTTCACCTAGGCCACCCTATTATCTTCAAATTCTGCCCTTGGTTTGGGCTAGGCAACTCTATTGAGCTACTTTCCTACAGGCATGTTGGCTCTGTAGGACAAAGGGGGGAAGAGGGTAAAGCAGACTTAAAGCTGCCCTAGGCCTGGTTCCTGCAAGGGGACATTCTCAGGTGGTGTACATAGCTCTACACCACCTTTTCCTTCAGCCTCCTGCAGCGTAGGAGGATGTGGTGGGATCATGTCAAGGAGCTGAGGGGGTATGGATGGAGTGCACTGTGCTGTGGCAATTCCAGTTGATGTAGTGCCACTCAGTGGCAGATCCAGTTTGTAACAGCCTCAGAAGTTACCCTATATTGAACATGGGGTGGGGAGCAGGAAGACAATGACATCTCTCACATCTCCCTGCCCAGGGCCAGAAGGGTGGAAAGGCTGTGGTATATCACCTTTGCCCCTGCTCCCCTGTCAAGTGGACCAAATACTGCTGGGCGCACCCAACTGTTTGGCCCAATGTTTCCACATTCTTTTTCCTAATCCCTTATGGAAAAGTTCTATAGAATTTAGTAGAAAACAAACAGAATCATAGGGCTGGAAGGGACCTCAAGAGGTCTTCTAGTCCAGTCCCCTATACTTAAGGCAGGACTAAGTATTATCTATACCACCACTGGTGTTTGTCTAACCTACTCTTTAAAATCTCCAATAGCAGAGATTCCACAATGTCCCTAGGCAATTTAATCCAGTGCATAACCACCCTGACAGGAGTTTTTTGCTGATGTCCAACCTAAACCTCCCTGTGATGGTACCTCCCATAAGGCTTTATGGAAATATGCTTGAGGACGTTCAAGGTAGCATGTAAACAATGGATGCTACCTGTAAAAACTGTGAGTCATGCATGGACATGTGACTTGCCCAGGTGACTCTAAAACTCCATCTTGGAGGTGGACTTTGCATAGGAGAGAGGAGGGGGTCTCCACTCACAAAAGAAAGTCTATTTAAACCCCTGGGAAACCTCTCCATTTTGGTCTTCAGCTGGCTAAAGAGAGGAGCCATCATGAAGAATCTCCTAGGTACCACCTGAGCTGGAACAAGAGCTGTACCCGGGGAAAGAATTGTGCCCAGGCCTGGAAGGTGTCCAGTCTGAGAAAAAAAACTTACTGAAGCATCTCTGTGGGTCAGATTATCTGTATTCAGTTTAATTAGACATAGATTTGTGCATTTTATTGTATTTTGCTTGGTGACTTACTTTGTTCTGTCTGTTACTACCTAGAACCACTTAAATCCTACTTTCTGTATTTAATAAAATCACTTTTTACTTATTATTTGACCCAGATTACATATTAATACCTGGGGAGCAAACAGCCATGCATATCTCTCTATCAGTATTATAGAGGGCGAACAATTTCTTGGTTTACCCTGCATAAGCTTTATACAGGGTAAAATGGATTTATTTGGGTTTAGACCCCACTGGGAGTTGGGCATCTGAGTGTTAAAGACAGGAACACTTCTGTGAGCTGTTTTCAGTGAAGCCTGCAGCTTTGGGGCAAGTAATTCAGACCCTGGGTCTTTGTTGGAGCAGAAGGGCGTATCTGGCTCAGCAAGACAGGGTGCTGGAGTCCTGAGCTGGCAGGGGGAGCAGGGACAGAAGTAGTTTGGGCACATTAGGTGGCAACTCCCAGGGGGTTTCTGTGATCCAACCTGTCACACTCCCTTGTTGCAATTTAAGTCCATTGTTTCTTGTCCTATCCTCTGAGGTTAATGAGAACAATTTTTCTCCCTCCTTGTAGCAGGCCTTAGATCTTGATTTTTTTTAAATGTTAGAGGCACAGCTGTGCAAAATGCATGTACAGCTGCCACCACTGCAGGGTCACCCTTAAAAGACAATGGGCCTGCATTGACTTTATTACATATAAAAATATTTAACTAGCTGTAATACTAGTTCGGTATGTAGGATGTTCTTGGTATTGGGCCCAGCTTCTTTCTCTGGGCAGTCTTTCCTGGCAGCTAGGGAATGGCAAAGTATCCCACGGACAATTGAGTCCTTTACTTGCAGCACATGCTGAGAGTGAAACTGATTATGATGTGATTGCAGAGTATTTGATTCGTAAAAGGTGCTCTAGGTAGTGCATTTCATTGTAGGAGCATCAAGCTACTCTCTACAGCTGCTGGTTATAATTTAAGAAAGAAAAATACACCGATAGAGACAAAAAGGTTAGGAAGAAAGAAGAGGAGAAAGGAGACAAAAAAATGAAGGAAGGTAGAAATACAACAGTGCTGGTCTAGGTCCACAAGCTTTTCACCTCATACTTGTGTCCAGCCTAATGTCTACAATGAAAATAGGGGGCTACAAAAGTTTAAAGGCATGCTACCAAAACATGGCTTTTGGCATTTACTGCAGTACGAAGCTACAGAAGAATTATTCATAGTTCAATGTAATGCCTTACTACAAGAATTGATTAGATACCAAGGTGATGGACACCTTGTAAATACCACAGATTTGATAGTTTTTTTAAAAATACATACATTCTTTGTATAGTTGGGGCAGAATTTATTCTGTCTACAATTAAGCATCTTAAAATGCTGAATATATTTGTTTACAGATCCTGTGTCCAAATCTCAGCTACAAAGCAATATGAGTCTGATATCAGCAGGTTCAGACCCTGAGTTATCTTATCTGGTATCAGAGGGCAAAGTGGATCAGATTGTTTGGAAGAGGGATGGAAAACCTCTTACACAGGAGAAAAGTTACCACCTTTTTGAAAACCTCAATGTTTTGTCTCTAAGGAAAATAGATAATGGATCTTTCTCCTGCAATGTCAGCAAGTAGGTCAGTTGGCCGGAAATCTCACTGAATTGACCCTCTCAGATAAGTGTTGCTTTCATCCCTTGGGCTGAGATTTGTCAAAGTTTACTAGGATTTAGACCCACAGCTCCCAATAAAAATTGAGCTGGGCTTCAAGTCACCATTGGTAATGTTGACAGATAGCTTGCCCTACAGGTCTGGATTTGGGGTGGATCTCTCTAATTTTTCTGAACTAGCTCAGGGTATAGTGAAGCTTTATAATTTGATTAATATGTATTCAGTTTTCTTGATGAAAGAATGGAAAGGATTATCCATGAGCCTATTGTTACCACAAGCTCTGAGCTTTATTGGAATGTTAAACAATCTAAAAACAGTGCAGGTAATTTCTTTGTCTTTATGATAATCCATGGTTTCTAGAGAATTTTAAAAGCTCTTATTTTGATTTACAGGAGAGAAATGCTACCAAAAACCAAGTAGATCAGGGATTGGCAACCTTTGTCATGCGGCCCGCCAGGGTAAGCCCCCTGGCAGGCCAGGCTGGTTTGTTTACTTGCCGTGTCCGTAGACTCAGCCGATCGTGGCTCCCACTGGCCGCGATTTGCCGCTCCAGGCCAATGGTGGCTGTGGGAAGCAGCATGGGCCGAGGGATGTGCTGGCTGCTGCTTCCCGCAGCCCCCATTGGCCTGGAGCAGTGAACCGCAGCCAGTGGGAGCCGTGATCAGCCAAACCTGTAGCCGCGGCAGGTAAACAAACCAGCCAGACCCACCAGGGGGCTTACCCTGGCAGGCTGCGTGCCAAAGGTTGCCAATCCCTGAAGTAGATATTTTGGATTGGGGAGTTCTGACATTTCCCCCATTCTGCAAGATACACAGTTTCAGGGAATTGTTATAAAAATGCATCATGACTATTTAACTGCTGAAATTGGAAGGGATTTATGGATGGCTGCATTAAATATGTTGGGGGTGGGGGAAATGTGCTAAGTTCCAATAAGCTCATTTGTTAGTCAAGTAGGCTTGTATGAATGCAAGTGAGAGCAGAATCATGTGCATTATCCTTATTAATTAATCAAAAAGAGGTAATGAAGTGACAGCATTTTCTGCATATGGATTCAGAGAACCATTTAGGAAATGAAATGGAGATTTAGAGTTGGATTATATCCTGGCAGATTGGACCATTTGTGTGCACAGGTATAAACTGTGTCCATATAGAACAGCGGTACTGTGGTTTTTATTTTCTTCACTGTGAGATTTAAGATGATGACACAGGATAGGGAAGGTGCATCCTGGGTCATTGAGTCTAGTGCTCTGTTACTGCATGCAGCCTAATCATACACTCCCATGCATAAACACAAAGCTCCATCCCAAAACCAGTCAGGTTTCTTGCCCGCACTGCTCACACTGGAAATCTGCTCAGTTCCTCGCTGGTGGTTAGAAAAAATAATAATTTACTGATCTCCAAATGAGTTACATAAATTTTTACCATTTAAACCAGAGTTCTGTAATAAGCGTGAAGGGATGGTACATTTTCTACACAAATATGGCTGCAAGGATGCAGGAGAGTGCAAAAGGTTGTGGGTAAGAGGGGAGTACCTACAGGATCCAATAAGTATGCCGGGAGCTTTCATGCCTCTCTTCTGTAATTCAGCTCAGTGTCTCATTGTTAGCAGTTCTTGCTGCACTTTTAAAAAGCTGTCCCTAGTTCCACATGGCATGATGTGAAGCAAAGTGATAACTGAGAACCCTAGGCAGCCAGAGATTTGTTATAATAGAAATGGAAAGAACTAAATAGGTCATTTGGTCCATCTTCCTGCCAGAACCAAGTGTCAGAACACAGTCATACAGACCAACAATACTATTCCCACCAGTTTAAATAAGGATTAATATGGATTACCAGTGCTACAGTTATGCCAAGGAGCTCCACAAACAAGTAAAACAATCTTTGCCAGAGATTATAATCTGCACTGATGACAAGATGCAGCTGGTGGAGGCAGGAGGTGGAAGGACACAGTTAATAGTAAAATGAGTACAGGTTGCATGCGAGACAGTGATTTTGCTTTCGCTACTTAGCAAAGTTTATACCCTCCAAAATAATTTAAAATACAGTTCAGTGCTGTGTATCCTGGTATCACGCCAGACATTCCCATTTCACGGCCGTACCCAACAATGGGTTAGTTATAGCGGCTCTACTTTGGGGGCAGCACCATGAGTCACCTCTTGTATTAGTGTACTTAGCACAGAATGGCTAAAGTGTTGTATGACATGTTTAAAGAACAACAACAAACAAAAACAAACCACTTGTATCTCAGCCAAGTAATGTTAGCAGAGAACTTCCTGAGAAAGGCCTTTCTTTCAAGAGAAGAAATGAACTACAGTCCTTTTCCTAAAAACTTTTACATACAATAAGTACAGTAAATGACTTTATTCTTATACATAGTCTCATTGAGCTCACGGGGACTACATGAGTCAAGTTATTCAGCATCATATTTGCAAGATCAGGAACAAAGATTGCCCGTTTACAGTAAAAGTTACTAAGCCAACCTTTCTGGGGCAGCGGCCAAGGTTTATTTAATAGTAAGGAGTGAAAAGATGTGACTTTTCAAGAGATCTTCAATGTCTGTATAAGAATTGAAGACAGAACTAGTTCAAGTTCATATAGGAAATAAGAGAAAAGTGAACAACATCTCCAACTCTACAGCAGTTGAACTCCAGAAGACAGTTCAGTCTTAGGCTAATGTTGCTGATGTGAGCAGGAAGACAAGAGCCATAAGACAGAGAAATAGCTTCCCATGGAGAGGGAAAAGAAAATAAAGAAACACTTCAAGATGAAAAAGAAGGCCAAGAATAGATGTCCCAAACTCCCAGCCAAAAAAGTTTCTAATTAAAATAGACACCATCTGCAAAGCAAACAGATACTGGGGGAAAGGGGATGGGAATTTGTTAACCACACACACATATACGTTTTAAATTTGGTTTGATCTGCCACATAACGTTTAACCTTTTATTGAAAGCCCCTCTCTCAAAACATGAATTAAGCTTCCTTTTGAAGGAAGCTAGGAGTGTCCAACCATATCTTTCATGCACAGGAGTGAATGACACACAATGCCCTGCCTTTCACAGGGACTGCTCCAAAGCAACCTTCCTGAGAGTATCTAAAGTCATAGATTTTAATGAACGAAGGGACCATTTTGATCATTTAGCAAGACCTTCTGCCTTCAAGGTACCACCACCATAGCTCCTAGCCACCTGGCCCCATTTTGCTATGTGATATATAGACAGGACAGGCAATGATTCCTGCCCCAGAGTACTTACTATTTAAGTATAAGACTAGACACTAGGTGGGGCAGCAGGCAGAAACAAGGAGATAATATTTGTCACTGTTAGTGCTGCAGAACATTGTTACTGCTGCAAAGTCCAAGTGCTAAGTGCTGCTGTTTGTGGAGCTCCAATGCCAGCTGCAGTAGCAGAGAGCTCAGCTTGGCAGTTCAGTAGCCCTCTATGTTTTTGTAAAGGGAGACTGCAGGCATGTTTGGGTGGCTAAGGCACTCAGCCAGGTTTATTGTCAGCAAAGCACAGTACTAGCGCCCTGTTCAATGGGTCACAGGGACACTAACACATGCATGCCTGTGGCAAGGTAACATCTGAGTCAAGACCCCAGGAGCCTGTCCCCTCTGCTGATACAAAGATGGCCCCTCCTACGACTTGTCAAAGTTAGACTCAGGACTCACAGTTTGTCAGACCACTCTGTTTCATTAGCACAGTGCTCTGCTAATAACACCCAGATAATGTGAGCGCCATGCAAGACCCACACTACCTCAATTTATACAGATAAAAAGGGAGCGAACTTGACAAGATAACAAAGGGAGCAGAACTGACAAGTTTACCAGAGGCTAGACATGCATAGTTAATTTCCTTACTAACTTTTACCAATCTCTGGCGAATGTTTCACCATTAGCTTAAGTGGACTCATTGTTTATGCCTTAATGTTTCTTTTCCTGACACCTGTATTTTACCATTCTTTACTTTTGCTTAAAAGTACATACAGCATTTCTTTAATCCTTTCTATTTTTACATTATAATTCATTCTACTTTCACAGACTTCTCCTTTTATCCATTTATTCAAACAAGTTAGGTATTGCATGTCAGATGTTGTTAGTTACCACTCTTTACCTTGTACCTGCGAGTTAGAACAAGACATCCTCATCCATTATCCTGTCATCCACTCATCTTACCTGGGGTTGATGTGTTCTTGTACCATCTCTTACAAATGTGTTTATATAGTCACTTGAGAGAACAGTGTGTTTTTGTATTGACCTCTCTGGTCAGGAATGTGCTTACTCGGTTAGCTGACACCTGGGGTGTTGCTATTTTGCCAAGACCAGGGCTACTCTGGTTCACAGCTTTGATTCATACATGTATTTATGCTTAGGGCTCCAGCAAGGCCTACAGTCACAGTGATGGGCAATGCTCTCAGCACACAAGAGGCCTAACCTAGGTCAAGTTTTTTGTAGATATCCCACCAAAGGAGAGTTGGAAGGAGTGGTTTGGAGGGCAAGGAGGCAGTTTTGCAAGTATTTATGGGGAACTCCTCCCAAGCATGAGGGGCAGCATGGGAGAAAGCACAAAGGTAATTGAAACGATCAAGCAGGTGACGGAGGCTGCCATCATGGGCTGATCAAAGATGGGAGCTGACATCTCAATACTGAATGAGAGATGATGGATGGAGTGGAGATAGGTCATGAAGGGCCTTGAAAGTGAAGATCAGTAGCTTCTGTTCGATTCAATAGAGAAAGAGGAGTCAGAAACAGTAGCGTGGTCAAAGTCACAGGCTCAGAAAATGGTCTTTGCCGCAGCATTCTGAATGGATGTGAGTGAGGGCAAGTCTGTAATTAACAAGGTAAGAGAAAAGGATGTTGCAGTAATTGAGATGGAAGATGAGAGCCTGGACGACGGTTTTAGCTGTGTGGATATATAGGAAATGCCATTTCTTAGATTTGTCACTCAGAAAGAATTGAAAAGATTTAGACATAACCTGGATGAGAGGTCCTAGAGAAAGACAGTCAAAGATGATGCCCAGGTTATGGGTCTGAGTGATATGCAGGATGGCGGTGGTGTCCATAGTGATGAAGAAAGGAGGTAGCAGGGAGGATGGGGTAAGAAGGGAAGGGAGATTAAGAGCTCTGTTTTAGCAGAGGTTGAGCAGATGGTTAGATGTCCACAAGAAGATGTCAAAGAGACAGGCTGAGATTTTAGTTTGGACCGGAGACAGATATGGAGTAAAGCAGATCTGTGAGCCATCAGCATAGATATGGTAGCTGAATTTGTGTTTCTAGATGAGGTTACCCAGAGATAAGCTGTAGAAAAGGAGGGGACCAAGGTCAACACCATGTGGAACCCTCACAGAAAGCTGGAGGGTGGATAGAAGGATCCTCTAAAGGATATCTGTCTAATCGCTCCTTCAGTGTCTGAGGAGAACCAGGGGAGGATAGAGTCACAGAAACTACAGCAGGATAAAATGTCAGGAAGACCATGGACCATAGAGTTAAAGGTAGCTGATAGGTTAAGAAGCATAAGGATGGAGGACTGGCTTGGAAGAGATCAAAGACTTTGGTGAGAACTGTTTCAGTGGCATGCAAAGGGCACAGTCAAGGCGGAACTGAAAGAGAGGGTCTCCAGACACTATGTTCAATGAACTTAGAGATGGAAGGGAGAAGGGAGGTAGGGGGTGATGGTTGGATGAGCAAGTGAGGTGAAGATGTTTGTTTTTAAGATGGGAAATACTAAAACAAGTTTATATTTTGAGGAGAAGAGCCAGAGAAGAGTGAGAGGTGAAGTGTCAAGGATGGGATGTGAGGGGGCACAAGGGAAGTCAGGAGATGGGGAGTCATGGGGCCAAGTGGAGGGGATCAGATGAGAAACTTCAAGCGGATGGCACTGGAGTAAATCTCAAGCCTGGCAGACTCAGCCTGGCTTGGGAGCCCACATATTCAGGGGCTGCTGGTGCTGCTGCCACAGAAGGATAATCTGTCACCAGGAGTCTGCCTCTGGCCTCTGTGGTTAGAGGAGAAGCAACAGACCTTTCTAAAAACCAGGATCCATTAAAGTGTCTCAAGTTAGGCACTCAGAAATTAAGGCCTCTAGATCTGCCACACATGAGAAATCTCACCTTTGTGTGTTTTGGGGATAATGTAAAAACACACATAAACAAATCAAGTTAAAATGAAGTGGGTTAATATCAAATTAGTCTAGTTATCAGGCTTACTCCCTGGGTTATGGAAAAGAAAAGAAAACTAAGAAGATAGATACTTATACAGGAGGGTTGTCACAGCTCTTGATTCATTCACTTTCAGGAAGGTGGTACATGGTTGAAAGCCAGTGGGCTTATCTGCTCAGATGTTTTATAATTTATATTTGCAAAATGCACCACCCCCACAGATATGTTAGACTACGTCACCTACATGCCTAGGTTTTAGCATTTGAAAATGCATGCACAGGTATTTATGCCCACATATAAAAAGACACTGGTTTGAGGAGCCGTAGGAAGTTTGGCATATAGGTGTAAGCCACCTCTGGAAAATGTAACTCTTCAGTGGTTAGCAGGGAGTGTGTCTCTGGTCGTCAGCGAGCTCTTGTTCTCATCTGATTACACCTCTGAAAAATTTATAGCTTGAGCGTCTTCAAACATTTTTATTTATGTGTATTATCAAATGCATGGCTGTGCTGTTCATGTTAGATCTGGCTTTTTAAAAACAAGATTTCCTTATTCAACCTACAATAGAAAACTTTCTCCAAAATAAAAAAAATGCACAATTTGAGAACAGAAACCAGTGTTAGCCCTAATTACTCTAGAGCTCAGCTAGGTGAATAATTCAAAGTGAGTAGTTTATCTGACAAATTTTACCTCCTGTTCTGTTTGTAAATTGTCTGCCAGCAGATATTATGTGAAACTTGACAAAAAATGTTAGTGAATTATTCAGAGTATTCACTGTTTGAATGTCTCTGTGTGCTTAGTTTTGATTGGACACATGGCTCATATAGGATAGTATGTTTTTGTTTCAATAACAGAGGAGTCTTGGGTCTAAACTGTGTAACCCTAACTCATACAAATGTGAGCTTCCTCAGAGGTCTAAAGGGACTACTCATGTAAACTCATGTCTCCATCACAAAAAAGCAACATAGCCCGTACAGTGTAATAGCCCTATTTTCCTCCTACAAACAGACACTGAAATTCTACATAAAAATCATTTGACTAGATTTGGTAGTGTTGGGGAGACATTGTGCTAGAAATTATTATTGAAACAGAAAATTAGATAGTGCAGTTTCATGTAAGTTTGGTAGCTAGTTGAGAAGATATTTAGTTCTTATTCAGCAGAGTTTTTCCAGTTTCCTTGCTAAATTCAGTTTTAATCAGTCATAACACTCCAGGGTTCCCTCTGGTGGCTAACGGAGCATCTACAAGTTCTCCACATCTAGTTTTCTGACACGTTGTGAAGCTCACAGCTAAAGAAGTATTTGATTTTCACTTTAGCTATGCTCTGAGTTTATGATGTTTCCATAACACTCCAGTACATAGTGCAGGCAGCTCTCCTCTACTGGCAGTGCTAATCCTGTCACTCCCCGGGCAGTGTCCACACATACACATTTTCTTGGGTATGGGTTTCCAAGCAGTCAAGGTGTTTTTAAACCCAGGTATTAGTCTGGATTTGTGTTTAGAACTTTGTGGTACCAAACCTGATTCTCAGTTACTCCAAAGCAACTTTACACTGTTCTGGCAATTTATTTAGGTAATTGTGTCCACTTTAAGTTCTTTTTACAGAGCCAGAGTGGTGCCCCACAGTAACTGAAAATTCAGGCCATTGATCACAAAGGGGTGGATCAGAAGAATCAGATTTTCCATGTGCATTCAATTTATGCATGTGTATGGTCTGACATCCAACCAATTAGATATTTTAAGTACAGGATGAGCTCAGCTTAATGGAACCATATCTAACAAAGTTATCTGTAAAGGGCCAGATTGTGAGCTCCTTACTCATTGGACAACTTGTGAAAATAAGCACTCACCAGTGTGTGTAAAGGGGTCACAATCTCTCAGGGTATGTCCATACTACCCATTGGATCAGCAGGCAGCGATCAATCCAGCGAGAGTCGATTTATCACATCTAGTCTAGACATGATAAATCGACCCCCGAGCGCCCTCCCGTTGACTCCTGTACTCCACCGCTGCAAGAGGCACAGGCAGAGTAGACAGGGGTGCAGCAGCAGTCGACTCACCACAGAGAAGACACCGTGATGAGTAGATGTAAGTATGTTGAGTTCAGCTATTCGCGTAGCTGACGTTCCGTAACTTAGATTGAGCCGCCCCCCTCTTCCCCCGCAGTGTAGATCAGGCCTCAGACCACTATGGCTTAGCCATGGTTTGATATAAATGTTGTTACAAAACACCAGCTCACCTTCACCGGTCTGGTGCTATAAGCCATGATGATCTCTGAAACTTTTTGGCTCTTTCTTTGAAAGGATCCTGTTACGTGTTTTCTTCTTTGCTAGGGGGTGAAGAATGGGTGTGGGTCACTGTCTCCCTTCAGGGGCCAGTGTTTCTCTCTACCCTGCTGTTCATGGACATTTTCATCAGGCTGCAGAGAAAGGTAGAATCACACCAGCTGATATTAGCAAAGAGCCAGATTGTGACCTGGTTTGTGACTGGTGTCAGGAGTAAGCTGAGGTGTAAAGCTCTCCCTTACCCCATTGGGCTAGTTGCCTGGATGGGGGTAGCTATTCAGGGGGAAGAGCAGCTGCTACCTCCCCCACCAAGCAAGTGGGCAGGATGGGGCTGGGAATGGGGGGAGCCATGAGTCTGCCCCCTCCCCACACTGTGTCAGCTAGTACAGCTATATTAGCACTCCAGAGCAGAATGCTACACAAGGTATAGACTGGGCACAGGGTAATTCCTCGTGCAAGCAGAGGGAAAATGGCAGGCAGATTTTGCAGGGAAGGTAAGCCCTGAAAGTCATAATCAAGTCAAGTTATAACAAAAGTGCTGCCTCTAATTCAAATCCCATTCACAGACACCCTTAAAACCAGCACATGATGTTTTTAACTCAGCTTAGCTAGCGCAGAAAGGGGTATAAGGTAAAGCCTGAGTTTCGCACAATTCATCAGCTGCTAACACAGCCACTCGTATTGATGCAGGCTAGCTCTCTTGGGTGCCACTGGTCCTCCAGGGCCTTCCCACAATTCCCCATGTGCCAGAAATGGCAGAGAAGCTCTCCCACAGTTCACTGGGAAAGACGTCAGAGCAGTTCTTTTTACTGCAGCACAGGAAATCACGTGTTGCTAAGACTTTTGGGAACACATTGCAAGGGACTGCAGCACCACTATGGACTCACCGGCTCACATGTTACTGCAAAGTGTGGCTCAGCTCACTTGAGAGGAGGAATTTGGGTGCAAATAAAATCAAGACATCCCCTCAGAGCACCCTGTGAAAAAGGGGACTGATGCCTTGTGTTGAAGAGTTGGGGCTGCAGAGAGCTGGTTGGAAATTTTTTGATGAAACATCATTCTGTTGGAAAGTGCCAATTTGATCCATTTTTGTGATACTTCTTGCTTCTGACAATTTCAACAAAACATTTCAAAAGAAAAATTTACAAGAGTATTTTGATAAGGTCAAAGTGTTTTGTTTCGATCTTTCCAAAGGTAGCATTTTGATTTTCCATTTCGAAACAATTTAGTTTCCATTGTAAAATTTTATATTACGTAAGAGTCAAAATCAGAATGAAAGATTTCATTTCTATCAAAACTGAACATTGACCCCAGTTATTAGAATTCTGTTTTATGAGAAATTTCAGAAGTTTTTGGTCCATTTCAGAATTTAAAAAAAAGCAAAAGCGTGAAATGGTGACATTTCCTACAAAATGGAAAATCCTGTTCCTGCCCAGCTCGAGAGCTGAACCTATTGTGCAACTCTTCCTTGTTGTTTCTTCTCCAGACACTTGAGCTCAGAACTTTCCCATTTGCAGGGGGTGGCCGTTACTGGTGAAATGTGCCTGACTAACCTGTTAGTTCAGATTTCGTTTCCCTTTTTGCCTACCTTGGGTTTGGAGAAGGCAGCCAGACTCCCAGGCTAGAAAATGGAAAGAATTCCCTTTCCTGCTTTCTTTTTGTCCAGGGGAAATCCTGAGAGTAAGAGGCCTCTAAAGGAAGCCAGCAGCACCATCCCATCCCATTTCCTGCTCCCTTTCAATCTTTATGTTTTAGCCCCGAGCAGAGAGGAGACTGCCTTATTATGGGCATATTTTTTCATTTGGCTTTGTATTTGCTCCTCTTCTCACTATCAGTCTTTCATGAAAAGCAGCAGCCACCCACTCTTATTCTGAAGCAGTTTACATGTGCAAACACCACTTGCCTGGACAACTGCCTTTGGGCAGAGGCAGACCCAGCTGAGACTGAACACCACAAGTGGACAATTAGCAGCCAGTAGCAGAGTAAAGCTGGTTACTTTTATTGAAGGCCTGAGGAGGCAAGTCACACAAGGCAAAGTTTTGGTATAGCCAGCAAACTAAGCATCCTTAGGCTTCTTAAGCTATAATCATTTATCTGAGAGACCTGGGGTTTTACATGGTTTTTTATGTTTAACTTTTAATAAGTGTTATGTCAGTTTCACCCCACAACCAGCCCCGCCAACACCTGGCTCATCATCTGCCCCTAGCTGCTTGGTACAGTGAGATATGATCATGAAAACTGACAATCATGAAAATTAATCCAGTGTCCTTTAGCACCTGTTACTCGGTGAAGAAATGCCTTTTTCTTCATATCATGTTATATTTTTATAGTGTCTTTTGGCTTAATATTTCCCCAAACCCTTTACAGTGTTGTTAAAATAACCAGAGAGAGATCACTTCAAAGCTTCTTAATAGTGCACTCTCAACAAATATTTTGGTGAGGAACAAGAACATACTGTTAAGATGGAAAGTGTTAATACCTACCATCAAGCAGGTCTTTGTAGATAAACAGAAACCTGGTTACCGTTCTTTCAGGCTAAGTAAAAGGCACTATGTATTATTACTTTGTGTACTAATAGTTGGAAACAATAGAGGCCACTGCCCAATGCACTTGGTTGTGTGGCAAAGTCTGAGGAATAGCTTACCCAAGGAGACTAAGGACAGGGTAGGCCCACTGCTCAGTGAGGAGGGGGAAACAGTAACGGGAGACTTGGAAATGGCAGAGATGGTTAATGACTTCTTTGTTTCAGTCTTCATTGAGAAGTCTGAAGGAATGTCTAGTATAGTGAATGCTTACGGGAAGAGGGTAGGTTTAGAAGAGAAAATAAGAAAAGAGCAAGTAAAAAATCACTTAGAAAAGTTAGATGCCTGCAAGTCACCAGGGCCTGATGAAATGCATCCTAGAATACTCAAGGAGTTAATAGAAGAGGTATCTGAGCCTCTAGCTATTATCTTTGGGAAATCATGGGAGACGGGGGAGATTCCAGAAGACTGGAAGGGGGTAAATATAGTGCCCATCTATAAAAAGGGAAATAAAAACAACCCAGGAAACTACAGACCAGTTAGTTTAACTTCTGTGCCAGGGAAGATAATGGAGCAGGTAATCAAAGAAATCATCTGCAAATACTTGGAAGGTGGTAAGGTGATAGGGAATAGCCAGCATGGATTTGTAAAGAACAAATCGTGTCAAACTAATCTGATAGCGTTCTTTGATAGGATAACGAGCCTTGTGGATAAGGGAGAAGCAGTGGATGTGATATACCTAGACTTTAGTAAGGCATTTGATACAGTCTCGCATGATATTCTTATAGATAAACTAGGAAAGTACAATTTAGATGGGGCTACTATAAGGTGGGTGCATAACTGGCTGGATAACCGTACTCAGAGAGTAGTTAATGGCTCCCAATCCTGCTGGAAAGGTATAACAAGTGGGGTTCCGCAGGGGTCTGTTTTGGGACCGGTTCTGTTCAATATCTTCATCAACGATTTAGATGTTGGCATAGAAAGTACGCTTATTAAGTTTGCGGACGATACCAAACTGGGAGGGATTGCAACTGCTTTGGAGGACAGGGTCAAAATTCAAAATGATCTGGACAAATTGGAGAAATAGTCTAAGGTAAACAGGATGAAGTTCAATAAAGATAAATGCAAAGTGCTCCACATAGGAAGGAACAATCAGTTTCACACATACAGAATGGGAAGAGACTGTCTAGGAAGAAGTATGGCAGAAAGAGATCTAGGGGTCATAGTAGACCACAAGCTTAATATGAGTCAACAGTGTGATACTGTTGCAAAAAAAGCAAACATGATTCTGGGATGCATTAACAGGTGTGTTGTAAACAAGACACGAGAAGTCATTCTTCTGCTTTACTCTGCGCTGGTTAGGCCTCAACTGGAGTATTGTGTCCAGTTCTGGGCACCGCATTTCAAGAAAGATGTGGAGAAACTGGAGAGGGTCCAGAGAAGAGCAACAAGAATGATTAAAGGTCTTGAGAACATGACCTATGAAGGAAGGCTGAAGGAATTGGGTTTGTTTAGTTTGGAAAAGAGAAGACTGAGAGGGGACATGATAGCAGTTTTCAGGTATCTAAAAGAGTGTCATCAGGAGGAGGGAGAAAACTTGTTCACCTTAGCCTTCAATGATAGAACAAGAAGCAATGGGCTTAAACTGCAGCAAGGGAGATTTAGGTTGGACATCAGGAAAAAGTTCCTAACTGTCAGGGTAGTTAAACACTGGAATAAATTGCCTAGGGAGGTTGTGGAATCTCCATCTCTGGAGATATTTAAGAGTAGCTTAGATAAATGTCTATTAGGGATGGTCTAGACAGTATTTGGTCCTGCCATGAGGGCAGGGGACTGGACTCGATGACCTCTCGAGGTCCCTTCCAGTCCTAGAGTCTATGAGTCTATGAGATAAGAGGGAATTCCTTGGGACTGGTTGATGACAGAAGGGCTAGGGCAGGGATCAGCAACCTTTGGCACACAGCCCATCAGGGAAAGCCGCTGGCAGGCCAGGATGGTTTGTTTACCTGCAGCGTTCCCAGGTTAGGCCTATCGCAGCTCCCACTGGCTGCGGTTCACCGTTCCAGGCCAATGGGGGCTGCGGGAAGTGGCGCAGGCCAAGCCACCTCTTTCCGTAGCCCCCATTGGCCTGGAACGGTGAACCGCGGCCAGTGGGAGCTGCGATTGGCCGAACCTGCGGACACTGCAGGTAAATAAACCGTGTTGGCCCGGCAGCCGCTTTCCCTAACTGGCTGTGTGCCAAAGGTTGCCGATCTCTGGGATACGGAATTGTTTGGCAAGCTGTGTATGTGAGGTGTGGTCTACGCTACAGAGTTAGGTTGATACAAGGCCGCTTATGTCAACCTAACTATCGAAGTGTCTGCTCTAAAATTTCACTCCTGCCAACATAACTGCCGCACTGCACAGACTTAACTCCACCTCCCCAAGAGGCATAAGAGTCGATGTTGATGATGTAGTTAGGTCGATGCAGTGTCAGTGTAGACACTGCATTGCTTATGCAGACAGCTGGCTGTTACTGGCTTTCAGAAACCATACCACAAAGCTTCACACTGACAGTATAATTGATACAAGCACTCTTGGTGAGGACACATGCTGACACAAGGAGCAAAGTGCAGACACGTTTAATTACTGCTGCAGCCATATGCCGACATAAGATAGGTAGACTTAATTTTGTAGCGTAGACATACCCTGAGAGGAGAAAAGAGCAGACAGTGAGACAAACAGTTGTGAGTGTGGCCCTGAAAGGGGGCAAAGACACACAACTTCTTGGGGACAGAAATGACTGGAGAAACAGACATGGAAATTGCCGTCTGCCATCTGATCCTACCGTGCTCAGGGAGACAGGACTTGGTGTACATTCTTTATAAATAAAAAAGATTGCACCAAAACTCTCTGCTATGTCACTCATGTCTCTTCCCTAGAGGAACAACCCAGTAAGGTCCTGAAAACTGGCTAACCACTCAGGCCAAAGGGACAATGATCTAATTCTGGGGGGCAAATCCTTAGCTGTTTTAAATTGACTTAGCTCTATGACTTCAATGGAGTCTGCTGAGGATTTGGCCCTTTATTTTTAAGTTTGTTTCATACTGAGATACTTCACTACATAGCAGACATATTAAGAGAAAAAAGCAGAAAGTAGATGTGAATGTATTGACTAAGGACAGCTAACAGTGCAATTTGAATAATGAATTAAAAAATTCAATAAAAATGAGAAAAATATACTGGATAATTTAATACAAACTAGTAAACTAAAAGTAAAATCCACCACCATTTTGAGTGCTTGGTTTTAAGTGATATATGGACCTGGTTCAGCCTACTGCGTGGGGGTGGATATCACCTTAACTGCCTGGTTGTTAAAAGGTGGGGCTATAGAAGTGGCTGCTTTGGTAAAGTTTGGTAAAGTTCTATCACGCTGCATGCACATGCACCCCTAACTCATTCTCTTCACATACTGGGTGGGACTCTCCTGCTAGGTGTGATTATGGGAACATTCCTGATAGCAGGAACATTTGTTTAAACCTACAAAGCTTAAAGAGTTTAAAAACAAGATAAGTTAAAGATGAGTTACTTATTTTTAATGATATATATTTAACAATAGTTCTTCAGTAAGTAACATTTGGTATGATAATCCATCTGTGACATTACAGACTTTACAGACATTAAGACTTTCTTGGAATACTGTAGTGTATCTTTCTATTGTGCATTGTTAGTTTAGGGCAGCTTTACTAGTCCTGTTATACATACAGTGACTTTCCAAATTAAATTTTCTTCATAGTCCTATGAACCACATTTTAGTATAGTAAATAAAAGGAGATAAGTATCTCATTATAATATTACTTTCCTATTGTTCCTAATCTACCAGGATACAGTGATAATGTGCTTCCTTTTCAAGAAGCAAGCAAGCAGGTTCATTTAATGCAGAATTGGGTTGCTAACCACCAAATCTTTACTACCAGGGTAGTCCCTCACACCAGAAATAGTTCCACTGATGTCAAGAGATGTACTCATGGTAATAAGGATGCCGCCTGCTAGTAATTGTTTGTAGGATGAGGGATTGCAATGGTTCCTTCAAAGCATGGGATCCGGAGACAATGGCCTGCAAGCCATTGATCAGAAGGTTTGCCGTTGATGGCTGGTGAAACTTTCAAAATGTTAAGTGTAGCCAAACCATTTTAGTATAAAAGCACAGTTCAATCATTGCATGGCAACTCTGGGAGCTCATATACTGTTAGTCATGACTCCTGCTAAGAGAGGGAGGTTTTGGGGGGTGGGTGTCCTGGAACTGCAAGTGTATTGCTTTTTAGTCTCTCTCAATCAGTATTTAGCTGCCATGTGAAAACAAGAGTGCTTCTTCTCTCCCCCAGCGGTGTGTCATCCTGGACTCTGCAGCCTCCTGGGAAGTGATTTGAGTTGCGGTGTTTGGAACAGGTGAATGTTCCGTATGAGAAAAGTATTAAAGTGAGAACAGATCATCCAGGGCTGAATTCTCCCCTTGGATGCTCATGCACTGATGAAGTGAACACAGCATGTTTCTATGCTGTCAAGTCCTCACCGCTGGGAATTGTTAGTCATACAGAGCAAATTCTCTAACTTACAAAAATAAGCTGCTTAGGGTTTGTTGACCCAACTACCACAGCATTTTCCTCAGCTGTGGCATCACTCCAGGGCCTAGGATCACTCCAAACAATGAAATAAAGTTGTATTTCTTTAAAGTGCGCTATTTCAACAACAACAATGGCTACATGGGGAAGGGGACCTTCAGCCAGCATTAACTGATGTAGCTCTGAAGTAAGTAAAACTAAACTGAGCCTCTGGCTCAAGATGTTTAATATTTATCCGCAGCAGGACCCAGCCCTAGGACTACTTCCAAAGGAAATATCTTGCTAAACTAAGGCTATGTCTATTCTACAGTCTTCCGTGCAGCCACTCTACAGCCCCCTCAGCAAGCCATGGTAGCTATGTTGGTGGGAGAGAGGACCAAGTTTGGGAAATAGCCCTGCAACACTTCAATGAATGGGAGTTTTTCTATTGCCTTGAATAGGAGCAGAATTGAAGTCCTATGTTCCTGCTGTCTCAGCAGTTCTAATCTCCCCCCAAACAGGATTAGGTGGCTCTTTCCCTCAGCATGAGATATTTTTCCTTGCATTAGGATTGACTTGCTGTTCAGATCTCTGGCCTACTTTTGTTTTTCCAGAAGATGCAACAGCTTCTGTAAGTGAAGAAGGTTTGCACTTGTCCCCAAGACTAATTTGGTTTTCAGATTGTTTATTGTGGATGACAATGCATTAGATGAAGGAATGCAGGACAGACTTTCAGATCCTAGCCTGAAAAAATTTGATGTGGGGGAATGGGTGTAACTGAAGGAGAGGAAATACTGAGGAGTCGATGCACTGCGGTCTGGGGGCGGGGGGAAAAGATGGGCATACTGAGCATGGGGGAAAGGGCTGGGTGTATTGATGGAGACAAGCCATGGATGTATTGGGGAAAGTGGATGGATGTAGTTAGAAGGGTGGAAAGTGCATACACTAGGATGGGAGGAGATGTGGAATGAACCCAAATAAAAGAACTCCTCACCCAAAAGATTACAAGTTTTGGCCAGCTTGAGTAGCAGCTCTCCCAGAGGGGACTGCTGCAGAACAGAAAGCTCTTGTGTTCAGCCCTCAGCTCTCATAGCCACCCTTTGGAAAAAGTAGCCATGCATCTCAAAATGTCCCTCTTCTTTTAGTGCCAAATTTACCTGTGCCCTGCAGACTTGGCATTCCCCGCATCATAGGTAGAGGTTACATCTGAAATCAGGAATCCGGAATCCTGAACTATAGAAAGTTATTTTCAATAAGTGGACAAATCTTGCAACATTTGAATTCTGCTGCATTGAAGATGTTATGAGGACACGAAGTATCTTCTATGCCTCTCAGATGGAGGTTGAGAGACACAGAAGGAATCAAGTGCTAAATTATTCTCCCAGAGGCTCAACATGGCTTGCCACATCATTCCCACTCCAGTGACCACATGGCTGAGGAAGGAGGAGATTGTGCAGGGCGAAAGGATCCTCCCAACATACCTAGGAGGGAGGAAGGAAAGAAGGGGACAGTTTAGAAGCTGGAAGAATCAGGATGGGTGGGGGGGTGGGAGGAAGGGAAGAGGAGTGACTTCCAGGGAACGGTTAGTCCTCCACCCACTAGCAGCCAGGAGGGCAGGACAGAGCTAAATAGTTAGAAAGGAGAGTTTGCATAAGGAGCTGTTACTAGAAGGGGGACGGGTAGAGAGGGAAAGGTTAGGGGGTGGAGCAGAGCCCAAGGGTGGGGCTTCGTCAAGTGTGTTCAGACAGAGGTTTTGTTTATTCTTTAATCTGTACCTTTCCTTATTGCTCTTCTCAGAGCCTGTATTTTATTTCTGTTAAAGCTGAGCAGCAGGTCTAAGTTAGCCCCGTTTGCCCAATTTTTTTTGCTATTATGGCCTTCGGCCTTGTCCTTATGGCTTGATTTATGTATAGCAAAGGCAAGCTCATTTGCCAGTCAAGGGCTGTCACTTCTGAACCAGATTTTATTTTTAGCCCTTCAGTCAAGACAGGCTTTTACTGTTCTTTCTGGACCGGGTTTGAGTGAGCCCCACTCCTAGGCAGCCATCTAACGAAAGTTGCCCATTGTCAGGAGTGCTAAGAACCCAGCGGCCCCCACTTTGTCTCAATGGGATGAGACAAATCTGAAAATCTGACCCTCTGCTTTATTTAATACTTTGCTAGTGCTGAACAGAATGTTAGGAGCTTTGATTTCACTGGGGGGCTGCTGGGAATTTTTCTGATTGCTTCACAGACAGACAAGGAGAAATTTTCCAGGGCTTTTCCCCACCATTAAGAAAAGTATTTTCTCTTCCCTTAGAAGAGCCACTCAGCAATAAAGAGACCTGAAATTCCCTGCTAATTTGACTCAGTAAACTCACTGCTAACTGGGATCAATAAAGCTTTCAGTTTTTATAGCAACCCTTCACTTTGTGCTTCTGTTCTCCTCCTTTGGACAATATTTAACCACTTCACTGCTGTTAAATCAACTATGTATGCCACCAGGAAATGTAGGTGGAGATTCTCCAAGCTATGCAAGGGACACCCATCTCCCATTAGTTTTAGAGGGAATTGAAGGGTGGGGTTAATCCCAGAGATGGTTCTCACAATTTCAGCCTTAACATATGGCCTGTTGAAACGCATGAAAAAGGTGAAGCAAACCAGCTTTGCCCAGCAACAATGAGAAGGAACCTTTCCCAGATGTAGCACACCTATGGCCATTGAAGAGTTAAACATGCAGTGGGTAAATGTTATGCTTGGCCTTGAACATTTGAAGATTGAACTGAAAGCCCTAGTCCATGCAAGCAGGAAGTTGCTCATGTAGGTGATCCATGCTGTGCCTGAACTTCTAATTCAGCTATGCATACTGCCCCCCTCCGCTGCATCATATCCTGCATTTTCTGTATAGTTTATGTTGAAGTACGGAGCCAAAAATCAGTCTCCCTGCTCGCTTTGGCTGCCTAGCAAGCTGCCCACTGTGCGTGCAGGCAGCTAATACTACTGAACTCCCCCACCCCTTCCCAGGGCTGGCAGAGGGCAAGAGAGACTGTCAGCCCCTTTGGTGAACCATGGCTGTGTACCAGAGAAGAGAGGAAAGGCTGAAGGAGCAGCAGGGGGGATGGTAACCAGGAACAAAAGACTGGATTAAGCACCCAGCACCTTGACTCCCTGTGTGTTTAAGCTGAAGGTGCACATTGAGGCAAGACACATGGCTGGTTGCTGCACTGAAAGGCATGGCTTTTCACTGCTGATGTCTTGGTTAAGACTAAGAGGGGCAACTTTGATCTAGTGAACTGAGCATAGAGTGAAACGTGGTTTTATTCCCGATTATCCCACTGACTTGCTGTGACCCTGAGCAATTCACAACCACTGTGCCTCGGTTTCCCCTTCACTAGACTTTTGTACCTCGAGTTAGCTGCCTGTCAGTTGTTAACTTAAGGTACAAAGATGTGCCTAATGATACTAACCCAGTTTTATTCAGCTGTTAGACACCTGACGACTTAATAAAACTGAAGTCCTCAGTGACAAATTTTGGTTGCAATATATAGTTCAGCTATGGAGAACAGGGGTGAGTTTTGGAAGAAAAAATATTTAGGGTTTAGAATATGTGGGGTTTACCTATTGAAGAGCAATGTCTTATTTCTTCACCCGTGGAACAATCAGCCGCAGTTCTGAGGAGAAAGGTTATTTTATCAATGTCCTTAACAACAGGCTGGTTTCCTAAGGAAAATGATGGCCAGAGTTGGGGAGAAAAGGAGTTCAGGATCCTCAGCCTGGCCTACAGGAAGTATCCTTTACTCTAAGGAAAGTGAAAATAAAATTACTCATGAGTAACCCTAGAGTGAAGAATCAATATGTACCTGCACATATAGGCTAACTTCAGGGCAAGGTTGTATGACCACAGACTAGTGACAATCCGCCTTTGTCAGCCAAAAGAGAGTTGACTGGCAGAAGGGGGGTGGTGACTGACATGCCAAGGTACCACTGTGATCAAAAGGAAAACTAGTGTGCTGTATCTGGTCCCAGTACATGTGCATACACACTTCAGCATGAAGACAAACCACACCATGATCCTTCCAGAGAAATGGGAGCCCTCTCTGGCCTGTTCTCCCTGATATGTCAAAGTAGCATCCACCAAATAAACCTAATGGCTACTAGTGGGACCAGGAACCCCCCCAAGACAAAGACATGCTGGTCTCAGGAGCTGACATACTATAACACATACAAATGTATCATTCCCTCAGCACTCACACAGCGGCCAGAGCATAATAGAAAGTGGCAGAGTTTTATCGGGGATTGATATATTGCATCTCATCTAGACGCGATATATCGATCCCTGAACGTGCTCCCGTCGACTCCGGAACTCCACCAGAGTGAGAGGCGAAAGTGGAGTCGACAGGGGGAGCCGCGGCCATCGATCCCGCGCCGTGAGGACTGGAGGTAAGTTGAAATAAGATATTTCGACTTCAGCTACGCTATTCCCGTAGCTGAAGTTGCTTATCTTACCTTGACCCCGCCCCCTAGTGCAGACCAGGCCTGAGGAAGATGGGAACTCAACAAGCAGTAACCACTGTGCTACAAGCATCTAAGAAGCCAACTTCCCACAATAAGTAGTGGAGGGTGTATGGTATATTCTACAGAGCTGGGAGTGCTGGAAGTGAGGGTTTAATCTCCCAAGTACAACATGAACCCTGCATTCCCAGCCGGCAAGGAGAAGCAATAAGGAAGCGTGCAAGAAGAACCCTGTTCAGTCCTCAGAGCCAGAGGAAAAGCATACTTTTACATGGGTAAGGTATGATACCAGCTCAGATTGCTTGCACCATACTTGTCCCCTGGAATTGTCCTACTGCAAGCATTAGTGACTGTTGCGGAGGGTTAGGAATACTCAGCAATGATCACCTGTGTGGGTCAGGAAGGAATCTCCCTTGAGTAATATACAGCATTACACAGCTCTCCAAGTACATTATGAGGTTTCCAAATTTCTCTGGAGCATCAGGCCACCAGTGGGGGCAGGTACTGGACTATCAGACAAAATATTCCATCAGATGGGGCAGATTCCATCTTATGGAGGAAAGTAGCTGACTTCTGAGGCGAAGGGGAAAAGAAGCGGTGAAGACTTTAGTTTTTACAACTCCCTGATGCTAATCCCTCTCACCCCAAGTCTAGGCTCTTGGTTTAAAGAGCCTCAGAAACAGAAGGCACTTAGCTGGAAGGTCATTAGGGCAGGGACAGCCCTTTCACTGAATGTGTCCACACCTAGCACTATGACGTCCTGGTTCCTGACTGGGGCCTCTATGCACCGTTGCAGTGCCAATAATAATAAATACACAATTCCCATCAGTACCCTGATGGGGGACAGGCAGCCACCTCCTGTCCATTCCTTCATGGCCAGAGGTAGCACTACAGCATGCTGTTTGCTTTCCCCTTCTTCAGAGCCCTTCAGCAACTCACTCAGTTCAAAGGTAGGTTCACTGAATAAACATCTCCTACACAATGTTGATAATGTCTGGTGGATTTAAGTCCAAATGGAACTCAGTTCACTTTTTGTGGGTGATTGGATCCAAAACACCAGATGCAGAACCTCACCCAGGATTTAGATCCAAAACCCACAAAAGGACAAATTCCATTTCTGAAACAGAAATCAGAATCCGACTCTGCCCCCTGAAAACCTCACACACCCTGGGGCCCTACTCAACACTGATAATTTCTGAGACAGAGGATATGGGTCTCCACCATCCAAAGCTTTTAATGAGCCTGATGGCAATCTGCTTCCCAATCTCCATACACGTCTTCTTGAAGAGCTGTGCAAAGATTCTTGGAATTTGTAGTTGTAGCAAGTGGCACTAGACTCTAGGAGTGGACTGTTCAATTCCAAATTATCATGTGTGTATGCAAGGATAGCAACTACCCATGGGAAGACCCACGGCTATAATTTTCAGTCATTGCCAGCCCTGCAAACTCACCATAGGATCTGACAGTCAAGCTGTATTCTTTCTAGCTCCCACAACATCCTCAGTAATCCTGATCCAACTGACATGTATTAAAGATATAAGCAAAGTGCAACTGAGGTCCCAGCCTCGATAATAAAGCTTCTGCAACATGCACTTGGAGGGCCCTCTTTGTTGTTCTGAGGTTTATCACAGCAGCTTTAGCAAAGGTCAGAGTCAAGTGAGTCTTCTTATTCTAAGCTGGAAAGTTTCCTGTCTTTTCAACTCAGTTGGCATCAATCATTCCTGGCTTCTCTTTCCTTTTGAGTTGCGATCCCCTTTCCATCAGCGCCGAGGTTAGCAATTTATTTGCCATTCAGCTGAAGAGTCTGTGTTGGCCTTTGTGCAGCAAGTTGATGTCCTTTGGTCATCATGTTTGTTCAGGAAAATATCAATTAAGTTTCCTATGTCCGGGGCTTACATGGTGTTTCTTTGATTCTTGTGTCCATCTATTATTTCTTTGGGAGTCTGTGTTGTTATTAATTACTATTATTTTATTTGGATCAATGTACCACATAGGAAGCTGAGACATGGACTAGGACCCCATTGTGCATGGTTGCTTGCTGTTAGGTGGTGTGATCTGGTGAAGTGTAGGCTAAGATGGCTGTGATTTGATAAATATGAGTGTAGTTGGACTATCAGCACATTAATTTTCCTGATGTCTACGTCTGTTATGCCATAATTAACCATATGCCATAAGCAAACATGAAGCGAACTGTGCTGACATGAAGCAAATCTGTCCCAGGAAGTCCTTATTGTTATCAAATTGAAACTATACAGACCAATGCACATAAAGGCACAGATCCATGGTTTCCCTCTAGTTGTGTTGACAATACAGTCAAAGCTATTCCTTTCTTCTATAGTATGGCAAGAAAATATAGGAACCATTCCCATAAACATTTCCTCAGATAAGTAGTCTTTCCCATTGACTTCAGTAGAAAAGCAGCTGGAAGTAATGATGACTTGCATGAGTCATAGTTTGCAAGATCAGATCTATTTTTGTCTGTGTGGATGAAGGTCAGATCTCTGCCTTGGTGTACATTTATATTTCTACAGATAAAAGAATTCTTTCCGGTGCTTGAAAGATCTCAGTATCTGAGTTGGAAAATATCTGAGTTGGGAAATTAATCTTGGTGATGGTAGGGAGAGTTTATAGGTGGCATGTACATCATGCAGAAGTCTGTTGACAACAGAGTGCAAATACAGGTGATCTTTGCTATTTTGACCAAAAAGTATGTTTAATCTTTTCTGTGGGAGAGATAGGAGCCTTAGAAATAGCTAGATAAAGGAAATAGATTTGGGGGTACATTAAAAACTTAAATATTCATATATCTTTCACATACAAAAATTCTTTGTCTAACCACTAGCCCAGTCCTCGCCCATGCAAAACTCTTTCTGAAGCCTGGTTCAGGCTTATATTAAACACCCACATTGTCACCAGAGCATGGAAAATGCTACTCCAGAGAAATCACTTGTGGTATGTCATCTCCATCATGGGTGGTCCATCTTCTTGTTACAGCTCATGACGATTTTACCCTCATGAATGCTGGCTTGCACATTAATGTTCTAAACCCTTCTGCTTTATCACAGTGACGTGCAGATGTTGTGATATTTTACTTTAAAAATTGAACATCAGGACTTCGATGGTTCAACTTATCCATCAAAAGCCCCTGTCCAGCTTGCCCTCTCTGACCTAATTATTAAGTCAGCACTTGTTTGCTTCCTGGGTGAGTAACTCCAACAAATGTCTGCAGAGTCTTACATAGATTTATTTCCCCAGCTGCCAATAGAATCTCAGTAACACATCCCTGTGCCTCTGGGATGTACTCCAAGGCTACAGGGGATCCTTTGCAATACTTCAGACCCTTGGAAAGCCAGGCTTTGTTATACAAGTTTATGCTGCAGAAGATCACTATCCTGTATTGTTTCTTTTTTAAACGAAATATCTCAGGCAGGATGCACTCTCACCTGAGATGGAAACTGAACAAAGGGCAGAATTATGAGGAGACATCAGGAAACTCATGAAAATGTATACTGAATTCTAATTAAAGAGAAAAAATGTGTTTGTGTGCATGGAGAGGGAAGAAAAGTAAGAGGCACAGCAGGGGCTCTAACACTGGCTGGTCTTGGAAGAAAGTCATTTCAGAGTCACTATTAAGGGCTTGTTGCAAAGAGGGGCTGTTTATAATTTCAGCTCCACCATAAAAAATAAATATACATTGTCCTTATATTTGTTCTGGGTTCTACAGTGTCTTATAGGCACAAACAATAGCAAGGGGTGGAAAAAAGTTACACTACCTGCAGAGGGCACCCTGCAGCATTCTGGAGGGAGCTCAGCATTTCACAGCACCTCCAAATTAAAGCCTTTCACGGCACTCCAGTTTTCTGAATTTATCTAGCTTCAGATCAGCCAAACTTCCTAATAGGAAATTCTAATAGGAAACATTTAAACATAGCTTTAAAACTGCAGACTCAAACTTGGCTTCTTGCCTAGATCACATGGAGATCTATAGAATAAGCTAAGGCTCCCATGACTCACTCTGCTTTCATGTACAGAGGGGAGCCTGCTCTTGCAGATTTGGAGGGGGGAGGGTAGGGTACAAATTTAGGCAATGTTGCCTCTGCAGCATGCCCCCTCCTCCTAAGCCACTGGAAGCTATTCTAGGTTGAAACCGCTTGTTTCTGGGACCCTCAGTCAAGGGTGATTGTTTCTGTGGAACTTCATTTACTTGGTTGGCTTATTCCCTATGAGATGATCAGGAGCAGGGAAAGTCACTTTGAAGAAAGGAAGTGTGGGTGGGGAATGAAAGGAAGAAAGAGCTATGAAGAAAGCAGAGTGGGAGCCAGAAACAGTACAATCGAAGGAACTCAAGGGAGTGTGAGCTCAGAAGATGGTATGAAAACTCCAAAAGAGGGTGAGCTGAGTGTGAATAAACTATAGGGGACATGAGAGGGAACTTTGGTGGGAATGCAGGAGAAGAATGGGGTATTGTATGAAGGGAGAGTCTCTACTGGGGCTGATGTAGACAAAAGACTCTCCAGTCAGGGGCTTTTATCTTTGTTTCTTTTGGGGGGGCACTTGGTGCTTTTCAGATGAAGCTCAATGTTTCTGGGGTGAATTCTCAAGTTTTGGGGGTAGAACTTTTTTGGGCTGGGAGAGCAGAAGTCTCTCCAAGGACCACAGCATCCTCTTCAGCAACACAGCCCTCTGGCTGTGCCACACACTGTGCTCCCTCCTTCCGGGGGACCTGCAGTCCCTTAGTGTCTACTGCAGCGAATTTTCTGGCCACTTCCTCATGGCTCCAGCATCCTCTTTGCTCTTGCCTCAGGGCCTCAGCCTGCAAACCCCAGCAGCCAGACAGGAGCTGTCTCTTGCTCCCTCGGTCCCTGCTCGCAGCACTGCTCTATGCAGGGTGCTGGCAGTTCTCTCAGCCCTCCAGAGACACAGTCCTTCCCCCCGGGCTCCGAACAGAGAACTGCCCTCCTCTGTCTTGCAGCTCCCTTTTTATATGGGCCTTCTTGCCCTGGTTGGCTGCTCCCTTCAGCCCTTCTCTGATTGGTTACCTCTTGTGCAGTCTCCCCTAGGGCTCTATTAACCCCTTAGAGCCCAGTGTGGGGCAGGCACCCCATCACACTACCTTTCATATCACACTGATACCACTCAACAATGAGCTATTCATAAGGCATTCATAAGGGAAAAGAAGGGAAGAAAAGAAGATGGGAATTATCTCTGATATCTCAGCCTATGGACTGACCTCAGGTACCAACTGATGCATGATAATATTGGCCAGTATTGTCGCAGTGTTTCCTTCTACTCCCCTGCCTTTCTGCATCCATTTGTGGTCTCTTTTCTTACACTTGGATTGCAAGCTCCTTGGGACAAGGAGTGGTTTTTGGTTCTTTGTTTGTACAGTGCTGAGTGCAATGGAGTCCTGATCCATGAGGCTCCTAGATGCTATTGATCACCTTGGTCAATATGTTCAGGCACTGGATATTTCTCTTTAAAAATCATGTCTTACTTCACCTCTAAGTTTCTTATGGTGTAATGAAATTTAATAAAGTGATTTACTCCTGTTTTGGAAATTGCTATTTACTTCGAAGAGCTGTATTTAAATAATAAAACATAATACAGTTACTTTTCTTAAGGAGCAGAGGAACTCTTGATGCCACTTTACTGCTTCCTCAAGAGAAAGAAAATATTTTGGAGCTCCAAAAATATCCATCTCATTTGTTTTTGTCTTTTTAATGTCACCCGTAAAAGAAATGTTAGTGTGATTTAACCTGTAGTGCACAACTTCACCACTAGATGGTACTAACATACAAAACCAAAACAAAAAAATCACTTTGAAAAATGCCACAATTGTAATCTGCTGTAATGGGGATGCAACACACCAGGAGTCCTTGTCTGTGTATATTTGAGTACATGCCCAGATGAACAGTTTGTACCATCGAAGTCCATTTGACTGGTAACCTGAGTCCGTGACAATGAACAACAGTTAGCAGTGATTAAGGCTAAAGGGTACATCATACTAGCAAAGAGATGGTGCTTCGCACATTGAAAGTAGCTGGAACAATTTTTATAATGGGGGTGCTGAGAGCCATTGAACCAAACTGTAAACTTTGTGTAAAATGGAAACCACTTCAAGCCAGGGATGCGGTATACCGCCGAGCATCCCTAGTTCCAGCATCTATGATAAGTAGTCTAGGATGGAGTTAGTCTGCATTATATATATGTATTCTTAGTGCGGTGTCTGATGATCACTATCTTTCTCTACACAGACCTCAAAGCCACTCCTTTAGGGTTTATAGAGGTGTGTGGATAATTTATACCAAATCAGTTATTGGACAAATTTCACTTTGTGAATTGTTCACAATCAGAATGTGATATTCTCAGATTCAATCATCATTCAAAACCACTCAGCACATAACATCAGTGAGTAATCCTTGCTCTGTAGCTTGTTCACAAGCAGTGCATTTTGTGTATGTGATATGTGAGCTGTTTTGATTGGTCCCTTAGATCACCGGTACCGTTTCTGTTCCAAGATTGGATTAATGTAACTTTGAATCAGGCTTCTGGGGTGAAGACTCGTCATTCCAAATGTGGAAATCCCACTACAGCTGGTTGGAAATTTGCTGTCAAAATCGTTTTCATAAAGAAAATGGTATTTTCGACAAAATGGACTGTTTTGTCAAAAAAAAGTTGTTTCTATAAAGAAATATTCAATTTTTCATCACAAACCTGAGCATTTAAAATGTATCTTTTTGACAGCTGAAGAATTTAAAGGAAAAAATATTGTTTTGTCAACAATTTTTGTGGGGACAAATTTCCCCAACAGCCCTACTTTGCATAAATAAATATAAATAAATAAATAAATATCTAACCACATGTTCTGCCAGGAAACTTACATGAAGACTATCCATGGAAAGCAAACACAGAAGGGATGTGAACTCAGGTGAAGCAAATTCCTTACAAATTCAAACTAATATTCTCAGAAAGTGTCTGGCAGTATCCTCCTAGCGCTAATAATTTTATCAATTAGCTAGTGGGCTTAATTATTAATGTTGGGCTAGCTTCTGCCACTCTTACTATGGCCGAGTACTTTGTAAATTGTCTCCATGGAGTAAAGTGTTACTTAGCATGGCAGCATCAGACCTCTAGGTAAAACTCTGCCAGCCAAGTCCAAGATCTGGAATCCAAGTCTCAACAGCTGCCACCCCTGCACCCACAGGAATAACAGCTAGTACCAGCCAGAGACTTGGTTTGTCTCTACACCACTAGCCTCTTCAGCACTGCTCCTGTCTTACCATATCTGAATCAGACATTCCCGGCATAATGCAGGATGAAAGCGACACCTGTCATCTGACTTGGGTTTCCCACATGGCAGCGTTGAACATAATGGCTAAGTCACTGCCCTGCTCTGATGTTTGCTGGAGAACCAAGGCAAATGTGGAGATAAAGCTCGTATTCTTCAAACTGGTTTTATCTTCTAGCGCTCCTCCCGCAGTTGGAGCATCACCTCCCACATCGAATTTGTGAGGAATTGGAGAGTTTCATCTGAGATAAATCAGAGTCTATAGCTATTTTTCTATTAACAGAACAAAATCACTGCTGGTGCTACTGTATTGAGTACGACAGGGTCCCATCTGGGATGAACATGGCCCATTGTTCTCCACCATTGAAAGGTCTCCATAAAATGGCCTCCCATTATGGGTATGTCTTCACGGCATAGTTAACCCAGGTGCTGGCCCCGGTTTTGCCCAACCCCCCTGCCATCCACAAAGGAAATCTCCAGCTTAGGTTTGAAGGTGCTTTATGACTTATGCAACTGGGGGGCTGAGTTAGAACTCAGGCTCTGTTTTCACTTGGGCTGGAACCCACCCGCTTGGCAGTGAGGACTCAAGACAAAAACCACTTGAGTGGAGATAGTTCTCCAATGTCCTCCCACAGTCTCCTCTGCAGGACAGACAAGTTCTCCCACAGTTGATGGAGATGAATCCTAGAGAGTCTCGGCACATAGAATCATGGGCTATGGGTGAGTGCAGAAGCCCTGAGAACACAGTACGCTGGGTAGGGGTTTGCAGTGGGAATGGTCACACCCAGGCCAGGCTAACCCAGGTGCTCAGACCTAGGTGTGAATCACCTGGGCTAACTGTGCAGTGTAGACACAATCTATGTGGCACAAGGGTGTATGCTGGCTAGAATAACACATGCCCGTTGTTGGTTCCTCAGTGCCAGGAAGATAATGTCAATTTAGTGAGACTTCAGTGATCAAGGGGCTGGAGGGATAAACTTATGGAGAAAGACTTAAATTTTGAAATAAATTAGTCTACTCCTGGAGTAAGGCGCAACTTAGCTGGAGTAAGGGTGTCAGGCTCTAAATCCCCCAAAGAGTACTGAGCCATGCCCTGTCAGGAACTATCTTGTGTTGGCTGAGGGTGGGGGAAGGGCAGGATGGCCTAATTGATCTTGTCCCTTCCCAGTGTCTGTGATTTTTTTGTTAATGACTTGTAATAATGTCCTGAATGTCAGGACAGATTCGACGTCTTTGTGTGATAAAGCACTGTGGCTGGCCAGATCACTCAATTAGCGGCACAGTCCAAAGTCTATTTTAAACAGAGATGTCTCCTTCATGCGTGGGCCAAGATGAACTGTTCTGCTGGTACCTCTGAGGTTGGGGGCGACGACTGGAGCGGAGAGGAGCTGCTGACATTTGCTCCCCTCAGTAAAAACGTAAAACACAGCCAAGGCTGCATATAAAAATGGAGTAAATCCCAGTTCCAAAAAGCACCCCTGGGGCTGATTCACAAGACATTAATCATATTCTGGCTTCTCCCAGCTGTTAACTCATCTGAGGGGCTTTTTAATAAAAGATTTTATGTGCGATTTCAAGCAAAAGGGAAATTTGTGTCAACAGGGCTGTTCTAGCCCAACCAGAAAGAGATTTTTGAGAGTGGGAGTTACCGTAGTGATTCCAAAGCTCTCTGGGTGCTGGGATACATTAATATCTTATAGCTGATCACGTCTCATTTACAATGAGAGTGACCTCACTGTCTCCATGCAAGGACACTCTGAGGTAATTTTGAGGGACACGTTAATATATTCCAGCTCCCTCTTCCTAGTGGAATTTGATTTATTCCCACCCAGTTCATCTCTGTCGTTCAGTGGCAAAAACCTTAATTATTTTTTTAAATCTCATTTTAAATTCCAGACAATGCCTCTGTCACGCCTCTAGTCTCCCAGAGTATAATCTGATTTGCAGATAAATGCATTTGGTTCCCTTTATCCACCAGTCTGAAAGCTCCTCTTTCCAGGAAAGACCTTATTTCATATCTGTGTCATGTCGCTGAGATGATCAAGGGGCAGGGTCATATCTCTTGGGAGTTGCTGGGCTATTCCGCAGTCTTGCAGACCCGAGAGCGGTCTTGGAGCTGCCAAGGGGATGCAACAGCACATCCAGATTTATATGAGATGTCTCTTTAAAATTCTGTGCACACGAGGCACCCTTGGTGAAGCAGGGAGGGATTCTCTTATGTGCTGTAGCAAGGGTGAATGTGCGTGGTCTGTTGCATTATAATGAAAGAAAAAATCCCATTCTTCCATTAATGAGCCGCATGCATGTCAGAGGCCTAATTATGTCTTTCTTAAAGTAAACCTCTCCCCAGCATTTCCACTGGCTTTCTGACTCTTGCAAAAGCGAATGGTCCTGCTGCCAGGCCTGGTGTCTCCTTGTTTCAATTTGCTGTTTTCATTCAAGTCACACTTGGAATAGTGTGGTCAGATGACTGAGTAAGGGCTAGCATCACATCATCATGGAGAAACAATCGGGTTTAACAGACCTTCCCTTGGTCCCCACTACCTGAAGTGCCTTTTCCATATGTAAATCCAGATTTGGGAGGATTGCGTTGTCTCAATACATCCCCTAAAGCAGCTTGCTCACTAATTGTGTTTAAGTACATTTCACGTCCAGGAGAATTTCACTGTTGTGGTGGAAGCCCCTCCTCCACCCCAGCTGATTTACATTACATTAAAATCACCACCACACAGCAGGATCCCAGATGTCAATGGGAAGGGCCAGAGGTTCCCCAAAAGCAATTTCCTCTTCAATAGTGATTGAAGGGCATAAATATGAATAAGCTGTATCCATCTCCTTTCATCAAGAGAGGGAGAAAATTGGGCATCTTCCTAAAATCAGGTCAAGTATTTTCTAGTGGGGGCACTTTATTCCTTTATCAAGATCCCCTCTCTCGTAATAGTTCCCCCTCTGTGACTAAGCTGCTAGCTCCACCTTCAGTCAGCTCTTTCATTATTATAGACACTAACCAGTGCTGCTGCAGTTAAGGGTCTATCAGCAGCCTATATAAACTCCTGTGAATGAAACATCAGCTTGTCTGTGAGAGACATTCACTTGAGGCTACCACTCTGTGTGTAGCAGTGTCTATAGAGAAAACCTTCATATTCCCCATCCAAGTGCCCCTCCTCCGGGCCATATTTTAAACATTATTTTCTGTGTTCAAACAGATTGGTACTTTTTAATAACAGACTTAAAGAGCAATGGGAGACATTTCCACCAAAGAGCAAAACCATGTTTGTAGGATTTCAAAAGAGAAAGTCTACCAGTAAAATCCTGGCCACACTGAAGTCAATGGCAATGCTTTCTTTGACACCAGTTTAGCTGAGATTTCACACAATAGCCTCTGCTTAAAGAAGTAGAAGATTGCTGTAATTTAATAAATCAGCTTCTGTGCTGTTTAGGCCTGCAAAGTAGGTGAGATCACAACTAGCATAAAAATAGAAAGAAAAGTAAGTTTGTGTCCAGACTCAGACTCAGACTCAGAAAATTATTACCCACAATGCATCACCAGGAAAGCTCATCGGGTGAAAGTTAGGGTAGAGTTTTGTCGTGTAGGTAGTACTTAGACATTTTTCATAGATTCCAAGGCCAGAAAGGACCATTCTGATCACCTAATCTGACATCCTGCAGAACCCAGGCCAGAGAACTCTCCCAAAATAATTCCCAGAGCAGGTCTTTTAGAAAAACATCCAACCTTGATTTTAAAATTGTCAGTAATGGAGAATCCACCATGACCCTTGGTAAATTATTCCAGTGGTTAATTACTCTCACCATTAAAAATGTATATCTTATTTCCAGTCTGAATTTGCCTCACTTCAGCTTTCAGCAATTAGATTGTTAGATCTTTCTCTGCTAGATTGAAGAGTCCATTATTAGATATTTGTTCCCCACGTAGATACTTACAAACTGTAATCCAGTCACCCCTTAACCTTCTCTTTGTTAAGACAGATTGTCTATTTTGAGTCTATCACTATAAGCAGGGCCAGCTCTAGGCCACAGCGTGCCAAGCATGTGCTTGGGGCGGCATGCTGCGGAGGGAGCTCTGCCGGTTGCCAGGAGGGCAGCAGGCGGCTCCGGTGGACCTCCTGCAGGCGTGCCTGCAGAGGGTCCGCTGGTCACGTGGCTCCAGTGGAGCATCCGCAGGCACGCTGCGGGAGGTCCACTGGAGCAGCAGGACCACCGGACCCCCCGCAGGGAAGCCTGTGGGAGGTCCATCAGAGCTGCAGGACCGGCGAGCGGCAGAGCGCCTCCCGCAGCATGCCACCATGCTTGGGACGGCGAAATTGCTAGAACCAGCCCTGACTATAAGGCAGGTTTTCTGATCCTTTGATCATTCTCATGGCTCTTCTCTGAATCCTCTCCAAATTATCTACTTCCTTTTTGAATTATGAACTCCAGAACTAGACACAGCATTCCAGCAACAATAACACAAATACCAAATATAGAGATAAAATAACCTCTCTGCTCCTAGTCAAGATTCCTCTGTTCCCCCAGGATCACCTAAGTTCTTTTGGCCCCAGCGTCACACTAGGAGTTCATGTTCAGCTGATTATCCACCATGACCCCCAAATCTTTTTCAGTCACTGCTTCCAAAGATAGAATCCCCCATACTATAAGTATGGCCTGTATTCTTTCTCCTAGATGAAGACATTTACATTTAGCAGTATTGAGATGCATATTGCTTGCTTGCACCCAGTTTACTAAGCAATGCAGATCACTCTGAATCAGTGGCCAGTTCTCTTCATTATTTACCACTCCCCACAATTCTTTATCAGTGATGATTTTATGTTTTCTTTCTTCTACTGCTATGTTGTCTAATCCTGAGTCCTGTCTACACAACAGCTTCCACCATTGGTACCAGTAGAACTGTACTAGGGGTGAATGACAAGTCCTAATTTCCCAGTCCTGCAGCAGTATGCTTTTTCTTGTGACTCAGTCTTATGGACAGATCGTGGTTTAATTCCAGCCCTTCTGAGATAACAAAGAGTCCAAAAACAGGAGTCCGAAGTCCACATGTCAGGTCTTCAGCCCCTTACTCTAGGCCCATGATCCTTCCACCCTCTTATCTCAGGACTCTCAATAGTCCTTATCCCTTTATACCAGGCGCTGCACATCACCTTATCTGATAGTAGGTAGAGAATCCAGGCACTCTCTCTTCTCTAGGTTCCAACAGATAAGGTCTGTCTAGTCAAACCCAGCCCTGATATCTGCCTGGGCTTCTTCTTACCTCAGCTTGTCAGCAGGCCTTTTCCCACAGCCATTTCCTTGGTTTACTTAGCCTGCAGAAAAGAGTGAGGGAGGATTTGATAGCAGCCTTCAACTACCTGAAGGGGGGTTCCAAAGAGGATGGAGCTAGACGGTTCTCAGTGGTGGCTGATGACAGAACAAGGAACAATGGTCTCAAGTTGCAGTGAGGGAGTTCTAGGTTGGATATTAGGAAACACTATTTCACTGGGAGGATGGTGAAGTGCTGGAATGGGTTACCTAGGGAGGTGGTGGAATCTCTGTCCTTGGAGGTTTTTAAGGCACTTTTTGACAAAACTCTCTCTGGGATGATTCAGTTGGGGATTGGTCCTGCTTTGAGCAGGGGGTTGGACTAGACACCTCCTGAGATCTCTTCCAACCCTGATCTATGATTCTATGATAAGTCCAACCACAATGGAGACTCAGCGGGCCAGTCCCTGTTCTGAGTTACCCCTGTGCAGCCCATCACATTAATGCCAGTGAGGATGCTGCAGTCAAGGGGCTGATCCAACACCCACTGGATCCTATGGCAAAATTCTCACTGACTTCCCAGGGAGCACAGCCAGGCCCTGCTTGAGGGCAGAATTTGGCTTCCCTTTAGCATGGGATGGGCAACAATCTCATCACCAGCCTCTTACCTCCTCACCCTTCCTCTCCCCAGCTCAGGAGGCCACCTCCCTCCTCATTCCTACTCTCCCTGTCTCCCTCCTCTGTAGCCCACCCCTCCACCCCACCACCCAAGTACTGTGACCCCCACCCTCCCCATAACTGGCCTGCAGCCTCATTCTCCATCCTGCTTCCTCTTGGCTGTCTGATGTGCCTCTCTGCTCTGGCACAATACTGGCTCCATTCTGCTCCTTTCTTGCCTTTCCACCAAACCCTGGGCTAACCTCCCCATGCAACCCATCTCTACCCCTGTTCCTGGCCCCAAGAGAGCAGGCTGGGAAAGGAGGGAAGTTTCTTATAGAGGGAAGTTTTGGGGCATAGGACTTGCTTCATCCTAGAGTCCTGACCTACCCTCCACTCCTAAGATGCTACCAGTACCTCTCCTTTTCTCTCAATATTATGTTCCTTCATGACACCCCAGGGCCCTAGGAAAATGACTAGCACCCAAGCTGACATACACATGGAAATTAGACTGTTTCCTGAGGGATAAAAAGTAGAAGAATGCAAAACAAGAGGGAGAAATTAACCATCACAGAGGTGACATCACTGACAACTACAGGAAAAGAAGCTAGAATGTAAGGAGCATGAGAAAGACTCCTGTCTGCTGCACTGTCTTGGGATGAAGTTAGCAAACATTGCCAGAAGAGATAACTTTTGGCAACAATCAAAGCCAGGAAATTAAAAAAAAATAGTCTGCTACACAGCCAGGTCCCCTGAAAAACACACACTTGGGAGTATGATGCAAACCATCCCAGGAGATCCCTCACCTTCTGCAATGTACAGATTACTGCCTTTAAGCAATTTGCATCACCAGGGCAGGGTGGATTGGAAGAGCCTTTTATCACACGTGGCTTGTATAAGTGGCTAAAAAAGTGACGCACACTCAGTGTGAAAAACATACACTTCATGGGTCTGATTTGGCTTCCATTGATTTCAGTGATGCATAGGTAGAGAAGTCCAGAAAAAAACACAGGGGGAGATTCTCAGCTGGTAAATTATGATGTAGCTCCATAGACTTAAGAACATAAAAATGGCCCTACTAGATCAGACCAACAGTCCATCTAACCCAGTGTCCTGTCTTCCAACAGTGTCCAGTGCCAGATGCTTCAGAAGGAATGAACAGAGCAGGGAAATTTATTGAGTGATCCATCTCCCTGTTGTCCAGTCCCAGCTTCTGGCAGTCAGAGGTTTAGGGATACTCAGAGCTTGGGTTTGCTCTGGGTGGCAGGAGAGTTCAAGAGAGCGATGACAATTTACAGTAGCTGAGGATCTGCCCAGCCATGTGCATTTGGAGAATATCTGTATCTAAATACAATTTTTACCATTGAATTTTATTGTTATTATGGAATAAACAAGTATCTGCTTTTTTATTTCAGCATATCTAAAGTGCCTGTCAATGATGACTATGAAAACCAACACATTTGTGTACTGGTCCCACTCCTGTACTACGATGAAGAAGCCTTAATGTATTTTCCCATAGGACTGGTCTCCAGATTTTTGAAGAAATCAGACCGTTCTGCCAACGGGAGACAAACCCTGGCCATTAATTCACCTCTCTCAGGAAAAAGATTAAGAAAGGAATCTCTCTCTCTCTCTCTGCAATGACATGGAATCCCTGTGACTGAAGGAGAATTGAAGTGTGTGACTGGTACCAGCAGGGGATGCTCTCTGAACAGTTTTGGGAAATGGCACCCTGAGAACATGGCAGGATTCCCAAGGCTGAGGGAAGCTTTCCCTTCTCTCGACAGATGGCGTAGTCACCATTTGAATGGCGAGACGCACTGTCAGCGGAAGGGAAGAGGAATCCCGGTGACTGTGTGCAGAGAATGGAAATTGAATGTCTCCCTGCTCTCAGGGAGAGCAAGTGCATTGGCCAGGCAGAGCGAGGCAGTTTAGTGATGGTGCCTAGGGAGAGGAGAGGCATCCCAAGGATACAGCATGGAGGGTGTCAGGCTCTCGCTGCTAATTCCGTCTCTGGGACAATAGTGAGCTATGCTTAGGCCCAGATCCTGGGACCCATACACCACCTCAGTGGGATGTACACAGGGGCTGAGGGGAGATGGGATCTGCCCAACCCTGAAGCTGAGCAGCCGTGGGACAATTCCACAGCTGCTACTGTTGCCTTAGGGCTCCCAGAGCCTTCCTGAGATGCAATCCCCACCCCCAACCCCTCATTTCCTGCATGGAGGGGTCCTACAGTAGATTTGCCTCATTGCTGACCCATTGGCTAAGCTCCCGTCCTTGCCTGCCCTATCCCCACCGCTCCTCCATGATAGCACTGATCAAGCCCCCACAAAGCAATATTCCACAGTGCACCAGGGATGCCTATTCCCTACATGGGCTCCCCACACCTTCCTCCATTATGTAGCAGGATGCCCCGTTACTGGAGCATTCAGGGCCTTCTGCACCCAAGGGATGGGGAAGGGACAGCAGTTGCCCTTTTGCAGCACAGTGGAAGCAGAGGAGCATGCAGAGCTGCACAAGGGGGAATGGAAATGTCCTGCAGGCCCCATTTGTTTCCCAGAGTGGGAGAGAGAAACAGGGCATGTCTGATTTCACAGTGAGCAAAATCAGCTCTCGGAAATCCTCTCCTGTCCTTTTGCTCTGCATTGCCCTGTGAAGTTTTGCTTCTTTTGAGCAGAAGAAGCTGAACCAAATCCCGAGCTCTGAATGCCCCTTGCCTCAGGGTGTGATTTGAATCCAGCCCTAAAATTGCCAGAGCCCAGCTCCAGACTGTTGTGATAAGATTTTCCCCAGGCAGTTTGCATCTGGGCAGTTTTATCTTTACAAACTATAGAAACAGACCAAAGGGATGTTAGCAGCAGCGTTTTCCTCTGCTCCTGGCTGGTTGGGAATAGTTTGGGCACGAAGTAGCAGCAGCAGCCGCTCCTTTGCTGGCTGCTTTGCTCTGCACCCATCCTTCTTCTTCAGTGGCAGCAAGCAGGCACCGCCTCTGCAGGAACATGCTGCCGTCACAGCTCAGGGGTTTCTGCTGCTTTAGCAGTAAGTTGGGCTTCACAGAGATGAATGAATTCTGGGATGCATAAATAGGGGAATCTCAAGTAGGAGTAGGGAGGTTATTTTACCTCTGGATTTGGCACTGGTGCGATGGCTGCTGAAATCCTGTGTCCTGTGCTGGTGCCCACTCTTCTAGAAGGATGCTGATAAAGTTGAAGAAGGCTCAGAGAAGAGTCGCGAGGCTGATTAAAGGATTAGAAACCACATTTTATAATGATAATCTAATAGCTTGGGCGCCTGGAATCTAACAAGAGAAGGTTAAGGGGTGACTTGATTACAGTCTATGAGTACCTAGATGGAGAACAAATTTTTAATGATGGGCTTTTCAATCTAGCAGAGGAAGGTCTAACAAGATCCAGTGGCTGGAAGTTGAAGCTAGACAAATTCAAAATGGAAATAAGGAGTACATTATCAATGGGAGTAATCAACCACTGGAAACATTTACCAAGGATCACAGTAGATTCTCCATCACTGCCAATTTTTAAATCAAGTTTGGATGTTTTTCTAAAAGCTCTGCTCTGTGAATTCTTTTGGGGAAGTTATCTGGCCTGTGTCATACAGGAGGTCAGATTGGATGATCACAATGCTCCCATCGGGCCTTGGAATCTATGAATAACAAGAACGTGAGTTTGTACCAGGTTCTGAATGAGGCATTGCTGAGGAAGCAAGAGGGGTGATGCCAGTGCAGAGGAAATACAAAGGAAGTCCATACCTATCTATGCACCTTGATCTCTTCTGGGGGACCACCAGTCCATCAGCAGCTGAGAGAGTTGTTCTTCTCCCCCAGTAGGCCCCAGCCTGGCTTTGGAGGGCCTATCACTATTAACTGCAGTAAGATGGAGAATTCCTCTCCGTTCTAATTCTGTGACCTCCCTGCACCAATCCACCAATGGACTGCACCCTGGTGAAGGGGTAGTTGGCTCCATGTTCATTCAGTCCCATGTTTTCCAACATTGCTCCACTAGTGACTACTCTCTTTCCTGGGAATAAGGAAAAGGGTTCACTCTCCATGCTAATTCATGCCTGGGCTTCCTCCCACTACTCTCTCGGCCCTAATGTTCTGGAGTGGCCTCATCAGATCTACCTGCTCCTCAGTCTATGGGCTGAACTCCAGCCGCAGATCTGCTTCCACACAGAGCGGCTCCTTGGAAGCTTGACCTCCTTGACTATTCTCCAACGTCTGCAATGATTAACCAACTTCTCACATCTGAGAGCAATAAGAAACCTAATTGTACCCTTCCTCCTGCTTCTAGTAGATCCATGTGTTGAACATCCAACTTTTAAGGGGCTGATTATGAATGTTTACTATTCATACCACTCCATAAGGGTATGCAGCTCCATATGCATGCTCTGCGTTCTAAAGGGTTAACCCAAGTCTTTGAGACGTAAAAAGAAAAAGGAGATTGATGATGGGAAAAGCTCATTTTCTTTCCACTGATTTTCATAAAAATGCCTCTTGCAGCAATTTTTAGTTTTGTTTTTAAAGTAAGGATTTGGCTGACAGCAGCTGTTCCCCTGTCAGAGATGACAAGTGGAGAGGAAGCATTGGGATGAACTGGAGGGAGTGGCAGAAGGAACTTTAATGAAGAGCAGTGGAGTCGCAATGGCTTGTTAGTTTCAAGATCAGCTGAACTGGAAATGAGACGTGGGAAACAGGGTCAGGGGAAGAGAGGGAAGCTGCAGAGCATCTACTGTGTCCTGGCCAAGGGAGGCTTCAGGGAGCTTTCAACTCTCTCTGGCATCTCCATAGCAGTTCTGAGAACATTTGGGATCCTTTATAGGTCTGTGCCCCTGGCTGGGCTGTCCATCTGCAGGAGTGGAAGGCTGGGTAACCTCACAGAGGCAGTGGGCTACATTCTCCAACCTTTACACTAGTGTAAATCCAAAGGAACCAAAGGTATTGGAGACACTGCAGATTTGCATTCATGTAACTGAGTCCAGAATGTAGTCCAGTGGCTGTGCTTCCCCCTTCAGGCCTTGGCATGTTTGGGCAGGCTGTGAAACAACCATTTGCTGCATTCATCTCCAGAGCATAGCAGATTCCCGCCCACTATAATCGCACCATGTGCACAGGGCTGGCCTGGAGGGTTTGGAGGAAACACACCGAGATGTTTCTTAGGATGCATCCCAAACTTGATGCAAATGAGTGCATCAATGGGCTTATGTTCTATAAAGTGTGTGTGTCTGTCGGTCTGTCTGTGTATTGGTTCAAACCAGTCTCTGTTAACCTGGAGAAGGAAGGTATTTGCTTCCTTTCCATTCCTTCTTTATTCCTAGTGGCTTCACTTTCATCCCAGGGGAGCTTCTCTCACTCCACCCTCCTCATCCTCTCTCATTACTACAGTGGCCAAATCTCCTTAATCAACAAAGGCATCTATTTCACTAACCCTAGGAGCACCCCAATGCCCGCTGGCACACTGTTGTCATGACAGATATCCAAAAGGTGGTATGTTGTATATCATTGGACAACTACTAACTCACTGATCATTAATATTCTTGCATGATGTGTGGACGGAAAACCTGCAAAGGACTGTAGAGATATGTGCTGCAACAATGTTCCTAAAATGTATGCCTAGACTCGAATGTTTCTCCATTATAAATTATGCAAGGTACAACCAAAGACAGAGAAAAGCACGTTTACATGCAAGCTAAACAAAGCCATCAAGAGAGTAAGCGGGAAAAAACAACTACGTGACACTGTCGTTGGGAGGTGGAGGCTGTAGCCCCAGGGAAGCTTCCTACCTCTTAAAGCAGGATCAGTGAATGTTGGGAAAATGTAATGAGAAATAAAAAGCCATTTTTGCTTCCCTCATTTGAGGCACTAAAAGTTCCAAAGCCCTGGAAATCACAGAATGATGATCCTTCAGCCAAGGGAGTTGAAGTCTCTGGGAAGTCAGTATATGAGAGAAACTGGTTCAGGCTACAGCTGAAATTAAGTTTTAGTCTTAGAAGCATATTTTTACTTGGGATTTTTTGTCAACCTTTCTATGTGTATTCCTTACACTCGGTATCTCTTAAAGCTATGACTTTTTGATTAATAAACTTATTTAACTTTTACTATAAACCATTTCGGGACTTTGATTACAACAGATGTTTATTACCTTAACTGGGGTTAACAAGCTGCTGGATACTGTCTCTTTAAAAGGCAACAAACATAATAGCTTCTGTAAGTGTTCAGTGAAAGGGCTGGACACTGCAGGGCAGACTGTTTGGGGAAAATTTGAGACTGGGAAGTTGTTGTGGTCACTCTGCAAAAAGTACCTGGGTGGTGGAAGCCAGGGTTGCACATGGGCTGTTGGTGGCAGGGCTGTGAGCCATAGCAGCCCAGCATTTAAGGTACCCCGAGTTGCAAGGCAGGTGGTGACACAGTCCCTTACTGGTCCGGGTTGAACCCCAAAGCATCCCACACCTTATCTTATTACTACAGTGACCACGCCTCCTTCCTCTCAGGGGCTGTCTCCCTCACTCCACCCTCCTCTTCCTCAGCTGTCTGTTTAGCTGAGTGTCTAATCCAGGGTTGGTTCCTGGGTGCCCTTCCCTTATAGCTTCAGTCTGGGGTTAATTCCAGCTGCACTCAGATGCTGTAAATTGGGCAGTCAGGCTAAGCTCTTAATCCAGATCCCTAATTTATTCCTGTGAGGCAGGACACTATAAAAAAGGCATCTCTGATTATTTCCTAAATGAGCCAGCTGAGCATCCTGCCTTCATACAAGATTTATGAGCTCACTCTAGTCACTGTCTCTCCTGCTGAAAGAGAATCTCAGCTTTGGCACTGCTGCCCAGCCAGGGACGCTGGCCAGCTGCTGGGCTAAACTAGAGCAGGGTATCTCTGCCCAGCCAGCCAGCTGTGGGTATAGCTGGAAACAAAGGTGTCTTTACTCAGCAGGAGAGCTTGGCCAGCAGCTGGTGTGTGCTAGCCTGGGGTCTCTCTACCACAGCTTTTAGTGCCACCTTGTCCAGCCTTATGGTTTAAAAATGAATTGCTGAGTTTTGGTGACTTTGCTAGAGCTGAGCATTACTTGCAGTGCAGAGGGCAACAGGTGCCACTTAACCAGACCTCTCCTGTATCTCAAACCACTGAAGTGCTTAGCTGGAGCGGGTTGTGTTCTAATCCTTTCTCTTTGCTCAGAGTCTGAGGCCTTATGGGCCATGGGGCCTTATGGGCCATGGCCTGTCCCTGGATTGTGGCCCTCTCCCAGGTAGTCTCCAGAAAGACTTTTCTCCTACAGATCTGCAGATGCACTCACTGGCCTAGGCCTAGGGCCTCTGCTTCCCCGAAAGCTATTGGCTGAGACATTTAGTTAATGGCATCTTATCTTTCGACAGCACCATTTAACCCAGAGCTGGGCATGGGGGAGGGTGAATTGTCGAGACCTCCCTCAGACAACAACCCTCTAGAGTGCTGGCCGGAAACTTCCCAAGCCCTTCAGTCTGGCCTAATCTAAAAAGATGGTTCCCGTTTTCAGACAATCACTGCAGAATCCTTGTGTAAGCTCGAGCATTTTGGGGCATGATCCTGCAACTGGCATGAAAAACCCTTAGGAGTAAGCAGTAAGAATAACTGCCTGCATGAGTGTTTGCACGATTGGGTGCTGGGACTATTACAGCCATGTCTTTGATAAGGATAAATTCCCACACTGTTGCACCTGGATTTGCTCTGATTGTCCCATTCTTTCTGACAAGATATGAGGGACTCACTTGAATCCACATAGGGTTAATCGTTGCCCCAGCTAATCATGGGCAACCTCCACTGATTGCAAAGGGACTTGCATATGTTCATGTGGCCAGGATCCAGCCATTAACTGGCAACAGGTATTAACACCCATAAAGACAGATTAACTGTGTCAGCGGCCCCTTCACTACCATGGTTTGACACTGGTTGTTGATCCCAGACAGATAATGTTTGTGGCCCCTTGACCTGGGTCTAGTCCCTCCCCAGAACTGCCTTGGGGCACAACAGAGTCCTGTACTCACTCAGTTCTTGTCACCCAGGTCTAGGCAGTCCGCTATACTGGTCTGGGGATGGAAACTCAGCCCTCTGGCTGGTTTCCACTGGAACTTCCTCCTTCTAGGAATAAAGGAAAGGAAAACAAACAGTCCCAAATGTGCCCAGGCCTCCCTTCCTTAAGGGAGCCCTCAGTGAGCTGCAGCCTGCTTCACATCCTTAGTGAGCTACAAGAAAACATCTGAGATAATTGTTGAGGGTGCAGCCCACTTTCCTCTCAGTAGCCTTGGCCCATCTGTAGTTGACATTTCCAAAAGTGGCAAAGGAAAGAAAACAAACTAATTAATGGAAGCTGGCTCTGGACCACTCTCCTGGGAAGGAGCCCCTGGCAGCAGTCATACAGTTCAACACCCTCAGGCAAGTCACTCCCAGGAGTGGTAGGGCAGACACTTGTGATCTGGGCCACCTTCCATTCAGGAGACTCAAACTGGCCATGGTCATGTGAGCAGTCTTTGTCCTTTGCTACATCCCTCTCTGGGAGCCATGGATGAAAAGTTTCCTCTCTGCCCAGTGCTGCTTTCTCCCACTCTGGGCCTCCCCCACCCTTCCTCCAGGCCTGACATAGATTCAAAGATTCCAAGGCCAAAAGGGACCACTGTGTACTTCTAGTCTGACTTCCTGTATAACACAGGCCAGAGAACTGCCCCACAATAATTCCCAGAGCAGATCTCTTAGAAAAACATCCAGTCTTTTAAAGAGTCAATTATGGAGGATCCACCACTTATGGAATTGTTCCAAAGGTTAATGCCACTGTTAAAAATGTACACCTTATCCGCAGTCTGAATCTGTCTAGCTTCAACTTCCAACCATTGAATCATGTTAGATCTTCCTCTGCTAGACTGAAGAGCCCATTCTTAAATACCTACATGGGGAACAAACACTTCATTAAGTGTGATGAAGTCACCCCTTAACCTTCTCTTTGTTAAGTCAAACAGATTGAACTCCTTGACATACCTTGCAGGTGCAGTGGGGCAGGGCTGATCAAGCCCATAGCTGCTCTTTACATCTTCCTGTGTGGTGTGGGGTTTGCATTCCCTCCCACACACCCCGTTAGTACTCACTGGGGAAGTGGACAAGGCAGATGATGCAATGTGACTTGAACATGATAGCACAGAAGCTGTCAGGTCTCCTTCGCTGTTCTCTGAGGCACTGCACCAATCCAGGACTGTCCAGCCACAGTTATTGAGTAGCTCATGGAACCAATGCACGGAGGCTCCTAGTCAGGTGCATTAACAATTAGGCTTTAATGATCATGTCTGCATGTGCCCTTAATCCTGTAAATCCTTGAACAGCATGAAGCAGGGAGCACATGGCTGTCATGCTTCAGTGCAGCCCTGAGTGACAGCTACACGTGGGAACAGATAAGATTAAACACAAAGCATATCCCTACACATGGAGGAGATGATCCTGCTGCCATGGAAAACAGTGGGAAATCATACTAAATGAAGGGGTCTAAATCAGCTGTTACCACTCAAGAAAGAGCTTTTGGAGTCCTCATGGCTACTTCTTTGAAAGTATCTGCTCAGTGTTTAGCAGCGTTCAAAAAACCTAACACACTGTTAGGAAGCATTAGGAAAAGGATATATAATTAGACAGAAAATATCATAATGCCACTATATAAATCCATGGTACTCCCACACCTTGAATACTGCATGCAGTTCTGGTCACCCCATCTCAGAAAAATAGATTAGAATTAGAAAAGGCAAAGAGGTCGGCAACGACAATGATTAGGGGGATGTAAGAGCTTCTGTATGATGAGAGCATAGAAAGAGATTAAAAATCTTAGAAAAAAGAGACAACTAAAGAGGGAATATGATGGAGGTCTATAAAATCATAACTGTTGTGGAGATAATGAATAAGGAAGTGTTATTTGCCCATTCACAAAGCACAAGAACCATGGGTCACCTGATGGCAGCACATTTAAACCAAACAAAAGAAAGTGCTTCATCATGTGACGCAGTCAGCCTGTGGCACTCGTTGCCAGAGGACGTTGTGAAAGCCAGAAGTATAACTGGGTTCAGGAAGAACTACATAAGTTCATGGAGGATAGATCCCTCAATGGCTGTTAGCCAAGATGTTCAGGGATGCAACCCCAATCTCCAGGTGTCCCTACACCTCCAACTGCCAGAAGCTGGGACTCAACTACAGGGGATGGATCACTTGAAATTGCCTTGTTCTGTCAGTCCGGGCGTGTGGCACTCGCCATTGTCAGAGACAGGATTCTGGGCTAGATGGACCATTGGTCTGACCCAGTATGGCCATTCTTATGTTTTCCCATTGACATTAATGGGAGCATGAGCAAGCCCTGCGTAGAAATCAGTTTCAAGCCCCTCTGTGCCCTCATTCTTGAGAGCATGGTGGAAAAAAAGGAAAGGATGGGTATGTCTGAGAGACATGGACCTCGATGTGGTCCTCAGCATGCAAAATAGGTATGTAGCTTCCCTCTGCTGCTGGGTGTCATGTACTCCTTTTACTCGGTAGGTTAAAGGTCAGGCTACAGGACTTCCATCATGGAGAGAGATACAAGAGATGTGTTCTCTAAGATACGTTAATGCACTGCCAGGTATGGCTCTTACCATAATATGGATAATATATGTTATGCATGGTGTCACCTGTTGGCTGAACATTATAGTACAGTTTTAGCATTCCAACAAACTGGGCATGAGTAATGTGGTGGCAATGCTGCTGAGTTCTAATTACTGCAGAATCAGGGTCCTTGCATTCCCTGTTCTGCTCCTTGTGCCCATGCGCACAGCTTTCCACTCCCACAATAGCCTGCCTGGATATTCACACGCAGCACTGATTAAACAACTAGAGTTGCACCACACAATGCACAGCACAACCTGACATGGCCACTTCTAATGATGGGCAAAACAGTTCAGGTGAAAAATAAGACTGGACACCAACCCTTCTCCCCAAGCTCATTATGAATCCAGACCTATCTTCAGGGTTAAAAGTGTTGAACTAGCTCATTCCCTTTCCACACTCCCAGTACTCAGTATGTTCTCAGGTCTCTCTGCTTCCCAGTTTTCACAAACACTGAAAGAGAAGGGCCAGAAATCCCAAAAGAAAGCCCATGCTGGTGAGAATTTTCCAGTCAGAAGATGCAGGCTCAAGAAATCCCAATAGTTCTGGTTAAGCATCCGTGAATCTGAGGTCAGATTGTGGCACCCTATTGACCCTTCCTCCTCAAATGGCCCCATTGACTTCAGTGCAGCTGCTCACAGAGTAAGGTGCTACTGAGTGTGAGTAAGGGTATAAGACCCTGGCCCTCTTGTTTATTGCAGCTGCACCTTTCTTGCTTTCCATCACTCGTAACTCTCCATTCAGTTTAAGGATGTGTAGCTTTGTGAGAACAATTTTGCAGTGTCCAAGAGTGACTCACTGGGTGGCGTACCACCCCCTCATGGCTAGGCCTGGCATAGCTGGTTCTCCTCTTCTAGCACCCCCTGCTGACAGGATCTCTAGCCCTGCAGAGGTCTGCTTTTTCTCATGACTTGGCCCTCCAGCCAGGTCACATTCAGTCCCACCACTTCCAGACAGTAGTACAGTGACCATATGCCCAGTCTTTAGCCCAACTCTGGACACACTGGTCCTTACACACCTTCTCTCAGGGGGTTTTCACAGCATCTTCCTCAGTGGCCAGTCAGGGAACCCTCCCTCTACTCTGGGTTCCAGACCAAGGACCTTGCAGCAAGCAGCTAAGCTCTGCTTCCTCAGACACCTTTGCTGCCTCCTCGGTCTGTTTTCTATATCAGCCTGTCTCTAGGCCCTTTCCTGGGCTCACTCCTCTGCAGAGTCTCTGCCCCATTCCTGGGCTCTGTAGAGTTTTTTATGGCTCTTGTATAGGCAACACCTCCCAGGGCCTTCTCCCTCGAGGCCCAGCTCCCATCTGCCTTCCCCGAGGCTGTGTGTGTGTCCAGATCTCTTTCCTCTGGGAACTCGATCCCAGGGCTGCCTCCCTCAGGTCTTGCTCTTGTCCTGGGGCTTCCCAGCATCTCTCCCAGTCCTTTTCCAGAGCTCCCTTCTCCAGGTGGCAGGATCCCAGCGCCAGCATCCTCCTAGACCTCCTGCCTCCCCTCTACTGCCCGTAACTGCTTCCTTTATTCATCAACTAGCTAGGACTCAGCCTTAACCCAGACACCCAGCTCCTCCCTAGGTGCAGAAATTGCTCACTGGATCAATTAACCCTTTCTCTGCCAGTGTGAGGTGCACATCTCATCACAGCATCCACAGTCAGTGGTCATTGCTGTTGATCTCACTTTGACACATAAGGCCTGATCTAAAGCCCATTGAAGTCAATGGAAGTCTCTCAACTGAATTCAGCAGGCTTCGGATTAGGCCCCATGCCCACAATTGGTTGAAGGGGAAACAATTCAGACAGAATTATTTGCATGTGCAGCTTTGTATCTGCAAAATTGAGAGGGCACAGAGAGCATTGAATGACACCGGCTGCTTGTTCAAAGGACGATAAAGGCAAAGGATCAAACGATAGAATCAAGTAGAAGCATAAACTTGTACCCCTCTTAGCCCTGTGTTGGAAGACACGTCTTGGCAGCCTTGAAGGGCTAAGTTCATGGTACTTGAGAAACATATTGAGGCACCCAGAGCAATCAGTGACATGAGTCCTAGTGACAGGCACCAAGCGCAGATCAAATACATTTCAGGGGCTCTGGAGGGTGGTGGTTTGGGCAGCAGGGGCAGCATGTGGCATAGAGCCTTTGGCAGCCCTGCTTCATGATGTAGTTGTGCCATGGCTGTGAGGCTGGCATCAGATGTACCCACACAACATCCGGGAGGGTGTTACCTAGCACAGGTAGACAGACACATTAGCTCTGCTTGAGATAGTGCACTAAAAATAGCAATGGGGCTGCAGCAGCTCAGGCTAGCCCCCCATGCAATTAGCAGGGCATTGGGCTGGCTTGTGCTTGGGTGGCTACTGGTGCTGCCCCAGCCACACTGCTATTTTTAGTGAGTGCTCTCGGGCAGAGCTAGTGCATGTCTGTCTGCTCCCGCTGGGAAGCACCGTCCTGCCAAAGGCACAGTGGGGATGGGCTCCCAGAGCACAGCGTGGCATGCAATGGGGATGCATGGTGGTGTTGGAATACCACGCTGTCGGGACCAGCCAGAGCAAACCCAAAAGCATTCAGACTGGGGTCAGCAGACTCAAAGAGAACTGGTGGGGAATGTTACTGCCTGAATGTATTTGCCCATCCTGCTGACAGTGCCCCCTACTGGCTGGTTTCTTAGAGGATCTGAAGAAGTACTTAGGCCTTGTCTACATGGCAAAGTTACACTGGTTTCATTATAGTCTGGTCTACACCGGGATTTTGTAGTGATTTAACTATATCAGGGTAACCCCATAGTGTGGGCACAGCTTATGACATGAAAGTGTATGTATCACTACAGCTTTACTGAAATAAGCTATGCCAGTATAAGCACTTCAATACTGAGATAAATATGTCCACATCAGGGATTCAATTTCTAAACCAGGGATCGGCAACCTTTTGGCCTTTATGAGTGGGTCAGGGAAAGCCACTGGTGGGCCGGGACAGTTTGTTTACCTGCAGCGTCCACAGCCCCCATTGGCCTGGAACAGCGAACCGCAGCCAGTGGGAGCTGCAATTGACCGAACCTGCGGATGCTGCAGGTAAACAAACCAGTCTAGCGGCCAGCGGATTTCCCTGATGGGCCTTGTGCCAAAGGTTGCCAATCCCTGTTCTAACTATTACAGATAAATCCATGCGAAAGCTGTAGAGAAGAGCCCTAAAGGTGAGATTTGAAGCCCATTTAGTTAAACTAGTGAAAACTGCCACGTGGATATTCTTTAGGCTCTGTTGCATTTTAGGTTAAAATTAATTGAGAACAGGATAATACAACAAAATCAGCTCCTCTTAAACTGAAATATGAGTGTCCACACAGGGGTTTGTACTGGTTTAAGTTAAACTGGTGCAACTTTACTAGGCAGACAAGACCTGAGCTCATTGGAAATAGTTTGCCTTCCCCCTAAAACAGTGACCCTCACCCCTAGCAAATTCACACGCAGCTTAAATTCCTGAAGTATCCCTGCTCATAGATTACCCAAATGAGACAGAGACAGGAGGAATCGGAGGGTGCTCTGAGGGATTCCCCTAAAGTCCCAAAGATCATCCTAGAATAGATGATGCTTCTGCTAGTGCCACTTTCCTCTCTCTCCCTCCCTTCTAATGGAGAGAGGGGGCAAAGAGCCATTTCCCTTTCCTCAAGGAGATGGATGCCGGACAGCTGAGGTTTGCAATAATAGTAACACATCCCCTGACTCACAGGGGAAAGACAGTGCCCAGTCACAGCATGGTGCATTTCGCTGATGTCGCCACAGCTGGGCTTTTGTGTTAGTCAGGCCCTCTAGGGAGTTAAAAGTCACCTTTTCTCAAGAAGCAGAAGGTTTTTGCAAGCACTAAATTCCAGTAATGGCTAGAGACTGAACAGAGATTTTTCTTCCTCTCTTTGTCACTCTGCCCCAGCAAAACTTGGTGCATCTGTCCACAAATCCTTCTTATCACTTGCCAGAACCAGCCTGACTGGCCTGGAAAATTCCTATCCAGTCCCAAATCAGAGAACTCTGGCTCCAAAAGTGTCCTTTGCAGCGTTGCTTGCCCAGGCCAGCAGGACTTGGGTACTGTATGAATACAGTGTGTTTAGGATTTAGGAGTGTGGTGCCAACAGCCTCTGTCAGTGTCCCCTGTTAGATGGTTAAAGTTGCAATGATGTTGCCCTTGAAGGGGCCTTGCCTTTCAGTGTTCCCCTGGCCAGGATTGCGGCACTACATTAATACTCAGCGATGGAGAGATAAATGTCCAAGAAACATTGCTCATTCCCAGGCTTTCATTCCCTGAGCTGGCAGGTTACCTCAGACAGATGCTCAGCTCCTGGGATATAGGACGCATTGTGTTCAATCTCACAGAGAGGAACCTCCTTAGACTGGTGCATCTTGGAGCATCTCATCCCCACAATAAGAAAGAGCCTTTATTGTATCTCAGCTGGTTTACTCATCTGAGCTCAGCTTCCCATTTCTCAGGGACTGAAAACCTGCTCCCTGGGGACAGGCAGAGGGATGGGTTGATATTCATGCTCAGGTGATGTTCATGCCAGAGAGTTTTGCTGTTTGGATGATAGTCCGAGCTGTGAATAAGGATTGAGAGGCTTGCTTCTCCTCTGCTCCCCCATTACAAAGTGGGGTGCAGTTCTGCCTAAGCAGTGTCACCCTTCATGAGGAGCCCCTTGCTCTGGGCTCTGGGCTGGATCCTGACTCCTTCCTTAGGGCACCATTCTTTGGTGACTGCAAACTGATTCCTTCTTCATCCAGTGCTATGCTATCCCCTCTCCTTTGTCCCTGCTTCCCCCCCCCCCCCGCACTCCATCCCCTGCTCACTTCCAGGCCACTCCTCCCCCTGCTGCTCTTGCTCAGCTGTTCCCTCCCTACTGGAGCTTGTTTGTGCTTCCAAAAATTGCAAACTTGCAAAGTCTGCGGAAAAAAGCAAAAGTAACGGAAACTGCCTAGCAGTGACCTTCACGCTCCTGGTGGGGTAGAGCTAATTAAAACCCTGTGAGTGATAGTGAGGTGGTGGCCAGAGGCAGTGACTGCTAATCCATAACTCCTACCTCCAGATCCAGCATGGGGCAGCACTTTTAGACACGTGCATATGCAAACACACACAGGCAGCAAGATCCCAAGTGGCAACCTGTGGTACACACAGACAGTGACCCTGCTCTGTAGGAGGCAAACTCTGCCCCCTTCTTAGTAGCTGCACAGAGCTGCATCTACTGTGGAGCTGGTGTGTAGTGGGAGCAAGATGTGCAGAGCCATCTCAGCGAGTACAAGACCACCCGCCTGCTCCAGAAGCCCTCCATTGGCCAATGCAGTATGGCTTGGGGCAGGTAATGAGAGGCGTGGGGCAGGGCTGGCAGATGAGGTGCTGTGCAGACCCACCAACCATTGCCCTCCTGAACAGGTGCAGCCTGTTGGAGAAGCTTCTTTCCCCAGGGCCCAGCTCCAAATGCCGCTGCTTTGCCTGGTTTAGATGGAGCTGGCCCAGGGTTGGATGATCGCTGAGGGTCAGATTTATGTGCAAGTTCTGCAACTGGCTTCCAGGTTGCAGAAACCAAGCCTGGCTCCCTCCTTGTGTCCTGGTCCCAGGACCATTTCTTCCTCCCTGTATTCTGGGCTAATCTATCTGCTCCATCAGACTAGCCCTGCTCAGGATTCAGTAGGTGGCTGATTGGGGTAGGCTGGTCTTCTCCAGTCTCCCCTGCGTAGCTATTGTGATCAGGGTGCACTGGGTTCCATCATGGGTTTTCTAGTAGGTTATACCTCTCTGGCACCTCTTTGGGGAAGGTGGCCCCCGTCTGGTCTCAGAGGTCCCTTCCTGGACTACTGCCTTGTTGCAGAGCTGCCTGGAGGCCAGAGGACAGCCTTCCAACTGTGCAGCTCAGGGCATCTGCCCCCTCATGGGCATGGGGGGCAAAGTAGTCTGAATGCCTTCTGTGGGCTGCAGAAGCAGAGTCCAGGGCCTTCAGAAATCTAAGAGGAAAAAAACTCAGCCCCTCTCCTTTCTGAGAGGGCCTCAGTGGTAAGAGCTGTCAAGCAGTTTCCGCCGTCAACCACTTCTGCTTCCTAGGGCAGGGCAGTTCTGAGTTCCAGCCCTACACTTTCACATTGCCACCTTCCTGTTCCAGGTTTGACAAGCCTCACCAGTGCACCAATTTGGGGTGGATTGTGCCCAGTGGAGCTCTTTAACCCTGTCATGACTGGTATGGGGATCTGCCTTGCCAGACATTCTCCCTTGGGCTTTCAGGGCTGACTGCTTACACAATACAGTCCCAGTCCAGAACAGGCCTGTATCTCCTTACTTTTTCAGCTCCCGGATATTTCAGCTGCAAACGTTTATGTCATTTATAAGGCATAAAACAACAACAGCAATAAAAGAAAGACAGAAACCATCACATCTGATACGTAGTGTTCTGCTGTGAGGGGAAGCAATAGGGACAACCAACCTACAGCCATATGTGCTATAAATAGGCACTCAATTAAAATCATAATTACACTGTATATGCTTCAATATCATAGAGAAATAGAACAATAAATTCCACTGACGTGGTTCAGCATGTCTGGAATCCCAAAGCACTTTCTCTTCACGCCACCTGAAGAGCCCAATCCTGTGAGATGCTGAATGAACTCAGTCCTTGTGGTGCCTGATCCAAAGTGCAGTGAGTTAGTGGAAGTCTTTTCATGGAAGCATCTTTAACTCCTGTTCAGCTTGCAGGAGGTATTCTGCACTGTGCAGGGGCAGGGACAACTGGTCAGAATTGTTTCAACAAAACATTTTTTGGACCAAAACAGGCTTGTCAATCAAAAGGAATGTTTTTCTTTTGGTCAAACATATATGGGAGATTTTATGGGGGAAAATAGAAACAGCATTTTTTTAATTTTTGGTAAATATTTCAGTTTTTGAAACTCAAGATTTTTACCCAAAATGGTCTTTGAAAACCCATAAGTTGTTGATTACTTTTTTCAGTTAAAAAAAATCTGATTTTCCCCCACCCGTCATAAAACATATAAACAAAACTTTTTAATTTTTCACAAACTCCAGGATCAAGCCCATATTTATTGTGAGGCTGTCATGAAAGTCACAAATCCCATAGTTTTCCGTATCTGTCCTTTAAAAAATAGTAAATCACAGGTCCAATTACCTCACCTAACAGAAACATGTGCCAATGCTACAGCAGGAGATGTCCCCAACTGTCCATCTCAGCAGAGTATGAATAACTTCTACTGTCACCAGCATGCACCAACCACAGGGCATGGAACTTCTAACCAGTAGCAAAGAGCAACTGTGGTGCTGCTTGGGGAACTACTGAAGCTAAGTGCACTTTAGGGTTGTGAAGCTGCTGACTGTTGTCCTCTCAGGACAGGGTGAAGAAACTGGGCCACCAGAAGCAGGATGTTGATGGGTAGCAGCTGGTGACGATGAGATATCATCTATGGTGGGAGAGGGTTATGACAGCGCAGCTGGGGAGGTAATTGCTGTGCGGGGGAGACAGAGACTGGAGTATTTAGGGAAACTCACCAGAACAAACTCCAGGTCCTGAGTTTGCATCATAAGGGAAAAAGCTGGACTTTATTTTTTGTTTTCTTAGATGGCATCTCAGATTAGAACTGACATCAGAAGGACTAGCCACCAAATCCTTGGCTAAATATTTCATCTCCGCAGCTGTTGGTGTCTAGTCACTTAGAAGTTCTAAAAGGTGTTCTTGCAGTGTTTTGTTTTCAGGTTGTTTTGTTCAAAAATTACACTATGTGCTAGGGCTTAGGATGGACTGTAAGAATGAGAAATTGGAGTTCAGAATAAAGTCTGGAGCTAGGCATGAGCAAACAAAAAGGAGTCACTTTCTACCAGGAAAGGGGGAGGGATAGCTCAGTGGTTTGAGCATTGGCCTGCTAAACCCAGGGACATGAGCTCAATCCTTAAGGGGGTGATTTGGGGATTGGTCCTGCTTTGAGCAGTGGGTTGGACTAGATGATCTCCTGAGGTCCCTTCCAACCCTAATAATCTATGAAAAACATTATATTTTCACTCCCCTATAACTCCATGTGTGCACAGCTGATTTGCTTCTTGCTTTACCAAAAGCAAAGGTCTTCTGTGGCTTGAGGCTCTTCCTAAAAGTTACAGGCCAAAGAAGAGGGTCTGTTTTTGGCTCAGCTAAAGGATGGGGTTAAATTAGGGCTTATTTTGGAATCTTAGTGGCAATTTGAACCATGGGTCTGTAGCCACAGTAGCATTAAAACTTATCTTTCCTTGAGCTATTATGTATTATTTAACTTAGTGAAGCATGATGGGATACAGTGGGCATTTAAGGCCCTATAGAAAATTGTATTCTATTGTATCAGAATACCTAAGATGTGTAGACAACCTCCTGCATTTGATTGCTCGGATACCACAGTGAGGGTGCAGAGAGAGAGAGAGAGAGAGAGAGAAAGAGAGAGGATGCACAGTTCTCCTTTGTTATATTTTAATGGTTCACACAAAAATGTCAAGCAAAATTATTCTTCTGCCTAAATATTGTGAATAAAAATCACTCCCTTTCCCTTCTGTATTTTTTTATCCAAATTCAGCTCTTGCTGACACTGTGCAACTCTGGAATAAATCCACCAAAGTTAGTCTCGATTTCTACGGGGGCATCTGAGCACAGAATGCAGATCCTTATTTATTTTTAAAGATTGAGCGTGTTCCTCGCTTGCCAGAGGAAACAGTCACTATTTTTGTGTTCAGTTATGGAAGGGCTCCTTGTTGGCCGATGGGACTGTGACATCCAAGGGAACAGAGCCTGTTTGCGGAGAGATGGTTGAAGTCCATTTGCATACTGCAATCCCTCAGCATCTTTTCTGAGAGTGGTAGCTTAGGCGAGAGTAGACCCGGTGCCTCTTGTGTGTGGAGCCTTTGACGTAAGAGCTGCTGCCGCCTCAAGAGAGGGAGTGGTGGATTAAAATAGTGGCAACGTTGCCAGTCTTACTCACGACTACAGTTTGAGTTAAACTCACTTGTCAGTAGAGCAGAAACCTTTGTCTTTTTTTCTTTAAAGTTGCCAGTTTCCCTCTTGACTTCACAGCTGCTTCTGTCTCAGGCTACATCAAAGGCTCTGCACTGGAGTTGCCTCACAATGATGCTCCCAACTTCTGCCCAGTCCTGGGGTGCCAAATACAGATGGTGATGCAGACCCCAAGCCCCATTGCCTAGCAGTGCAATACAGTAGGTCAGCCAGCTTCAGACTCCACGAGCATGTTCCAAACCAGTCATCATCCTCAGTAAGTATGTTGTTTTGTATCTGTGTGGTCCAACAGGTAGGACATGGGACTTGGAGTCAAGAGCGTGAGTACTAGTTCCAGTTTTGCCACTGACTTACTTTTGTGACCTGGGGCAAGTCACTACCTTGCTCATTGCCTCGGTTTCCCCGACTTGCAAAATGAGGCTAGAGGTACTTAACCACTTTTGTAAAGCAACTGGAGATCCATGGCTGAAAATTGTTAATTATCAAGACTATTTTTTTTTAGAGTGCTGTAAGCTATGAGCACATCCAACCTTACCATTAAGAGCTGTTATGTTACCTTTCATCTATAAACACACACATGAGGGTATGTTTGCACTACATTGCAAACCCCAGCTTGTGGATTCAGTGGGTATGTCTAACACTGATAAAAAACCCCATGGCATGAGTCTCAGGGCTTGGGTCAGCTGATGCAGGCCAGCCAACCCAGGCCAGCCACAGCCATGCCACAGGTCTTTTATTGCAGTGTAGATGTACCCAGCATTTCTAATCCTGCACTTCAGTGTGCGCTCTGAATTGCAAACCCAGGTTTACAATTGCTTGACCCAGGTCTCACAGTCGTGCTTACGTTTTCATACTGCACTACGCAGACCTTCTGACCAGGTCTGCAGCTTCAGCTGTGTCCACACTGCAAAATGACAGGTCTTGGACCCACATCACAGCTGGATGCTGTCTCTGACCCACCCCCCAGTAGAGTCCTGTCACTGGATGCCCCACTTACTGCTACACTGGTGCATCCTGCTAGTCACTTTGGGGATTAGCTCACAAGGCCAACACCTCTGTCTGCACTTTGCACAACACTCCAACTCTCTCCCTCTCCAGTCTCCAGCTGCTCTTGCTCCAGGACCCACTGTATCCTCTTCATGACTCAAGGTAAGCCAGCATTTTGGGAAATCATTCATACCCACCTGACCCATCCACCTTTAAATCAGCAAAGACAACCCCACCATTGCAAGTTTGGCTTGGTTTCTGAGTCACGGCACTGCAGTATTGTATTATGATACCACTACCATACTTCTATGCCACCTTAGGAGCTCAAAGAACTTTATGAACATTAATAAAAACTGGGAGCCTAAATTTAGGCACCTAAATCCATGTCAGCACCTAAATAAGTGGCCTGATTTTCACAGCCCCCACTGAAAAAAAGACACCTCATCCACATAGGATGAAGAAATTCTATGTAGTCTCTAGTGGTAGAATTTGAGTTGGGGGCACAGCTCCCTTAGGCATGGTTGAAGATCCCCACCCTACATACAAGTTGCACTGTAGGCACACTTGTAGATTCCCTACTTCTCCTGTAGGAGAACACTTCAATCTCCTTGGACACACAATCGCAGATTTAAAGGTAGCCATCTTGCAGCAAAAAAACTTCAGGACCAGACTTCAGAGAGAAACTGCTGAGCTTGAGTTCATCCGCAGATTTGACCCCATCAGCTCAGGATTAAACAAGACTGTGAATGGCTAGCCAACTACAGAAGCAGTTTCTCTTCCCTTGGTGTTTACACCTCAAATGCTAGAAGAGGGCCTCATCCTCCCTGATTGAACTAACCTCATTATCTCCAGCCTAATTTTTGCTTGCATATCTATACCTGCCTCTGGAAATTTCCACTATATGCATCCTACGAAGTGGATATTCACCCACAAAAGCTCAAGCTCCAGTATGTCTGTTAGTCTATAAGGTGCCACAGGACTCTTTGCTGCTTTTACAGATCCAGACTAACATGGCTATCCCTCTGATATCTGTAGGCACATGTTCTTAGCAGATAACTTGATAAAGATTTCTTCTGTATTTCCCCGTTAGGGTCTTTTAACAAATGTTTAAAGTATTTTAAACGCCCCAAACCTTTAGGTTTCCAGGTTTGAAAAGCTTTATCTGCAGACTTTCTGTGCCTCATGCCCTCATCTGCAGATTGAGGATGATTGGTGTGAAATGCTTTGAGATCCTTACAGTAAAGTCACCAGAGAAGTGCAGAGTATTATATTCTAGTAGAACTCTAAAAAAGTCTTTCCCCTGCTGTATAGTGCAGTTACTTTCTAATATCCCTGACAAGCCAGCCCAGAGCAGGGGCTGGAGTATAGGAAGGTGTTTCTTAGTTAGCTGGCAACACATGCTGAGCCTGTGTGTGCTGCATCCTATAGGCAGGGCTCCCTCACCAGCTGGTACAGGTGGGTCAAACTCAAGCAACATGAGCTTCCCAACTGGAGTCAGTGTCAGGGGCAGAGCCAGGTGACCAGCCTGCCTGAAGGGCAATACAGATGCACCTCTTTAAATGGATGCGTGTCAGTTTGAATTAGGCTGCGGGAGCGGGCGAGCTGTGGGATCAGGCAGAGTTGTGTGTGGCAGGAGATGGGGTGAGAGCAAGTGCATCATAGACGGGTTTGGAGAAGAATTCTGTGTTATCTGCAGACAGCTCTACAGCTCTGGCCACCACCCATGCTGCCTGCCCTGCATCAGCCCTGGTGAGGGAACAAGAGAGCAGGGCTAGTTTGTGGACCCCTCTGCAGGATCAGCTTTTGTGGTCTGTTTTAAACTAAGGGCAACAGCTAATTCCTTGAAGAACCAAGCAGCCCAGGTCAGTTTGGAGTTTTCCTTATGCACCCAAGTCTCCAAATCTGCTTCTAACTCAATCCCCAGCTCTGTGGTGTGTGGAGATTGAAAGAATTACACAAGGTCAACCAGAGGGGTCAGTGACTTAACCCGAGTTAGAAGCAAGATCAATCTAGCTCTAATCATCAGGCCACGCTGCCTCACTCTTATGCCTGAAGATAGGTAGGCTCTGGGGTGCAGTGGTAGGGGGCAAGCTGGGAAACACCAATTTCATCATTGCCTTGCATCCTGTGTGATCGTTTACGTCAGTGCAGACGCTGCCAGATCAGAATGGTATCATCTGGCATGCACTCTGCCCTAGTATAAATACCAAATATAAACATATAAGCTATATCTGTAGCCCTTTTCCACCATCGATCACAATGCCCCTAACAAAGGCGGTCAGTATATTACCCCCATTTTACAAATGGGGAAACTGAGGCATAGAGTGTTAAAGTGAGTTGCCCAAGGTGACCTAGCAGGCCAATGGCAGAGCCAGAAACAGACCTGAGGTCTCCTGAATCACACCAGTGCTATCTACCTGGTTCAGGCAATGATGAATTGAGCCCTGAGATTTTATTCACATCCATTTTCAACCTCATTTTGAGCCCTGGGAAGTAGGATTCTCTTTATCCAGAGAACAGAGGCGGCCGTGGAACAAATGTCTTTTACACCACCTCTTCCTGTCTGTGTCTTACGCCGTCCCCCACCATCGACCTGTGTTTCAGGGAGCAGGGTCGGCGGGGGTGATGCACCAGGATGACTCACCCATATCAGATGAGACTGGTCTGCAGACCTGGGGAGGAGTGGGGGTAAGGAAGGAGAGAGTGGGCAAAAGAGAGGTGGGAAAGAGGGAAGGAATGAAAGAAAAGGAAAGCAGGAAAGTGGGGCAGACAGGAAGGAGCAGGAGAAGGAGAGAAAAAAGGGGGATGCAATTGAGGAAAAGAAGCATCTGAGGTGCAGCACATAGGCCTTGTTAGCAGGACCGGCGCTAGGGGTTTGAGCGCCCTAGGCGGACGGCAATTTCACCGCCCCGCGTGCTGGTCCCGCGGCTCCGCTGGAGCTGCCTCAGTGGTGCCTACAGAGGGTCCGGTGCTCCACGGCTCCGGTGGAGCTGCCGCAGTCATGCCTGCGGGAGGTCCACCAGAGCTGTGCTAGCAGCCGACCGTCCGCAGGCACAACTGCGGCAGCTCCACCGGAGCCGTGGAGCACCGGACCCTCTGCAGGCACCACTGTAGCAGCTCCACCGGAGCCGCCTGCAGCCCCCTCTGGCAAAACAGTGCCCACCAATTATTCTGGCTCCCTAAGCGATTGCCTAGGCTGCCTAAATGGTAGCGCCGGCCCTGCTTGTTAGAGAAACAGGGAAGCACCAGAAGCAGGGTATGGTTCACTTGCTGCTGCCTGCACTATCCCCTCATTGTCCACTCTCTCCTTCCTCCCCTTCTAGCTCCCTCCTAGTCAGTTGCCATCAGAAGTTGTTTGGCTGGTTGTTTGGTTATTCCTGCTGAGTTCATGAAAAAAAGATGACCCTGTTTCACACACAGCTGCTCTTCTCTGGAGAGAGCAGCAGAGCGAGAGTGCGAGCGCACGCTTCCTCGCTGGATAGTTTGTAGATGGAGCACCAGTGGGAGCCTGACACGCTCTCCTTCCCTGAGCCGGGAAGGCTGCTTTGGTGATGTGCTCAGCTGGGCATGAGAAGGCCTTGTTATGGACAGAGAGGTCCTGTGGGCCCTCGCTCTGCTACTCACAGGCAGCTCAGCTGAGAGGGGATGCACTAACCAGCTCTTTTTCTGCATTGTTATGTACTGGGGATTTGGATCCTCTCTTATCTTTTACCCCTGGATGGGCTGAGGCCTCTTGTTCTTTGGGCTCAATCCTGGGAACTTCCTGGGGTTTTTGTGTGGCACTATCCAGCTGATGTTGAGGGGCTATGGTTTTGGCTTGTGGATAGGCCTATGCATGGACTGAAGGGGCTCTGTTCATTCCATTCCTTGCCACTCCCCCATTCCCCTGCTACACATACACACAAACACAGGGAGGGGAGTTGGTGAGTTAATGAGAGAAGTCTGGATTTGTTTTAAACACATACAGAACACCCGTTGTGAGGGCAGGAACATTTCTCAGCATCAGGATAGGGAGCGCATAGAATACCGTGCTCGTCTCTAGCACCTTTCACATAAGGATCTCCAAGCAGGTGGCAGGCCTTCATTAAACACCATTACCATCTCACTGTGCAGGATTCTTCTCCCTGTTGTACAGATGAGGAAATGGGTGCACTAAAGTGGCTCGTCCACGTTCGTTCTGGCAGGGTCGGGAGTAGAACACAGGAGTCCTGACTCCAAGGCTCTTGCTCGCACTGGACTAGCCCACCCCAGATTCTGCCCTCATGCAAACCTGCTGGCTTCCAGGAGGTTACCCAAGAGCAAATGAGATCCAAGATGAAGTAAGGTCAATTCCCAGCTCTGCTACAGTCTTCCTGATTCACCTTGAGCCTGATTCACTTAGCCTCTCTGTGACTCAATTTCCCATCTCTAAAACGGTGATAATAGCTCTGTGTCCCAGAGGTGTGAAAGTGTGAGGTGCTCAGACACTAGGATGATGGAGGAGGGAAGGGGACTATATAAGTATCCAAGAAAAAAGAATTCAGCCCCATGGAGTTTGGAAGGTAGCTTAAGTTCTAGCTCTGTCTCCTTTGCCCAGTTCCTCTCCACACCACCCCTTGTTGTAGCCACCAGGAGCACTGTCCTGCTATTGCTAATGGCCTGGCTGCGTCACCAGCCCAGCAATGTGAAACTGTTGCAGGGAAAGGAGAAGCTGGCTTTGCCCGCCCCTCATTCAGAAGCTGCATTTAATGCCCAGCACCCAAGATGCCCTCCCTGGCTGGTAAGTCACATGTCATTTCATTCAGTGGTGCTAATGCCATAATTATCTCTGTACACATCTATGGGCAATTTCTGGTCTACTTAGGCCCATTCACTTAAGAGGGCTGTCACAACTTTCTAGTGTAGGAAATCTCAGCATTGTTTTAATATAGATATGCTGGTGTCGTACTTCCAAGTATATGCACCAGCTTTCTAATCTCTGGGCCTGGCATTTTGTGCCATAGCTCCATGTATATGCGCATGTGTATGTAAAAAGATTTGGCACAACTTTGTATTGGCACATTGACATTTCTCTGTAAATCAGGGATTTAGCTGTTGGAATGTCATCCGTCAGCAGAAAAAGGCCCTCTTGTTGTCTCAGAGGGATCTGTCCCAGCTGCCTTTCCCCAGACTGCACAATATCTGCAAAAGCATGCGTGTTCTTAATCAACCCCATTTCATCGAATTCAATTCCAGAACTGCTGGACCGAAGCTTAAGGGGTTATGTTCAGAGGGAGAAAAAAGGACAACTCCATCCTTTATGAAAGATTTATTCCCTCTGCCTGGAAAGCCCAGTGAATCCCTGCTGCCCAGGTTCTGTTTAATATTCCATGTCAACCTGTTTTGGGATATTTTTCTTTTGTATTCTAATCCTTGTACTCGTTACTCCTCCTGCACAGGAAACAAACCCAAAAATAAATAAAAGCCTGATCCCTAACTAATGCAGAGTGCTTACTCAGTCAGATCTGCGTGTTTTAATCATAATCGCTCAAAACACAAAAAACAGGAATGACAAAGCCAGCAACCCAATCCTGCCGACTAAGTTATTTTTTCCCCTCTCTCTTCCTCTGGTCTGAACACTTCTGTAAATTGCTGGTTTGATTCCTTAGCCTCTAGAGACAGTCAGCTGAAAAAAGGAGCTCTTTATGTTTTACTCTCTTTTTTTTTTTTATCCTCCACTCAGCTTTGTCTCCTCGCTTCGCTGAAATCTATCGTGGGGGTCATGTCAGCAGACATAGGCAGATTCTGCTGGCCTGGCCGATGCCTTCAGATCTCATAAGAATGGAACCAGAGATGAAGGGTGGGTAATAAATTTGGGGGGCCGCTCTGATACATGGAAACCCTAAAGCCACAAGATCTGATTAAAGCAGCTAGTCGACCCCAGCAGGGAGAGTGCCAAATCTAAGAACACCCCTTGATTCTCTCATTGCAGAACAAGTTACTGTCTAGAAGAGGCTGCTAGAGTTGGCTATGGGGTATTCACCCAATGAATCACATTTCATAGTACAGCAGGGCCCAAATACTCAGGTCCAGACTTTGGTAGGAAGTTTAACTCCAGATCAAGACTTCAATGTTTCAGCTCTGGCCCATATCACATTCACAATAACCACCCTCACTGGAATTCTCCTGAAGGATCAAGCATGGGGATGTTTCTCACTGTGCCCTGGGCATGAACTGAGATGGACCTTTTCGGTCTGTCAGTCCAAATGGTACTTGTCTCTCATGAAATCTATGACAGTGTCAGTGTTACCAATCATCCAGTGCAGTGACTAAATCAGATTCATCTGCAGGCTACAGACATTTGGGCTAATTCACCTTTCACCCATCTTGAAATCTCGGTGTAGAGCAAAAGATAAATGAGTTTGCTGATCTCTTATTCTTGTCCTGGCTTTATTTTTGTCTGCTCCACGAAAACAACACTGTGTTTGGCATGACTGGAAGTATCCGAGAAGTAGGGGCCATGAACATACCAACAGTGATGCTGCAGGGCAGGACTGAGGTGCATCAGCTGAGCGATGTGAGATGTTTCCCAGGACTGGAATTGCAGAGAGTGCTGCAAGCTGTAACAGAAGTGCACTGGCAAATCTGTGGTAGCACAAGAGTAGAAGAGGACACTGCATGTCGGGACTGAAGTGAATTATCAGAGCTGTGAATGGTGGGGTGGGGTCACGTGTAGGGGAAGGAGGAGAATAGGAATGTGAGTTGCCTGTCAAGATTGAGCAACACTAGGTGAGTTGCATGGAGAAGCAGGACAAGTGAAGCAAGTGTGCCACTGGTCAGGAACGAGTTGCCCTGAGGGAGCTTTGGATACTATTGCAAAAGAATAAGAGAGAAAGACATGAATGAAACTGCCCTGCAATAAGGAAGAGCTGAGAATCATATGTATGAGAGATAGTACGTGGGAGTCTCGCTCTGAGAGAAGTTCTGGAGGGCAGAGTACCTCAGACCTCAACCCCTTATGATGTAGGAAGCATGTTATCTGGCATAACCTTGAAACCCTTAATGAAGAATAAACCAGTGCCTAGGGAGACTGGCATATGGGAGCTTCCATGACCTTGTCTGTTACTCATTACTTCCCTTTTCTTCACACTTTCTTTAAAAAAGAAGCTAGGAGTTGGTCTGAAAGGTCAGGCTGTACTTTTGAGGACTGCAAGAGAAAAGTCCTCCAAACATTATATGCCACTCAGGAAAGAGTTTGCTTTAATTACACTGCTCTACAGCCAAAATGCTTCTGAAATAAATGTAGTCCAACTTTACTAATTCTGGGTCACTGAGAACGAAAATGATGCTTATTGTTGATTGGCTCTAGTTTTCAAGATATGCTGTTGGGTCAGTATATACGACCCTTGACTTGGGAATGGCGGAGGATAAGTGAGTTATAAAGTGAAGGGATCTCAATTTAAACCAGAAATGACTAAAATACATCTTTGACTGGATCTTTGAATAAATCTATGACTGGGTTTGGACAGTATTTGCTTTTTAGGCAAAACAATGATGAATGATGCAATCTGAAGCTGGTATTGCATCATACCTGATATGAGTTGCATCATGTTATTCCTAGAAGTCATGGATGATGCAATCATAACGAAGCTTACATCACTCTGCTGAACAAATTGCCCTATATCAGCTCTAGAAATCATACAGTGTCGTGCTCTCTTATTTGTCAGTGTTTGATTTTGCAAAGGGACACATTTCTGTTTAGCCAAAGTGAGCAGAGATGCCTTGTACTTGTGTGAACAGTGCAGATAACTTCTGCTATGTTTGTGGTGAAGTGACTTTTGCATCACAAAAGCGCAATATAACCACTATGGTTAAGAAAGCCTATCACCTTTATTTTGGCTACAAAAGTGGAGATCAGGACAAGAGGTGGGCCCCACACATATGCTGCAACACTTGTGCAACAAATCTTCGCCAGTGGTTGAACAGGAAAAGGAAATCTATGCCTTTTGCAGTGCCAATGATTTGGAGAGAGCCAACAGTTCATACCAGCAATTGTTACTTCTGCATGGTGCCTCCAGTTGGGAAAGGTGTGTCAAAGAAGAAAAAGTGGACTGTGCATTATCCAAACATTCCATCAGCTATACACCCAGTACCCCACGGAGAAGGACTGCTGGTTCCTGATGCACCAGAAACATTCTCACTTGAGTTAGACGAGGAAGAGGATAAAACTTCTGGTCCTGAACCATCAATGTCACAGGACCCACATTTTCTCCCATCCTCCTCCTCTGAACCACACCTCATAACACAAGGTGAACTGAATGACCTTGTCAGGGATTTGGAACTATCCAAGAGTAAGGCAGAGCTGTTGGGCTTCAGACTACAGCAGTGGAATCTCCTTGCAGGCTATCAGGGCAAATGGAGCCCATCAATGCTTGCAGACTATTGCTGGACAGTGACAAGAGATGCTCCATTTAATGAATACAAGAGACAAGCCAAGAAGTGCCGAGTAGACACTGAATAGGACTAAACTAAACTATGTACATAATAGTTTTTTGCCTTTTGTTTCATAATAAAAATTTTATTTCTATAACCCTTTTGCTGATTTTTAAAGTGTTCCATAAACAGGACAGGTGAAATATTATCATGTAAAGCAACCATAAACACATGAAAAGACCTAGGTTTACAATTTATTATTAAAACTCTACTATCTACACAATATACATAGACATAAAATGTAAAAACAAATATCTTAGAAACAGTAGCCAGTTGTTTTAATTGTCATATTTAAATTCAGCACATCAAAATACATAATAAATATCACATTTTATCTCTGAAGCAGGCGACTTCTCAAAAATTGTAGACCAGTGTTATTGTTCTTTCACAAATTAATTCTCTTTATCTGTTGGCAACTTTTCCTCTCCTAAAAGCAATTCCTGGAAATTGAAATGTAGTGTGTGACTACAGTCATCAAAAGGTGCCAGCTACAATGGTTTGGCTGTGACTCTGTTACCAGAATGACTCTGTACTGAGTGCCTAAAACGATTCTCTATGCAAGAGTACATGGCAAGAGAGGCTGTGGACGTCTAGAGAGACAGTGATAGAACACAGGATATGAAACCATCCAGACAACCCTCCCAACAAACTCAAGTGGTGGCTGACAATGGATGTGGATGGAATCTGCTCATAAACTCGGCCCAGCCCTACCCAACTGTGGTGCTAGAAGAAAGATACGATGACAATGATGAATTATGAGATACAGGTCAGGCTTATGTGACTTACTGTATTTACTGTTCCATAAAGGATAGCTCTGCTCTCTCTCTGTTTAATGCACTAAATTTTTCACATCAGGACAATAAAGCTTGGAAATTAGTGTTGTTAAGTGTTGAAGGCTGGAATGTCATTGCCTTAGTAACGCTGTTTAGGCTGCCCAGTGCTTCTGTCCTTGGAGCATCAATGTTATTAGTACTAACAGCAAATAGATCAGTCTACGAATTTAGCAGACCCACAAAGGGTTAAGGCGAGGTACCCCAAAATTTATTGACTGAGACAAACAACTGAGATAAGCAACTTACATACTACCTTATGTGTTTCATAGCATTTGTTACCTCCCATTGTTCCTAATCTCTTGGATAAGACATCTCTATTCATTATTTTGTCAAACCATCTTATCTTGTAGAGTAGAACCTTAGAGTTAACGAGCACCTTGGGAATGAAGGTTGTTTGTAACTCTGAAATGTTCATAACTCTGAACAAAACATTATGGCTGTTCTTTCAAAAGTTTACAACTGAACATTGACTTAACACAGCTTTGAAACTTTACTTTCCCTTTTTTGGTAGTTTATGTTTAACACGGTACGTCCTGTATTTGTTTTTTTTTTAATTGGTCTCTTCTGCAGGCTAACTGCATACTTCTGGTTCCAAATGAGGTATGACATTGACTGGTCAGTTTGTAATTCTGGTGTTTGTAACTGAGGTTCTACTGTACTAAATTGGGATGTGTCTGTGCTAGCTGGAATACATTTATGTAAATATCCAGTGCTCAGTACACGAGCAGCAACTTTGCCAAGTTCAGTGAACTTGTAAGCATCTGCTTTTATACATGGGCTAACTTGTTTACAGCCTCTGGTTCAGACCTGAAATCTTGCACCAAACCCAGTACTCCAGGTTCTCTCTATTACACTAAGGCCCTGTGGAATTTTAGCTTTCTCCTCCAAGATTGAAGATCTTTGTTAGTGTCATCAGAGTCAAACAGATCCAACACTGATTTAATATTTTTTATACTTGCAAATACGCACACGTGGACTCCCACAGCAGCTACCAAATAAACAACCAAATGAGCACTTGCTTCTCTGACATTTATATGCCTGTTCTAGGCCTCCTACGCAAATACCTTGCAAACTACCCTTGCCAGTTACCTTTACCCAGTGAATAGTTTGGAGGGGGCAGGCTTCATACCCACAACTGTTATCCCCTTTCTTCTTTAATTACTGCCCTTGTCTACTGTATACCCTGTTGCTGAGGTACCATCAACAGGCTTCCCCATTTATCCTGGTGAAAAGGTCATAGGATGATGAGGTGGTAGGCCAATAGAGAAAAGGAGAAAGACACCCATTCATTCATACTAAGCGAATTGTTCAGCACTCCTATTGCCACTACAAAATGAGATGATGACAGTATGGTCTAGTGCTCAGGGGACTGGACTAAGTCAAGAGATCTGGGGTGAAATCATGGCCCAACTGAAGTCAATGGCAAAACTGCCTTTGACTTCAACGGAATCAGGATTTCACCCCTGGCTTCTGTTACTAACTGTGCCTCTATGTGACCTTGGTCAAATTACTTACCCTCAGGGTGTCAATTTTCCCTCCTGCCCTTCAGCTCTCTTGTCTATGTAGAGTGAATGCTCTTGAGAGCAGGGAATGTCTCTAACTCTCTGTTTACACAGGGCCTAGCACAATGGAGCCCTGACGTCAGCTGGGGCCTCCAGCTGCTACCACAGCATACAGACTAAACAGCAATAACACATAGCCACAAACCACTTCCCATCTGGGCAGCCCGACCCCCAAGCACCTCTCAGCTAAAGGGATGAAGGAGAAAACCCTAATCTAGGAGCTCCTCTTCCAGGGACCCTAAAACAAGAAAGCAAGTGGTTCTCAGGCCTGCCACAAGCAGAGTAGCTTTCACACCACAGATCCCTATCTAAACTCCCAATCAGACATTGTGAAGGCCTATCTATTGTGTCACACATCTTTGATAAATGGAGAACATGAACTCCTTGCTCAGCTAGGAGGAGAAAGTCTCAGCAAAGTGAATCCAGGACCATGGAGAGCTGCCACTTTAACAATCTGCATTCCTCTATCCACAGTACAAGCATTGCTGGGACGGTCTTCACGGAAGCTTTCATCACACACTGCCCCACCAGTGTGTCACAGCCCTGACTTGAAGGGCTCACATCCTGAAGACACCTCTTCAAATCTTTGTTGCTCAGGCCACCAAAAAGGATGCTACTTAGTGCCAGCTGAGAGTTGCAGTTTTGCAGAGTACGACAGCTGTTGAAAAAGAACCAGACTCAGTCCCACCTACTCCTTTCCCATAGATCAGTTTGGCAGGATTCGATTTTTATCAGTAAACATTGTTAGCCATCAATTTCTCTGTACACACACAAAGCAAAGAAAAAATATTCCCATCGATAATCATTGAAATTTACAGCTAGGAAAAGTAAGACAAATGCACGTGGGGACTTACTAGATTTTGATTGAAGGATGTTTACTTTCTATATTTTAACATGTGATGTTGACAATCTGTATTTTAATTGTTATGAAACTTTGACATTTTGAATTTCAACATCTACTGTCATTAAATAATTACTGTCTGACAGCCCCCACTGTCTGACTCCACCCTCATAATTTCCCACAGTTGTAAAAATTTTAATTGATAAACATTTTAAAAATCCTTAAAAATAAACATTGTTATTTTCTGTCAAAATTATTAAAAATTTAAATTCTGCTAAGCCTACACATAGACCAAACTGACAGGATTCCAGTCCATCTGTGGATGGGACTAACATAGGCATTAATGAAGTCTGCATTTCCCTGGCTGCCATCCTTAGGTGACCCAGGAGACTCCAGACCCTATTTGTTTCAATCAGTTATGGTCACCATCCACTTTTCTTCCTGCCACACACTTAAGAAAATTAATCATTTAATTAAAAATCTTCAAGGAAAAAAACAAATTGGCCTATGTAATGAATTTCTTACACCAGCTTTGTCTCTTGTTACAAAGAACTGAATCAATTATGGATCACTTGCCATCCATTCATCTACATTAGAGAGTTTATGTGTTTCCTGCTCCAGGGTGGGTCTTTTTTTTCCTACTGTGGTTGCTAAAAGTGATGCCAGGGGATTTTTAACAGTTCAGTCTCTGTGTCACAATGAGCTCCCTTGGCTCCAGTACTTCCTTGAGCAACAAAGAAGGATGGACCCAGACTTAACTAGTTGGTGAGAGTTCTGTGCAAACTCCAGTGGGTAGAGCTAGCACAGGGGTCAGCAACCTTTCAGCAGTCATGTGCTGAGTCTTCATTTATTCACTCTAATTTAAGGTTTCGCGTGCCAGTAATACATTTTAACATTTTTAGAAGGTCTCTTTCTATAAGTCTATAATATATAACTAAACTATTGTTGTATACAAAGTAAATAAGGTTTTTAAAATGTTTAAGAAGCTTCATTTAAAATTAAATTAAAATGCAGAGCCCCCCCAGACAGGTTGCCAGGACCTGGGCAGTGTGAGTGCCACTGAAAACCAGCTCACGTGCCACCTTCGGCACGCATGCCATAGGTTGCCTACCACTGAGCTAGCACATATCTGCCCAACAAATTAAAGGGACACTGTCCTTTAAGACACTGTGGGTCCAATTCTCAGATCCACTCTGGTGGACCAAAGCAGCTGGAAAGAGGACTTACAAATCTCCTGAGGAGTCACTTGCATGCATGAATAAATCCCTGGGTGATGCAGAGTGCTGTATTAGCTCATACACTCCCCCACCCAGCCACTGGCATTGGGGTCACACTTGGGAGAAAGTGGGTATAATACCCTGGAATATCCCTGGCTGCTCTAAATCATACCAGGGACAGGACTACCGCCCAGATGGCCACAGAACTGGGGGAATGGGGGAAAGAGCCACCTTTATTCTCTTCCCTCTCTGTCTTTAGCATCCTTAAGCTGAGGGCTGGAGGGAATTGAGAAGGCGCATTAGAAAAGTGGATCACAGAGTGGGGCAGGGAAAGGGCAGAGTATTAGAACAGCCTAGAGAGAGCTGGAAAATGAAGTGACTGGAGACTCTGAGCATGCCCACAGGAGGGCAAAGCACATGCTCTCAGTCTGGAGGGTCTTTGACCTTGGCTACATTGGTGCTTTACAGCGCTGCAACTTTCTTGCTCAGGGGTGTGAAAAAAACACACCCCTGAGCCCAGCAAGTTACAGCGCTGCAAAGCGCCAGTGCAAACAGTGCCCCAGGGCTGAGAGCACAGCTCCCAGCACTGCAAGCTAATCCCCAGGGGGAGGTGGAGTACCTGCAGCGCTGGGAAAGCTCTCTCCCAGCGCTGGCGCTGCGACCACACTCGCACTTCAAAGCGCGGCCGTGGGAGCGCTTTGGAGTTTTGAGTGTAGCCAAGCCCTTTGTTACAGAGGAAGGAGAACAAAGCCAGGTCTCCATGAGGAGCCCAGTGAGTGCATTACTCCTCTGTAAGAGGTTGCAGAGGCACACTGAGGATACTGCTCAGGGCCTGAACACGCCCAAAGATATAGCATGCAGGAAACAAAGACCACAGAGGCGTCCACATCGCCAATGAGTAACTTGTTGGCTATATGCAACTCTTCTGCTACCCCTCTATTGCACTCTGCTCTTCTTTCCCCCTTCTATAGCTCTCTGTCATAAACAGATAAGTAAGAGTTAATAGAACAGAAGTACTTCATGTCTCTTTTGCCCGTAAAGGGTTAAGTTCAGTGAGCCTGGCTGTCACCTAACCAGAGGACCAATCAGGGGACAGGATACTTTCAAATCTTGAGGGAGGGAAGTTTGTGTGTGTGCTATTAGTGTTTGGTTGTTGTTTTCTCTGGGTTCTGAGAGTGACCAGACTTGCAACCAGGTTTCTCTCCAATCTCCCTGATACAGGTTCTTATAGATTCAAAATAGTAAGTACTAGGTGATAAGGCGAGTAGGCTTATGTTTGTTTTCTTTATTTGCAAATGTGTATTTGGCTGGAAGGAGTTCAAATTTGTATTTTGCTGAAAGGATTTTAATTTGTACTTGTATACTTAGGCTGGGAGGGTATTCCTAGTGTCTATAGCTGAAAGACCCTGTAACATATTCCATCTTACATTTACAAAGAATTTTTACTGTTTTTCTTTCTTTAATTAAAAGCTTTTCTTGTTTTAGAACCTCATTGTTTTTTTATTCTGGTGAGACTCCAGGGGACTGGGTCTGGATCCACTAGGGAATTGGTGGGGAGAAAGGAGGGAAGGGAGAGAGAAAGGTTAATTTTATCTCTGTGTTAGGATTACTTTCTCTCTCAGGGAGAGTCTGGGAGGTGGAGAGAGAAGGAGGTGGGAAGGTGAATTTTCCTCTCTGTTTTAAGATTCAAGGAGTTTGAATCAGTAATCTTCCAGGGTAACCCAGGGAGGGGAAGTCTGGGAGAGGCAACAGGGAAGGAAAGGGTTTACTTTCCTTGTGTTAAGATCCAGAGGGACTGGGCCTTGGGGGTCCCCAGGCAAGGTTTTGGGGGGACCAGAGTGTACCAGGCACTGGAATTCCTGGTTGGTGGCAGCGCTACAAGTACTAAGCTGGTAATTGAGCTTAGAGGAATTCATGCTGGTACCCCATCTTTTGGACGCTAAGGTTCAGAGTGGGGAATTATACCATGACACTCCCCCACTTCCTTTTCCTCACTCCTTCGTCCTAACAGCATTTCTCTTTCTCTCATCTCACTCTGCTTCTTCCCATCCCCCCGGTGTTGCCTCTGTAGTACAATGCTCCTTGCCTTTCCACTAGAGCATGGAACCTCTTTCTCTCTCTTGCTCTCTCTCTCTCCAACCAGGTGGTATTCTTTCCCCTTGAGAGCCTGGCCAGGCCACCCAGACCCACTGCTTGCACAGGCTGTGTTCTCCGCCCCTCACAGGCACCTGTGTGGAGTGAGCGGGGCTAACCGCCCTGGAACTGTAGGGGATTTTCAGGTTAATTTGTGAAATTAACTTCAGACTCAGCAGCTGCTGCTGCTACTTCAAGGGGGAAAGAAAATGCTGATGGTAACAGCTGCCTGTGTGATTTATGAGCACTCCGGGAGCAGCCGGCAAGTTGTGGAGAGCCGCACATGGAGAAGGGGATTTTCCTGAGGACAACCTTCCTGGGGAAGGGTCACTGTGGGTGTGTTCAGGGGAAAGTTTGTATATCAGCTGATGTTTGGGGGAGGTTCCCTGAGCAGTGACAAGCTCCATCTACCCTCTTGTCTGTCTGCTCATCCTCCTTTTTTGAAGCCTCTCCTCCCTTGATGGAGATCCAGCTGAGAGGACAAATGCATGGGGTGGTGGGGGGACTATGACATCCTTAGAGACCATGGAACAATCCTGATCAAGAAAACGGTCTCCTCCACTTTGTTGCAGAGAAGATGGAGGGTTTAATTGGGGTCTTTTACAGCCCTCCCACCCCAAAGTGACTGTGTCGGCAACCAGAGCAGCCAGGGTGCATATAAGAGGCCCTCTCACTCCTTCCATCACCTTGATGGGCCAACCTGCTTCATGGTTAACCCATTAAATACATCAATTTCTATTCAGGTCATGTTCAGATCAAACTACCAGCTGGTTGCCCTGCTCCAGGAGAGCTCTGGCAGGATTAATTCATGCCCAGGAGCAGTGGGCGTGCTGCCCCATCCCTGAGGATACTGCAATGGCTTCCTCTCTGATCTGGCTGGGCAGCTCCACTAAGAGGTGTGGTGGGTTGGCAGGACTATAGCCCTTCCTCCTCCTCCTCTATCATCTTTGGAATGGGAGACGCCCTGGAAGTTCTGTGTCTGGAACTTGTGTTGTATGGAGACTGTTTCCATGGTGCATTGTCCCTATTTGTGTATCTAGACAAGTCCATACTTCTTTGCTGCAATCTAATATGCTCCAATGGCCAGGGCACTGCACCAGGAGTCAGAAGACATGGGTTTGAGGCCTGCCTCTGAGCAAGTCACCTCATCTCTGCTTCCCTTCTTGTCTGTTCAGACTGCAAGTGCTCTGATTCTCTGTATGTACAGCACCTAGCACACTGGGGCCTCTACTGTCATATAAATAGTATTGTAGCTTGAAACTAAGTGGAAATTTCAACCCACGCATTTACAAAACAGAGACTTCTAGCTCTGTGATTTTTAGTTCAGTTAATAATTACATTTCTTCATTTGTTTATTGGTCTGGAGGCTTGTCCTTTCAAATGCTAATGCTCAGCTCTTCCTATGTTACATGCATGTGTGTAGGGGGAGGAAGCTCATGTTCTTACTCTGGATACAGCAGTAGAGCCATTTACAACCATTGAAAAATTATTAGTCATGCCCATTGTTGGCATATTGCCACTTCAAGAACATCTCCCCTCCCCATGGCCTGGGGTGACTCTGAAACAGTCCTGCCTCAATGTCTCCCGCTCAGCCTGCTGTGGCAACTGCTGTGACTTGCTGCACTGACATGGCCCTCAGCTAAGTCATTAAATAAACACCCACCTGTTCCAGAGTATCCAACTACAAAAATAAACTGAAAATAAAGGCTCTTCCCCCAAGACCTTAGCGGGGCCCAGTTCCTCCTACCTAAGGGTCTGTCCTCTCTGGTTCACTGCAGTCTTATCCACCTGGCAGAGGATCCTAACTAGCCAGGGTAGCTCAGGTAGACTCTTCACTGTTTGCTGTCCCCCTTTGCTTTCTCAGGTCTCTCTTATCTACAGCCAGCGTCCTCATTTAGCCTCATGACCCATGTGTCACATGACATCACTCATCATGACTCATTCTCCTCATGTTAGGAGATGAGTTAAGTTTGTCACAGGTCCATTGTGCCTAGCTCCGCTTAAAGGAGCCAGCCACCCCATGACCCCCTCCAGAAATTATGAGCTTTGTCTTAAAAATCATGAGATCATTACAAATTTATAAATGTTAGGTTCTTTTCATTTGCTGTCTGGCATCTGAGCCTTTAGGCATCACATTTTCAAGCTTTTCTCTGCAACCATGAGGGCTAGAAATTACCTTTTTTATTTTTAAATGGAATCTGAGATCCTGATGTTTTCAAATGAATCCAGCAGTTGGGACTTTAAGAAGCATTTAAAACACTGTGTGACTCATGCTGAAGTCACAGGAGCTGGCACTTGTATTTAAAGGTGGCTCTGTTCATGCTTGCTTAACTTTAAAATGGCTGAATGGATTTTGCTCAAACTTTACAGAAAAACCAAAATTATCTTTGGGTTGAGAAACAAGAAGAGACAATGTTGGCCCTTATGGAGAATTCTTAGCAGATGTCTTGATAAAATCATAACCAGAGCTGGCCTTGGGGGGGGCCTCCGGGGCAGCTGCCCAGAGGCACTATGATCAAGAGGGAGCCATGTAGCAGCACAGAGGCACGTGCTGCGGGTATAAAGTCAGAAACTGCTCCCAGGTGGCAGGGAAGCTCTCGGTGGGGGCTGGGCAGATGTCCAGATTTCTCCCTGCTTCCTCCCAGCAGAGAAACATGGGGCGGGAGGGTCGAGCGGGCACGCAGATACTGCTCCCCTGCAATATTCCTCCATGCCCCCCTAGGGGACTGCAAAGTGGGGAGCAAGGAGCAATACCAAGTGCTCTGTGCATTCAGGTCATGTTCCTCGCTGTGAGGCAAACATCAGGAGCTGCTGCTCTCTGCCCACCACTTATGCAGCCGATGTGGGAAAAGTGACCAGGATTTAGGGAGCCCTGAGGTTGAGCTTCACTCCGCGCTCCCTCACAGCCCTTAGTGGGGTGCGGAGGAGCAGTATTGGAGAGGGGGAACAAGCAGCAATGCCAGCAGCTCTGTGCATCCAGGTTAGTTTCCCCAAGTGGGCACGGGGGTGCAGGGGTTCAGGGCATAGGGGGCACAGTGCAAGGGTTAGAGCACAGGAGGGGGCAGGGCTTAGGGGTGCAGGGGGCACAGAGTAGGGGTTAAGGATGCAGGAGGGGTCATGGATTGGGGTGAAGGGGGACAGTGCATGGATTAGGGGCACAGGCAGGAGGGGGTTGGGTGCAGGCAGGGAGTGCAGGAATTGGCGTGAAGGGGGAAGAGTGCAGTGGTGAGGGGTGCAGAAAGGGAGTGGAGGGGGCAGAATGTAGAGGTTAGGGTGCAGGGGTTGTGGAAAGTGGGGAGTGCCGGGGTTAGGGATGCAGGAAGGGTGATCAGAGTTAGGGGTGCAGTAGGAGGTGAAGGGCTGGGGAGTCGACGGGGGGAAGGGGCAATGGGGTTGCCATCACACCCATGGAGGTGAGGGGTGCCAAAATCAGGACAAGTTCTCCCAAGTGAACAGCGTCATAAACAGTGTCTACGTAGCCCAATGTGTTGTTCACATCTGTGTCCTAAAGTCCTACTGTGTCACTCAGTTTTAAGCAGACAGACCCAACCAACAGTGGCTCCCTTGGCAGGTGCAGGCCGGAGAAGGGACGTCTTTTGAATGTGGTGTGAGGCTGAGTCCCAGGTGCAGCACTGAGACACTACACTACAGAAGTAGTAGTGGCAATATCAGCAGATTGCTGACCTTCTACCCTCTCCCCAGAGAAAAGACTCCAGCCATCCGTGTAGCAATAACCTTGGAACTCAGAACCTTAACAAACAGGGAAGCAATCAGCCCAGGTCCCCTGATGAGAAATGCATCTCTTTGTATCACCTGTGGCCTATAGATGAAAAACCAGGCATATGAATTGTAGTCAGTATTTACTGAGATACAGACCAATGAGAATTCATGCTGAGATGTGTGGGGATGTGTGTGTGTTTGGGGGTGGGGATCATAGCGATACAACAGTGAATGTACATCAATTTATATCTGCTCTGGATCTGCTCCTTGTTGACATGATTTGGGATGTCTTCAAAGCACACAAATACACTAGTTTGTTATGCAGGTCATCCTAAAACAGGACCAGTGAATGCTTTGCTCCATGCCATCGTGTGTTCTGTTCACATCAGGCTTCTAAACTCTTATGGGCAGGGACCATTTTTCCTAAGTAGTTGTACAGCACTGAGCACACTGACACTCCACCCTGCCTGGTACCTTTGAGCACCACCACACTGCAAATTATAATAATTTTACACTTAAAAGTTATTTTTGGAATGTTTGAATGTTTTGTTATCAGTATTTAGTTTCACAGAGCTCCAGCTGAACTTCCAAATAAGAGGACAAAACAAAGCAAGAAAAGTTTTGGACCAAGCGATAAACCAGAATGGACTGATTGGTTTCATTGAGCTGATTGTGCTTGTAACTTCCCGGAAAGTGGAGGTGTCAGAGCACAAGGAACTTGGTCTTCAGTCCATGCTAATTCATGCAATCGGTTGTTAATAAAGTGTTAGCCCTCTGATCTGATCAGGAATGCATGTATTTCTGAAACCTGTTGGGTGACACTGATGAACCAGTCTGGCATCTGTTGGCTTCTGCCAGGCACTCAGTACAGTATAGGGGTACTAGCAGGTGTGTGTGAGAGTATGCATAATAATGCTATGTGCATCCATCCTTAAATGTAGGAGATTGCCCCCTCCCCCAAACCTAGATTGAATTCAGCATGTCCATCGTATCAGAATCTAAGGATGGAGTTAGGATGAGACTAGTGTTAGCATGCCGATTGCACCACTGCACTGCGGAATCCCTGCATGATCTAGGTGGGGCACTGAATGCACCAAGGCATTGGTGTGGTGACTTTAATATCTACACTGATGACAATTCTTCTGAGACAGTGCTGGGTGTCAAGGCCATCGTGATGTCCATGGGTTATCCCAGGTAGTTACTGGTGAACTTCGTACAGGTCTATTGTGTGGGTTGGGACTGGAGTTGGGGCTACTGGAAATTTTCCCCATGTCCTAGACTAATCATTATGATGGTCTTATCCAGTGCTTGATAGATATTGGGCCGGGCTAACAGCTAGCTGGCTGAAACTCAGTCTGAAGAACATTGAGATGTTGTAGTGGACATGACCAGAAGACAAGGCAGTCATTTAACGGAGGGTGTTTTTCCACCATTTGAGTTTGCAGACTGGGAGTAGCGTTGGATCCGCAGCTGCAGTTAGAGGATCATAAAGCAGCAGTGGTAAGGAAGGCTTTTTGTCTCTGTCTGGCTCAGAGACTGCAACAGTTTTTTCTGGATGTGGACCTTTCTGCCGTGATTCATGCCTTTGTACTGTAACATGCTTAATGTGAGGCTACATCTTAAATCAAACCAGAAACCAAAGCTGGGGCAGAAGGTAGTAGCCTGCTCGGTGAGTGGGTAAATGTTTCTGAGAGCACATGACCCTGCTGTTCTGGGGATCTGCACTGGGGCCCAAGATCCTCAAAGGTATTCAGGTGCTTAACTCCCATTTATTTCAAGAGTAGTTGCCTAAATACTTTTGAAGATCTTGGCCTGGTTGCCTATTAGTGGAGTTATGAAGCTGTAAAAGGCCTGGGATCTGGCTATTTAGGAGATGTCTCTGTCCTGTGCCTACTTCTGCAGAAGTGGTCAGCAAGATACCGGAGTTGAAGCCTTGTGGTATAAAAAACAGGGAACCATCAGTAGGTGTTTTTGTCAATGGCCCCTCGACTGGAATTCATCCTTCTCTTGGCCTGAAATAGCCCAGACATGCTGGCTTTCAGGGCATGCTGCCTGGCATGATTTCAGGGAAGCAGGGGCAAGATAAGGACCAGCATTGTGTGTGTGCAGGGGGCTGTTTTTGGGCTATTGTTGATTGAATGGCTTTGCTTGGTAGTAGAAGACCAGGCATGAGATTGGAGGTTGGTTCCCCTGTCTGATAGCGCTACTCCCACAGGCTGGCCACAGCACATGAATGTTTAATATTTAAACTGCTGTTTGTTGTTGACACAGTGGCCGATTTAGACAGCTGCCTCACATTCACCCTCATTCAGACAGCTACAGAGTCTGAGGTGGCTGAGTGATCCTAAATATCCAGCATGAAATGCCTAGGCTCCCTCAAACCACTGGCTTGGAGACCCCTGTAACCTTCCGAGAGAGAGAAACTGAGATCCAAGCACCTTTCTGCATGAAAGTCTATTGGATGAGACTTTCAAACTAAGCTGCCATCTGCTCTGTGTGGATCCCATTACTCTTTACTTTCAGTTGGAGACAGGTAATGTGGCCACAGTCAAAATTTTCCCCTCTGGTGCAGTGTGTAGGGCTCTGAATGGCTGCTACCCTTCACCCTGGAGGTGGCTGAATTTCAGTGGTGCTTCACGCATACAGAGCAGTTTGGGCTAGAAGGTGCTGTAGCAATATAACACACTATTAGCGCTGGTCATCTTGGAGGCATGTGTCTATACCATAGCAATGGTATGTCATATACAAATAGTTCTATACATGGTGATAGTATTTTACACATATGGGGCAAAATTTGCAAAAGTGTCTATGTGATTAGGAACCTAAGTCTATAGCAAGTCAATGGAATGGAGACACTTGAATCAAATAGGTGCTTTTGAAAATTTTACCCATTAGCTAATCCTTGTTGGGGACTTCAGGTGCGACCATAATATAAATACTTCCTAATACCCACCACTACCACTAAACTACTGCTAATCATCATGATAATCCTTACAGCACACTGTAAGGTAGGTGGGCAGATTAATCTGTACTGAAGAGGTGTTGTGGTTGCTGCTAATGGTAATATAGACCAATCTAGCCAGCTTTCAAGAGGGTTTTGGTATATAGTAGTGCCAATTACAAAGTAAGCATACTGCATACAGCTGGTAAATATGGTACAAAGGGTGAAATTCTAAACTGGTCAAAACTCTTAATAACTGGTAACAGAGAGCAGTGAGAAATGGGAACAGATCAAGTAGGCAGAACATGATGACTGGGAGTGATACAGGTATTAATGTTGGACCCTGCTTTGCTGTCACAATCCACCAGTGGCCTAGAAGATGGAATATACATGCAGTTGTACAGATAAGTAGATGGTAAGACATGAGACGTAGCTAATATGTCTATCTATCTTCACATCATTGTAATATCGAAGTGTCACATATAAAGTTAAGGGTCATGTTTGGCTGTCCAATAATTGACCTAAATCTCTTCCCCATTTCAAGATGCCTTCTGAAGTTGGATCATTTGTGGTGGTTGTTCTTCCAGGAGAAAATGTGGATGGTCTGTACCACTAGTCCATTACTAGGGAAAGTCATGCTCAAACAGAGGAGTCTTGCAATGAGTAAAAAAAAGTTCGGCTTTTAAATGGACACACTGCAAAAGACAGCAGTGGATAGGGAAGCAAATGAGACAATGACATGACGTCTAGACCACCATGCAGAAAAGTTTGATAAGCATCCATACAAAGTCTAGTGAGACCACATTTAGAATACTGTGTACAATTTGAGACACCAAGGATGTGAAGGAACTGGAAGCAGGACAGGAGAAGGAGACTAACTGGAGAAAGAGTCTCACTTATAGCCATGAGAAGAGGCTAGGTTTATGTTCACCAGTAGACAGGTGAGCAAGAGGGGACCTGGCTGTGGTGTGGACAGTTCTCAGGGATCTTAAAAGACCAGCGTTACAAAATAGTGTGAGAAGGTAACAGGCTCGGAAATCCATGAGCATGGTGTGGAAATAAGGAAGTAGCTTGGGGGGCTTCTTTATGGAGAGGGTGATTGGTGTGCAGAACAGTCTTCCAAGGGCAGTGATAAGCTTGTGCATCATCATCACCATCATCATCATGGCAATTCCCGAAGGGTCCTCCTTGCATATCAAGAGCCACCCAGACAAAAAGTCCATGCCACAGCACCACTATTAATGGATTTTATAGTGTTAGACACTTAATAAAAAGAAACATATCCAGGAATTAACATTAGCCAGGTTCCTTCCCATCCAGAATGTAAGTTCTTCTTCAGCTTAGCCAATAAAGATTTATCCCAGACACTTTCCAAGAAGCGTGGGTCATAAACTTCTTTACTTGTGTGTCAACTTCTCTGTCGGTGTGGCTCTTCCAACCACCATTCTGGGAATGGGAAGGGTGACAATTTGCAGGCCTTTGCCTGTTGCAGACACAAAGAAGGAAAGGAAAGAAGTAGGGTTGAACTTTCAAAAGCAGCAGCCTGAATTGCCCATGCCAATCCTTCATGTGTGCATGCAAATTGACTCATACGTGCACAAAGCAGGCAATAGCTTGTCTGTGGGTGTGTAAATGCAGAATGCACATGCACAATTTAGGCAGCAATTTCTAAAAATGTAAGTTGTCTGTGTAATTCTTCAGTTTCTCTTTGAAGAACAAAGGGATGCTGTGAGAACGAGATGTTGATTGATGGAGAAACCTTTGTGTGGGTCTGGCATAATCTATCATGCTTTGCCTGATAAGCTCCCACTGACTCACCACCCACTGGGTGAGAGCCAGCGGCTAGCCTTTCCTCTTGGTGAAGAACTAAGTCAAATAAATAATAATAACATAGGTAGTGAAGGTTCCCAAAGCACTTTACAAATGAAAAATAGATTTAGATATAGAGGAACATGTGAAAGGGCACAAAGGATGGTAATGTGCCTGGCTCCCAATGAAAGTCAGTGGACATCAGGTGTCAAAGTCTGATTTCTACCTTTGAAAATCTCCCCCACAAAGTACACATAGAAGAGTCATTTCATCTGCCACTGAAATGCACTAACATCTTGGAGAGGAATGCAATAACCGTTAAAGCAGTGTACAGCAAGTTTACGCTACAGTTTAAGACAGAAAATAAAGACAAATCCTATATCTAAGAGAAAGGGGAAGGTGACGAGAGGTTAGCACTAGAGCTGGTCAAAGATGTTTGGTAGAACAGTTTTCCACTGGAAAATGCAGTTATATCAAAATCAAAATGTTTCACAGGAAGGTGTCAATTTCATTAATGTTTTCAATGGGGAAGTGATGAAATGAATCATTTTGACTTTCTCATTTCATTTCAGTAATGTCAAAATGCCTTGTTTTGATGAGGTAAAACCATTTTGTTTCAACTTCATCATTTCCATTAACTGCATTTCAACTTTTTATCATATTAAAATATAATTATATTTAATATTACCTATCTTATTTTTAACATTTTAGATGATGTTTTGATATTATCAAAACAAAACATTTTACCTTATCAAAATAAAACCATCTGACATTATCAACATAAAATATTTTGATGTTTCTGAATTTTATTTTTATTTTTTTGAAATTTCAATTCTGTGGTACATTTTGAAATTTTGTCTTTTTCATTCTGATTCAGAATGAGAACGAATTTTGAAACATCAGCATTTCCCACAGGATGAAAACTCTGTTTTACAACCTCCTCTAGACTAGTTAGCAGGTTTAGCTGCAACAAGACCAGAACACCGGAGCTAATCCTCCTACTCTTCCAAAAAATGTCATTACTGATTGTAGTTTATTGGAACATTCGTTTTATATTCCATCCATCCAAAACCTTAACCGTCCTCTTCCCTTTTAAACTGAAATGAAGGTTTAGCTACTTTCCTCTCTACCCCATCTCATTTTTCTCATCTCTCTAATCCATGGGTCCCAAACTTTTCCACATCATGACCTCATGTTATACCAGAGAAATCCTATGGAAGCCCCCTCACCTTTGTCATATGTAAGGGGATGATGATGGTAACCTCTTGAAATCTATTTGAAGTCCCCTAAGTGTCAACCTCTCAAGTTGAGAAGCCATGGATCAAAATCTATCTAACCTATATATCTATTTAATATTCATTAGCATTATATCAAAGCCTCCAATCCTTCATTGAGCTCTGCATCTTTGTGGAGTTCCAATGAAGTCTCCCATGTGGAGCTCATTACAAGACCAGGGCCTGCATGGTCCATGAAATGTGACCAGCAGACTTGGGCATTGGTGTGAACTTTCCAGCATTTGGCATCTAGAATTGACTCAGAGCCAGTAGATAGTGAACTTCGAGGTGTCATAGGTTGCCAAAGGGCTACAGAGACCATGGTGTTTCCTGTGAAAAACTGCGAGTTGGCGCTAGGTCACCATTGACCTCCCTGTCTAGATACTCCACACCTCCCAGTCTCCTCCTGCTACTGATCATCCTGAGTCTGAGGGCAACCCAGTGATATGTGATCATTACATCACACAGCAAATAAGAATGAATTCAAATACTGAGCAGTGGAGAGACCTGAAGGAAGAGGGGGGGTCTGTCAGCAGCTAAACTCACACCAATTTATCCCTCTAAGATCATCTGAAGGCAGGAGGAGAACCTAGAGCATCATCAAAGCATCCCATGAGCTCTAAGGAGTGTCTAGTTAGTGGGAATCATAAATGAGGGTTTGTCTACATTACCCACCGGATCGGTGGGCAGCGATGGATCCAGCAGGGGTAGATTTATCACATCTAGTATAGACACAATAAATCAACTGCTGAGCGCTCTCCCGCCGACTCCGATACTCCACCAGAATGAGAAGCACAAGTGGAGTCAATGGGAGAGCTTCAGCTGTTGACTTATCGCAGTGAAGGCACTGTGGTAAGTAGATCTAAGTACGTCGACTTCAGCTACGTTATTCACATAGCTGAAATTGTGTATCTTAGATCAACCCTGTGCGGTAGTGTAGACAAGCGCTGAAGGTCAAAGAAACAAGGGACTTTATGGATACATTGTTTTCCTCTCCTTGTTTTTCTCCACTGCAAGAAATGAAACCATCTTTCACATCATGCTTCTGGCAGATACTATGCAGTTGTCATTTTTTAAGGCAACCAAATATTGCCTTATTTTTTTGATCCTCCACCGGACTGCAAATATCCCTTTAGCTTGAATCATCCTTCTAGGGCCTGCACCAGACGGTCTTCTGGGGATGGGATTTTCAATGCTGCCTAAAATGTTTGGATGACAATTTCCCAGTAAATTCAATGGGAGCTGGACATCTAAGTCCCCTGGATGGCTTTGAAAAATCTTAACGCAATAAGATTGTGGGAGTGTAAGGGTGTTTGCGTGTGCAAGAGGCAAAGAAAAAGAGAGAGAGAGGCACATAAAGATACAGACAGACAGAAGGAAAGCACATACGTGGCCAATCCATCACACAGATCCCAACTTAGTAGCTGGTGTGCCCTTTCATCCCCAAATTACTCTCCCAATAAAGAGCAGGATTTTGATGACTGTAAATATGGGGATTTTCTAGCAGCTCATGAAGAAATGCAAAAGTTTAATTGTCACATTTGAAAAAAATAAGGTAATGACTATATTACAGAATTTGTACTCAGTGAAAAATCCAACCAAAGGTGGGGGGGAACAAAAGCCAAAACCTTCCCCAAAAGAATTATACACACCGTTTGCTGAATGAAAAAGCATTTCCAAATATTAGTCAGTGCTTAATAGAAGAGCAAGAACTACATTTGACATTGTGTGTTTTGAATGTAGCTTCTAGTGTGATTCTTTCCCAGCTTTTTATCTGTGCTGATAACTGGGCCCGGTCAGAGTCTGACTGAGGGCAGCATTCCCAGCCACCTGATGTTTCCCTGAACCAGAAGCGTGTTGTGTACAGCAAACATTTCTGCTCTGCCAGTGTAACCTGTGGCCTTGCAATCTCCTAAGCTCTCAAGAAGCAAGGACTGTATCTCCAGCTAGAGGAGAACTTCAATCACCCAAGTGCACTGTCGGCCTCTTTCCAGACCTCTAGTCACTGGTGAGACCTGCTTTCCTCATTGCACTGGTTTTGGTGCTTTACAATTGTCATTCAAGGCTGACATGATTTGTAGTACCCCAAACTGCCTGTAGGGCAGAGGAAGAAATCAAGCTCTAAGAGGTCTCCACATCCAGACCTATGACTGCCAGAAATGAGGGATTTGAGGGGCAATCCTGGTAGTCTGAGTCATTTAGAACCTCTAGAGAAATTGGACCCTGAATGCCCAAGATTTCCCTACTGACCCCAAAGCCCCAGGTATAGTCCCTTGTCTTAGCTGTGTGGTTGGCCATGAGTCACATCTTCCAGGAAATTTAGAAAGAAGCAACCCTCTCTGTCTCTAAGTTACGCTGCAATACCATTTCCTCTTGTACCAAAGCTGTTCTCTCTGCAGCTACCTTTCTTTGCTATACTGGGCCTGAGGGCAAAATTTTCAAAACACTCTTAAGTGACTTAGGTATGATCAGTCCCATTGACTTTCAGTAGGAATTATCCAACTGAATATCTTTGAAAATCTGGGCCTTAGTGTCTGTCACTTTTGAAAATAGGATTTAGATGCTTTTGAAAATTATATCGCTGGCAGCCTGCCCCAAAAGTCAAGGCTAGTTACTCGCAACCTACAGTGGAAGAATTGGGCCCCAGGTTTTACTCTAATCACATCTCTCCTCCATGCTAGGGCAATTTAGAAATATTATATTTTCCCAATCCCCAGTTTCCAATTCTGGACTCTCCATTTCAGCAAAGCAGTTAATCATGTGTATAACTTTAAGAATGTGTTTAAGTCCCAGTAAGTCAGTGGGACTTAAATACCTGTTTAAAGTTGACTTAATGGGATGTGCTTAAAGTTAAGCATGTGCTTAAGAGCTTGCAGAATAGAGGTGCTTTGCTGAATTGAGGCTTCTATTGCAAATCTGGCATAAAGACAGAGCTGGCAAACTGAAACCTGCATTCAAACCAAAAATGGAACATTTCTCCTTTCAAGGCTATATTTTAAAAGTGTTATTTCTGGTCTGGGTAAGAAAAAAAAACAAAAAACAAAAAAACAAAAAACCAAGAAAGATTCCTAACCAATTAATAATTAACAACTTTCAAGTACAGTTATGTCCACATACATTGTCATTTGTTAAAAAAAGAACTTTTTTTTAGTGTTTTAACACCTTTTTTTTCAAAAAAAGAAAAGAAATTAATGTACACATTACATAATTTTGGCACTGTTATAATCATTTTTAAAAACATTTTTGTTAATATTTATCATGGTTTGTACAAAACTGTAAACTATTTTCAAGTTTTTTTTGTTTAACTTTTGTTTATCGTCAGCTTTCAAAAACTGTCGCTTTAGAAGAAAAAACTGGAACAAAGCAAAAACCAAACACAATCCATCCGCCCTGGAAAAAAACAGCAAGACAGTTTTTGAAAGGACACACAGGAAGTGATTGGTGAGCATGCCCTTCCTGACAAAGTCATTTGATTCTGCAGAACGTGGGTTTTCAATGGCAGTCCAACATAGGAAATGCCTGCCTTGAGACAGGGAGTGCCCGCTCACCAGTCGCGTTGTCACACCTGTAGAGTAGATAAAGATGGCTCTTTAGGTCATTTTATTTTATTTCTTTGTTCTTGTTTTTTCCCTTTTTTTTCTCCTTTTTTCCCCCTTTTTTACAAAAATTTCTACATCTAAATCACTTTGATAGAAACATTATTTTCCTTTTTTCCTTTTGTTTCTTTTACATTTGTTAAAGCAGAATTCACTTTTGTGAAAAAAGACAAGGATCAAGGTCTCATTTCATGCAGAAGATGCAAAGTAAAGATAAAAATGGGTGTTGAGTTTCCGTTTTAGTTGTTTTCTTAGGGTATTTTTTTTTTGTTTTTTTTTAGTTTTTAAATTTTTTTTTAAGGTTTTTTTTCAACACTGTACAGGATGCAACGCAGCCACACAGAGTAGGTATTGATGGTCCATAGCAGTCCCTGCAGTAATATACACTGATATGTCATGACTACACCATTGGTCTCCCTGTCTTTTTGTTGGTGGTGGTGTTAGGTGGTTTGCCTGAATTTCTGACCACACAGGACGTCCCCCAGTTACACATAATGTTGTCTCTTCTCTAGCTTTGAGAGGAAGATGGATGGGTGGAGTCTGAGAGGTTGACACATTGGCATGCTAGGCCTATAGATTCTTTTGAAAGATGTCCCGGCCTTATATGGTCTGAAGAATAACTGATGCCACCACTGTGGCAAACCTTTCCGTGTTCTGTTTGTACATCCTGGAGGAAGGTATCTCCACATAACGAGCACAGCCTCGACTGGACGTCTGTCCTTGTTTAGAAGCTGAGGGCAGCATGGGCCAATGGGAGTGGTGACCCATTTTAACTTCTGCAAAATGGTGTGATTTTACACAATGATACAATAGCATGACATGCCAGGCAATGGAAAGTTGTTACCATGGAGTGTGCAATGTCCTTCAATATCCACACCAGGAGAGTCACACATATTTGCCAACCGGTCTGATTTTCCTGGCATACTCCTGAACCTACCCTTTGTCCTGAGTCACTCAGACAGCAGGGCTTAATATTTTTAATTACAGTTTTTAATTCTGGCTTAGCTCTCAGGCTATCTGTGCATTTACACTGCACCCAACACCGTAACATCTGTGGAACCTTTGTAAGGGATGTGGTTGTGATGGCTTCTGGGATTGCTCATAATTGCCTCTCTTGGGGCTTGAACCTGCAATATGCTCAGCGTTCCGGCTCTGATCCAGCAAAACACTTTAGCCCATGCTTAATTTTAAGCATGCGAGTAGCCCAGTTGAAAGCAATGGCACTGCCTCTGTGCTTGGAGGTAAGCATGTGCTTATGTGGTTTGCCAGATTAGAGACTGAGTGCTCTGCACCTTGCAGGGTGCAGTGCTTACAGCTTCTAGGCTCTCCCATAAGCTTCCCATGCTGAGTGCTTTCCTGCTGCAGCATGGGGCAGAGATCAGACTGAGAGGGTAGGGAAGACGGGGAGCTGGGAGGAAGAGGAGACAACCACCATCACACCAGCCACCTCATTGTCCCTCATCCCCCACCACTTCTCACCATCATCAATGGTGGCAGCTTTCCCCAGAAGGGGTGGGGAGGGGAGAGAGAGAGATTGTATAAGGAGGCACCTAGGGAAATGGAGGGAAGGGGAAACGCCACAGGGTGGGGGTAGCATTGGGAGGATCCTGTGGGACAGAAGAAGCAGAGACACCCCAGGGGTGGGAGAGGGAGAAGGTGTGGTGACAGATGAGAGGGAGGGTGGAAGGAAGGTCCCAGGCAGGGACTGAGAGGAGGAAGGGGGAAGAGGGAGAATGTGACTCATGGAGTTATTGGGGTAGGGTCTAAGCCTGTGATCTGCTCTGTGAGGATGCTAGCAGGAGGGAGCAGTGTCCTGGACATTCTCCAACACACCCAACAGGGCTGGTTTGCCGTTAGGGCTTTCCCTAGTACAACAGGGACAGGCAGGGAGAAGCCAGGCTTGCTTAGGCAAGGGCTGACTGTGCTGCAGAAGGTCGCAGGACCTGCTGTGAGACTCTCGGTTTAGAGGAGCACTCAGGATGAAATCCCAACCCCACTGAAGTCAATGTCAAAACTGGGTTTCACCCTTAGACTCATCCAAAATCTGAAGCCCAGGGCCTCTCCCTCTGCTGGTTTTCCACCTATTCCTGCTACGTTGGCAGTGGTGCTGCCTGTGGCTTGGTAGCATCATGCTGTGTACTGATGCAATGCTGTTATATGTAACAGCCGGCAGGGGTTGAAGTAGGTTGAAAGAAAAAAGGGGAGAGGTCCCTCTTCTTCTGGCAGAAGAGGGGCAGCTAGAGTGTCCCCCCACTTCTTACTTCAACCCCTGTATTCCGGGCATCCCTGGCCATGGGGATCCTTGCTGGCTTAGGAGGTGCTGTCTATTTCCAGGCCCTGATGAGGAAGATATTCCTGTTAAAAAATAACTAGGATCCATACATGTGTCCCGTGGTGGGTGACCCCAGGCTCTCCAGAGCTCCAGCTCTTCCAGACTGTTGTCCCAGGAAAAATGTTCTAAATGTTGACAACTATGTCAGAGCCTCAGCTTTTGACCATCTCATTATGACAGCCATGCAGCTCCTGCGTGACATGTCATGATACGGTGTGAGGCTCTCAGTGAGGCAGTCAGAAGTTAACATGTCACTAGGGCTGGTCATTGTTACAGCAAAGAGCTTTCAATTTTCACTCCACCCTCAGCGTGCTAGCACTGGAGATTACCCTCCTTAGGAACAGCCATTCTCTCAGCAACACTCAGCTCTGCACATGCAAGACTTCACAGCTCTGCTGACAGTAAGAGGAGGACAAGGATGGCAAATAGACACTTGACAAAATCCACAGCACTCCAACGGGCCATTCACGCCTAGGGCATTGCAACATGGGGCATGCTGGCAGGGCCTTGCAAGGTGGGAACGGATTGTGGCATCAGTGAAATAAAGAGGACCATATTTGGATGTGAGAAGGACTGAGCCAGCCCTTCCCAGTGTGGGACAGATAAGACCCTACAGAGCAAAGAGAGGAACAGCTCTTCTAATGGAAGGAGGAGTTAGTGAATTCATCTAGCAAACCCCTGAGAATGGGTGAGTCCTGCTCTCAAATGCCCAGCAATAGCTGCACGTTAGCAAGTGAAGCCATGTTTTCTTTTCTCCTTTATTAATAGCTCCCCATCTCCAGTGCCAAGCACACCCTTTCAGTCTCCCAAGAGCCCAGAATGAGAGCCAGCTCTTGGGTTGCCTTCTGCCTGATCACAGCCAATGCTAGCAAAATGCACCTGAGCACAACAACCAATCTGACGGAGGAGTCAGCAGATCTGGTGCAGGGCCACCAAACAGAGCCTGGAAAGAGAATGTGACCGAGTATAGTATTTAACCCTTAGGGTTCCACACATCATCCAGCTGGCTGGCTGGAATGGCATAGCTAAGAGAGAGGAGCCCTAGTAGAGGGTAACTGCTGAAGCTGCAGCAAAATGAGGGCAATAAGGGTATTGTGAAGAGAACACTCATAACATATATCGATATTGGAGGGCAGAAACAATTGCTTTCCTGGCTGCACAGTGATAGTCAGAGGGCAACATCACACTGTCAGGAACTTTTTCAATAACACTTTCCAGGACTGTGGCTTGCCCTGTATAAACTCCATCTCCTCACCAGTGCAGGTTTTGAAATATCAATATCACTCGAGAAGCACCTTCTACACAAGCCATATGCAGGTTATGCAACCAGCTTGCCCATATCTTCCAAAGGGCAGGCAGCCAATCATTCTCCTGATATAAGAGTGGGAGTGGGAAGTATGCAAATGTGGCACACTTGTGTTGGGACTTTCAAAAGTACCTAGCTGGTTTAGACTGTAATATCTTTGGGACACAGCCTGTCTTTTTGGTCTGGGATGGTTACAGCACCTAGCACAGTGAAGCCCTAGTTGAGGACTGGGGCGTGTAGGTTCTATCACAATACAAATTGTTAATACTAACCACAACAATGCAGGTGCAAAGTCTTGTTGAATTTCAATAGAATGTGTGCTCCTAAATCACTTAGGAGCTTGTGAAAATGCTACCAGCAGGTTCTGATGTGGGACAGGCAGCAGCCTCTGCAGATGAGTGGATGTGAACTTCTCTTAAGCCTCCCTGCTAGTCAGAACAACTCCTCCTTGTTTGGTTTTGCAAATGACCTGTAACAGACCATCCTTTCCTCCCTGCTATTAAATTTTGGGCCTCTCATGAGCAGAGTCCGACACCGGTCCCATATAGTTTGAGGGTTGTGTGACATGGGCAAATATGGGTATACCCTAGGCTGAGTAGACACCATTGTCACAGCAGTGGAGCGAGATTTTGCTGTTTAAGAATGACCATTCCTAAGAGTCTAGGATCAAAATCCCACCCCCCTTGCAAATTTTTCATGCACACATAATACAGCATCCATTGGCCACCTGTTGAGCCCATCTTTCCACAGGTTCTGTCAGTTCGACTGCCCACTACTAACCTAAAGCAATTTAAAGATGAGATAGACAATCAATGTCTTAGCAATGCTAGGACTTTGTAGTTTCACCCACCAAATCTCCCACACACAAAGAAAGATGTGACGGGTGGTCACATTTATCCCTGCATTGGCCATTCTCCTCCCACTTGATGCAGAAGAATACCGAGGTTCTTATGCCTTCTTTCACCACCCTAGTCCACGGCTCCAACAGCGCTGAGCCAGGATAGAAGCCAGCACAGGAATTAGGTCCCTATGAGTCTGAATGCTGACAGCTCCTTGCACTTGAACCCATTTGCTCACACTACTGACCTAGACAGCCCCAGAAAACCAAGGATGCAGCTTTGCATGAGGTTTTACGAGCAGTTCAGCAATGCCAACAGCCACTAAAAGAGGGAGCTAACTCTAGTGTTAGGTACCTGATCTTTCCCCCATCCTCAACCCCACAAGAAACCAACCTACAGATGAAGGTGAATTAAATTAGAGAGGGTCTTAAAATGTCTTTTCAACTGGAAGGTTTTCTTAAAAATTCTGCTGAGTGTCTGGGAATCTCCTAGACCACACCACCTCCTGCATCCTCAAAACACTATGAGAAAGAGATCAGCAGCAGCAGCAGCTTCCCTTCAGAGAGGGCTCACTGCCTTCGTATCATCTGAATCATTGCTCAAGGTTTTTGCAGGTGGCTCCTCCCTTACAATGCTCCTTGCCCTTCAACCCTACACCCTACGATATGGTAAGGCTGAGTTTCCACCAGTGGAATCAGTGATGGTGGAACCTTGCTTTGAAAAGCCACCCATGCACCATCATCTCACTTCTCTTCCTCCCACTTCTAATTTACTCTGGCTCAGAGGAATCAGCCGGTGCCAGCCACTCAGCTCATCACCACAGGCAGCTGTGTCGCACCCAGCTCACCCCCTTGGAAAGGCTTTGGGAAGGGGCCTTTCCATAGAACATTTATCATATTTGTCACCTTTCAACTGTTTCACTTCTCTTCTGAATGCATGGAACCACTTTTATTTGGTTTACAACAAGACATTATAAATCAAACTTTTTTTTTAAAAAAACCCACTATGTACAACCCTTTCTCCCCACCCCTTCCCACCCACACGGTATCTGCAGTAGGACCTGTTTTCAACGCATCTGCTGGAATTCTCTCCCTCAGCCCACACCCCATCTTTCCAGACTCCTAAATGCCCCCACCCCTTGGTAGCCCCCACCCTCATCTGCACAGAAGCATTTGGCAACTCATATGGTTGGCTTTGACATTTGGAAATAGGGTTGAGCTCAGCCTTTGATCTTGGCTTTGGGTGACCTCCCCTCAGTCACTTATCCAAATCCAGCTCCTGCAAATTGTCAGGATGCAAAAGATTGTTCCAGTCTAAAGGAACTGAGCTAGCACAGGGGCCAGATCACTTCTGAGGCTCTGTCTACATCTGAGCTGGAAAGTGTGATTCCCAGCTCACACAGACATACCCATGTCAGCTGTTCTCCAGCTAACATGCTAAAAGTAGCCATGTGGCTGGGGTAGCAGGGGCAGCGGCTGAGGATAGCTGCCCAAATCCTCCCCCAGGGAATCTGGATGGGTATGCACTCAGGCAGCTAACCCAAGCTGCCATCCATGCCACCCTGGCTACCCAGCTAGTGTACGTGAGCTGAGAATCACACCTCCCAGCTCTAATGCAGAGATAGCCTTAGTCCATTCCCTCCCCTGTCTCCGGACCCCACTATCTTCCAAAGACTGTGGTCCCTGCAGATTAGGGTTATGAGTCACAAGGCCAGGTTCATTTATGGCTGTCTGCAGCTGTACCCAGTCTGTTTGGATCAACAGAGGTCTTCAGTGTCCTGCACCCCCAACCCCTTCAAACCCATTGGAAATGCTTATCTTTCTCATGCCATAACCATCTCCAGCTCACCACTAACTTTTCAGTAGTCGCCTTCCCTCTGACCAGTGACCCTTGGCCTGCAGCTCCAGAGGTTTCTACTGTTTTGCCTGATAATGACTATAAGAGGCAAAATCTCTCTTCTCTCCACCCCCAAACCCCAACGTCTCTGGAAGAAATCTAGTCGAATAGATCAGCTTGATCAGTGATCCAGATGGTTCTGTTTCCAGGAGGTGTGTGGCACTGTTGCTTGGTAGAAGACATGCCAAACTTTGGCAGGTTCCCCACTTATTTGCAAGACATAAGCTGCTGAGGCAGTGTCAGATGTGCATGCGTTAGCAAGAAAGCTGGATGCCACTACAGTCCTGTTTGTTTCATGCACTGTGAACTTATCCTATACACACTATGGGCAGGGTTATGGTTGAAAACATGAATACAAAGACATACATTTTCTTGCTCTCTTAGTAACCAAGGCTTCGGTCTCCCATGGAATAGCAGGGGCTTGCTACGTGGACTCTCATTTTTCCTCTCTGTCTCCCAACACTCAATTCTTATATGTCTAGGCTGAAGGAAAGGGATGGGTAGGGGACAGGTAGGATATGGTCCCAAGGTCCCAGTTCCTAAAGGTCCCTGAGTGACAGCCCTACACCAATGTCAGAAAATGAAACAATTGGGGTAAATTGGCCATGTTTATCCTGAGAGAATTTCCAATTCTATTTCTCTTCCTCCTCCTCTTCTCCCTTCTTGGACTTTCTGGGAAAGAACAAGCACTTGTCTCCCCCTTTCCTCCCCCGCTCCCGCCTTTTGATGACCACATGCAACATGGGGCTTCTCTCCTAGATGTGAAGCAAATCACTACCAGGTAATTAATGCAACGGACAGTAATCCTGTCCCGATCTGAGATTAAACCCCCCATACAGGGTCCTGGATCACCTTCACCACTGAAGCAAAGAGGCAATATTGGAGGTAAAACCAGAAGCTTTGATAAAGAGGAGTAAGGTCCATTCCTTTCTTTCTCACTGCCCTAGCTTCACAAAAACTAAATGGATGGTTATAGCTGTGACCAATATTTCTAACCCAAGCAGTATCTTTGGGTTCCACTGTTTTAAATGAAAGGTTTATGTATGGTTGTGTTCTACTCAGTGGGGGAGGGCTACCACTGCTCCTCCAGGAACTAAAAAGAGTGGATGGTGATATTAAGGCAAATCAGCCAGGCTGAACCCCTGACCCAGAGAGGTACCTACGGGGGAGGCTCACATCTACTAGTTCAGATTGGACTCTCCAGAGGCCAACAGACGAAGAAAGGACTTTTGAATAAATAGCCTGTGTTTAAACTGATTCAGAGCTTTTGTTGTGGATCTAAGACTGATGAACTTGTAACCATGCAGAAAACCCAGTTGTGGGTTCTGAAGGACGAAGATCCACCAGAGCCCTAGGTCAGAGTTTGGGTGACCTTTGGGAAGATTTTTAGCATGTGTGCAGGTTTTTTTATTGTTTTGAATGTGTTTTCTCTGTAATGCTTTCACCATAAGAATAAATGTGCTTGCTTAAAATGAGCGGGGTGGTAACTCATACCTGTGAGCTATGTCCTGCACATAGCCCTCAGAGAGAAGGCAAAATGCGGTTGCTGGCAGATAGTCTGGTTTACCAGGAATATCACTGTGTAAATTATGGAGCTGTGCAGCCTTAAAACCCCCAGTCAGAAGGGAGTGAGACTGCCCAGAAGAGATGAGGACTGGGAGCCTGAAGCCTAAAGTGGGTGCCCTTGGTGCACCAAGGAGGGAACTACAGGTGCAATCACCCTGAAACTGTGACATGGGATCTATGCCATTGTGAATTTCCATAAGAGCCAACAGCACTGGAAGCAAGCACTACAGAGGGGAAAATCTTGCTGTCCTTTTAGGAAAAGTATAGCAAAAAGAGAGATGGGGGAAATGAGTTATGAGCCCCTGAAGAAACAGCAGCTGTTGAAACTTGTATGAGCAGCAAGATTTGTCTGCTGATCTGAAGACAGCGGAGGCAGGATTGGGACAGCTGCTATGAAAAGTGAGTCTTGCTTTCCCTTCATACCTCCAGTGGATCTTGCCTTGCATTTACTTTTCTATAGGCATGTCGCCCTTTTCCTGCACTCTTATGGGAGCATCAAACCTGTGCATCATAAGAGCACTGTTAGCAGATTTAAGGTTCTTTCCTCTGTCTGCCGCCTCCTTCAAAAGATCTTTCTGGAACCACTGGTCCCCTATAGTAACACCGTGATTCATCTCCTTTGCTAGACAGCTGTGGAGTGGAAAGAGTACAGCTTTTGCCCTGAAGGGACGTGTTTTGTGGGTCCTCCTGCATTTATCCCCTCTACCCCATACAATAAAACAAGAGAGAGCTCTATTAATCAGTTGATTTACAGGGCTCTTTTATTCCCTAGCAGTCTCTCTTGTCACCAGAAATTAGGAGGCTGTCCCTGGATGGTATGAAAAGTCCTGACCGCATACATTCTGGCAAGATTATAGTGTAGAGCCAAGGAATCAGGATGTCTGGAAACACTAAGACTGATTCTATCAAGCAAACCTGACCTAGTAATGACAGGTCAGAAACATTCAAAGACAGAAAGTAGGGCAACTCCTGATAAGAAAGAGAACCCAGCTGACAGAGAACCCAGACAATAACAAAGGAGGCTGAATCAAACTCTCAGATGGCTGCATCACCAGTGGACCATGGCTTAATCCCTGACTGCTGGAGCTCTAAATGGAATGATGGCACTCTGGGCTCAATCCCTGATTGAAGCCTTAAATAGAAAGTACAGGACTTTGCATTCACTTTCCAGCTGCAAAAGGCCCTGGAGAGTAATTATGGGGCCTGGATTCAGCCAGTGGCTGGTAGAGGCCCAGGTGCTCAGATGGCAAATAACCTTGATGATAATTCCATCCTCCACGTGTAGCCAGGTGTCTCTATCACTGCCAGGCATCAGTATTGGCTGAAACTCAAAACATTTAGTACCTGAGGCCTGGGCTCTCCCAGCCAATAAGGATTAGCCAGGCTTTTCCATCCCTGCAGAGCTAATGACTGTAGCTCCTGAACAATATTCCACAGCATCATCTCTATAACTTGGCTCTTTGCCTTTGTTCCTTATCTACCATTTGAAAATGTCCTGTGCTGTAGCTGCCTTTTATTTCTTTTGGCCACACTTCATAGTAAGGATCCATTTACATGGAATTAATAAACAGTAATTGGTTGTTTTATCAAATGGCCAATTAATTCTCAACACTTATGAAAATCCAGCATGTCAATAGGTAGCATATAACCATGGCTTATAACCACCAATAACATCTTCTGATGTGCTTACAACTTTCTATAACACATGCCACTCGTGTCTGGAACATGCTATACTTCTACTAAATGTTTGCAACCTTTTTTAAATCATTAATAAATGGAAACTTAGTATAAAGTGCAATTTACTTTCTTGCCTGCCACATTAGTGTGACCTCACACTGTACCATATGGACATGGCTCACCAGTGCAGTTCTAATGCTATGCTCATGCTGCACTCAAACCCCAGGCCCTTCTCTCATGCCCTGCCATATGGGAAAGTGGTTACACTAAAATCCCATCTGCACCACAACTGCAACAGCACTGGGGAAACCCGCTTACTACAGCATTGTCCTCTGATATGAATAAAACATGAATCTTGTTTTGCAGCGTAGTCGGAAACATGAGCACGATTTAAGAATTGAGGAGGCAGGGTATGTGTGCATGTGCAAGTGTATTAGTGCAAGAGAGAAACACAGGTCACAGCTGAGAGGGTGTTCTAGGATCCTATCAGTAGAAAATGTATAAGACACATTGCTCATATGAAAATAACAATACTTATTACTCATATAGGACCAGATCCTGCACCCACACGTCTCCTTGCCTTCAGCGATGCCAGATCCAGTCTATAATGCTTTACATTTTCAAAGCACTGTACAGACACAAATTAGTGAATAAATCAATATACAATAAGTGCATGTGTCACTGGGTATATGGAGCATTCACTGGTGTCAGAAGCTCTGAGCTTTCTTAGCCAATGGGAACCAAGGATGGAGGGGGAGAAAGGAAGAGAATGCTAGAGAGCAATAAAAGGGACATTTGCACTAACAGCAATGTGTGCATATTGCATGTATAACCTTGAATGTATACAAGCAAGGATCTCCGTGACTGCTCCACGTATGGAAGGCATAATGGAGAATGATCCTCAGGTTAAAGTTTTGCACTTGTGAATTTATTTTTTTCATGGCTTTTACTGGCGTGCAATTGTACGGGAAATATTCTAGGCCAACTTTTTTCAAAATGGTCTGTGATTTTGGGGGCCAACAATGGAGGAACCTGAAATCACTGGCTGCTTTGGAGAATGTTGGCTCTAATGTACCAGGACAAGTTACTTTTGTGCACCATTAACAAGTGCTAATGGTTGGAGGCCACCAAGAACTTAGGGCTTCCACATGCACCAAAGGGATCAGTGTTTCCATTTCAACCTCCTGCCTACCCAGCCTTTGGAGACCATAGCCTTCCAGAATGATGTTTCCCTAGCTCAGTGGAACTCTGACATATAGTTAATACACCTTCTGCAAGAGGTGAAGTGGTGTGTTCCCTTCTATACTCTAGTTGCATTAATGGATCTGCAACAAGGCCTGGCTTAAGAAATATGTGACAGAGGGCCTCAGCCCGCCCTTTGCTTCTAATGCTTGTATGAAAGGGCCCAAATGCCACTCACAGGTTTCTCCACCCAGAAGTCTAGAAAGACAAAAACCACACTAGAGTGGTCTGAAGTCATCTAGTGGCTTGGAGTCCAGAAAGTTGTACACAGAGAGCAGGTGGAGGAGGACTAGGGTTTGGTTTTTGACTCCTATGACTGGTTCTCTTCCAAAACTCAGCATGCCAGGATGGAGGGTGGGAAATATTAGGAACACTGATCTCTGTCCCTCCCATTACTGGGCTGACTCAAGCTAAGTCAACAAGAGATCAAATGCCAATTCCGGACAATGGTACAAGTTTCCTGGCCAATCTTGGACTCCCTCGCCTTAATATTTGTGTACCTCACTGTGTGACAGGCTGGGACCCCCTCCCCAAATTTCCTGCAGTTGTAATATGCACGCAAAACCCTGCTATTCCCCTGGAAACACCACTGGTTAAATGTGACCTGTGTCCTCCTTCTACAAAAAAAATTACAAACCCTTCCCTCCCCACCCCAGAAAACATGCACGCGCGCACACACGCACACACGCTCACACTGGAAAAACAGTTTGCAAACTCCTGAAAGTGGAAAAAGGCAACTTGCAAATGTGCCTTCGTTTTTGATATGCACCCTCCCGCCCCAACCCACCTCCCTCCATCTCCCCTCCCCAAGTAATTCCCAATGCCTTCCCCCAGCTGTTCCAAAATAAATATTCTTTTTGTTTGTTTAAAAGATTCTTTTACACCTGTAAGCAAGAGACAGAGAGAGAAAGAAAAGAAAGACCATGCAGAGTGAGAATGGAACTCCCCGATCTCAGTGACTCCAGGTGGGAATAAATGAGAAGGGGCTAAGAGTGAAAATGAGTGAAAGATTAAAAAATAATAATATCAAGAAGAACAAAAAGATGAGACTTCAGTGGTAAAATGGAGGTGTGGGCAGCGCATCAGTGAGCACATTCAAAGATAGCTTATTCCTCCATCCCTGTTTTCGACTCAGTTTCATTAAAACTTTTCTTCTTCTTTTCTTTTAAACTTTTCTGATTTTGATTTTGGGATTGTTGTTTTTTTTTTTTTTTTTACAATGGTGAAGTTCTTCGGCACAAAGCCGAAATCAAGAGGAGGTCAATCCTCCTAAAACCTGAGACCCATCCCCAACCCCCCTGCCCCACCTCCCCATGCTCCGTGTTTCTAATGTGCTGAAAAGAGAAAGTAAGCTTAGAATAAACCTACCAAACAAAGGAGGAAATGATAATAAGAGAAAAGAGTAAACCCAAACCCAAAAGACCACAGCGCTCCTGTGTTGTCATTGTCTGAGTGTCTGTGCCTATCGCTCCTGGAGGCCGCAGGCATCAATTTACATAGTACAACCAGTAAATGAGGTTGAAGAATCCAAAGGTGATTGGAAAAATGATCCGTGACCACTTGTCAATGGTGCTGACGTCTGCCAGGTCTGGGATTTTGAGCTTCAGCTTAGAGGACCGCCGGCGGAGGCGGCAGTTGGCACGGTTGCGGACAGCAGTATGGTGTGTCAGAGGGACATGGCGGTCTAAGGTGGGGTGGTGGCCAAAGCCATCCCGAGAGGCCAGCTGCTTACGGAATTGGATTCCTGAGCCTTCGAAGGACAGGACAGAGTTTCGAGACTCGCCGACGCTGCTCATCATGTCCGTGGCCAGTAGCTCGTTGTTCATCTCCAGGGTGCTGAGGAGGATGTTGCCATAAGGGTCAACCTGGAACAGGGAAGAGAGAGAAAGATGATAGTGTGAGCAGAGCACACTCGGGGCCAGATTTAACTTTTTCATTTTTCCACTGGCCTCAGAGATGGTTTTGGACTATTGTCTGGGTAACAACAATGCCCTGGGTTAGGTCATCTACAGAGACTGAGCATTGGCCTTCTGATCTAAAAGCAAGGGGTGCTACTGCTGTAGCTGAAGAACACGCTCCATCATCTTAAAGGCAGGGGCTGACTCTTACAGCACTGTAAGTGATTCCACCACAAGAGGGGGACAAAGTCCCACTCTGTTAGTGTTGAATACACCTGTATCACATCCTCCTCTTCTCAGAAGAGGATGGACCTAATGGGGCAGGGTGAAGGGTGAGGACTGAATGAGCACTCTGACCTCAGGAGTGTTTGGTCCTTGTGGGCATCCATTTGTGGAGGATGTATGCATTAGCCTAGTGTATAGTGAACATGGGGACTGTCTCAAAGGGGAGAACAGCCCCTCCCGGGTGCTCCTGGACAAAATGAAGGTGAAGAATCTGAATTCTCCTGCTAGAAGGTAGGAAAAGGACAAACCTGCTCCCTCATCCTCTTCTCCTCATATCGTTGGCGCTCATTGTTTGCCTTGCTGAGCCGTTCACTCTGCTTCTTCTGCTGGCGAGGGCCCCGCCCGAAGAAAATGTAATTGACAAAGGCATATTCCAGGAGTGCCAGGAACACGAAGACGAAGCAGCCCATGAGATAGACATCAATGGCCTTGACGTATGGGATCTTTGGGAGGGTCTCCCGCAGGTGGGTGTTGATGGTGGTCATCGTGAGCACCGTGGTGACCCCTGCAACAACAGTGCGCATGCTCCGTTACCGAGACGGGATGGTGCCACAGCACGGCACTCGCTCACTCTCTCCTCCATCTGAGCAATGCAGGGAAGGAGATAGATCAGTGTAGGGAGTGAGAGGAGACCAGGGCTCTCAGACACTCACAGCCCCATTCTCTCTCAGCAGGTGTGGCTGCAGAGAGGGATAAGCAGGATGGATGAGAGATAGACTATAGCTGTTCTGATCCCCACTTCCCAACAGGAGTCACTGTAGGGAAGAGCCAGGAGGAGAGGAGGGTATCAACTGTGCTTTAGCAAGATGATCTGTATCAACCCGCTCTGGCTCTGCTCCACCTCTTTGTCCCCTTCCTCCTCCACTCAGGATGGCAGAGAATACCCAGCTCTGCTCTCTTCTCCTCCCTCTCCCTCTCTTCTCTGACTCCAAGTCTCCCTTCTCATCTCTGTCCTTCTTCCACCTGACTCCATTCCTTCCTCTCTGCCTGACTCCCTAATTCCCTCTCTTTCCTTTCCCACTCACTCTCTCCCCAGCTCATTTCCCTCCCTGTCCAGCCCACTCGTGTTCCATCCATCTGGAAGTAAATGTCCCTCAGACCTTATCTTCCTCACCCACTCTGTCCCTGGAATCCTGAAGTGTCTTGTTCATTCTCACGGCCCCTGCCACTCTGTCTTCCTCATGCTCCAGTCTCTCGGCACTGCCTTGCACAAGGTCGCTGACAGCCTTCTCACAGCTAAAAGGCTCTCCTCTACCACTCTGCTGCCTTTGAGGCGGGGAAGCACTCTGGCCCCCTTAGCTTTCACAACTCAGCTCTCCATGTACCTTGTTGATCACCCTGTCAGTGTCTCTTCTAATGATCCTCAACCTCCTCTACTGGCTGTTGGCAATCCCCACGATCCTGTCCTTTGCTCTCTCATTCTCCTTTTCTCTGTGACCTTAACTGTGCCTGTGGTTTTAAATAAAATTTCTACAACAGTGGCTCTCAGTCCGAACCCCCTCTATCTGTGATGCTCTGTACCTTGGGGGACACCCTACACCCTCATGTTCATCTTTATAAAATGATTGTGTGGTATCCAATGCAAAGTTTGTAATGTTTGGTGTTTTTGGAGGGCTCATGATGCACTAAGCATGGTTGTTATAGTGATGTTACAGTAATGTTATAGTAATGTTATAGGGTATAATTTCATGTATACAGTTATGAGGCTGTATATGTATCCTCATGGCTTAAAGCAAGCCCAGGCAAAAACTCTCCAGGAACAGAGAGGCAGTTCACATCACATCAGGGCCGGTATGGGACAAACACAGTCCCTCCTCACAGGAACAAAGGACACTGGCCTAGGCAGCAACAAAATAATCTGTTAGACTCTCGAGAGAGTCCCCACCTTTCCTTAGGTCAGTCTGGAACTGCGATGAGGTAATGCTCACCTGACTCTGAATGGGGGGAGGGGAGTAAAGACAGGAGGGAAGAAAGGACATGATAAAAGAGAGAGACATTTTGCCATGCTTTTTCTCTCTCTTCTACCTACATCTACAGACACCACACCAAGCGACTGAACCACTGATCAAAGGGGAGAGCTTGGCTGAAGGGCAACCAGCCAGCCTGTGGTGGGAAGCATCTAAGTTTGTAAACGTATTAAAAGTGTTCAGATCAGCTTAGAATGCGTTTTGCTTTTATTTCATTTGACCAAATCTGACTTGTTATGCTTTGACTTATAATCACTTAAAATCTATCTTTGTAGTTAATAAATCTGTTTGTTTATTCTACCTGAAGCAGTGGGCTTGGTTTGAAGTGTTTCAGAGTCTCCCCTTGGGATAACAAGCCTGGTGTGTTATCAATTTCTTTGTTAAACTGACGAACTCATATAAGTTTGCAGCGTCCAGCCGGTGTAACTGAACATTGCAAGACGGAGGTTACTAGAGTTGTGTCTGGGACCAGAGGTACTGGCTAGTGTCATTCATTGGCTAGTATTATACAATCCAAGGAGCAGCTTACATGCCAGAGGCTGTGCGTGAACAGTCCAGGAGTGGGGGTTCTCACAGCAAAGCAGGGTAAGGCTGGCTCCCAGAGTCAAGGATTGGAGTGATCTAGCAGATCACTGGTCCAGATAACACCAGAGGGTAACGTCACAATATCACTGACCTCTGCCCCTCTCTCTAATCTCAGATCTTTACCCCTTCTCTGATGTTTCCTCCTGGGTATCCAGCTGCCACCCCAACCTCAATATTTCTATAAGTGAATTCTTTCTCTAACACCACTCCATTGTCCTTCCTCTCACTGACATGGTCATCCTGACACTTTCCTCTCCTTCTCCCCCAATATCCAGTGTCTCACTTTACCCTGTATAACACCCACATCCATCCTTTCCTTGCTGCTAAATCTCCTGTCTGTGCACTGGTTACCTCTTGCCTTTATTACGGTAACCTTCTTCCTTCTGGTCTACGAACTCTACCCCAATCGTCTTCCTCTCCTATTGCTCTGTCCGCACCATCCCTCTTTTGAATCTCCCTGTTAGCTCCTTGTCTTCTACTGTAGCAAATTCAAGCACCTTATTCTCTTCTAGCCTATATCTCAGATCTGCTAAACCTCTAGACCTCCTCTTACTCCCTACACTGATCTCAGTTCCCTCACCTTACTGTCTCTTCTGTATCTTTCCCTTTGTTGAACCTTCTATCAGGCTGCACATGCCTGTTCTGGTAGTCCAATCACCCTCTCCTCCTTCAACTCTTCAATCAAGCCCACCTCTTGTCTCCTGATTAAGGTTCCTTCACCCAGGCTGTGATTCAGGAACACATTCCGATTCGGGACAGCTCTTCAGCCAGTCCTTAAGTGCTTTCCTAAACTGAGGACCTAAATTTATTCTCCTGGATTTTTCTTGTATTTACTTAAGAGTGTGAGCCCTTCAAGGCAGGAAACACGTCTTTGTAAAGAGTTTGTAAAGTACCATGCAAATTTCTAATACTGCATACATTCCCCCGTTCCCATAGTCATTCATTCATCATCTCTCTGTCCATCCATCCATCCATCCATCCCCAGTGCCTATCTATCCACCTAACCTAACTATTTTATCTGCTTCTCAGTCAATTGACAGAGACACACACACACACACACCAGCACGTGCACACACACGGACACACACACAGTGAAAGGAATGCCATCTAAGTGGTAATATGGTTATGTCAGTGGAGGCATGTTCATTTAAACCCCCGTTTTAGAGTCTTATTTTGATGCCGCTGAAGTTCATGGCAAAACTCATGATGTGGGATAAGACTCATAAGACACAGACTTATCTGCGGTGACAAATGCCTCTTTGAGCTGAAAATTCTCAAGCCTGTTCTCAGAAAAACTGTGAATTTATCTTGCAAAGTCTGCCAGAGTCTGTTTGGCTTGTTTTGTGTGTTACCTGAGAAGAGAATAGGTAGTTTTCACACATTAAAAGATATTCAGGTGCTTTTACATACTGGGGTAACTCCTGAAGAGCTGAATCCTGAAACTAAATCACCATGAACTTAGTCCTCTGGCAACAAGTCTCTTTGCTAGATCTGAAGAAATGACTTCAATGGGTGAGCAGGTTACAGGTGTTTTGAAAACGGCAGCATGAACGTGCACTGCACATGCTTCCGCTAAGGGCTCCCTAAAAGTTCTCCTTTCTTCCCTGCACAGGTTACCTGCTCTGCTCAACCACGCAGGGCTGCTCGGAGGGGAGGGGGCAAGTGGGGCAATTTTCCCCAGGCCCTGAGCCCTGCAGGGGCCCCGCGAGCCCTGGCTGAAAATCCCTTCCCTGGCTAGAGGTGCCTTTTAAATTTTTACTTACCCGGCAGCGGTCCGAGTCTTGGGCAGCACTTCAGCGGCGGGTCTTTCAGTGCTGCCGAAGACACGGAGTAAGTGAAAGACCTGCCACCACCGCCAAAGACTTGGAGTGCTGCCCGGTGAGTACAAGCGCAGGAGCGGATGGTGCCTTTTTTCATGTCTGCTCCCCCGTTTTGCCCCAGGCCCCCTGAATCCTCTGGGCAGCCCTGCTCCTGGGTTACCATCACCTCTCCCCTCTCTTGAAGCCTCAGTGCGCCGTTGCCCTGGCTCCTGGACAGCGCTGCAGCGGCATGGCTCCGATGGGATCGGAGCTCACAGCCCCGCCCCCTTACCATGCGGCTCTGAGCAGGGCAGAGCTCAGGCCTCACCCAAGCCACGCTGCTTTAGCTCTGTCCAGGGCCGCTCCTGGACGTGGCATGCTGAGGCACCAGGGGATGGGGGCAGGCAGAGGCGGGGCCGGAGAATTCTCGTGGGGGCCCCTGTGGGGCCTGGGGAAAATTGCCCCACTTGCCCCCCCTCTGGGCGGTCCTGCCCAGGAGCAGCCCTGGACAGAGCTAAAGCGGCGTGGCTCAGGCGGGGCGTGAGCTCCTCCCCGCTCGGAGCCATGTCGTAAGGGGGCGGGTCTGCGAGCTCCGGGCCAACCGGCGGGAACTTAGGCCCCACTGGAGTCAGCCGCTGTAGTGCTGTCCAGGGCCGCTCCTGGATGCGGCACGCCAAGGCTCCGGGCAGCGTGTGTGTAAGCGTGGCAGAGGGCAGGGGCCAGGGACCGGGGCCGGGTGGGGGGTTGGATAAAGGGCAGGCAGTCCCAGGGCCAGTCAGGAGGACAGGGAGGGGGCAGAGGTTCTGGGGGGTCGGTCAGGGGACGGGGAAGGGGGGGTTGGATTGTGGGCATTCCGGGAGTCTGTCAGGGTGCAGGGGGGTGGGGGTGGATAGCGGTTGAGGCAGTCAGGGGACAGGGAACGGGGGGGGGGTTGGTGGGAGGTGGGGTCCTGGGTTGATGGTTGGGAAGGGGGTCTCGGGGGGGGCAGTGAGAGGACAAGGAACAGGATGGGGCGGGGATTCTGATGGGGATAGTCGGGGGGCAGGAAGTGGATGACGGTTGGATAGTGGGCAGGGCCAGGCTGTTTGGGAAGGCACAGCCTTCCCTACCCTAAAGCTCATTCAGCAGTTTGAGGCTTGCAGACAGCTATTTAACACAGAGAGACAAGCTTTTCCGTGGGGGAGGGATCACATGAGAAGAGCAACATCCTACACCACCTACCTCCTTCCCAACCCTATGAAGGGAGACCCCCCCTCCCCTGCATTCCCCGAGGCTCCAGAGGGGTTAATTCAGTGCTTTTCAAACTCTTGTACTGGTGACCTCTTTCACATAGCAAACCTCTGAGTGTGACCCCCCTCATAAATTAAAAACACTTTTTTAATATATTTAACACTATTATAAATGCTGGAGGCAAAGTGGGGTTTGAGGTAGAGGCTGACAGCTTGTGACCCCCAGTAATAATCTTGTGACTGCCTGAGGGGTCCCGACCCCCAGGTTGAGAACCCCTGGGTTAATTTCATTTTAGCACCCTGCGTCCATTCACATGCATGTGCTATTTTGAGCATTTCAGTTTTCACAATATAGGCTCATTTCAGATTCTGGAACAAGCTCAAATGCTCAGTTCATGGAGTATGTACATAAGCTATACTAAAGACAAACCTACGATAACCATCTCCAGTTTGTGAGGGACCCCGTGGAGCCAGTCTCTAGGAAACAGATACATTCGTGTAGGTTAAGTCCTTTAACGGCTATTAGCCAGGATGGGTAAGGAATGGTGTCCCTAGCCTCTGTCTGTCAGCGGGTGGAGATGGATGGAAGGATAAAGATCACTTGATCATTACAGGTTAGGTTCATTCTCTCTGGGGCTCTTGGCATTGGCTATTGTCAGTAGACAGGATACTGGGCTGGATGGACCTTTGGTCTGACCCAGTATGGCCATTCGTATGTTCTAAGCTAGATGAACCCAAAGTTATGGAGACAGATATGAGTCAAGGAAGCCAGCAGAGTATCAGAAACCCGGAAAAATCTCTGACTGGATGGGCTCAGGTGTTTGGTCACAAGGTGAGGTGGTTCAAAAGTTTTGGATTTTTTTAAGCAGATTTTTTTTTATTGTTTCTTTAAACAAACACAGCAAGCAGCAAATATTTGGCCACACACTTCTGAAACCCCAAACCATATTCAGGTTTTGGCAGACTAATTTCAGCTTTTCAATTAAAAAAAACAACAAATTTTGAAGGAAAGCAGACATTGTCCGTGATTTTCTTCTGCTATTTAAAAACCCCTAGTTTTCGATCCAAAAAAAGTTTTGACGGAAAATATTTTTCCAAACCCTTTTTAATGAGCTTTAGTGCCTTTTAGCACTAGCTGATGCTGAGAACCAGTGATACCTTCTAAAGGTGACTTGAAAAGAAGTTTTCTCAAAACTGGGTTTGTGCCGAGATGCGGAAGGTTTTTAAATGTTTATTTTTCCCAGGGCTGCTGAGGGGGGGGGGGCGCAATTTGCCTTGGCAGGGGCCCCCACAAGAATATAGCATTCTATAGTATTGCAACTTTTTTTTATGGAAGGGGCCTCTGAAATTGCTTTGCCCCAGGCCCCCTGAATCCTCTGGGCAGCCCTGCAACCACACAAAGGAGGGGAGCAGCTGCAACTGGGCAGACAGGCAGGGACTGGGCATGCCAGGGTGGGGAGTGGATGAAGATTTGGCTCCATGCTCCATAATGTTCTGATCAGCACAGCTGAGCCTGCCTGGCAGGGGAAGTAAGGTGCACCAGGAAAAGGGCTGGCAGAGTTTACTTCTGCCCTGCAGTGAGAGAGTAGCACGTCCTGATTTATGATTCAGAGACATTATTTTCAAAACACCTACAACCTCTGCTCTTGGGGAAGCATAGCCAAGCACTGCCCCTGACTAGGGGTGACTGAAGGTGCCACTTCACCCTTAGTATGTCTCCAAGCAGAACACCTGTATGCCTGAACGTGGAGCCTCAAGGAAATACAAGCCAGTGCATTGATTCCAGTGATTAGATGTCACCTGTGCATTTGTTTGCATGTCTGTTTGATTACTACATTGTACACAGCTGATCATTCCAATAACTGCACAGATGTCTGTATACCTGGATCTCTGCATATTTGATCTGCATCTCACCAGATATGCCGTGGTATCTTCAAGTTTGACCCTCTTGGGAGATAAAAGGTGCAATGTGTATTTATTTTGCTGTGCGATCTCTATCAGTCTTTTAATCACTCTGTTCTCCTTCTCTTTTTCAAACAATCCCAGCCCACTCCCCTCCCCAAAGGAAGCCCTTATGGAGTGTAGAGTGAAAAGGGACCTACCCAATGCCACCCGGGCAGCAGAGGCATCATAATTGATCCAGAAGGAGACCCAGGACAGGATGGTGATGAGGATGGAAGGCATGTAAGTCTGGAGGATGAAGTAACCGATGTTCCTCTTGATCCGGAAACTCAGGGATAAGCGGAGATAAGAGCCTGTAAATCAGATACCAAAAGGAACTGTCATTTGCCAGGGCTACAGGTGTGATAAGGGGACAGGAACAGGAATGGAAATCACCTGGGAATCACTCATATCTCTCCCTCTTTAGAAGCAATGTTGGGGAGGGACAGGGGAGGTAATCCTGTTAGTCTGCCTCTCCATTGATGACGTAGATTTATCACCTTCAGGAAGAGCCTCTTTGGAGCCTGGTCAATTGGGTCCCCTGCCTTGGATCTTTAACCACCTTGAGCAGTAAGGAGCCCAGGCTTTCTGAGCATTAAATGGGAACAGATTCTCCCATAAGCAGTTGCAGTTGGAGAAGACAGAGGATTTCTTCTGCTAGATACCATGTACTCACTCACAAAAATAAGAAGAAAATGTACTCCTAAATAGCGGAAGGCAGTGCATTAGGCAGCTGCTGGGAAAACTCGGGACTGTCCCAACCACAAGGTTCCTGTTCAACCTCATTACTCAGATAACACATCCAAAATGCACGTGCCATTGGGAATCTTATTTTCCCTGTGCAGGTACCATAAAGGTGTGTGCAAACTGGGCAAATGCAAACAGCTTACCTGTGCAAGTTTGTAGAGGACTCCAGTAAGAACTCACCCTTCTGTAACTCTCCCCTTTGCTCTGAAGCTGAAAATTCAAGAGGTCACCCTGCCTCAATTGCTATCTTAACAGCCGAGGAAGGGGATAATGTGTTATGACAAAGGGACCCTCAAGGTTGGCAACCAGCTTAACTGGGCAGGCAGTCTTGTTTAATGGTTAGAGCACTAGACTAGGAAGACAGAAACCTGGAGTCTGTTATCAGCATGCCTCTTCATCTCCTTGGACAAGGCACTTCACATCTCAGTATTTATGCTCCCCTCCCACTTTTTGTGTGTCATACTGTAGGTTTTTGGGGGCAGAGATTGTCTTTCACTATGTGATTGCCCAGTGCCCAAGCCAATGGGGCACCCGCTTGGTTGGAGCCTCTAGACAATATTGTAATAACAATTGATGATCTTGGCAGTGGTCTCATGTAATTTAGAAGATCTTAAGAGCCAATGTTTGTGGTTTGTTTTTGACAGTGCACACATACTAGATAAAATTAAGTCTGTCACCAATCACAGCAAATTTTCCAGCTGCACCATCAGATGTGCAGTCTCACGAGCTCCTTTTCCCATGACACACAGGCAGGTTTGCTTCTCATTCATAGGTTGCACACTTGTTTTTAAGGAAATGTTTTTCTTCTTATTGTTATTTTTATTGGAGTTTCAAGAACCACTTGGAAATCACATGGAAAGAGTGGTAAAGGTGGGGACCTACCAATGAAGCCCTGTTTGAGGGAAGTCAGCATTTTGGCCTGGCAATCTTGAGGGTATCTGCAAAAAATGGCACCATTCACCTCTTGCTGTCTGAGGGCAGGGATCTGAAAAAGCAGGGTTGGCAGGAAAGGAAAAGAGACCAATTTTCCAAAGTGGCACTGCAAGATTAGAACCCAGGCCCTCAAACATCCTAGACAATGGCTTCTACATCTAAGTTAGAGAAGCAACTGCACTGACTTTTGCAAAGAGAATCCTTTATATGTTTCCCAAACCCCTTTGCACAGAACCCCACCTGTGGTGAAGACCACTTCTCTGGTGACCAGTCTCTGCTCGATGATGGTGAACTGGGGCAGCTCCAGCATCTCCATCCCCGTGACGGCTGAGTTGTTTCCTTGCCAGAAAAACACAATGTCATCGACTGTGTAGCCATCTGTGGGGTGAGTAAGCACAGTACACTCAGAGTTAGCAAGTCCTGGCAATCAGCATCTTCATCTCCATGAAGACTTTTCCCATGGGTCCCAAATAGAGTCCATTTATGAGGGCATAGCAACCATTCCCCATCTCTTGACGCACCTTCGCTCCTTAGCCCAACTTGGTAGAAAAGCTACCTGGAGAAAGAAACAAATGACCAAGACTCCTTCTGAAGACTAAGAAGTGGAAGGTGAAGGTGGGAGCTGACCCCTAAGACTGCCACACAATCCTTGGTTTGCTTAGCGGGGATTTGTACATCAGAAATCGCTCTCACAAACAATATGCACAGCTTTTCCTTGGTCAACTATTTCTGCATGTCAGCAGGGGGAGATCACACAGTGCTTTTTTTGGTCTGACCCATGAAAATGATGCCTACCTATTTACAAAATATAAGAGCAACAGGATGGTGGATAATGAACAGCAGCACTAACAAAAAAACCCACAACATTTGGGACTTTCCCCTCCAGACTCTCAACATTTTCATCTAGGTCAAAATGTGAACTTCTTTGATAGGTGAATGCCTTCATTAAGCAGCCATTTAGAAGAGCTTTGGTGAGTGAGAGGGCTGGATGGCTCTGGGAGATAATAATGAGCTCTCAAGTCTTTCATTTCAGCATAACTAGTTCAAATGCAAGCCTGGTCCATCATGACCTAATGCAAATCCCCCTTTGAGTTTGGTCTTGCACTGTATGAATGTGGGAATCTGCATGTACCATCACCAGGTAACAAATGCTTGGCAGGACTGGGTGTGCAGGGGAGCCCAATTAATGAGAGCACTGCTGAGCAGCTGCCAACTACTGTCCAGTAGCAGGAGTGAGGCCAACAAGGGACACATACAAATAAGTGTCTCATTGGCATAATGATCACACACTCATTCCCTGGCCTGTTTTTACCTTGCACCCTTGAGAGTAAGTGTGCAAGGGGTTTATTATTTTTCATTGCAGAAAACTCCACCCAGTGGTTCACCCTAACTTGCATCTGAAAATAGCCTCTGTTCATGACCATTACAACAGCCCTGCAGGGCATGCAAGTACTTGCAGCATCAAGGAATTCTGCTAGTTCATGTGGAAGGGACTGGCTGTTCTTAGTGGGAAGGTGTCCACAACCTATAGCCACCATCACAAGTGGTACTGATTGTCAGTAATGTCCACAGAGAGACCAAGAATTAAATGGACTATAGAGACCTGTAGGGCCCTAGAGGTGCATAGTCCCTCTAGAACAGCGTTTAGGCAAAGGATGGCAGCAAAGTTTACATTATCTCCATACCTGCCCTGTAGATAAACAGCAAGTCACTTAGCCTTAGATATCATTGCATTTATTCAAAGCTGCTTTAAAAAACATCCCCAAACATTGGATCAGATCCACAGCTGGTTAAAACAGCATAGCTCCATTGACTTCAATACAGCAAGCCCAAGTTCCACCAGCTGAGGATCTGGCCCATGAAAGTTCACTGCTTCTTGCATTGGGCTGGAAGCTCCTGCTGAGCTCATTCTTCCCTCTTTTGGGAGGAGATCTGCACCACACTTGAGATGTGGCTGATCCAGGTCCTAGGGTGACCATGCTCCTGCTCCCACTAAAGTCACTGGTAAAACTGCCATTGGCTAAAGGACAGAGTCAGGTCATAATCCCACACAGACTCATAGTGTTTAAGGCCAAAAGGGACCATTAGATCATCTGGTCCAAGCTCCTGTATATAACATAACATAAAATTCCATCCATTGACCCCTTTCTTGAGCCCAGTACCTTGTGTTTGTTTGGCTAAAGCATCTCTGTCAGAGAGGCAGCCAGTCTTGATTTGAAGGCATCAAGAAATGGAGAATCCACTACTTCCCTTGGGAGTTTCTTCCAATGGTGAATCCCCCTCACTGTTAAAAAATTGGGCTTAATTTCTAAATTGAATTTGTCTGGCTTCAGCTTCCAGCCATGGGCTCTTGTCCTGCCTTTCTCCATTAGGTTAAAGAGGCCAGTATTTTCTCCTCATCAAGATACTTATACACCATAATCAAGTCAGCTCTTAATCTTCTTTTTGATAAGCTAAACAGATCAAGCTCTTTAAGTCTCTCTCTGTAAGGCACTTTCTCCAGCTCTTGAATAATTTCTATGACTCTTTTCTGCATCCACTCCACTTTAATCATGTACACCAGACCTGGATGCAGTATTGTAGTATTAGTGTCACCAGCACCACGTACAGGTAAAAATCCTTTCCCTACTCACTCTCTATCCCCATGTTCAGACATCCAAAGATCACATTAGCCTTTTTTGCCTCAGCATTGCACTGGGAGCTGGTGTTCAGTTGCTTTCCCACTATGACCCTTTTCAATCCTCTCCAGGGTACAGTCCCCCATTGGGTAGGTCTGGCCTACATTCCTTGTTCCTAAATGCATACTTATGCATTTGGCAGGATTAATACACATGTTGTTTGTATGGGCCCAGCTTACCAAGCAATCCGCATTGCTTCATCCTTATCATTTAACATCCTGACACCCTTTGTGTCACCCACAAATTTTATCAGCAGCTATTTTATATTTCCTCCAAGATCATTGATGAAAATGTCAAATAGTGTTGGACCTAGTGCTGATTCCTGAGGAACTCTACTAGAAATCCCCTCATTCAGTGATGATTGCCCATCGACAACTACTTTTTGAGATCTGTCAGTTAGCCAGTGTTTGTCTATTTAACATGTGCTCTGTGGATACCATATAGTGCTACTTCTTTTTAATCAGAATATCGAGTGGTACTGAGTCAAATGCCATACAAAAGTCTAAGTATATTACATTTAACTACCAAACTTGTAATCTGTCAAAGAATGAAATCAGGTTGCTTTGACTGTTTTCCATGAAACCACTTTAACTGCATTAGTTATATTCCTATTATTTATTGGTTGAATACCAGATCAGCTTTTCCATTACTCTGCCCAGGTTTGATGCCAGGCTAACTGGCTTATAGTAAGTGGCACAGCAGTAAGGAGGGCACGTGGAGAAGAAGCTACCTTTCAGGATGCAAGCTCTAAGCTCACAAGGTTATGAATATGTAGCCTCATCTCTTTATGACAAACTCTATTGTGAGTCTTATATGACATCCTTCCCCTCCTCCAGCTTGATCTTCCCACACCATTTGGGTACTAATCATCTAGGTACACCTCACTCGGGGCTTGCCTAGACATACAGCGTGCAGCATGCTGGAGGGAAATCTACCACACACTAACTGTCTGTGTGGTCAATGATGAAGTGCTCTGAAAGTTCCATAGTGGATTTTGATCTACTCCCATTTAAACGGGGATAGGTCAATGCGTACTAAGGAACTTCTAGTGCATGACATCAGGATCCACATGGACAGTTAGCACGCTGCAGGCTACTGTGGGGTAGATTTCTATCCCAGCCTGACGCAGACTAACTATTCGTCTAGATGAGCCCTTACTCAGTTCCCTGCCATTTCAGAGGCCTCAGGCATTGGTGCACCTTGGTCCCTCCTGTTCCCTGCTTGTGGCACACAACACTTTAGTCTCCTCAGAGTTGTAATGCTTTGGCCTAATTCTGGTTGTTATTTGGTGTGGAGATGGCTGGTGGTGTTCAGTGGTCTGTGATATAGCAGAGGTCAGACTAGATCATCTAGGGTTCTCTTCTGGCTTTAAACTTTATGACTCTGCAACTGGCCTATATTATCATAGCCCTTGTTGTCTGGAGCAGAAGAGAGGAGCTAAAGGGGCTGCAGTTGCTGATGAGATTCAGGGCAGAACTATCAATCTGGCCCCCATGCCCAACAGAATCCACTGCAAAGATGTCTCATCACACTGCTGCTCCATGTAATTAGTCCAAGCCTCCTTAATTCCTCGTATCTGAGAACTGGCTCACTGCTGGAGTCACACAAACATCATCATACCATTTGTGTCCCAAATTTGACCTATCTTGCAATTGCCATAAGCTGATTTACCGGAGGAGAATGTCTTCTGGATTCTAACTGTCCACTGCTGTTTCATAAATCCATAACCCTGTCACTGTGAGAGGGGTGTTTTGGTGGGTTTTGATTAAAAAACATTTAGGTAGGACCACAACAAAATAAATAAATAAATAAATAACCAATGCTTCTATTCCAAAGCTGTGCTGCTGACACCATTGGCAATGCTGGCACACAAATGAGAAAGGAAACAAAATGGAGCTGTGCTAGTTTCAGACACGCCAAATATGTAAAAGACAAAAGCATTAAGGAAATAAACCCTCCTCTGCATGGGTCTTTTACATACTGCAAGGAAACATAGCTCTGATGCTAACAAATTAGCTTGAGAGTGTCCCACTAAAAACACAATCACAAGATGGGGAGCTGTGGGCAATTCTCTGCCTTCTGTTTTCTTGGTTCTACTGTAAACTACGCTCAATATACTAAGAGACACCAGCTATGACATGTCATTACTGCCTCCATCAGGACCTAATTTACATTCCATTATGCACCATGCTAAGCGCTGCAATTTGCCCTAACCAAATCAAAACTATTGCTGGAACTCATGAAGCATTACGGCACATGAAGCATTACGAAGGCAACATGGACATTGCAGACTGTGGACATAGTGGGGACATTCCATATGAAAAAGGAAAAACTCCAGACACTTCATCTTCACTATTGTGAGAGTTGTGGCTTTGGACCATTCCTGTAGGATGCTGTGGTGCATTTTCATCTCTTCCCTCCTGCAAATATTCAGTAGGCCGAAAATGCTGCTGGTGAAATAGCAGCTTCTAAAACCCTTGCCACAGTGAGTAAGATTTTCAATCTCACCCTGATGCTGGTGCCCTGGTATCCTTTTTCCTGACTCTCCATTGTTGGGGGTTCACCTGAGTGGTTCCCACCCTTCGAAAAGGGAGACCGAGAAGCCAAGCCAGACTCTTCCATATGCCCCAACCCAGCCACAACAGAGACAAATGAGTGTGGAAGTCACAGCACCCAGTCAGGGGAGAGTGCATGTACTGCACCAGTGGGGAAAGACAGAGAAGAATGGCAGATCCCCAGCAGCAATCAGTGGAAAACAATACAGACTGGAAGGGGAAACAACATGCAGGGACCCCTTGCTTTCCCTCCTCTTATGACATGTGCAATGCTAGTCCTAGGGGAGGCAGGGGAAGGCACGAGGCATACGCACAGCTCTCAATTTCTAGCGTGCAGTTCTGCTGGTCCAGAGGGTATCTCCTTAGATCCATCATGCAAGCAGCTGTGGTGGTGATTCTGAAAAGGAAAAAAATATATTAAAGGAAGACATGAAAGTCAGGCAGCATGAGGGGCTGCTGTTTCTATGGTAACCAGGGAGAGCCATGGTGGGGAGGGAAGTATGTGGGGAGGGGGAACTGAATGAAGCTCACCCTCAACTGCATGGCTTAAGTCTTTCGTGACTCACGTCAGCCAGGCTGCATCTTTATTAAAGAAGCGGGGAGGGCGCGCGGTTTCCTCTGTATATACATGAGAGAGAGACAAAGACACTGAGAGGGGCAGGGCTTTCAAAATGAGGGAGGAAGAGAAACATTTCTATCTGTGAAAGAGAGAGAGAGGACACCCATGCCTATAAAAGAGGACGTGCGTTGATTAAATTGCTCTGCATTGGGGCATAAGGGAGAATAATTTATCTGATTATTTGTCTATTCAGCCAGCCAGCCAGCCAGCCAGCCTCTCCCAGTCACCATGACATTTGTCTATCACCACCCCTACCCCTCCATCTAATCTATCTTTCTATCACTGAATCTGATTATCCAAATCTCACTTCTTTGAACCTCCTTTTCTAATGAATTGCATGTCTCCTTTTCTATCAACTCCCAATTATGTCAACATATTGGGCATAGCACAAATGGGTTGGGTTGCAATAGATATGTGTGCATGTGTGTGTATTCACACACACACACACACACACACACATATCTCACACAGCTCTGATGCGGGGGTGTGAGAGTGCGTGGATGGGGCTGTGCACGTTTGTATGCGATGTGTTGTGTGTGTGTGGGGGGGGTGAATGTGGAGATATGTGCCTTTATGTTTGTGGAGAGTGGGACTGCATGTGTCATGTGTGAAAGAGGGGAAGCAGCAGGTGAAAGAAAGACTGGTGGGGGGAGGTGTTCACTCTGCTGCACTGCCTCCTTTGCATGTGGCTGCCATGCGCGTTGGATGGCAGAGGGGCAGCTGAGGGGGGACAGAGCAAATCACTGTCTGGTTACCCAGCCTGGCAACACAGCACTGTCCTCATAGTGTGCTGCCCCTCAGGCATGCTGGTTATGCTCCCCCTCACTTGACTACCCAATCTCCTTTGAATGCAATCTCCCTTCTGTGCAATGTGTGTGTGTGTAGCGGAGGTGAGGGGGAAGGGTTGGTCCCCTCACACCCCTTTCAATTAACCATCTGGAAGGCATTAATCAAGCAACACATATTTTTGGATGCAGGCATAAGCAGTGAACTGTTAACAGCGAAGCTTTGTTATCTTCTGAGCCCTGTGGCCTGGGAAGTGGAGAGAGGAAGGGAGAGAAAGAAAGGGTGATAAAGAATGAGGAGATAGAGAGCCAGAAAGAATGAGAGTCAGATCAAGCAAAAGAATCAGTGAGGAAGGAAGAGATAGAAAGCCAGGGTGTATGTGGGGGGGTACACAGAGATAAAGCGGGGGGAAGGGGGCAGAGAAAAGAAATGGAGAGAAAGCACTCAGCTGAGCCAGAGACCACTCAGAGTGAGAGAGCGCATCGCTGAGCAGCTGTCTCTTTAAGAAATCTTGTGTGCTAAATTTATCTCTCTGCTGTCTGTGAAGACTGTTTGTAGGAGATGAAGCCTTGAGGAGAGCCTTTGCCACTGCCTGCCATGCTATAAATAGATCTGGAGAGACGGAGGGAATTTATATATATCCTCACGGGGTCTAGATACAACATTGTAACTGCCCTTTGTCAGAGGAAAGGGCCAGGGTGGGAAGGAAAAATTAACCTGTTAATCTGAATGCTGCACACAGCAGAGGGGGAAAATAAGCTGCCTAAAACTGATCACAAATGACTGTGTATTTCATTTATTGCTTTAGCAGCAGTCAAACTTTGCTCCTCCAACAGGAGAGGCAATGCCCGTCCCATCCCTTCTCAGCAGTCTCGCTATGGTCAGGAGACACCTCAGAGGTGCAGAGATGAGATTTCCATGGGGCATCCATCCCTACTGAAGACAGACCTTGGAGTCAGCACAGCGGCTAATGCAGGCATGTGCCAGGACCGATGAGTTGGAAATGTGCATGACTCATCCCCTATGCCGCACATGGAATATACTGTACATATTATGCCACACCTGTGGGAAATAGCATCTACAAATGCATTCTCCAATTTTCGCCAAAGTGTGAGATGCAAAAATGTATTAAATGAACATTTTCTACCCCATTTGTGGGACACTGTGGGCTAAAACTTTCCCAGAGCCTCTGTCCTAACTTTGCCGAACCAAGGACTATTGGGGAGGGCTGCCCTGATTTTCAAGTGACCCTCTGGTCTCCCAGCAGGACTCTGCTGTCACCTGCAGTGCTGGCTTCAGATCCAGAGCACGACACAGTATGCTGTGGATGTTACACTCCAAAGGTCAATTCCATTCTAGGCGTAAATCTGGGTTTACTACAATTTACAGCAGCGTAGCTAAGAGCAGGATATGGCTCCTTGCATTTTGGAGCAAATACAACCACCAGTTAGGGATGATCATTATTGTGCAATAAACAGGATTGAGACATATTGGCCCCAGAGAATTAGATAAATTGCCCCCTTCCTCTCCTTAAACTACAGCCCACTGGCTGGCCAGCACCGTGTGCCATGCATGCCTGGTTACATGCCCTCCTCCCTTTGCATGTTATGATGTTACCCACGGGATAGAATGGGGGCATGTGGAGGGATGAACCTGCCCCAGAAGCTGGTGATGATCCTGCTGCTTTTTGAACATTCACATGCTGGGATCCCCTCTATCTGTATCACCTGGACTCCAAGAATTCTGCCTTACCCCTCTTCTGGATTAAAGTTGGTAATGGCACGGAGAAAGGTGAGGGTCAACAACAGCTGCCTTCGTGCCTCAGATATGGCATGGATGAGACTGGCCATGTGCCCTCTGCTGCCCAGAGACAATGAGGGCAAGTGGTTGAACTCCACCCCTGGAAGTGTGTTGATGCTGTTAGGGCCTGTTTGGCAGCCCGTGGTCTCTGCTTAGGTGGTTACATAGGTAGCTCATTTGGCTCAATCCTCCATTTTGCTGGCTCTATTGTGTGGCACGTTCAAGGAACTGTAGGGCTGACATGCCTTATTTGGCAGCGACTGAAAGCCATGACCATCAACCAGCTTGTCAGTGACAGAAGCTGGTAGGACTCAGTCTAGCTGGTGCCTACATCACAAAAACTAGAGCTGCCAACATGGTCCAGAGCAGCTCTGGGGCATGTCAGTGAAGGGATTGCTCCATCACTGACCATGTCATACCTGCTCTGTGCATAAAGCCTATTAGTCTCCAAGGTGATCAGTCCAGCATCTATCACATGCACTATGGTGACTATTAAAATGGTATATCCAACAGCACATGTAACAAATCCACATGGGAAGATAGATATATCTGTTCATTATATAATATGGACTGTTGGATGGCTGACCCTTATTAGGAGAGCAATCAAGAAGGAGGGGATGGAAGAAGGAGAAAATGGGAAGAGGGACACGAGAGATGAGAGAGCGAGGAATGACAGGGGAGGTTGGAGGAGAGATGAGACAACAAAGCAGATGATAAAGCACAGGAGGCAAATGTGGGAGAGAAGACAGAAACCGAGGGGGATCCAGAGAGGCAGTGAGGGGAAGGAGATGGGAGAGGGATGGCAGGAGAAGAATGAGAGGTTAAAAGACAGAAAGTAGGCGGAGCGAAGTCTCCTTCTGTGAGAAGGGAGAGGAAGAAACAGAACAAACTATGCCATGGTAAACAGCTACAGACAGACCGTACTGCCTCCAGGAGGAAAACAAAAGAGAAATGGAGAGAATGGCGGGGGGGAGATGGGGGGGGAGGACAAAAGAGAAGGATGTCACATTCTCTTTGACATTAGAATTAGACATCGGAATGATGCCAGATTGTATCATTTATTTATTTATTTATTTTTTAATTCAAAATTTGTCTGGTGTGAAATTTTCTCTCTTTTAGATGGGAATTTGTAGAGACATTGCCAATCAGAGGGATTAACTCACCAGCCTCTGGCACGCAGCGTTCAGTGTAATGGCCTGATTTTGTGGCCTCTCACTGACCACAAACGCTGGCTAGCTCCCTGCAGCTTGGACACAATCACCTCTACTACCCTTGCCCCACCCCACTTTCCTTGAAATCATAATCTCTTCCCCCCACATCCCTCCCAAAGAGGATTTTGCCCTTCCATGTGACTCATTTCTGCTCAGCTCTGACAGGCAGAAGAAGTCACACAGAGCTGCTATTTCTGGTGAACAAGACAGCTTTCATTTGGTGGGAGACGGAGACTAGGACAACTCTGGAAATCTTTTTAAAGGAGGAATCTAGCCCAGGACTACACAAAGTACTTTGGATAAAAATCTGTGGCTGATCATATGTCCCCACTTCCCTCTAGGGGATGGAAACAGAGCTGACTGTGTGTCATAGACACCATACTGCTAGCAGCTAATGGGGATTCTCCTTCAGCACAAGTAGTAGAGGCATGTGCCTTGGCAGTTGCCATCATGAAGCTCTGAGTAGTCGTGAAATGCCAGGATGAGGCAGCAGTGAAGTTCTGAGTTGGCTCCTGATTTGTTACAACATGAATGGATCCCAAACACTGTTCTCATAAGATGTGCAGCCTGATCAGAGGTCTGGACACAGTTGTGAGAAGCATCTTACCTACTGGGAAGCATCAAATGGAACTGTTAGGGGTTTTCCCATTGCTGACGTAGGCAGAGAATTATTAGGCTGTGTGTATGTGAAGGGGTGTGAAGATCCAATTCAATCTCTTAATACTTCTGCTTATCATCATGAGTTAAGAGGAACCAGGGGGCTTCATCCTGCCTCACCTTGCTCGTAGCTCTGGCAAGACTCCTGAATCTTAACGCATCTCATGCTAGGGACTCCATTCTCCCAAGACAATCTGTCTTTTCCCCCTGCCTAAGGGTTCCAGCTCAGACACAATACCAGCCATTTTGTTTCCTTCTCTGATCCTCCTCATTGCTGTTTGTTTATTAATGGCTTCTTCTGTCTTATGTAGAGTGATTACATAAGATCGCAGACACGGAGGGAAAGAGCTCAGAGCTGCTATTAAAAACCTGCCATATTCAAGTCTCTGTCTGTGCTGGGCCCATGCTGCGAAGCCTGTAGATCAGTTCCAGCATTCTCGGGCACCTGGTCCTGACAACTGCCCCAGCTGGACCTGCTTTTGGATTTGGATTTCCCTTCAGCCTGCTTTTTCCTAGTTGTCTGTCTCACTTATTATCCCTGGGCCTTGTGCTCCTCCCTTGATGACAGCAGCTCCCTCTATCAAACTTCTCCATTCAATTCATTCAAGTCCTTTCTGGCCTCTCATCATCCATCTGCCCTCAGTCCCTTCATCAAAGGGGCCAGGGGAAGAACACTCATCAGCTGGCACAGTAAAGTGGCAAAGCACGTCATCAAAACTTCCATTGCCTTCAAAAGAAATAGGAGCAGACTCTTAATGTGGTGTGTGTGTGTTTGCACACGCGTGAGCACAGGGGGGAATTTCCCTCCTTTGAGGTCTTCTCAAATAGAATGAAGTCCCTCTCCTCCTAAATTTTCCTCATCACTGGAAAGCCCGACACCGTGACACCATGAACTCTGCCTTATCTTCAGAAAGTCCGTCCATGGTTGTGAATGAGAGAGGGGAACACTGTACACAATTGCCAGGTTCTGCAAGTGAGTGGAGATGGAGCCAGCTCTTGGTTTGCTAATATATTTCAGTGTATGAAGTAGGTAGGTACTGGTACAAATCCTAAAACACATACAGTCGATACCAAGAAAAAAATCATGTTTTGTCTCAAACTAGGGGTTGGGACCCTTCAGGGGGTCGTGAGGTTATTACATCGGGAGTCACGAGGTGTCAGCCTCCACCCCAAACCCCGCTTTGCCTTCAGCATTTATAATGGTGTTAAATATATTTAAGAGTGTTTTTAATTTATAAGAGGGGGTCGCACTTGGAGGCTTGCTATGTGAAAGGGGTCACTAGTAGAGAAGTTTGAGAGCCACTGATTTAAATTCTTCCAAGAAGCCAAAAAAGACAAAGTCCATCAAGGCAAAGACTCCAGAAGTGAAGGAAAGTGAGCAGGGGCCAGCTCAGAACTGAAACGGCACGGGGTCAGTGAGCCATGAGGGCACCAACCCCACAACTCTGAGCAGCACAGAGTGAGTTCACCTCAGAGGGTTATGTCTGCACTGCAGCTGGGCATGAACATCCTCGCCCAGGCAGAATGAGTCACACTAGTAGGCCTCGACTAGCATGTTAAAAATAGCAGTATGAACTTTGCATCTCCGGTGGAGACTCAGGCTAGCCAGTCCAGCTCAGACCCAGGGGGTCAGGTCAGCTGGTGCCCGAGCCACAATGTCCACACTGCTGTTTTTAGCACACTAGCTCGAGCCCCGCTTGTATGCGTCTGTCTGTCCAGGCTGACAAACTCACTTCCTGCAGCAGTGTAGACGTGCCCATTTGGACTCCTACTGACTTTAATGGGGACTTATAGAGGCAAAATTATTAATTACTCAATGAGAAAAATCTCAAACATTTAACCTTTCAAAGTCTCTCAGAAAAATATGCTGGCAAACATCACTTTCTGCCTGGCAGTGAACACAACTTCTGAAGACCTTGAATGGTTTACAAATTCTTGGTGAATTCCTGTTCTTCCCTTACTATGGTGCTGCAGCAAGTTAAGACAAGCTGCTATTCGTGGCTGGAGTGCACAGCCCCAAACCCTTCAGCCAAAAAGCTGAAAGAGTTTGTTTTCTACTCAGCCTCTTTGTTCCATTACAAAGTTGCCACATGACCAGCAACCACTTCTCAGGATTGAGGGACGTTACAGGGATCTGGAAATGGAATAGCAAGGGGGTGATGCAGATCAGGATTGAGGTGAGTTGACAAAATTGTGGGGGAGAAAGCAAGTTTTAAATCCTTGGAGTGCGAGAGACCTAGACTGAAGTCCACTGACAGCACTGTGTAGTGCCTGGGACTGGACTAGCCCAAGGTCAAATGTAGGGACTAAGGAGCGTTGTCAGAGCTACTGTATATGGTGAAAAGTAGCTTATATAGTACTGACCTTCACAATGCCCAGCATGAAGATGCAGTTGCTATTCAGCACTTGTGGCTTGATTAAACTTCTGTTTTGTTTATGGTATTTTTCTGGTATCTCTCACTCTTTCGTTGAGGGAACCAAAGTTTAACCAATGATCTTGAACCCCAAGGGCAAGGGCCTTTTTCACAGTAGCTCATAAAGGGTCTGACATTTGCAGGAGATCTGCCCCAGGTTCCAGCCATGTTATTTTGGCTTTTTCCTTTTCCATGGAACCATGGGTATTAGAGATGCCATCCCCATGTCTCTTCCTGCACCACAACTCCCCAGGCTCCTCGCCCCGGAGCTCTGGGTTACCCTCCCTACATATTTGCATTTTTTACTATAAATGGAATCAGGTCTGGTTATTTCCTGCCCTGGTGTATGACTCCTCCAGGATTCCTGGCACTATAGATTAGAGGTCCCATTTGTTTATGGTCCTCCAACTAGCTCTCAGTCCAAGCCAATACGAATTAGTTGTGGAGTAATCTTTCATCAGATGTTGTGTATCAAACACATCCCCAAGATGAAGCAATATTACATCTGCTGCATTCCCTTCATCCACTTATCTGCTAATTCTATCAAAAACAAGCATATGTACTTCTCCCCAACAGAGGGACTGTCTTAACAGAGCAAAGGGGAAGAAGAAAAAGGCCTCATTTGTCCATGAAAACAAATTACTCAAAGCTCGATCTTGTTCTCATTGATGTTAACAGCAAAGTACCCATTGACTTCAGTGGGGCCTAAATGGACCCTAGGGGCTCTATCCTGCAAGGTGCTGAGCTTCTGGCCCTGGTACAGCAAAGTACTTAAGTGTGTGCTTAAAGCCCTTGATTTGTAACTTTCTGAATGCCCCTGCATTTCCAACATCACAGTCTGTTGCAAAGAAAATGACTGAGATGCCACAGCAAGAGGGAGTAGCTTCACTGCAAGATCAACTTGAAGGAGAGGATGGGACTGGAAGGAAGGTGGCATGTGAAGAAACAAACATTGCTATGGTACTAGTAAAAAAGACCAGAAAAACTATGAAAAACACAAGACAGAAACAAAAATCACCTTGCTTAGCACTGTATCAATTTTCTCCACTCTGGAAGCTCAGTTTGAAAGACTTCCCTTTCAGTGAAACTCTCACATGCTACAGAACCCAATAGATCTGGCATCAAAATACAGAAAGGACCTGATGTTCAGAAGAAATCTGCGATTTTGCTCCTATGTTTTTGCAGATGCATATAACTGAGGGTGCAGTTTTGTGGATCTAAATAATTGCAAGCATAACACTTCAGTATTTAGCTGCCCAACTGCACTTGCCGGTCAGGTGTCCACATACTACTTAATGTGCTAGAAATTATTTGTCACCGCAAAATTGCACCTTGCAGTTATTGATGTCAGCAAAAACACAGGTGCAAAATGAAAGGCCCCTGAGAAAATGTTGCCTCAAACCTCTGTGCACACGATGGAAGGACTTTTTAAAGTGTCTCTCAGAAGACTGCAGTTTCATCACATTAAGACGTCTGGCCTGCAATGAACATCGGATACTTCCACTGAATGCAACAGGACTTGCAGACTCTGAATCTCTCATGACTTTTGTGATGGGTTCCATTGTGCTCAGCCATCAAGGGAGCAGACTCCAAGCAACCCACCAGACAGTGTTTTATTTAAACACAGATCTTAACAGGAGCCTGTAGGTAACAGGGGCAAATACCTCAGTCATCCTCTTCCTCCTTAGCCCAAATACCAGGCCCCTTGTCTCACCCCTGAAGATGGCCTGTCCAGGGTAGTTCTGAGCTCTTTTCAGCTGCAGCCCCAGCAGTTAAGTAGAAAGGAATCATTGTAGAATGTATGAAATGGAAATTCCCCCAAAACATGCAGCATCAAAGGAGCTGGTTCTGTGTATGGTAAAGATTGGTGCAGTTCATTCCAAATGGAGATATCTCCTTCCCCTTTGCTGGGCTGGGAAGTAAGTCCAGTGCAGCTCTCTCATTTATTTGTGACTGTTGGCGGCAGGTCTAAGAGCTGTGTGTAAACTTGGGCACTATTTCCTTGCTAAATATCAAACTTTCTAACCCCAACCATCCTGGCACTAGTGTCAGCCAGAAAAGAAAAAGCTGCAAGAAGTTATTTATTTTATACTGGGGAAAGTATATATTTATACTGTCTCATATAACTTGATCTGATTTGGTTCAAACTTTCCATCAATATTCACCTCTGGGCAGAAAGGAGACCTGGAAAATTTCATCTCTATTACCCAAACTTGCAGAAAGTTATAATTAACGTATTATTGAAATACTGAGCTGTTAGATAGTGCTTTTTATCAGTAGAACTCAAATAACTTTGCAGAGGAGGTGGGTATCATTATCCTCATTTGACAGATGGGGAAACTGAGGCACAGGACAGGGATGTGACTTGCCTCAGGTCACCCATCAGGCTAACGGCAGACCTGTGAATAAGACCCTGCTCTCCTGAGTCCCATCCCAGTGCTCTATCTTCTAGGCCACACTAGGCCCTTTTGAAAGGGGCATTTCAAATGGAAACATTATGCAACTTGAACTATAGCAACCTGAAACAGTATGCAACCTCAGTTACTCCTCTGCCCCTAATACTGGTCTACTCCAGTTCAGGGATCACTTTGCCCACCATTGAAATGCAACCACTTCTGGTGTGAAATGCGATATTGGACCACTTAGAAGTGAGCAACTCTTGTGCAAGTCTTTCTTGGCCTGGCTATGCTTTCTTCAAAGATGGATTTTGAGAGATGGTCTGTGTATGGCCAGAGAGTTGGATGATAGGACAGCAATGTCATTCATGAGCATGCAAGTAATGAAAACTCCTCCCACGCTTACCTCAAGCCATACAGCACTGTCCCATCTGGATGGAGCCGAATCATGCGGTTCTTCACTGTCACCCCATGCAGGAAGGACTTCTTGTCATTCAGGAAATAGGTGTCAGGAAGCCACAACTGGTCAGCCACCCGGTTGTCCAGGGTCAGGTTCAGAGGAAGGTCACTGTACGCTAGGCGTTTGTCCCGCCAGCTCTGCTGGAAATACATGGTGATGGTGTAGTCCTGAGAGAGAAAACACACAGCCATCAGGCTGTCCCATGGGAGACACCTTGGTCCCTTGTCTCACTCCTGCTGCCACTGAGATGCCTGACATGTCTCCAAAGCTTTTGCACCCAGGGGTCTGCATTCCCCACATGGTGTGTTATAGGAACTGTGCCTTCTTTTGGAAAAGTAAAGCTACAGGGCACTGGAGTGAGCTTTCTAAGGGGAGGAATTGGCTTGACCTGTCACTGATTCAATACTCAAAGGACAGAACTTGTTGCAGTTCAGCCACCTCTTTCCTGCTCCACATTCTGCCCACTGCTCCTTAACACCAGAGTCACAGTGTGGTGGCGTGTGTCTGAGATCAGGGAGACATACAAAGTTGGCTAAATTTTTTTGAATGGCAGCGGCTCCATCAGTAGAATTGGTCAGTAAGGTCCCGTGGGAGGAAAATCTAAGGGATAAAGGAGTTCAGGAGAGCTGGCAGTTTCTCAAAGAGACAACATTAAAGGCACAACTGCAAACTATTCTGATGTGAAGGAAAGATAGGAAGAATACTAAGAGGCCAATATGGCTCCATCAGGAGCTCTTTAATGACCTGAACATCCAAAAGGAATCCTACAAAAAGTAGAAATATGAAAGAATTGCTACGGAGACCAAAAGAACAGAACAAGCATATAGGGACAAAATCAGAAAGACTAAGGCACAAAATCAGTTACACCTGGCAATGGACACAAAAGGCAATAAGAAGAGATTCTTTAAATATATTAAGTATCAGAGGGGTAGCCGTGTTAGTCTGGATCTGTAAAAGCAGCAAAGAGTCCTGTGGCACCTTATAGCCGACCTGGGGGTCCATGAAATATTGTAAATCAAAATGGGGGTCCTCGGGGTGCTAACGTTTGAGAACCACTGTCCTAGGGTACTTAAGGAATTATCTGAAGCAATCTCGGAGCAGTCAGCAATTATCTTCAAGAACTCATGGAAGACAGGTAAGGTCCCAGATCATTGGAGAAGGGCAAACATAGTACCTATCTTTAAAAAGGGGAACAAAGGGACCCAGGGAATTATAGACCAGTCAGCCTAACTTCAATATCTGAAAAGATATTGTGACAAATTATTAAACAATCAGTTTGTAAGCATTTAGAGGACAACAGAGTTATAAGGAACAGCCAGCATGGATTTGTCAAGAACAAATCATGCCAAACCAATCTAATTTCCTTCTTTGACAGGGTTACTGGCATAGTGAATGAGAGGAAAGCAGTAGATGTTATATGTCTTGATTTTAGTAAGGCTTTTCACACAGTCCCACATGACAGTCTCATAAGCTAATTATGGAAATGTGGTCCAGATGAAATTACTATAAGGTGATGCACTTGTTGAAAGTCTGTACTCAAAGAGTAGTTATGAATGGTTTGCTGTCAGACTGGGAGAATGTATCAAGTGAGGTCTGACCGGGGTCAGTCCTGGGTCTGGTACTATTCAATATTTTCATTAATGACTTGGATAATGGAGTGGAGAGTATGCTTGTAAAATTTGCAGATGACACCAAGCTGGGAGGGGTTGCAAGCATTTTGGAGGACAGGATTAGAATCCAAAACAATCTTGAAAAATTAGAGAATGGGTCTGAAACCAACAAGATGAAATTCAATACAGACAAGTGCAAAGTACTTCACTTAAGAAGGAAAAATCAAATGCACAACTATAAAATGGGGAATAACTGGCAAGGTGGTAGTACTGCTGAAAAAGATCTGGCAGTTAGAGTGGATCTTAAACTCCATGAGTCAACAAGGTGATGGCATTTGAGAAAAAGGCTAATATTCTGGAGTATAATAACAGGAGTGTTGTAAGACATGGGAGGTAATTGTCCTGTTCTATTCAGCACTGGTGAGGCCTCAGTTGGAGTATTGTGTCCAGTTGTGGGTGCTGCACATTGGGAAAGAGGTGAACAACTTGGAGAGAGTCCAGAGGAGAGCAACAAAAATGATCATAGGTTTAGAAAACTTGATCTACGGGGATAAGTTTAAACAAAATTGGGCCTATTTAGTCTTGAAAAAAGAAGACTGGGTGGGGACCTGGCAACAGTCTCCAAATAAGTTAAGGGCTGTTTTAAAGAATCATAGAATATCAGGTTAGGAGGGACCTCTAGAGGTCATCTAGTCCAACCCCCTGCTCAGAGCATGACTAATCCCAAAACAGATTTTTGCTGCAGATCCCTATATGGACCCCTAAAGGACTAAGCTCATAACCATGGGTTTAGCAGGCGAATGCTCAAACCACTGAGCTCTTTCCCTATGGGGATGGTGATCCATTTTTCTCCATGTCCACTGAAGATAGGACAAAATGTAATGAGCTTAATTGACAACTAGGGAGATTTAGGTTAGATATTAGGAAAACTTTCTAATTATAAGGTTAGTTAAGTTCTGAAATAGGCTTCCAAAGGGAGGTTGTGGCATCTCTGTCATTGGAGGCTTTTGTGAAGGAGGTTGGACAAACACCTGTCAGGACTAGTCTAGGTTTATTTGGTCCAGCCTCAGTGCAGGGGGCTGGACTTGATGACTTCCCGAGGTCCCTTCCAGCCCTGCATTTCTGTGATTCTATGAAGACCCCAAAACTGTTGGGGATCAGGCTACAGTTTGTGTATACCCCAGATTCATTCATCAATCATATTAATGGTCATGTCTATGGCTCTCATCACCACAGTGTTGATGGAGTGCTGCCACATCAAGCTTCACCTGCCACCTTTAGTGGTTGGACCCCTAGAAGGGAATCTGTTCCAGGTTTGGGTGTATAATTATTATTACGTGTCTTGCAATAGCACATAAGGGCCCCAATCATGATCAAGGCCCCATTGTTCTGGATGCTGCACAAACAATTAGTAAGAGACAGTCCTTGCAGTGCTTACAATCAAAATAGACAAGATACACTTCGGGTAGAAAGGGAAACAGAGGCACAGATAGAAGTGACTTCGCCAAGGTCACCCGGTGGGTCAGTGGCAGAGCTAGGAATAGATGACGGGTCTCCTGACTCTCACTGCCCACTGGATCATAATTCTCTCTCTCTCTCTTATACAGCACTGCCTTTTAGCCACCAAAAAAGAGGAAATTATATGTATCGATATATACATAAACTTAAAGAAAATATATCCCGGGGTAAACCTGCATGAGGCAGGGAGGGGATTTCTGGCTGGCTCGGCCAATGTTTGTCGCAAAGAAGCAGGCAGTGGAAGCCACTTTCACTTCATTTATTCTTTTAAAAAGCAGAAGGATTGTTAAGGGAAGATGGTAACTTTCACCTCTAAGCCAGGGGTTTAAAGTCAGGCTAGCTTGGCAATGACTGAAAGCCATTACCCCTAGATTCACTATATGAAGTGAATTGGGGGCTCATTGAAGTTCTAAGGAAGCATGTCTTGAAAAGCACAATGAGAAGGAGACATTAACAGCCTTATGGCTTAGCAGAGAGGCTGACTATATAATGAGGCAGGGAGGCTGAGATCTTGTTCCCCATGGAGCTGACCTGTCTGTCAGGGTTGGGGCATGTTGACAGGATGGCGGGGAGTAGCTTGCACTGCCATCGCCCATGCTGCACTTGTTCTGGGGATTAGCAGAGGACTTTGCTCTCTAGGGCTGTCAGTCCAGCACTAAATCCAGCTAAGAGCCCAAAATAATGAAATGATCCCGCATGTGTAGCAAGCCCTCCTTGGGTGTCTGAAAATAGGCCAAATCTCAGCCAAGTGAATGGAGCTTGAATTTCCATGAGAAAACATCAAGACAGGGCAAATGGGGGGGCTTGATTACTGTGCAAATAATTGCTGCTAAATCCCTCAGCCCATTCCACCACGACTCTGTCACCTTATAAGAACAGCCCTAGATGGTAGGCATAGTAACTAGACAATGCCTATACAGAGCGGCTGTTTGCTCTTCCCAACCATCTTGCTTCAGCTTCAGAGCAGCCTGGAATGAGTGTTGTGATCTCATGACCCTCTGTGTGAGCAGCCTCCTCTCATCATCTTGTGAAATGCTGATTGGGCTGGAGGGGACAGGGTTTGGCTCATTCCATCTCGCTCTCAATTCAGGATTTTTTGCATCCTGCAATTCAGCTGCCCTTGTCAGGATACAAGATGGGTTTGTGAAAATTGGTTCTTTCTCCTGAAGCTTATATGGTGGTCAGCTTATCCGCAATGGTGCCATATTTAAGAAGCAAGGAGATTATGGTAGCCCAAGTTGCCATAACACTGATGATGGAGTGCTGGCACACCATTGCTTTCTCTTTACATGGAGAATATCTGTACAAACAGTCTTGATTCCTAATCTATTGCTCTGCTATGCAATGCTATGGAGTGGGTGGGGCTAAGACACATCAGAGAGTGGGGTGGAGCTATGATAAACTGAGTGGGTGTGGTTAAAGTAGGACAAGGAATGGGGTGGGGCTAAGGTAGGGGGTAGGCTACAGAGGTTGAACTGAAGTTTCAGAATAAATTACTGCTGGCAAAATTAATGGCTAAAAACCATTTCATAAATATGAAGTGCCCCATAAGTCACTGTAGGAAATCCCTATAAAGCAGTGAAGAGACGGTACAGGAGGCACCCTACCCTGTGGATTTGCACTTAGGGCAGCCAGACTCCTGCAGCTTCTGAGGGGGCAACCTCTCTCCTGAGGGATGTAGGAAGCCCAAGCTACCCCTGTGGTGGGGCTGCTTTGTGGAGCAGCTAGCTGAAGGGGACCCATGCTGGGAAGGTCAGGGAGGCATTCTGCCAGCCTCTCTCCTGCCAGACTTCAACTGCAGCTGTGAACACTCAGTGCCTCTAAAAACTAGGCTCATGTAGGGCACCCAAGAGCTGAGGTACCCATAACTACTAGACACTTGCAGGAAATTTAGGCCTAAGTGTGGCCGAAGGCCACAAAGCTGGGGTAGAACCCAGGCCTCCTGACCCTTAGTCCTGTGTTTTAATCAAAATCCACATACTGATACTGCTTTCTGACTTCACCCCTGAATGTGCCAGGAGTTTGGTTAACAAACAGGCTTTTTTAAGGATTGCTAAATTCCTCCCCCATCTCTCAGAATGCTCAGCAATATCTTCAGAGGGCCTTTCCCCAGGAACTCCACACACTTGCAATGAAACACCCCTCAACAGTCTGGCCCCGCATTCCACTGTAAGAGTGAAGGAGCAGAACAAATCAGCATGGTGCCCATTTTTATTATTATTGAACAATCGGTTCTGCTATTCCTCCCCAGTCATGGCAATGCTCCTCAGGTCACCAGCAGTACCTTCTGCTGTCCCAGTCCTAGAACCCCTCACTAGCTCTGCCAATACACCTCAGTTCTGACCCTGGCTTTCCTAGTCTGGGCTCCCCTCAGGACTCTGCACCTCAGCCCTTAAACAGAATACCCCTCTGTGATATACACTGAGTTCCAAAGAACTACATGGTGGACTAGTGAAGAGAATTCATAGACAGGTGATGCCCCAGAGCACCCCCTTGCGGCCTGGGACAGCCCGGAAGGCACCTGGCCTCAGTTTCCTTCTGAGTTCCAAGAATAAATAATTTACACCGCATCTTTAAGAACATTATTCCCCCATTATCAGTGCTAATTTATTCAGATTAACCATCTCCCCTTTTTAATTCAGGGTCTTTCCCAATCCATCTTCTTGGGCCTGTGCATTACCAGTCCTGGACTGTCAACTCTCCACTCAGATTCAAGGACTGCACAGCCTCCATCTTAGGGCTGTGAGGTTTGCTTTCAGCCCTGCCTTAAGAGCCTACAGACTCTGCCCTGAGGTTCAGAGGTTTCACAGCCTTCCTTCCTGGGAACGGAGAGTTTTCACTCCTGACCTTCCCAGCCTGCATGCTCTCTCAAGTCCAGGATTTCACAGTCCTCCTAGAAACTTTGCACATCAAACTCATTCATCCCTCCCTCCAGGCTTTTTCAACAGCTTCTCCTTGACTAAACTTGGAGCCTTCTCTTAAGTCACCAGCCCAGACACTAATCAGATTCTTGATTCTCCCCAGGTGGGTTTAATAACCTCAAACACCTGTCTGCATCAGCTGAGAGAGATGGGACCCTGGCCTCACTCAGTCTATAAGGCTCCTAGTCCCAGGCCCTTAAAGGAACAATATATTCCCCTTCCCCAACACTAACTGCTTCCCGAGACCATTTTCCTCTCTCCAAATGACTGCTCTAATTACTTTTCTATTCTTCATCTGCTTACCCTGGATACCTGGGGTAACTGCTCCCCCACACACACCCAAACTGATCTCCCCTGGCTTTAAAGGCCAGTACCCCATTAGAGGGCAAATGATCAGTATGGACCACAGTGAGAGTAAATAAAACTCATGGCTTTTGTGACCTGATCTAGGCTGGAATGAGAGGATCTGGGGGTTAAAACATAAGGTATTAACTTTCTGAATCAGCATGCTATTTCCCTACTGGTTTTACAAACCAGTCATCTAGCACTGGTGAGCTACAGAGAGCTTTCTGGGAAGTGGAAGAGCAAATATTCAAGCCAGTTCTTTCCCAGGTTCCCTGGCTGCTCCTGTGTGCTTCCTTTCCCTCCAACTCACAGCCAGACATTACTGTGCAATGCCATGAATCTGTATTTCTAGATAACCCCCATTATCTTTTACAAAGCACTGCAGTCCACCTAGTATTTAGTGCTTCTCATGGACTCTCCCCATCTCTGGCTCTCTTTCCCTGTCACTCCTCCTCTCTCTCTTTCTGTTCCCCCCAACCCCCTGCCCATCTCCTTCACTTTCTCCATTTTGATTTTTCTCTCTTCCTCCTCTTTCCCATACATCTTTCTCACTCCATTTCTCAGTATCTTCCTTTCCTCTCCTAGCCCAGTGCCAATCTCTGCTGAGTGATGTGTGTGATTGCTGGACAGAAGTGAAAGAGCCAGGCAGGCATTCAATAGTCAGAGGTCAGAGTTCTCTTCAGGAGAAAAGGTGACACTGACACTGACATATTAATGGGCTGCAGCTCCAAAGCACAGGGAGGGGAGACTTTGAGAACCAAGCGTGCTCTCTGGGAGCTGCTAACAGAGTGCAATGCACATAACAGGTACCTTATTATATCTGAAGGAGAGTGCACCAAACCAGAGCCCATGCCACCAGGGAAGGCACTGATAAGTTACCCTACAGCATGCAAGAGAGACTGTATCACAGAGGAAAGAAGCCATGCATGCCAATCATGTACTATGTTTGATAGATGCTGTATCCCACGGAGGAAGCAGGGACCCCATGAGCTCTATCCAGCACACTGTATCTTCCTAATATTAACAGATGATAGATGGATGACAAAATGTCCAGACATGGATGGATGCTAGAACTATAGGTATCGATCTGTTCAATGAGGGTTGCAAGGCTACAAACCTATTAGAAAAGATTACAGTGGAAGCCTCCCCTTCAGACATGGATAACATCATAACTGAGGGTGACACCATCCTTTCTGAGCAGAGTAACCAGACTGATTCAATGTGTGCAGTAATCCACAGGCTCTGGATTCCTGACTCCCTACACTGACATTCTCACAAGGCATCAAGTAGGGACCCCGCAGGGCATCAGTCAAGATCCCTGTGTTCTGGGGTTTATCCTCCAGCCATGCTGACATCATAGCTTCCCAAAGCTCCCACTCTGCACACTCTCACAAGTCAACGGGTCCCCCAGGCTATGAGTTGATTCCCAAGGGAATGGGCATCCCCAACAAAATGAACACCCACTGTCCTCTGTCAGTAGTCTCTGCAAAGAGGTGAGAGCCTGGGGACTGAACACACCTTGCACCCTTGGGCTGGTCTCCCCAGGTCAGCATTAGTGGGACAGTGTGCCCTACAGTCACCCTGCTGCCTGTGCTGGGCTGGTGCGGAGGATAAACAGAAGAGCTTGTAGCTATGGGGATGCTCGCAGTCTATGTGATTTTCTACAGCAGTGCAGCTCTCCGGCACTGCTATCCACAGCGGGAGCTGCGCTGCAGACACAGTGATGGGCATTTTGACCTCCTTGTTTTCAACCAGGTAGGAGGGCACAGTGGTACCCTCTCTATGCTGCAGCTACCCCACTGGTGGAAATGTGTCTGTACATTTCCTAGTACAGATGAGGTGGCTAGAGTTCTCAGTTCAGCACCTTTTCAGCAGCATGCATTCACTCAGGGCCAGGAGAGTCCACTGAGTTCTTACATGGGTATGTAGTGGGAGGTGAGGGTTGCATGGCCCAAACAATGGCGAGGCAGAATTCCGTTCTCTGGACTAACGAGGGGGGCAGAGGCTGATCCCTCCTCACTTCCTTGGGGCACACAGCACCCCAATGGGGATATGCCCTGATGAAGTACATTAACCATGAGCCTAATTACATGTCTGAGTCCCCTGAACTATACCTTAGTGCCTAGTCTCCATGCACAGTTACTCAACCTGCATGCTCAAATTCTGGGATTCTGCGGATGCAGCGGTTGTGTGTTTCTGTGGGTACTACCATTGCATTTCTGCTTTACCCTTTAAAACTTTGCCATCAGGGCCAAAGCCAGGTTCCACTGAAGCCTAGCATTTGTGTTACAGATGCCAGATGGTAGCAGGACATTGCGTGGGATTGCTACATGGCTTGTATTGTCTAGGATTACCTTGATTTGGGAGTGATCCCACACCCGGCTCATTTAACTCCCTGGGACACTATGCTCTTGCAAAGACACACACAGTTACATGAGCCGCAGCAGCCTGGCTCTAGCTAAACTTGGCTGCCATGGCTAGACTTGCTGTGACTTGTCTGTGCCTGGCATGCACGGTGCCCCAGCCCCACCACGTGGAACTGAAGTACTCCGTAGGCAACAGGCAGCTGAGGGAACAGCTCCTTCTGGCCCAAGTGGGAGCAGCTGGGTTAAGTCTCACTCAGCTGGAAGACACTGGCACGTCTATCACAATAATGGGAGGAGAAGCATGTGTCCTGGGCTCTCTCTAGATAGGGGGCTTCCCTTCTCCAAATCCCCTGCCAGGGTCCCTTCACCTGGTTGCCATGGAAGAGATGTGGAGAGGCCATGTTGGCTGGCTGGTCTCTGGCTCTCCATCTATTGCTCTAGGTTTTTTTTTATTTATTGTCCCATTTTTTTCATCAAAGAGGCAGCCCTGGGAGCCCAGCTGCGTGACAGGCCCTGTTCAGTGCTGCGCCTCCCATTCACCCCCTCCTGGAGCAGACACAGCACCTGAGCCTGCTGGAAGGCTTTCCGAGCGTGACCGTCCTTTCAGGATCCCTTTGGGATCCCCTTACATTACTGCCATTCCCTCCACATCACTAAGCCACTGGCTCTTTCCAAGCTGCCAGCTCCAGTCTCCCTCTTCTCCCTCACCCCTCAGTCTCCGGTTTGGTGGAGGGTTTTTTTCCCTTCTCTCCCTTCCCCTCCTCCTTGCACATACAGAAGAAAGGTAAGAACACCCCAGGGGTCAGACAGCCATTCACATTCCAGAGCTGCTCCTCTCTGCTGAGGAATGCTGACTCAGGGTACGTCTACACTACAGGATTATTCCGATTTTACACAAACCGGTTTTGTAAAACAGATTGTATAAAGTCGAGTGCACACGGCCACACAAAGCACAATAATTTGGTGATGTGCGTCCATGTACCGAGGCTTGCTTCGATTTCTGGAGCGTTGCACTGTGGGTAGCTATCCCGTAGCTACCCCATAGTTCCTGCAGTTGCCCCCACCCATTGGAATTCTGGGCTGAGATCCCAATGCATGATGGTGGAAAAACAGTGTCGCAGGTGATTCTGGGTAAATGTCATCACTCATTCCTTCCTCCGTGAAAGCAATGGCAGACAATCATTTCGCACCCTTTTTCCCTGGATTGCCCTGGCAGACGCCATAGCATGGCAACCATGGAGCCCGTTTTGCCTTTTCTCACTGTCACCGTATGTGTACTGGATGCCGCTGACAGAGGTGGTACTGCAGCGCTACACAGCAGCATTCATTTGCCTTTGCAAGATAGCAGAGACGGTTACCAGTCGTTCTGTACCGTCTGCTGCTGTCCTGGGTGCTCCTGGCCGACCTTCGCTGAGGTCAGCCAGGGGCGCAAAGACAAAAATGGGAATGACTCCCTGGGTCATTCCCTCCTTTATGTTGTATCTAAAAATAGAGTCAGTCCTGCCTAGAATATGGGGCAAGTGTACTAGAGAACCAGTGTATCAGAGAACCAGAGAGCACAGCCGCTCCATGTCAGATCCTGCAGAAATGATAGCTGCATGCCATTCTAGGGAGTGTCCCTGCAACAACCTCATCCGTTGCTTCCCTCCTCCCCAAACCTTCTTGAGCTACCGTGGCAGTGTCCCCCCCCATTTGTGTGATGAAGTAATAAAGAATGCAGGATTAAGAAACACTGACTTTTTAGTGAGATAAAATGAGGGGGAGGCAGCCTCCAGCTGCTATGATATTCCAGGCAGTACAGAATCTTTTCTTTAGACATGAAGGGGGGGGGGAGGTTGATGGAGTTCAGCCCCCAGTTGCTATGATGAGGACAGTTACCAGCCATTCTGTACCATCTGCCGGGAATAACCAGGAGTCATTCGTATTTTTACCCAGGCGCCCCCGGCCGACCTCACCTGAGGCCAGCCAGGAGCACTCACGGGCTGATGACGGCTATCAGTCCTACTGCACTATTCCATCTGCCACCGGGGAAGAGAGGGGAGAGGATGCTGCTGTTCAGTGCCCCAGCACCATGTCTACCAGAAGCATGCGGTAGACGTACGGTGACATTGAAAAAAGTCAAGAAATGATTTTTTCCCTTTTCTTTCACGGGAAGGGAAGGGGGAGTAAATTGCCGAGATATACCCTGAACCACCCCAGACAATGTGTTTGAACCTACAGGCATTGGGAGCTCAGCCAAGAATGCAAATGCTTTTCGGAGACTGCAGGGACTGTGGGATAGCTGGAGTCCTCAGTCCCCCCTCCCTCCCTCCATGAGCGTCCATTTGATTCTTTGGCTTTCCGTTACGCTTGTCACAGAGCACTGTGCTGTGGACTCTGTATCATAGCCTGAAGACTTTTTTCAAATGCTTTGGCATTTCGTCTTCTGTAACGGAGCTCTGATAGAACAGATTTGTCTCCCCATACAGTGATCAGGTCCAGTATCTCCCATACGGCCCATGCTGGAGCTCTTTTTGGATTTGGGACTGCATCGCCACCCATGCTGATCAGAGCTCCATGCTGGGCAAACAGGAAATGAAATTCAAAAGTTCGCCGGGCTTTTCCTGTCTACCTGGCCAGTGCAGGTGGTTGGGTGGAGAGTTCTGGGCCTCTGCATAGACTCACACACAGAGCTCTCTCTCTTACCCACCCAGGCTGCATCCTCCTGGGACCCCTAAGTAAATTCCCTGAATTTCTGTGCTGTTGCCCCTGTGACATTTCCACATGGCTTACTTACCACCAGCTGGCCCACCCCAGAGTATGATGTATTTGTTTGCACTGCAATAGAGCCCCAAGGTCGCAACTGGGATCAGGGCCCCGCTGTGCTGGGTACGGCTCCAACTAATTCCTGACCTTAGGAGCGCACAGGACAGGATGCTACCTTGTGTTTGTGGCAATTTCTGTGTATTGACATTCTGTACAGGATTGGGATGGCCAGGAATACATTCCCATGATGAAAGAACACCACATCTATTTTTGCTCCCTGTGAACAAATGGGGAGAGTCCCTCCAGTCTGCGGGTGCTTCTCCCACTTCTTGCTGCCCATCTCAACCCCCCTGAAATCTCACTTTGCCCTCATGTCTAACACACCCAAAACAGATCATTCCCCACCTGCATGTTGCATCCAACATACATCATGTGTCCAAGGGCGGAGAGCTGTTCCATGAGGTGAGTTTGCTTAAATCCAGAGTCCAGGTTAATTCTAGTGACTGCAGTTCCCCGTCTGCTCTTTTCAGAGGGTCATCACTGAGAACTGATTCAAATCAGATGAATGGCAATACTTTTTCACGTCGTGTCCAATGAGCCTGTGAAACTCACTGCCACAAGATGTCATTGAGACCAATAGCTTATCAGGACTGAAAAAGAAATGGGCGTTTACATGGAGAATAAGAACATCCAGAGTTAGAACGGGAAATATTAAAACACTAACTAAGAATTTTGGGAGGGATATAAACCCTCCTGCTTCAGGGCACAAGCCCCAACCTTTAACTAAGGGATTTAGTAGGAAACATTCCATCTGGGCAGGCTATTCCAGACTTGCCTACTGCAGGGTTCCTTGTACCTTCCCCTGAATTAACAGGTACTGGCTATTGTGCATGTCAGGATATTGGACGAGATGGACTATTGGTCTAATACAGTCTGCCAATTCCTTTTTCCTATCAGTACAAGACCTCCACCACGATCCTTAACCATTGAGCTAAAGGAGTATCTGTATTAGCAGGGAGCTGTAGTAGACTCTTACCTTCTGAGGACCATCCACTAGAGGGGGATGAGTAGCATATGTTGAATCAGTGGATCAAATCTCCACTCAGAATACATTTCTGGTGCTGAGGATCTCTGCTGAGTCCATTTTTCTCCTCAAAATGACTCAGAGACCATTGATTCCTCTAGTTCCCTCTGGAGAGACAGTTATTCTCGGCCCCCTGTAGATGTTATATTTCACAAAGCACGAGGAAGCTACTGGGAGTGATAACTTTTTGGCAGAGAGAGAGAGTTCTTGCTGATGCACTGCTTGGGACATGAAGGACAAAGGACATTTTACAGCTTATCTGCCACTCCAGCTGTTCCACCTGATTCTATAGACTTTGCTAAAGCACCTCTCTTTTGAGGGGAAAGGGATCAAATAAAAATCCCATTCCATGTAAGCAAAGAACATTGCAGTGCTCTGAACCTGTGGTCATAAAGAACATCAAGGAAACTGCTACTTTGGAAGAAGAGAGAGAGAATGGAACGTCTCCTAGCTGCTGGGAAACTCAGCTGCCAATGAATGAGACTAATGAATGGCTTGTTGGCTTCAATGAGACACCAAATTTTGTTCCTGTCATTTCTGAGAGAGAATGTAAAGGACAAAATATTCCTCAGTTGGGTGTCGTGTTAATTCTTGTTTTTAAGAGAAGAGATGGGTTATATCTATAGCCAGCTGACTAGAGCAGGAACAAGTGATATGTACGAGAAGACACTGAGGGACAGAGGGAAAGTAAGAAAGTGGCAGTTTTTCTGTGAGTTTGCTAAACAAGGAATCCAGTTTAGCCCTCTTGATGTATTATTTGCTTCATTCCAGATACAATGAAGAAGAGGTTCTGGACTAGCCAAGTGCTTTCTGCCAGTGCTTACAGTGGTCTGAAAAAAAGTGGGCCTGAGAGTGGGGGGGAGCTGTCATGATCTGGGAGCAGCAACCTAGGACAATAATTAAAGTGCGCCCTACAGTGACCTGACTCAATTTTTATTTTTTCGCCAAGCCTGTGGCCTTCCTGGCCCACTTTAAGCACTTCTTTGTTCTGAAAGCCAGGAACAGCACCGGTTATTCTGAGATAGCAAAGGCAGGATGAGGGTTTTCTCTGCTCTTCATGGCCAATAAAATTACTTATAAGCTTCAGTTAGGGCAGAAGGAGGCAGTGCTTCTCACAGGGATTTGCTCACATCTGTGTAAACTGCACTGACTTCTAATTTCTTTTCCTGGTGCAAGTCTGGGAGTTCATTATGATCTATAAAGTCCTGCCTGGTTCAGGCACTACTACTTTAGAGACTGCCCCTCTCCCTCAGCTTAGCCTAATAGCTGAGATGAGCTTGGACCCTCTGTCTCTCTCTCAGTTTGAATGCTGGGGTGACAGCCAGTCTCAGTGCAAGCCCCTTGGACTCTGGAATCCATTTCCAACATTGTTTCAAGGGGATGGGAATTGGCCAACCTCCAGGCCATGACATCAGTCCTTTCTGTGCAGCAGGGCTTCGCCTTGAGGGGCTTGAATTTCTCATGTCACCTGGGGAGTAGTTTTCCTGGAGAACTTCCCTCATTGATTCGTTGTCAGTCTAGGTTTGTTTTAATCTACATGTTTGTAATTGCTGTACATGTGTCCAGTGCCTGGGACAGATAACTCAGCTGTACCCCGCACTGGGCCTTTGAGTATAAAAATTCACTGTGTCTCACCCTTCCCCCCAGCACCCAGGGGCGCTATACCAACAGTGCTGGCACGAACCAAGAGACGGTGCCCTAACAGAACTGACTCTCTATCACCTGCCCCCTCTTGGCTCAGCCCTTGGAGGACACATCTGACCAGAGGGCAGCACCGACTGGCTCCTGCATTAGCCCTCTGTCAAACTGGAAACTCACAAGGTGAGAGGAGGAGCAGCCAGCGCTGGGGTGAATGGGAGAGGAACAGCCTATGTAATGCGAGCCTGTATGTAATGGTGGTCTCGCCCACAGAACGTGCTTTCCAGAACCATCACTTATGGTATATGATCTACCTGGAGCCTCAACCATGCAAACCAGTTTCTGTGTGATTCCCCTCAGCACTGGCTCACAGAGCTGGCTGGATGCAGAAGGGGGGGTATGCTAAGCCACCTGATGGGATGGTTCAATGTGATCCCCACCCACCACCTGCCATGCTGAAGGCACAGTCCTTCCCAGCGCTGCTGCTGTGTAGCTCTGAACTGCTCTGTATTCAGGGCCATAAACAAGCCCTGGGCGGCTCACCAATAGGCCAGGCGGTGAGAGAGTTCTCCCACCTTATCAGTGTGGGGATCTCATTTCCACAGATCTCCCAGGAGGCTTTGAGTGCATCTTATGCTTGTAAAGGGCCTTACCCAACTCTTCAAACCCAACAGACCAAGCCCTACCATGTTTGCATGTGGGAATCTTCATTAAACCATTTCATTTCTCTCTCCCACCTCTGTCTTAGTTTTACCCAACAGAGCTGTATCAAGCCGATATCCAGTGCAGCTGCTGACCTAGCCTATGGTATCTGTGTCCACTAAACACTTGTTGCCATGGATATGAACACATCTTGGTGTTTACACACCAGCCATTATCCAGAGCTTTTTTCTCCAGGTTTATGGCTACACCAGAACCCCTCATTTTTTTTCTAATTTGCAGTTGCCAATGGCCAGCTGTACACGTAACAGACACGTCTCTTATTACACAGCTGCTAAACCTCAAAAAATATGTTTTTAATAATCACTTTGTATTTAATTAACATGCAACAACTCTCCTGTTAAATCTCAATTAACTCTGAATATGAGACACTTAAAGTGTGACCGGCACAGCTACTGGTTCTCTACAGCCTCTCTTATGATGATCGGGGAGGAGAGAACGTGCGATCCTACCAGGGCACAGGATACCTTTGGGGTTTTCCTACATGGCCCCATTCAAAGAGCAAACATCACTGCCTCTCGTGAGGCATGCAGTCACCAATGGAATTTTGCCTCACAGTCACTTTCTTGAAATGAGCCAGCAGCAGCAGTAGCAGCAAGCAAGAAGCAAATGTCCTGATTTTATAGCAGGAGGATTCTGAACAAGGCTACCTCTTCCTGGCCCATCATTGGGCTGCTGTGCCCAGCAATGTGGCAGGGAAGGAAAATGTCTTTTCTAAATTGACATTCCTGGTCCATTTTGCCCCCTAGCATGTTTGCTACAGGGTATAAAGCTCCCCCTGGAGATCTTTCCAATGATCTTAAATACACAAATCCAGTCACACCACACCATCGCAGAGGAAATGTTGTGGAGTTGTCTCTGTATGTGTGGCTCAATGGAAAGAACACGGGACTAAAACCCAAGAGATTTGGAGTGAAATGTTCAAAAGCACTTCAGTGACTTAGGACGTAGGACCTAGATCCTCATAGGTATTAAGGCACCTACCTTCCATTGAAATCAATGGGCGTTAGGCACCTAACTTCCTTTGGGGATCTGGGCCTAGGCTTCTAAGTCACACAGGGTAAGTCTACACTGCAACGAATCTCAGAGCCCAGGTCTACAGCCTCGGGCTCGCAGGGCTCATGCTACAGGACTAAATATAGCCTTGTAGACATGCCAGCTTGGGCTCAGAGATCCATGCCCCTCCCCAGGCTCCCCAGGCTACTGTGTGAGCCTGAGTCTGTAGACCTGGGCTCTAAGAGTCCCTGCTATGTGGTTTCTTTGTTTTGCAGCGTAGACATATGCTAAGATGTTTTTGAAAAGTTTACCCCTGAAACTTATTCCCAGCTCATCCACTGCTAACTCATTGGGTGTCCTTGGGCACCTTACATATGCCTCATTGCCTCCCCCACCCCCATAACGTGGAGATAATGATATGAACTTGCCTTCATAAAGCACTTCGAGGCCCTTGGATCTATAGGCAAGTGATAAGTGTATATAATACACATTGGAGGCTATTTTTTCCTCCTGGGCAGAAAATTAAATAGAGCTTGTAATTAATTGTGGCAGTCCAAAAGGACAATGCTGTTTGGGGCTGCATAGGTAGTGGTATCATGTCACACATGAGGGAAGTGAGCGTACTTCTCTGCTTGGGGTGTAGAGTGGAATCCTGCACACACAGCTCTGCACACCAAAACCATTAGAATTTCTACAGAAATAGACTTGTTCCTGGTGCTCTACAGATAATGCCCCTATCATGTGTTTTCAGAAGAGATTTAAAGGAGGGGAGAGGAACAGGATGGTGAGCCCATTCAGGAAGATACCAGAAGGACGTTAATAAACAGGAGGGTCCAAGGGAAAAAACAATAAAACTGATTATGGGGTGACAGGACTGATGCACGGTATGCAGGATGATTAAAATAACTAGCTATGCACAGCATAGTTTTACTAAATGAATACCAACGAAGGTTGTAAGAGTGTGTAAGGATCTGTTGGGTCTGAACATAGAGAGGGGCTATTTAGGATGGTTTGGGATGCGAGGGTATAAGGGAAGAAATTAAGGACAGGAAAAAGTTGGGTGAATAGCAAGACATACTCCCAGTGGTAACATCCATTGTACCGTGGGAGAGTCTCCCAAGAGAAGTGATGGAAGCCCTGTTGTTTGACAAATTTAGGGCCTAGTTTTCTTCAGCAAGTCCAAGCAATTGTGCGTGCCCAGTTTGCACTTACAAATACAGATGCCCCCCAACTTACACAATCTTTCCGTTCTGGAAAGCCTTGCATAACTCAAATTTTGCATAAGTCGGAAATGTATACCCGTACGTTACGCAAAAATTTCCTCAACTTGAAAATCCTATTTCTGGCTTATGGAACTTTTTCCGTAAGTGTGAATTTGCGTAAATCGGGTCTTGCATAACCTAGGGAGCGTCTGTATAATGAGTTGCATGTGCAAACAACTCCAGTTATGCATCTAACTGCCCTCCTGTATGTACAAACACCTTGCACACCCACAAAGTCAGCAAACTCAGTAGTACATGCTTATTTTTGAAAATTAAGCCTCTTAAAAGATGGACTCTGCACTGCAGAATATATTCCATAGAATATATATAGTCTATCTCAGGTTCTAATTATGGACCAGATTCTGCTCTCAGTTGCACCAGTGTCAACCCTGAGAATCTCTATTAAAGCCAATGGAGCCACTTCAGATTTACCTGAGCGTAAATGAGTTCAGAATATGACCTGTGGTACCCTCCTCCCAGTTGAGCAATTCAAGTTTCAGCTTCATAAGTATCACTGACAGGTTTAAGGTGACTGACCAACAACAGCACTTAAGTTAGATCCATATGAGGGTCTCCCTGATTCTCCTGGCTTAGTACATTGTGCATGCAAAAAAATGGAGATTTCAGCAAGCCCAGAAAGTCCACAGGAAGGTGTCAAATGCTTTGAATTTATGGGCAGCTGAATGCAATTCCAAGCTGAAGGAAGAGATACTGATCTGCAATGCCCGTGCATGGTGAGCAATTGCTCTCTGCAGTGCTCAGAACCAACAATCCCAGAGCCAGGGAATTATATTTGAAGAGTTGGCTGAAAGTTATTGGCAAAGAGCCCATGCGAGCTCAGTAAATAAAGTATCCAGATAATAAAAATACCCAAAGGCGCTGTGTAATTTTTTCGAGGTCTTTGATACAACTGACAACACTGAGAGGGCACAAAAGCCTGTGGAGGGATAGGAGCGGGAGCTGCCAATAGGCGTAGCACTGCAATTAAAGGAGGGGTTGTCACAGAAGCATGCGATGCCCAGTTGCTCCCAGACTGCCCCACTTCTTGCAGGTCCACCATTGTGATCATGCAGACAGATGGACAAGAGGGAGGATGACCTTTGGGGTTAAAGTATTGGCCTGGGGCTGAGAAGATCTGGGTTTAATCCCCTGCTCTGGCACAGTGCAAACCTTTATATCTCCGCTCTCCATCTGTAAAATAGGAAAAAGGATTGTTCTCTATCTCTGGAAGATATGGTGAGGGTAAAACATCAACGTGTGTGCACCGAGGAGGCCAAGAGTGGGGGTAAGGGAAATCAGGATACAACCCCTGTCCCCTTCCAGTCCTGCTATGGGGAGCCCAAGGTGGTGACAAATTGTTTTCTCCCCTGAGGCTGGAAGAGAAGACAGGGTCAAGCCTCTGAGTTACTGAGCCTGTGTGAGCCATGTTCCCCCACTCCCAAAATGGCTGCTCTGAGTCAGGCAGTTTCCGGACACTGGCTCAAATGCAACATATCCCTAACTGGGGGAGAATATAGGAGGGGCACTCTCCTGCCCAGCTGTCCCCTTGTGCCAGTGAGGGCAGCCCTACCCGTGTTGAAGATTCTCTTTGCTGCCTCAAGGGGGACTCGGAAGGGACTGATAATCTGGCCTGTTATCCCAAGGTCTCCCCTTTAATCTGTGGGAGTTGCCTGGGATCATTGCTCAGAGCAGAGCAGCAGGGTTTGCCTAATCCCTGTTCCGCACATAGGCACACATGTACGCTAACCCACAACCCATTTCATCGTGACCCCTTTTATCTGACCGGAGGGCCTGTCCGGACCTTCAACATCTCATTAGTTCCTCTCCCTTTCCTACCATTCTTCTGACTTGAACAGTCATTCTTCTCTGTTGCCTAGCAACACGGCACAGATTCAGAATATTAACTACGCCCCCTCCTCCAGAGGCCTGCAAATGTGATAGCAGAAGGGAAGGGGTCCAGAAAACGTGGGAATATACAGGGAGCTCTGTTCCAGCCTTCAGAAGAAGCAAGGTTTTTATCTGCCATCATCGCTTAGCATGTATATAACATATAGAGCTATATATATCCTTATTTATTTACATACTCAAATTGCAACCCCCCAAAAACACATTTGGATTCAGAACTGGTTTCTATATTGAGAGGCTCATGCGCATATCCACACCCACACTCCATAGCTGCATGCTTTCAATGTATATATTCTGGGTTGTCTATAGGCCAGAGCCTGGAGATCTTATTCAATTTTAAGGTAGTCCATATCCAGATGAAGCTTTCACCAACATCAGGAAAATATTTAATCATTCTACAGTATTCCTCCAGTACACTGCAGCACTGTTGTTGAAAGAGGCAGAGATGTGGAGCATTGCTTTAGAATATAGCAGTTTTTTTCAATAAATAGGCATTCAGAGTTTTGCCTTTCTAAGGACTGAGAACAAAGTGAGTAGCTACTATAAGCTTTTGACCTTGGTACATACAGTACTCTGCAATGTTTCCAAATACTGTAGGAATGCTATTGTGAACTGCAGTAGTTTGTATTGTTACTATAAAATACTGCAGTATGTGCCGATCTAAAGATGAGCCATTTGGTTCAGAAGCAGATAGATAATGGTAATACTTTATATAGCACCATTCATCCCAAAGCACTTTTCTCTACTATAGCACTCCCAAAACACAGCTGGCTTCAGCACATAGTGTGGCGAAGGAAAATCTTGGCTAAGGAATCCTAGGTAAACTCTCACTCTGAGGATCATGGGATAGTTTAATGTGAACTCAGGATGCTCTCACCTGGGAGGCCAACATATTAGGAAGATGCACAGAACTCAGGTTATCAGCACTGGAATGAACAAGGGCTGAGTCAATCCTACTACAGCTTGGACTTGTGGCTCCAGGCCATCTGGGGGGTTTCAAAGCTAGTGCTTAATGCTAAGAGCTCCAAGCAGAGAGACGGATGGAGAACGCCATTTGAATCGAGCAATATTTTATCGGGCCTACACAAATTGGGAATGGTGCTACAAATTCTTGAGGATCTTCTCCATTAACTATTTACATATATATATAGAAAGAGCTTTATTGTAACATGAGGGCTGGAGAATCTTGGACCACATTCACTCCCAGGGATGCGGGCGGATGGAAACAGCTTCACAGGAGGGTGGGTGCCCCCAACCCAGGGGAAGGCATTGGTGGGACTTCTGTCACTCTCCTCTGGTGGGAGGACAGCCAGGTTTCCTAGTGCCTGGTGGGAGGAGTCTACCTGGTAGGGGTGCTGAAATAGTGCCCTCTTCCCAGGCCAATCCTACCCATTTTGGTACTGTACCAGCTGTCTTTGGGATTCCAGGTCTCTTGTGCAGCTGCAGCCCTACTCCAGGCAGACATGCCTGAGTCTTGGTGGCCCAGGTGGTGAAGCTGGCACTGTTACTATAGGAATTTCAGTTCTATGTGATGGAGTGGAATCATTTGATATGTTCCATAGTCAACTAAGTCCTGTACCAGGCTTCTCCTCTATGAGGTATCCATGGGCTGGTCGGTATCCCTGGCTATTTCTGGGGGTTAGAATCAGGAGTGGGGCACAGAGGCTACATTTTCATACCAGGGTTATCGGTGTTTCCAGCATGGAGGTGGTGGTGGGCGGATGTTTACTCTGAGTCTAATACAAAACTGTCCCTTGCTCAGTCCTATAGAGGCATGTGGGGCTCACCCATAGGAGAGGGGGCAAAGAGCTGGATTTGTGCATCTTCCAGAGGGGTTTCCCCTTTGCTTAAACATGGATCAAAGGAGGCACAGCTAGTCAAAGAGCAATGGAAACACTGATTTAAAGCTCACGATTCTCAGCATCTCATAGAGAAAAGCTGCATAGTTTTCCATTGGGAATAAGGCAATACCACCCCTAATTTGGTATGCTCAGTCTCTCTAGGATCCTTTGAAATCCAGCTGCTACTGTAAAAGTACTGATCCTTTTCTCCAGTTCTCAGATCATCCTCTGAGGGGGGATGCTGCAGAAAGACAGGATGGTAGTGGCTGACGATGCATTTTTTGTCCCTTCCTCACCATCAGCTCTTGGTCACCATGTCCCACTCTTGGTTTAGTGCATCCATTCATGCAGTTTCTTATACTTAGACCAGTCCCCCACTTCTTGTCTCCCTCTCCTCTTCCAAGCCCAGTTCTTCTTCCAGGCATATTTCCTTTTTCCTACCATGGTCTCTTTACCATTGATTCATATCCTCATTCACTTGAATTGTTGCACTGTGCTTTCTCTGGTTTGTATTGTAAGATTGTTGGGCCATATCCTTCTCTGTTTGTGTACACGTATCACTCTATAATCATATCATCCCAATACCAATCTTTGCTCTTTGTAATAAATTCCTGCAGGAAGCACAGAAGTAAAAGGTGTGATGAATTTTCAGTTCAGAGAAAAATAAAGGGCCATATGTTTTCTTCTTTGAAATGTCCCCTGTGATCCACTAGGGACTGAATATGGGGAGCTGCCACATTTATGACTCACAGTAGAGAGGATATAAGCCATTTTGAGTAAAATATGATGCTACCCTGAAGTCTTGTCCAGAATCTGAACCAACTTATTAAAGACTTCAGAAAAGTTCCGGTAGCTTTCAGCCCCGTTATTTTACATTTCCCCACAAGTTTGTTTTGCCTGGTTCTAGCTGGGATAACATGCATAAGGAACAAAATATTGCACTGTCCATGACAGAATTCCACTCTAAGAGCCTGACCATGGGATCATGAGAAATATGGACCACCTGCAACTCTCAATGACATTAAAGCCAAACCCTTAATTTTGCGGACACACAATGTTCAGATAAAGCATCCAAACTTTGCAGGTGCTTCCTTTCACCAAACCAAAATGTTATTTTGGACATTTGGAGGAATCTGAAGAGACACAGGAGAGCAATATCTGAGCACTATTACAAAGGTACCATGGTGATGGGTATTTTCTAAGAACCCGGGGATTAGACAGACAAGTCGATGGACAAGAATTAAAGAAATGAAAGAGAAGAAAGGGAAGAAAACAGAAATACAGAAGGAAACAAACTCTTGGCATGGATCTGGAAATTGAGTTGATTTACTCTGAAAATCTGTTACACATAACCAACTCTTTGTCTGCCTTTTTCAAATGGTCAGGAATATGGCAATACCAACTTGGTCTCTCTAGTCATTGAGTAACACTGACCTATTTTCCAATTTCTAAACCAGGGCATCTCTATGTAATCAACATTTGTGTGTGGTAATCAATTTCAGACCAGTGAATTAGGAGCACTACAGAATGCCACACAACTGTTTGCTTTATTAATAATGAGAGCACTGTCACCCTGCTCCATCCATACTAGACTCTAACTCTAGTACTGAAGGATCACCCATTCCAGAGTGAAGAAGAAAATTTAATTACTTGTTTGTTCAAACCTGAGCTTCCTCCAGATTGCTCCAACAATGGACTTATGTTGCATTCATTGGGCCAGATTCTTTACTCACATTGTGTAGTACCTTACTCCATTAGAATGCCCATTGAAATCAGGGAGACTGCTAGTAGAGTAAGGTACTATTTGATGCAGCGGTGCTGGAACAATTTGTATAGTGGGGGTGCTGAGAGCCATTGAACCAAACTATAAACCCGGTATATGATGGAACCCACTTCAAGCCAGGGGGTGCGGCAGCTCTCCACTCCTCCCCCAGCAGCTCTAGTTTCAGCACCTATGATTCAATGTGATTAACGGTTTCAGCATCTAGCCCTTAGCTTTCAAGACTGCACTCATGCTGAAGAAAGATGCTCTGATCCCTGGCAGACTGCACTAAGATGCTATGTCTAGAAATCAGTTGAATGTTTTCCCCACCTCCTATTTCTCCAATCTTCCTTTTGGTTTGAGGAAAACATATAGATCCCATTTCTCCTAGTAGTCAGGTAGCCCTGTTGATGTAATCCACCATGCATCGGCTGCTGCCTACTGCTGGAGAAGATGAGAGGTGGGGATGTTTAATTAGTCATCACAGTACAGAAGAAGCAAAATAAACTGAGATGCGAGAATGATGGCAGGAGTGTCAGCATGCTGTGCATGTGACAGTGTAGTATGCAGGATTGGCAACAGTGTAAGGAAGCAAGCTTTGTTCAGGATCAGCCTTTTCATTCTCTGTCAGCCCTCTCTTTTGGGAGAGGTATGGCTACATGTATGCATATAGCCACTACTTGGCTTCACAAGTAAACGTCCACAAGCAAACAGTAAATTACAGCACTGCACCCAAGAACTTGAACCAGTGACAATAACTACATGACCTAAGTTGTACTACAGTGAGCTCTTTGGCAGTAGAATGCAAAGAGAAATACCAGCTGTGATGCATTATATTACAGCACAGTGTCTGGAAATGCCCAGCACTTGAGACATGTCTGCAATATCCCGTTGTATCTCAGCATCTGGGAACCCCCAGCACTGAGACAGGACTGCACTACCTCTGCTGTATCACAGCACAGCATCTGGGAATTCCTTGGAGACACATCTGCATCACCTCTGTTATGTCACAGGTCAGCTACCTTGAACCCCTCCCCAGCACCAAGACAAGGCAGCCTATTGCACTTGCTATATTGCAACACTACCATATCCAGGAACCTGCAGCATTGTGACATGACTGCATCATCTGCAGTATATTACAGCTCAAAACTTCTGGCATATAACTGCATTAGCTGTGCTATACTACAGCAGAATGTTTAATATTCTGAGCAAGAAATTCCCAGATGCTGTGCTGTAATATATTGCAGGTAATGCAGTCATGTCACAGTGCTAGAAATTCCTGAATGCTATGAGAACACATTCATGACTTCAACAGGAATTACCTGTATCCTGGAATAAGATAGTAGACCACTAAGAACTTCCAGCACCAAGACATAAATGCTTCATCTCCTTTATGTTCTAAAACCTTTGGGCACCAAGAAGCAGTGAACAAAGAGACTAACCCACATTACTTCTAGTAAATTATTTGCATGTAATTTCCTTAGCTGGGCTTTTCTGGAGGAAAACCTATTTTAAGAGTTAAAGAGGTGAATAAAAAACCCATAACTATATCTTTGAAAAGGGCAGAGGGGTCTGTAGATTCTCAATCTTTGTTAGGTCATCACTACCATTGGTGAACCCTTGTAGCGATTATGGTGTTTTCCATCACTGGTGACTTTAAATATAGAAGATGAAATCCTGGCTCCAGTGAGGTGAATGTCAAAATGACTTCAATGGGGCCATGATTTCATCCAGATAGTTTGCCTACTAAGAAGACAGGTTTGTAAAGGAATTCAAGATGGGGGGGGTCATATATATACACTGAGGTGCCCACTTTGCTTTCCTTCTCATACAGATTCATTCTTCCTTCCTCCCCACCTCCATCAATACCGCAAGCAGTTCTGTGTGGCCACAGGCCTGAGCCCATGCAATTGGCTTTTTGTGCATGGATCAAATACCACTCAGCTATGGAGTCTAATAGCTCCACTCCTTATAGTGTACACTTCTCCCCAGCCTCATCCAGCACAACAGCAGGAACTCACACACAAAAGTTTAAGTGAAAATAATAATAAATAACAATAATAAAAAACAAAAGAGAAAGTGTATATGCACCTTCCAGTGAGAATACAGAATACTGCCAAGCTTCATACGGGCTGATACTCCCACAGAGATAGGCACATTTGAAATAGAGATAGACAGATAGCTCATAATAAAGATAAAGGATTATCCCTGTTTGTGAAGGATCAAGAAACTATAGGCCTGGTCCTTCAAGATCCTGAGCCCCCTCATCTTCCGCATGCACTCTCATCTCCCATGTCAAAATAAGGCTCAGTATTGTGCACTCAGCTAGTTCAAAAGCAGCTCTGTTTATAACTTGCACTAGGCACGCGCTGAATGTCGCCTGCATAGAAATTGTTGCCTTTGCCTCGTGGGAAGAAATTTGGCTTTCAAATAAGTTTCTAGAGGTTGGAAAATAGCAGACACAATATGTTACCTTCCTTAATTCAGATAGACATAGTGCAGTGTGCCCTCCGCGATGCAGTCGCTCTCATGAGCATGCACACAATAGTGGAGTGTAGCATTAAGCAGTTATAAGAGAGAGCGGCCAGGCCATATTCACTGCCTTCAGGTTCAGTCCTGCATGGCACTTTGCTGCCCCTCCATTCTAACTCATTTCACTGCACACCTTCATCAAGCAAATGTACTATAAATACCCTATATATTGCACCATCTTCATGCACATCGCTGGGAAATTTTTCTACAGGAAAGTTCCATCCTGACCCTTTCCCCGGCAACAATAACCCTCTCATAACTTTTCAACTTCTCACCTGCGCCAAGGTTTATAAAATTTTAAAGCCAATGGTATAACAAAAACTCAAACAATAATATTGCAGATGTAGGAGTGCATCCTGGGATGAATAAATTATGGGAGCCACAAGAAGTTGCAAATACAGGGAAAGCAGCTGGATAGCTAAACAGTGTTGTCCATGGTGCTTATATATTGCTTTCGATGTTTATTGTATCATTGAGCTTCACATTTTTGTTTCAGAACAGGAGACCCAGTAGAAAAGTCACAGAGGGTAATTGTCTTTTCTTTTTTTAGCACCGACAGCCGGTTTGGGGTTCCCACTCTTCCCGACTCTCACGCTCAGATAACACATGAATGGCTGAAGGGATTTTTATTAACTTCTTGATTAACTGAATTGCAGCATGAGAATCCGTTAGATGAATTTCATCTCCAAAAGTAACCCTCAGAGAAAGAGCTAGTGCCAGCCTCTACCTGATGAGAGTTAGGAGAGAAATTCTACCATAGATCGATTATTCCATAACTGTTGATTTTGGGTTTTTTCAACTCCCTCTGAAGTAGCTGGTCCTGGCCACTGTCAGACGACACCAGACTAAATGGACTCATGATCCAGTCTGGCAGTTTCTAGGTTTCTTAATGCCATGTTACACTTCTGCCATACTCCACAAAGTGACTCCCCAGAAATGGCATTATGGAGCTCCATGTTCATTGTCTCTCAGTTACAGCTGGTTGGATAACATTTGGCAGCAAATTTCCTTTACCAATATTCACAGGCCCTGTGTTTCCATTATTTGCCCAGCTCTGTTCTCGGTAATTTTATATGATTTTATTTTTCAGCCTTAAAAATCCATCTGGAGAGCTGAGAGGAGTCAAGCTAGACTCTTTCCTTTGCACTGTCACCTGTAAATGAAGGCTGCATTTGGCCGGCAGAGCCTTAATCAATACCTGCCTGGTTCGGCACATGGTATCCAGGATAGGTGTTTATATCAGTGTAAATGGTCGGAACTTAGCAAACAATCCTGTTAAATGATGCAGAAGGCAGAATAAGCTCCTGCTTAGTCTTAGCAGAGTTGGCTTGGCAAGGCTAGGGGGAGTATGTAGGAATAAAACACTACTTTGGTGAGTAAAGTCAGAGAATAGGAGTCTGAATACATGCAGGGAGCAGCTCTGGTGAGCAGAAAGGGGATCTTTTTTCCATAGTCATTTTTCAGAGAAGTGCACTTTAATTATAATGACTCTCAGAATATATTACAATTCCAGCGCTACAGCCAAGCACCTCTTGCACTAAGGCATGACTCCATCACTTCTGCTACAACACAGCACAGCATCTGGGAACCTCCAGCATTAGCACACAACTGAATCTGCTTTACCAAATCAGCACCTGGAAGCCTCCAACCCTGAGACACAACTGCATTGCCTCTGCTACATTAGAGCAAGTAGGAAACTCCCCACCACGACCACCATTCTGAGATATTACTGCATCATCTCCTCGGTATTACAACACTCAGAAAACTACTGTATCGCTGTAGGACAGAACTGCATTACCTTGCAGCATTGTAACTGCCTGGAATCTCAAAGAAAACTAACTTCTTGTGTAATACAGCACAGTATCCAGTCACCTCCAGCATTTACCGCCATTCTTTCAGTGCCCGGTCTGCTGCAACTTGCAGCCCCAAGAGAGGGTAAACACAGCAAAGGGACCCGGCAGGTGAGGGGGCACTCCGATCACAGCAGCAGCACACATTGTGCCAGAAAGGGATATTTGGGGATTAATTAATTATCCTACAAGGGGCAGTGAGGAACAGCGCTCATTGTGTAACAACAGAAGCTATCTGGTTTCCATGGCAACACAGCCCCGCTTGTGCACCTTTAATTTATTCCTTGAACGGTTATTTCCTGATCTCACACGGTGCTGAGAAATGCCTTGTTTTTCTTGCTGCTATCCCTGTGCCCGGACCCAGGGTGAGACACCGGCCTTTCCCAGGAGGATTTGCTACCCAGCGCAGAGAGCGAGAAGTCAAAATCTGCTCAGTGCAGAAGCTCACATCACACGGTGAATAACACTATCTCTGGCTCCTTTAATGTCTGCTTGTTAAGATGGCTCCAGTCTTCAACCCCTTTCAAAGCTGCCTCTCCCATTCTGATTCTTTAAGTTACAGTGACACTTCAAGGTCCTCATGTCAATTAGGGTCCCATCATGCCAGACCCTTTACAGACATGTAGCTAAGAGATGCTGCTCACCCAGCTTATCGTCTGAATTGACAAGCCAAAGGGTGGGAGGGGAAAACAGTGGCCCAGGAAAGAGACTTGACCAAGGTTACCCTGTCGGTGAGTGGCAGAGACAGGAATAACACCCAGGACTTCTGAATCCCAATCTGGTGCCCTGCCCACTGGACCAGACCTTACCAGGCATACTTAGTGAGTCTATCAAAGGTACCATGCTAAACCCAGTAAGAACCTGAGCCCCCAACATAGCCAGGGAGAAAGCTCCCACATTGAGAATGTGACATAATAGTCACAGCTTGGAAGAACATACTTCCAGTGAGTCTCTTAGAGCCAGCACAGGGGGGAAGAAACGTCTGTCAATGAGCTTCCCCAGCAGAACCAGGCACCTCCAGCATGGGCAGACACAACACTTCTCAGCAAGGGTCCCCCTCCTCCATACACACATGTGGAGAGATCCACAGGAGAAAGTCACACTCCCAGAGTGAGAGTCTGAGTGGTTCATCAGGCACAGGTAGGAGACCAGTCCTGCAAAATATCAAGGACAGGCAGGCAGGACAAATTCCTAGGAGATAGCACATGAGGTATGAGGAACAGGCAGGAGCCAGATCCTGTCATACCCTGCATGGGAGTGAGAAATGCCCCTCCAGTGAGGACACAACATACCCATCAAGGCAGGTAGGACAGTTCTCCTAAGAAGGGCTCAATGTACCCAAGGTGGGAAGCAGACAGCCACCGTCCATCCTGGTACGGACCGGCCATAGCCAGTGTGGATAGGTGGAGGGCCCTCTCATGTGGACCCAGCACAGATGTGATCAGTGCCAGTCTGCCACTGGAGACGCTACAGACATGGCACACAGGTGGAAGGCCTGCTCTCCTGGAGCGGGTGAGCTGTCTGTGTTTGGCGGGATGACTGCATCAGGTTGAAAAGTGGTGTTAGCACAGTGAGGGGAAGAATGGTCCAGATGCAGAAGGCCTAGATTCAATTTCCTGCCATAGATGTAGGGCAAATCATGCAGGCCCAGATTCTCAAAGGCACTTTGGCACCTAACTTCCAGTGCCTCTGTTCCTCACGTAACAGGGGATAGCTCCATCTTATCTCACAGTAGGGTTGTGAGGAGACATATATTAAAGTGCTCAGATACTACAGTATTGGGAGCCAGAAACCTATACTGGAATTTTGAGTTTGTCCCACAAGACAAGCTGTTAGAAGTAGCAATGAGAAGCGTATGTACCACATGGAAGGCCAAGGGTTGACCTGCAGGGAAATCTAACCTGTCCTAGACAGATCCATGGGAAAGCCAGACCTCAACGCAGCACTCCAAGGCTTTACTGTGCAAGAACTTGCAGTGCAAATGGTTTCATCTGAGAACATGGATGCACCATGAGCTAAATTCAGCCCTGATGCAGGTGGGTGCAACTCCAACTCAACTCAACGGAGCTGAATTTGGCCCAAACTGTTCCAAGTGTAGAGAAGATTTAAAACAAAAGTGATTCCCCTCGACTCCTAAAAATCCCACCTCCCACACACAAACCAAGAACAGGAACACTGAAATCAGACAGGAATGTCCAGACCCAGAGAAACAGGGCAGGAGCATTGGGACACAAAAGTTTTAATTCTCTTCACTGGCCAGAGAGCTCTAGATAAGGCTAGGCTTCTTCTACATTGTTCAGAACCGAGAGAACAGAGGAATAACCTCCAGTGAATGTCTCCTTCACCCTTCCACCAAACACAATCTTTCAGAAGAATAACTGCAGAAGGAATGCAGAGAAACCAAACTTAATTACACACACTGGAATTTAGCCACCCCTCCTATGTTAGCTCCCAAACTCTTGCAAAAAAAAAAGAATACTCCTGTTGCTCTAATGACTCTGAGTAGCCATAGCTTTGGATTTCTCTCTCACTGGAAGATGGATAAAGTTTGTTAGCTTTTTGCTTCTTTTTGGACTTACCATGTTGACTTCTGAAATCTGGTCAATGCTGGAGATATGGATGCTCATTCCCACTGTAACAGGGTTACCTGAAACACAAAGGGCCCAGGTTAGAACAGTACCCAGCTCCAGCCGTGCTGCCCACACACAGCAGTGCAGCTTACTGGGCAATGAAGTTACCAATGGAAAGTGAAGGTACAAGGTCCACTGGGTTGAAAGGCTTTCCACGTCGAGTGCCCAATTTACTAGGGAAAAGGTGGATTTTTCTAACTGCCAGCCCTGCAAATTCACCCTGGGAACTGAGAGAGAAGCTGGATTCTTTCCTTCATCACTAATAATTCACTTCTGCAGACCAAATGATGCCCTCACTGACACCTTTGTAGCCCCATTGCCTTCCAGTGCTGCCACCAGTGACACCAGTAGGATCCCATGCTCGGCCATGGGCTTGCATAGGTGTAACTGACTGGCCACGTAACTGGAATGTAGCAAACAAGACTGCCGCTGCGGCATAAGAGGGACTAGACTCCAGCTCACTCCCTCTTCACGGAGTCAGCTCTGCAATGCTAACCATTTTTAAACCGTATGTTAGTCAGCGCAGACAGCAGACAGGCCTCTGGACACGCAGGGAGCAGATCTGTGGAGGAAGCTGATGCTGTTTTTCACAGTCACTTCTCCGAGCAGCACTGCACTTCAGTTCATCGTCAAACTTAATCTGCTTGGTAACAAGGTACCATCTTGCTCTGCCCTCGTGGCCAATGAGCTGTATGGATGCCTTTTGGTGTGTTTTGGCTAAGTGTTTAATTGAGATACCCCCTTCCCCAGGAGGCTTCAGCAGCCAAGCCACCTTCACCTGTTGATAAAGAACCAATGTCTGACTGGAAATTGTAGAATGGTGGTATGAGAAGAACATAACTTTTCCAGGATTGCAGAGGTCCCTTCCCCTGGCACATAACCCCCTGTAACCATATACAAAATAAATGTCCTACTATAGACACTGCTAACCCCACATGGCAGGATTTCAAACTGTAGCGCTTTAGCCCAATACCTTAGTGCTCTCTGTGAGGCCAACGCTTCTAACATATGGATTTGTGCCTATAGGTGAGTAAATGTGATGTTGCTAGCTATTAGCTAGGCCCACAGAGAGAAAACAGGATCTGCTACTCTAACTGTGGCCAGCTAGAGGAGGCCATCTGCCTGTTAGGTGATCAGAGTCTTAGTGGGTTCTAGTCTCCATCCCTATCCAAACCCCTCTGAGTGGGCACCATCCCCAAGAAATCAAGTCCCTATTCTTGTGTGTGTTTTTCTGAGTGATGTCTTGCACGAGTCCAGAAAAGGAGAGGCAGGAAATTTTGCCACACACTGTGTTGACTTTTCCTTCAAGTCATTAGCAGCTCCAAGTGCTGAAATAGTTACAGATAATCACAAAATAACGAAAAAAAATAGCAAATGAGGGTGACGGGGGAGGCATTTAAACTGGAAATGAAATGATATATTAATTGTGTGTTACCAGAAATAGGAAAGTAGTGTCATTAAGGCTTCCTTGTGATTGGGTGTGCTGTTACTGAGACCCTATGCCTGTAAATTAGACAACATTATCCTTTAATGGGATATGAATAACACTTAAAACATCAGAATCAATAACTACTGTAATTAGTGCAAATCTCCTTAAAGAGACAGAGCAGTATTTTTTTCCTCTCTGATTCAGAGCTTGTTGGACATTCTGCAGCAGGAGCAGCCATTCACGCTGCAGTGCTGGACTTTACAGTATACAGACAGCAGACTGCTGGCTGTTTGCCTGAAATGAGTAGGTGGGTTCTCAGTCTGAAGTCTGCCCAACTCAGAAAACCAACACCACAGAGGGGCACTAACTGGCCACCCCGTGGTTGGCAAGCACAGAGCTGATCTGTCAGCCTCACCTTTCAAGCTGAGTGAAGTGTGAAAGGCATAGCCAGCCTCAGCAGAGACAAGCCAGGTGAATTTTTAAAACCCTTTCAGTCTTAATCACATTGGGTGCTATTAGGAGCACAAGGAAAGGCTTTATAAGAAAAAAAATCATTCTCTTGTCAGTTTCCTGACACTATTTTTTATTACGAGAGCACCAGCTAAAATCAGGGCTATTACTATTATTACTGTGCTAATGGTTATACGTTTGCATAGCAGACATAGTCCCTGCCCCTATAGCTTACAATATAAGTAGACAAAGGGTGGGAGAGAGCCCAGAGACTAGCCCAAGGTCACACAGCGGGTGTGTGGCAAAGCCAGGAATAGAAGGCCAGGTTTTCGGAGTTCCTAGTCTCATTTGCCGTCCAATGGATTATGCTGCTGAAATCTAGCAGAGGAAGGTCTAACACAATCCGAAGGCTGGAAGCTGAACCTAGACAAATTCAGATTGGAAATAAGGTGTAAATTTTTAATGGTGAGAGTAATTAACCACTGGAACAATTTACCAAGGGTCGTGGTGGATTCTCCATCAGTGGCAATTTTTAAATCAAACTTGGATGTTTTTCTAAAAGATCTGCTCTGGGAATTATTGTAGGGCAGTTCTTTGGCCTGTGTTGTACAGAAGGTCAGACTAGATGATCACAATGGTCCCTTCTGGCCATGGAATCTATGAGTCTATGTTTCTTCTCCTTCACAAAGGTCCTACCACTGCCACCAACCACCTCCGCTTCCTTCCCCTTCACCTCCCGCCCCCACATACACGCTGACAATTTTTGTGGTTTTACAATCAAGTTTTTGCCATCTAAATATATATATGTTTCTCTCCCCTGTTTCCACATGAAAGACCCACAGAAACAACAAAGGAAATTGACTGACTATAAGGGGAAACTTTGACGCTACACAAAGAGCTGTCAAACGCACAAAGTCTATCTAATCTAATCTATCTGTCTAGGCATTTATGCCACGCTCATCACCATGGTATCTGAGTGCCTGAGGTCATGCAGTGACTCAGTGTCAAAGCCATGAATAGAATCCAGGACTCCTGACTCCCAAATCCCTGCTCTAAGAAAGATGAGTGATGGATTTAAGATCCACAAAGCACCACTTCCAGCTGAGCTGAGCTTAGCACAGCTTCTACGGGCTCAGCCAGAGAGAGATCTCCAGCTCACCGGTGCGAGTGGCTGCAGAGACCATCCGGCCTAATCACTGGGATGCCAAGTGGGAGACGTCTCTAATTGCTTGAGGCCACCAGCTTGCAAACCTAACAGTTTAAGAAGCCTGCATACAAAGATGATTTATGGGGTCTGTCTCCTAGGGGGGTTGGGAAGCAATTGTGAAATCTGTGCACAGAGAGCAAGTCTGAGTCATATCAGAGGGGGCAAGGGATGGAGAGGAGCTGCCAAAAGCAGGGGGTTACAAAGTGGCTAAAAATCTGATCCTGATACCCTTGCTTTGGTTCAGTAGCCCTTTAACCCACATGACAAGCCACAGGCTATTCGTACACCAAGGTATTATTCAACATCAGAATTTTCCCCCATGGGATTACTCATGTGCTTATTGTGAAGTGGAGGACACGCCCAGGCAGGGGAATGAGAATCCCTCTCACATCCCTGAACGAGCTACCTGCACCTTAAGGCTAGCACACAGGGCTAAGCGCCCACTCACTCCAGCCCTTCATGAGGGAGTTGCAGGGGTGGGGTGGGGAATGAGTGCAGCCTTGCCTTGCCCCCATCCCAATGCACCATCCAGCACAGCTGAGCTCATATGGGGGTAATGGGCTGTTGGTAAAGTATGGCAACAAATCACTCCCCTCAACACAAGGGCATGGAAGAAGCCAGGAGAGGCCGGTGTGTCACTGAGGTAGCAAAGGGCAATGTGGTCCAGTCGGCAGGGCAGCAGTCCATTATTCAGGAGAGCTGTGGTCTATCCCTGGTGTGGCCACGGTGAAGTCATTTCACCTTCTCTGTTCCTGGGGTTCCTGTCCTGTCCTTTGCAGGACTTGTCTATTTAGGTTTCAGCCTCGTCAGGGCAGACATTATTTCTCACTATATTTATGCTGCACCAAGCACAATGACAATGGGGCCCAGTCTCTGCTCGGGCCACTAGATGAGACTGTAAATTGGCTCATTTCATCTTCTATCTACTGCCAATGTCCAAGCTTTGAGTGAAGTGTAAATAAATAAAATAAACAAAGGACATCCATTGTGCACAATAAATACAACTCTGCCAATGTTCATAATCTCAGGTGGGATTAATACAAGAGATAAAGGATTAAAAAAAACATTATCTGCGTCATTTTTTGGCTAATAGAGAGGCCCTGGACTACTTTATTTGAGTTTGGGTGGTGGAAGCAGACCCAGTATTCATGGCGTTGTTGATGTTATGATGCTCTCTGACTTGTGCCATTAGCCATATTAACAAGGGGAAATGTTTCCACGTGAAAACGGATTCCATCCATGTGGTAGAGATTGAGGTGATGCCATTTTCACCAGTGAATAGCATCTTTCCATGATGTTCCTTACAGGGACAAATTGCAAATTTCCCCACCACTGCTCCTAGGGGAAAAATTCCCCACTTCCCATCATCAATGGAGAAATCTCAGCTGTTTTGCAGCAAAAGCAGCTTATTGCCTGTGACAATTGTATTAGGGGGAAGGGAAAAAGAGACTCTGAAAAACTAAAATTCAAGACAAAACCAGAAAAAATGAAACCGCTAAAAAAGGATTTTATAGTGACAGAATATTGTTACTCTGTGACAGCTGTCCAACGACTTACGTGAGAGCAAATTAGTAGTACTGCCAAAACTCACAATTATATTGTGACTCTCACAGTATTTGATTTTTTAAAAGCCTCTGTTCCTAGAGTCTTGTGAGAATGTGAGAATCTGATATTTCATTAAAAAAAAGTTTCTAGACCTTACTGTTGCTGAGAAAAGCTTGAACATGTGTCCCTGAAAGACTCAGAAACCAGAAGGCAAATGAAAAAGAACTCATGTTGGATTATGTTTTGAAATCTCATGATTTTTTAAAGCCAATTTTGTGATTTTGGGCGGGGCTGGCTCAGGCTTTACAAACATGTGGAGTTGATAATACTGAGCTTGGCTGGTCTCTACATTTCCTAGAAGATGTGTGTCTGCCTCACAAAACCCACACTAAGGGATGCACAGCGAAGAACCTCATGGGACTGATCATCCTCTGGCCCCTCAAGTTTCTCCCTTCAGACAGGAAGTAGAACCTGTTGATGGGGCAGCACGGGCCTGCCTGTGCTGTAGCTGGCCTGCAGATGAATGAAGAATTTTGCCCACTAGGCTGTCTTGCACAGCATTAGAGCCATGCACAGAAAGGAAAGGAGACAATGTGATTTCGTGCTTCTTTATAATGTGGTTAGGGTTTTTCAGCACAGTTCTGAACTGGACAAAGGAGTTTTCTGCTCAGGGATCCTGCCTATGGAACTTTCTCCATGCGCAAGTTTGGAAGACTCCCTCAGTAGCTGCATCAAAGGCTGGCTTCCTAATCAGACCAGTCTGGCTTTGACCATGATGGGCCCCCACTCTCAAGGGTAAATTTACTTCTCTTTGCCATCCCCTCCTTTTCTCAGGCAGAGTGTTCAGCTTGTCTGGGGCCCCTGAACCTATATATAGGAAAAGACTGTGCCTAGCCCTGAAGGGGACATAAGCACAAGTAGTTTCTCCCCAGATTCCTCAGGATAACTATGCAAAGTAACAATCTTTGTTCCAAGTGCTCATGATTCAAGGAGCCTGGAACAGGGCTCCAGAAACAGGCTGGGGCAAGATCAGGATCATATCCCACTCCCAAATGGCTGGCAGAGCTGTACCAGCACAGGTGGAATGGAGGCTCCACCTTGTGAAAGGTTGTACCAGCTGGTGCTACTCTTTGAATTTCTCTTCCAGCCCCACAAACCTGGTGGTGCATGCAGCTATGAAACTGGGATGTCCTTTTTCTGCATTTCATAGAATCATAGGATTGGAAGGGACCTCCGGAGGTCATCTAGTCCAACCCCCTGCTCAAAGCAGGACTAATCCCCAGATTTTTACCCCAGTTCCCCAAATGGCCCCCTCAAGGATTGAACTCATAACACGGTTTACCAGGCCAATGCTCAAACCACTGAGCTATCCCTCCCCCCGTTTACATTTGCACGTTTACATTTATAAGCACCTGCCTCTGTTCAGAGATAGTTGCTATTTTGTTCTTAAGAGTTTCTGCAGCTTGTTGCAGAGGAGATGCACACACTGCACTCTCTCTCTCGCTCTCTCTCTCACGCATGGAGACTTTACTTTGGTTCTTTCTCGTCATTGTTTTCCATAATCGTACATAACCATTATGTTAGATGGATAGTATATGCTTTGTTCTTTATGTGTGGAAACAGAAAAATTCCACTGAGCCATTCTGACTGTATGCGGACAGGTACTGGTATGTTAGAGACAATATCCCACAAGTAATCATAGATTACAGAGCATGGCTCACATTCAGCACTATATTATAATGAATGAAGTGTCACTAGTGCTGATCTCCATTAGGGTCCAATGACCATAACACTCACCACTATTACACAACCTAGCTGGAAAGGTCATAAACTGAGCGCATCTTGTAACCAAGAAATGCTATACTACCAGCCTAATAATGGGCACCATGGAGTCTCTTTTTGCTTTTATAATATGGGATGGCTGTAATAAAGGGGATTGTTAATTAATGCCATTTACCTGTATCATGATGGTGCCTAACAGCCCCAATCCAGATTGGGGCTTCCTCGTGCTAGGTGCAGGAAAAACATTTATTAAAAGACAGGTCCCTGCTCCACAGACAAACCAGCAGTAACAGACAAACATAGAGTTAGTTCAGAAATGCTTGACATAGCCCCCCAAAAGTGTTATGACTTAGCATTTGGGGCAGAGGTGCCTGAGAATCAGAAGGGGTTATTATTGGTTGTGGAGCAGGGATAGCGGACCATGTGCCAGGAAAGCAGAAGTAAAGGGTTTGGGGAACTGATTTTATCTGGTGTCTCTCTGATTTGTGGTGACGTTTAGAAGCAATGAGTTCAGCTGGGTCACTTAAGCACCTGCTTAAATCTTGCCAACACAATCAAACTTGAAATACACATTAAACATCCCCAACCCCTTTTCACCTGTTTTTATTCCCTCTGCATTTGTGTGACTCACAGCTGACTTCGCCATCATCCCTCCAGCCTATCGCAAAGCACACAGTGAGCTTGTCCTACCAGTGCAAAAGCCAGAAACATCAAACATTTACAGAGGTTGATATAAAAGCACTCCCTCCAGCATTCCTGTCAGAGTCTGCCCCTGTTCCTAGCAGGCCAGGCCTTACCCCACTGTACACTGGTCTGGGCATGGGGCAAAAAATACCCGGGAATCAGCAGATGGGGGCTAGATTACAGGTTTAATGCACTGCCCCACATTGCCAGGTGAGGGATGAAAAGGTCCAGGGCCGGGAGCTGGGGTAGGGGAGAAAGGAAAATGGCCCCATTCTTGCCTTGCTGTGATGTCCTGGCTTTGGGTGGTAAGAGTGAGTGTGGTGTTGCCTTCAAGTGGCTGGTGGCAGAGATAAGATAAGGGACTTACTACTGCAACTACCTAAGGAAATTCTCTTTCAGTTCAAGTGCTAAAAACATGCTTTTTTGGAGCTGAAAGAGGTGTCTGGCCCACATGAAGGGTTTGTCATGGTCAGATTTCCGGGCCAAAGTCAATACTAGAGGTCAGAACTTCGGTTGGGGTTCTAAGCAAAGAGTCAGAATCCAAGCCAGAGCCACAGTCTCTGTGCTCATGCTCCAAGCAACAGAACTCCAGTGTTGACAGCAGTAGTAGAAACCCCACAGATTTGGGGAAAGGCAGGGTAATGAATTCAAGTGTTGCAGAAAAGCACACCCAATTACTATCTAAAATCACACCTCTTCCTGGGTAGCTAGGGCTAGATGCCTGCTTCTTCCACTCCAGAAACACATGCTTTTAGCCCTTGAGCTAAAGGAGAATTTCCTTAGGTAGCTGCAGTACTAAGTCTCTTATCCTGTTTCTCCAAAGTTCCAGGAGTTTGGAAGCAGTGTCAATCATGGCAGCTCACTGGGGATCTAAATTGTTGATTCCTAATACACCCCTTGGGCTTATATGGGGTAAAAAGGCCAATCGGGAGCCTCCAAGGGAGTCACTTGGGCAGGACCTTTCATAGTGTATGTCTGCTGCAGTTTGCAGCATCTGAGCAGTGGCCAGGTTATAGCTACTGCGGTGTGGCAGTGTCTATTGTCTGGTGGCTCTGCTGACCTGCGTTTGAGTCCTGCTTATTCTTATTGGGATGGGGGACGGAATATCTCCTCACACCCACTCCCATCTATTCACACCTCTGTCAGACTAAGCACAAGATAGCCCTGAGTGATGAAGCTAATGATGAGTTCCAACTGGTGCTGTTCTACTCTCTTAACAGCATGGCTTTTGGCCAGTAGCCAATCAGATTGCTCAATTTGCACAATTCATTTAATAAGGAGGAATATTAGGGATGTCCCATGGGAAATGGAAAGTTAGAGTGAGCCGTTTCCAAGATACAGTAGAGTACTGCGTGGGGGTTGAGACAGTAATTAGGACTCACATAAAAAAACAGCATCTTCTGTATATAATCCTGCCATGTTTTTGCTGCAGTCCTCTCTTGTCTCACAAGCTAAGAGAGGCTTGGGCTAGCTGGGTACTCATACAGAAGAAGATTTCTGTTGAAAACCTGAGCCTACATGCATTGAACCAATTGCTCAGCAGGGAGCCAGGAGGCACTGTGCTGCTGGCTGTGCCACCTTTGAGCTGAGACATAAAACTGACCACTCGTACTCATTAATATCCCCTTGCACTCTTTCCAAGCGTACAGGTGTTAACCTTGTTGTGATGGCCAAATTCCAACAAGCTGTTGACCTAAATTTCCCCTGCAGATTTGAATGCATACAGTATTTTTCATTTCCTGCCCTCAACTGTTGCATAGTGTTGCTGTGCACTATTGAACAGCTGCTATGTTTCACCCCAGAGAGGGTAGCATTGCAGTTGTGGGTGAAGTGAGCCCTATATCAATTTGCAAGGCACTGCTGTGGGATCCTTCAGAAGGTGAGGTGCCCTGCTGGTATAAATGTAACAATCATTATTTTGTGAATATTCCAGGGAAAGCCGAAAACTAGAGAATGCCATCCGTGAGGCGCAGTGGATTACTGAGGCTATCCCATGGGCATTTTTAATGGATTAGTGGGGATTAAAGTGGGATATTGTGACTATCCCATGGAAATTTGGAAGTTAGAGAGAACAATCAATTGGCTGCAATAGACTACAAAAGCCATCCCGTGAGTATTGAAGGATTATAGAGGAAGCTAGATCGAGGTTGATTTTAAAAGATGGTGGTAGGCAAGTATCTGAGCTGAATAAAAACAAGGTATCAATTGTGCAGGCTTAAAACAGAGAATGAAAAGCAGCAGAAAGCTAATTAACTGTGGGGAATTCCTTTGCAAGCCCTCAGGTCATCCAGGCACTCATTCAGCCTCATTATAAGCATGCCATCCCATTGACTTCACTGGGACTATTAACATGCTTAAAGTTAGGCATGTGCCTAAGTACTTTGGGCCAGGTTTACAAAGTATTTGGACACCTAACGATGTGGTGAGGCACCTAACAGGATTTTCAAAAGGGCCTAAGCAGTTTACACACCTAACTTCCATTGAAGGTCATGCTGTGTATACTGAGAAAGGTTGCTGTCCCTCAGATTTGCAGTAAGGTCCCATGGCTCCACTATAAACTCCCTCTTCACCCTCCAGGCAGGTAAAATACAGACAAATATACCACTGGTCTAGTACATTTCCTAGGGCTTGATTAACTTATAAGCATTATGGGAGTCTGTTCTTCCAGCATCCAGAGGACCGAAGAAGTTTTCCTTTGGATCATAGGATGCTGTTGATCAACTGGATCACTGTCGTTCGTCTGTTATGTAATGCACCTTTGCTGTGCTCTTTGTGTGTCAGTGGCTGAGCCCAGGAGGCATTGGGTGTCAGATTTCCAGCACAGCTTAGCTCTCATTTCAGCACCTAAATAAGGGCCAGATTTTCAAAAGAGTTCAGCCCACTAGGCGCAAGTAGCTAGTTGCCTAAATGGAAGTTGATCTCCTCAGTCAATCTGGCCCCAGCTGTGGGTGCTGAGCTGAGTTCCTTTGGAAACCTGGCCCTCTTTTCCTACGGGCGACTCTGCCATGCTCCCAAGGAGGGACAGAACAGTCAACATTTCACAAGGGCAGCTTTCTCACCATGCTGTTCCCTCCTCCTTTATGTCAGATTCATCCATCACAATACAGGGGACTGTGTGACTCCTTGGACAGATGAAGATGGTGGATGCTGGCACAACAACGCAAACCCAGATGATGGGATAAGGGAAAGAAGATGACAACAGGGAACTATGTTACACCGCCTGGCCCAGGTCCACTCAGGTCAGCATGGGGAAGACAACAATGGGAGCAGCCTTGAACCTGGGTCTCCATCATGGATTTGCAGCTCATCTCACAGTTGATTGCTGGGTTTATTTTCAGGCTGCTGTGTCCCTTATTATAACTATTTATACAACTGCAGTGCCTAGCTATCCAGAAGGAGAGAATGTCACCAACTGGCAAGGTGGCAGCTGCATTCACCAGCTGAAACAAGGCTTAGATTTAGAAATCTTCAACTTGAAGACCAAACAATGAATGTTTCACTCTAATGTTATTTCCATCTTCCCACGTGGGTGTGAAAGCTGGAAAGCCAGCCAAGGTACAGACGGACGTCTAAATGTCTTCGAAAGCAAACGCCTCAGAAAAATACCAAGTATTACATGGAATCTAACAAACACTAAGAGCCATCAGAGAGTTCCAGGACCCCATTCTCTCCAAAGTTATTCAGACAAGAAGTTGGAAATGTCTGGGACGCATGTTAAGAATGAAGCCAGAGCATGCGCCATGACAGGCATGCCATTGGACAGCTGGAGGGATACACAAAAGCAGCTGACCAAAAGAATCCCTCTGTTGAACAGTACTCAGAGAGGGAAAACTTAAGGGACTTAACAGAGAGGACATGCAAACAGCAGCCCAGGATGCACAGGTATGGCCCGGCTTTACTTGTGCCCTAAGTGACATCTGACCCCATAGGAAGGATGCAGAGTGCTTAGATCAGAGCCTTATGATGGTGCTAGGTGCTGTACAAACAAATGAGGTAGTCCCTGGCCTCAAGAATTTACAGTTTAAATAGACAAGACAGATCATGAGTGAGAGGAAGGCAGGATTATTGTCCCCACACACAGGGAACAAAAGCATAAGGAGATTCACACCCTGATCCAACCTATTGAAGTCAATCAGGCCCTCTGTGACTTGTCCATAGTCACACAAGAAGTCTGGGACAACAGGAGGAAGTGAAACCCACAAGACCATCCTTCCTCTGCCTGGCAGGGCTTTTGTGGATTTCACTACCCCGCTGGCTCCCAAGTATGAAACTGCAGATAAGGGAAATGTGTCTGATGAAAAGTACATGTACTCATGTGACATGCATGCCCAAGTCTGCAAAGCAAACCAAGGCTGATGGGTCTACTTACCACCCCTGACTATGTCCTACTAACATATTGTCATGCAAGCATGTCAAATCATTCCTTGATGTTTAATCCAACATAAAAAGTATCTCTTTTTTTAAAAATTCACTGAGAAACTTTAAGATAATTTAGTGCTGGATGAAGAGCCCTAGAGACTGAATTAATCTATTTAGCCACATAATGGACAGTAGCTGTGAAAGCTGTCCCCATATTGCCCCATCAACATGCCTTAGTCTTATGATTACCTTTAAAGGTCATAGGGGAAGTGGGTCTATGTGATTGATTCATTCCTTAACTTACTTTCTCCGACTGTCAACAAAGGAGCCAATCGATACCAAACATGAGGGTTCCGGTATCAACCAGCAACTATTAATCAATTAACAGTTGTCATTCACTATAGATCAGGGCTGGATTTGAACCCAGGACCTATTGGTAGGAAAACATTTGTATATATTACCAAGCCCTGAGTCATCCAATCCCTTCATGCAAAGTGAGTTGAACCAAATTAATTTAAATAGGTTAATGCAAACACTTTGGTTGATATCAAATCCATTACCCCATTATGAAACACTGCAAATATTTGTAACAAGAAAATCTATTGACTTGTCATATTTATCAAAGGGGCAATGGGAAGGTATTTTTTCCTTTTTTTAATTTTTAATGAAGAAATCATACTTCCTATTCATCGTTCACTCACTCTTCTGTTTTACAGGATATCACTAGCTCCAGCTCCATTTCAATCCAGCACACGCAGCACAGAACAGCAGTACAACCTGATGGCTGAGAACATGCCAGTTTTCTATAGATATTGGGGCCTGGATTTTCAGGATCTAGCTAGTAATTTGGGGGGCTCCAATTCCAGCGTTTGCCAAACTGAGATACCGTCAAGAGGGTTGATTTTCAGAAAGTGCTAAACTCCAACCCCTGAAAGTCAGTGTAAGCCAATGAGCCAACTCACTGTCAGATAAAGCTCCCAACAGTGGCAGAATTTCAGTCCCTTTCTTCAGGGTTTTGATTATTTAACACTATTAACTCAGCTATATCATCCATGGATTCTATAGCTCCTTTCTGAAACCCACACCTGCTCCTGGCCTTTCCCCATTACACCTGCTCTCTACAGGTATTTCCTACCAGACTGTCTACCCGACTGAGACAGGGGACCCATCGTAGGTCCTTCCACTAATCCTGCATTTTCCTTCTAACTGAGCAGGCTCCCCCTTATAGGGAGCATTGCCTCTGAGCTGTCACATGACACTTGACTCACCAGTTGGCCAGAGACTTGAAATAAGGCACTGGGTCGTATGTGTGGCTGCGTCTCAAAACTGTCAGGCCCCTTTAAGATGCAGTATTGCCAACCCCGAACATTCAAAAATCATGAGCCAGGCCTGAAAAAATCATGAAACTGGTTTAAAAATCATGAGATTTTCTTAGAAATCATCAGAATTTTAAAAAATAATAATAAATTTGGGATTATTTTTCTTTGCCTTCTGATGTGTGAACCTTTAGGGTGCACTCAGCTCATATTCTCCACCTTTTCTTTACAATCTATAAATGTTTTCTTTTAATGAAAGCAGCAGTTCATCCCTAATGACTTGACTTCAGGAGCTGCGGCTTTAAGAAAAACACCAAAGATTATGTGACTTGTGCTAAAATCACAAGAGTAGGTAACAGTGAAGGGGATTCAAAGTGGGCACCCAGAATCTGTAGTCGCTTTTGAAAGCGTCCACCACCAATGTGCTGATATTATGGTCATTTCAGCAGAGATTTGCCTTACATAAATGTCCTGAAAATTTATCAGCCTTTTCACAAAATCCACTTGCCCAGCCTTTGCCAGCACAGCTGATAATAACAAAAGCTACTAACAGTATGTCACTTGCCCATCAAAAGAATTACTTGCCTGGGGTGCTTGGGTGATTAGGGTTTTGTAAGGCTGATATATATGTAGACATCTTCTACAATTCTTCAGAGTGATTAGCACACATTATTAATCAAGGTGCCTGTCAAATTCAGCTCCAACTTCAAAAAATGAAACTGAGTTAACAGTGCAAAAACCAGAAACACATATGGAAAACTCCTGCTTTACGTCCTACTTCTGGCATCAAACCTCCCCCCCATTCCCCAAAACTTCCTTCCCAGGCTGAGACAATTCCGATGAGCTCCTCTCATTTCTGGTAAACATCAAAGGAATCGTTCACATTAATGATTAATTGTATTCCCCTTTTAATATTTCTGCTGACATCAGACTCAGGAATTAAAGGAACTCTGGCTCAGATTATGGATGCAATCGGCAATATTAGTCCTCCCCTTCCCTCTTTGTTCTCACCAAAGGTCTCATTCAGAGCTCACTGAAGTCTACAGGAGACTTCCCATTTACTTCTATGGGCCTCTAATCTCCAGCTAACAGGAAGTACCTATTGTGTCCCTTTCTCCAAACCACGGTCAACACTTTTCTAGCACAAGGAGCACAGATAATATGAGACCCTGTTCTGCCAAGACATGGGCAAGCAGGTCTTATTCACATGAGAGGAGCCACTGATGTCAATGAGCGTGGGCTACTCATGTGTGTAAGGCAGGGGTCTCAAACACGTATGTGACCCGCGGAGTTATTTCCTGCGGCCCGCCATAGCCACCAACTCCACCGGCAGCCAAACTCCCTCTCTCACCCCGAGCACGCCGCGTTCCCGCTCCTCCATCTACATCCCGATGCCACCAAACAGCTTTTTGTTGGTGCTTAGGACTTTCTAGGAGGGACAGGGGAGGAGCGGGGATGCAACGTGCTCAGAGGAGGAGGCAGAGAAGAGGCAGGGCCGGGGCCGAGATTTGGTTGGAATGGGTCAGAGAGGGGGTGGAGTTGGGGCAGGGACTTTTGGGAAAGGGTTGAGATGGGGCTTGGGGCGGGAGGGAAAGAGGCAGGGCTTCATGGACTAGACGAGCAGTCTGAGGTATGAAGTTCCACATGTATAATTCTTTGCTGTGAGTAGTTGGGAAGAATGTTTGTTAAAACTGGCAACATATTTTACATGAATAGTTACTGTAAAAAGTTTCTGCCATTACAGCTATGTTGATAGACTGTTAGTGTAGATCAGCATCAGTGATACTGACCACATAAGGAATAGTTACAGGTGTTTATATTTTATTTAAAAAAACCCTCTTTGCATTATAGTTTTGAAAAAGTTAACACATTAACTTTTAATAGCATACTATATGACTCTGCATCTTTTTTCATTTTTGACTATACTTTTGTATTGTATGAAAAGGTTTCAGTGATGCAGCCCTCAGGCCAATGTACTAGTCCTCATGTGGCCCTCGTGGTGATTTGAGTTTGAGATCCCTGGTGTAAGGCTTTGCAGGACTGACCCCACATAGGGTGAGGTTATTAAAAGTATTAAGCACTGTCCTAACTCTGCTGCCACTTAAGCCAATGGGAATTTTACCCTTGACTCCAATGGGGTCAGAGTTAGGCTAATGTTGAATGCTTTTGAAAATCCCTTCTGGAGCCATCTCCAGTCTGGGGTCTACAGGTGATGTGACTCACCCCCTAGGTACCACAAGGAGGACCACCCTCCCCAGTAGGAAGAGGAGAATTCAGTCTCCATGTTCATTCAGTCCTGAGCTTCAAGGTGCACTGCCTCATCAATGGATTCCCAGCCATAAACATGAAGGCTCACCCGCTTCTGGAGTGACAGGGGAATTCAAAGCCCAAACCGACACCCAGAACTGTAATGGATGCAAGACTGAGACCGCAATCTCCATGTTTAATTTATTGCTATCGTCTCAGCGAACTCCCCAGCATGGACTGGTGCAAGAGGGGAATCCACTCTCCTTTGAGTCCTGGCCTTCCCCCTTGCACAGCCTCATTAATGGACCCCTTGGTATGACCTGGAGCAAACACCTTTCCCTGGATTTAGAGAAAAATTCAGTTTAACCAACACCCTGCAAACCTCCTCAAAGAAGAGGTTTAAAGAAGGATTTTCTCACTAGGGCAAACTTATAAACAAAGAGACCATTTAAACAAACAGCAATGAATGGGCTAGTAATTCTCTTTGCCATTCCTGGAGAAATGTGCATTTCCTTCCCACACCTGCTCTGGCCTGGGCCCATGGCATAGCCACACTGTGACATCATAGTCTGCTCCAATGGAAATTAAAATGATAATTTGGCATGATCATTTCTCAGCCGGGTAAGACAGACTGGCCATGATGGGAAACCTTCCTTTAATTCCAAGTGCTTTTGATAATAATGTATCACTGAAATAACACGTGACATACTAGCTAAATGTCATATCTCCCTCTAGTGGCTGTTCCATGTAGTGGATAAAAGTCTAATACTGCTACAGGCTGTTGAAGTTATTCTGTTAGCTCAAGTAGTAGAGGCCTGTGCTCTGGTGCTGAAGGATCTAAAGTCAGTAGTTACTGACAGCTTGTGGTGGGATTTGTTATAGAAGCTTATGAAATGTAAAGGTCAAAGTCGGTGGAGAATTACATCCTGCCCATTTTTCTTACTACATTATTTACATATACAGTTTTTCATTATTCAATCAGCTCTGGGATAGTCAAATAATATTTGTGAATTAAATTATTAGCAATTCCCCTCTCCCCCCATCAATCAGAAAATAAATTATCAGTGAATAAACTTGTGATACAGTGTACTTCAAAGCTATGTCAGAAAGGTGAATGCCCCTATCTGCTCCCCTTGCTGAGTTCACCAACTAACCCTAATTAGAGAAGGAGTATGGTAGTGGCTTGGAAACCTGGGCACTCCTGCGTTCTACTCTTACAGTAAGGGAGGCAGAAATTCTTGGGTCTAATCCTGGCTCTTTTACTGATCTGTTGCCTGATCTTTAACAAATCTCTTAATCTCTGTGCACCCCAGTTTCCCAAAGTGTACAACAGGAGTGGGAATACTCCCCCACCTCATAGGGCAGTTGAGAGGATTCATTAGTCAATGTTTGCACAGCACAGCATCTTTACTCCTCTTTGTCACACAGAGCCAATAATGCTACAGAAGAGCAAATTACAGTCACACAATCAAAGAATCACATCCAGTTAAGCCCTGATTCCAGAATCTTTTTGCTTGGTGATGATGTCCAAAGCAGAGAGAACACAGCTTGATTTCCAGATCCCAGGCTGAGCTTGCTGTGCTGGCAGGTAGAGATATCTTGTTTTGACTGGTAAACTGAGCAAATTTGACATGGAAGTCGCTGAGGGAGAATAAATATAGAATAACAAGAAGTAATTTTTACAGAGGCTCTTTTCCAACCATAACCACACTTCAAGTCATCCCAGACTTGAACTAAGGGGTCCTGAGGTCTGAAACCAAAGCCACACGAGGTCCACTGGGCCTTGCCCCTGCCACAAGCACAGATATCTGTGATTGCACAATCAGTTAACAGCAATATTCTAGTGTCAGTGCAAGTGGAAAGGGACAGAGAATTAAAAAAAAAGGTCAAAGACAGAGATTTCTCAACTCCTACCACAAGGGAAGGGAAAAATGCTGAACACAGAAGAATAACCCTTTTGTATCTGAATAACACTGTAGTGACATCTGAACCACCATGAAACGCATAGCCTGCTTAGAGCAAACTGATTCCCTTGCAGACCTGTAAAGAAGACTCCCTTGAAGAGCTCTGTTGTCTTATGTGCAATGGGAACAGGAACAATGGGTTTGAGCTATGGAATACCGATTCGCTGAACAGCTCTATGCTTGCTACAGGGCTCTGCTTTCTAATGTATTTCACCTTTTACACACATGGAGTTAATTCATTTAATGGGTTTTGTGCCACTGTCGAGTGCAGCATTTGTTTAAAAGCACTCAGCCATTTTCATATACACTTTTTAACAGGTGCATGCAAATATACAAGCTTTCACATGAACTGTCCATATGTGTGTACATAGCTAAATACACCCCCTCTCATGGGTTACCAGCAAAGATTGAACCTCTGACTTTCCACATCAAACTTCAGCCCTTGACCTAAAGGAACTACATGACATTACATTAGTAGGCTCTGATTCACTATGTGAACCAGCCTCTAGAAAGAGAAATGACATACTTAGCCAATGTGTTACATATATAAATAAAGCCTCTGTACCTCAGTTTCCCCAGCAGCAGAATGGAGGTAAAAATATTGACTTATCTCATATGGGGGTTATGAGGTTTTAGTAAAATAAGGATTGCAAAGTGCTTTGAGATACTCTGATCAAGAGGCAAGTGAATATTTTTCATTAACACCTCAATTTTTAAATTAAATCATTTAGCTGTTTGGAGTTTTTTGCACACCTGCATTAGCTTTCTGGGAATAGTCTGGTAGGTGAGCTTGCTGGCAGGTATGTGCATGGAAACAGTGATTTTTAAGCAGATATTAGAGAATATTCATGGAAAGTGAATTTAAAATTCATAATTAGGAGCATTCAAACCAGAAATCTGAATCTAAGAATGTCACTCACCCAATCAGGGAACAGAACAACACCATGTGACCTATGAGGCCACTCAAAACAGCTCATATTTTGCATAATGAATAATCACAACAAACTGCTTATGACCAATCTACAGATCAAGAATCATTCAGCCAAAAACCTTCAGTAATGAATAAATGTTATTAAATCACAAATTGTTCATAAAGAGCTTGTGAACAGGAAAGAAAAGGCAAAAGTCATGGAAGAAATGCTATGTTAAAAATTATTCACCTCGCTCTGAATGGAACTGTATAATCAGTATAGACAAAGGCTTATGTTTCAAATTTATGAGTCAGGTGATACTAATAATAGTAATTATAATAATGTCTTACCCATTTATAGACAGCCATCTATCTAAAAGGATCCCAAGGCACTTTATAAACTACAGCACAGGTAAACAAGAATCAGTTAAACCACCACTGAAATGCAGCCACCCAGGGTTGGAATGAAGTAGCAGTAGAACAGAATAAAGTCATGGTACCCAACTGTTTCAGAGAGGAAGTGAAGAGGAAAGCATCAGGCGAGTTTAGGGAGGTGGAATACAATTACTCAAAATAAAATTTGGCCAGAGCCAGAAAACAAACATCATTTTCTACTGCTGTATTCGGCTAATTGATGACTACAAGCATCCAGGACCTCAGTTTTATGTCTAATCCAGAAGATGGCACCTCTCACATGACCCATAGCTACATAATAGGGAAGTCCCACCTATTGAATCACCAATCCAACTTCATAAATTGCCAGAGTTTTCCTTTCACATCACTCACCATGTTCCCCATGTGGCTTGGCATGTGAGACCCCAACACAGGCCTGGCTACAATCAGCGCGGGTGTAATAGCATACATGTGTGACCTGAAAACACCATTGCCCAAGAGCCAGGTTGGGAGACAGGAGAGCAGGGCTCTGCCTGGGTGTAAGACTTTGGGCAAGCCACTGAAAATTCCTTTAACCTTTCAGTGCCCTTCCTGTGAAATGGAGATAACAATATTTACCTTCTAAGGGGACTGAATCCATGGACACCGACACCATGTTGGATAAGCCCCAAGCATTATCCCAGGATGGACAAAGGGAGCAGCCTCAGGTACCTTGGCATTAATGTATAACCATGTGCCTAACTCCTTACGCTACAACACCACTACAGCGAAATATTTTCCAGCAGTCAAATGCTGGGCAGTGAGGGACAGATCTGCTGTCTCCCTCCCTCGCTGCTCCTGATGCATTCCCTTCAGCCAACATGGTGGCTCAGCCTTCCAGCACAGTCACTTCAGGAGCCTTGAACTACTGACGATGTTTCGCTGCAACACTTTATGCATCAGCAATCATTTATTTTTACTATTTGCGATTGCAGGTGTTGATGTTGCAGATTCTAAAGGGAATGGCTGAGGATGGAATTCTGTTGAACTCCATCCTTCCTGCTCATCACCTGAGAAGAAAGTATGGGCAGGTGTGTGTGACACAGAGGGGAGTTTGGAAGAATAGAGAAGTGTGCATGTGAGGGAGAGGAATTTGGGTCTGTACTGGTAGGAGGTGAGGAAAAGAATTTGGGGTTGCAGTGAGGACAGGTGTGTGTGTTTGTACAGGGAATCTGGATCAGAGAAGTGGAGACAAGTATGTGAATCTGAGAATCTATAAGCAGAGAGGTAAAGACAGGTGTGTGTATATCTGAGGGAGGATCTATCTCATAGAGCTGGAAGGGACCCTGAAAGGTCATCAAGTCCATACCCCTGTCTTCACTAGCAGGATCAAGTACTGTTTTTGCCCCAGATCCCTCAATGACCCTCTCAAGGACTGAACTCACAACACCAGCTTTATCAGGCCAATGCTCAAACCACTGAGCTATCCCTCCCCATCTGTGATAGGAGGGGCGAGAATAGATGTTTGCATCTGAACTAAGGGAGTACATATCTGTGATAAGAGGAAAGGGGACAGTTGTGTGTATCTGAGGGAGGGGCAACAGGATCTATGATGAGAGGGTTGAAAACAGGTGTGTCTGTGTGAGGACTGGAATGGGGATCTGTGATGAGAGGGGTGAGGACAGGTGTGTGTATCAGAAGGAGGAGACCTTGTATCTGTGACTAGAGGGGTGAAGACAAGTTTGGGTATCTGACGGAGGGGAACGGGGATCAAAGATGAAAGAGTAGGGGACAGGTGTGTGGGGGGAGAATGGGGATCTGTGATGAGAGGGGTGAGGACAGGTGTGTATCTGAGGGACAGGAGCAGGGATCTGTGATGAGTGGGGAGAGGACAGGTGTGGGTATCTGAGGGAGCGGAATGGGGATCTGTGATGGGAGGGTAAGGACAGGTGTGGGTATCTGAGGGAAGGGGGCAGGGATCTGCGATGAGAGGAAAGGGGACAGGTGTGTGTATCTAAGGGAGTGGCAACAGGATCTGTGATGAGAGGGTTGAAAAGAGCTGTGTCCATGGGAGGAAGGGGAGCAGGGATCTGTGATAAGAGGGGTGAGGACAGGTTTATGTGAGAGAAAGGGGAACGGGGATCTGTGATGAGAGGGGCGAGGACAGCTGTATGCATCTGAGCAAAGAGAGCAGGGATCTGTAATAAGAGGAAAGGAAACTGGTGTGCGTATCCGAGGGAGGGGTAACAGGATCTATGACGAGAGGGTTGAAATCAGTAGTGTCCGTGTGAGGAAGAGGAATGGGGATATGTGATGATAGGGGCAAGGACAGGTGTGCACATCCGAGGGAAGGGAGCGGGGATCTTTGATGAGAGGAAAGGGGACCGGTGTGTGTATCTGAAGGAGGAGACTCAGATCTGTGACTAGAGGGGTGAGGACGGGTTTGGGTATCTGAGGGAGGGGAATGGGGAACAACGATGAAAGGGGAGGGGACAGGTGTGTGTATGTGAGGGACGGGAGTGGGAACTTGTGATGAGAGGGGTGAGGACGGGTGTGTGTATATGAGGGAGGGGGAATGGGGATCTCTGATGAGAGGGGTGAGGACAGGTGTGTGTAGCTGAGGGATGGGAGTGGGGATCTGTGATGAGAGGGGTGAGAACAGGGCTGAGGAGCGAGGATCTGTGATGAGAGGAAAAGGGGCAGGTGTGTGTATCTGAGGGAGGGGCAATGGGATCTGTGATGAAAGGGTTGAAAACAGGTGTATCCGTGTGAGGAAGGAGAACGGGGATCTGTGATGAGAAGAGTGAGGACAAATGTGTGTATATGAGGGTGGGGAACGGGAAACAATAATGAAAGGGAATGGAACAGGTGACTGAGGGAGGGGGAATGGAGATCTGTGATGAGAGGGGTGAGGATAGACGTGTCTTTGTAAGGAAGGTGAGAGGGGATCTGGGATGAGAGCAAAGAGGACAGGTTTGTGTATCTGAGAGAGAGGAATGGGGATCTGTGATGAGAGGGGGTAAAGGTGTGTGTGTCTGGGTGTGAGGAGAGCGGGGATCTGTGATGAAATGGAAGGGGACAGGACTGTGTATCTGAGGGAGGGGCAATGGGGATCTGCGATGAGAGGGGTGAGGACAGGTGTGTGTATCTGAGGAAGGGGAGCAAGAGATCTGTGATGAGAGTGGTGAGGACTGGTGTGTGTGTCGGGGGGGTGGGAGGGAACAGGGATCTGTGATGAGGACAAGTGTGTGTGTCAGGGGGGCGGGAGGGAACAGGGATCTGTGATGAGAGGGGTGAGGACAAATGTGTATATCTGATGGAGGCGAGCCGGAGATCTGTGACAAGATGGGTGAGGACAGATTTTGGTATCTGAGGAAGTGGAACAGGGATCTGTGATGAGAAGGATGAGGACAGTTCTGTGTATCAGAGGGTGGCGAATGGGGAACAATAATGAAAGGGGATGGGACAGGTGTGTATGTGTGTGAGGGATGGGGATCTCTGATAAGAGGGCCGAAAAGGTATATCTGTGTAAGGAAGGGGAGTGGGGATCTGTGATGAGAAGGGGGAGGACAGGTGTGTGTATCTGAGGGAGGGGGAACAGGGATCTGTGATGAGAGGGGAGAAAACAAGTGTGTGTGTGTGTATGTGTGGGGGGGGGACCCAGGATCTGTGATGACACGGGAGGGGACAGGTGTGTGTATCTCAGGGAGGGGAACCGGAATCTTTGAGAGTGGTGGGGACAGGTGTGCGTGAGGGAGGGAGGGACTGGAGCTTCTATCTGTTATGAGAGGGTTGAGGACAAGTGTGTGCATCTGAGGGAGGGGAGCTGGGATCAGTGGTGAGGGGGGACGGGACAGGTGTGTGAATCTGAGGGACTGGGAACAGGGATCTGTGATGGAGCGGGGGGAGGTGTGTGTGTCTGGGTGAGGGGAGAGCAAGGATCTGTGAGGAGAGGGGAAGGCATAGTTCTGTGCATGGGAGGGATGTGAGCAGGGATCTGTGAGGATAGGAAAGGGGACAGTTGGGTGTATCTCAGGGAGGGGCAACAGGGATCTGTGATGAGAGGGGTGAGGACAGGTGTGTGCATCTGAGTCAGGGAACAGGGATTTGTGATTAGAGGGGAGAAAACAGGTGTGTGTGTGTGTGTGAGTGAGAGTGAGAGAAAGAAAAAGCGTGAGAGGGGAGAGGGGATCTCTTATGAGACTGGAGGGGACAGGTGTGCATATCATAGGGAGGGACGCAGGGATCTTTGATGAGAAGGGTGGGGACAGGTGTGCATGAGGGGGGTGAGGACAGGTGTATGTATCTGAGGGAAAGGAGCTGGGATCAGTCATGAGAGGGGAGTGGATAGGTGCGTGTGTCGGGGTGGGAACAGGGATCTGTGATGAGAGTGGTGAGGACAGGTGTGTGTATCTGAAGGAGGGGAACATGGATCTTTGATGAGGGGGTGAGGATAGGTGTGTGTAAGTGTATGCTGGAGGGAAGTTTGCATTTATAATGAGGGGCATGGGAAAGGGAGCACAGACTGTGGCATTCTGATGTCTTTGAAAACCAGGACCCCATAAACTGTAACTAATTCTCCCTAAGTATGAAGAGAGATCGGAGCAGGAGAGTCTGCTGGACCTCCATGCTTTGCAGTGTAGGGATTTGTATTTGTTCCTTAAGGACCTCCAGTCATTCCCTCTTCACCTGAGATTTCCAAACATGGTATGCAAATTCCCTAGCATGGAAAACCCATGAGCCCCTGACTTTGTGGGTGGAAGGGGGACATGGAGAAAATCTTCCTCCCCCTTCCTCTGTTCTCTGGAAGCAGGACCATCTCCTTGAAACTCTTGTGAAGTTTTGGGCATCGATGCACCGAGAGCAGCTGAGTCACTGCGTTTAACAAGGCTCCTCGCACCATTTCCTGCATCTCCTTCTCTGACCTGGGGCAATACCTTCTTAATTTGCTTTCTTTTGCTTTGGAGTTAATGCTTCCAAAAGTGAGAGGCTAATGGCACTGACTAGAGCCAGGCACTGTGCAGGATGCTGCTGTGAAAGCTTCCTGCTCTTCCTTCCCCCGTCACACCTTCTCTTCTAAGAAACAAGGCCTTTGCACCACTCTACCAGTGTGCCCCAGAGGTAGCTTGCTGGATCCTACACAACTGGCAACAGAACTCCTGATGCACGCTTTGCCTGATGGTCCAATGCTGGGAACCCGCCCTCCTCCCTCAGCTCAGCCAAAACACCCTACTCCTGCCCTCTCTCCTAGCCTGTTCTGGCTATTTCAGTACTGAGATCTCCTCTCCCCACAGACTGACATCTCTGTCAATATATCTTAGTCCTCCTCTGTATCACCCCCTTCTATTCCAGTATGGAGACCCCCCCATAGTTACGACAAGGCCTCTCAGGCTGCTCTGCAACAGCGCCCTGCTACTCCAGTCATAGGCCATATCCTAGTGAGATTTAGCACCTGAGCTCCTAAGATGTGATGCCACTGAGAGTACACTGAGTCACCCTCCATGCTCCCCCACCACCCAAGCTCCATCTCCCCAACTAGCAACCTCTGGACAGCATGGTGTAAGTCTGTCTGTCTGTCTGGGGAAGGTGGACCAAGATTTGCCAGAAGCTCCTCTCCACCCCATTCACGGTTCAGCTGAACTGATGAACACGTCACTCCCTCTGCCACAGTGCCACACCTGAAAGCCAACCTGCTCATCGGTCTAATGGGCTTCAAAGGGGGGAGTGAGTGGATGACGCTTCTCAGCCGCTCAGCTTGGCCTGGAGCTAACAAGGCATCTCGAAATTAAAAAGTGAACTGCAATTCCCAGCAGGCCTGTCCTCCTTTTGGCATTAGTTGGAGTTCTCTTTCTATCTCAGAGAGCTGGGGAACAGTGAGCGGCATTCAGATCTGTTGAGGCACAGTGTCCTGGGTAGTGCACAGGGATACTGGGATGGGGAGGGCCTGTGCCTTAGGAAAGATGGTGGGGGGGGCTTTTCAGTGAAGTCAGGGCCCCCAGAGAGATTCCCTTTGGAGAGTGTTTTCTCTTGGGGGGCGGGGGCAGCGGGGAACTATCACTGATTGGCTGGTTTCTAACTCTCTGGCCACCTATTTATCTTACATCAATAGAGCAGTGTGGAGGGGATGCAGAGACGATAAAACATGGGATGCAGGGAGCAGAGAGAGAGAGAGAGAATGTGAGTGTGTGAGGGAGGGGGAATTTGGCCTTGTAGTGAGAGGGAGCAGGCAAGTGTGTGTGGGAGGGAGAGGAATTTGGGTCGTAACTTGGGGCTGGTGAGAGGGCGGAGGGTGTGAACAGTAGTGGCTCTATCATCCCTGGGATGGATGAGGATACAGAGATCTGTCTGGAGTACCATACAATGGAAAGTGGGATAAAATTCTGCGTATGAGAAAGAGAGAGAGCAGGAGCTAGGGGAACTGGACTGTAATAAGGGGAGGGCAGGATGCTACTGGCCCAGAGAAAAGCACCATGACTCTTTGGAAAGTCTGAGGGGTGCTCTGGCAGCTCCCTATTGCCAGGTCAAGGTGCGGCAATGGTGTGTGGGAGCATAGTGGAGGTGGACATGCACTAACAGATAATACCACAGGGATGACAAACTGGTATCACTGACAACTGTAGAGTGTGGCTTGGCCAGCCACAGCAGCTCTGTGCATGAGACCTGCAAGGTGAGTCCTGGTTATCAGGAGGAACTGTACTTAGGTCCGCATCCTCTAAGGTGTTTAGGCACCTAGCTCAATGGTTGTGAGGTACCTGAATATTGTTGAGGTTCTATGCCCTTGTGCCTCTCTGATCTTTGGCATGAGGGTGGGGTGTGGAGTCAGAGCAAGCACAGATGCCCATAGGTCCCTGCTGGAAGCCAGCCTAACCCCTCTGGTTGCTTGTGGGCCTGAGTTCTGAGGTACTTTCCTGGCTACTACACATCCCTGGGAGAAGGTAGCCTTGCTCCTAGACAGCTTCCTGGGTCTTACCCAAGGTGTAATTTTCCAGCTTCATCTACTATTTATGGGATAGGGTGGAAACCTCAACCCCTCCATGGCAGGGATATGAATGAGGTAGAAAACACAGTGAGTCATATTTATCCCCTGGTGTGACAGCACTGGCCTCAGTAGAATTGTGTCAGGGACAGATTTGGCCCAATATCTCGGGGACCCAGATAACTGTGGGGACTGGTGCTGGTACATGGAGACTTTCACCTCCAGCTCACTAGGTTGATGATGATTGAGATGTGTCACTATCTCCTGACTGCTGCGGGACCCTTACTTAGTCCTGGGGCTCAGTCCAATTCCTACCGCTACCATAAGTTCTCTTATTTCAGGCTGTGCAGGGACAGAGGCAGAGGACTGAACCATCCAGAGAGGCTGAACACCCCCTTTCAATCTGGGCGTGGCAGTGGCAATGGCACCATGTGGAAGAAGCTATTCTTTCAACCCAGCTAAAGAGGGACAGTGTGCGCCATGGGGTTGCTCTGCTGGATGGCCACTCAAGTAGGACAAAGCACCAGATCTGTCTTTCAACAGATCATGCATGACTCCCTGCCCGCTCTGGACCCCTGAGCCATGTTCCATGGAGAGACAGGATAGCCAATCCTCCACAATCACCACTGCCCTCACCCTCCGTCCATTCATGTTGCCCCTGCACAGAGCTGGATCACCTATTGTGTTTTACTGTATCCTAATAATCCCAAAGGTTAACTAGGCAGTTTTCTTGCCATTTTTATGGCATCTCTGAAGTTCTCCACACATAAAATGTGATTGCACCAACTTTTGTGACTGGGGCCAGCCAGCTAATAGGGAATGCTTTGTGTTTCCCCAATAAACCTTTTTCATCAAGCCCTCCTGTATTCCAGATTCAAAGAGGTTCCATTACCTCCTGCTCGCTTGCTGAGCGCTGCTACCCTCCCGAAGCTGTGTCCATTTAAGTGAATTCCAGGATGTACCACTTTGCACCATTGAGGAGTCATTTTAAATGGGAGAGTCTCTCCCCACCTCAAGTCCTTCTTGAAGTCTGCATTTCAGCAGCTGATTATACTGCTCCTGCCCTTCTGAAAATCCCATTCCACCAGCAGGGAGACAAGCACGAGAGTGGGGTGGAAAGACTGTGTGTGAGGTGGAGGGAAGTCTGAGAAGATTGTTAAATAGAGAGATCGTAGCTAGTTTATGGAGCAGAGAGAAACTGGGGTGCTTAAACACTGATTCAAAGCTCCTGGAACCCAGTGGCAATCTTCCCATTGACTTCAGTGGGCTTTGGATCAGGCCTGTAATGGGAGACCTCTGTCCCACACCATCATTGGCACATTTTCCCCTTGAAACCAAGAACATGAATCTGCTTTTCAGCAGTTGTTTCCAGAAGGGCCACTCAGTCCTCTGCAACTCCCAGAACTTATGAGATGAATTCCTACCTATAGGGAAAGGGAAATCACCACCCAACTAAGGCTAAAAATAACCAAATCAAAGTAAGTACAAGCGAAAGTGCCCTGACACTCACATCATAATCTAGTTCCTACTATTAAGTGGGCGCCAATAAATACCCACTGATGGGGCTTCATGGCCCTGTAATTATTTCCCCACCCACCCAAAAAAGAAAAGAAGCCCCCTTTCTCTCTTCCTCTTCTTTAATGCCTGGGGGGCTGGAAAGCCTTGCCCGTGGGAATCAGCAGACAAGAATGTCCCCTACAAAATGGTAGTGAGATCGCCATCTCTGGAAGAAATATTTCATTCTGCATCCGTAGCAGGAGGCACGGAGCATTCCAGAGAGACCACATTAACTTCCTGGTATTTCCCATACCACCTCATTAGCTGGTATCCTGGCAGACAAAACATCAACCTGGCCAGTGGACGATCTGACCAACTCAGGGACAATACTGCAAAACTCACTGTATGCAGGGGGAAGCTAGTTATAGCATTGTACCATGTGGCGGAGGGGTAAGAGGGAGATATCCAGTAAGCCAATGTCACAGTGAAGTCTCTACAGAAATGACAGAGTCCATGAGATACAGACTGTAGGGTTGCTGAGGTTTTTCTTAAGCTTTTGGCAGCCCATGAATGAGGTTAAACCCAGAGCAACACAGTTTATCCAACTGCCGGACAGCCTGTTACAGGGGTCAGCAGCCAGCGAACGATCCCAGAATGCCAAATGCCGGGACACACATACTGTAGAGAAGAGGACAGGGGTAGGGGGAGCAGAGATGTGAGAAAGAAAGGAAATGGGGAGAAGGTGAGGGAGAGCACAAGGAAGGATTTATAGAGAGAATGACAGAGAAAGAAAACTGAGGGACAGAGGGCAAAGGAAGCACAAGGAGAGCGTAGGACGGGGGGGGGGAGGGCAGAGAAACAGCAAAGGAGGAGAGAGAGGGAGCATGGAGAAGGGAAAATCTCACAGGTTGATACATGTTGCTAGCAGTTGAACAGGTAGCACCAACAAATGGAGCAGTTGGCCTCTAGTGCCTCTGCTCCATTTCCTCCAATCGCAAACTACCCCAGCGCGAGAGAGAACGTGGATCACCATACCTCCGAAGTCGGGTCTGAGGCGGACGTCATACCCCTTCAGCAATTTGTCCACAATCTCTTTCACCACAGAAATATTCCCAGTGGATTGGCTGAAACAGAGAAGAAGAAGAAGAAGACCTTGTCATTGTCCCTATACAGGAGAGGCATGTGGAGGGCCTAGGCAAAGGGCAGACGCATTCCCTGGCTTGCAGGCTGAGCCCTGGTGTGCATGCCCAGATGCACACATGCTCCCCGCCTCACAGACGAGCTTTTCCTTTCACAAACATCCCCTCCCTGTCTCTCTCACAGTCGTAGCCCTCCTCTCTCACACACACACACGCACTCACTGTCTTGCACTCACAAAGCTATCCTCGCACTCTTTCACACTGCACATGCCCTATCAAATACAAGCCCAGCTGGAGGCTGCTGGGGATCCCATACTTTTGGGACATCCATGCAGTTTAAAAAGCCTGTGAACCAATCCCTGGAGGGGGTGGCACACAGGGGCTATTAAATGGGCACTGTAGATACTCATTCTCTTTCTACCACTGCACACATACACACTCTTCCCCACTTACTGTCTCTGTCACATACACCCACACTATACTATACACTCACAGCCTCCATCTTTGTCACACTTCACAGCCTTTCAACTTCCTTCTCACTCACACACCCCTCGTGTTCTCTCATACTGCATACACACTCACTCTCACATACTGTACACAAATCTGCATCCTCTACCATACACACATACAGGGCTTCCACACTCCAGTCACACACACACACTGTATCTCTGTCAAACACACAAAGTATACACAAATTTTCCCTCTCTGTTACACACCTCCATGCGCTGCCTCCCTCTCACCCTGCACACACACTTCATCTCCAACACAATAGCCACTTTCTGTCTCTCACATACACTATATACAACCCAGACTTCTCACACCTAATACACACTTAACTCTACATGCCCCCTGCCCAAACACATTCATCTATACAATCTCCTTTTTGCACTCAGTGCAAGGAGGCATTCTCTTGTGTTAGCCACACACAGAAGATATCTCTCTCCTACACACACACCATAGATCTATGATCTTTGGCCTCTGAGGATATATATTACACAAAAGCAGCAAAGAATCCTGTGGCACTTTATAGACTAACAGACGTTTTGGAGCATGAGCTTTCGTGGGTGAATACCCACTTCCTCAGATGCATTCACCCATGAAAGCTCATGCTCCAAAACGTCTGTTAGTCTATAAGGTGCCACAGGATTCTTTGCTGCTTTTACAGATCCAGACTAACACGGCTACCCTCTGATACTTGATATATTACACAGCAGCTTCTAATATCTTCTTAGCAACACAGACCTAGAGAGAGAGAGGAAGAGTCCATCTTTGGCTCAGTATGCCTAGATAATGATATTTTCCCTACCAAGCCCTGTGTTTTCCATCTGGAGGTTCGGTAGCCTCCATTGCTACTGGAGTTCCAATTCTTTCCAGCTATATGAACGAGAGGGATCTCCTGCTATAAATAGTCCTAGAGGCAAGGAAAGTGCTGGTGGAACATTAGGAAGGAAGGAAGAAGCTACAAGAATGAAGCTCCATAATATATATAAGTGCATATTGTTTCCACTTGAGTGACCCCCAAACCCAACCATAGTCCCAGCTCTGTCCAAGGAATAAGCCTTGTTTTCCATAGAGCTTGGGTGCACATACCCTCATCAAACAACATTCTTTGCAATCCTAGGTTAAACTCCAAATCCCATGAAACAGACAGATCTTTCAGGCCATCTGTCCTTCCACAGCAGATCCGTCTAAGATGTAAAGCTGCAACACAATACTACCCCTCCTGCCAACGTGTCTCCCTGAAGCTGGGGGGTGCGTTGACATGTCCGCATGCCCCTGGTGCGTACAGCTGGCTGTGATTTATGCTTATGGATTTACTGTATGTGAATATGGATCTACATGCACATGAGTGCTCAAGTCAGTGTGTGTGACGTGTGCAGAGATCTGTATACACAGGTGTGTGTACGGACCTGGATCCTCACGCAACTCGATCTGAGTGCATGGATCAGCATACGAATGGCCGATTCTGGGTAAAAATATAGATCTATGTATAATGTAAATCTGGCTGCACAGATATATGAGCATGTATAAAATATATATGTATAGGTGCATGAATCTGTGGGTACAGGTATATGGATATTAGTGCATGAGTGTGGGTCTAGGAACATGGGTAAATTGATTGGTGTGTGCATGTGTTATTGATCGGGATGCATGAGCCTGTGTGTGTGCCTGGATTTTCAATGCATACACCTTCAGTCAGAATGTGTATGTGTGAACATAAACCAACATATTTATCTGGGCACAATCTAGGCACATGGATAAACTGTTCAGTGAATATGCTGATGGCCATGTGTATATGAGCTGGATTTCCTATACATGTGCCCCATTTGTTTAGGTATGTCTTTACACAAGTGTACAGGAAAATGCAGATATGTACATTCTCATACACTAGTCTGTGCATACATAGGCTATGGACATTTGCATAGGTAAGTATGTACCACATGCACATATAGATTTATGTGTGACTCTGCACGTATTTGTGCGTGTATGTGTATATGTATTTTGGGAATCTGTGTAAGTATGTATATGTGCACACTCTGGATACATGCATATTTATCTGTACGTGTGTGTGTGCGCAATTAGGTGCATGGGTTTTCATATATGTATATAATAATCAAAATGCTTCAGGCTTATAGGATGCTTTTCTCAATGGAATTTACAAACTTTTATTTATCCCCACAACGAGCCATGAGGTCAGAAAATATCATTACCTCCATTTTACAGACAGGGAAACTAAGGCAGGGACCGAGTACGCAATATACCCAAAATTACACAGGAAGTCTGTGGCAGAATTGGGACTAGAACCCTGATGTCCCATTCTTTCCCACAAACTACAAGTATCTCCCACTGAAGTCAATGGGAGTTACTTGTATCCTAGGAAAGAAAAAATAGGGCCAAGGTCTCCTGCCTCTCAATCCTGTGCCTGTACTGTAAGGCCATCCATCTTCCTCTGAACAAACAATCTGTGTAATTACACAGGATTTGTGTGTGTGGCTGTAGCTAAGAGTAAAATCTTTATGAACATGGGTCTGTATCCATGTAGGATACATAGACATTCAATGTGTGAATTGTATCTTTGGATATTGTACACCTGACGCTCAGCAGGTGTGCATGTGCACTGTACATGTAGGTACACAGCCAAATGTATGGATCCTGTATGTGCATGCAAGATGCTTAGTGAGCACAGATGTGTGTGTGTACATTATGTGCATGAATTTAGCTTTGTGTGTGTGTGTAAACAAACACGTGCATGGGCATATATGAGTGGGCAGGATCCACATATGCATGTGCGTTTGCATGAGTGTGTATATTTTTCAGTGTACAGTGTATGTGTCATGCATTAAGCAGTAGGAGGAAAGGGATGTGTGTGTGGGCATGGATCTGCCCATGTGCATATGTGTATGCATCTGTCTTTGTGTAAATAGGAAACATAGATCTCGGTATATACAGAGATGTATATTTGTGCCTGGACCTGTAGATGTTTTAATGTAATGCATTATTATATATGCAAGGATGTGTGAGTATATATCTAATACATAACTACCCTATTAATGCACTGATGAGTGCATTCTGTGTAAATGCACATATGTGTGAACTGAAAATGAGTGTGTATACATTGAATGTGTGTGTTCAGTGGACACATACTTATGCATACATGCATAGAACTCCACATACATTGTCCACTATGGATGTGTGTACATGTGTGAATGCATGGATCTCTTGTGTCCATATATATAGTCATATCTCTGCAGGTATGTATGCAATACATTACTAAGTAGGCATCTATGGACACATGCACTGCATTGCACATCTAGTATACTGTCCACTGTAGATGTGGTATGATGTGGTATGATATACTGCATGAATATACACGTGTGAGTATATATGGATGCATACATGCATAGATGTGTGTGTATGCATTGGACATAAACATATATGGTTATATTTACATGTATGCATGCAATGAATAAGTCTGTATGCATGATGGATGGATGTATTGCATCTGTAACACACACTGTATAGCTGTGTGAAGACACACAGCATGGACATGTGTGAGTGTGGTTGCATGTGCACTGTGTGTGTACAGACACAGGCATGGCTATGTCAGGGTGTATGTTTGTTTTTGCATGTATCACTTACACATACAGACCGCTGCTTGCGCTTAGTTCCATCTCCGCTCGCTGGACACCATGTTCCCAGCACAAGGCTTCATTTTGTCAATTCCCCCCAATTCGCGTCAGTTTCGCTTACAGTAGGAGCCTCTGATGCAAACGAGCTGCGAGGTGAGCTCCGTCTGCAGAGAGCTTGCTCTAGATCCCATGCATGAGCATCCCTCCTCCCCCTAAAATGCAATTGACTAGGAAATAAGAAACAGGAGGCATCAGGAAAGCAATTTAGGGGGAAAGACCCTCACCACCACTAACACCAAAGGAACCCAGCCCACTCCTTCAAGCCCACCCCATCTGTCCCTGCACCCTGGAAATCAAATCCTTACCTTTGCGCACAGCAGGCGAGACAAAGCGCTGCTAAAGCAGAGACAAATGCACTCAATCTGTCTGCCTGAAATCTCCACATTTCCACAAACACGATGGAGGAAAAAAATGTTTGGAGGGAAGGGGAAGATCTTCTGAAATCCCCCTCCAAAAAAAAAAAAAAAAAAAAGAATGACAGAAGGAAAGAAGACAACAAATAATTTCCTTTATTTTAAAAAAAAGCACAAGACAGTAAAAAAAAATGGGGGAAATATATATTCCCCCTCCCTTCAGTGCCAGTCAAAGAATTCGCCTCTTCTTCCTTTCAGCATCCTCTCAACAAGAGACATCCTCTGGCAATGGAGAAAATCCCAAGAGAGAAAAATGAAGTGTCCTCAAAATGGACTCAGCAAAATGTGGAATCAAATCTCACAGGTAAAAAAAGAAAAAAGAACCCAATCTCCCCTGAACTCTCCACTTCGATTATTTTCTCCCTGCTATTTTGCCATCCAGTTCTGCAGATGTTGCATGGCTCCTGTTATCCACCTTCAGAGAAGAGGAGGAGGAGAAAGTGTGTGTGTGTGTGTGTGTGTGTGTGTGTGTGTGTGGTGGGGGGGAGGGTGAGAGTTATCTAGCAATGCAATTTTATTCTGGATTTCGTCTACCCTTTATTCATCTGTTTGCCCTACTCCTCTTTTTTTATTTTATTTTATTTTTAAGAGGGGGGGCTTTCAAGCCCCAGGGTGCTTTTATTTTACTTGCACCCTGATGCTGGTGACTTGGATGGATTTTGTGAAAGGGTTAAAAAACAAACACAAACAAAAAAAATCCAAAAAAAAAATCCCTGTATACAGAAAGAATTGCTCTCAAAAACAGAGCTGCATGTCTCCTTAATGCTGTTGCTGCAGCTCCTGTAGAGTTTTGCTGCTCATTGCAAAGTCACAAGAGGAGGGGAGGAGAGAGGGACTTTTGTAGATTGGGGAAGGGAAAAAAATCTATGGGCAAATTAGGATTCTGACGTCATGGCTGACAACATTAACCCCTGCTGGTTTGGAGAGGGAATTGAGGGGGGGAATGTTATTTTGGGGGGAGAGGATAAGTCTGGAGGAGAGACGTTTCAGTTGACAGAGCAGATCGCTGCCGTGGCCATTTGAAATAGCCTGCTGAGCTCACAAAACCAAACCTTTTCCTTCAATGAGATCACGGAGGAGAAGGAAAAGCACGAGTGCGTCTCTCTAACCCATGGGGCTAAGAGGCCTGATAGCATTCCCAGGAAGCCTTTGGGGAGAATTCCTAAAAGTTTCTGGCAGATGATGGAGAGAATCCGGGAGTTCCCCCAGGAAGGAGAGACAGTGACCCAGAAAAAGTCTCTCTCTTTCTTTTGCAATTAGACAGGAGTGGAGATATTGGCCCAACAAAGCACAAGTTTGGGGGTCTGAAATTCTGGAAGGACTGCCAAGTGTCGGCTAATTGTGCTGTGGATTTGCCCACTGAAATAGTAATGACACAAAGCAAACAGTCATCCTCATGATGCTTTCCTTATCAGCTATGGATCTTTTTCTAATAAAACCCCATAAAATAAAACAATAACCCAGCCCTACTGGCTAAAATACACAGCTGCAACCTTTCCTCGAGGAATTTTTTTTCCTGGGAACAGGGCATGAATTCCGGCAAGCCCTTGAATCCAGAGCCGGGAGGGTGGCCTGTTTAAGAACATAGGAACTGCCAGGTTGGATCAGAACATGGGGCCAGCTAGTCCAGTATCCTGGCCCTCACCTCTACCAGCTGCTTCAGAGGACAGTGGACAAGTTTCTTCCTAATCTCCTCAGGCAGAGTCTGGTTTATGCCCTGAAGCATGAGGGTCTATATCCTATCCAAACGCACGTTGGCCAAAAGGGAAATGCATTTGTCTCAATGGCTGAACTGGCCAACACTTAGTGTTCCTCAAGCTTCTGTCCTGGGGACAGGCACATGGGAGCTGAAGATTGAACATGCAGATTCATTTTCTTCCGTCGGGCAGAACACTGCTGTAGAGGCACTCCCTGCACTGTTGATACGTGGAAAGAGTTCCCCCCTTTTCCTTCCCCCAGGGCAGAGAATCCCCTGCCTTCCCCATCTCATAGCAGAGAAGATTAATCCCATCTCCAGTTTTTCAAGCAACTCCCCTCTCTCTTGCTTTACCTTTCCCAGAACAGAGATCCAACCCTGTCAGCCCACAATATGTTCTTTCCAACTCACACTACAGACAGACAACATCCAGTGATTGGGGAGTATAACTGATGGGAGCTGGGCGGAACAAGGAAGAAACCTTGATGGTGCGGTGGTATCCAAAGCCAGGCAGGGCTTGTTTGGGGGACTGCCTGGGTTGACGATTGAGTAGCCAGCAACGCAGTCTCTCTCTATTAGATCATTGGTTCATAGTCAGCCCAGGTCAGCAGTGGTTGCAAGCTGCTGCCCTGACAGCCAATCACTGACCTGTGTGAAATGAGCTAGTGGTCTCTGTTTGCTAGGAAAGACAGCCACTTACAAACCTGTGGTCAGTATCAACAGGCTTGCTGGCAGCCTCAGGCCAGGACACACCATGGAAATGGAAGTCTTCCAACAGGCTACTCCTCCAGGCCAGGGGCCAGGGTGAAGCATGCTCAGGGGCCGTGTGGAGAGAAGTCAGCACGGCCTCTCTCCGGACTCTGCCTAGCCTGCAGAGAGAGGGTCCCGCTTTCTGGGCCACTGGGGAAGGGGCAAATGGAGGAACTGAGGACCTGGTCAGAGCCTCTCTGCTAGGGCCATTAGGGGGACAAGAACAGCAGCCTCTTGGGGTTCTGTGTGCTTTGTTCTGGGCCAGGTTTTTCAGAGTCCCCCACAGAGATTAAAGCAGATTGGAACAGGACAGGGACCTGTGGCGAGTGCTACTTACCCACGTCAGGGGGACATGGTGGGAGGGGAAGTGATTACCCAGGCCAGGGGGAGGAAGGGGAGCTGCCCTCTCTGTGCTTTAATCCTAGGGTGCCATCGTTACATTGCGACAGGAGCTGCCTCTCCCCATCGTGACGCTGAGTCAGCTGCAGCGTGATGCAGACTTATGACGGTATGGTGCAGAGGTAGGCAACCTGATTTGTAGCGGCATTCACACTGCCTGGGTCCTGGCCACTGGTCCGGGGGCTCTGCATTTTAATTTAATTTAAATGAAGCTTCTTAAACATTTTTAAAACCTTATTTACTTTACATACAACAATAGTTTAGTTATATATTATAGACTTACAGAAAGAGACCTTCTAAAAACGTTAAAATGTATTACCAGCACGCAAAACCTTAAATTCGAGTGAATAAATGAAGACTCGGCACACGACTGCTGAAAGGTTGCTGACCCCAGGTATAGTGTGTAATATTGCAATCCTGTGTTGTGCCATCACAGCCTGGACATTCATCCCTCCTGCCAACTTAAGACAAATACAAGCAGGTGGGACTCCTGGCAATGGGTTAGGAGACGAATGTGTGTAAAAGAAGTGGGCTCTCTTATGACTGGGAGAAATGTAATCTCTAGAGGAGGTACACGGTAGGGTCTCAGGTCAGGCATCACCCAAGGCCAACTGGGAAGGGGAGTGGAAATTATGTATGGTCAACCCCTATCCAAAACTCCTCCTCTTCTCCTACTCCTCTGACATAGACATAGAGATGGATCAAACCTAGATCATTGCATCTGACTGCTAGTCATGAAAATATTTAGCTGCTGCATTTTAGCCCTAACCTGTCTTTGCCTAGCTACATGAGACACATGTCAAGCTGATTATTAGCACCAGGGCTGTATGCACCTGGAACTTGCATTCTGTTTAATAGGAGATAAGCCCCAAAGTCAGCCAGTCAGAGACATTTCTTCAACAAACGACATCATGACAGTACCTGTATATTTAGGCTTGGAACAGTTAAATTATTTTTATAACTTTGGCAGATAATGGTGATGTTTATTTTTAAGCATTTTTTCCTATTTTTATCTTTTAAAATTTTCTTAGTTGCACAGAATTATGAGGCTTTAGCATTTTTTTCCAATTTTCATTTGTTTAAATTTTCAAATTTGTGGAAAATTACAGGGGATCAGTCAACAATTATGTTATGAGAGCAGACCGTGAGATTATAAGAGGTAAAGCTTTATAACCGGTATGTTAAAAGACAGACTGCCAACATAATGTGTCAAAATGGACCAAGTAAATATCCTTAAATCACACTCCAATGAAAAGCTCTCAAGTAGCATTTTACTTACTTTGCCTGTCAGTAAATTTCGATTATCATCGATGGAAATGTTTTTTGTCGGTTTATGTCTCTTCGGTGAAGTCTACATTTACCAATACAAATGTAATCCTTCCAAGCCCACCTGTATTAAAAGCATATGGTGTAACATGGCTAAGGAAGTACACTGGCACTGCTTGTCTACTGTAGTAGGGACACAGGAACTGGCAGAGTGGATCAGAATTATGCTCCCTTTAGGTCAGTGTTCTGTCTCCTACAGGGGCCAATACCAGACAGGGTGGTGAACTGTGGAGCTTGTGCAAGGGGGACTAGTGCCCCTGCAATGGAAATATTGTGGGGGCTCTTCCCTTGCATACACCTGCATACCCAGTGGGAGTATCCAGAGATGCTGTAGAGGCCACTATGGCACTTAGGAGCAGGGAGTGGGACCTGGAGGGGCTGGACTGGGAACCCACCTTTCCAGCCTGGAGCTGCCTTCCTTCCCCCACACTGAGTCTGAGTACCTCCCCTCACTCCTCCTTCTTTCCCTCCCTCTACATTCACAGGGAGCTTCCCCCTGCCCCCAGATGCTTCAGAGGAAGCACTTTCCACCATCTTTATGTGTTGGTATTTCATTTAGGCAATAGTGCTGACATACAGTGGCTGAATGCAGCTATATTCTCTATAGTCAAAAATAGGCACTTCTAGACTGGAATGAGCTTTCTAAGAGCACCCACCATGTCCTACTTGCAGATATTTCGTATCCATGGGCAGATATTTTCATGAATCCCTTCATTGCTGTTGCACTGGCCTAGTGGCAAGTGCAGTTCACAATCTGGACATAACAGAGATTAGAAGTTCACCCGCTGAAGATCACAGCCCAGCAAGCTAGCAGCCTGCTGGAAACCCTGACACACTGTGTGACAATAATTAGCCCTTATGGAGCATCTCTCCTCTAAAGTTCTCAGCGCACTTCACACAAAAAAGACGGATGGGGAAACTGACAAAGAAGTGGCCTCGGAACTAGGTAGGTCCCAGGCCATTTATATCTTAGTAGATCAAAACTAGGGCCCTCAATTAATCGTGGTTAACTCAGGCAATTAACTCAAAAAAATTAATCGCGATTAATTGCAGCTTTAATCACACTGTTAAGCAATAGAATACCAATTGAAATTTATTGAATATTTTGGATGTTTTTCTGCATTTTCAAATATATTGATTTCAATCCAACACAGAATACAAAGTGTACGGTACTCACTTTATATTATTTTTTATTACAAATATCTGCACTGTAAAAATGATAAAGGAAAGAGTATTTTTCAGTTCACCTCATACAAGTACTGTATTGCAATCTCTTTATCATGAAAGCGCAACTTACAAATGTAGATTTTTGTTTGTTACATAAAACTTTACTCAAAAACAAAAACAATGTAAAACTTTAGAGCTTACAAGTCCACTCAGTCTTACTTCTTATTCAGCCAATCGCTAAGAGAAACAAGTTTGTTTACAATTACAGGAGATAATGCTGCCCTCTTCTTATTTACAATGTCACCTGAAAGTGAGAACAGAAATCGCATGGCACTTTTGTAGCCGGCATTGCAAGGTATTTACGTGCCAGATATGCTAAACGTTCATATGCCCCTTCATGCTTTGGCCACCATTCCAGAGGACATGCTTTCATGCTGATGATGTTCGTTAAAAAAATAATGTGTTAATTAAATTTGTGACTGAACTCCTTGGGGGAGAATTGTATGTCTCCTGCTGTTTTTTACCCACATTCGGTCATATATTTCATGTTACAGCAATCTCAGCTGATGACCCAGCATGTTGTTTGTTTTAAGAACACTTTCACTGCAGATTTGACAAAACACAAAAAAGGTACTAATGTGAGATTTCTAAAGATAGCTACAGTATTCAACCCAAGATTTAAAAATCTGAAGTGCCTTCCAAAATCTGAGAGGGATGAGATGTGGAGCATGCTTTCAGAAGTCTTAAAAGAGCAACACTCCGATATAGAAACTACAGAACCCAAACCATCAAAAAGAAAATCAACCTTCTGCTGGTGGCATCTGACTCAGATGATGAAAATAAACGTACGTTGGTCTGCACTGCTTTGGATTATTATCAAGTGGAAGCCATCATCAGCAGGGACTCATGTCCTCTGGAATGGTGGTTGAACAATGAAGGGATATAAGAAACTTTAGCACATCTGGCACATAAATATCTTGCAACGCTGGCTACAACAGTGCCATGCAAATGCCTGTTCTCACTTTCAGGTGACACTGTAAATGAGAAGCGGGCAGCATTGTCTCCTGCAAATGTAAACAATCCTGTTTGTCTGAGTGATTGGCTGAACAAGAAGTAGGACTGAGTGGACTTGTAGGCTCTAAAGTTTTACATTGTTTTGTTTTTAAATGCAGTTATTTTTTGTACATAATTCTACATTTGTAAGTTCAACTTTCATGCTAAAGAGATTGCACTACAGTACTTGTATGAAGTGAATTGAAAAATACTTTCTTTTATTTTTACAGTGCAAATATTTATAATAAAAAATAAATATAAAGTGAGCACTGTACACTTTGTATTCTGTGTTGTAATTGAAATAAATATATTTGAAAATGTGGAAGAAATCCAAAAATATTTATATAAATAGTATTCTGTTATTAACAGCACCATGAACTGCACAATTAATCAAGATTAATTTTTGTAATCGCTCGACAACCCTAATCAAAACCAACACCTTCAACTCCTTCCAGAGTTAATAGGTACCAGAGCACTGGGGGTCACGTGATCCCAGCATAGACGTCACACTTAATAAACGAGCTGCTGCGTTTTGCATCGGCTTTCCTCATTTCCAGGGGAAATCCCACATGTCACACATAGCCATAATCTCGTCTCTAGCTGGCATAGGCATTGAATCATAGAACTATACGTCTGGAAGGGACCTCGAGCAGGAGTCTAATCCAGCTCCCTGTGCTGAAGCAGGACCGAGTATACTGAGACCATCCCTGGCAAGTGTTTATCCTGTCCACCCGACCCCCCCAATGACTAGGATTGCACATCTTCCTTTGGTAGCCTATTACAATGCTTAGCTATCCTTATAGTTGGAAAATTTTTCCCAATATCTGACCTAAATCTCCCTTGCTGCAGATTAAGCTCATTACTTCTTGTCCTACCTTCAGTGGACATGGAGAACTGAGATCACAGCCCTTACCATATTTGGAGACTGCCATCAGGTCCCCACTCAGTCGTCCTTTCTCAAGACTAAATATGCGCAATTCTTTTAACTTTTCCTTATGGGTCAGGTTTTCTAAAACCTTTATCATTTTTGTTGCTCTTCTTTGGACTCTCCTCAATTTGTCCACATCTTTCGTAAAGTATGGCCCCCAGAACTGGACACAGTACTCCAACTGAGGCCTCACCAGTGCCAAGTAGAGCAGGAAAATACCTCCTGTTCAAAATGATATCACACTGTTGACTCCTACTCAATCTGTGATCTACTATAACCCCCAGCTCCTCTTCTGCAGTACTACTGCATAGCCAATTATTCCCCATTTTGTAGCTCTGCATTTGATTTTTCTGTCTTAAGTGAAGTAATTTGCACTTGTCTGTACTGAATTTTTCCTTGTTGATTTTAGGGCAGTTCTCTTTTTACGGTAGCAAAGCCCACATCCAAAAGACACTCTCACTATCTCGCTGGCTTGATGCAAGTAAAAAACAAACAAACAAACAAAACCCCTGTGCTGTTCATTGTTGCTACATGGTCATCTAACAACAGCTAGAGATATAACTGAGCCCTTCTGCAGGTTGTAAGCATGAGTGACAAAGAGTGGTCATACCCCTTAAATTAAGGGGCAGATACAATCCATGCCAAATCCTCCAGGCCATACCATCATGCTAGCAAACACCACTTCCAACCTGTCTGGATTGAGCCTCAGCCAGCAGACTCTCATCCTTGCCCCATACTCTGAGACATTCAACAGCACTGCTTGGTATTTATGGGCACAGTCCAGCACTTTAGGACTTCCTTGGTGCCTGCCATTTTGCAGACACAGAAAGAAGGTTAGGCAAAGGCTGTTCTCCTAGCCAGGCTTTTAGAGCACACTACAGACAGACTTTTACGACCGGGAGATAAGATCATCAGTAGAACTCAGTGTCAGTAGAAAGCAGATTATCTGTGGAGAAAGGACAACATAGATGTGACCCTACTGAGAAGAAGCCTATGAAAGCAATTAGCCCCCAAATCAAAGAATGCCCTCAGCACAGAAAGTGCCAGCTCCCAGTAGTAGGAGGTTCCTGTTTCAAAGGTTAGATCAGTCTCCTCTTCTATTGCTTTGTAACAGAGACCAGTTCTTAAGTGGTGAAAGGACTAGGTCTGCCTCTTTGTCTCACGTGCTGCAGTTGACTGCATTACACAGCTATGGCTGAATGGAGTCCAAGCAGTGCTGTGGATATGGTGCCCCCTGCAGCGGCAGTGGAGGGAGGCCAGGGGTAACCACAATGCCCACAGGTGCTCTGTAGAGAGCTGCTCACCTGTGGCCCCTGTTAGACCATTGGGCATAACATAGTAACTTGCCCACCCTTAAGGCTCTGGTCATGGGAGAGGCAGGGCCAGGGCCTTCATTCAGCCCACCCAGACATGTCCCCTCTGGGCCTTTGAGGACTAGTGCTTCCCCCCTGTGCCCAGCACTGTACTCAGGGAATGCAGACAGATACTTCATGGCTGCCCCTGCTGAAAGGAGATTCTTGTGCCTTGCCCCTCACCAGTGCATTGGCACTGGGACAGGCCCACAATTGTGTCTTTCTTCTTACCCCTCCACTGTGGGATTCTATTCCCTGCTCCTACACCCACTGGATTCTCTGACTTCCTCTGCCTAGCTGCTTCTCTACCCTTTGCAGTAAAGTGTGCGCCCGCTCCTGGCCCTCTGCTGAATATTCAGCCCTCTGGCCTCTTAAGGCTTTTATTAACTACCTCTTTTGTTTTTATCAGTTGTTGTCTATTGCACCTCAGTACTTCACCCTGGGGGTTTTCAATTATGTATGAATGCCAGGTAGATGCTTTGAGCTTCACAGGAGCTGGTTTCCATTTCCTATCTAAATGATTTGGTACAGAAGCAGAGTCACCTACACTTAAATTAGGAAGCACGTGAGCAGATCTATCATAGGCACTTTAGGTTTTGCCTGCCCTGATACAGGACTGTATTTCACAGATTTCAAACACTGAGAGAACAAACCAAAAAGATCCCCATTGCTGGGAATATTGGTTTGAATTTTTTTTAAATGAACTAGACCCACTAACCTTTATGCCACTTTCATATTTCTCTTTTCTGCAAACGTGAGAACGATTGAATTTGATTGGCCAAAAGGTTTGTGAAGAGTGAATTTCAAAGTCACAGGTGGAGAGCAAAATTTAAATTCACATGTGGCAGTGTTTGTGCTCATGAGCTCATTCAATCAGGGAACAAAAACAGTGTTACATGACTCACTTGACCACTCACAACTAGCTACTTGAAGAAGAGCTCTGTGTAAGTTCGAAAGCTTGTCTCTCTCACCAGCAGAAGTTGGTCCAATAAAAGATATGACCTCACTCTCCTTGTTTCTCGAATATCCTGGGACCAACATAGCCACAACAACACCGCATACAATCACAACTAAGGAACACAGCTCAAGTGTCTAATATGTACAATCCAGCCATAGGCTAAATAACATCTGAAAAGCTAGTTGTGGAATGACAAATTCATGCAAAAATACTGTAATCTGCTGTTGCGCCAGAGGCCACATTCACTGAACAAATTATTTGCTCTGAATTATCTACCCACATCCACTGACTCTCATTAGGGTCAGAGGCACTTTTGCCATTAAATACTGTTTTGAACAATATAGTGTGATTTTTTTTTCTTTGGAAGAGAAAGAATCCCCTGAAGCCCCCTCAAAGCCCAAGGTCCGTTCCCATTCTCCTTTCTTTGTTCTTTCCACAGCATTTGGGGGTGACTGTCTTTTGGCTGAGAACAAGATGGACTGGGATGTTCTGGAGCTCAATCTAGTTCCTGAGCTCATCTTGAGGGGTTGTTGGAAAATGTTTGTCAGAACACTGAAGAGGCAAACTGGAGGAAGGGGGTTTTCTATAGCCCTTTGCTCTGAGCGCTGCCTAGAAACCATGACTTCTGCTGTCAGATCCTTCACTTGTGCTCCCTTCTCACTGCTCTGCCTCATTACCCTGCCAGAGACCCCACACCTACTGTTGCTGCTCATGACCTGTACTTTGTTGTACACTGAAGCCTGAAGAGCCCCAGCATAATGCACATAATACTGTGGGCCAGAGACCATGATCTATCTGAGTCACTTTGGCACAGAAGTCATAGAAACATTTCTTTGTGGATTGTCTCACTTTTCTCTTTCCTCTCTGTCTCTGCATGAGTTCCTGCCATGTTTCAGAGTCATTGCAGGCGGGAAAGGGACCAGTTGCAGGGACTGGTGTGGAAAGCTAAACCAACACTTTTCTGGAAGCTTTGCATGGACAGCAAGGCAGTATAGTGAATTCCTGTAGACTAAGGATGGAGACAGTTAGGTTTGCTGATAATAATCCAACGTTTTCTCATCAAGCAGACAGACAGTTAAATGATTCTGGGTAGGGTATTCTAATCGGAAACGTCCTGCTTTAGGAAGTAATATAACTGGAGCTATCACTAGAGGGCATCTGAAACACAACATGCACCAGTGCTCCTTAGCTGTAAGGAGTTACCTTTGGCCGTGAAAATCTCACAGTAGTAAACAAGAAGTAGCCGTTAAACTTGCCAACATAATTAACATTTAAGTGCCACTTTTCTTTCAATGTCTGTACTCAAGCTTGGTAAAGATCCCTCCGCCCTCCACCTCATGGGGAGGAGCAGATGACCTACTAATTTTTTAGAGCTGAAATCTTCCAGAAGCAATGGTTGCTGCATCCAAGAGCAAGGACAAGTGAAAAAGAAATGAAGAGAGCAATCAGAAATAAGAGCCGGTGTTATATAAGCACTTAGATGCCGCGGTGATGGGTACAACAGGAAATGCTGAGAAAGTGGGTTTGTTTTTGTTTGAAAAAAGGCAAATGTCACAGCCAGTGGACTAGAATAAATAAGGGACTTTTCTCCAGGCCAGAGAGCATTTCCTGACCTTTAACTCTCAGATCACTCACTTGTCTGCTTTTCCCAAAGGTATCACCTCGCTTGCTATTCCTTATACTCTGGAAGAACCCCTCCATCAAAATCTGTAAAGCCATCTGATATCCTGTCTTCAATCTCCCCTAAAATCCTGCATCTGCTGTGATGAAGATGGGCCTGAGGTTCAGGTTCAGCATCAGATGTGAATCTGACCTTTCAGAGCTGTAAATAGAGCCTTCTGGCTTTGGCCCCTCTCTCATTTTAAGTTAGCAGGACATGGTCAAGTGATAGAGTCATAGACTTTAAGGCCACAAGGGACCAGGAGGTCATCTAGACCACTGGTTCTCAACCAGGGATACACGTACCCCTGGGGTGACAAAAGGTTTCCACAGGGTCCATCAACTCATCTAGATATTTGCCTAGTTTTGCAACAGGCTACATAAAAAGCACTAACGAAGTCAGAACACACTAAAGTTTCACACAGACAATGAGATGTTTATACTGCTTTATATACTATACACTGAAATGTAAGTACAATATTTATATTCAAATTGATTTATAATTATATGGTAAAAAATAAGTAAACCATTTTTCAGTACTAGTGTGCTGTGACACTTTTGTATTTTTATGTGTGATTTTGTAAGCAAATAGTTTTTAAGCAAGGTGAAACTTGAGGATATGCAAGACAAAGCAGACTCATGAAAGGGCTAGAGTAGTTTGGAAAGGTTTAGAGCACCAATCTAGACCAGTGGTCTCCAAACTTTTTTGACTGCACACCCCTCTCAGTAAAAAAATTTTGAGCACACACTCCCTCTCGCACCGGCTCTACCATTTTTGCTGAAGCAAAAATAAAGCGCTCCTCTGGCCGCGCACCCCTAATGATCCTCTTGCACACCCCGTGGGTTGTGCACACCCCACTTTTGAGAACACTGATCTAGACCATCAGTGATGGTTATTTCCAATAATGTACTGTCCATTCAGAGCCACTCTTGATTTAGTCCTAGGTGGCTCTCTGGTCCAAGATGTAAATACAGCTGAACCGTGTGGTAATAGCAACCATAATGTAATAAATTTAACATTCTTGTAGGAACAAAGAAACCTACCGCTTCAGCATTTATCTTTAAAAAGGGGAACTTCACAAAAAATGAGGAAATCTAGTTAAACGGAAATTTAAAGGAAGAGTCACAAGAGTGAAATGCCTGCAAACTACATGGAAACTATTTAAAAGCACCATAATAGAGGCTCAAACTAACTGTATACATCAAATAAATAAAATAAAAAGCAAGAAGACCAAAAAAATGCCATTACGGCTAAACAACAGAGCAAAAGAGACAGTTAGAGGCAAAAAGGTATCCTTCAAAAATTGGAAGTCAAATCCTACTGAGGAAAATAGAAAGGAGCATAAACTCTGGCAAGTACAACAGTATAATTAGGCATGCCAAAAAAGAATTAGAAAAACAACAAGTAAAAGATACAGAAACTAACAGCAAATTTTTTTGGAGTACATCAGAAGCAGGAACCCTCCCAATCAATCAGTGGGGCCACTGGATGATCAAGGTGCTAGAGGAGCACACAAGGTTGTTGTAGAGAAGCTAACTTAATTCTTTGCATCAGTCTTCACTACAGAGGATGTGAGGGAGGTTCCCACGCCTGAGCCATTCTTTTTAGAACACAAATCTGAGGAACTGTCCCAGATTGAGGTGTCAAAAGAGGATGCTTTGGAACAAATGGATAAATTAAATGATACTAAGTTACCAAGACCAGGTGGTATTCACTCAAGAGTTCTGAAGAAACTCAGATATGAAATTGCAAAACTACTACGTGTGGTGCATAACCTCTCACTTAAATCAGCCTCTACTATCAGATGACTAGAGGGTAACTAGTATAACACCAAGTTTTAAAACAGTTTCCAAAGGCAATCCTAATAATTACAGGCCAATAAGGCTAACTTCAGTACGAGGCAAATTGGTTGAAATGATAGTAAAGAACAAAATTATAAGACACACAGATGAACACATTATGTTGAGGAAGAGACAACACAACATTTGTAAAGGGAAATCTTGCCTCACCAATGTAATAAAATTCTTTGAGGGTGTCAGCAAGCATGAGGACAAGAGCGATCAAGTTGATATTGTGTACTTGGACTTTTAGAAAGCCTTTGGCAAGGTTCCACACCAAAGTCTCTTAAATAAAGTAGGCAGCCATGGGATAAGAGGGAAGGTCCTCTTACGGATCAGTAACTGGTTAAAAGACAAGAAACGAAGGTAGAAATAAATGGTCAGTTTTCACAGTGGAGAGAGGTAAATAGCGGGATCCCCCAGAAGTCTCTATTGGGACCCATGCTGTTCAACATGTTCATAAATAATCTGGAAAGGGGGGTGAACAGTGAGGTGGCAAAGTTTGCAGATGATACGAAATTACTTAAGATAGTAACTGACTGCAAGTATCAGAGGGGTAGCCGTGTTAGTCTGGATCTGTAAAAGCAGCAAAGAATCCTGTGGCACCTTATAGACTAACAGACGTTTTGAAGCATGAGCTTTCGTGGGTGAATACCCACTTCGCCAGATGAATCTGATGAAGTGAGTATTCACCCACGAAAGCTCATGCTCCAAAACGTCTGTTAGTCTATAAGGTGCCACAGGATTCTTTGCTGCTTTAACTGGCTGCAAAAAGTTACGAAGGGATCTCACAGAACTGGGAGACTGGGCAACAAAATGGCAGATGAAATTCAATGATGATAAATGCAAAGTAATGCACATTAGAAAACTTAATCCCAACTATGCACACAAAATGATGAGGTCTAAGCTAGCTGTTATCACTCAAGAAAGAGATCTTAGAGTCACTGTGTATAGGTCTCTGAAAACATCTGCTCAGTGTGCAGCAGCAGTAAAAGAAAAGTTAACAGAATGTCAGGAACAATTAGGAAAGAGAGAACTTATAAAACAGAAAATATCATAAAGACACTATATAAATCAATGGCACACCCAAATCTTGTACACTATGTGCAGTTCTGGTCACCTCATCTCAAAAGAGGTATGTTAGAATTGGAAAAGGTACAGAGAAGGGCAACAAAAAGTGATTAGGGGTATGGAACAGCTTCCCTATGAGGAGAGATTAAAAAGGCTGAGATTGTTCAATTTAGAAGACAGATGACTAAGGAAGGATACATGATTCTGTACAATCATGACTGGTGCAGAGAAAGTATTATTTGCCCCTTCACATAACACAAGAACCTGGGGTCACCCAATGTTTTAAACCTGCTGCCTATTAATAGCAAACATAAGGAAGTACTTCACACAACGCACAGTCAACCTGTGGAACTTGTTGCCAGGGGATGTTGTGAAGACCAAAAGTATAACTGGGTTCAAAAAAGATTTAGATAAATTCATGGAAGATAGGGCCATCAATGACTATTAGCCAAGATGGTCAGGGATGCGACACCATGCTCTGGGTGTTCCTAAACTTCTCACTGCTAGAAACTGGAACCAGATGACAGGGGATGGATCACTCGATAATTGCCCTGTTCTGTTCATTCCCTCTGAAGCACCTGGCACTGGCCACTGTCAGAACACAGGATACTGGGCTAGATGGACCATTGATTGAACCCAGTATGGCCGTTCTCATGTTCTTATGCCACTAAGGCACAGACTAGAGTAGGGGGAGCTCTGAGATGCACTATGCTACAGGGGAAAACAGCACCTCCAGGAGCTCAGCTGCTGCCACATCCGTTTCTAGGGTTCAGCAAGCAGCCATGGCCCTGCCTCTTTAGGAGAGGTGAGCAATTCCAGGGTACTATCCTTAAGCAGCCTTCGTTCCTCCCCAACCACCAGCATGCTCATGCAGAGGGCTGCCTTAGTCTGACCCTTGCCCCTTCACAGAGTATTGGATTCACTTTGTTTAGGGTACTTAGGGCAGTTCTTTTTATTACAGGTTTGTAAAATTGCTTTGAATAAAATCAACATTTCTTTGGCCCTGTCCATTTGCTTAATGGCCCCAAGCAGTTTCCAGCCACACATGTCTATGGGTAATGCTAATGGAACGTCCAAACTAAAACCCTCCCCTCTTCTTGTATCCCTCCAGGTCATTAACTGCTGTGCAACAGCATGGGCCAGATCCTCCGCTGGTATAAATCGGTGTAGTTCTCCTGATGTCAGTGTAGCAACATTGACTTACACCATTAGAGGATCTGGCTTCAGGGCTGTAAGCAGAACTCCTGATCTGTGGCAATGGACAGTTCAGATTTGAATTTCACGCATAACAGACCATCATTATTTTATTTCCTGTTTGCATTTATATGATCATGGTTTGCACTAGCAGTAATTCCCTTGGGGACTGGAATTTCCCATCATATTGTGACTGGCTGGGTAAAAGGTCCGAGGAAGGGATAAGGGCCTTCATGCCCTCCAGACAGCTATGGTGCCAGGAAACGCATGCTCCTTATTGCTTATTATGTGGATGGGCTCTGACATGTGCCACCTAATTCAGTAGGTCTGGTTGACCTGATTCTCCCCTCACACAGATCAGTTTTACACTAGTGTAACTCCACTGTCTTCTGTGGAGTTACTCCCGATTTACTTACATGGGAAGACAATCAGGCCCAAGTCAGATCTGCTGATATTAGTCACAAAGATGTTTCACTATTTCCTCCTGCTAACCCTGCAGTACAGCCCCAAGAATGATCTCAAGTCCAGTCCTTCTTGCATACCACCATCAGCAAAATGGCTAAACAGTTCCCAGTGCATCATCTTTACTGCTTGAGTCAGGAAGACCCCAGCTTGACTCTCAGATAAATTTGCTGGGCAAAAGGCTTGTTTTTGCTTATATACTGAGCACATTTGTGCTGGAGAGGGAGGAAACAGGGAATCCCCAAATGTCATGCATGCCATCTCTCCTCATCATAGAACTGCAGTTAAATCATAGAAATGTAGAGCTGGAAGGGACCTTGACAGGTCATCTTGTCCAGCCCCCTGCACTGAGGAAAAGTATACTTAGACTTTATCTGCTAAATGTTTTTGTCTAATCTGTTCTTAAAAAATTTAGGATTCCACATCCCCTCTTTGAAGCCTATTTCCGTACTTAACTATCTTGATAGTTGGAAAGCTTTTCCTACTATCTAATCTCCCTTAGTGGAGATTAAGCTAATTGTTTCTTGTCCTACCTTCAGTGGACATGAAGAGCAATTGATCACCATCCTCTTTATAACAGCCCTGAGCATATCTGAAGACTGTTATCAGGTCCCCCCTCAGCCTTCTTTTCTCAAGACTAAATGGGCCCAGCTTTTTTAAACCTTTCTTCCTAGGTCAGGTTTTCTAAACCTTTGATCATTTTTGTTGCTCTCCACTGGACTCTATCCAATTTGTTCACCTCTTTCCCAATGTGTAGCGCCCACAACTAGACACAGTACTCCAGCTGAGGCCTCACCAGTGCTGAAGAGAGCAGGACAATTACCTCTTGTGTCTGACATACCACATTCTCGTCAATACACTCAGAATATTACCCCTTTTCTCAACTACCTCACATTGTTGACTGAGGGCTAGTCTACACTGGCAATGCTAAAGCGCTGCTGTGGCAGCACTGCCATGGAAGCACTTTAACGTGGCTTGTGTAGTCGCGGCAGAGCACTGGGAGAGAGCTCATCCAGCACTCGGAAAAACCCACCTCCGCAAGGGGCGTAGCTACCAGCACTAGGTGCACTGTCTACACTGGCGCTTTAAAGCACTGAAACTTTCTGCGCTCCGGGGAGGCGGTGTTTTTTCACACCACTGAGCAACAAAGTTGCAGCGATGTAAATTGCCAGTGTTGACAAGCCCTCATTTACTTTGTGAGTCATTATAATCCCCAGATCCTTTTCAGCAGTAATACCACCTAACCAGTTATTCCCAATTTTGTAGTTGTGCATTTGATTTTCCTTCATAAATGTAATACTTTGCACTTATCTTTATTGAATTTCATCTTGTTGATTTCAGAATAATTCTCCAATTTGTCAGGGTCATTTTTAATTCTCCAGTTTGGTGTCATTCACAACTTTTATAAGCATACTCTCAACTCCATTATCCAAGACATTTATGAAAATATTGAATAGTACCAGACACAGGACTGACCCCTTCAGGATCCCCCTAGTTTAACAATCATCCATTGACAACTGCCCTCTGTGTGTGGTCTTCTAACCAGTTGTGCGTCCACCTTATAGTAATTTCATCAAAACCACATTACCCTAGTTTGCTTATGAGAATATTCTGTGGGACTGGGTGTCAATAACCTAGTCCCAGATTTGGACCTTAGCGTCCAAAATATGGGGGTTAGCATGAAAACCTCCAAGCTTAGTTACCAGCTTGGACCTGGTACTGCTGCCACCACCCAAAAATTTAGAGTGTTTTGGGGCACTCTGGTCCCTCCAAAAACCTTCCCTGGGGACCCCAAGACCCAAATCCCTTGAGTCTCACAACAAAGGGAAATAAACCTTTTCCCTTCCCCCCTCCAGGTGCTCCTGGAGAGATACACAGAAGCAACCTCCGTGAATCTAAGCAGAGGGAGTCCACCCTCTCTAATTCCAGTCCTGGAAACAAAAGCACTTCCCTCTTCACCCAGAGGGAATGCAAAGTCAGGCTAGTACATCTAACACACACAGGTCTCCCCTGACTTCTTCCTCCCACCAATTTCCTGGTGAGCTGCAGACTCAATTCCCTGGAGTTCCTCACTAAAGAAAAACTCCAACAGGTCTTAAAAGAAAGCTTTATGTAAAAAAGAAAGAAAAATACATACGAATGGTCTCTCTGTATTAAGGTGACAAATACAGGGTCAATTGCTTAAAAGAAATATGAATAAACAGCCTTATTCAAAAAGAATACAATTTAAAGCACTCCAGCAACTATAGACATGTAAATACAAAACAACAAACCATTTTTGTACTCACAGCTTGGAAACAGAAGATTAGAAAGCAGGAAATAGAAAAATCCTTCTCTATCTGAGAGAGATTCAGGCAGAAGACAAAGAACTCAGACACAAACTTCCCTCCACCCAGAGTTGAAAAAAGTCTGGTTTCCTGATTGGTCCTCTGGTCAGGTGTTTCAGGATACTTTTTTTTTTCAGGTGAAAGAGACATTAACCCTTAGCTATCTGTTTATAACACTGGGTCAAAAGCCTTGCTAAAATGAAAACATATCACATCTACACCTTCCCCCTACCATTAGGTCAGTAACCTCTCAAGGGTGGAAATTAATTTAGCATGATTTAGTCTTGACAAATCCATATTGGTTATTGCTCTATTATCCTCTAGGTGCTTACAAACTGATTGTTTAATAATTTGTTCCAGTATCTTTCCAGGTATTGAAATTAGCCTTATTGGTTTATAAGTCCCCAGGTCCATTTTGTTTCCCTTTTTAAAAATAGGTACTATATTTGCCCTTCTCCAGTCATTCATGACCTCACCTCTTCTCCATGAGTTCTCAAAATAATCGCCAACGGTTCCAAGATTTCTTCAGCTAATTCCTTAAGTACTCTAGGGTAAATTTTCTCAGGACCTGCAGTTTTGATTACATCTAATTTATCTAAATTCAATGGCAAAAACCTATGTTAATGCCAAGTTAAGGTTGCTTGGTGGCATGTCATCCTCTTCCAGAACACTGAGTTGTGCAAAACTTCAGGTTCTAAAAGCCAGGAAATGCAAAGTTATTTTTTTCCATTTAGCCTTAATTCCGCCCTCTTTCATCAGTGCCCCAAAATGCTCTGTTGTACTTTACTCTTTCAGTCCCAAAGTTGCTGAAATGTACAGGCTCTTCCCCTCCTTTTACAACCCAGTCTCTTTCACCCACAGGATTCTATCTAGCATTATAAAAGGACAAACAGGGAAAGATTGCCCTCTGGTCCTCTGGAGCTGGTAGTAGCCAATGGGAATAATTTGCATGAGCAATTTTAACTCTGCATTTCCTGGTTTTTAGAAGCTTGCGTTTTGATCAACTTGAAGTTCTCAAATTCCATTCATAATTTGGGTCCCCTAAACCCATGCATTACCTTGGGTAAAAAATGACCCACACTGAGACATTTTGACCCACATCACAGCCATAGTTTGATCTCTAGCTCTGCACACAAAAAAACCCACCTAGAAACTTTCTGAAAAATGGCTGGTTTGGGGGGGGGGGCTTATATTTCCAGAACCGCTGACTCAAATGACCCCACATTTGGGTCACAAACCCTATTTTGCACTCTCATAAGGCATAGCACATTTCCTTGAAAATCCATAGAAGCATGCAGATTTTAGAGCATTTAGAAGTGCCATCCTTTTAACAGGAAGGATAAATGGGAATGAAGGGAAAAGAGCTCATCTCCACATCCTTCTGCAGCATAGGAGACTCTGAATGGTGTGAAGTGGCTCATTCACCACAGTTGGGGGTTTTCAGCTGAATGAGAACATCCCATGGAATACATCCTGAAACAACAGCTCTGAAACATGCGAACCACTCTGTTCATCTTAGTGGGTATTCTCATTCCACTCCTGAGTATGTTAGAGCCTGTGATAGCATGAAATATACCCCTTCTGAGCACCCCACTCAAAGGGGCAGGACTTCGCCACATCTTGATTCATATGAGGGGCAGGGAGAGACCTGAGACCCTCCCAAAAGGGCAATCCCCCAAACCTGGCTCATATCAGAGAGAAAAGAGGGAGTCCAACCCCTGGTGGATGGGCACAGGCCCCCCAGATCCTGGCACACACATGGTGGGAAAAGAGAGGGCTTCATAGGCCCCCAGAGGGGCAAGGCTCCCCATATCTCAGCTCATATATATAAGCTTAGATGCCTCAAGGGAGGCAAGAGCTGGGCACCCGTGGGAAGGGAGAATGTGTGGCTGACAGGTGCCTCTGGCACTATTTTTTCTCCAGTCCCCTTGCCACTCACTTGCACATCCCCCTTCGCATTGTCCCACTCCTTGAATCCCCTAATTCTGCAACTGAGCCCCCAAGCTCTCTCCCCTCCCATACCACCCATCCCCATAACTTTCCTCCCCTCACTGCAGCCCCAACCCCCTTTCCCTTCTGTTCCTCACTTCTCTAGTTCCTAATTACCCTTCCTCTCCCAGGAAGCATTAACATGCCTAAGCCCATCCCCCCCAAAGACTTTGAATACATTCCCTCTGAAATAAAATTGCTGCTCCTGAATCACAAATTGTTCCAACCTCCAGTCACTCAGTCCAAAACTCATTTTGTCTTAGGTGGCAGCTTGTGATTAACTTATCTGTACTTATGTTAATTGAAGGGTGAGTTCAAAACCATCAGTTCCAACCACGTCAGTCATTAGTACCTTTCAGGTTAACAGTACAAGGCAGCAGAAGAAAACCAGTTTTTTTGAGGATCTTGTAACTCAGGAATTCCCTCAGTCAAATTATCCAAAATTTGGATCACTGACACTACGCTGCACCAGCTGGAATGAGGCACACCAAATTTCCAAGCAATCTGAGCAATGATTCAGATTCAAATAACTGCTTTAAAGTATATTCAATATTGGGAATGGAAACCCTGCAGCCATTTTTCTGTATTGGCACATACACACTAAAAAGGTACATGTTCTTAAATATCATTCTCAGCTGAGGTCTCCCAAAAATTTAGTGGGTGCCATGCACTGTGTTGAGTAAAACTCAAAAGATTGATACAATTTTGACCTGCATCACACCCAGAGCCAGCTCCAGGCACCAGCCCAGCAAACAGGTGCTTGGGGCGGACAACAGAGAGGGGCGGCAAGTCCGGCAATTCGGCGGCAGGTCACTCACTCCCTCTTGGAATGAAGGACCAGGCGCCGATTTGGCACCAAAGACTGAAGTGGCGGCGGTAGAGCTGATCACGATCAAGGCTTTTTTTTTTTTTCTCCTTAGGGCAGCAAAAACCATGGAGCCGGACCTGATCACACTAATAGTTTGATCTTACCTCTGAGCAAAAAAAAACCCTATAAACTTTTGGAAAAATAGCTTGGGGGTGGGGATTCTCTCTCAGGGGGAGGGATAGCTCAGTGATTTGCACATTGGTCTGCTAAACTCAGGGTTGTGAGCTCAATCTAGGGCAAAAATCTGTCTAGGGATTGGCCCTGCTTGAGCAGGGGGTTAGCCTAGATGATCTCCTGATGTTCCTTACAACCCTGATATTCTATGATTCTAACACCTAGCTCAACTGACCCTAAATTTGGGTCACTAGCTCTGCCCTGAACTTTCCCAAAGCACACCACATTTCAAAAGAATCTGACTAAGCATGTCAGTTTTAGAGGGCTTAGCATGCTCAACCATTAAACCAAGTCGTGTTGCAACTTTAACTATAGTGATGCTGCTGCACCACTATGATATTCTTTAACCCATTCTTTTCTTATTCTGGCTTGTGTTCCTCCCCACTTGTTAATATCAATTGTGCTTTTAATATTGACTCCTTAAGAAACTGCCAACTCTCCTGAACTCCTTTTTCCCTTCGATTTTCCTCCCATGGGAACTTACATACAAGTTTCCAGTCCTTGTTAACGTCTGCTTTACTGAAGTCTGTTAGCTCTATTCTGCTGCTCAGACTCCTTCCTTTCCTTAAGATCATGAAATAAATCATGGGACCAGGGAGTTGGTACAGATGAGAGCAGCAGCAGGGGAGCAATATCCCAGGGCCTGAGGGAACGAGAAGGTTCTAGAAGAGTGGGGTGGCTGCACTCAGCATGTAGTCACCAGACTGGTGCTAGAAGCTTTCGGGTTGCCACAAGGTCTGTCTAGATATGTTACTGCTGTGTAGTTTGCTGCTCCTATAAGTGTCCTGCTGCTACCTCTCATTCCCTTAACCATAAATGAGATATTAGAAACTCTAAACAATTCTACTTCACTTTTAACACTTGGTTCTTGCAGGGATTTGGTTCAAAATCAGACTATGAAATAATATTGGTGTCAAATGCTAGCAAGTATAGTACACATCCCAATCTGTGCCACTCTATAGAAAACATAAGCTGTTACAGCTCCCTAGCTACAGAGCCTGGGCTCTTTAGCTCCAGCAGCTCACACTTTCAACTCTCTATGTCCCTGGTTCAATCCCCTGTACATCAGCCAAGATGGCAGCAGTCACATTAGCATTTCTACAGAGCTTTTCATCCATTGAAGTCGAGGCATTTCAATAGGCTGTGTAAGCAGCAGTATCCCAGTTTTGAAATGGGAAAATGGAGCCACAGAGAGAATAAATAACTTGCCCAAGATCACACAGTGAGTTAATAGCAGCACCAAGAATAGAACCCAGGAGTAGAAGTTCCCAATGCAGAGCTCTAGTCACTAGACCACACAACCACCCTGTAGGCATAATTTAAGATCAGTTTTGAAGAATGTGCCCAGTAACTGACAGGTCTTTACAACACACATAGTAAAGCAGGAGATGGAGTTGTTCCAAAGCTGGAAATGAAGTGCTCACCTGCTCAAGGATCCTTACACAAAATGGAAGGTGCGTGGGAACAAACAAACATTGGTTGAGTGGGGTGACCTTCAGTCATGAGAATTCACCATGCTGGTCTCTTACTTCAGTAAACAAGAGATTGTTCTGCTTCATCCCAGCATTAAAATATATTATGCAGTTTTCTTTGCTGAGTGTTAAAACCCAAGTTTGGGAAAGGATGCCCCCGGGCACTGAGAAGAGAGAGCCTATGGACATACAAAGAGTGGGACAAAAAGAAGAGGGATAGAGAAAAGTGAAGACAGGGCAGGGAGGCAAGTGGAAGCCACCATTGTCTAAGCCTGGCAAAGGGATTTAGCTACAACCAGACAAGAAAGGGCCAGAGCCTCAGTTGCAGCCAAGGGATACTTGGTTCAGCCAGGAAGGTAGAGATACGAAGATGGCTTTCACCAGCTTAGCATTTGCCTGCGTTGGGGCCACTCTGCATCACTGTGGTCCAGTCCCTAGCCTCAAGTCCTATTTTACATCACTTGCCAACAGCCCCCTTGGGGTGTTATATAGAGATTGTAACCTCTTTGTGGCAGGGACCATCCGATTTGCTGTGTTTGTAAAATGGAGTTCTGGTCCATGACAATGCCAATCATAGCAGCTGGGAGGGAGTGTCATCCGTCAGGACCCCATCAGCCATGCCCCCTGCACCAGCTGAGCGGGAGCTGGGATGGCAGCTATGCACCAGCTGAGGTCCTCCCTGCACTGGAGAGGCAGAAGTAAGCTGGCTTTAGGGCACCTTTGTGCTTGCGAAGTGACAAAAAGCTGCCCTAATGCAGCCCAAGATCTGACCCAGAACGGAGGCTATGTATGCGATTTTTCACCTGGCCAAACCACAGCCCTGCCTTTGAACTGGCTTCTGAAACAAAGGTTAACTGGCCCCAAAAACATGTTATTCAGAACTACATGCTGAATACTTTCTGGAACCAGTCTTGGTCTGTGCATTGTTTACAGGAAGTTTCTTGTGAGTACCAAGCCTCACACTTTGAGCTCTGTTGTTTGGTTTTGACTGACACATAGATTACATGGTATGTTTCCATTTCCCTGACTGGAAGAGTGTAACTCACCAGAGTCAGGTTTCCAGTGTAGAAATGACCCATTTGAAATTTGCTTTCTGCAGTCATCCTTTACAGCGTGTGTAAAATCTGCAGCCTCCGGGAGCAGTCCTGCCAGTAACTAATATGCCAGGATATTTGAAGAGGGTGAACACACAAGAGGTGAGTATGGTCTAAGCAAATTCAATCTCTTATTTGAGTGATGATTCACTTACACTTTTCTGAGGCATTTGCCCAGTTCTAATGATTGCAACTGGCTTTGGCTGATAGCCACTGAGCAGGAGGTCAAAGGTTGAGTGACATGTGGGAGAGGTGATAATTGTACTGAATTTCACTTTTGATTGCTCTCCTGAAATGGAATTTATGCATGACAACAGGACAGCAGGAATGAAGATAGTGATATTTCTGTCTTTGCCGAGTGCTCTTCAAATGGGTACAACCACATTGACAGACAGTCAGCAAACTAGCGCTGGTCATGCCTGGATTCTGACAGTCATGTCAGCGTTTACTGGGAAGGCCTCGGAGCCTGATAATCTCATGCCATGTGCATCCAGCTGTCCCATGTAAATCAGCAGGGGGTATGGATAAGCAAGGTCTGTGGGATTGGGCCCCTACACTTACCAGTCCTTAGTCCCTACACCTGTCAGTCTCTTAAATGAATTACTGGATTGAGGATTGGAACTCAAGACTCAAGAGTGGCTGCCCACTCTTCCTGGGACTTTGGTGAGGGAGGGATGAGGGAGCTTCTGGCACTGGCTTTAGCAGTGATCGAGTTAGCAGGTGGCTTCTAAAGGGATCTAAATCCAGGTCTCCTTGTCCTTCACCAGAACAATTTTAGAATGTTAAGCTATGGGAGTAAAAGGGGGAAAATGGTCTGGGTGACTCATGGGGGTTCATATAAAAACTCCTGTTCCATGAAAACTAACTATCACAGAGATCTACATTACCAGGCAAGTCCAGCCCCCTGTTACACTGGTGTAACTCTGGAGTAGCTCCATGGGTTTCAGCAGAAATACTCCAGATTTACACCAGCATACCATAGCAGAATATGGTCCTTTTTAGAATACTTGGCTATTGGACTAGGATCTCCATTATAATCGAGCTGCTTTGCAACACTCCAGGGCAGGTATATAATCCTGGCAGGTCCAGGTGCTTCAGGATTCCTCCTTGTGTAAGTGGAATCCCTGGGGTAGTGGGGTTTGGAGTCAGTACAATGGCCCTATTACACCCCCATCCAGGCCTGCTGTATAGATGGGAGATAAGGGCCTTGTTATCGCTGGCAGCTGGAATGTCTCCTGGGGATTGGGGGCAGAGAAGTGTAAATTAGATTAGATACAAACTGAGCCTCAGCCAACCCTAGACCACCCCAGGGCTGGGAGCAGGGGCATAAATGTGGTTTACATCTGCCTTTACTTTCCTCACGACAGTACAGAGCCAGGTGCAACTCAGCCAAACCGTAAAATAATAAAACAACATCATCAAGCCACTTGTATCTCAGATCTAGTGCCTACCCCTCTATTTCCCAATGGCCAGTTGTAACAGCCCATGGTGGTGACTGTTGTGGAGAATCTTTGTGCCTTTAAGACGCTCTGGCACAAATCATTTGGTACTCCCTTCAGTGCGAGCTACTTGCATCCTGCAGTTCCTGTATTCCCAAGTGCCAAACGTTCCCCTCACCTTAAAAGTGATTGGCCAGGCTTTGGAGGTCCTGGGAGCTGTGGTTTTGTAAGAGAGAATGAGTGCAGTGCATTTAATGGAGAGCCAATGCATTCTGCTCCCTGTGGTATTCTGGGCCAAGGCCAGTTCCAAAGGCAGAGGCAGGAGAGCTCTCCGTTGCTCAGACCTGCCACATCCTGAATGTAGGAGAAGGTGTAGGAACATCCTCTCTGTAGGAGACATGGGGAAATATACCATTATATATGTATTGGGGGGGGGGCTCCATTTGATGCTGTGTTACCTAGCAACAGATTGAGAGTGCTGATGGAGTGCAGGGCAGCTCTTTTCCAAGCCTGTGAGTTGAAAGAATCGTTTCAAGATGTAATGTCTGTGTGCGTGTGTAACAGAGAGGGAGAATGCAAGTGGGAATTCAGAGAATGGAGTAGTGGAGAGGGAAGCACCTAAACAGACACACACAGAGAAGAGGAGTCACAAAAAGAGAGGGGGCAGAGAAGAGGATGAACACAGAGAAGAGTATGGGGAGAAAGGTAACAGCGAGAGAAAGAAAGGAATGGAAAGGTATGGTATTGTACCTGTGCACTCATATCAGTCACACATCAGTTGCAATCACCTTACAGTTAAAACCGCAATCTCTCTTCAGATGCATCCAAGCTATAGTACAGCTTCATCTGCAGGTCCCTGGATTTTTGTTGCCTGCATCCAGCCCCCATGAACTGCCCCTGTTATACATGCTCGTGTAAGTGCTTTTATACTGATCAACTCACACCCATATACCCATCCCCTGACAAGTTCACACCCATGAGAGACTTTAAAGGAATGGCTTGCACTCTCCAAAAGCACATTTTATATTTGTCACCTGGACTCTCCTTCCCTGCCTTCTCCCCTCATCTAGTGTGAAGAAATTATTACTACAATTCAAACTTCAGGGGCACTACAGTGTGGGAGGGATAGCTCTGTGGTTTGAGCATTGGCCTGCTAAACCCAGCCTTAGGCGATCAATCCTTGAGGGGGCCATTTAGGGGACTGGGGTAAAAATCTGTCCGGGGATAGGTCCTGATTTAAGCAGGAGGGTAGACTAGATGACTTCCTGAGGTCCCTTCCAATCCTGATATTCTATGATCCACCAGTATTTCCAATGGGGTCCTGTTCACTGGAACACCTAGAGATGATGCCAGAGGCCCATTTCCCAGAATTCCAGGTGGATGAATTCTTCCATTATCTTAATGGTCCCAGGAGGACACTGAGCACCAGAACTCAAATGGATCTAATCCAAGTGACTCAAATAGGCCAAAGGGAACCCACTCCTCAGCATTTAAATAAATGCTTAGAGAAACTTTAGTTTAACTAAATCTTGGGTACACAGTCACCAGAGCTCTACTCAAGAGAACTGCAGCTGCCACTAAGTAGGATGGCCTCATGAGAGCCTGCTCCCCCAAACTCAGAGCTGGAATGAGAAATGAATTCAAAGGAGGTGGAAGAAACTTTTTGCTCAAAACCTAGATGGACACATCACTAGAGCATAGGTAGGCTAAGGGGGAACCTGCCTCCCAGAACTCAATCCTCTGGAGTAGCCTCAATTACTAGGACTCATTGGGGTAGGTCTGCACTGCAGTTAAACACCCACTGGGTGGCTTGAATCAGCTGACATGAGCTTGGACTGGAGCCTGGCTTGGCATTGCATGCCCATCCTCTGATCTCAGTCACTGCTTCCAGCTTTGTCCCCTGCTTTCTAGCTTCTTGCACAATGACCTCCATGCTTTCTTCCACACAGCCCCTACCCTACACATCTCCCTGAACCGATCTGCAAAGCCCCACATTTAAGTTCCCCTTAAATTCTTATTTCAATGGTCCAGTCTACGGTGAAATGAACTAACTTGTATATAAATTATCTATGGTTGTTCCCCTTCCCCTAACCCCTCTCTAGGTGTTTGGCCTGTCCTTAGAGAGGGAGCTCTTCAAAGCAGGAGTGTCTTTCTTCAGTGTTTGGAAAGGGCCTAGCACATAGCAGGGCTACCACAGATAATAAATCATAAATTTGATGAAGATGCAGAATGTGATTTTCCAGAAGAACCACTCCTCACAGCCTTCTATATCTCTGCTCAGAGTGGTGCAAAGTTTCTTCACAATGGACTGTTGACTACAGTATAATGAAGATACACAAGTGTCAACATTGTAAGTGATTTCATCACAGACAGAAGCACACAGAAAAGGAGTGGGACAATCCCCTGTGAGTAGCATCTTGTTGAAGTGTCTCAAGTGGATGGAGGTTGGGAACCTGTCACTTCTTTTATGTTCCCTACTTAAGCCCTGGACCAGCCTCAGCTAGCCAAGATGCCCCCTTTCATTGTGCAGGGAACTAACAAGTGTGTTTTGTGCAAGTGGGCGATAGGGACAGTTTCAGCGCCCCAGCTGTTGCATGCTCCATACCTGCTTGCAGAGTCCTCCCCAAGGTACAGTAGATACTTTCTACAGCTATTTAGGAGCCCTGGAAGAAGGCATTTGGATCCGATTTGCATGGTCCTTCTGAGAGTGGCATCTCTAGACTGGAAAGGAACGGAGGGGACCAACCTGCCCCTGCTATCTCTCCATTCCCAACTAGTCCTTATAGGGGGAGGTTTGGGCAGATACAAGAGCCACACAAATGCCTCCCACAAATCCTACCTGAGAGAGTAGCTCCTTTATAGAAATGTGCCTTGCGGGAAACCATCCCAACAAGGCACTGTTAAGCTGTCTGGAATTCACGCCCACTGATCCCAGAGGTAAAACGAAAATAAAGTGAAACCTCTGCCCCCCTCGAATCCTGAGTTCCCTCTACATCACACTGAAGTGTCCTGATTAAGTCAGGTGCTGGTGATGACATCTTGAAGGGATGGGTGGGATAAATCATCTGTCTGCACTGGAAGCCCCAGGAAAGAGCCAAGGCTAGGGGTCAGCATATGTTCTGCATGGGCACCTCTGCTCCCCACCCCTCTCCCAGGTCTCTAGTAATCAAAGAGCATTCCCTCACGACGCTGGGGGAATGACAATCTCCGTCACTATGGCAATGGTGGAATGCTGCAGCGAGTGACGACTAGGCAAGAGTTTACAATTGGCTGATCAGGGAAACGTTGGCTAGATTAAAACACCCCACTACCACCACTACTTTGTGCCACTGATAAGAAAAACATTATTATTGCGGGGAAAAAAAAGAGCTCAGACTGCACGGGGGCCAGCAACACACATTTAATTTGTTAGGTACTGGATTGCTCTCCTTTTCTACTCCCACCCATCCTCCATAAAGGAGGCAGGGCCAGTCCAATGCCTCAGCCACTGGACTGAAGTCAGGGGACCTGGGCTTTATTTCCATGGTTACTAACTTGCCATGAGACCTCATGCAAGTCACAGCACCTCTGTGCCTCAGTTTTCTTCTTTTTTAAATGTGAAGAAAGATGCTGACAGCTTTATAAAATGCTTTAAGATCTTGAGATTGTTAAATGCTAGGTATTGTACCAGCAGGGGGACAATATCACTGGGAAAGAGAGAGTGATAGGGTTGGGGTTGAGAGAGAAGAAGGATTAAAGACTCCAAGAAATATCTGGCTGTGGAAAAGTCAAAGCCAACTCCATTGGATTGTATAAGTCAAGCAGAATTTGAACCTTCACAAGCCTCAGCTTAGCAAAGCACTTAAGCACATCTCTCTGACGCCACGGAGACGTAAGCAGATGATCTTTACTGACTAAGCTCTTTATTGTTGAATTGGGGCCTTTAAGATTAGTGTCACCCCTAAGAAAGGTGGATAAAATCCTACATGTCTCCTGATGATGCGTGTGCAGCAGAAACAGGTGCTGGAAGTGTACAATGAGTTGGGTCAGTTAAACAGATCTCGAGGTCCTGGGGGTCGGGGTCTGTATCTCAGTGGGACACGTTGCCCTGAAAGAAAGTTGCGCTGTGTCTCTCTCCTTGCCCTCATTACCAGGGATGACAGTTAATGCTCATCCCACAGGCCCAGAGAAACTGCAAAGGATGCCAGACATCCCCATGAAGATTTTAGCCCACCTGATTGTTTACATCAATACAACTCTCCTCAAGCCAGGAGTGAAACCTGAAGGAGAATTTGGCCCAAATAGTTCCCATCAGAAATGATGAAGTGGGAGGTCTCCATTACAGAAAACGTTCTTTGTGCTCAAGAAATTGATCTCACCTGAGTTTAAGCAATTCCTGTACTGATCACTTTCAGTGTCTTTTGTGTCAGGGGCTTCCGTTTCCCACAACTGGGGCCTCTTGCATTTTACAGAGTATGTTCTTCCTACCTCCTGTGTATCTTGAGAGCTCTACCCACCCGCATGACCAAGGAGTCCTTTGCTTCCATGTGAGCCATGACATGCCTCTGAAAATACCAACCCTCTTCTGGGCAGAAGGAGGCAGCAGCAGCCATGTCTGTTTCCCCTGGAGGTGACCCAGGGCCAACCCGGCAGTCTTTACTCATGTGAGTAGCTCCAGTTTAGTCAATGGAAGTAGTACCTCTCAAGACCTGTTCATAATGCAAGAGGGTATTAGGGCGACCAGATGTTCTGATTTTATAGGGACAGTCCTGACATTGGGGGCTTTTCTTATATAGGCACTTATTACCCCGCACCCCCATCCTGATTTTTTACACTTGCTATTTGGTCACTCTAGAGAGTGTAGTGTAACATACTGACAGGTTTCACATGAGTTTTGACTGGCCCTGGAAAAAACCAAACAGCCAAGTCCAAACCCCTCTGAGTTTCAGGGGAAGCTCAGATCTGGGTCTGAACTAAGGTTGCGGGAAGTGACGGCCAGGATATCCCTCAGCCCACACTGCTTCCTGCAGCCCCGATTGGCCTGGAACGGCAAACCGCAGCCAGTGAGAGCCATGATCGACTGAACCTGAGGACACTGCAGGTAAACAAACCATCTCAGCCCACCAGCGGATTTCCCTGACAGGCTGCATGCCAAAGGTTGCCAATCCTTGGTTTAGAGAGTTCCCTGCATTCTGTGAAAAAAAAACCCAGCCCTGCCTCATCACACTGGTGAGAGGGCCTGGATACCAGTCAGCTCCCTAGAAAGCAGGGACCCATAGGGTAAGGTCACCTTATCATAGTGCCTGGAAGTGCTAGCTGAGAGCAGTGCCTTGTGTACTGTTCAGACACAGTAAGAGACGGCCTGTTCTCCCAGAAAGTTTACAATCTGAACAGGTAAGACAGACAACAAAGAGAAGAGGTGACTTTTTCAAGGTCATACAGCAGGGACTAGAACCCAAGTCCCCTGACTCCTAAACCCATACCCTATCCAGGGTAGTAGGCTGCCTCCCTGCTACAGCAATAGTCCAGCACACTTCAGGTAAGACTAATGTCAGCTGTAGGATTTTAGGCCATTATTGTACCACACAATGCTGGGGGGAGCAGAGGCCTGGTTTGCATTCCAGCAAGGGGTTGAGGGTCTCCAGCCCAAACCCAAGTGTTTATATGCTATTTTTAGCCCTGCAGCCTGAGTCCCAGGAGCCCAAGTCAGCTGACACAGCCTCTGAGACTCGGTGCTGTGGCGTTTTTATTGCTGTACGCATTCATCCCCGGAAGGGCCAGAAGTTTGGGCTTGTACCATCCTGCAGATTGATGGAGGGTTGCCCTGGTCTGGCTGCATCAGACGTGGAGTCATTTTTCAGAGGGAGGGCTTGGCTGCCAGCAGGAGGCCTGGAACACACTGCCTCAGGACGGATGGAATTTTCAAATCTATTTCACGACATATTTTTGGCAAGAAAGGCACTCCCCCCACACCTCAAAAAGCCTCCAACAGCTGAGCCGAAGGAGAACACGGGCAGGCTTTCCTTGAAGACAAGTCGTTCGGTTTTGTCCGTGTGCTTGTTCCTAGCATGGAACATCCACTAACTCAGAGAAAGGAATCCTCCTTCTCAGGGGAAGCAGGGGAAGACTGCTAGTCCTATACTTGTACCACGTATGCAGAGAAAATGAAATCAAATCCAATCACAAGCTCCTCACTAAACCGGGACCAATAGCTGCAGAAAGGCGGAGGGAATTCCTCTGAAGGGGAAGCACTGTCAAACCCAGCCAGCTGCTGCCAGAGAAATTCCCTCTGGAGTGCCCCTGCATGTGTCATTGTAGAGCCCTTTCTTTCCTCTGCCCCCCAATGAGTCTTCCTAGCTTCCATTCTCCCTCTCCCTGCTCTTCCCTGTCTCTTTTTTCCTCTTATATACATGTCTTCTGCCTCACCCCGTCACTGCTCTGCAGCTTTTCCTGCTCAGGATAATTTCAGCTCAGGGAATTCACCCCTCTCTCTTTTTCCTGCAGTACTCCTCCCAAATCAATCTCGATGGCCTTTGCCCCATGAGACTTGCATGCATGGAGCATCAGAGAACCTTGTACCACTGGTGATTTAAAGTGACAGATTTTTAGGGAGAAGAAGGTACAGCTCTAAAGCTCAGTGAAAAGTCTCAAACTGGGGGGAAGGGAGGACTGCCCTTTCTCTGTCCCATGGTAACACCACCTCAGCTAGCCTTGTTTACCTGCTAGTTACAGGGAAATCCCAGACTCCATTAGCAAACACCATCCACTTGTGATGGGTCACAAAAGGGAACCTTGGCTAAGAGCTCTGTCCCGCCCACAAAGGGCAGCAAAGCCCCTGGCTATTAATAACCACACTGTACTTTGGTCTATTGTCATTGCCTTATCAAAACACAATTTGGAGAGCATCAGAAAGCTTTGACCTATAGATTGCTTCTGCACTGCATTGAAATCCACCTGCTCCCTTGGCTGTTGGGGAGAAAAATGCATCATCCAAGCCAGGTTTTCCCAAGGAGAGTCAGGAAGGTCCCTCTGAGAAATCATACTCCAATTTGGCCATACTACTCAGCTGTCTGTAGGTCAGCAGCTAGAACCGAGGCAACTGGAGGGCCACCTCCTTCCGAAATGCCACTGAAGACCCTGATCGCTGCCAGGTGAGTACAAGCGCTACAGCTCCCCTGCTTTGCCCTAGGCCCCCTGAATCCTCTGGGCGGCCTTGCTTTGAAATCCCACCTTATGATTTGCCCCAGAAGAATCACTAGGACCTCCTACCTAGGCAGCTCTTAAAGGTTCAATGACTATGTGTACGCATGCCAGATGGACATCTGCAGGAGCCACGGATCAGAAATTCAAAGGGGGAGAAGAAGCTGTGTGGATTTTGGGAAGGAGTTTATATAGTTTATATATGGCCACTCTGGAGTCTCCTTCCCTTCTGATGAAGGCTAGATGGAGATGGCTTTTACTCAAGAGCTTTAAAGATTCCAAAATTTCCTTCTGCCTACACTGGTTCAGCAGGGGTGCTGGAACAATGTGCACAGTGGGGGTGCTGAGAGCCATTGAAGCAAACTGTAAGCACTGTATAAGATGGAGACCACTTCATGCAAGGAGGTGCAGCAGAACCCTCCCCCTCCCAGTTCCATCATCTATGCAGCTGAGCATGTTTTGCCCCCCAAATACTCCTCATCTCTGCCAAGGAGTGAGGAGCAAGGCTCTCAAGTCCTCACACCACAGATACCAGACCACAAGGCCAGCCCTTGGAGACCATTTTTAGACAAAGGCTGACCCACTGTGATCTAATTATAAGTATTATATAGCAGCATTTGATTTTGGTTGGCCCAAAGAAATGGAGAGAAACAGCAGGGAGGAGACACGGAGTTTAGCTGGAATCCTTAGTGTCTGCACATGGGCAGAGCAACTCAGCAAGAAGGACCCAGGAACATTAGTAGAAGAATGGAGTAGTTATTAGACACACTCGATAGGTGGTTAGAAAGGTTTCATTGTGGGCAAGGAGCATCACCAGCTGAGATCTGAGCCAAAGTCGTGAAGAGACAGAACTCTCAGGCCTCATCAATAGGGCCCTACCAAATTCAGGGCCATGAAAAATGCATCATGAACTGTGAAATCTGGTCTCCTCACCATGAATTCTGATATTTTGTGTGCCTTTACCCTATATTATAGGGATTTCACAGGGGAGACCAGTGTTTCTTAAAGTGGGGGTCCTGACCCAAAAGGGAGTTTCAGGGGGTCATAGTATTGCTACCCTTACTTCGGCACTGCCTGCAGAGCTAGGTGGATGAAGAGTGGTGGCTGTTGGCCAGGCGCCCAGCTCTGAAGGCAGCGGCCTGCCAGCAGAAGCACAGAATAAGGGTGGCAATACCATACCATGCCATCTTTACATCTGCGCTGCTGCTGGCAGCGGCACTGCCTTTAGAGCCGCCGCCAGCAGCAGCACAGCAGTAAGGGTAGCAGTACCATGGTCCCCCTACCTCCAAGTCCTTTTGTGTCAGGACCCCTACAATTACAACACCATGACACTTCAGATTTAAGTAGATGAAATCATGAAATTTACAATGTTTAAAATGCTTAGGACTGTGAAATTGACCATAATGGACCATGAATTTGGTAGGGCCCTATTCATCAGAGTGAAGCTGAAGTACAGCTAATAAAAGGGGAGGGAGGGAGGAAGGAAGGAAGCTTCACCTTATAATAGTACACATAAAGAAGACAAACAACCACTTCAGCTTTTTGAGTTAAGTCTTCATTTTCTTTTCATAGCAGCATGAAAATATTGTGCAAATGGCTTTTCTCCTGGCTAGTAACAAAACTAACTCCTCACAGGAAAAACTCTGTTATCTACCACATAGTCTACCTAGACCATTTTCTTCCTGCCCTTTGCTAACTTTTCTGATTACCAGGTTACCCTTTTGTAGGAACATTTTCCCCAGCATGCCTTTCTGGGGCCTGTCCTTTAAACTGGGCGGGGACAAACAGCTGTAGTCCTAAAGTAGCTATTTTGCAGTTCCCATCTTACCCGTAAGTATTAACTTCTACCCTTCTTATTCCTAAGGAAAATGGTATGTTCCCACCCTACTAGATAGTTCACCTGCTAGCTGCTCTCTCTGGTATTGGTAATGTTTGTATCCTGACCCTGTGGCCCATTGCAATCCTTAGAAGTGGTTCAGCTTCAAAGAGTTATAGAGTTTGAGGCCAGAGCACAGCATTAAATCATAGTGCGGCCATCTGCATATCACAGGCTATTAAATTTCACTCACTTACCCCCATATTGATTGCAGTAACTAAAGCTCATCCTCCAAAAAGACATCCAGTCTTGAGCTGAGACCTCGAGGGATGGAGCGTTCACCACTTCCCTTCGTAGTTTGTTCCAGCAGTTAATCACCTTCTCCATAAAAAACGTGTGCCTAATTTCTAATTTGAATTTGTCTGGTTTCAGCTTTCAGTCATGGGTTCTTGTCTGCCTTTTTCTGCTAGATTAAAGATCCCTGTAGTACACACTATTTTCCCTCTGTGAAGGTTCTTATACACTGTAATCAAGTCACCTCTCAATCTTCTTTTGGATAGCTAAACAGATTCAGAAGTGAGTCTGCATTTGGGACTTTATTTTCAAAGATGCTGAGTACCTGCAGCCCTATATCTAGATACAAATCAATTGCTAAAATACAAATCAATCCTCTTGGGATTGGAAACATGAAGTATCTCCTGGTTCTGCAATGCCTCCTGATGCACATTGGCCTTCTAGAGACATGGAAGGCTACATTGTTTTTCAAAGCTCTTCTGCCAGAGAGCCCAGTGATTACTTCATGCTAGGAGTTACTGTGAAGTAGCCAGCAGCACTAAGCCATGAAACTGTATGCCTTGCCCACTCAAGCTGGGAAGTGGATCATGCCTGCTCTCTGCACAGGTTGAAAGGTTATCTTTCCTCTGCAGGGTAGAGAAGCCCCTCCCTGTCCTGTTTGTTTCCCTGGAAGGCTGACTTCTGACCTTCTAATTAATTAAAATGAAGCAACAGTTAATAGGAAACAAAGCTGATGCTCTAGGGATGTCCTTTTGCTGCGAGTCCAAGTGTTACTGATTGGAAGAGAAGCAGGCAGGCCTCTGATGTGCTCCTTGTAGTGGGACACAGCCCCAGTGACGGTGGAGTCTGCGGCGCTCCACAAGGGGCATGATACTGGACATGAAAGCAAGCCAGGCTCTGACGGCGCTGACCATATGAATTCACCCACGCCATAATATGCACCCACACTTGCTCTCCCATGCTTGTGCAAGCACGTGCGCTTACACTGTTTTGGCAGGTGTGCAAGCACTTGCTATATCAATAGATAAGGTTGCAAAACTGTCTCCAATGAAATCTCCCCTCGTTTTCTCAAGCTCCTGACATTCTGAAACTGTCCCCTTGGGGGCTGAAAGTGTCCAGGTTTGATCTCTGCCTAGAGGGATGTATCTGTTTCTTAGGTGACAGTTTCAGTGCTGTCGTTTCAGCTGTTTTGGAGTTAGGAAGATGTACGGGGCAGGGAGGGAAAGCGAAGGGAAATATTCTTTTCCCGTTGTAAGGACATGCTGATGATCTATTTTTAAGCAGCTAAAGAAAAATAGTTGTAGATTAAAGCTTGATAGACAGTGTAGATCTAGACCCTGTTCAATATCCAATTAAGGCAGTGTAAGCCTTTCCGTTAATTGCGGTGTGCTCTGGATTAGGCCCATAGTTCTTGTAGAGGACTGGTAGTTTTGCTTGGCTTTGGAAAAATCATTTCTGAGCGTACTCTGTTGGGCATCTATGATTTCAGCGTGGTTTAAGGATGCCCCACCCTCTCCAGCTAAGCAATGGCATCAACAAAGGTGGAAACTCACCCCTCCCTCACCTCTTTCAGTCATTACTTCACAGTCTACTGGAGCTATCTGAAGGCTGACTCTATTATACGCAGGTAATTCCTCTTTTTAGATCCACAGGGGTCAGGTTGACTACCCCAAAGTGACCCAAGAAGGGTGTTATTCCATTTGCATTTAATAAAAATATATTGCATTTATTGTAGTAATAACAACCACTAGCTCTTCTATAATTCTTTAAATCAGTAGATCTCAAAGTACTTTTTAAAAAAAAGCAAGGATCAATACACTCAATTTATATATGGGGAAACAGAGGCACAGGACTCACAGAATCGTAGGACTGGACGGGACTTTGAGAGGTCATCTAGTCCAGTCCCCTGCACTAGTGGCAGGACTAAGTATTATCTAGACCATCCCTTACTGGTATTTGTCTAACCTGCTTTTAAAAATCTCCAGTGATAGAGATTCCACAATCTCCCTAGGCAATTTATTCCAGTGCTTAACCACCCTGACAGTTGGAAAGTTTTTCTTAATGTCCAACCTAAACCACCCTTGCTGCAAATTAAGCCCATTATTCTTATCCTATCCTCAGAGGTTAATGAGAACAATTTTTCTCCTTCCTCCTTGTAACAACCTTTTATGTATACCTGATAACTGTCGTCATCATGTTCCCTCTCAGTCTTCTCTTCTCCAGACTAAACAAACCCAGTTTTTTCAATCTTCCCTCATAGGTCATGTTTTCTAGAGCTTTCATCATTTTTGTTGCTCTTTTCTGGACTTTCTCCAATTTGTCCACATCTTTCCTGAAATCTGGTGCCCAGAACTGTACACAATACTCCATCTGAGGCTTACTCAGCGCAGAGTAGAGTAGAAGAATTACTTCTCGCATCTTGCTTACAACACTCCTGCTAATACATCCCAGAATGATGTTTGCTTTTTTTTTGAAACAGCGTTACACAGTTGATTCATATTTAGCTTGTGATCCACTATGAACCCCAGATCCCTTTCTGCAGCACTCCTTCCTAGGCAGTCATTTCCCATGTTGTATGTGTGCACCTCATTGTTCCTTCCTAAGTGGAGTACTTTGCATTGTCCTCATTGATTTTCATCCTATTTACTTCAGATGATTTCTCCAGTTTGTCCAGATCATTTTGAATGTTTTGAAGGAAGGGGAAATGACTTACCTAAGGGCATCAAGCAGGGGAGTGGCAAAGCAAGGCCTAGAACCCTTGTTTTTAACGTATCAGTCCAGTGCTCTATGCATCCTAACAAACCCAAACACTGCAGTTTATAACAGTGGAGTGGCTTGGTGCCTCACTGTCAAATGCCAGTCCCTGCTTGCCCAAACTTTCTTCTTCTCATTGAAGACCAATCATGTTCTCCAAGAGATGAATTAATGGAACCAGCAAGATGTGCACGTAACTTGAGTTACTAATGGCGTGACCAGATCCTGATAATCCACATTGCCACTGCATCATAGCTACGTATCGCTCATAATGCATGAGTGAAGTCTATGTGATCAGGCTGCCCAGCCCATGTGGGACACTGTTGACTCATTGGTCTCTTGTAACAGTCAGCACTCCAGACTCTGAATTCAGCAATCTGATCTCAAGTCTCCATGAGATCTCACTATTCATTGACTGATTTCCTTTTAGAAAGGAAGGACGGTCCAGTGGCTAGTCCACTAGACCTAAGACGTGTTCAAGTTCCTGTTCTGTCACAGACTTTCTGTGTGACCTGGGATAAGTCTCTTAGCCTCTGGGCCTCAGTTCCCCATCTGTGAAATGGCGACAATAGCACTGCCCTATCTCACAGGGCTGCAGGCAGGAGTGTTGCTCAGGTACTGCACCAGTGTGGGGAGGCACATAAGACATCAATTGTAGTCCGGGATCAGGGGCTTAGGTTGCAAACCTTTTGTGACAGGACCTTTCTGTTTGTTTCTCTAGAACAGTATACCTCTTTAAAGTATGGATTCTTTAATGAGCAGCATACAGACACACACTAGAGCTAGATGGGAAATGGCAACTGTCTTCATCAGGAAGTTGTTTTTTTTTTAATCATTTAAAAACGATTTGCCTGAAAATTAGTTTTGATTAAGTGAAATTAAAAACAGAAAAAAAATTGGCTTTCAAAAACCATTTTCAGTAAAAATTTGGGGGTGTTAGTAAACATTTTCTATTTTCAAAAAGTGTTTACTAAAAACCCTGCTTTTAGCAAAAAAACCCAAACCAACAAATCAGTTTTTGAAAATGTAAACCCAAAATGCTTTACTGCTCAATGTTTGGTGCAGTCCCCCTCCCCACCCCTACTACAACATGTTGACCACAATGAAAAAAAAAAAGGAAGGGGGGAGGGTGAAAAGATTAAAAAGTTCTGACCGACTCTAATGCTCCGACATTCCCATTACAGGTCTGAGCATTACTTAGTAGAGTGAATGAGGGGTGACCAGCTGCATGTGACCCAAGGCATAACTGCAGGTGTGTAGTGGGCACCCTGGGCAGAGATATCCTGATGTATGATTGTTGTATTCTTTGTGTGGTAGCCAGCACAAAAGGAAATGTCTCACCTTGTGACTCGGGAGCAAAAGGTAGGAAGAACCTGTGGTCTGCCCCATCCCTTAGGAACCTATTCCTTTCTATTTACAAATTTCACAGAGTGATGCTTTGCCAGAGCTCTAACCTGCGATATGAATTACTGTTAGGCTGTTAGCAGAATAACTGCAGTGATCTTTTCCCTTGTGCTGCATTTGCAAGGGATAAACACAGTGTTAATTTGCTTGTGCTGTGTGTGATTTCTGCAGCACTGAATATGGTCAAGTCAATTTTCAGGTTTGGTGAAGTAAATCCTAGACACAGATTGGTTTGGTCTGATTGTGTGCGCCCTGCGGGTGGGAGTGCAGGTGTATGAGTGTGTGTGTGTGAGACACTGTGAGTGCATATTCATGTGTGCATGTGTGTCTTGTGTACAAGTGTTTTATTAACTTGCTATATTGTGATACTGTCTAAGCACCCCAGTGAAGATCCTATTGTACTAAGTGCTGTACAACATTTTTTAAGGAGTGCAACTATAAGAGGGGGTCCCTGACTCGGCATTGAAATTCAGACCTTCCCTTGAACATCTATTTCTCTTTGTCCTTTGTGTATGGCAGCCACATGATGTTTGGGATAGTGAGGGAGTGGCAATGCGCCCAGGGGAACCAGCAGAATGCCCAGAGTGCTGCTGTCCAGAGCTTCTTTCATGGCCATGTGCATATTTGCTATTTAGAATTAGCACAGCCCTATTTTGCCATTGTCATCCTTGCACTTGTGAGGCCATTTTCATGCTGCATTACACACAGTGCCTTGTGCCAAGACTTGGTTTTTGAAAGGTTAATCTCGGAAAATGTAGTTTACTTGACATTCCATAGTGTTGGCTGTTCTTGGTGTCAAATGCCATACCAGTATCACATGCTCAAGCCTCTCTAACCTGTCTTTTCTTCTGAGGGCTTGTCTACACAGGGACACCCAGGAAAGTTAATCTGAATTAACTAAATTTGAAGTGGATTAGTTAAACTGCATTAAAGCCCTGTGTAGATGCTGTTATTCAGAATTAAAGTGGCTTTAATTTGGTTTATCTTAATATATTTTAAACTAAACCAAATTAAAGCCACTTTAATACTGAATTAGAGTGTTCACAGAGGGTTTTAAGGAAAAGGGTAAATTTTAAATGCATTAATTATTTAGGATTATTTGCCTCAATGTTCCTATTGCAGGGGCTCATAGGTCTAGAATCTGAGCCTCTAGAGCTGCTAGGTAGTTGGCATCTCTAGGCTGCCACTTAGCAGCAGTTGTAACCAGTGTGTGCTCTTCTGCTCATGATCTACTGTGGGCACAGACCATGGGCAGTCCCTTTTCCAGAGGCCTTACGGACAGCAATCCCGTGGGTCCTGATTGTCTTCCTGCCCAATATAAACATAAGGGGTGTTCACAGGAAGTGTCCAGATAGCAGTGTGGATCTCCTGTAGATGCCAGGACTGCTCCTTCCTTCTGAACTCTTGGCTTTGACCTTGGCTTGATTTGGAATTCACCTTCTGAGTTGAAACCAGACTCAGACTCTGACCCTTGATGTTGACCCTGGCCCGGAACTTGACTACACATTCCTCTACTACTCCCCACCTCAGGTTTGTCCCTGTTGTGACCCTTGGTCCTGACTGCCTGTGTTGTGATTCTGACACCCATGTAGACAAGCCCTGATTTATCTCCTGAAGTTGTATTGAATTTATATTTTCAAGAACAACTGTTCAAGCCAGAGGGTTATGGGTTGGGGTTTTAATGTTCTAACATTGGGCTGGCTTCATGCCCCCTATTCTGACCTTTCTCTTCTTCTTCATTGGTGCAAACGGGCCAGAAATCTGCTTAGCTACCTGGGCAAATGGAGGTATCACTTGAGTAGGAGAATCCCTGACTGGCACAACCAGTTCTACTTTACCCCATTCTGGAGCCCCCAGGCCCTTCCCAATATATGTTGAGCGGGAGAGGCATAACTGGGCACCTTGTGTGCTGGAGATTCTAGGGTGGTGGCATGGTCCAAAAGGGCTAGTACTGCAGGAGTAAATTAGAGCAGCCCCAAGAATGTTCTTACTACCCCAAGCTACTTCCAGGGCTGGGTGAGCACAAAAGTAATATAAAGAGCACCTTTGCCTTGTCCTCCCAATGGGTCCTGCACTGTGCACTGCTCAGCTAGTTCAAAGAATCTAGCCATTTAGTCTCTGGAGAAAGATCTGGACTCAATGTCTTTTGCTTTGTCTCATTGTCATGTCTTAACTGAAAGGTTAATTCCACAAAAACTTGCTATCTGGCATGCCACTTTACTACCCTGAGCAGGCCCCTGGGCTTCAGTAAAACCACTCAGGGCAACAAGTGCTACATAAGGCATGTTTTTTGCAGATCAGGCCTTTCGAGTGTAAGGAGAGCTGTACAAAAGGTGGGGGAGGGGTGGAATGATTCATTGAGTATTTTATTGGAAGCATTTTTAGTGAAATTTATCAGATTATTAACATATTAAAAATATAATCTGAAATTATTTATCAAACCCTACAAGATGGGTGAATGCTTTTTTCAAAACCCAGTTGAAGAATTTGTTTTAAAAAATTCAAAATTCACTCACAAATCACTTGAACATTATTCAGCCAACTCTAATGGTAAGCTTTTTATTGTCTGCCTTAATGTCCATGTGTTTATGGAGGTAACATGGGCTTGGTTAACAGGAGATGAGAGGTTGACCTCTACCTAAGCACTGCAGTCCCAGCATACTGTTAGGCTGAAGGAAGACATTTGCTGGGCTCCCAGTGGGTGGTGTAGATCAGAAGGACTTGGAAGGGGAAGTGGTGTGAAAATGGATTTTCAACTTTGAAAATTTAATTTTTCATCAAAAAAAAAAAAAGGCAACTGACAACCAAAATTTTTTGGCCCAACGCTTAGTTTTTTGAGCTGGAACACTTTGGTTTTTGGTTTTTCAATGAAAAAGTGAAACTTTCTGAAAGCAGACCATTCCTGTGACATTTTTTTGTTTAGTTGAAATGGGTTTTTCCTCCTAAAAAATGTTTTGATGGAAAATTCTGGACTTAGAAGAGAAGAGATTTGGCCTGTGGTGGAGGAGGGAGAAGAGTCTTCCTGGCCCCATGCCAGACTCTGCCTAACTCTAGCCAGCTTCCTCAGACTCTCGCATTCAGGAAAACAGGAATTACTCAAACTCAATCAAGAATCCAAAGAGCAAGAACAAAAACCATACAAAGGGCTGCTGAGACATCATGTTGTGACATTCTCTATGGAAATATATATAATGAAGGCAATTTGCACTCCTCGATCATACCCAGTAATGTATATACACATTTAACATAGGGGAGAAATTGCCTGCTCCTTTGGGGACTGAGGGCTGCTTTCTCCAAGGCAAGCGCTTTACCATCAAATGAAGAGATCAGCTCGGCTCGCTGGAGCCAGCAAATCTCGGTTATATTTAACCCAGCGGTTTTCACACTGAGAGCGTAAGTACATTCTTTATATCTCATTTCTGTGCTGGGTGCCATATCACACCATGACTGTGACAGAGAGGTGATGCGTTCCCCATTAACACCTCCACACGCTGCTCAGCAGACATCTGAGGCCCTCTTGGGGGTGGGGGAGTCAGAAAAGCAAAAGCCGAGCTTGGAGTGTCTGGACTTTGCTTATTATTATTTATAATTAAGTTTTTCTTCACCTCCAGGCTAACGTCTTTCATGACCTCATTTCAGCCTTGCAGATAGTAGAAGGGAACAGGGAGCTGAGGAGTCAACCCATCAACTTCTAAGTATGGATGAGAATCTAGGGGTAAAAGGGAGGTCTTCTCAACCAGGAACAGCAGAGGCAGCCATAACAATGAAAACGAAGAGGGAACCCTCCTTTTCAGCCTCCCAAATTTCATTTTGGTGGAGTCTGAGGGTTTGAGTTAGTTCCTGCTCTATCTGCACAGCAGGGTCCATCCCTAGAGTCCAGTGGCCTTGATAGCCCAAGAAAAGGAGAAGAACAAATGAGAGATGAGGATAGAGAGTAAACTAGGTGGTTTAAAGAACAGATTTATTGCAGTCCAGGTGACTGGAAAGGCAGATATAAAGAAGGAAAGATGACCAGGAGATCTTTGGGATAGAGAAATGTACAGCTAAAGACTTCATTCCTCAATTTCGAGGATTAACAGGATTTTGTCATTTCCCTGGCTGGACCCCTATATTTCAGACTTGGGCACTTCCTTATTGGCCAGCTTAGATATAGCTGATTGGTTATGCTCTGATTTGGTTGGTTGTCCTGCTTCATTCAGTGCCTTGTGGACCAATCTGCCAACTCACAATGGGCAACCTCAGCAGGGTGGTGGATGAGACGTATGATCTGCTGCACAGCTCATCCAGTGATGTTGCTTCAAAGGAGAAACAGTACCAACAGTATCCCACAGGCTTTTCTGGAGGTATTTATACACCAGGACTGGGGTACAATACTTTAGACACCAGTCTGTCCTTTCAAAGAGGTGAACTGGCTTCTTAGCTGTGGCAGATTAAGGAGTTATTTACCTGACAGCTGGAGTTAGTATTCCAACTGCCTGGGGGGCGCATGACCCCTTTGATTTCAGAATCCATGCAGCAGGCCAAATCCCATGCTGACTTTCATCCCCTGCAGCCCTGCTGCAGTCAGTGAGATTGCAGGGGATTTAAATCTGCAGAGATTTTAACCCAGTGGGTCTGAGCAATGGCCTTGATTCAGTAGCATATGCTGCTAGAGCACCGGTGTACAGAGGATTACTCAGTATGGATGGTAAGGGATTGGTGGGCAGCCATCTCTGTATGTTTGACCACGGGCATGCTGTGCTACATAGCATCTCTTTTGCTAAGTGTCCCTCTGGAACCTTTGGATAAAAGGGAAAGAGGCAAAGCAGAAGAGATGAAATGAAGACACCAGCCCCCTTCCTTGCTCTGCAGTTCCAGGTTGGGGCAGGGTTTAGTCCCCCATGGTCTGGGACGATGTGCTGCTGTCACTCTGAAATACTGTGTATTCAAACAGAATTCTCCTGTCACCCTCAGAGAACGTGGTCCCTCTGGGGCAGGCTGGGCTCCATTTGCTAGCATAGCGTGAGAAGCAAATGGATGTAGGGAATAAATTCTCCTTTCAGGCCATGAGAAGGAGCAGTCCACAGGGCAGGTCTGGGGCTCCTTGCTGGAGCAGCGTGGGAAGAGGAAGAGTGAATATGGAACCTGAATTCTCATTTCATCCCAGGACAGAATTGTCCATCTAGGGCAGGGCTGACATTCCATAAACGCATGGGTGAAGGGGATCTTAAGTGTCACAGCTCCTATTATTTCTACATAGCTTAGGGGTGTGTAGCATCCTAGTCCTTCAATTAGCATTAATCAACACCCCTTCTCCTTAGGAAAAATAAAGAGCAAAGAAATGGAAGCTGAAAGGCAAAGAAGTCAATTAGCGAAGCGGGAGCAGTGCTGGAGTCAGCCCCTCGTGGTCACTGGTAATACTGCGGCGGAGAGAAGGAAGGCACCAGGCACGAAGGAGGCAGAGCGTCTTAGTTCTAGGGTTGGTGAGAAAGGAAGGGATCCTGTCTGCTTGCCTGCCTCTGTTACAAAGGGCATAACCTGTCGCTCTGTAAGCAACAACCCAGACAGTGAGCAAAGCCCCATTGTCATAACACTCCTATCAACAGTGCTGCTAGCAAATAGGGAGCTCCCTTGAGCTACTCGGTGGCCTAAGCAATTGCTTAGTCTGCTTATCCCTAGCCCCAGCTCTGCTTCTATTCGTTGGTCATATTAATGCTATCGTCTGGGCCAGGCACTGCACAAAACATACTCCTTGACCCTAGCAGCTTTACTTGTCCATTTCCCATCATTTCTGAAGAATCAAGATCTTCCCCCTACCCATACTTGGTACATACTAAAAATACTTAGCATGGCTGTACGTTTTCATCTGCAGAGCCCAGCGTGCGTTACAACGGAGGGTTAGTCTTGTAACCCTCATTTTACAGGTGGGGAAACTGAGGCACAGGGCAGTGTCTTATCCAAGGTCACACAGCAAGCCAGAGTCAGGACCAAAGCCCAAATTCTCTGTTTCTGATCTGAGCAGAGTTCTTGCCAACTGCCTACCTGAAAGTAAGTTTCTAATATAAATAAATGTACAGAATTATTTTAGCTTTAGGAACAGGACACTAGTTTTAGGAATGACATTTAGCAATATAGTTAGGAGGAAATGAAAGGGACTAGAGATGGTGCATATATAATTAAAAAACCCAGTGTGGGGTACATACAGGTGCATGTAGGGGGAGAGAATCCAGGATGGCTCGGATGTATATTGATTCTATTGCCATGAGTTTGGGATGACAGATCTTTCCCATCATTCAGGAATAAAGCTATCTGTGAAATGTGGGAGCTGGACTGCAGGCATGGGGGGTGGAGCAGGTGAAATGCTCACAGTTTCACTTCATGTTAATGAAAATATGATTAACAGCTGTAATTAACTGATGAGAGATGGTGACTGGTTCTTTGCCCCCTCCTGATGATTTATGAGCTACAGAACCTGCCCATGTCAGCAGATTCTGCTTGCAGCAGCACTTTGCAGCATCTCCAACTTTCTTGCCTTAATTTATACCATCCCATGGGTGTAAGTTAGAGCAACAATCTGCTCCAGATGCTGTATTTTAATCCCATTCCCCCACAGAATGTGCAAAGTATTTGTACATTATGTATGCTGTACAAAGTATTTTCCTCTTTTGTGGACTTGCTAGCTGCCCCAGAATCTTTGATGGCTAATGGGGTAACAAAGTAGATTGGATGTAAGGGGAGGGAAGTCCAGTGAATGCAGCAGCTGGAACCCAGGGACAAATTAATCTGTTGTAGAAACAGCAGGTACTGTACAGCAAAGCCTAGAGAGACAAATACATGTTCTGAAGGGCACAGACCAGATAGGACTGGATAAAATGGAGTTTCAGGTGAGCCTCCTCTTTTAACGGCTATCCCATGTGTGTGTGTGTGTGAAGGGAGTGGGGAAATATCAGAGCTCCCCAATGCCCATCCTAACCTGAATGTCTATTAAAAGGGGGCTGCACACACACCCCCAATAGAAAACAATGAAAAAGAGAAGTGGCTGGAACAAGAGTTAAAGGAAGGAGGTGAAAGCAAATCCCTCTCACCCATTCCTCTTGTTCTAAAAAAGTAAAAGACAAGAACATTTATTTCAGCAAATTCTCGCTGTTAAATGTTGCTTGGTGTAACGTTCTTCTACCTTTTGGTCTCTCTCATCCAACTTTCGGCTTTGCCCTTCTCTAGTCTGCCCCACTGTGTTTCTCCTCACCTGTTGCTTGCTGTTCTTTCCCAGCTTTCCAGAAGGAGTCTAGAAGTCCTGGCTGAGCCCGGATTTCCCACACTTTATGCTCTGTGGCACTGTGCAGTTCAGGCTTTGCAGCACAATGGAGTACAGAATTTGAAAGGAGCATGGGTTCAGATGATTTCTGGATCTCAGATTCCTGTGGGCACTTAATGGTGCACATCTAAATAAATAATTTACAAAGCACCTCTCTCCTGTCTACCTACCTATGGTATTTAGACAGCTCCAGTCACTATATTGAGGCTCCAGGATCCTGGCTCTCTCAGTCTCTACACCTTTCAGCTACAAAACTTGATAAATAGGATAAAAGCATTAGATAACATAAGCATAATTATATTCTATGTCTTGTTTTAGGTGCGGCCCCTAAGCTGTTCTTTACAGTTATCTTAAATGAAGGGCATATTCACACCAAATAGTTTCAATGAGGTTTCAACTGAACCCCGAACAAGGTTTAACTCAGCTCATAACAATATGTATGTGCCATCAGTAGTTATAACAAGGAAACAGCTTGTCCTCATCTGAGCTGCCCAGGCATAAATAAGGGTAGAATTTGGCCCTGCAATTGGAACTTAGTTAACACTTCTGTGGATGATGCAGAAGCCAGAATGCAGCCTGTCTCACTGGCCCGTAGCTGTACTGGTTCTGCGGGGCTAACGGAGTGTTTCTTATTTTAAAGTCTTATTGATTTATGAGTTTAAACAGAAGGTAGAGTGCCTATCCAATTCTTGAAGGGCCTCTGGCAAGTATTAAAAATATAATCACTACAGCAATCAGGTCAGCCTCTATATATACTCTGGGAGCAGATCCATTGAGGAAGCAGATACCACTTTTACGGTAATTTTTCTACGGGGAACTTTAAAGCCCATCCTCTTCTTCCTAGACAGCCATATCATGCAGGCAGGCATAATGAGATCATGAATGCTCAGCCTAGAGAGCAAGTGCTGCAGTCTCAATAAGTGCAAGGGACGGAGGAGCCCTGCTAGGAAGGAGATGCAAACTCCTAGCATTGTGGTCACAAGAGCCTTTGTTTGGTGTTGGAAAGTTGTCAGAGTGCATAAGTGCTCAGCCCGGGAGCTGACAAACACTATCATGCTATATCAGGAACCGACACTGGGTCAGGTTTTCAGATGGTGTGAGTAGACATAGCTCCAATGACTTCTGTAGAGAGATGCTTATTTACACCAGCTGAGGATCTGGCCCAGAGTTTCTGCCCTGGGGAGTTTAGGTTAGATATAATGTGTCACGGTGCAAACAAGTGGGACCTCAAGCAAGTGGAGGAAAGGGAGAGTGTAGTTCAAATTTATACTTGAGAACCGAACTGAGACCATTCTGTATTAAGGACATACGCACTTAGGAGCATAGCCTGTCATCTACTCCACGCACAACATACCATGTGGAGGAGTTCAAGTCACCCAGAGAACCATGAGACTGCAGGGCACTATTTAAAGTACAGGGGAGCCCATAGATTTGAGCATTCACCCCATCTGAGCCTGCTCTTCTCTTTTCAGCTATCCCACCACTGCCAGCCTAACAGTCTGACTTCTCTGGCCATTTGAGTGAGTGGAGTTGCAACTGGTGTACAATGTCTCAGCACCACTTAGTTTGACTCAGTCAAAAAGTGGCTAGGCTCTAGGCCAGGCGTCCCCCACCCTTACCCCCCAAGATTTGTGGCTTATGCTGAAGTCACAGATTTCATGCATCCAACGAAATGGGTATTCACCCACGAAAGCTCATGCTCCAAAATGTCTGTTAGTCTACAAGGTGCCACAGGACTCTTTGCTGCTTTTACAGATCCAGACTAACACAGCTACCCCTCTGAGATTTCATAAAGTCACGCCTTAATTCTTGCATTGCTCTGTTCTAAGTGTTTACACCTGTAAACTGAACATTCCATTAATAGACATTTGTATTTCATTTTTTTTAAAGATAAAAGGAAACAAAACCACTAACCTCTCGAATGACTCACTTGGCACTTCCAAGGTTGTGCGGACAAAACCTCCCACAAATACAGGAACCCAGGAACTGGGATTCAGTGCTGCAGAGCTAGTAATCCCTCTTTTTTCAATGACCTTCTATCCAGGGATTCCCCAGGTTTTCATCTCCCTGACGCATTGAACTTGACTCTGAATCCTTCAGTCGGAACTAACCACCCGGAAAGCGTCCTTTCTAACATCCAGCCTTTTCTGAGCAGATTGTGTGTGCAAAATGCCAACATCTTAGTTATTTGAGGGCAGAAGAGATCTTTTTATGCTTTAGTGGAACTCAAAAGTGGTTGAATACGCTTCAGCCAGAAAGGAAAAAGTTCTGATCACGTGAAGATGAGAAGTGGGGGAAATATGAAGAGTATCTTAATGTAACCTTACATAGAGCAAAAGACAAATTGTCATGGCAGGTTTCAGCAGGTGGCGCTGTTAGTTTTCTACGTTTTTTCTTTGTGTGTGAGCAAGTTTTGACTCTTGGAAAGACATCTGTGGTGGTGTTTGTTGCGGGTTATGCAATACTCTGTGTAGAAGCAGTTTTGGGGAGTGGGAGCAGCGGAAGAGTTTTCTCTCTGTCTTGGAAGTCATTTCTTTAGGCAGGGTTGCTCCTGAAATCTGTGTTAGGCTGAGATTCGTAGAAGAAGGGATTGTTTGGTCCTCTCATTTCAGGACTGGTGTGGACATGTAAATAAAGCCAGTTATATTCACAGCATAACCATACTCTGCATCACTGATTTCTCCTGTACTGGGAGGAGGATGGGGCAAGGCCACGGATGTCTGCTACTGCTCAGCATGTGATGACATTCATGGCAGAATGGGACACTAGTGTAAGTAAAAGGGGGTACAGTGCCATGTGCTCAGTTGTCCCCAGACTGCATCTCCTAGTGGGAGCTGTGTGCCTATGCAGAACTTATGTAGAGCGAGGGAGTACAGTGGGAAACATAAACCACTACCTGTTGGTTGGCTGATTATTTGCAAGTCTGTCCTTGTTTAATTTGTTGATTATAAGCCTGCCTGTGTCTGATTTTTTGTTTAAGCTGTTGCTGCTTAATCCCTTCCCTTCTGTTTCTGAGTAAACTCACCGGGAGCTCGTTGAAAGTACTTCCAAGAAAGAGCTGGTTATTTCCCCCCTCCTTTATTGCCTGCTTTTTATAGCATCAGCTTTATGCCCCCGTTAGCAGGCAGGGGGCAGCAGAAGCCAGGTAACCAAATCTCTGTTTCCAGAAGACTGGAGAGGCAGTGGGGAGGAATTTGCATGACACAAAAGCGCTGGGTTCTCCTCTGTTCTTGCCCTCACTCACTTCACCCTGGCTGCTGAGATCAATGCCCCTGAGCGAGGGCAAAGAAGAGAGGAAGCCCTGGGACTAGAGAGGCATGATGCTGAGCTGGCCACTGTGGTTGCCATGGGAGAGCCCATCAGGGACCCAGCAACAGGCAGCTTTTTACTCACAGGTTGTTCTATACTGTGTCTGGCTGAATTTCTCCACTGTATTTTTCCTGTCTCCTTAAGGGGCTTCTGCTGTACTCATTGTCATAGCCTGATGCTGTTACTGCTGACACACACTGGGTGCCCTGCTCTGCATGTACCCTGGGGCATTGCAGATGTCTGGAAATGCTCAGAGTCCTTCCTTTCCCTATGGGGTCCCCTGCCTCTCTTCCAGCTGACATGCTGCTGAGGAGCAGCAGCAGGGCCAGGTCTGGAGTAAACATGCTCTCTCTTCTTCATCCTATGCCTTACATCCAGTCTGAGGAGTCTGTCCAGCCTCAGCTCCTCCAGCCACACTAAAGGGGCCCCTGCAATGCTAAGTGGGCTGGCTTTCACTGGCATGTTTCCTAGTGTATTTAGTGCTGAAATGGCAGCCTCTCAGGCCGAAGACCTCGCTCATCTCTAAAGCAGGGGGAATTGTAACTTGTCCCTGCACCACCATCCCCATCCCACACACTTCTCTCGGTCCCTCTGGAGGAGCTGCTTTCCCCATCCCCATTAGTCAATCAGTCCAAGTGAGGCTGTTTTCCGAAAGAGGCGCCCTCCCCTGAGGCGCTGCCTTGCTTCTGGGACCCCAGTCTGTCCTGGGCCTCATCAGCCAGGCTGTGGAGAGAGGCAGTTCCAAAGGGGGTCAGGGCTGGGAGGGAGATGCTCAGGCTGCAGAAGTGGTGTTGGGGGACGGGGTGGGAAGAAGCCTCCAAGAACAGCCCTAGGAAAGCCAGAGTGAAGAAGGAAGCAGTGCAAGAGGGGGAAAGAGTGAAAGGGAAGAGTCCTGATTATTCACAGTGGGGCTTGGAGGGCATTAGGCACTTGAACTGTATTCTTCTGTTTATACCCTGTCCCCCATTCTACAATAGGGTTATTGAGACACTCTGTTCTCTACGTGCTCCATGAGCGGAGTGCAGCTGAATAGTAGCATGCAGCGTCCCCTGAGACTCTGTCCCACCGCCCTCCTGTAATGCAGTCGCCAGAGTGCTGGTGCTGTGGAAGAAGCTTTGCTCTCTAGACAAGCTCCAGCCTCACATTGATTTCCACTTCAGTCAAACTCTTCATAACAGCCCCAGAGGAACCCTGCACAGCATCTGTCTCTCTCTTTGGTTTCCTGAGTGCGCCGTGGTGTATGGATATGTTACTGAAGGGATTCCCTGCACTCCTAACAAGCACCATCTTACTGCTGCCTTCCTAGCCTCTGCCTTCCGATGCCTTCAGGTCAGGCCATTGCCTGCCAGCTAACTCCTGGGGAATGAATGCTAATGTTCCCTTTGGCAAAGGAAGCCCAGATTAGCACTGCCCACCTCTTCCCCATCACATGTTTCCTTTTGCATTAGGAAGGAAATATCCCGGGTAGACTTTTTGGCTGTTTTGATTCTATACAAGTTCTTACACCAGCCTGTAATAAATGAAGGAGGTTGAGGAAGGTAGCTCCCTTTTATGGACACTCAGCCAGCCAGTTAGCTACAAAATCCCTGTTAGTAGCTGTTCTCTACTTGCTTTACCTGTAAAATGTTAAAAAAGCCCATAGAAAAAAGGAAGAGAGTGGCACCTGACCAAAATAGCCAATGGGAGGGCTAGAACTTTTTAAAATTGGGAAAAAAAACTTTCCCTTTGCCTGTCTGTTCTCTCCGGACAGGAGACACAGAGCAGCTCTTCTGGGGATGGAGGAGTTAAAGGGCTTTGGGGTACCCCACAGGACAGAATTCTCAAGTGCGCCTTCCTGGGTTACAAGGGGTTTTGCATTTGGGTGGTGGTAGCATTGACCCATCCAAGGTCAGAGAGAAGCTGTGACTTTGGGAGTTTGATACAAGCCTGGAGTGGCCAGTATCAATTTTTAGAATCCTTGTGGGCCCCATCTTCTGCACTCAAAGTGCCAGAGTGGGGAATCAGCCTTGACACAGCCTCATCACACTAGTAGCTGAGCCCCCTTCTCAGGCTTTGTCTTCACTGCCCAGAAGATGTTTTTTACAGCACGATAATGACCTGCATTAGCTATCCTGCTGGAAAACACTTCTGCAGACAAGGCATCTGCACTTGTTACCACCTTGTAGCTGTGCGAGGTCAACACTTACACCTCTTCCCCCACCTCTGGGTTCGACCTCACCTAGTTTATCTTGTGATAAAACTACAGTGCATTATCTCCACTTAACCCATGGTAAAAACACCTCTTTTTAGCATTGAAAACAGTCTCATTTTCTCCCAAGGGCAAGAATTGGAGGTAGAGCTATTGGAAATAGGGCTTATGAGAAATATAAAAAGAAAACTCGTGGTTTTCTTTTATTTTAATTTGTTTTGTTTTGTTTTTTTTCAATAGAAAAACACTGGCACAAAAGAAATGCTATTTTTTTCCCAAAGCTTCTGGGGTTTTCCTTCTCACTTAAAGTGGGGGGAGGGATAGCTCAGTGGTTTGAGCATTGGCCTGCTAAACCCAGGGTTGAGTTCAATCCTTGAGGGGGCCTGTTATAAACAGATAAGTAAGAGTTAAGAGAACAAAAGTGTTTCATATCTTTTTTGCCTGGAAAGGGTTAACAAGAACAGCGAGCCAGGCTGTCACCTGACCAGTGGACCAATCAGGGGACAGGATACTTTCAAATCTTGAGGGAGGGAAGTTTTTGTGTGTGCTGTTAGTTTTTGGTTGTTGTTCACTCTGGGGGCCCAGAGGGATCAGATGTGCAACCAGGTTTCTCTCCAATCTCTCCGATACAGGCTCCTATAAGTTCAGAATAGTGAGTACTAGGTAGATAAAGCGAGTTAGGCTTATGGTTGTTTTCTTTATTTGCAAATGTGTATTTGGTTGGAAGGAGTTCAAATTGGTATTTTGCTGAAAAAATTTTAATTTGTACTGGTATACTTAGGCTGGGAGGGTGTTCCCAGTGTCTATAGCTGAGAGACCCTGTACCTATTCCATTTTTTAAATTTACAAAGATAATTTTTACTGTTTTTTTTCTTTCTTTAATTAAAAGCTTTTCTTGTTTAAGAACCTGATTGATTTTTTTATTCTGATGAGACCCCAGGGGGCTGGGTCTGGATCCACCAGGGAATTGGTGGGGAGAAAGGAGAGAAGGGGGAGAGAAAGGTTATTTTCTCTCTGTGTTAGGATTACTGTCTCAGGGAGAGTCTGGGAGGGGGAGAGAGAAGGAGGCGGGAAGGTGCATTTTCCTCTTGTTTAAGATTCAAGGAGTTTGAATCACAGTGATCTTCCAGGGTAACCCAGGGAGGGGAAGCCTGGGAGAGGCAACGGTGGGGGAAAGGGTTTACTTTCCTTGTAGTAAGATCCAGAGGGTCTGGGTCTTGGGGTTCCCCGGGCAAGGTCTTGGGGGGGACCAGAGTGTACCAGGCACTGGAATTCCTTGTTGGTGGCAGTGCTACAAGTACTAAGCTGGTAATTGAGCTTAGAGGAATTCATGCTGGTACCCCATCTTTTGGACGCTAAGGTTCAGAGTGGGGAATTATACCATGACAGGGCCTTTTAGGGATCTGGGGCACACAGAAAAAAAAAACCTGTCAGGAACAGTACTTGATCCTGCTAGTGAAGGCAGGGGTCTGGACTTGATGAGCTTTCAAGATCCCTTCCAGTTTTATGAGATAGGTATATCTGCATATATATATAAAAATCCCACCCACACACATTTTCTCACATTAGTTTAAACTTTTTTCTAACTTTTTCTGTTAAGATAGAAAAAGTAAACAAACAAGAGCTTTTTTTTCTCAATTTGTCTAACATTTTGTCCTTTTCCTCCTTCCCACCCTCCACTCCTCATTTTCCAGTCGGGGAAAAAAATGAAGGAAAAAGTTGTTGTTGCTGTTTTTTGAAGTGGGAATGTTTTCATTATTTTGAAGAGACTTCAGTCTTTTTAAATGCAATTTTTTTCCCACAGAGTGAAATTTTCCAACCAAAGTGTCTTCAGGGGGAAAAATTGTTTTTGATTAAACTCCTTTTCTGGCATAAAAACTTAAGTGGTGGCAGGTGGCATGGGGGAGGGGAAGCTGACCAGCTTTAAAAGCATGAGACTTGAATAAATCCTGTGTACTCTGCTATGTCTCTTTTAGCAATGGCAAACCACAAGCACACTTGGCACTTGTAGTGGAGGGCAGTGGGGGTTCTTAGCAGTTGTCTTGCCATCCCTTACCAGTTGCCCTCTCCCCTGTCACCACCTCTTCATCACCAGTTGTCTTTTCTCACATTCTCACCATCCTTTGCCCGGATTTCTCCCTCTCTCCTCCCCACAGAGTTTGATGGACATTCTCTGCCACTGCCATCTGTGGCCCCCAAGAACACAGCTAGCCTGGCAGCCAGAATCCTGATCTCCAAAGCTGTCAAGTGGTTGTAGATTGCCTTGTGAATGTGCTTTGGAGACTCCGATGATAGCTAGGGCTAGATGGACAGGTTTGGAGAAGAAAAGAGCCAACCCAAAGAGTCACCCACAGCTCCAACCTACCTGAAATTCAAGACTATGCAGTACATAAAAAATAGCCACTGCATTCTATCCCTTTACACACAAGGAGAAGTGCACTTTAGAGCAAACTTGACTTTCACAGTGCTAATGGCCAGCATGATGTGGTCATAGCAATTAGGAGCATGGTCCATGGTATGGCCTTACGCAGCTCCAACATACCTGTGCTGCCATAGTTTAAGCATAATCAAAGGTGGGAAGCAGGAAGGAGGCCATAATCAGTGGTCCTGAGTGGGTGGGGAGTCTAATAGTGAAAGGAGACAGGTTCACAAACAATGGCAGATTATCTGATAATGGGACACCAAGCCAGACCCGGGACAGCTTTCAGATTTGTTTACACAAGACATTATTCATCAAACAATCTCAAACAGACTATGTACATGGGCCCTGGATTAATATAACCATGGCCATGGGTATGCAAGATGTGCACCATGGCAGAAAACAACTCAAAAGGTGAAGACCTCAGCAGGTGGCTGCTGATGCTAACTGCTCTCCAGTGTGCATAGTGTCACCAGATACACTATTGCAATAATAGTGAGGGCTAACAGTGATCACGGCGTTAAGTTATACCTATGCAAGTTATTCCCAGATGGGTGATTAAGCCTTTACTGTCCTTTTTGCAGATTTCTGGGATGCATTCTAACTGATGGCCCTCACTCTGCATCCATGCACATCCAGGCACTAGGGAAATACAATCTAGAAGGAACTACTATAAGATGGGAGCATAACTGGTTGGAAAACCATTCCCAGAGAGTAGTTATCAGTTGTTTACAGTCAAACGGGAATTGCATATCATGTGGGGTTCCGCAGGGATTAGTTCTGGTTCTGGTTCTGTTCAATATCTGCATCAATGATTTAGATAATGACATAGAGAATACTCTTAAGTTTGCAGACGATATCAAGCTGGGAGGGGTTGCAAGTGCTTTGGAGGATAGGATTAAAATTCAAAATGATCTGGAGAAACTTGAGAAATGGTCTGAAGTAAGTATTATGAAACTCAATAATGATAAATGCAAAGTACTCCACTTTGGAAGGAACAATCAGTTACATACATACAAAATGGGAAATGACTGCCTAGGAAGGGGTACTGTGGGAAAAAAAGGGGGAAACAGCATTCTGGGATGTATTAGCAGGATTAGGCCTCAGCTGAAGTATTGTGTCCAGTTCTAGGTGCCACATTTCAGGAAAAATGTGGACAAAGTGGAAAAAGTCCAGAAAAGAGCAACAAAAATGATGAAAGGTCTAGCAAACATGACCTAAGAGGGTTTGAAAAAATTGGGTTTGTTTAGTCTGGAGAAGAGAAAACTGGGATCTTCAAGCATTAGGGATAAGAAATTAATTGATCCAGGAAAAGATAGCATGATAACAGTTTTCAAGAACAGAAAAGGTTGTTACAAGGAAGAAGGAGAACAATTGTTGTCCTATCCTCAGAGGTTAACGAGAAGAAACAATGGGCTTAAGTTGCAGCAAAGGAGGTTTAGGTTGGACATTAGGAAAAACTTCCCAACTGTCAGGGTGGTTAAGCATTGGAATACATTGCCTAGGGAGGTTGTGGAATCTCCATCACGAGATTTTTAAGAGCAGGTTAGACAAACACTTGTCAGGGATGGTCTAGATAATACTTAGCCCTGACTTGAGTGCAGGGGACTGGACTAGATGACCTCTCGAGGTCCCTTCCAGTTCTATGATTCTATGATTACATTGCATGTATCTCCCCACAGAATGCAAAGCTGCCTGAACCTTCTACAGTACCTGTTACCAGCCCTCATGGCCATCTCCCATTTGGGACTGCTTACCAAGATTCTTCTTCTCATGCTTGTGTCGCTGCCACCATCACCTGGTGACACAATTTTATGCCACATTCCTCCATCCTTAATAATCATGGCGAGATATCTTGGATACCACCCATTGCTGTCTGTGCACCTAACTTCTCAGTCAGCTGTAAAATATGTTGGTCAGCCTTTGAGTTTGTTTTGGCACATCCCATCCATGTGCACTTTAGGGGGTCTAATTGCACTTATTGGACGCTTCAAGTTAAAGTATCAGAGATAAGAACTTGATTGATCCAGGAAAAGATCATTTTGGGTTTTTATAAAGCCTCAGTCCTATTCATTTTCTCTATACAAGCACTGAAATTTTACTGCTGAGTCCTACGTGGCTTCAGATGCTCTTTCTCATTGCTCCCTCCCTTTTCTTCCTTATCTTTCTATTTAACTCCTGTTACATGGCTAGAATTTTCACAAGGGACCAGAACCCACAATTAAGGGCAGATTTTCACAAGATCTCCATTCCCCTTTAGGCATCTAAATAAGTGATTAGATTTTCAGAAGAGTTTTGGCCCATTGGATGCTGAGCTCTCTTGAAAATCTGACCCTGTTTGCCTAACTCCAACACCTTAATTCACTGAAAGAGTAACTTTGCTTTATTTCAACTCTTTTTTCCCTGTATTTGTCTTGTATTTTCACAGGCAAATTTAATTCTGGCATTTCCTAACTTCTGAGAGCTTGACTATGCAACCTTAATGCTTTTTTAATGTAGTTTGTAATTTTCTACTTTAAAAAGAAGGCGAGCAGAAATAATATAAATTCTATTGTGTGGCACCATACTGACATCCACAAGGATCATCATCAGGGTTGGAACCTTTACATTTGTTACACTGCCACTTGAGATAACTGAGTAACTGATAGCTGTAGTAGGTTGTCATTCTGTACGTGGACCAGAGCTAGAAGGGTATGGGACATATTGCCAGTGTGTTTCACAGATATTTGTTGGCAGCAGAGGACTGGTGAGGCTCAGGAATCTTGGATTCCATTCCCTGGTGATAACAGACTCTTCTGCCCATTCCCCCAAGCTTGGCTCTTTCTGCCCCATCTTCAACAACCTGTCCTTGTCCCAGTTATGTCACTTACCCACCTCCAGTGCCTCTTTGCAGAAGGTTCCCATTCTCTTCATCTAGCTGGTCTCAGACCCTATTCCTCAGGCTTTTCATCCCAGTCCTTCAATGCTCAGCAAATACTAGTCTTACCCCTTCACCCTCCTCCCCCAGTCCATCTCTCTGCTTGTCCCAAGCCTAATCTTCTTGCCCCCAGTCCCTACCTCTCAGCTCCTCATCTGATACCTCTCTTCCCCTCCATGGCCTCAAATTGCCCCATCCCTTGACCACCCTATTCCCACTGGCTCCCAGTCCAAATATCTCTCCCTGGGCTCCTCATCTAATCTGTCTCTTACCGCTGCCTCTCAGCTCCTTGTCAGATCTGTCTCTCCTCCCCGATCACCTCCTCCTTCCTAGTCCCAGTCTCCTTTTTCAGACAGTCCTAGTCTCCTCCAGGCTCTTCATCTGACCTCAGTCTCCCCCAACCTACTGGTTCCCAATCTTCCTCATCTCTGCCCCAGTCCCTAACGTAGTTCCAAGGTTTCCTTCTTCCCACATCCACCAGCCGTCAGGCCTAGGCTCTCTGTTCCCTGGCTCCTTGTCCCAGTCTACTCCTTCTGCCCATCACACTCCACTGGTCTGGCTCTTGTCTCTTCTGTATTTGAATCAGACAGCTTCCTCCTCCATGCTGCCTGGGCCTGGGGGAGTTTCATTCAGAACACAGGATAGACTGTCTCCCTGCTCTAAGTGTAGATGCCTGGACCTGGGCCCTGCCTGCAACAGTCCAGAGCTGAATGCAGACCAAGTCTTGCTCATTGCCAGGCTAAAACATGCCCCCTGTAGATGGAATCTTTGGATAATCTAGCTGCTAAAAGCTGGGAAGTCTCTACTAAGTATGTGCAAACTGCAATTTTTCAAAAAGCAGCAAAGAGTCCTGTGGCACCTTATAGACTAACAGACGTTTTGGAGAATGAGCTTTCGTGGGTGAATACCCACTTCGTCGGATGCAGGTAGTGGAAATTTCCAGGGGCAGGTATATATATGCAAGCAAGAAGCAGGCTAGAGATAACGAGGTTAGTTCAATCAGGGGGAATGAGGCCCTCTTCTAGCAGCTGAGGTGTGAAAACCAAGGGAGGAGAAACTGGTTTTGTAGTTGGCAAGCCATTCACAGTCTTTGTTTAATCCTGAGTTGATGGTGTCAAATTTGCAGATGAACTGAAGCTCAGCAGTTTCTCTTTGAAGTCAGCCCTGAAGTTTTTTTGCTGCAGGATGGGCGCCTTAAGATCTGTTATTGTGTGGCCAGGGAGGTTGAAGTGTTCTCCTACAGGTTTTTGTACATTGCCATTCCTAATATCTGATTTGTATCCATTTATCCTTTTCCGTAGAGACTGTCCAGTTTGGCCGATGTACATAGCAGAGGGGCATTGCTGGCATATGATGGCGTATATTACATTGGTGGACGTGCAGGTGAATGAACCGGTGATGGTGTGGCTGATCTGGTTAGGTCCTGTGATGGTGTCGCTGGTGCAGATATGTGGGCAGAGTTGGCATCGAGGTTTGTTGCATGGATTGGTTCCTGAGTTAGAGTTACTATGGTGCAGTGTGCAGTTACTGGTGAGAATGTGTTTCAGGTTGGCAGGTTGTCTGTGGGTGAGGACTGGCCTGCCACCCAAGGCCTGTTAAAGTGTGGCATCATTGTCTAGGATGGGTTGTAGATCCCTGATAATATGTTGGAGGGGGTTTAGCTGGGGAATCTGTGTGATGGCCAGTGGAGTCCTGTTGGTTTCTTTCTTAAGTTTGTCTTGCAGTAGTAGGCTTCTGGGTACACATCTGGCTCTGTTGATCTGTTTCCTTATTTCCTTGTGCGGGTATTGAAGTTTTGAGAATGCTTGGTGGAGATTTTGTAGATGTTGGTCTCTGTCTGAGGGGTTAGAGAAGATGCGGTTGTACCTCAGTGCTTGGCTGTAGACAATGGATCGTGTGGTGTGCCCAGGATGGAAGCTGGAGGCATGAAGGTAGGCATAGCTGTCGGTAGGTTTTCAGTATAGAGTGGTGTTAATGTGACCATCACTTATTTGCACCGTGGTGTCTAGGAAGTGGACCTCCCTCATAGATTGGTCCAGGCTGAGGTTGATGGTGGAGTGGAAGCTGTTGAAATCATGGTGGAATTTTTCCAGAGTCTCCTTCCCATGGGTCCAGATGATGAAGATGTCATCAGTGTAGTGTAGGTAGAGAAGGGGTGTGAGTGGATGAGAGCTGAGGAAGCGTTGTTCCAGGTCAGCCATAAAAGCTCTGCCCACATATCTACACCAACGACACCATCACAGGACCTAAACAGATCAGCCATACCATCACCGGTTCATTCACCTGCATGTCCACCAATGTAATATACGCCATCATATGCCAGCAATGCCCCTCTGCTATGTACATTGGCCAAACTGGAGAGTCTCTATGGAAAAGGATAAATGAACACAAATCAGATATTAGGAATGGCAATATACAAAAACCCGTAGGAGAACACTTCAATCTCCCTGGCCACACAATAGCAGATCTTAAGGTGGTCATCCTGCAGCAAAAAAACTTCAGGACTGACTTCAAAGAGAAACTGCTGAGCTTCAGTTCATCTGCAAATTTGACACCATCAACTCAGGATTAAACAAAGACTGTGAATGGCTTGCCAACTACAAAACCAGTTTCTCCTCCCTTGGTTTTCACACCTCAGCTGCTAGAAGAGGGCCTCATTCCCCCTGATTGAACTAACCTCGTTATCTCTAGCCTGCTTCTTGCTTGCATATATATACCTGCCCCTGGAAATTTCCACTACCTGCATCCGATGAAGTGGGTATTCACCCACGAAAGTTCATGCTCCAAAACGTCTGTTAGTCTGTAAGGTGCCACAGGATTCTTTGCTGCTTTTACAGATCCAGACTAACACGGCTACCCCTCTGATACTTGCAATTTTTCAAAGGCTTATAACGTGCCTGACTTTGGGCTGATATTTTCATAGGAATGGCAAAAGGCTCCCCCTGGCCAATTTCAAGTCCCTGCTCCAAAGCATAGAGGCACTAGAGCGTTTTTTGTTTGTTTGTTTGTTTTTCTTTTAAGTCACCAGAATTTTTTAGCATGGACAAAATGACATCATCTCCCTTAGTCTCCTTCTCAAAAGTAGCTGATCTGGTTTGATTGAAATGTACAGAAATTAGTAGCCTGAGGCAGACAATTGGCATGGAAAATTTCAGCCTAAACCATTAAAGTCTGGCAAAGTTATAAGCAACTGAAAGTGGTGTCTGACAATGGTCAATCAGTGCTACCAGACCCACCATGATAAAGCATCCAACTAGCAATTCCCCCCCTCCACTTCCCCTCAAATACTTGCTTTTCTGTCCGATTTCACCCTTATCACTTTCCTAATATTTGGAGATTACTCTTCTGTTTCTTGACAAAACTTCAGCTGGATGTTGAGTCCGACTCCCACTGACTCCCAGCACCCTGGGAAATCCCAGCCTTCATTCCTTCCTGACATATTTTCTGTTAACTCCATGCTGGTTATGATATTAATGATGCTAATGAATAAGACTAAGATCTGGACTGCAATGATGTTAAGGAATAACCTTTCCTTGGTTCCATGGAAATTACATCTTGGTTTGACTTGGCAATGCACACTCAAAACATATGTCTTAACAAAGGAGGCAGGAAAGGGGTGTGTCGGAAGGAAAGGATGCTGCTGGAGCAGGTGAGTAATCATTGTGCCTTAAACTGGAACCAAGGGATTTGGAAAGTGCCCAGACTCAGAGCAGAATATAGATTAAATAGATGTGCAAGCATGCTAATAGCAGCCATGGGACGGGTCAGCAGAACCTTTTGTCTCAGCATGTTGGTACAATTACATTCAGGATTCCATGCTGTAGACAGCTTTTAAATGAAACTAACACTTAGTGTGTAGACAGCAGCTTCTGCACACCAATCTCAAAGCGCTTTGTGAAGTTGGGGAAGTACTGTTATCCCCATGTAATAAATGGATAAACAGAAGCTGCACAGAATGGCAAAGTGACTTGCTCGAAGTCACACAACTGATATCAGAACAGCGGGTCTGTACATACAGCTCCCTAAAACAAACTGGATTGGATCATCTCCTACGATAATTGCCTCTTAAAAGCAGCTCAGTTTCCAGGTAAGTTCTCTGGCCTCCATGGAGTGTTGACTCAAACTGCCCTGACCCTGCCAACTTCCCAGAGAGCGCTTTTATAGATGTCTGGCTCCTCCCTCCTCTGGTTTCAACCAATCAGCTCCCTCCATATTTGGAGAAATCTTTTTCCTTCAGAATGTTGTTTGTTTCATGGGATTACATTATGTTAATAGGTTAAGCCTTGCAAAGCCACGGCATGGCAATGGAACAAAAACCCTTCAATGTGCTATGGCCCATACTTCTGCACGAGACGCTGCAGTACTACATTCCTGGTGCTGTGTGAGGCTATAAATCAGATGATTCTTCAGTGGGGTCTTCCAGCAGTAAGCAGGCACTGCTGGTTTCTCCCGTGCCCTTGATTCCGAAGGGAACATAGAATATTGCGGGTATGTCTCTCTAGGAGATCCTTCCCCTAAGGCAAGGCATGCCCAAGTCCCTATTTCTGTAGGGACTATGGAGAGGGATCAGTAGCGTAGTGTGCTTCCTGCAATCCTTTCTCCATTTGGCATCTATTAGGGCTAGTCAACACTGGCAGCGCTTTAATGTGATTTGTGTGGTCGTGTTAGAGCGCTGGGAGACAGCTCTTCCAGCACTCTAAAAAACCCACCTCCACGAGGGGCGTAGCTACCAGTGCTGGTGCACTGTGTACATTGGTGCTTTACAGTGCTGAAACTTACTGCGCTCAGAGGGGTGTTTTTTCACACCCTCGAGTGAGAACGTTGCAACGCTGTACATTGCTTTAGGGAAGAAGGTTGTTATAACTCAGGGACTCTACTGGGTTAATATCTTAGGGCTCATCTGTGCCCCTTCCCCAGGGGCTTTTTTCTTTTGTAATGGATTGCTCTATTTCCTGCTCATGTGTCTAATCTCACTCACACCTTTTATGTGATTTCTCTGCACTCTGTAGTATTGGCAACTCCTCACAGTTTAGGATCCTCTCCAAATTTAATTAACATGCCACTCATTCCCTCTTCCAGATCAGTAATTAAGATGTTAAATAAGACCAGATCTAGCCTTGATCCATGCATTATCCCTCCCACTATACACCTTCTGCCAGCTCAACACACTGCTGTTTGCAATTTACATTATCATACAATGTTTACATTAATGATTGCTTTGCAGCCTTTCAGTCCATATGACACGGTCCCTACCCAAGTCAACTTGAATGGATTTTTCAAATAAGATTTTTATCAGGCACGGTATCAAACACTTGACTGAACTCCAAAACATTCCATCTGCTGCATTCCCTTCATACGCTAATTTTGCAGCAAAGCGTATTTTGTAAAAACCCATGCTGATTCTCACTCATGGTTCTGTTATGCTTTGCAAGCCAAATTCAGAGGTGAGTTTAAAAAAAGTCTAGAGGGAATTTAAATGTACATAATTTACATCTACTTCCAGCCCTCCACTGTGCAAGTTACACCAGTGTGAACTCTTTCTGGATTTACCTAAAATATATTTATTTACATACATTTGCATCCATTTACAACATGAAATTTACACCTCTCCACCTTATGCATCACCTCTGTATTTGTCACCCTACGTTGTTTAATGATTTTTCTCTCAATGTCTGTTTCATTACTGAGGAAAGGAGCTAATGGGATGTAAGCTGCCAGGTTCACTCTTCTTTCCTTGTTTAAAAACTGGTACTGCATTTTTCCTATCCTAGCACTTGGCCCTGATTTCCCAAATCCTAGCCATATTCCCTAATCCCAATGATTTCAATGAGAATTTTCCCATTGACTTTAAAGGGAACATGAGCAATCCCTATGTGTGATATCAAATTCCTTTAATGTCCCAAGGAAGACCTTACCATACAGACTGGATACTTTGTGTATATACAGATTTGCTAAATAGTCCTTTGCCATTCTGTATCAAGAGTTTTGTGGCACCTTAGGGGGTTTTTTAGGATTCTCATTTTATTTCTAATGATTGTATTTATTTAGTACAAAAATGTTGGTTGCTTTACATTCAGTAAAACAGACCCCTTATTACAATCTAAATCGACAATGTTCCACATAGACACATTGTGCCATACAAACACCAACTATCTTAGTGAACTAAAGCTAGCTCACTGGATGTCTTGGGTCCCCCAAATTTGCCATCCTGAATTCTAATACCTAGCTGTTGCTGAACTAAGTGATCCCATTGCTTCCTCCACTGAATTACAGTAGCTTGTGACTGCATATTCCATTCCTTCTCATCTTACTGACAGGGAGGAAGTAAATCAAGGATGGTTTCTCTTGTGGTTGAAATCACAACCACAATCAATCATACGTGGATTTGTACAGCAGGCACTTGCTAGATGCTGTGAAGAAGTTGCATGCAACTAAGGTCTACAGGGGCATGCAAACTTGTGTCACTGGTGAACCTTGCCTGGTTTTGAATACAGATCTCCAGATATGAAGGGTGTTAGAGCTGGTCAAGAAACTTTTTTCCCTGCAAAAACAAACAAACAAAAAGTTTGATGTAAACATGTTAATTTTAGTTGGAAGTTTTCATCAAAAACTTGAATTTTGGGGGGTGGAAATATCCAGTTTGTTGGGAAAAAAAACATTTTTCAGTTGAAAAAACCTTTCAATGGAGATTTGTCCACCAGCTCTATAGGGTGTAATTGACCCACTGTACCACCAACTATGCTCTTCCCCACCAATAAAGCCTACCGGGCATGGCGTGAGGGAAATTAGCTGGGGATTGCATGACTAATTCCTACTGCATGCTACTGAATGCATCCTCCTTTGTGTGAGAGATGTAACGAAGCAGCCTGATTAGCTGGGATTGAGGGAATTAAGCCACTGTTTGTGGAGATAAAGATCAGTGAAGTCTCTCTTAATGCATTTGTTACGCTGGGTTTCCTTTGATTGGCGTATCAGCAGTTACACACCATAAATTACCTTGATGGAATCCCCCATGCATTTGAATTTAGAACAAGCAAAGGATTATTTATGTGGTTTATATTTTGGTGTGGATTTATTTTAGTGCTCATGAAAGTGGCAGGCTAATAGCACTGACTGGAGCTCAGCATGACTGCCACTGTGATAGCTTCTGTCTTGATTCACAGATTTTCCAGTCCTAGAACTTCACTGAACTATGCCAATGCACCAATACCTTGAACTGCAGCATCCCCTGCTATTCCATCCTATACCCACACCCAGCAATTCCAATACACCGATTTTGTGGTCTCTAGCACCCCCTGCTGGTTTAGTCCTAGAACTGCCACCTAGCTCTGTCAATACACCTATTCTGAGACTTCTTGTGCCCTCTGCTATGGGTCTTTCTTGAGCAGAGGCTGCAAATGAGGTTCCCCTGGTTAGGGTTTGTTTTTTTATGATGGAAGCAGGGTTATGGTGAGGCAGACAAATGCCCACTAGGGAGTGAAGAGCGAGACCAATTTTAATTTATGGTTGAAACTAGAAGGTTTCCTCAGGTGAAAGGCCGGATGGCTAATGGCAATGACATTGCTCTGAAGACAAGTGGTTAAAGCGGTGTTCCTACACACATGGGCCTGTAACGGAGAGAGCTCTTGGCTTCACACTGCAACCCATAGGTGAGTGGCAGACACCACTGATTTGGTCGACTTAATGTACCCTCTCTATATACACGCACATCATACATCATTTGAAAGCTTATGATGTCTGCTTTAAGATGAGGTATGATGTGGCACTGTCAAGTGGTCCTGTTTCCATAGAAATGGATAAACAGTGACATCATCAACACGCTAAAATGACTCCTTAGAAATATTTTCATTCATTTCTGTTAGTTTAATGACTGTGTATTATTTCAACATAAAATGGGGTTTCTTTGTGACCTCAAAGCATCCCAACAATGATCTAAAGGGTAAAACAAATCTGACAAGGGCTGGCTGTTTTCTTGTCAGTCTGATAATCCCTCTGCTGCCTTCTGAGTCTTTGACAGTTTTCTCTGTTCCCCTGTCACTCCAAAATCCATTGAAAGAACCAAGGGTCTGATGCACACAGATCCAAAGGCACCGTATACTTCTTCAGGGAGATTTCATGTATCAGGAATGTAGACTGGCATCCATCTGGCATAGCTAGGCCTGTTTGCAGTAAAGTAGTATGGAAGCGTGGCATGCTGTGTATTTCCAATCACCCTCTTGCTCTGTACAGACATTTAGAAGTTGGCTCTGCATAACCTGGAGAAAATGATCCTGGAACTGGAATGTAGGAGACTACGCATGGCCCCCCTGTCTTAAATTCCTCCAGCAGTGGCAGGTGGCATATTCTGAGTTATAGTATCATCAAGCTCTTTATTGACATGCTGCAAGGACTCAGTGTCTTCAGACTTAAATACCTTTTGAGTGCCAGCCAACGTTTACCAGACAAATGCTGGAACTACATGAATACCTCCTCCCTGCTCACCCCACTGAACAAATGAATTAAGTTTCAGAGCGCTTAGGGTCTCATATCCTAGAGTCAAGCCACACACAGCATGGTTGAATTGCTTACTAGTGAGCATCTCATGTTGATCTGCAGTACATGCTGTGTACACATTCAACTCAACAAGAAGGTCTAGCAATCCTGCATCTCCCCCAAATTTCCCAACAGTCTAGAGTGTGAAAACCACCCTGGCAAATCAAATTGTACCAAGTTCATTTGGGAGAGTCCATTTCACTTGCTGAACAACAGCATACTGCTGCTGATCCGTCATTTGAACAGCATGCTGGTGTCCTAGACCTGTCAACATTTCCTTAGATTTCAGTAGTATAGACTGTGGCAATGTCATCTGTTTTAGCACCCGCTATAGGTGTATAGGCAACTGCAGTGTAGGTGTTCTTTGGGCTTATCTTCACTACTGGGGTAAGTCAATCTAAGTTATGTACTCCAGCTATGTGAATAGCATAGCTAGAGTCGATGTAGCTTATGTCGACTTACTGCGGTGTCTTCACTGCGCTGCATTGATGGGAGACGCTCTCTGGCCAACTTAACTTACTCTTCTCAGGGAGCTGGAGTACCAGGGTCAACTGGAGATTGCTCTGCCATCGATTTAGCTGGTCTTTACTAGACCAGCTAAATTGACACTAGCTGCATCAATTGCAGCAGTGTCAGTTTCCCTGGTAGTAAAGACAAGCCCTTTGTTGCAAGCTTGTGGCTGTAACCAGTGCGAAATGAGATGACCTGAATGTGAACAATATCAAGTGTCATTTGGTAGAATGTCCAAGGTAGCAGTCTTAAGACACTGTTCATTTGTAGGTGATGAGTTTATTGTCTCACGTACCTTTTCATGGCTGGTTCTAGATTTTTCAAATGCTGCGCACTGCATCAGAGACTCTGATTGCCTGGGGAGAGTAAGTGCCTTTTCTTTTCCACACTCCAGTGATACTCCAGCATCACAAGAAATACCTGCAGACTGTTCTTGAAATACCGCTCTAGCCATTGAATGGAAAGTATTTGGTCTCTGCATTGATGTCTATATTATCACCCTCATGGATGAGATTTCCACCAATATGAAGTGGTAGAATTCCATTTGGAAAGAACACATCTCCCTGGAATCTTTCTACTTCAATTTTTGCAGCACTAATAATGAACTATCTCCATTCATCCTAATTGATGAAGAATCTGTGAAGGTGTGGTGCTGACACAAGTAGTTGACCTCTGTAAACCAGGACCGCCCAGAGGATTCAGGGGGTCTGGGGCAAAATGGGGGAGCAGACATAAAAAAAGGCACCACACACTGTGGCTCTTGTACTCACCGGGCGGCACTCCGAGTCCTCGGCGGTGGCGGCAGGCCTTTCAGTCACTCTACATCTTGGGCAGCACTGAAGGACACGCTGCTGAAGTGTCGCCGAAGACCCGGACCACCGCCAGGTAAGTAAAAATTAAAAAGGCACCTCTAGCCAGGGAAGGGATTCTCGGCCAGGGCTCGTGGGGGCCCCTGCGGGGCCTGGGGCAAATTGCCCCACTCCCCCTCTCCCCCCCCCCCCGGCAGCCCTGCTGTAAACTACAATCACCTGGCTTTGGATAATTTACGGAAGCTTTCATTGGGACTACTTCAGACCAAAGGACTGAAGCAGTATTCTACAAAACCATTTGTTCATTTGAAAGCTGTTCATCAGGCTCACTCTCCAGAAAAACATCCACAAAACATTTGGATGACTTAAGTTCCTGCTTCAGATTGCTAGCAGCTTGGATAGCATCAGCTAATGACATTGCGCTGCATAGAGCAATGATAGACTTGCCTTGTCCATGCTGTGCATAGAATGAAATTGAAGAACTATAATGTTTTTTCTAATCTTGCCTGTAATCTGCTACTGCAATAGCTTCCGGGTTCTATATCTGAGGGAAGTAGGGCTTTATATCTTTGTAGCCATTTGTACAGAAGAACCTTCTTATATATAAAATCACTGTCTATCACCTCAGCTCATCAAATGCAGTGTCATAAGGTGACTGTATTTTTGCAGTTGTAATTGCGTGGTTTTGCTTTGCTTTCTCTTAATCAAGTAGAAAAAAGGCCTCTTGATTGATAAACTGCACCTTTAGCAATCAAGTCTTCTACCAATATTCTGCGCAACATGTCACCATCTCCTCTTTAAAGTGCTGCTCTCTCAAATATTTCTGTTTTATGAAGTTTCTTGTCTGTCTTGTGTTTTTTGCTCAACAATGCACCAGGACCAGTCGCTGGAGGATGCACTTGCTCTGGTGGCTATAGAAGCAGGTGAACATGATGCTCTTTGATCAGTTTTTCTTTCCTGGGTTCCCTACAACTATGAACTGTGCCCAATTCAGCTTGCTTGTATGTTTCTGAAAAATACTTGCCCATGCAAAACTAATAAAAAAATCTTTTAATACACTGTTATTTGATAGCATTGATCAATAAACACCACATTAAGGTGCTGAAAGTAATGTAAACAGTAAAAAACTGTCGTCATAATCTTGTTGCAGTGTTTCTGGAACTGTGCAAAAAAATGACACTTTCTCATTTTGGGTACTGTGGTTTCACATTGCCTAGAGACTTACCCACTTGACAGCTCCACATCATACCTCATCTAATATACATAAACTAAACTTTAAAATCATATATTGTAAAGGTGCATGTAGGGTGGGTATATTAAACTCCAAAAATATGGCCTTTTTGGAGAATTGGTGCACACCTATCAGCAGTTGAATGAAGTTGCCTGGCTTGAATTAGAAAGTACTTGGGAATGTCATTTAGTCAGTTGGATCTCCTGATTGACTGAACATTCTTAATCTACTAATTACAAATACAGAAAGTGCTATGTGCCACAATGCAGCAGCTTCCATAAATGAGAAGTATTCCTTTGTAACTATGGAGATGGCTAGGAGGGGAAGCATGGAAGGGATCATGCAAATTGTTGCTTCTCTTTCCCTTCCCCCACCAGAAGTTATAGCTGAATGATCCTAGCCTTCTTGGGTATGTCTACACTGCCCAAACAAACAAACGCACAAAAACCCCACTGTAGCAAGTCTCAGAACTCACGTCTACAGACTCAGGGTTCATGCCCCGACACTCAAAATAGCATAGATGTTTGTGCTCAGGCTCTGAGACCCACCTGTGTCACTGGATTTTAGAAACAAACTCCAGCCCGAGTGGAAACATCTATACTGCTATTTTTAGCATGGGTAGTGTGCGCATAAATCTGTTGACCCAGACTCTAAGAATTGCTGCTGAGGATCTGTATTGCAATGTAGATGTACCTTTAGTGAGAAGGCTTCAGTTGGTAAATTCGAGGGTGTTTGAATTTGGAACTCAGTTCAGACAGCAGTTTTAGATGCGAGTTTAGGACCCCTCTCTACTTTTTATGAAATGGAACAGCAAAAATGTGGATACAGTGCAAGGGCTGGGTGTATGGGTTTGGATGAACCAAATGTAGAAATAGGCAAAACCATTGGGCAAAAATCTTTGACTGAAGCTTTGTTTAGGCAAAACTACAGAGTCAGCACCACTGAAACATTTTGTGACTGCATATTGATGTCACTGAATTTTGGTAAAAAAAATACTAAAAAAGTCCCCCTGCCTCCTCTCCTCAAATCAAAACAGTTAGTTTTGACATTTTGGGATGAACATTTTAGATTTATTCCCCTATTTTAAATGACTTTGTTTTGAAATTTCCTTTAATTTTATATTAAAATTTTAAAAAAACACACAAAAAATGGCTCAGAATCTAAATGAAATGCTGCTTCATTTTGGGTCAAATCAAATGTTTCATTCAATCCAAAATGGATTACTTAAAAAAAAATCAGAATTTTCTGCAAACCAAAAACTCTGCTAGTCACCTAGCTCCAGTTAATCAAATGGAAGAACATGAGTTGGGTACTGTACTAGAGGTTGGTGTCCGGGTTTGGATGGACCAAATGGTCTTAATGTTTGTGCTAGCTACCCCTCTGAAATCTGGGCTGCTTGTTTCCAACAGGGGCAGGAAGGAGAGATCCTGAGAAATGCTGCTGTTGCCAAACCTCCAGCCCCAAAAGACTGGAAGGAGCATCCATGATTCTAGGCACTTGATTGAAAAGAACATACAAACCTTCTGAAGGCCTGACAGACCAAAGTGCAGCCATCTGGTATGCAAAGACCTTCCCCACAGGCCCTGGTGCCTCATCAGGAGCAGAAGAGGTGGCAGCACTGGCACACCAAGTACGTACTGATTTGTTTCTTCTTTTAAGCTGCTGTGCTCTGTATCATGTTGCGTTTTCATGAGCACGTGACTTGCCTTGCCTGACACCATCCTGCGCTGAGTCCTCCAGGAGCCAGGGCTCTGAATTGTATTTCCTGCTGCTGTAGTTCACCTTAATATCATCAGGAGCTCTTATTACCAGGGTCTCTGTTGGTTCCTTACAGCTAATTAGAGCTAATGAGATTAATCTGAGTGTTAGGCAGTTTCTCTCCCCCCTTCACCCCCCCTCCCGTTTCCTATTATCGCTGTAAAGTTACCAAACATGGCAAGATATTAATCTTCCAGGGACCAAAACACAGGCACCGTGGTGGCATCGCACCTCAGCCCCTCCTCCACTGTGGCTAGTTAGAGCAGCAGGTATCAGTCCTGAGTGAACTATTGTCTTTAGGAAACGCGATTCAGTTTCCTTGCCACTAACAGCTCTCATTACAGCCACGCAGAGTGGCCAGCTTGCTGCCTGTGGACAGGTCTGGGGATGGAGCTGCTACCACAGGCCCATGCCTATTATGCCATATCCCAGGCAGTGTGGCCAGTGGTTCCACCCCATACCTATTTATGGGGTCCCCTCACAGAGATCGCGGGAGATACTTGGCTATCACAGAGCCTTTTGTCAATGTCTCAGATTAGCTGCTCTTAGGCCTGGTGGAGCTCCAGACTCTCAAACAGGTGGCATCCACTTGGTGCCCAACAATGGAGGAATCCAAGGCAGCCCTCGTGGTGGTGAAATAGTGAGTCCAGCCTTCCCATATTGGGGGAGCCAGTGGGCTGAAGAGAGTAGGGTTGGGCTAGGAAGGACTGGGAACAATGCCTTCAGTTTACAGGAACATCAGATGCTCTCCCCAGTGAGTGCTGTCAACTCCTGTAGTTTTATCCTAAGTTTCATATATTTTATGCCTTTCTTTAAGGCCCAGACTCTTACATCAGCTGAACACACTGGAATCTCCGCTTTCACTTAAAAACACAAATAAGTTTCTAGCCTTCATAGCTGCAGAGAATAACGTGCAGATGTGAACCCTGAAGGTTCAAAAATCAGAAGGAAAATAAATAAGAATCCAGGGGCCAGATGTACAAAGGTATTGATCCCAATGGGAGTTAGATATCTAACCTGCCCAGCGGCTTTTGAAAATCCCACAAGGCACCTATCTGCATCTGTAGGCACCTAAATTACTTTGCAAATCTGACTCCAAATGCTTCAGTTCTAAAATGTCATGATTTTTGAGAAAGGCCATCATGATTTTTGAACCAACACTGGAGTCAAAGATGCAGCTGTAACAAGAGCAGAAGCAGTTTTGCCTAGCAGGTAGTGCACTGACCTGAAACTGTAGAGACCTAGGTTCTATTCCTGGTTATGCTACTGGGTCACCTTAGGCAAGTTGTTTCCCCATCTGTAAATTGAGGGTAATAGTGACCTCCTTTTGTAAAGTGCTTTGAGATCCACTGGTGGAAATGTGCTATGTAAGAGTGAGGTTTTATTTTTACTATCAGAGGAGAGCACATTGACACATCCTCCCCCCCGTTTTTTTTTTTCTCGTAACCAATAATATGGCTGCAGGACTAATGCAATGTCCGTCTGTTCCCTCTGTTGTGTTGTATGTTGCTGCTTCACTCACTGTTTGAAGTTTGGAAATTTGAACCATTTTAACTTGTCTTGTTTGTGATGATCTTTGATACTTTGTGTAGGGTTTGACTTGACTCTCGGGCTATCATTGCTGCAGATTGCTCATGCTGCACGATAAAACTGTATGATTCCAACTATCCATTTTGCCATGGGGATGTGGTGGTCCACAGTTCCAAAGGTCCATGACATGCTACATGAGGCTGTATTAGCTTTAAATGTTTGTTGATCTATATATCAGCTAAGCCTCAAGTGTGTCTCTTGGGGTTATACATTTAGGTCAGGATTGCTTCATTCTCCTCTAGAATGCAGGGATCTCTGAGAATGTGACTGGGAAGGAAAGAGAGCAATGTGGCTAAGGCACTGGTCTAGCACTTGCCAGGTCCAGATTCTGTTCCTGCCCTGTCACAGGCTTGTTGTGTGACCTAGGGCAAGACACTTGGGGGTATATCTTCACTTCCCCCAAGGCTTCTCCCAAGCTCTTACCTGGGTCTTAACACAACCCGCCACCATCTGTACACAACCCCCTTGTGCTTGAGCTAGTTTGGCCAGCTGGGGGGCATAGGGTGGAGCCAGAACACTGCCATAATGCAGACTCAAACCCATGTGCTTTTCAGTAGGGATGCAGCTGAAGCTGAGGTTTTGATAGTCCTCCAGTGCCATCCCATAGCTCCCTGGGGCTGTATTTTCTGTCCATTCTGCCTACTCACTCCCCACTTACGTGCTATGCCCCAGAAGCTGTCTCTCTGCATCAGTACTCCTTCTGTAAAATGGGGTTAACACTTCCTTTCTCACACCCTTTGTTAGCTTGGTCTGTTTAGAGTGTGAATGGGAGGGTGGGGGCAAGGGTTGTTTATCTCTGTATTTCTGTACACTCCCTATACCATGGAGCTTGATCTCGGCTGGGGCCTCTCGGTTTGTCTCAAGGACTGCAAGTAACGTGTTAGTCATGACCATTTATAGCCTCAATACAGGAAGTGAAGCAGAGTCTTGTATTCATTTTAAGGATCAGGAAATTTCAGTGGCCAGAATAAATTGCATTGGAATTGCCCCTCTTGGAATTCCTCCCTGTCTGTGCGGTGGTGAAGGTGCTGTGTGAAAGGCTGGCCATTGTGGGCTCTGGTTCATGCTCCCCGGAAAACGCAGGTGAGGAAGGGTTCCTCGTAGAGTTTGCAGTTCAGAAGGACAGTCAGTTGGTCTCTAGAACACACAGGAAGGGAACAGTCTCTTTGGCCGGTACCAATGGAAAAGATAAGGGACAGTCTCTGTGTCACCCAGCATGCTGGGTCTATGCCCCACACTGACAGGGGCTGGGCTTGTCTGCCCTGCACCAGGAGGGAGAGGACTTGCGGTCTATGGGCTGCAGCAAGAGGACTCTGGCTCTAGATGGGGACACAGAATGGAGCTAACTTTATTCCTCTGTGATGGGGGTGACCCTGTGCCCCATCGGACCTAGGTGGTACTGTATCTGTGCCTTGGAGGGGGCTGTGTTGACTCTGTGTCCTGTGGAAGAGGGAGATGGTCTCTCTGCCCTACACCTACACATAGTCTCTGTATCCTGCACCAGGAGCAGGCCAAACATTTCTGTGGCCCCCTCCAGCAGCTGATGTGTCTCTGCATCCTGCTTGCACACCTGAGTTTGGGAAGGGCTGGCTTCCTCCCTTTCCTGGGGCTTGTGCCATGCACAGTCCTGGCTCAGAGCTCCATTTTGGCCCCTCTAGCCCCTGGCAGATAATAGGCCCCTGTAAAAACCACCAAATAATTTCCAGCTGGTGGCTCCAGGTTGCCTGGAAACTGGAATGTCACAGTTTGCCTGGGCTCTTTCCTTGGCCAACCAGATGATGCCCAGTTGGGATTTAGAGGCCATGGCTGGGTCACGGTGTGTCTGAAAGGATGAAGTAGAGCCCAGCACTGTGCCGGTTTCCTGTTATTACTGCCTGCATGCATGCAGCCTATTGTCCGCCTGGCTCCCGCTCCAGCTTTGTGGAGGACTGATGAGAGCCAGGGTGGGTAGTGACGGCTCCAGCAGGACTTGCTAATCTGGCTGCAGAGAATTCAGAGAATCTGGCAGAGGCACAGAAAATACAGTGACCCTGGCCTGTGTCGTGATGAAGGAGAACACAAAGTCGGGTGGCTGATTTATGGCTGTGGAGCGAGAGGGGTCTCGGAGTTAAGCTGTAGACAAGTTGCCATGGAGACTGGCTAATAAAGCACTCAGCAGCAGTCGGCTTTGACAATGCAGCCCCAATACAGAAACAAGTAGTAAAGGCGTGGGGGGGAGCGGGGAGCAGTAGCATCAATGTGTGTGTTAGAGAAACAGAATAAGCAGAGTGAAAGATGGGTCCTGTGTGGCTTTGAAGTGGTGCTGAGCAACTCGGGGGAGTTCTCCTCTTCCAAATGACAATGGTGGCAGAGCTGACTGGAGACTATGGGACCCCTGTCTTAATGGCACTGCCAGGGCAAAGGGAGGTGGGAGAGAGGGGCAGGATAGCTGCATGAGAGAGGAAGGAGACGGGACAGCGAGTCTGAAAGGAGGGCACTCGCGTGGAGGGAAAGCGCTTTACACCTGGGATCGCTCCTTTCGGCTCACACCATCATTGATTTCCCCTCTCTTTGAAATAACCATAGTGGTATGGGCCTGATTCTCACATGCAGGCCCCTGTGCACTGCACTGGCTGTGTCCAGGGCCCTTAAAGCAGCACAAATTATACCCTCTTTCAGGCCCTGCTATGCTGGCGGAGTGGTGTGAAGGGATCATAGTGTAACTGAACTAGGTCCTGTCTCTAGATCCCCAAAGCTCTCCCTTCCCCAGGGGATGGCACTACATTCATTAGTACCATGGCTTGGGGTAGGGATGTGTGGTAGGTTTCTGTACCTCTCTGCCCCCCTCTCTTTGCACAGTAAGCTGGCAGCTGCGGTAACAGCAGTAGCACCTCGCCTGGTGCTGCAGTGCTGTCTCTCCAGTGCACCCTCTGTGCCAAAGTATCCCTGCAGTTCTGCCTCCTTGAAACAGGACCGCAATGTGTGGAGCCCAGGGCCGGTGCAACCATTTAGGCAAACTAGGCAGCCGCCTAGGGTGCCTAGTGATTAGGGATGCCTAAAAGTCCCCTCAGGCAAGGGGATGGAGTGCAGGTGAGCTGGGTCGGGGGGCACGCGGAGAGCTGCTCACAGTAACTGGCGGGGGGAGGTGCACAGGGGAACAGCTCCCTGTCCCAGTTCACCTCCACTCTGCCTCCTCCACTGAGCACACAGCCCCTGCTCTTAAATCTCCTCCAATCGGCACCGCAAGCCTGAGTGGGGAGGACAATTAGAGCAGCACCAGCTGCTCAGTGGAGGAGGCGGAGCTGAGGTGAGTTGGATGGGGGAAAACCCAGGCAGGGTTAGCTGCCATGGCAGGGGGGAGTCTCCTCAGGCAGGGTTAGCTGCAGTGGAGGGACAGAGAGAGTCTCCCCGGGCGGGATTAGTTGTCGTGGGGGGACGGGGTGGAGAGGGGTTAGCTGTCGTGGGGGAGGGGATATCTGCTGGAGGGGGGATCCCCGGGTGGAGGGCTGAGTTAGCTGCCGTGGGGGGGCAAGGTTAACTGGGTGGGGGGTGCAAGGTGGAAGTTTCGCCTAGAGCATGAAACTTCCTTGCACCGGCCCTGGTGGAGCCCCTGCGGAGCGATTTTTCATAGGGCTGAGTGGCCCTTGGCTGGGAAAGATCATACCCCAGCTCCCCACCTACACACATCAACCCTCACTCTTCCCCCTCCTTCCCTGGGTACCAGACATCAGGGCTGTTTCTGTAGCAGTCTGATGATTTAGACACAATTCCATAGAAAGCCAGGATCTGCATATTTGGGCAACAGGAGTGATCAGCGCTGGACAGAGTCCAGCTACCCCAGTTTTAGTGGACATGGGGCACAGGGTGTCTTACAATCTCATCTAGAGCTGGTCTAGGCAGCACAGTTGCACAAAGGCCTGTGCCCTACCACCATCAGATCCCCTGCTAGTAGTGCAGATGGGGCTAGTGAAGGCATGGCTGAACTGGAGCAGTGCTACGTACCGTGCACCTTTCCCCCTCTGGCTGCACCCTCAGAGGGGACTCTTAGGGTATGATTACACTACAGGATTATTCCAATTTTACATAAACCGGTTTTGTAAAACAGATTGTATAAAGTCGAGTGCACGCGGCCACACAAAGCACAATAATTTGGCGGTGTGCGTCCATGTACCGAGGCTAGCGTCAATTTCTGGAGCGTTGCACTGTGGGTAGCTATCCCGTAGCTATCCCATAGTTCCTGCAGTCTCCCCCACCCACTGAAATTCTGGGTTGAGATCCCAATGCATGATGATGCAAAAACAGTGTCGCGGGTGTTTCTGGGTAAATGTTGTCACTCATTCCTTCCTCCATGAAAGCAACAGCAGACAATCATTTCGCACCCTTTTTCCCTGGATTGCCCTGGCAGATGCAACAGCATGGCAACCATGGAGCCCATTTTGCCTTTTGTCACTATCACCATATGTGTACTGGATGCTGCTGACAGAGGCGGTACTGCAGTGCTACAAAGCAGCATTCATTTGCTTTTGCAAAGTAGCAGAGACGGTTACCATCTCTATTGTACCGTCTGCCACGCCATTGTAAATTGGTGATGAGATGACGGTTATCAGTCGTTCTGTACCATCTGCTGCTGTCATGGGTGCTCCTGGCTGGCCTTCAATGAGGTCAGCTGGGGGCGCAAAGACAAAAATGGGAATGACCCCTGGGGTCATTCCCTCCTTTATGTTTTATCTAAAAATAGAGTCAGTCCTGCCTAGAATATGGGGCAAGTGTACTAGAGAACCAGAGAGCACAGCCACTCCATGTCAGAGGCCCAGAGATCCCGCAGAAATGATGAGCTGCATGCCATTCTAGGGGGTGCCCCTGCAACAGCCCCACCCATTGCTTCCCTCCTCTCCCAACCCTCCTGGGCTACTGTTGCAGTGTCCCCCCATTTGTGTGATGAAGTAATAAAGAATGCAGGAATAAGAAACATTGACTTTTTAGTGAGATAAAATGAGGGGGAGGCAGCTTCCAGCTGCTATGATAGTCCAGGGAGGACATTAAACGGTGGCGGTGGAGAGGAGCCCAGCCTCCCGCTGCTATGATAGTCCAGGTAGTACAGAATCTTTTCTTTAGACATGAAAGGGGGGGGCCAATGGAGCTCAGCCCCCAGTTGCTATGATGAAGACGGTTACCAGCCGTTTTGTACCATCTGCCAGGAATGACCGGGAGTCATTCCTATTTTTACCCAGGCGCCCCCGGCTGACCTCACCGAGGCCAGCCAGGAGCACTCACAGAATAATGAGGACAGCTATCAGTCATTTTGTACTGTATCATCTGCCACCGGGGAAGAGAACAGAGAAGATGCTGCTGTTTAGCGCTGCAGCACCCTGTCTACCAGCAGCATCCAGTAGATATACGGTGACATTGAAAAGTGGTGAGAAACGATTTTTTTTCTTTTCTTTGACGGGGGGAGGGTGGGTAGATTGACGACATATTCCCTGAACTACTGGCAACAATGTTTTTGACCATTGAGCCATTGGGAGTTCAGCCAAGAATGCAAATGCTTTTTGGAGAATGCAGGAACTGTGGGATAGCTGGAGTCCTCAGCCCCCCCTCCCTCCCTCCATGAGTGTCCGTTTGATTCTTTGGCTTTCCGTTACGCTTGTTAGGCAGCACTGTGTTGAGTCCCTGCTGTGGCCTCTGTCTGTCATAGCCTGGAGATTTTTTCAAATGCTTTGTCATTTCGTCTTCTGTAACGGAGCTCTGATGGAACAGATTTGTCTCCCCATACAGCGATCAGATCCAGTATCTCCTGTACGGTCCATGCTGGAGGTTTTTTGGATTTGGGACTGCATCGCCACCCGTGCTGATCAGAGCTCCACGCTGGGCAAACAGGAAATTAAATTCAAAAGTTCGCAGGGCTTTTCCTGTCTACCTGGCCAGTGCATCCGAGTTCAGATTGCTGTCCAGAACAGTCACAGTGGTGCACTGTGGGATACCGCCCGGTAGCCAATACTGTCGATTTGCGGCCACACTAACCCTAATCCGACATGGCAATACCGATTTAAGCACTACTCCTCTCGTCGGAGAGGAGTGCAGAAACCAGTTTAAAGAGCTCTTTATAGCGATATAAAGGGTCTCGTTGTGTGGACGGGTGCAGGGTTAAATCAGTTTAACGCTGCTAAATTCGGTTTAAACGTGTAGTGTAGACCAGGCCTTACTCTCTGATCCAGCAAAGCACTTACAGGGGTGAATAGTCCTGTAGTTCAATGGCACTATCTCACATACTTAATCTTAAGCATGTGTTTGAGTGCTCTGCTAGATCGAGCCTTAACTATTTTTATTTGTAATGTATTTCTGTGCTGCTTTGCTTAAAGTCAGAGAGATCTTTCTTAGTTATCTTGTAATCACTCTTAGGAAATAACCCAGAACATAACAAAAAGGTTCCACCTCAAACACTCTCCCAAATTCAGCTGTCCTAGATTTTAGTTTCTGTTCATATTTAGCTGCCTTAGATGTAAAGGAGAAAGGCAGGGGGAAGGGAGGATTTACATTCAAAAAGAAAATAACCCATTTGATGGAAGCATTAAAGGATAGTTGCTTGCCTGTTTCACAAGGTGCTTTTATGCCTCTTAGCTTGATGGATGTGCTAGGGGTTGCATTGAGCTCTGCGGAGTCTCACGTTCTATTGCCATGACATCTCCAGCCAGGTAACACAGAGCTCAGTAGTGTCCCTCCTTCTAAAGAAACCCCAGATCTGGACATTACCAGCTAGTTAACATCTTAATAACATTTCTCCTTCCACAGACAGAGCCTTTCACTGATAACGTCCTGCCCATTGATCTCTGAGCCAGGCTGTGCTACCTCTGGGCAACCCTTGTGTCTTTATTAAATGTGTCACCATAAAATACCCAGATGTCAAGAGTAGTTGGCTCCTTTGTCGGTCGGCTGGTTTTCTCTGCTTGCTTGGATGAAGAATGACCTCACTAAGCCCCAGGTCCCCTATTGTTTGTGTCATAACAGTGCCTTCCTCAGTAATTTCAAAGGGCTGGCTGAAAGATTGTGGCTGGGTGATAAGGGGGGCAGAACTAAGAAGCAGAAGTTTTCTGGAGCCTGTCCTGGAAAAGCTCTGAAAGCAAAGAGTGAGACAGTTGGTATTTAGCCAGAACACAGGGAGAGATGCCTAGAGATTGACCACTTGGGACCTGGCTTTGCTCTGGACTGAAAGTCCACCTCCATCCTGCCAAGGGCCCATATAACCCAATATGCAGTGGAATCAGTGTACCCCCAAGGTCTGGGGATAGGGTGACCACATGTCTCGTTTTTAAAGGGACAGTCCTGTTTTGGGGGACTTTTTCTTACATAGGCGTTTATTACATCCCACCCCCTGGAAAGAATGGTAGGGGGACTCTGCAGGGGTTGGGCATGGATGGGGCCAGCATGTCTGTAAAATATGCAGATCCACTGGCCCAATCCCCAGTGTTGGGGGGCTGCAGGGGTTGCTCCCATCACCCAGCAGCTGCACTTGTGAGTACACAGCGGCTGAACTCATGTCCCCATACACTATTGTTCTGTCCCTCCCTACCCCAGTGTAACTCCCCAAATATGGTCCATTGGCTCTAGCTGTGCATGGGGAACCAACACTTGGTCCCATTTGCAGGAGACAAAGAGTGTTTTGTCTACGAGGAACTTTTAAAGTGCGCCGCCTCAGAATGGAAAGTGTCTGGAATTGGGTTAAGGGAAATGGAGCTTTTCCATGTTGCCACCATGCCGAATTTGGGAGTGGCTGTTAGTACCTGCCTGCTGTTTAGTAGCCCCCATGGGACAAGCTGGTGGATCTCAGTCCACATCCCGAAGCCAGCATCTCCACTGGCCCTGTTTGCTAGCAATCTCAAGAAATCCCAAGGATTGAATGGGCAATGGAAATGAGGTCCTCTTTCACCTTTAGAGGTGGTGTCATCAACCCAGGACAGAGGCAAGCTGTGGGGGAGGCCACTGGGGAATCTTGTGTTATTACATGCGATGGACCTGCCCTGTGATTTGAGAGAACTTTGATCTCAAAGGCTGGAACATAGGCACTTCTCATCAATGCTAAAACAAGTAAAAATAGCAATGTTTTAGAATATGATCCCTTAAAATCGCAAGTCATTTCTCTTTCTGAATAGACTTGTCTCTGACCCCACTTCACCACAGCATTCATGCTCTCTATGGTTCAGGTGCGTCTGCTTGGAACTGAGAGAGCACACGCAGCTAGGGCCTCCTCCATGCTGAGCCTGCTGTGGTACTGTCTGGGGCCTGGTGTATCTGAGCACTGACCATTGCTGGTTGTTCTTATGGCCTGAGTGTTACCATCTGCACAGGACAGAGCCTTGTTCCTAGAACCCTCGGTGCCGTTCTCAAAAGGAGTGTGATGGATTGATGGATGACAGTTTGTGAGTGAACGACAGGATCTAGGGTCTCTCTCCTTTCTCCCATCTCCTTCTGATCTCCACTCTAACCTTCCTAATAGCCTTGTGTTCAAGGGCACGGAAGACTTGGAGAAGCAGAGGGGTATTTCTCTGAGGAGACTTGGGAGCAAACAAAAGCTCACTGGGAACCAGGGTTTCCAGTTTCCATCATTCATCTGGCCTTTCCCTACATTTCCAAACCTGCTGCAGCCACTGGGTGCTGAAAGTTTGATGCAACCAATGAGAAGGTGAAAGGGGCTTTGGAGAGTGACTTCTGTTTTCCATTGTTCCATGGAGGAGAACTACCTCAGACCAGCAGCAAGAGTAAAGTAAGGGTAATCACACAATGCTTAGAGGGTAAGCTTTTTGGGGCAGGGGCGGTATTTCTGCTGTGGTTTTGTACAGTGCCTGGCGTAGTGGGACTGTGGTCCAAGACTGGAGTTTCTAGGCATTCCTGCAATACAAAAAATTAATAACCAGTCCTGCACCATGCTATGTTGTCTCCCCACCATCTGTCTCCCCCCAAGAAGAAATGGATGTTCCAGAGACAAAGATACTTCTCAGAAGGATGAACGTTCTTACAGGACACCTTGGGGATGAGACCTCCTATTCTCTGTACTTTCTAATCACCGAGAGAACAGGAGGACTTTGCTTCATTGTTAGCTTCAGAAAGCTAAACAAATTCAGTCAGTTGTTCTCACTTCATATGGTGATGCTGTTAACCATCACCCTCTCCTCTGTGCAAGGGTTCTGAGAGATGTCTACTTATTTCAGTATCCCGATGAGAGCTGCTCATAGGAAGTACCTCATACATTCGCCCATTGGGTTGCCGTGGCCCCCTAGGTGCTTACTTAAATGCCTGGCAGCCCATCCAAGAGGTTATTTATATTATGCTAGAGCCTAGAGAACCTTACTGAGTTTGGGGCACTGTCGTGCTCGGTGCAGTATAAACACATGGTGAAAAGAGAGTCCCTGACTGACAGTCTAAATAGAAAGGACAGACAAAAGGTGGTGAGAGGGGAAATGGGCACAGAGAGTGGAAGTGACTAACACAAGGTCAACCTGCTGGTCAGCCACAGAGCCAGGAATAGAACCCAGGTCTCCTGATCACACTGCCTCTCCTAAGAGGTTCAGTTCTACCCCTACCTGGATGACTTTCAAGGAATTTCTTCCTGCCTGCATATACCTTCCTCTTTCCTCTGGAGATGGGCCCCTGTCATAAACAGATAGCTAAGGGTTAATGTCTCTTTCACCTGTAAAGGGTTAACAAACAGTGACCTGCAACACCTGACCAGAGGACCAATCAGGAAACAAGATACTTTCAAATCTAGGTGGAGGGAAGCCTTTGTTTGTGGGTTTGGGGTTTGTGCATTGTTCTCTCTGGGTCTTGGATGGGACTAGAGGTGCAACCAGGTTTCTGCCAATTTCCCTGTTACAGTTTCTTATCTATTCAGAATAGTGAGTAAGTACAAAGGCAGTTATAGTCTTTTAACTTGTTTTTCTTTATTTGCAGATGTGTACTTGCTGGAAGTAGCTTAAATTGTGTTTCTGCTGGAGAAAGCTTCTTTATATTGTCTATAAGCTATAAAAATCCTGTATATTTACCATCTTGATTACAGAGACAATTTTTATGTTTTTCCTTCTTTATTAAAGTTTTCCTCTTTTTTTTTAAATCTAATTGATTTTTTTGGTTATCTTTTGTAAGACTCCAGGGAAGGGAGTCTGCACTCACCATGGAATTGGTGGGAGAAAGGAAGGGAGGAGGGAAGAAAAACCTGCTCTCTGTGTTTATCTCTGTATCTCTCTCCGGGGAAGAAGGGAGGGGGAAGGTAACATTCCTCTCGGTGTGGTGATTCAAGGAATTGAATCACGGTGGTCTCCTAGTGTACCCAGGGTGGGAAAGAGCTGGGAGGAGGAAAGGAGGGGGAAGGGAAATGGTTTATTCCCCTTTGTTTTGAGACTCAATGAATCTGGGTCTTGGGGGTCCCCAGGGAAGGGTTTGGGGGGACCAGAGGGTATCAGGCCCTGGAATTCCTGATTGGTGGCAGCGCTACAGAATCTAAGCTGGTAATTAAGCTTAGAGGACTTGGGCTAGTACCCATATCCTGGATGCTAAGGTCCAGAGTTGGGAATTATACTATGACAGCCCCAGCCTGGTCTGAGGGCAAAAGCTAACTTTCATGGGAGCAGCTCTTTGTTCCATAATGGGGATTGCCATTGCCTACAAGAGCTGCTTGCAGGCACTTGAGAGACCACCCCTTCCCTAAGGATGCAACCTCTGCCACAATCACACCTTTCTGAGGTTTCTGGGTCTCATGGCTTCTAGTCTCTGAGTGTCCATGAGCTAGTGATAAGGCCTCTTCAGTTCAGCCAGTATTTACAGATGAGGAGTGGACGGTCTGGAGGCATGGTTGCTCAGGAACTGTCCTTCGGGGTGTTCCACTTCCAGTTGCAGGGACCGGGGATGGATGTCTCAAACAAGGATTGGGAAGCCCATCTCAATAACTGAGAGTAGTTTAAAGAATCCAGAACAGAGCTTCAAGTGCTATGGCTAGTGTTAATTAAACCTTTCCTTCCTCCTGTCCAAGGGCTTGTCAGTACAGATCTTGGCAGACAAAACCAAAGCCATTCATTATCTCAGCCCCGAAGGATGTGTCTGATCCCCCTGCACCCGATGTTGTGAGGCCTCTGGGACTCATGCCCACTTCACCAGGCCTCACCTTGGCTCTCTGCCTGGGAAAAGCAGATCTCTTCTCGATGGTCTGAATGCAGCCAACAAGAGTGGCCCCTGGTCACTTCATTAGAAAAGACCATTGTCAGTCTATGGGCAGTGGATCTGTGTGCCTTGGAAGACAGCACCAAATTCTCTCTCCAGTACTTGAAAGCAGGCAGGGATGCCAGAGATCCAGACTCACTCCTGGTGGACTGGAGTCAGGACTCTCATGTTGTCTCTCCAATACCTCTGCTCCCTGATGTCAGCAGAACCACTGTGCTTCTTTTCATTTCCTCTGACACTCTTAGAAGCAGGACTTAGAAGCAGCAGGTTCTTTATCCATGCCCAGACTCACTCCTTCTAACAGCACAACCGGTCTTCACACCCTGGCAGCTGTAGCTCTTGAATGCTAAGTTGAGGCACAACTGCAAGTTCCTTTGGAATCTAAGAATTCTCTTACTAGACGCATACTAAATGGCGATCCTTTACCATATAGACAAGTAGCAGAAACTTGGCCTTAAAGGCCCGATTCTGCTCTCCGTGCTGTAACACAGGAGTAACTTTGTGGAACTCAATGTAGTAATACTTGTGCAAAGCTGGTGCGAGTGAGAGAAACATGCAGATCAGCACAGGTAAATCCAGCACCAGCACTCTGACTGATTTCCTCAATTCCTTGTTTAAAAACAGCACTTCCTTTGGCTACTCAAGTTCTATATGGCAGGTTTAGCAGCTTATTACCCTCCACTCCAGGGATCATTTGTTGTTTTCAATTGACCATGACAAGATTCCTTAATCTAGGTGGCCCTGTGCCACCTTGAAGCTTGAATTCAGTATTGGCAAGATTCAAGCACCTCTCTTGGAGCTCATGGGCCAGTGCTTCCATTGTGACCTGTCCCCCAGGCTACATTCCTAGCAGCCATTATATCAGCCTGGAGGTGAGCGAGATGAAGTGCCTGTAGCCAACCCTTTTCACAATGTTCTGTAAGGATAAGGTGATGCTGAATCTGCACCATAAATTTCTCCGTGACGTCCTCTCTGGATGCCATCTCAAATAGTCCACTGGTCTCTTTTCCAGAACCATGTGTCTAACCAGGAGAAATTCAGAACACATAAAGCAGATGGCAAAAGAGCCTGAGTCCATTAGTTGGATAGAACAACACCTTTCTCTGGCCTCCAGATTTTTGGGGGTGGTGTTTATGGAGACGTTCAAGTGAACAGTAAACCTCCAAGATATTGTCTAGAGTGGAATAGACTCTCTACTCAATCCTGTTTATGACCAAGTGGGCGTGCCAGTGAAAGATCCCATGGAGGAACATTTTACTAGATGCTAAGGCAGTTTCTGTGGAATGATTGAGAATTGTCTCCGTCTCTGAAAACTGCAATGTAGCGCTCCATTCCCCTTTAGCTGCTCGACCTAAGCGCTAAGTATGAAGATTTTTATGCGAAGGCATCCCTCTCTCTCCAATTAGGAGCTTTCCAGCCCTCATACAGGGGCTTTTACTCCTAGTCGCTCTCCCAGGAGTGGGGAATCTGCAGAAGTGTTTGGGTTTATAATCTCATATCAAATGCTCAGTGTGTGTGTGTATGTGTGTGTGTGTGTGTGTGCAACTTGAAGTCCCTGCTGCTGCTTGTAAGGAGGTGCATGTGTCTCAAGAGTGTAGATCTTCAGAGACAATATACTCGGATAACTCCAGTTACCGATAAGTAACCTTCTTCTTTCTAGTTAACGAAGAGCTTGTGCTATGAATTAAGGACAGAACCATCCCCCGAAGTTCAGCCAGTGCAAGATTGTATTTGGTCTATCTAGTGTCACTTCACCCCTGCTTGTGTCTCTCTTTGTTTTCACTCTGCCCACACTCTGCTCCATTTTTAACCCTGATTTTCTCTCTGCATTTGTTTTCTGTCTGGATTCTTTTCTGACAGGAATAGGAACCCAAGCAGCATTCAAGTTCAAGGCAAAAACTTCACATCCATGGTGCCTGAGTGGATTCAGCATAGTGAATGCACCCCTGCCCAGTGAATGTGCTTAAAAGATGGGAGGGGATGGAGAGCTTTGTCCTGGGTGCAAGTGAGTGCCTGGCTTAGCACCATCTGTTACATATTGGTTATAGCATTTGAGAGTTACCAGCTCAACAGGTAGCTGTTTTGACCAGGAAGTATCAGCACCAGGTCCTTTGCCATCTCCTTCTGCTGCTTCCCTCCCCTCCGAGAAGCACTCTGCTCAGGCAGGCCCTCCTGCCCACCTTCAGGCCAGGTTGGTGCCCCACGCTTAAAAGGCACTGAGCCACGCCTTGTGACACTGGCTTTTCCACCTGAAGGGTTTCAAGGCAGGGGGGAGAGTGGGTTTCCCTGCCACGCTGTGCTCTTTCCTGTGTGTGGCTGATGTGCCATTGCTGTGTATTTTCTGTTTCATTGCTCTCCGGGAAGAAAGAATCTGCATGGACAGGGCTGTTAAACCCTCCTCCAGAGACTGGGGAGGGGAGGGAATGAGGCAGGTGGGGAGGAGACTTTCTCCTTTCATCTCCAATCTCAGAGCGGCTAAAAGAGACTCTCAGGCAGCCGTCCCTACAATAATTCCCCTGTCTGTCTGTCTCTCTGGGCTTCTCTCCCCCGTAACAGATACAAGAATACCATACTTTAGCCTCAATTGAAGCAACAGAGGTTTAAATGCTTCCAGCTCAACCACTGTATTCAGATACTGCTGGAACAGCAAAGCATTCAAGCTCAGACAGCCGCGAACTGAAAACCCAAGCCTACAAAAAAGGGAGAGCGAAAGACAGAAGGGAAGAAAGAAAGCAGGAAACCGAACGTCAACAATCCCATAACTCGCTCCAGCTCATTCATTTTTCTTCTCCCTGCAGCGCTGGGGAAGGGGTCGTGTGGCGTGGTAAGGAATACAAATGCTTGTCTCTTTTTTTCTTTGTCCCAGTGAATTTATTTGTAGCAGGGGGTTCTAATTTGATGGATTTGGGGTTATTTTTTTCCTTTTTTACGATCTTCAGGCGCGATGGCAAGCTCAGTGCATCTCTGGCTTTTTCTTTTTTTAATCTGGATTAAATGTTGGTCGCTGGAGATGGGAACAATTATTATTAATTGCTATTCATTATTTATAACCATTCTCCTTTTTATTAACTTGGAAGCAGGTTGACCTCTTTATTGCCAATGACTATCTAGCTATATACGCACATATACCGGTGCGCACACATACATCTCTCTTGCTCTCCATAGCCATCAACACGCCTGAGAGGGACCTAAAGGAAATGACTAATGGCTAGTGTTTGTTTAACCCTTTTTCTTCCACTGCCCAAAGCAGAAGGGAAATCGAAAGAAACATAGACTCTTTTACTGCATTCCCCCTTGCTACTGCTGCTTGGAAGCAGGGTACAGCAAAGTTGTAAATAACAATTTTGTCCAGGGAAACAAATGAGTCTGTCTGTGAATGGGTGATGAGTAGAATGTAAAAATATATTGAGAATCTAGGGGGTATTTCTGATGGGAAGTACAAAGCCAAGCTCTTTCTCTTGACCTGTGCAAACCTCATTTGTTCCTTGTTGCTTAGAGGGTTTTTTTAAATCCAAGCTGCTGCTTGTTCTGTGGACAACAATAGAAGAGGGTAAACAAACAGATGTTTTATTCTTTTCTTCAGTACGCTGCTGATCTGGGAAAGACAGTTTGTTCATTGGATGGGTGGACACAAACACCTGCCAGGCTAAATAACTGTTTGATAGACCCGCATCCTTTTGTGGCGTTTACCCATAGTGCTGCTCAGCACTTCAGATATCTGCTCTGTTATAGAGGGAGGGAGAGGGGAATGAGAGATGATAGGCTAATGGGGTCAGCTTGGTCTGGAGATCAGCAAAGGGGAGTGTGGGTTGAGAGGAGAATTAGCTGTGGACTAGAAAAGACCCTTTCTACACCACCTTCTCCAGTGACTTCCCCTGTATTGATGGCAGTTGCATCAGGTCTGCAGTATTAAAGAGCTGGTTAAATCATGCTGGTGGCATTGAAGCAAGCTGGAATCTACTCAGCATGAGCAAGAGCTGCGGTTTAGGTTTGGCTCCACCCTGCTTGCTCTGGAGGGATTCTCTAGTGAAGGAGTTTCTCTCCTCCCCCCTTTTTTTTAAAGAGGGGGCTATTGAGGGAGCTACATGGAAAGTCAGTGTGCTTAAATGACAGCCCCTTTGATTGATCTCTGGGAGCAGCCGCTTAGCTTGTTGCTTCAAGAGGAGGAAGCTGATTGCTGCAGCCCCAGTAGAGATGCTTGGAAGGGTATATTGATTAAGTGGTCGGGGCACATCATCTTTGCAGATGCCCAAGCAAAGGAACTGGGGAGAGAGCAAAACACAACGCCAAGTAGTAAGGGCTCAGTGTGTCCTAGCTACTGCAAGTGTTGTGTTGCAAAGGTGATTAACCCTCAAAGGCTGAGGCATCTACACTATAGTGCTTCTAGTTGATCTGGATGGTGCAGGTGCTACAGGACATTCTGGGACACTTATGCTTGGTGGAATTCATAAAAAAGACGTAGAGTTCCTGGGAATTAACTATTATGCAGTCCTGTGTACTAGAGCCCTGAGTGGGACTATTTTTTTAAATCTTGTTCCTGTCCCACCACGCAATATCCACTCCTGCATTGTTTCTTGTTGATTTTTATCTTGAGCATATCTGCAAAAACCTTAGATCTATCAAGAGACACCAATTCTCCTATACTACTAAAAAACCAAACCAAAATTGTTTAGTCACGATCGTATATACAGAAAGAGAATTAGACACAATTTTTATGTGGCAAACTGATGAGAGATTTAGTGTTTTCCTGCAAATTACCACAGTCTGTTTTTTGCCCACCCAATCCCACCTGCAAAAAAGTACACGTTACTGGCTCCCGCTATTATGACAGCAGGTTCTGCAGGATCCCAGACTCACTGCAGGGCTCTACTATATACACCATCTCATGCCTGGTAGAGGAAAGAGAAGGCTCCTCAGGGCTTGAGGTACTGCAGCCATTGGTAGGACATGAGGTCAAGAATAGGATATACAAACTTTCTGGACTGGGATAATCTTGTAACCACGTTTCTAGAGTGAGATGGTGCATGAAGGAAAGAGGAGAGAATGAAAATAACGCAGCCACCAGCCAGGCCTGATAGACTCTGAAGTTGGGGGGTTGGCAGGGGATATGGGGTTCTGGACCTGGGCACCCTGAGGTGCTGGGCTCTGAGACGTGGACCTGTTAAAAGGAACAGTGTTGTTAAGCATTGAATTGACAAGCCTACTCACTGAAATCTGTTACCCACAGAGCAGTCACAGTCTGAGCAGCAGCAGTGCAAGCTTCCCTCACACTTCCTCTGTACACCTGGCTGGGAGAAACCACCCTAGGGGTGAATGAGCAGTTAATCCCATGACCAAGTTAGATCCTTGGCCTCCCTGCTGAGTCTGCCAGCTATCTGCTCGCACGGTGGTGTCTTCAGACAGAGAAAATGGGCTGAGGCCCTCCAGTGAGCAATGATTTCTGGGCACAATTCACCAAGGCTGGTCTTGATCCAGTGACATAGAGGACAATTGTTTTAATCCATCACCCAGCCACCTCATCTTTTTCAAGGAAGAGTGTGAGAGAGACAGAACTAACAGTGTCCTAGATTGTCAGGAGAGAAGTTAGGCAAGAGACAAGCACGTGCCCACTCCAGATAATGGAATTAGTCAGGGTGAGGTGGTTCTACAGATGGATAAAGATGCTGGTGCTATGGATGCAATCCTGGCCTTTCAGTGTAGCTTTTTAACCGCCTCTTTGCCCTAAAGGAGGAGCCTTCAACCTAAAGGATCTCCAATGGTTTTGAAAATGATGCTGCTGTTCCTGTAGACTTTCTATCTACCTGTCCTTCAGAGCGTGCCCAGTGCCTGATTGCCTGTCAAAACTGTACCCAGTTTCTGCTTTCCCCATCGCTCCTGATACACAAAACCGGGAGAGGCAAGTGAGCACAGTGGTGTCCAATTCTCTTAACAAATGGAGATCTGAGAAGTTGCTGGTGCTTGGACTGTACATGGTACCTTCTGGCACATAGGTCTGATTGCAGATTCCACCACCTCTCCTGGAATTTCCTCTTGCTTTTTCCTGTATGGTAAAAAGTGCAGCATGTGTATATGCACAGGTACATTCTGTGCACCACTGTGCAGATAGCTCAGCATCTAGGGAGCTCGGTTTTTCTTTGGTTCTGTGTCTTTTCTGACAAATATGTCATGAAACTTCCCTCCTTCGACCTTAATTCTTTCTCAGTCCCCTTCTTTCTATACATTTCTTTTTTACTCCCTCCTTCTTTTCCCATCCTTCTCCATTTTGTAGACTTACTTTCATTCTGCTTCTTTGCATCCCCACTTTCCTTTCCTCTCTTGCTATTTCAATGTTCTCTCATTTCTTCTCTCTCTCTCTCTCTCTCTCATTCTTTCCTTTCAAGTCCTCCTCCTCCTCAGTTTTGCTCCAGCTCAGCTCTGAAGAAAAAAGCCCAGCCCTTTAACTGTGGGTGTATTCCTGCCAAATGTTTACAAAAAGCACAATGTACAGACCGAATCCTGGCATAATTACACACCCAGACAGATAGCATAGTAAATAATCCTGCCTTTCAAATACTCCTCCAGTCCCTACTACTGCCATCACTTTCTCCTGCTGTCATGTCTCTGAGCTAAACGTATATTCATTTTGCACATACGTACATTTCAGATGTACCAAGTCTGGGTATTCAGTGTATATGCATATCGCAGTGGTTGGCAACTTGCGGCCTGTCAGAGTAATCTGCTGGTGGGATGCCAGACAGTTGGTTTACATTTGCATGACTGCCCATAGCTCCCTGTGGCCGTGGTTCACCATTCCTGGCTAATGGGAGCTGTGAGAAGCAGCGGCCAGCACCCGCAGCTCCCACTGGCCAGGAACAGCGAACTACAGCCACTGGGAGCTGTGGGGAGCCATGCAAATGTAAACAAACTGTCTGGCGGCCCACTAGCGGATTACGGTGGTGGGCCGAGGGTTGCCCACCAGTGGTGTATAGTATCTCAGTATGTATGTGTCCATGGCTGGCATGGCTGTTTTCATTGTATGTGTACATAGACTGTCTATGTATGCCTTACACTGGACCATTATCTGTATCTAACACCGACAGAGTACGGTCATTGGCAGGATTAAACCCGGGACCTCTAGAGCTAAATGCATGAGTCTCTACTGCATGAGCTAAAAGCCACATGGCTCTTAGCGAAGGTTGTAGCAGACTCATTAATCTCTAAGTGGCCTTGGTGCCACTAGAGGGGACAGAACACCACGGCCAGGAGGTGTGTGGGTTACAGGTACAGATATTTTTATTTATCTATTTAGTGCTGTGCGTGTATAGCATTTTGCAAATAGAAGATGTAGCTCTTTGGGTAAAGAATAAGCACCTATTTATCAATAATGTCAGTGAAGGTAACAGGAATGAGGAAGGTGAAGGGAGGTGCAAGGATCACAACAAAAGGTTGTCATGGTTTCAGTTAGTGATCCATGGTATGCCAAAAGTTCTAGTTAGTTTCACAGGTACATTTATGTATATATAATTGTGGTCAGATGTTTGGCTGCGTGTGTGTTCTCCCTGTGTGCTGTCCCAGCTTTGCGCAGACAGTTGGTACAGTAGATCTTGAGTGAAACACCCAATGACCACAAGATCCGTTAATGTACGAAGGCACCCAGCCAGGTTTATTGTTGATGAAGCACGGTATTAATATCCCACAGACTCTACCGGACCACTAATACATGTATGCACATAACAGTGGACCATCTTAGTGAATTAAGGGACTTTCTGTTCCTCCTTAGGCTAGAGAGAGAGACACTCCATTTGAGGGCCCATTTTATAAATTAATGAAAACAAGTTACATAATGCCCCTCTGACATTATTAGTTGACACCCTCTGAGGTAGCTGATTACCACGAACCACCTTGTACATCTCTATTCATTACACTGTCATCCTGACCTTATCTTTAGGATGGGTCAGCATGTTCCTGTTATCTTTAGGGAATGCGTTGATATCAAGGTGTTCTGGTACCATCCTTCTAGCACTGTGTAGGAATGTGTGTTTCTGCAATATCAGCCCTGTTCTTGCCAAATGCTGTGAGCAAGGCTTGCCTCTTGCTCACAGCTTAACTTTGCTTTATATCAGCAAAGTTTTGACTACTACTTTAGCTCAGGCCTCATACTAGGCCTCATATACACAGGCTTATGTCTCAGGCTCTCTTCCTACTACATTCCACCCCTTTTTGTCTTTTTATGAGGAGGATGTTTACCCATCGTTTCAGAAAACCATAATGCATGAACTGAAGATGACTCATTGGGCTAAACACTGTTATGTGGGTACCTTATTTACCGTTTATACATTTATGCCCCATTTGTTCCATAGTTTGCACATTTTTTTGTACGACCGATGGACAGGTTTTATTTTTCAATTGTTTTTAGTTCCTTATGGTGGACCTGGGAATGTTAGGCCAGGGACTTTGAGGAAAGTAGTTTTATGATTGAGCCTTGGTGGAACATTTAAATAATTACTATACATGAGTAATATGGATATGGTACCTATGTTTGTAGTGTATATGGGTATATATGTATAGTACGTGTGTGTACATATGACACCACCTAATGTAGCCAGTTACTACCCATCACCTTGTACACTGTCATCCTGACCTTATCTTTAGGATAGGTCAGCATGTTTCTGTTATTTTTAGGGAATGTGTTGGTATCAAGGTGTTCTGAAACCACCCTTCTGGAATATGTTTACATATATATTCTTGTGCCTAGCACTACTTAGGAATGTGTGTTTCTGCAATATCAGCCCTGTTCTTGCCAAATTCTGTGAGTAGGTCCTGCCTCTTGCTCACAACTTAACTTTGCTTTATATCAGCAAAGTTTTGACTACTGCTTTAGCTCAGGCCTCTAATACAAGGGCTTATGTCTCAGGCTCTCTTCCTACTACAATAATAGCATTGTCAGTCATGTGTATAGTCTGCAGCATCAGATTTCCAATACCGTGTGTGCTGTTGTGGTTGTTAGTCTGAGTTGGCAGTTGCTGTGATTGTGAGTCATTTTTTCTGCTATTGCAGTGGTTGTGGATCTGTGTCTGCCTCTAATTGCTGTGTGGTCAGACTAGTGTTAGGTTGTTACACTTGTGGCTGAGTCTGTGCTCCTCCTGTAGCTGTGGTGGTTGTGAACTAGTCTCTACCTGGACTCACTTCCAAGGAAATTACTGGGGGAGAGGGGAACCGGGATTAGTTTTGGTTTATGGGAAATGGTTGTTGAGCGGCTTCTGGTTTTGCTAAATTAAATCCAGTGGTGGTTTGGACCCTGCTCATAATTATCACAGTCACCAGCACACTGGGGAATGTGGGTAAACAGACCCAATTTGGGTCTCGACTCTCAATCCAATGAGCATCCTTGTTTCCATATTGACCTGTCTTTTTTTATTTTTCCCCTCACATGCCTCCTCCTTTGTGAGTATTTTGTATTGGTATTGTAGTGTGGAAACCACACTTGGGAGCTTCCATGTGTCTCTAACACTTGGTTTGAGTGGCAGATTCTTTGCAAGGCCTTATGATAAACATATAAATATATAATATATATATGCCTCCTAGGTATGTGTGGGAGTCCCACAGGTTTTGTGTGTGTGTGTGTGTTTTGTGTCATTGGGGTTGTTCTGTGTGCATCTCACAGGTGCTTGTGAGTTCAAAGATTCCTCTGCTGGTGAGAGGAATAGGAAGCTCTTACATTCTCTCTCTTACCATGGTGGGGAAAGTGATCCTTGCATGTAATAAGAAAAATAAGCAGATCAGTTTGTCAGGTTCTCTGGAACCTTCCTCTATGAAAGGCTTGAGGTAAACAGACAATTTTTTTAAGCACCTTCTGTGTGGACAGTGCCTTGCAGGGTTAATTCAGACTGCAAGAATTACTAGCATTACAGTGTTGTGGGGATGGATGAACTCCAGCAGCACTTAGGCTGCTCATGCTTACTAGAGGGCTGTCTGCTGTACAGGAATGGATTTCTTATTCCAGGCTGGATCAAAGTCTACTATAAACCACCTCCTCCTTACAGACACTGCATGAAAACAGCCTGAGAGACAGAGCCATTCAGAAAGAGGCTCCTCGGTGCTAGCACCTTGGCATCCCTGTCATAGTCAGTTAAAAACAGAGGTGCTTTAACCAATCACCTCCCCGCAGCCCTGCCATCCTTTTAATTAAACAGTCTATTCAGACAATCACTGCTGGATTTATAGAGGGTGCCTCGCACAGAGCTAGATTTTCCTGGTGAAAAGGACAGGTGCAGTCAAAGACCCTGTGCTCAGAGGGGTCCAGCCAGTGTCCCTTTGCATGGGGGAGCACTCAAAACATCCCAAATGGCTCATGGATCTGGCTTGGGAACAATGGAAAGCTTTAAAAGAGCCCCTAAGCCTGCCTTGTGCCAGCAAGGAAAGGAGAAAGAATGCTGAGTTGTACATTATTTTTACTCACAGGAGGTGATCAGATGCTTATGAGTGTTGATATAAGAACATCAGTGATTTGGCCCATCATTACCCTGGGGGTAATGCAGCTCCAATGCCAGCCAGTGCCCACCAGGCACAATCCATCCCATGACCCCTGCTTTTGTTTAGAACAGTTGAAGCAATGCATCAGAGAAAATGTATGCAGAAGTGTCAAATGGATAGACACTCAGGATCTGGCCCTGTTTAGCTCTCCATTCCCTTCAAGAAAAAGCCTTTCTAAATTGAGGACCACAAACTGCTCTAGTTGTAGCTCACGCCCCACCTTTCCCAATAAAAATCAAGCACAAACGAAAGGAAGGAGAGGTTGACTGGTGTGCCAAGCTATCTCCTGTAGTCTCAGCGGCACTGTCTGCACTAGGAAATTGAGCTATTGCTGGCAAAGCATCCACCTGAATTGGTACTAAAGACAGTTTTGCCCTAGTGTGGATGGGCCCAAATTATTTTCAGCACCATGGCCCTGAGTTAGAAGGGTCCTTAAGTATGTACCTAACTTTAAGGATGTGATCAGTCCCATTGGCTTCAATGGGACTGTTTGTGTTTGTAAAGTTAATCATGTCTAGATACCCTGCTGAATGAGGGCCCTTTACAGGATGCATGCGTGGGAGTTGATGGAGCCATAGTCAGTTTCCTGGTATGTAACTATGGTCAATGTTAATACCATGCTAGTATCCAGTTCAGCTCTTGCTTTCACTAACTATGGTCTTGAACCAGTCTGCATTACCATAGATTTTGTTCGCTACATCCCTGGTTCCTCCACATATCTGGCATCCTCCTCCTTTCTGCCCCTTCACACAACTTTTCCAGTGTTAAGGTACATAAAACCATTTCTTCCATGTATTATTTACTTTCCATAACTATATAAATAATACAATTATATATTAGGTACATTGCATCATATATACAGGAACGGACCTCAAGAGGTCATCTAGTCCAGTCCCTGGCACTCATGGCAGGACTAAGTATTATCTAGATTCATAGATTTTAGGACTGGAAGGGACCTTGAGAGGTCATCGAGTCCAGTCCCCTGCTCTCAGGGCAGGACCAAATACTGTCCATACCATCACTAGCAGATGTTTCTCTAACCTGCTCTTCAAAATCTCCAAGGATGGAGATTCCACAACCTCCCTAGGCAATTTGTTCCAGTGCTTAATCACCCTGGCAGTTAGGGAAGTTTTCCCTAATGTCCAACCTAAACTTCCCTTGCTACAATTTAAGGCCATTGCTTCTTGTCCTATCTTCAGAGGTTAACGAGAACAATTTTTCTCCCTCCTTCTTGTAACAACCTTTTATGTATTTGAAAACTACTATCATGTCCTCCCTCAGTCTTTCCTTCTTCAGACTAAACAGACCCAATTTTTTCAATCTTCCCTCATAAGTCATATTTTCTACAACTTTAATCATTTTTGTTGCTCTTCTCTGGGCTTTCTCCAATTTGTCCACATATTTCCTGAAATGTGGCACCTAGAATTGGACACAATATTCCAGTTGAGGCCTAATCAATGTGGAATAGAATGAAAGAATTACTTTGTGTGTCTTATTTACAACACCCAGCTAATACATCTCAGAATGATATTTGCCTTTTTTTGCAACAGTGTGACACTATTGACTCCTATTTAGTTTGTGAGCCACTATAACCCCCAGATCCCTTTCTGCAATTCTCCTTCCTAGGCAGTCATTTCCCATTTTGTATGTGTCCACTGATGCTTTGAGCTGGAGTTGTGATTTCCAGCTGCAGGAGACATACCTATGCTAGCTCTAATCCAGCTAGTTTACTACAAATAGTGTGTCTGTAGTGATGCAAGTGGCAGAAGAGGCTAATGGCTCCAGTACATACCCATCTAAGATGCTCGCCAGGTGCTCTGGGTGGTTAACAACTCCTGCTGCTTGCCCCACCAGTTACTCTATTTTTAATACACTAGCTCAGTCAGAATGACATCCCCAGTTCAAAGCATAGACAGACCCTTACTGCAAGGCTTCCTCCTCTGCATCAGGCTCCCTGCATCCCTCCACTCTGCCATCTCACCAGCTCTTTGCAAAGCTGATCTGGAAAGGACGTACTTACCTCTTTGCTCAACTTTAGAAAAAATTCTCCAGGGTAGGTCCAAAATGCTACAAATTGCAAAAACATTACTGAAGCATTTGGGATCATGGCTGTAAAATTTTGGATTAATTTTTTGTGGGTATATCTCTTAGTTCCTGTACTGAGCCTTCAAGGAACTCTGCCCTTCTACATCACTTCTGACCTATAACACCCCTGGTTCTTTCAGTTCTGGGCCCATAAACTGCTCTGCTGATGCACCTCAATCATGATCTTCATTGACCTTGCTATTACAGAGCTGTGTCTCCACACAATTCAGCTAATGTACCTCATTCATTCCTGATGAGATGTGCCCCTAGCTGCTCCAGTCATGGGTCTTCATACAGCTCTCAGTGCATCTCAGGGCTTGTCTATACCATGGGGTAATGTGCTCTGCGGAGGTCTGATTTCTAAAGCACACTAACATGCTGCACATTGATTGGTCCAGTAGGCCCTGTTGGTGTGCATTACTGTTTTAATCAGTGCTACGTTAAAGCACACTAGAGAATCTTCAGTGAGCACCAGCAGAGTCTACCTGAAAAATTCATGACCAGATCCAGTTCTACTCTCCACAGAACTAGTATTTGACTCTTGTACCTTATGCTCACACTCAATTCCACATTAATATGGATAACTGTCTTCTCAGTTTGGAGCTAGCTAAGGCAATACTGCATCCCTGAAACCAGGAATGTCTGTGCATGGGGCCTAGCCTCATGTCCTGGTTGATCTGACAGAAGCCAGCATGTTTTCATGGTTGCGGTAAACCCCAGCAGACTGGCATTAAACTGAGCCTTCACAACCTGAAAGCTGAACCATTTCTTGGTCTTCCAAATTGGGCTGCCAGCAGCAGCATGCTTTTTGGGTTCTCAAAGGCCAGCTCTACCTGATGTTGAAGTACTGGGCCTCCTCTGAGCTGCAATTATCAAATGTGAGGTGGTGTGATGTGGAGGCATCCTAACAAAGTGTATGTATGCAGCTTGTTATTTGGTACAGCCACTCCAAGGTGCCTCAGCGTACTGAGAGACCTAAAAGGGGAAAGACAGTTAACTATGCAGGAACGTTACAATGAAAATACAGCTGAGCATTAATGTAAAATCTGAACATACTAGAGAGGCAGGGCAACCAAGTGGCCATTGAAACCACCTTAGGCCTTGATGCCCAGACTCGATCTGGCAGTGTCATTACCAGTGTGAAACTAGGCATAGCCACCTGAAAGTGGCCATTTGGAAAAAATGGGTCTTCAGACATGAATGGAAAATGCTGAAAGCTTCTGCTGTCTGGATGTGCTTAGGCTGTGGTTTAAAGTAATGGAGCACTGGGGGACAAGCCGTTCACTGGACTTCTGGCATGCACTGCCTTGCAGATGTGGACAAATGCAGGCCATGACCCCAATAATGGGGAATGCCCAAGCCTGAGGTGACAAGGGCGAGGGTGGGGAGAGAGGTGGGAAGGGACTTGAATGGAAGGGGAAGAATCTTTAAGTCACTTTGGTGCTTCTGATGACTCTTTGGAGCTGCTGAGATCTTTTGAGAACTATTTGCATCAGCCAGCACCACTAGCAGCAGACTGTAGCAATTGTTGCTCGTGCAGAGCCTTGTCTGTGGAACCAGAGAGAAGTTATGTCCAAAGCTGACTGAGAAGAGTTAAAAGGGATCTCACAAAACTGGGTAAATGGGCAACAAAATGGCAGATGAAATTCAATGTTGATAAATGCAAAGTAATGCACATTGGAAAACATAATCCCAACTATCCATATCAAATGATGGTCTAAATTAGCTGTTACCACTCAAGAGAGAGATCTTGGAGTCACTGTGAATAGCAGGGCCGGCTTTAGGAAGTGTGGGGCCCAATTCGAACATTTTCGGCGGAGTCCTGGAAGGGATGACTAAAAAAAAAGAACACGTGTAAAAAAAAGCCTTTCATTTCTTCCATGTATTATTTACTTTCCATAACTATATAAATAATACAATTATATATTATGTACATTGCATCATATATGCTGTTGATTGCTTATTAATGAGTGCCATTTCACATGTGTGGGTCCCTGCCACTCCCTGCAGGTGTGCACATGTGTGGGTCCCAGCTGCTCCCTGCCCCCCTCATTGAAGCAGGTGTGCAGGATTACTGCCCTGGGAACTGCAGGGCAGCAGTGGACATGGGGCTGGTTGGAGGCAGGGCAGAGGCTGACTGGAGGTAGGATCTAGCTGCAGGCAGGGAAAGGGGTGCAGGGCTGGCTGGAGACGGGGGGTGTGGGGTGGGCTGGCTTCAGGCAGGGCCGCAGGGCGATGCAGCAGGGGTTGGGAAGGGTTGGAGACAGAGGAGTGCAGAACTGGCTAGATTCAGGCAGGAGAGTGCAGCGGGGTTGGCTGGAGACAGGGCAGGGGGTTTGGGGCTGGGTGTGGGCAGGGTGTGCAGGGCTGGTGCAGGCAGTGGTGTGTGGGGGCTGGCTGGCTTTGGGCAGGGCCACAGGGGTGTGTGGCAGGGGGTGGTTGGAGACAGGGCAGAGGGTTTGGCAGGGGCTGGCTGTGGGCATGGAGTGCAGAGCTGGCTAGGGGCAGAGCTGGCTGGGGGCAGGGCAAGGGGTGCAGCAGAAGCAGCTGGAGCCCCGGCCCTTTAAATAGCCCCCAAGCCTCCCGCTATCCCAGGGCTCTGGGGGTTATTTAAAGGGCCCGGGGCTCCCCTGCTTCTACTCCGCCCCGGACCTTTTAAATAGCGGTGAGAGCCCTGGAGAATACATGGGGGTGGCTTGGCTCCAGCGGCTATTTAAAGGACGGGGTGGCAGAGGCAGCTGGAGCCCCAGCCCTTTAAATAGCCCCCGATCCCAGGGCTATGGGGGCTATTTAAAGGGCCCGGAGCTCCAGCAGGGAGACTGGGGCTGCGGGGCAGTTTGCCGCGCTCCGGCTGCGGCTCCAGCCGGGAGAGCGGGGCTGCTTGCTGTGCTCCGGCAGGGGCTCCAGCCGGGAAAGCGGGGCTGCTTGCTGTGCTCTGGCCGGGGCTCCAGTCGGGAGACCGGGGCTGCGGGGCGGCTTGCCGTGCTCCGGCTGGGGCTCCAGCTCTCGGCGCGGGGCCTGATTCCTGGGAATCGGCTGAATCGGCCTAAAGCCGGCCCTGGTGAATAGTTCTCTGAAAACATCCACTCAATGTGCAGAGGCTGCCAAAAAACAAACAGAATGTTGGGAATCATTAGGAAAGGGATAGATAATAAGACAGAAAATATCATACTGCCTCTACCTAAACCCATGGTATGCCCACATCTCGAGTACTGCATGCAGATGTGGTTGCCCCATCTCAAAAAAGATATATTGTAATTGGAAAAGGTACAGAAAAGGGGAACAAAAATGATGAGGGGTATGAAACGGCTTCCATATGAGGAGAGGTTAATAAGATTGGGACTTTTCAACTTGGAAAAGAGATGATTAAGTGGGGATATGACAGATGTCTATAAAATCATGACTGCTGTGGAAAAAGTAAAGAAGGAAGTATTATTTTCTCCTTCTCATAACACAAGAACTAGGGGTCACCAAATGAAATTAATGGGTAGCATGTTTAAAACAAACAAAAGCAAGTATTTCTTCACACAATGCACAGTAACCTGTGGAACTCTTTGCCAGAGGATGTTGTGCAGGCCAAGATTATGAGGGTTCAAAAAAGAACTAGCTCAGTTCATGGAGAATAGGTCCATCAGTGGCTATTAGCCAGGATGGGCAGGGGTGCAAAAACATGCTTTGAAGTGTCCCTAGCCTCTGTTTGCTAGAAGCTAGGAATGGGTGATGGGATGATTCACTTGGTGATTACCCATTCTGTTCATTCCCACTGGGGCACCTGGTGTTGGCCACTGTTGGAAGACAGGATACTGGGCTAGTTGGACCTTTGCTCTGACCCAATATGGCCATTCTTATGTATGTTCTTATGTGATCTGCACTGGTCATATCTGGAAAAGAAAGGAACGTGCTCCAACAACTTGCAGCCAGCATGTGAGAGCGTCCGTGTAGGCCTGGCCTGTCAGTTCACTACGATAGTACCAAATTACCTGGAAATGAGGCTCTGATTGCATAGTTCCTCTTTTGATAAGACACCTAGATTTCTAATTAAACAGGCAGGAACCACCATACAAATGTCAGTAATATTGGTGGTAAGAGAGGAAAAAATGTCCATTAGCTACTAAACTGAGACCACTGCTCTCACTCCACTCATAAGCCAGGTCAGGTGTGAGTTCTGGCCTCCAAAAGGGCGTTAACCTGTTGTGTCATGTAGGCCTCTGTTAGTGACGTGCTTAGTAGAGGAAGCTCTTGGAGCTGGGTGCAAAATCTCTGCCACTAAATGGAGTGTTGGGGGGGCAGAGATTTCCCTTTAGTCTGATGGAGTCACCCCTCTCTGGTATAACACCCCAGTCAGAGATTACTTTGATTGGAGGCCTTGTGTTTCTGTAGAGCTCCTGGTTAGTGCCTTTGGAATGCAATATCTTGCACTGAGTATAGGGTGTTTTACCCCAGCAGGGAGAAGGGGACCATACCCCACCTCGACCCACTGCTGTACATAGCATCCTCCCCATTCAGTTTCAGAGCTTAGTTGGTACCACTCAGTGTATTGTTCAGAAGCAGATGGGATCAGCAGCAGGCTGGAGGAGCATGCATGCAGCTCAGGGATCTCCCCCTGGTTTGTCATACTAATGCTGTCCTCCTGTCCTTCCTAGTGAGCCTCCACCTCAGTTCAGCTCTCCCCACATCCACTGAGCCAGACCCATGCAGACTTGGCTCTCTGCTGTGAGCCTGCAGGCAGCTTAATGCACTACTGCCTTAAGCAGGTGGCTGCTTTATCAGACTGAGGGCCGGCATCCACACTTCTTTGGCATAGGCCTATGGCAAAGTAGCTGCTTCTCCTCTGCTGGCTCAGTCCCTTGCCGCCTTGGAGCCGCAGGCTTGGGCAAAGCAAAAGCCCTTCCTGGTCGCACAGGGTCTGGCTGATCCCTTCTCAGCCAGTCCCTTGCTCAGTTTTTCTCTCCTTCTGGGGAGAGTGCAATCTACCTTGCAGGAAGAGTTTCAGAGTCCTACTCACTAGCAGCTACTCTACTTCTCTCCTCTTCCCTGCCAGGTAGGGTTTAAAAAGGTCCCCAGCAATTGGGCCAGCTGAAGCTAATTAGTTCCCTGGTAACCCCTGTTCCAGCTGAGCCTTGTTTCTCCATGGCTATCTCCCCTCAATGGATACGGAGAGGCCTTTTAACCCCTCTGGGACTAATTACTACCCCTCTCCTGGTAGCTAATTGTCCTGAGTTAGCCACAGGCCCCAAACTAAACTGGCTTTACACTACTCTGTCCACTCTGCTTATCCACTCATAGCTGCTCCCCGCTGCCAATGATACCAGCCGTCACTCCGTTTACTGCTCCTCCCAAAGCTGCCATCTTGCTTCCTTCCACGCTGCATCTTAGTCACAGATAGTGCTCCCTACTCCGATCCATAAGGATGCTGATCATTTCTCCTTCCAATGTCACCTCTTCAAGACGCACTTCTACCATGATTCCTACAAGACATCAACCAGCTGCTGATGTTTAGGGCAAAGGCCATTTAGGAAGTGCTGATGTTGATGGGCGGGGAAGGTTGATCATCTGCTGTACCCTCTCCTGCATCCTCAATTACTTGTTTGTTTTCTTAGCTTGTGAGCTGTTCAGGGCAGGGACTGTGTATTGCTATATCTTTGTACCGTGCCTATAATATGAAGGATATTGTTGCAGTATGAATAATATAGACCGCTACTGCTGCTGGATGTCAAATGTATGTTTGTGGGGCAAGGTTCAGTTGGGTCCTGTCCCCTCTAGTCTCCCTGTTACAGAAGTGAAGCCAAGCTGCTTGTGCTGGGGTACTTGCCTAGCTGCCAGTGGTTAGAGTTTTGCAAGGGACAGTTGTCCAAGTAAGCTTAGGGATTCAGGGACATGTGAGCCCCCCAGGAGTGAGGGGATTTTGCCTGCATTCAGGTGAGTTTAAGATTTATCTCTGAGTATTGGCAATCACTGACTGCCCTAATAGTCACAGCTGCCCTGTGAACGAGGTCAGCATCTTTCTCTGTATTCCGCGGATGAAGAAACTGAGGCACTCAGAGGTTAAGGCCCAAATTTTCAAGCTTGGGTTTAAATTAGCCACCTAACTTGATATTGAGGCATTAGCATCTAAGTGGCTTGATTGTTGGAGGTGCTGACCTCAGTAGGCACTGCAGAACTCAGCACATCTGGACTTGGATGACAAATTTTGGGTGACAAATTTCCACCCAAGTGTGGAAATGCCCATCTGTGACTTGCCCAGGCCACAAAGGGAGCTGAGATTTTTGTCCCCTGCTCTGGTGATTTCGTAGGCTACTAGACCCCACTGCCTCTCATGCTATTCAACTGCACCTTCTTGTGGCCAAAGCTCTCGCTGATGGCTCCGCATAGGAGCTGGCTTAGTTATAGGCAGCTGGGAGCAGGAGTTGTCAGCAATGCTAGTGCTGTCGGTGGTAGCTAGGGTGACACTGTTCATCACAGAAGTGAACTGATTTGGGGTCATCTCAGAACTCAAGGGACTTGTAACCGCATTTATACTGTACCCCCAAGCCCAGCCCTGGCTGGCTGTGAAGGGACTATGGATAAACCTGTGAGCTTCTGGGGAAATCGGTGACAAGCTTTCATGCTAGGGAGTAAAATCTCTTTTCTTTTTCTTTGTCCCCTGCTCCACTCTCCCGCCCCCTACCCTGGCAGGTCTCAGAGACTCTCCTACTCTCCATTGCTGCGTCTTGAGGACATGGCGCTGAGCATCCCAGGAACTGTTCCTCTCTGTACCATTAGCCTTGGAATTCTGCTCATGGCATATGCTCTCCCTGCTGAAGCTGGGTAAGATGACAAGAACCTGGGGGTTTTAATAACACTGGTGACTGAGGACTCCGCATGCTCTCCTTGGGATATTCGAGTGTAAGGTCCTCAACTCCCACTTTTCTTCATGTGGAGTATTCCAATATAACCTAGAAAAAGGCAACCCCTGGATTTTATTTAAAGCATTCCAGTATAAACCCAGAAGAGTGTCCACTTCCCTCCCCACACCCTTGCCAAAACCTTGCTATAGGATTCACGAGTCCCCCCTCTCTAGCACCTGCTCCATTTCATCTTCTGCAATATTTTCCAGGATGCTGATTGCACCATTCTCCATCTCATATGCAGTATTTCACTGCTGCACAAGTCTCTGTTTTCCTTGTCTGCATGCAATATTCTAGCATAACATAGAACACCTCCTTCCCCCACCCCACCCCCCAGAATATTCACTCTCTTGTAGCTGAGAGTGACTGAGATTACTTTAGCATTGTTCAAGCTGCTATAGTTAAGGTTATGTCAGCACTTTTATGACAAAAAACAATTTTCTAATTTGGCCCATGAGCCATTTGCTCTGGGCTAAAACTTGGCAGATTGCTTCCAGGATTTTTTATTTATTTCACAAAATTTGAAAAATGGAATTGATTCAGCTGTTTGACTGTTACAAGTGTAAATGACAATGAAAAAAATGCATTGATCTTGGGTGGAGTTCTTGGCCTTGGTTAGTGGTTCTTGGACTTGCCCAGGAGCCCATGATCTGGGATGCTACTGCCTGACCTAGCTTGCTTTCTTGCATTCATAACATTGTTCTTCTTCTAGTGCTTGCTCATATCCATTCCAATTAAGTGTGCGCGCGCCGCATGCACATTCGTCGGAGACTTTTTACCCTAGCAACACTCGGTGGGCCAGCAGGTCGCCCCCTGGAGTGGCGCCGGTATGGCGCCTGATATATACCCCTGCTGGCCCGCCCGCTCCTCAGTTCCTTCTTACCACCCGTGTTGGTCGTTGGAACTGTGGAGCACGGGTAGCCGTTCTCCACCTCCCTAGCGTTTCACTCTTCTACAGTATAGTGTATATAGTTCTGTAATTATAGTAATAGTTGTAGTTATAAAGCTAGTTAAGTGTAGTTTGTAAATAGTTATACAGAGGATCGGGGGTTCGCCCCCTTTTCCTCCCCGCGGTGCCAGGGCCCATGCCCGGTTCACCCGGGTTTAAGCCTTGTGCGGCCTGTCATCGGCCGATGCCCACAGGAGATCCGCACGACTCCTGCCTGAGGTGCCTAGGCAAGTCCCACCTTGCGGACAAGTGCCGGATCTGCAAGGCGTTCAAGCCCCAAACGAAGAAGGAGCGGGACAGTCGCCTGAAGCAGAACTTGATGGAGGCAGCGCTGACTCCCCCACCGTTGGCACCGACTCCGGCACTGGGACCAAGTGTCACCTCCGCTCCGGACCGCCCAGCGCCGGCAAAGGCTTCAACTTCCCGCTCAGCACTGGCCCAGCACCCTAGCCGGCACCACTCCCTCTCCCCGAGGAGCAAGAAGCACAGGGCTCTTGCGGTACCTACAACTGCACCGCAGTCAGAGCGTGCCTCCAAACCTGACCGCCCGGCACTGTCATCCGCCGCGGCACCGAGCGTCGTCACACCGTCGACTCCGGCTCCTCAGGGACCGTTGAGTCCGGTGCCTCTCAGCTCCCCAGTGAGAACAGCGGTTGAGCTTGTCGCGCCCTCCACGCCGGAGACCTTCTCCATTGCACGCGACCTCATCGCCCTGACAGAGCCCGAGCTGCCCCAACCCCCGGCACCGCCGGTGCTGGTTATCCAATTGATGGGCAAGCCCGCCATGGTGCGGCCGCATTCGCCAGGCACTACTGAGCATCGGTCCCGTTCCAAATCGAAGGACCACTCTCAGCGTTGCTGCTCGAGATCCAGACGCCGCTCGCAGTCCCGAGACCGCTCCCTGCGGCACCGGTCGTACTCGTGGCACCGATCAAGATCCCGGTCACCGCCGTATTACTCTCGGCACCGGTCTAGATCGTGGCACCGACGTTCCTACCGCAGCCAATCCCGGCACGGCAGCGTACGGCACCGGTCGACCTCCCGGCACCAAGCTGGTAGCAGGTCCCGGTCCAGATCGAGGTACTGCCATGACTCCCACTCGCTGGCACCGCGCAGAGATGACATCGGGATGCCCAGAGGCCTGCCGCAGTCATCGACGGCTCCTCCATGGCCTTCAAGGCACTCGTCCGCTTCTTCCTGTATGGACAGCGCCTCTTACGGGGATTCGGATGTTCATGCCTGCCCAGACCAGGGACCACCACAATGGTCCTTTTGGACGCCCTGGGCATACTACCAAGCCGAGGGTGAACCTTCGAGCCTAGCTCGCTCCAGTCAATCGGAGCATCATGCACCAGAGGCCACAGTCAGCCGGCCTCCCCCCTCAGGTATGGAGGAAGACCCTGCGGATCCCCTGGCGCAGCAGGATGCCTGGGAAGTGGAGGTCCCTCTGGACGAGGCTTCTGTTCAGGAACCACTCCTCCCTGGGGTGTCTTCTTCCTCGTCCCCAGATGAGGCGGTAGCGGGCACATCTTCATCAGGGCCCCCGCCGATTGATCTCCGCGCACATCAAGACCTTCTGAGGCGAGTTGCCCAGAACATAAACCTTCCTGTAGAGGAAGTCCCGGAAGTGGAGGACCCAGTGGTAAGCATCCTCTCTGCGAAGGCACCGACCAGGGTAGCCCTCCCCTTCATCAAGTCGATCCAGGCGAAGGCGGACACCATACGGCAGTCTCTGGCCTCCATTCCAGCCACGGCCCGCGGAGTGGAAACGAAATATATGGTACCATCCAAGGGGTATGAGTACCTCTATGTACACCCTGCTCCCTGCTCCTTGGTGGTACAATCAGTCAACGAGCGGGAACGCCACGGCCAGCAAGCTCCTGCGCCAAAATCCAGGGAAGCCAGGCGCATGGACTTGCTGGGCCGCAAGATTTATTCTGCGGGAGGCCTTCAGCTCCGTGTGGCAAACCAGCAAGCCCTCCTGAGCCGTTACAGCCACAACACCTGGGAGGCTGTCGGCAAATTTACAGAGCTGCTTCCCCAGGACTCACGCCAGGAATTTTCATCTCTCCTGGAAGAGGGCAGGAGGGTCGCCAGGACCTCGCTACAAGCGTCCTTAGATGCCGCAGATTCGGCAGCAAGAACACTGGCGTCAGGCGTAGCCATGCGCCGTATATCGTGGCTGCAGTCTTCCGGACTACCGCCGGAGCTACAGTACACGATCCAGGACCTGCCATTCGATGGGCAGGGCCTCTTCTCTGAGAAGACGGATCCCAGGCTACAGAGCCTGAAGGATAACCGGGTCATCGTGCGTTCACTGGGAATGCACACGCCCCAGACTCAGAGAAGGCCATTCCGCCCCTACCATCAGCGCACTTACCCCCCGCCTCGCCCCAGACAAGATTTTAACCGGAGGCGAGGCCGGCCGAACCGTAGACGTCAGTCAGGTCCTCAAAGGGGTAACACTTCTGGGTCCGACAAGCCACCGCAGGGACCCAAGACGAACTTTTGAAGGTGCGCCCGAGAGCAGCTTACCAATCCCTTCCCTGGATCCACTTCATTTCCTCAACCGCCTCCGCCCCTTCCTGCCGTCTTGGTCCCAGCTAACTTCGGATCGTTGGGTCCTGCGCACGGTGGAGTTTGGTTACCATCTTCAGTTTATTTCTCCATCCCCCTCCCATCTTCCCTCCTCGTCCCTCTTCAGGGACCCCTATCACGAGCAACTTATCGTCCAGGAGGTTCGCAAGCTCCTGCTCATCGGAGCTATAGAGGAGGTGCCAAGGGAGCTAAGGGGCAAGGGGTTTTATTCCCGGTACTTCTTATTTCCCAGGTCAAAAGGGGGCCTTCGACCCATCCTGGACCTGCGAGGCCTGAACAAATTCATCAGAAAGTTCAATTTCCGATGGTAACCTTAGGAACCATCATTCCCTCCCTGGATCCCAGAGATCGGTACGCCGCTCTCGATATGAAGGACACTTACTTCCACATTGCGATCTTTCCCCCGCACAGGCGGTATCTTCGCTTTGTGGTAAATCAGGATCACTACCAATTCACGGTCCTCCCCTTTGGGCTCTCCTCGGCCCCCCGGGTATTCACCAAGTGTATGGCGGTCGTCGCCGCTGCCCTGTGCCGTCGTCGTATCCAGGTCTTCCCTTACCTCGACGACTGGCTCATTCGAGGCACTTCGGAGGCGCAGGTGACCGGGCACATTACCATCATCAGGGAGCTGTTTGCGAGTCTAGGCTTGACCATCAACCCGGACAAGTCCACTCTGGTGCCTACGCAGAGCATAGAGTTCATAGGGGCAATGCTGGACTCCAACCTCGCGACGGCCAGCCTCCCCCGGCACCGATTCCAAGCCATAGTGTCCATGGTCACAAGCCTACAGGCCTTCCCGACCACGTCTGCTCGAATGTGCCTCGCTCTCCTGGGGCACATGGCCGCATGCACCTTCGTCACCAAGCGTGCAAGACTCCGCATGCGCCCGCTGCAGACCTGGCTCGCGTCGGTCTATCAACCAGGCAGGGACGCCATAGACACAATCGTAACGATTCCACCGAATGTTATAGGTTCTCTAGGCTAGTGGACAACGCCCTCCCAAGTGTGTGCGGGCCTACCGTTTCATGCCCCTCAGCCCTCAGTGTCCTTGACAACAGACGCGTCATCGCTGGGCTGGAGTGCGCACCTGGGGACCCTGCGTACACAGGGACTATGGTCACAGAGAGAGCTGACTCTTCACATCAATGTGCGGGAGCTGCGGGCAGTTCGCCTAGCATGCCAGACATTTCAACGCCATTTACACGGCCGTTGTGTCGCGGTATTCACAGACAACACAACGGCCATGTATTACATCAACAAGCAGGGCGGGACTCGGTCCTCCCCGCTGTGTCAGGAAGCAATACGTCTGTGGGACTTTTGCATAGCCCACTCTATTCATCTAGTGGCCTCCTTTCTCCCAGGAGTGCGGGACACCCTTGCAGATCACCTGTCCCATGAATGGTCCATCCGTCCGGACATCCTCTATTTCATTTTCCGGAGGTGGGGGTTTCCCCAGATAGATCTGTTCGCTTCCAGATAGAACAGGAAATGCCAGGTGTTCTGCTCCCTACAGGGTCGCTCCCCGGGCTCCCTGTCGGACGCGTTCCTCATTCCGTGGACGGGACGTCTTTGCTACGCCTTTCCACCCTTCCCTCTCGTCCACCGAGTCCTGATCAAGGTCTGGAGAGACAAGGCCCGCCTCATCCTGATCGCTCCGGCTTGGCCGCGGCAGCCTTGGTACACCATGCTGCTCGATCTGTCCCTGGCGAATCCAATTGCCCTACCTCCTTGGCCGGATCTGATCACACAGGACTTTGGCAGGATGCGCCATCTGGATCTACAGTCCCTCCATCTGTCTGCATGGCTCCTGGCTGGTTAAGCCAGTCCGAGTTGCGCTGTTCTGACGCAGTACAACAAGTGTTGTTGGGCAGCAGGAAGCCTTCCACGCGTTCAACCTACCTAGAGAAATGGAAACGCTTCTGCTGCTGGTGCAACCAGCACGGCCACGACCCACTCTCCGTGCTAGTCCCCACCATTTTGGACTACGTGTGGTCTCTCAAGCAGCAGGGCTTGGCGATCTCCTCTCTGCGCATCCATCTCGCGGCTATATCCACCTTCCATCCAGGCGAGGCTGGCAAGTCCATTTTTTCCCACCCTATGGTGTCAAGATTCATCAAGGGCCTGGAGCGACTATACCCTCAGGTCAAACGGCCTACCCCTACTTGGGACCTGAACCTTGTCCTGACCAGGCTCATGGCGCTCCCCTTCGAACCCTTAGCCACATGCTCGCTGCTGTACCTGTCCTGGAAAGTGGCCTTCCTAGTCGCTATCACGTCGGCTCGGCGAGTCTCGGAGCTTCGGGCTCTGACCGTCGACCCCCCGTACACTATCTTCCACAAGGACAAGGTACAGCTGCGACCGCCCCCGGTGTTCCTCCCTAAGGTCGTCTCCGCCTTCCATATTAACCAAGACGTCTTCCTGCCAGTCTTTTGCCCAAAGCCGCATTCATCCAGATGAGAGCAACAGCTCCATTCCTTGGATGTCCGAAGGGCTCTCGCATTCTACATTGAGAGAACTAAACCCTTCCGACGTTCACCACAATTGTTTGTGGCAGTAGCGGAACGCATGAGGGGCATGGCAATCTCCTCCCAGCGTATCGCATCCTGGGTCACGTCCTGCGTCAGGACATGTTACGACTTGGCCCGCGTGCCAACGGGGGCCCTTACCGCCCATTCTACCAGGGCTCAGGCTTCGTCTGCCGTGTTTTTGGCTCCTGTCCCCATACAGGAAATCTGCCGTGCGGCCATCTGGTCTTCTGTGCACACCTTTGCATCACACTATGCACTGGTCCAGCAAGCTAGAGACGATGCCGCTTTCGGCGCAGCGGTTTTACAGTCCGCAACGTCTCGCTCCGACCCCACCACCTAGGTAAGGCTTGGGAATCACCTAATTGGAATGGATATGAGCAAGCAGTCGAAGAAGAAAAGACGATTACTCACCTTTGTAACTGTTGTTCTTCAAGATGTGTTGCTCATATCCATTCCACACCCGCCCTCCTTCCCCACTGTCAGAGTAGCCGGCAAGAAGGAACTGAGGAGCGGGCGGGCCAGCAGGGGTATATATCAGGCGCCATACCGGCGCCACTCCAGGGGGCGACCTGCTGGCCCACCAAGTGTTGCTAGGGTAAAAAGTCTCCGACGAACGTACATGCGGCGCGCGCACACCTAATTGGAATGGATATGAGCAACACATCTCGAAGAACAACAGTTACAAAGGTGAGTAACCGTCTTTTCTGAGCAGAGAAAACGAGAGTCCATTTGTCCAGAGTTGGCCACCTGTAATCAGATCATTATGTAGTCCAACTGCAGCATAATACTCCACTGTGCCTCCCAAGTGACCCCTTGTGGTTGACAGTCAGAAAGTCAGGAGGGATGATTTCCTTTAAACAGAGGAAGGCCCAGCACAGCATAGTCCATGTGGGCAGTGATGAGGAATAAGGAGATGCCCAAGTAAAAATCCCTTTGGATGGATATATATTTACACACACATACAACATCCATCTTTGGCAGCAATATTTGGTTTTATTAGGGTGACCAGATGTCCCGTTTTTAAAGGGACAGTCCTGTATTTAAGCAGCTGTCCCGACTTCTGTTAAAATCAGGCAAATTGTCCCGTATTTTCTGTCTCTCCTCACTTCCCACCCAGGCACCCCAGGAAAGCCCAAGACCCTCTGGCCTGGGACGGTGCCCAGGAGCAGCCGAGCCCTGCATGAGCCGAAGCCCATGCAGCACTGGCACTGGAAAGCCTTTCCGCCCCTCAGCTAAGCTCTGGAGTGGCATGTGGGGGGAAGCGATTTCTAGCCTGTTCATGCCCCAAACCTGCAGGCTCCACAGCACCCTCGGAGCAGGGGCTTAGCACCCTCTTCACCCACCTCTCCCCTGTCCTGAGTCCTGCCCCCAGGGAGTGCGGGGCTGCTCTGTCCCCAGGCATCCTCCCCTGCTGAGCCATCTCTCTGGCTGGGTTCACTGAAGCCTCTGCAGTCAGGTTCTCTGGGCCCTGGTGCACAATGCATCCTTAGTGCTTAACCCTCTCCCGCCTGTACTGTAGCCGGGGGACAGGAGGCGGCTGGGTTATGTTGGTGGCTAACAGGAGCCTGGAGGTATTAGCTTCCTTTCAACACTGTGCAGGCAGGAAGGGACAAGCGGCTTCCAGCAGGGAGGAGAGGGAAGGGAGAATGGGGGTGGGGGGGATGAGCTTTACAAAGACACTGGCCAGGTCATCCCTTCCTCCCCTGCAGCTGGAAGCAGCTCCTGTCCCTTCCCTTCTGCACAGTGCCGAAAGGCTGCTGCTGGCCACATTCTGGTGTGAACCATGGCAGAAAGCTAGGGGACATGTGATCCCACATGCCCCCCTCCACATGTTGCCTCAGGAAGATGCGGCACAGGGTTTCAAGAGAGGCAGGTCCATCCTGGGGGCCCAGCCAGGCGTGGAGGGCAGAGAGTGCCAGGCAGCGAGGGTTGGGTCAGTCGGTCACCCCCTGTGTGAGAGAGGTGTACGGGAGTGTGTGTGTGTGTCACCTCTCCCCGTGTGTGTGTGCGGGGAGGCAGGGTTATGTGTGTCACCCCTCACTGTATGAACCCTAAAGCCTTGAAGATAAGAAGGTAAATAAAAAAAGTCCAACTACGCAATGTTTCTTTTTAATGGGGGGGACTCAGTCAACTTGATGTTAATTTGAACGTTCGTACTTCATAGTTCTAATTGATTGCCATTGAACTGGCTTTAATATGAGTAATTTTACCAGATGTCCCTTATTCAGCATAGGGAAATAGGGTCCCATGAGATTTAATAATTTTGTGTCTGTACAGAAGCATGCAAACACATTTATTCACACTTATCACACACACACACTCATGCACACCTGCCACATGCCTTCACTTCTGCATACTCAGTCGCCTCACACATTCGCAGGTGTACACAGGCACTGATACATATTTGTTTTGCACATACTCAAGCACACCCCCATGCACACTTATACATCCATGCCCCATTCTTACAAGCGCATACCTACATGTGCACACACACTTGTGTAAACATAGAGAGAGGTGCTCGCATGCCTACCTGTGCTTACATGCCCTTGTGCGCACACATGCACACTCTTGCTGCAGTTAAACCTGCGAGCTAAAATGGCTTCTTCTCCCTTAGTGCACATGAAAATCTCCCTCTAAAAACTGCTCGACTCTTCCTGAGAGGCAATAACCCCCCTTCTCTCTACGCTGCGAAGAAAGGCTTCGTTTTGTTCTTTGACACCGTAAATGGGCTTCGGAGCAATAACCAGAACACTTGCTGAGTTGCTATTCCTACAACTGCACTACCTCAGTGCTTTCATCACAGCTGTCACTGGTGTGTAGGGAGCAGTAAATTGCCAATGTGAACTTTCATTCCATCCCCATTCCCTGCCCAAGATAAACCCAGCACAAAGGGAAGGGTTTTCATTGTAAAGGAAATACCAACAGGCCCCTGGTGATAAGGGTGGCAGCAAGAACCACTGCAATTTAGATTAAGGCAGTGGAAGTGAACTGCTTGTTCTTCTGTTGTCTTTAACCTGGGAATCTGGGCATTCACTTGTCATGAAGTCCTTCTACACTGTGCTGAAAGTAGTTACTTAGATAGTAGATCGTTGTGGAGCCACATTGGAAGCCAGCCTGCACTGTTCCTTCAAGAGGCCCTGCTTGTTAATCTTGCTTTCTATAGGCAGCCTTTCTGCATTCTGGTCCTCTCTCTCTTCTTGTCTTAGGCCTCATTACAGATCCCAGTTCCCCTCCAACCCACACTGACATGGCATTAGCCCATGCTCTTTTGTCCCACATCTTCCCAAATCTTCCTCCATTTCACTCTGACCTGGCATTATCCTATGGTCTGTCACCTCTTCTTATGCAGCTGCTTGTCGCTCTGATCTACCTGCCACTACGACACACTCTTATACTTCTTGCCCTCCCCTCTTTTCAGACGTCTTCAGCCCAACAAGACCAATTCAGAGAAATCTACACTTGGCCTCCATGGCTGTAAAACCAAATGTTCAGGGAACTATCTTCATCCCCATCCCAAACACGTGAGTCGTGCTACCTAGCAGAGGAACATTCAGCCCCATGTGGCCAGCCTGGGTGGAACAGGAAATGGGGCCCAGAACTGGTGTGTGTGGGTTTGAGCTGGAAGTTAGAGCCCAGGGAATAGCACCTGGAGGTTCCTTTTTCAAGATGATGGGAAGCCTGTGATTTGCCTCAACTAGGACCACAATAAAGGGGGAACCATGTGGAGTCCCACTAAGCTGTCAGTCAATATGAAGGAGCTTGTATTCCATGCCACTCACTGCTAGGGCATGAACCATAAAAATCCTGCCAGCATTCCTACCTGACCTTGCAGCTCTTCTGGCTGCAGGCTTGATAGCGCTGTCTGAACCAGCCTGCGTCCCTTCAGATCTCTCCATTGCCCCTTCGTTGCATATTCTCGGGTCCCAACTCCACCTCTGTCCCACACATGCATGTCATCATCTCACATGCTGTTGGCCACGTGTTGATCTTGTTCATCTGTTCTCCTTTCATTCATTATTTCTGCACCCTTCAGTCCCACTTGGCCAGAGCGGGAGAAGGATCAATTTGTCCCATTGTTTTTCCCTAGCCAAAGGGCAGCCTTTGCTTTATATTAAGGATAGACGAGCCCCTCTCCAAAGCTACGCTGGACCAAGCAGATGCCTCAAATATGGTTCCACATAGAGATACTCCTGATTCTTTCCTTTGAAATTTTTATTACCCCAGCTGTGCTGCTTTTTCACATAGTCTTCTAAGCGAAATGTGAACTCCACAGTGTTCCAGTCTGAGTCAAAATCTCAAACCTCAAACAAAGCAAAACGGATTCAAAATTGGACAAGATGAGTTTGCCAATCACTACTGAACCTCTGCCAGGCACTGCTCTTAAAATGCTCTCCTGTCACACTTTACATTAAGGTTACATTTCTAAATAGCTTATGAAGCAATAATAAATTATTAATAGATGTTGTTAGCATGATACAAATATACATTTCATGAGTTCTAGATGGTTATAAGCACATCAGCAGAAGGTGGGACAGATGGTTAAAACTCATGGTTAAACAACCTCTGGGATATTATTCCAATTGCACTATTACAGTCCCACTTATTAAAAAGGGCTCTTTATTAGACATAGTTGAAAATCAGATTTCTGTCCCATGGATATTTTAAAAATTATTTTGTACCAAATCTGTACAAAAAGTCAATATATATTAATTTTTTTACAGAATGGAAAGCTCCAAAAGAATTATACAAAATGTTTTGTTTTGACATTTCTGATTAAAAACAAAACCTTCTGACTTTCCAGAACAAAACTCTTAATCTCTTTCAGCTGCCACAGTGCCTGATAGGAGTTATAGTTCAAATGCCTCAGGTCCCATTCTCCTCTATGGGCTGGATTAAATCTCTGATATACCATGGTCATGTGACTGCCATGATGCATCATGGCAACTCATCAAGGCTGGAGCCTGTGGTGCATCATGGGAGATGTAGTCTAGCCAGGAAGCCTGTCTCAAAAAGGAGAACTGAGGCACTCAAATACTCCACAAGATATGCAACAGCACAAGCAAACACAGACTGATGTCAAACAGACCTGAAATGAAACATTTCAGTTGGGGTCAATTAACTGAAATGTGTCAACTTGACCCTACACAAAATATTGCATTTTGATTTTTCCTGACACAAAACCAAGAAATGTTGGTCAAATCAAAATTTTTCACAGGAAATTTAGATTTTGCACAAAGTGAATTTTCTGTCAACCCCACTTGCACAAAAATAAACAACAACAACAAAACGCATTGAGATGGAAAATTCCTGACCAGCTCTATTATTTATCATTTATTGGCCCTTTATAAACTATTTATAAGTGTATCTGTAATATAAAGTGTGACTCTCTAACCAAACCCCATACTATACAATTGGTCTTGAAAATGCTAGCCACCATTCCTCCCCTCATTATTCTTCCATTTTGCCCAGACTCTGCATTTCCTGCTTCAGACTAGAAGTACTTATATACATTGAGAAGATGCTGTTCTTGTATTTCCAGCAAATGACAGGTCTCTCATGAGAACCTGTTTTCATGAGCTTTCAGGCCCCTTCTTGTTGCTTCCTAAGCCAAGATCTCTGGCTAGTTTGGCTGAAGTTCATATAGGCCTATGGACCTCTGGGGGTGCTCCTTTGAACCTTGTGAGATTGTCCTGTCATTAACTAGCTGTGGTGGTAAGGGATTAGCTAGGTTAGTAATCATTATACCAAGCTAGCGGTGGCTTCGTCCAGCATGCTTAGCAAATCTGTCAGAGAGATGAATGCAGGACTCATCTGACAAGCCAGAATGGAGTCCAGCACAGGCATGCCGGAAGCTCCTCACCACTGCAGCACCACTGGCACTTTCCTAGAAGAAATATGTTGGGGAAGAAGGAAGTGAAATCGAAATTTTCAATTTGGGAATATAGGTTCCCTCTTGTTTTCTTCACCACAAAGGGAAGCTGCCCATCCTACAAATCAACCCTAATGCAGCAGCACCCAAGAAACAACATTTAAGTGGATGAAGAAAAATAGAAAAATTAAGAGTAAAAGAGAAAACAATCAGAAAGAGAGGGGAGGAAAGGGAGAAAACAAACTAAATGTGGAGAGTCATGGGGTAGGAATACTGCCAAAGCTGCTCTACCAGCCTCCTAATAGGGGCCCCCCATTCCAGTGGCTCTGCTATGCAAATCCACCTGTATACTTTACAACCCCCCACAACCAGTATTGGTGTCTCTCCCATTTGCCATGTTCACTCATCTTAATCAAGCTGCTGCTCCCAAGTCATTTATTTCTCTGTTTAGCAGTAATGCATCGATTTGTCAGTGCTGGACTGCAACCCCTGCCAGAGGAGACTCCTGCACCACTTCTAGCAATTCATCCGCTAAACCACCCATTCATCTCTGTACCTTCCTGTGTTTTTTTTATTTATCATGCTGCATGCCCAGGCTTCTTAATCTTTCCTTCTGTCTCCTTGCAACTTCTTGTAGCTGAACGTCATCTTTCCTGCAATTTCTGCATTTCTCTAGCTTTTTCTGTTTGCTTTCTCCTTCACTTAGTCTATTGTCTGTCCACTTACAATTCCTACTGATGTCTCCTTCTGGGATTCGAATGGCTGGGAATGCCTTTATAGACAGCATTATTACATTACACTGTCCCTTATGCTGTTGGGCATCTAGTGGTTTGTGACTTGAATTTCAGAAGTTAATTGATTCCAATGAGAATTAGGGTGCTCAGCACCTCTATTCAAACCACAGGCATGATTTTCAGACTGCAACATTTGGATGCTTATCTGAATCTCTCCTGAGGTTTGCAAAATTGCACTGGAAATCTTGTGAGGTGAAGCTTGTTCATGTGTGTTGATACTTTCCTGGTTGCCCTGGGCCAGAAAATACTGTGAAAAAAGACTTTCCATACAAACAGTATTTCAGCATTTGTGCTGTGAACAGAGCCAGGAAGCATAGGCAGGTGAGAATGAAATTCAGTTCAAAGTGGAGAAAATATCAACCAACTTCAGAAACAATTCACTTCTGATTTTAAGTGACAGTTCAGTGCCTCACATCCAAAGTAGTTTGCTTATCTCACTGGGACTAGAGTAATGGTGATGTCTCCTTAGCTCCTGCTAAACCTTTCTCCATAGGATGTTGAGTGGGAGATGCTGGAACAGGGGAAGATGATTCTCCCAATCAGGACCTCTAAACCATTTCCCACATGTCTGGTTGATGGGAGATAGAGGCAGACCATGTCTGAATGAACATCTTTGTTTAAAACAAGAGGTCTGTGCATATCAAATGTGGATTTCTAGTCCGATTTCCCTTTTTATCTCTCTCTTCTTTCCCTAGGCTTTCTCAGAAGCATGGTCCAGAAATTGTTGATGACAGCAAGGACAATATCACCATCTTCACACGCATTCTGGACCGGCTGTTGGATGGGTATGACAATCGGCTGAGACCTGGACTTGGAGGTCAGTCTGCATTGTGAGGATTTTATTCTCCTTCACTACATAGCTTCATAAACAAGTTATAAAGTTTACTTCCAGAGTAATATCAACCATCATTCATGGAGTAAAGGGGGAATTCAGTCCTACTGTTGTTTGTTTTTTCTCTGGTTCTTTATAACGGCAACAATCTTCTGATGGGAGAGAAACCCACCTTGCTCTCCTGAGGTGAGATAGGAAGATGTTCTCTCTCTGACCTATATCCTGAGCTTCTATGATAGCTTCATCAATAGACCTCTAGATCGACCAATGTGGGCTTCTCTTCCTACAGTAATGGACCCCGACCTCCTCCTGGAGAAGACCTCCTTCTCCTGTGCAGAGAATGGAATTTGGTCTTCAAGTTCATTCAGTCCTGGGCTCCTACCTCAAGGCTCTGCCAAATGAAACCCTAGAAACAAACCCATGGCAGGCATTATTGTAATCTGCTTTCATAGAGCAGAACCCAAGTGAGCCCCAGGGACCTGGCCATCAGACTGATGTCCTCCTTTCCAATTGACTTCAGCGGGTTTTGTCAGAGAAATGCTTTCAGTATCAAAATAATTTCTTCTGTGTCTATGTCCCATTTAGAAATTACTTTGGAGATTCTTTTCACACTGGTTCCTACTCAGCTAGGCCTCTCTCACTGGGACTCAGTGAAGACGAAGGACCACAGATGGAATGAAGGGTAGGGGGAAAAAGAGTTACACCAGTAAGGTGATGGGATTATTCAGTGAGGCATGGATACATGATGGGTGTTTTGGTAGGAGTAGGGGGATGTCATTACCTTTCCTCTCCTTTGCTTCGTGTAGGCTTTGCATCCAATTTTTTTCAGAGGAATATGACTGATGCATGGGAGGTGGCTCCTCTCAAGGGGGGTTGCCATTGCCAGAATGTTGCTGGCCACTGTTTGATTGTGAAACCAGAGCAATTGGTTTAGGAATTGCGCCGTGTCTATAGGGAACAGCTGAGAGTTCCTCCACTCCACAGTCACTGCCCCCATCCCCTTCACTACAGCGAGGAGAAGCTGGAGCTAGGGAGCTGTGACTGAGCTCTCCCACAGAGCAGTCTTGCACTATGTTTTCTAGCTGCTTCTGCTGGAATTGAAATGACAGTGATCTCTCCCACAGCTAGTGCTTCGCCAGCTTCTTACAGTGACTCCTGAATGAATCTAGGACTGAAGTAATCATGAGCTCCCCTGCAAGCCGCACTACTTTACTACTCCCAAGAGCACCTCCTGCTGAGGAGGTGGAGAGTGAAGTCCCTGAGTTCCCCATACTGTACTGATCCTAGAAGAACTTCTGCTGGGAACGCCTGGGATTAGAGCAGCTGTGATCTTCCCCTGGTGGGAGGCTCTTGCTCCATTCCCTGCTGGGAGAGGCTTTCTAACCTGTAACACCCAGCATTCAGTCTCCTCCCCTCTTTGCTTCTGTCTGCTCTGCTTTTCTTTTAAGATAACCAGATTCTCTTTTTTTAACAGAGTCCTAAACTGTCACTTCCTTCTCCCCTCTCCCTCCACCACTGCTACTGCATGCCTACACCTATCCAAAGAAACCTCAGGCAGAGATCAGCCGAAATCCAGGTGCATGCCAGCAAGCTCTTCTGCCTTCAGAAACCTGCCTTGCTGCATGGTTCTTTCACCCAGGAGGGAAAGGGTTAAAATATCTGCATAGGCCATCCATCAGTTTTATCGCTTTTACTGCTCATCTCTCTCCCCCAGAATTAACCGCAATCCCACTGATAGCTTTGCTTCCTCAAACCTCTCTGATGGGTGGATCGATTCCAATGAACTGCGTCTGGAAGGGGACTTAGGGGACATCTGTGGCTCATTCTGAGCTCAATAGCAAACCAATCCCCAGCACAAACTATTAACAAGAGGACTCCCATGAGCCCGTTCTGCAGAAGTTAAAACCTTCCTAGGAATGTCTCTGGAATATTGCTTAGGTCCTTCAGCAAAACAGTTAACGTAATGAATTGCCTTTGCCTGTGCCAGAACAGGCACATCCTGCACAAAGCTGCCCCCACCTCTGCTTTCCCTTTGCGCAGGATTCGTTAATAGCTGCACCATAGGGGAAGGGCTGGCAAAGGTAAGAAATAAGATTCTTAGCTAGGGTTGAGCTTCCCTGTGTCAGGATAGCCTTCCCTCTCACCTCTGAGCTAGGCTGTGGGTTCAAACTCATTGCTGACACTGCAGCGTGGGTCTCTAGGGGCTGCTGCCGGTGGACGTTTGGAAGAGGTGATATATAGCAGTCCTGTCTGCCAGCTTCTTGTGGCTGGAGAAGTGGATACTAATGACCCCACTGTGTGGAGGGTAGAGGGTAACCTGGGTGTCTTAGGGCACCATTCAGGTCTAATGATCAAGATTGTGTGAGGGTTCTGCTTCCCTTTAAGTCAGTCACTGCACTGCTGGTAGCTAGCATGCTGCTTTGGAAAGCACATTGGCTTTCCTCAGGGATATCAGTCTGACGTCTGTGCGGGCCACGTCATTTACAGAACATGCACCAACCCTCCTGACATTTTTAGGGATCCCTTCCCCCATCTGTTTGCCTTTCTCCCTCTCTCATACCTCATTCTGGAGCAGGTTTTCATCATCTCTGCACAGTTTGCGCTGGGGTGTGTCGTTTATCCTCACACACAACACAATGCTGAGCCTATTGTGTCCCCAGCTACCATATGCAGCAAGGCTGCAAAGGTCAAGGGTAGCTAGGAGAGAGCGTGGCCTAATGGTTAGCAAGTGACTAGGAGTCAGGATATGTGGGTTCAGTTTCCAGCCCTGCCACTGAATCTGTGTGACCGTGGGCAAATCACAACCTCTCTGCCTCAGTTTCCCCATTTTACAAACAGAGGTAATGCTTCCTGTCCCACAGAGACTTTGAGATCCCCCAAATGAAGGTATTAAAAAGCATGAAGTATTAATTGTATGTTTCTAGTGATAATGAAATAATGACGGCTGGGTCAGGGGCAGTCTCCAGATTTCTGCCATTGAAAAGCCACGCCTAAGTAATACAGACTCCCTAATAAAGGGTGAAATCTCATTTCCGTACTCCAGGCACAAGATATAGCTGGGCTCGGACCTAGCGGGATTGTTCGTTCACCTTCTGCTGCTATAGACCTGAGTTCAAATTTTGGCTTAAGCCACATGTGAATGAGTTTATTGGTGTCTCTCCCTAAACAGGGGTATGCCACAAAAGCTTAGTACAAGTATGAATCTATGAATAAGTGGCAATCACTCCAGGGGGGTGGAACTAGGGGTTCCGAAGGTGCTGCTGTACCCCCTGGCTTGAAGTGGTTTCCATCAATTACAAGGTTTACAGTTTAGTTCAATGGCTCTCAGCACCCCCACTGTACAAATTGTTCCAACGCCACTGCAATCACTATTTCAGGCCTTGTCTGGAATAGCCGGGGGTCCTCTGGCTTGTGACTGAGGGGCATTTTCAGAGCTGTGAGCTAGCCCAGGACTGAAATAAACATGGTTGCATTGGCAAAGCTGCAAAGGGAAAATCACACAGGGCCTGCCTGAGCTTTCCCTGGTTCATGTGTGTGCTGTGACTGAGTGCTGAATGGTCCCATGAATCTTTAGAAATAATAAATAAAGCTCTGACATGAACCCATTACTCCCTGGAAAGCAAATACCCTAAGAGAGGCTATCTGCTGAGAAACCTCTGGGATGTTAGGGAATTAACTCTCCAGCTGCTACGGCAGCTGCTGAAGAAGGACTTGAGGAACTTTTAACCCTTCCGTGGCATTTTGGCTTGATGTCTTTGCCATTGCATAGATTTCCATTAAAAGAACATGAATTACAATGGAAGCAAATTCACAAGGATAGATGGAAGCTTGGGGTTATTCCATTGGTGCCATTTGTACTCCCAGGAGAGACAGGAGAGGGTAGACATAGTATAGCTTGAATGACCAAGTTGGGTGGGAAGCAGAGCTCCAAAAGGACTTAGCTGCTACCCTATTGGTGACTTGGTACAGCACCAATTTCAGAACAGCAAGGCTATTCCTAGGGACTCAATCCTGGGAAGCAGTGACTCTGAAAAAGATTTGGGGGTTGCAGTTCACAATCAGCTGAATGTGAGCTCTGTGTGATGCTGTGGCCAAAAGACCAAATGCAATCCTGGAGTGCATCAATGGGAATCTTGAATAGAAGTAGAGAGACCTCTATATTTGGCACTGGTGCAACAACCATTGCAAAACTGTGTCCAGTTCTGGTGCCCACAATTCAAGAAGGAAGTTGGTAAATTGGAGAGGGGTCAGAAAAGAGCCATGAAATGATTAAAGAGTTAGAAAATCTGCCTTAAAGTGATAGACTTAGAGAGCTCAATCTGTTTAGTTTAACACAAAGAAGGTTAAGGGGGAGTTAATCACAGTACAAGTATCTACAAGGTGAACATGGGATAAAAGCTATCATGGGATAAAAGGGAAGGTCCTTTCATGGACTGAGAACTGGCTAAAAGACAGGGAACAAAGGGTAGGAATTAATGGTAAATTCTCAGAATGGAGAGGGGTAACTAGTGGTGTTCCCCAAGGGTCAGTCCTAGGACCAATCCTATTCAATTTATTCATAAATGATCTGGAGAAAGGGGTAAACAGTGAGGTGGCAAAGTTTGCAGATGATACTAAACTACTCAAGATGGTTAAGACCAAAGCAGATTGTGAAGAACTTCAAAAAGATCTCACAAAACTAAGTGATTGGTCAACAAAATGGCAAATGAAATTTAATGTGGATAAATGTAAAGTAATGCACAATGGAAAAAATAACCCCAACTATACATACAATATGATGGGGGCTAATTTAGCTACAACGAGTCAGGAAAAGGATCTTGGCGTCATCGTGGATAGTTCTCTGAAGACATCAACACAGTGTGCAGAGGCAGTCAAAAAAGCAAACAAGATGTTAGGAATCGTTAAAAAGGGGGTAGAGAATAAGATTGAGAATATATTATTGCCCTTATATAAATCCATGGTACGCCCACATCTCAAATACTGTGTACAGATGTGGTCTCCTCACCTCAAAAAAGATATTCTAGCACTAGAAAAGGTTCAGAAAAGGGCAACTAAAATGATTAGGGGTTTGGAGAGGGTCCCATACGAGGAAAGATTAAAGAGGCTAGGCCTCTTCAGCTTGGAAAAGAGGAGACTAAGGGGGGATATGATAGAGGTATATAAAATCATGAGTGATGTGGAGAAAGTGGATAAGGAAAAGTTATTTACTTATTCCCATAATACAAGAACTAGGGGTCACAAAATGAAATTAATAGGTAGCAGGTTTAAAACAAATAAAAGGAAGTTCTTCTTCGCGCAGTGCACAGTCAACTTGTGGAACTCCTTATCTGAGGAGGTTGTGAAGGCTGGGACTATAACAATGTTTAAAAGGGAACTGGATAATTTCATGGTAGCTAGGTCCATAAATGGCTATTAGCCAGGAAGGGTAAAGAATGGTGTCCCTTGCCTCTGTTCATCAGAGGATGGAGATGGATGGCAGGAGAGAGATCACTTGATCATTGCCTGTTAGCTTCAGTCCCTCTGGGGCACCTGGCATTGGCCACTGTCGGTAGACAGATACTGGGCTAGATAGACCTTTGGTCTGACCCAGTACGGCCATTCTTATGTTCTATGTTCTTATGTAACAATGAGCTCTTTTATCTAGCAGAGAAGGGTCTTAGACAATTCAATATAGCTCAATGGTTTGAGCAGTGGCCTGCTAAATCCAGGATTGTAAGTTTAATCCTTCTGGGGCCCATTTAGGGATCTGGGGCAAAAAATCTGGCTGGGGATTGCTCCTGCTTTGAGTAGGGGGTTGGCCTAGGTAACCTCCTGAGGTCCCTGATATTCTAAATTGAAGCTTGACAAATTCAGATTGGACATAAGGTGTATGTTTTTGACAGTGAGTAATTAACCTTGTAACAACTCACCAAGAGTCATGGTGGTTTCTCCATCAGTGACAATTTTTAAATCAAGCTTGGATATTTTTTTCTAAAAGATCTGCTCTGAGAATTATTTTCAGGCAGTTCTCTGGCCTGTGTTATACAGGCAGTCCGGCTATATGACCACAGTGACCCCATCTGACCTTGGAATCTATGGGGAGGGGGAGGAGGAAGGAATCCATGGGTGAGAGGGAAGGATTGAGTGATTCTAAATGGCTTCCCTAATGGAGAGGCACTCATACTGTAATCCCTTTGGGGCCTGTGTCTTTTTTGAGGTCTCATACAGCACTGAGCACAGCGTTGATGCTGAACAAGTAATAATGTAAGAGCAATGTAGAGAAGTGAAAAGGAGGAGGATTAAAAGAAGGGATGGAGAGAGTGTGAGACAAGAAAAATGAGAGAGGGTGGGAGGCGGACAGAGATGGCACAGTCTACTTTTAATGTCCTGTGAAATATTTACAACCTCGCGGCAAACGTTTAGAGATCCATCTGAAAACACTTAGCCAGGACAGCAAGCGCTGAGCACAGCATACGTGAGTGCAAGCCACCTGCTCTCTGCTGAATGCTGCTCTGAGAGCCGGGGCTGCCCATTTCATACATTCTGCGGAGCCTTCCCCATGTCCTGCCAGGTGCTGAGCAACATTTGTCAGGCTTTAGGAAGAGATTATGTAAGCAGCAGAATGTTGATGTGGCAACTTTTCCACCCATGCTACCATTTTTATATTTATTTTCTTATCCCTTCTGTTTTTACCATCTGCTCTGGCCCACTCCAACAGCTCTCACGCCAGAGCTGTTTCTTTTGCCAGGATGCCAGAGGAGCATTGCTCTAGCAAAATGGAACCGAGGCTGATGAGAAGAGCCTGGCATTCCTGAGCCAGGCCCTGAGAATGGCACCATGGTGGAAGAAGATTAAGCGGTGTTGCTAGACTACCAGGATGCCAGACCTCGACCGAGTGTTCTCTCACAGGGGAGACTGGCGTTTGAACTGTGGTTTTGTGTGACAAGCAAAGACATGGGGGAGTGCTCGAGTGCTGGCTTAGAAAGGAGCAATGCTGTGATGTGGCAATGTGCTTCCAAAACTCTTGTTCCTGTGCAGTGAGAGAGAGAAAGGGCCTAGCAGCCCCTGCTGGCTGACTTGGCAGCAGCATTGGATAAGCTCTGAGCACCTTCGTGCCTACCTCCCTGCTGAAGGCCTGTCCAAACAGCCCTGGCGAGTCAGGGTTAGCAAATCGGACACACTGGCCTTCACAAAAGCTTTGGGGGTCATCTCAACTCTCCCAGCTGCCCAAACTCTGGGGGCACTGAGTTTTCCTACCTAGAGGGCCTCACGCTGAAGAGACAACAGAGGTGAGGGGACCTCACCCTGCTCTGATTATTATTTTTGGTGACCCTTAAAGAAATGGGAGACGTGAAAACCCTATGGTGTGTGCTGGGTGAGCTGTTCCTACAACGACTCCCCTTGGCACACAGAGCAGAACTTGGACTGTGTGCCATGGAGCAGCATGGCTGCACCTTTCCCTGCTCACCCAGGGAACAGCCCCGCACCCCCTTGGCAAATCTCCTGATCCCTCAAGGCAACCCCCATTGAGGAGAATATGGTGGGACTGCAAGAGATGCTTTTGCTGCTTATATCAGCAATGAGAGGTGTGTAATGACTGATGTAAGGCTTAGCCTCTACTACCGCCCCCTCTCTGTATCCCCTGCCTTGCCCCTTCTGCACCAATCCCATCCCCTGTCAGTGCAGAGAGGGAGTAGGCTGATGCTATAGAGCAAATCTGGCACAGGCCTGAGCCCTGCTCCAAGCTCCAACTGCTTTTCAAAGGTATAGCTGCATGAGCAGATTACTTTATGGGATCAGAATTATTTAAAATAAAGACAAAACTTCAGCAGATAAAATGTCTCCCCTGGGGATACACAGTGCAGCTTGGTTATTAAGTCAGAGGAGGAATGGCGTGTACCCCAAGGGAATTGAGACATCTGCCATAATGACCAACCATGCAGAAAAAAACCTCATAGTGATAGCATTTTTATGGTCCGTGTTACCCTCCGCTCACGGACTGCAGCTGTGGGAATTTCCTGAGCCACTGTCCCTCCCTACAACAACATGGAGGTGTGGGCTATTCCTAGGCTTTTTCTTCATCACAATCTTGAGGCTTCTTCCAACCTCCACAACAGAGAAATTTGGGGGTATTTTGATACCTCTTCCCTTCCATCATGTCATGGAGCTTCAAGGACATCCACAGCGGAGAGCTTTGGGCTCTACAGAGACCTTTCCTTCCCCTTCCCAGAGATCTGCATTTTTTGGAAGCCTCTTCTTGGCCCCCTCCCTGAGGTAGCTTTTGTGTCCCACAGAACACACAGCTTGAGGCATGCTCCCAATTCATGTGGAGACTCCAGTTTGCAGGACAATCTTCCAGGAGAACAGTGGCTATAAGTTCTGCTACTGTCTAGTAGGACCTAAAGATCGGCCCAAATCATAAAACTCAGATCCAGATTTCAAACTTCCAAAGGTTCAGAGGTTCTGGATTTATGGGGCCAGAACCTCAGTGTAAATCAATGTAGCAACACCAAAGTCAATAGAGGGATGTTAATTTACACCAGCTGAGGATGATCCAATTAGCATGTCTTTTGGCCCAATTTCCAGGCCTTTTCCTTTGTGCCATGTTGGTGCAAGTGAGGTGGGAGAAAAAAGAGAATCCATTACCCCCAGTATCCCCAATCATGGTTTAGAGTGAGAGTAATGAGGGGGATAAGTGGGGAAAAATTTGAAGTGATTTGTGTGTCAGGGCCGAAAGCAGAGAATGGGGACAACTGTGAGAGACTACAGAAATGAGACCCTACTGAAAATAACCTCAATGAGGTACCTCATTGAATAGTAAAATCAGCCCCACCTCCACCCCTTTGTAACCAAAAGCTGTGGCATCTTCCTAGGTCTCTCCTTCCCCAACCCTCCCCACAAAACAAAAAGCTCTGGGATCTCTTAAGGCCCTTTCTTCCCCCCATCCAGAAGCTGTCCTGACTTCCAAAGTCCCCCATCCATCCCAAATTCACTGTGCTACAGTGCATGCACTACCAACTCAGTGGGTGTTCTGAGGTGGTATTACAATGCAACAGGAGGTTATCCAGGGAGCATTCTGAGGAGCGTATGGTTGGTGCACAGTCCAAAGGGCTTCTAAGTGCAACCAGGATACTATGTCATTTAAATTGCCTTTTGGAAACCATAGAATCATAGTAGGCAAAAGTTTTACCCCAAGAGATAAAACGATGCAGTTTGCAGTTGTTTAAAAAATGAGTTAAAACTCTAAATTAGCAGTAAGAAAGAAAGAAGGAAAGAAAGAACTTTGTATCATGTTCAGCAGATAGACCGGTACTGATTATTTTTCTCTGTTGTGGTCATATCATTGCTCACAAGACAATTTAAATTACTATCTTTTTGGAGCCTCCTGCCATATTCCTAAGGAGAGTCAGTCAAGCCCTACTCCCCAGCACCTGGTTAATGGAACTCTCACTGACCAGCCATCCTGTCTGTCTATCCGCCTTTGTACAGTGTTTGTCACCATAGGATCTAAGCACTGTGCAAGGATTAAAAGCACAGTGAGATGCACAAGGGGCAGTCGGTTATCCATCCTACATAGGTATAATCAGGGCCCATAATGTGAGCTTGATGCATACAATTGGATTAAAGCAATCCAAGGTTTGAAGCACACAACTCGCTGTGGCTCAGTCCTCTTGTTGTGACCCCACCCTCCCATGCTATGAACCCGTCCAAGTTGGAGTTGCAGTGGAACGGGGGCATCTTCTCCCACAGAAGCTGAGTTAGTGGCATGGAACCCCTTCTCCACCTCAGGAGTGGCAGCAAGGGCCTGCTGCCCACCGCTAGAGAGGCATGAGGTAGCCATTACTTACCCTACCAGCTAAGCTATATCTGCTTGAGTTGGTGGCTGGGCCACTGGCCTCTTCTCCTGCCACACATGCAAGTCTTCTGCTGGGCTGGTGTTAACAGGGCCCTCCAAAGCATGGAGCAGTTCTCCCTCTCAGAGCTATTGTCTCAAGCTCTCTGCAGATTTAGGCAGACATCACTGCATTGGTTATTCTGGGAGCAGTTCCCCCGGGCACAGACCAGAACTGTTGTTTGTTTCAGGCTGTCTGCAGATTCAGGCAGGTTTCACTGCATTGGTTAGTTAGCTCATCTTTTTTTTAAATGGAAGCTCAGATTTTGTAATCATGTGACTCCAGAATCTGGACCCTGATGCAAGAGCATATAGTGTCTATGCTTTAATCCGGCCATGCTGAGGTCAGCTCTTGATCCTGCTGTTGGCTTAACCTCAGTTTGTTACTTTTGAGCTTACCACCTCATTCCCCACCATTCTGGTTCCTTGGAAAATGCTGAGAGGAAGAGGCATCACAGGTCTGACCATAATCATCTTTGGGAGGGAGTTCCAAAATCTTGGATTGGAGTTGAACCTTGTGATCCCTTGAGAAAATCGCTCTGGATGATTTTAGGATTTTGTGGAAGATCTCTAAAGGAGAGAGAGGGACTTTGAGATAACACAGGATCAGCTTCTGTTACTCTGTTTGCTTCAGACTTCTATCCATGAGGGTTATCTCTGCACAGTCCTGCCACTTTCCACATTCAACACTTTTACAGCATTTTTCCTGCCCTGCCTGATGAATACCACTAAATTCCTTTAAGAAACACATTCTCTTCCTGAAGAACAGGATAGATTTTATATTCCCAGTTTTAAAGCTAACTTTAAATAATCTGGGTAGGTATTTTGTCCCTAGTTATTTTTTTGTACTATGTGGGGTTCTGTATTGAAGATTAGACAAAAAAGCCCGGGTCTATTGCAGTGCATTTTACATGATAGCAGCTCCTATGTATCTCCCATACCTAAGAGCTTTAGAATATGGAGGGGATGTGAGATAAGCTACTGAATGTGCTATTGCTAAGGTCAATTCTGTCAGTGGATCTCAAAGCAGCAGAAAAGTGATGAGTAGCTTGGTCATTAGGAATGTGATCCAGTATCCACAGAAGTCAAAAAAAAAGACTCCTATTGATTTCATTAGGATTTGGGCAGGGTATTTAGATTTCATCTGTCTGTCTGGTGTTGAACATGCTTTCATGGTCTATATGTCCTCATTCTATTATTTTTCCCAGAAGCAGCTATATAGTCTGTTTTTCTATTGATCTATAATCACTTAATATTTATCCTAGTTTTATTCCAGTTAATATTCCCTTTGTTCTTTAATAAGCAAAGTTCATTAAAGTTTTGCTTCATTGATTGGGTTTGTCCCTCACCCCCACACACAATGCACTGTTTCTTTTTTAAAATATGCAGCTGTAGTTTTTCAGGATGTCTCAAAAACAACCAAGATACCCTTCTGCTGCTAACACTTAGCACTGAAGTCATCCCATCTGTATTGCATTGATTCAAATGTTGATGCATGGAGAACTTGAGTCTTGGTGCCCTTTCCACCCATGGTTGCCTTAATTCCTTTGAATCACAATGTTGCACTGGGACTTTCAACATCAAAATGTTGGTGCATGTCAATGCATCAATTTATTCTGGTCTCCTTCAGCCAAGGACATGTTAGTCCTTATGGCCCAGATCCTCAAAGGTATTTAGGCACCTGCGATGGGCCTGTGTGAGCATAGACAAGAAGGGGTTGGGACAGGTGAAGGCTAGTGTGGCTGATTTTTTTATGGAAGTTTTCCATTTAAAAAATGCAATTTTGTTGAAATTGAAATGTTCAGTGGGAACATGTAAATGTCTATGAAACTTTCGGATGGGAAAATCAATGTTTCATTTTTACTTATATTATTACATGAAATATTTTATTATAAAATTGATATATTTTAAATAAAATGCAAAGTCCTAAATGATTTCATCTTGATGATCTCGACTAAAAAATTATTGCAATTTTCATTTCACAGGCGTTTTCAAAATTTCAGCTTTTCATTTCAATTCAGAACTTTTTTTTTAAATGTCAGAACTTTTGATAGACTGGAAATTCTGGATCCTGAGCAACCCTACTATACATTCAAAGTCTCATTTCATGTCTCTGCTCAGATTTCAGATGCTTTATAAACCACTGGGGGGCCACAGGGGAAAGGCTGGATCTCCATTCCACTCTTGGCAGAATAATCCGAGACTTTCCACCTTAGACCACTACATAAGCATGGGTGTGTTTGACTGAATCCCTGCAGCAGCATTTGCCACCCTCCTTTCTTCTCCCTTTGCTCCAGTCAGGGTTTTCAGAAGAAGTTTGAGCAAAAGCAGCGGCATAAGCACCTTCTGCATTTATCAATCTAGCCTCTGGACATTACTTCTGAAAGTCCACATAGCTGCAGCTTCAGGTTCTCTGGAACCTGTACAAGATTTCTGCCTAGACTTTAATAGTCCAGAGTATGAGGTTTTTGGTGCATCTGAACCTCCAGTTAGGAAACCCTGTGGGTTTTTTTTTTTTTTTTTTTGAAGAACACCCCTCTGAGCTTTAAGGTTAAATTGAGTGCAAGTACTTTGCTAAAAAGCTTGTTTCCTAGTAGCAGACCCAGAGAGTTCCCTGATTTTTAGATGTACATCTTCAGCCTATACCATCTGCCATCTCTGGGCTGTAGCGAATGATGCAACCTATGCTGCTGTTTATAAGAACAAGGGGATTTGAAGTCCTCCCTTGAAGTTCTTTCCTAAGGTGGTGCCAGAGTTCAGCCTTCTGCTGTGTAATTGTTTGCTCAGTATCTTGCCTTCATGCTGTTCCTGCAGCAGAAGTTGGACCTAAAGAGGGCCTTTAGGTTCCATCTGGAGTGGATAAAGCACCTTCAAAAGCCCTCGCAGCCTTTTATTACATTGCACATGGACATAGTAAGGCATCCTGTGTCCAGAAGTCATTGGCACTTGGTTGTCCTATCACATATCTTCTTGATCTAGGATTGAAACTTGAGGAGCAAGTCAAGGTTCATTCCACCCTACAGCAGCACTGGAATCTTGTGCCTAGGCTACCCAGATGAGACTGGACATGCGGTAGCGCAGAGTCCTTAAGCTTATAAACACTGCTTTCTCACTGTAGTATCATGAAGGCATTCAGTGTGTGTCTGTGTTGTAACATTATCCTGGTCTTCCCCTATCTGTGCTGAGCATGGGGATTTCTCTCCCCTTCCACGTTGTGTTTTATGCTACAAGTTCCCATGTGTAAGGACAGCCTGTTAGCACAGAACATATTATTTCTATAGCCTTACCCCCCCCCATCCTAACTTTTTTTTAGTTTGTGGTCTGAATTGATGCCTGGGATTGGTTACTCCAGGGAGGAATTTGACCCTCTATCTTAAGAATGCATATCTTGTCTTTGACTCCAAAAGAAAATATTTCAGTCTCTTTGAGACTCCTTTATAGAATTATAATTTAATGCTGGAGAATTGTCTTACCAGCACTGTCTTGTATTTACCTTTCAGACCAATAGGGACGCTGCTTTACATTTCAGGAGTTTGGCAAATAATCTATGAACACAGGCTGCATTTGTGGATTAAAGATGTACCAAATCTATTGAATCTATTCACTTGTCTGGCCCCTGTCATCATGAGCAATATCTGAACATTGCCTTCAAGTATTTAAAAATAGATGCAGCAATAACAATTTCTACCTTCCCGGCCTGTAGAAGAACTAGCTGGATTAATAGTTTACAGAGTTTATGGGTGAGTGTGCATGTTGTGTGTGTATGAAGAATTTACTGAGGGAAGAGGAAATCCGAGAGGAGAGTTTTTCAGATTTATTTTAAATGTGGTGAGACCTTTCATTTCATCTTTCTTGTGACTATAAGTTCCATAGTCTAGATCTATCTCCTGTCAAAGCTTTGTGTCATGCAACCATAGTCTATAGGTGTCTAGATGAGGAGAGGGTTTCTGATAGTATATTGCTCCTTTGTCTTTGCAGACAAAGGTATAACAAAATCCAAGAGCTGGAAGACCAACCCAGGCTAGAAATGAGGCACACATTTGTAACAGTGACAGTACTTAACTAGTGGAACAACTTATTGAGGACCATGACAAAGTCTCCATCCTATGGAGTCTTTAAATCAGGGGTTGATGTCTTTCTAAAAAAAATGCTCTAATGCAGTCACAAGATATGGGCTTGATACTGGGATCCCTAGGTGAAGTTCTTTGGCCTGTGCTATACAGGAGATCAGACTAGAGGATCATAGTGGTCCCTTCTGGCCTTTGAATCTACAATCAATAGTAGAAAAAGCTGGCTTACCCATGAGTAGCTTTCTCTGAAGGTCGCATTACCAATGGAGATACACAGACCTTGCCACTATCTCTTTTGCAGCTGTTCACCGTAGTGCTTTTGTTTACAGCCCATGTCATATGGAAAGTGGCAGTTTTGCATGATGAGGTCTGGTCTGTCTACAACTCCCAAGGCATGTGAGAAAGGCAGAACTGATGGCTATGCCTAAGGTCAAAATCCTGTCTTAAATAAGTTCTAAATTTGCTTAGAGCAACAAGAGTAGATCAGAGTTGCAGAGAGAACACACACATGCCAAAGATATTAGAAATCCATTGTGAAATCAGGCTAATAACGTTCAGTGTGAAACAGGGCTTGGGCTATATCCCCTGGAATATCCAAGGGAGCGTACACACCTTGGGTAAGCCTTACAGTTCTCTCTCCTACAACAGAGATGCTCATAGCACTGTACAATAGAAAATGGAACCAGTGCCAGTGTCCCTGCCCCAAACAGCATTCACTCTGAAAGCAGTTTGTTGCATAAATACATCACATTCAAATAGGAAACTGAGCCTGGGTTATGTACCCCTGGGATTTCCACAGGGACTACATGCCATGGCAATTACCTAACCAGCCACCAGAACTGTAGGAATGAGTGAAATCTGGTGCTTGTTTGGGATAGAGACACATTATTCCTGATGTACATGTAACCTAGAGAGAGGTCCATCCCAGATTCCTAATCCAATGCCCATTTAATTCATGCAAGCTTTCCTTGGATTTCATTGGGTGATGGGTTCAGGAAAACACTTAAACATACGTTTAAAGTATAGCAGACACATGGGAAGTGAGGTAATGTATTTTATTGGACCAACTGCTGTACGAGCTTTCAGGCTACATGGAACTCTTTTTCAGGTCTGGGGAGAGAAGCAGTGTGCCTGAGCTAAATACAAGCTAAATACAGAGTGTGAAACAGAAGGGACAATAGGTGGGATGCAGTCACTTCAAATGAAGTGGGCAATTGGGGGGTCAGATTGTAATGCATGAAGCAGGGCCGTCCTTAGGATTTATGGGGCCCTACGCAGTATTATTAATCTAGTGCCCCTATGCTCCACTGAAGGCAGTCCCTAGCTGGCGCCAGTGACCCCAGTGTGTCGAGGGGGCACAGCTACCACCCCTGCCTGTGGACCCTCAGAATCCCGCCCCCATTGCTGACACACACTGAGCTTCTATGCAGAAGATGCTGATGCAGTGGCTCAAGGCAGGCTTCGTGCTGTCACATGGGGGCTGCATCTTGCCAGAGCCCTCATCCCTCCTGCAGCCCCTAGCCACACCTGGTTCACCACGAGCATTTTGACAGGAAGTACTAAGCAGTAATAACAGCAACACTAATACAAGTGTGTGTGTGAGAGAGAGAGAGCCAGTGTTGAGGGACTGTGACTAGTGAGAGATAGAGTGTATGTGGACGTGAGAGCCAGTCTGTGTGTGAGACAGAGTGGTGTGTGTGTGTGTTAGGGTGTGTTAGGGAAGTGAGACATAGTGAGTGCACTGTCACTTTAAGTTCCCCTTCCCTTCCCAATTCGGCTCGGCCCGGCTCCCTCCCCCCACCCGCTGACTCAGGTGGAAGTTTCGCTCCTCCTGTCCTGGCCCTGGTCCAGGCCTGGCCCCCGCCAGAGACAGAGTGGCGCAGGCAGGCAGGGTCCAGGGAGGGACTCCACTCCAGGTGGCAGTGGGCCAGGCCACTGTACCGCCAGTGGCTGGCTGCACCGCTCTGGGCTCCCCGGGGCTGGGGCAGCACAGCTGGAGGCTGGAGCCCTTAGCCAGCTGAGGAGTGAATGAGGGAGAGGGCGGGGTTGAGTGCAGGGGAGAGGCCAGAGAAGAGAGGATTCCAGCCGCAGCCAGTGAGGGGAATGGTGCCCCAAATTTTTGGGTGCCTTATGCAGCGTGTATGCCTAAAGATGGCCCTGGCACAAAGGGTTTGAAGTGGGCAATTAATGGTAGCAGGCAGTGTGCTGAGTTACAAATGGTTGTATTCTAAGTTTCTGTTGTGGGTGGCTCACTCCACTCACTGCTGGACAGCGTCGCCTCCGGGCAGTTTGGGGGATTAGCTTGGTCAGGCTAACACTTCTTCCAGTGGTTTCACCCCATCAGTTTCTCCTCTGCAGCCTCTCTCTCACTCTCAGGAGCTGCAGCTGTCCTTTGACTCTGCTCTCCGGCAAGTTCACTATTGTGATTTCACCTTCTGTGGGGCAGTGCATCAAGGTTCCTGCTCTCCAGCAGTCTCAACCATGCTTCTGCTTCACTGCCTCACAGTGCCACTCCCACAGTGGCTGGTTCAGGGACCCTTTACACATCAGCCAAGGTCCATTTCCTGCACCTTGCTGCTTTTCCCTGAGCCGCTTCCATACCTACTGGCCTTCCCCACTTGAGTTTGAAATCAAATTTAGTTAGTTCTTTGATATTCTGGAAAGCTTCTGAAGGTAGATCAGATCGAATAAAGAAACATTGGCAGAGGCCTTGGGTATTGGTGCACCTCAGTGTCTCTCGTTCTCTGCCTGTGCCACACAATGGGTTAGTCTCCTGAGGGTTTTAATACTGTGGTCCAGCTCTGATTGTTGGGCTTTGAGTAGAGGTGGCTGGGTGGTGTGGAGGCCTGTGACAAACAGGCAGTCAGATGAGATGATCTGGTGGTCCCCACTGATTTTAAGCCCTGACATTGTGCCTTGCAAATATTTTATCAGTTGAGAGTCAGAATTGTGACTAATTACTCTGGCAAATATAATTCAGCCATCTATAAAGCTGGTCAGGTCGTATAGATAATTTATGTGGTGATTGACAAGGGGTAAATTCCTTGGCTACATTAATTGCGAATATAATTGGGACCATTTTGTGATTCGGACCCATGTTAAGGCCTGGAACATTGTCCCATTAGTGTATGGGATATTTATATTTCATTACATAAAAAACGGGGCATGCTGGATTTTCTTAGGTTCTGAAAGGATCCAAGGGTTTTACGCCTGCAAGGCTCTAAAGTTTATATTACACTGGGACTCTTGACCTAGTAATCTAATTATGGGGAAAATCCTGGCCTCATTGATGTCAATGGGAGTTCTGGACGGCATTGTGCTAGGTGCTGTACAAACAGAACAAAAAGGCTGTTCCTTTTCCAGAGTGCTTGCAATCAAGGTATAAGACAACACAAAATGAATGGTTATGACTGGGGAGTATAAGGAAACACTGAGACAAAATCAGTGAACATGACAGGCAGTGGTCTGAGCATGCCAGCAGCCTAACTGCTGCCAAGTTTTTTGTAGGCATCATGGCAAAGAGCTTTAAGGAGAACACTGAAGCGGCTTGGCAGATGTTTACAGAGAGCACCTCCCAAGTGTGAGGGGCAGCCCAGGAGAAAGCACAAAGGTGCTTGTTTGAAAATGTAGCAAGTGAGTAATGGAGGCTGGCCTCATTGGCTGATTCGACCTTTTGATAATGCATGAGAGACGATAGGCAGGGTGCGGATTGACCATAAAGGGTCTTGAAAGCTAAGACTGGTAGCTTGTTTGATACCATAGAGGAGGGGTGGTCAGTGGAGGGATGCAAAGAGAGGGGTGACGTGGTCAAAGCCACAAGCTAGGAAAATGACCTTTGCAGCAGTATTCTGAATTGGCTGCATTTGTCAGGGCCAGAGAAAAAGATGTTGCCGTAATCAAGATGATGATGAGAGTTTTAGCTGTGTGGATGGGTAGGAAAGGCCATATGTTAGAATCTGCGAAACTCAGATATAGCCTAGGTATGAAGGCCTAGAGAGAGGTCCAAGTCAAAGATGACACCTAGATTACAGGCTTGACTGACAAGCAGGAGGGTGATATTATCCACAGTCATTGAGAAAGAAGCAAGTGGAGGGGTGAGAGGAATGAGACATGCCAGTATGGACAAGAGAGGAGAGATTGTTTGTAATTTATAAGGAAAGGACATTCTGTTCACTTTATTCTTTGACAGAACATTAATTAAACCAGAATAGTGAGCATGCAGACTTGGAAAACGAGTGTAGTTCTATAAACCTTGTGATAAACTCAGGACAGATAGCTACAAGGGAGGGGTAGGAATCAGTAACAGAAGGTTAAAAGGCCCTCCTCCTTATCAACTGAGAGGCAACCACAGGTCAATCAGGTTCAGCTGGGAAAGGTTACCAAGGTAGTAAATTAGAATCAGCTGAGGGGGGAGCTACCTGAGGTTAATTGGGACCAGCTGATTCCAACTTGGGGCTGCCTGAGACCTTTTTAAACCCTTCCCTGTGGAAGGAAGGGGAGGAGAGTAGAGAGAGAAGAAGCCCTGCTGCCAGGAGTGCAGGAGCAGAAAAACAGCGAGACCCTCCAGGAGGAGAGGCCGTACTTTCTCTCACAAGAGGGGTAAGAATTCACTAACCAGGACTAGTGGAGATACAGGGAGCAAATTTCCCTTGTGTCCCAAGGGGGACCGCATTACCTGAGCCTGTCTCACCAGGGCTGAAAGGAGCAGAGACTGGGGAGACTGAGGAGGTGCCTTGCCACAACCTGCTGGAAATTACTGTTGATGACAAAGTTCAGATTGAATCAGTGGGCAAGATGGTACATAACTTGAGTGAAACAAATTGGTTCTGAAAATTTCAGAGAAAATATTCCAGCTATGCAAAAGTCATTCCAGAGATTTCCAGACTGGATTACCTGAAATTCTAATAAGAGAAACTTCAGCAGGAGAAGATTTGAGAAAGGAGGATTTTGAGAACGGACACTGAGAAAGGAGCAGCACTCTAGAAAGAAGAAAGGTGCCAGTGTCCTCTACAGGAACTACTGAAAGGCAAGAAGGAAGCCGTCTTATTTACCCATCTGAGCTTCAGGAAGCTGATACGGTCCACTAAGAATTAGTGAGCACTTAGGCAATAAAGGCTGGACTGCTGAACAGAGTAGTCAGGATCTGGAGGCTCGAGAGAAGGATGCATTGATAGGACTGATGGGATTGATTCCTCCTTTGAACATTTTGGAACAAATGTTCGGAAGTGGATCTAGTTACTGTGTACATAGTACTGTGTGTGCATCTTGTCCATTCACAGTTCTACCCATGCCTGCACGTTTGCTCACTTACAGGCACTTAGGACGCAGATCAGGGATTCACAGATACACTTTCAGAGATCACTTTTGCAAATTAAGACAGCTGTGGTGGTCAGAAATCAGTTCACTATGTTCTTATGGTGCTCTGTCTTGGAAAGCTCAGTCCTTAAGCTAAAGGAGCAGTCTCCAATATCACAGCCATGATCCTGCAAAAATGCGTACACTGATAGTCCCACTGACGTCAAAGAGATTGAATAGACTACACATGTGCATAAGTGTTTGTAGGATCAGGGCCTTAATTCTTTTTGGCAGATGAGTCTGAGAATTCTGGAACAGGAACACCTGCTGTTTCTGGGAGAAGATCAATCAATCAAGAGAAATAGTAGAAAAAGCTGGCTTACCCATGAGTAGCTTTCTCTGAAGGTCGCATTACCAGTGGAGATACACAGACCTTGCCACTATCTCTTTTACGCTTTGCTTTTTCTCCCTTCACGTGGAACAGTTAAAGAAAAAAGTGTAAAATCTGATTCTCTCCCCCCCCGCCGCTCACTTACTTTGAATTGCTGTGAGAAAGGCTTCCTGATCAGTTCCCTTTGTGTCATGTAATGTTAATAACATTAAGTCTACTTTGGCAAGGAAAGCTACATATAATTAACTTGCAGATCAGGAAAGCGGATGTGATTCTCATACAAGAAGGCTTTTAACTGCACGAGAGATTGCTTTGGCGTGAACAGACTGCAGATGAGACCTTCTCATTTCAGGCTACAGAGGAGAGATGATGAAGGTATTGGCATTTTTTTTAATGGGCATTAATTTTATTATTTATATTTTAATAATGGCTCGAGGCACCAATCCAGATCAGGCACAATACAGTCAGCTGTCCCTTATCTGCTGGGCACAACACAAAAGTATAAGGTGACATGATCTGCATGCCACAAAGAACCTAGAATCTACTTTGACAAGATTCATTCGGTACATTAAATGAACAATAGGAGGGAAAATGAGGCTAACAGTTACACACTGGTCTGGCTAATCTTGTGCAACCTACCTGAACGTTCAAACCATATTAAAATATTTTAACTTCCTTCCATCGTTCTCCTTGAAAACTGTAGTTATTATGTTGGTATTTTGATATAGATGCAAAAAGCCCACATCGTATCCTGACTGATTTATTCCTGGGAAGAGGTTTAATTTTGTGTGTATAATTTAAAGGGGCTAATTATAGATGTATTAATATTTATGGCCCTTCTGTTGAAGCCAATAGAAAAGGCCCTGTTCAAGGCAATTAAGCTTTATGTTTTTACATCCAGGATTTTGCAGATGACATTATTTGTCTGACCGTGCATCCAAGAGAAAGTAAACTAAAAGAATGACACCATCTAGTACAGTATCATATGTCTAGCGCTGCTTTCAGGTGGGCAGGTTTACTGGCTGTCTATGGGGAGAATAATCATTGAGGTCCTGGATTCCTGTTTTAACACGAGGAAGGAAACGAAGAGTCTGGCTGGGCAAGCGCGTGTGTGTGAGAGAGGCCAAAAGCCCAGATGGAAGTTTGCAGATTACTAGTAATGAATATGACCGATCCAAACAACTGTGTATGATTTCAGTGGGCTCTAATCACCGAGCAGTGCCCATGCATTATACAGGAGCATTGTCCCTGGGGGAGCAGACCTAGAGGTATTTTTCCTGGCCTGGGAGAACTAGCCAGAGTGGCTCCTGGCACCACTGAGAGCATTATCTTCACACAGACTTTGTGCACAAGGGATGTGATTGCAACTAGCTCCGTGCACCCAGGCAAAAGGGGTGGAAAAGACTGTTCACAGCCTCTCCCCACACCCTTCCTTTGTGTGCCACTGCAGGGCTAGTCACAACCTTCATGTCATTAAAACACCGAAAAGCAAACAAGGGGAGCAAATCCTCCCTAGAGATCTGAGCGCTGTAGGGAGAAAGTGCATGGGAATGAGGCTGAGGCTTTAATGATGAAAACAAGTCAGTTTGTGTTAATGACAAAATGATGAGGCACTTGATTTTGAAAACAGCCTCTTTCAAGGGATAGGTATTGATGAAGATAACATGACGGGAGTTTTAGCCATGATTAAATTGCCCTGCATTGCTGCTTTAGAAGCTGCAGTTCCTCATCGCTCCAGTTAACAATGAAGAAGTTAGAGGCTATAATTGCGCACAGTGATAGGGGATGTCTGGATGTGGGCTTTCTGCTGATTTTCATCCATGTGTCAGATTTAATGTCTGTCCATCTGGTTGCTAGTTGCTGCCTTCAGAAGGAGAACTCAGATAAGGATCCTTGATATGTGTTCTATGGCAGTGGTTCTCAAAGCTGGTCCGCTGCTTGTTCAGGGAAAGCCCTTGACGGGCCAGGCTGGTTTGTTTACCTGCCACATCCGTAGGTTCGGCTGATCATGGCTCTCACTGGCCATGGTTTGCTGCTCCAGGCCAATGCGGGCTGCGAGAAGCAGTGCGGGCCAAGGGATGTGCTGGCCGCCGCTTCCTGCCACCCCCATTGGCCTGGAGCGGTGAACCGTGGCCAGTGGGAGCCACGATCAGCCAAACCTACAGACAGGGCAGGTAAACAAACCAGCCCGCCCCGCTAGGGGCTTTCTCTGAACAAGCAGCGGACTGGCTTGGAGAACCACTGTTCTATGGAACAAGGTGTGAGCACATTAGCTAGTTGCTGGCAAGCAAGGGGTAATTCTCAACTGTCATTCCAGATGCTCAAGGGTGCGGTCTATAAGAAGAAGACAGAAGAGGAAGGACATCTGTGGGAAGGTCGGGCTTCATGCCCAGTGATCATGAGACCAGTTTGTACCCAAATGTGTGGGCTTTATTTGATGTCTTTGCTGGTGTATTAAACTATGTTCTTTTCTTGTTGAGAACCTGAGTCTAACCCATTGGAATAAATGCTGAGGAAGGAAACTTCCGAAGATTAGAAGATTTGTATTTGTTTTTTTGCCATTTGAACCATGCCACAGTCTTCCACTGAGGTCACTATCATATTAAAAATGGTGGCCAGATTCTCAGCTAGTATAAATCAGCATTGCCCTATTGAAGTCAATGGATCTACACCAACTTACACGAGCTGAGGAGCTGGCTCTGGAACTGTAGAGCATTTCCCAAGACAGACACCATCCTTGCCAAGATGCTGCTGGCTGGATGGCAAAAGATTGCTCCAGGGCACTTTTCAGGGCCAATGCAGCACAGAGCTCGTGAGTCTCATCCAGTATGCATTCAAGAGGTTCTTTGTGCAAGGGCCAGCTGAGCTTTATGCTAAGGCATGAACAAATAGAACCAGTTTAACTGAAATAATTTTAAACCCCCATTTTAGCTAAACCAGCAAACTCTTATGTGGCCACTTAGATTTCAGTTTAAGACGGGTGAATTTTCAGTTTAAAAAGGGCTTATTTAAGTTTAGCTTAAACTGATTCCTAACTGACTTAAGGTAAACCAAAATAAGCCCCTTTTAAATCGAAATAAGTCTCCACACAGCCTTCTCTGGTAAGTTTAGTTAAACTGGTTTAAACTCACACCTCCTGTTTAAGTTGATACCGCTACTGTGGGTAGACAAAGACCAAGTCTCGCTCCCTCCAAAGCTGTTGCCATGAATATTTATCTCATGTTATGGAAGCACGTGGCCCTCCATATACTTCACTAAATGGCTGAGACTTTTCAGTAAAAATGCCTATGAATAATGTCTGATTAATGGCTGGTCGGGTGATGTCTGGCATCAGTGGTACCACGCAACCTGAGCCTATGTGTCTTGCTGGATCCCAGGTTAAGAAAACATTCTCTGTGGGATGGGGAGGATATGTAATTGTCACTGAATCGATGCGGTATGTCAGGTTGTATGTTGCATGGTCCATGGTCACTTTTTAAGATAAATATTTTAGTAGCCATCCTATTCAGCTCCCTGTGCACTGTGCAGACATAGAACTAGACATGGTCCCTACTTCCAAAGAGGTTTGATACTATGATTCCAGTAGTTCTGTTTCTCTGAGTGGGGTTTACACTGCTGCAGGGATCTCTTTGTGAGACGTATGGCAATTTCCTGCAATATCCTTGGGAGCCCTTGTTGAATTAAGTTTATTTGAGGTCCATTGTATAAAATTAATGGTTTATGTATTATTGCATGCAAGGGTTGTATGTAACCTCTTGACGGGGGAGATGTGACAGAGTTGAGATCTGGGTGTTCAAAGGCCTATATTGAACAAGGAGCCAGAAACAAATAAAGTCTTGGAACAAAGGGCTTGTCTACATCAGAAAGTTGCAGCGCTGGTGAGGGAGTTACAGCGCTGCAACTTAGGAGGTGTACACATCTGCAGGGCACCACCAGCGCTGCAACTCCCTGTTTGCAGCGCTGGCCGTACTCCCGTTTTGTCTCGGGTGTAGAGGATCCAGCGCTGGTGATCCAGCGCTGGTAATCAAATATAGACACTTACCAGCGCTTTTCTTGACCTCCGTGGAATAAGCAGGTATCCCAGCATACCTGAGGAAGCCTCTGGTAATCAAGCTGGTCTCCTTCCCCGGTTTGCTCTCGCGTTCCCCGAACCCCGAGCAAGCAGGTCTCCTTCCCTGCGGTTTGCTGGGTGGTTCCGGGAACGCGAGAGCAAACCGGGAAAGGAGACCAGCTTCGCCGCGGTTTGCTCTCGCGTTCCCCGAACCTCCCTTGAAGCCGCCCAACAGCGCTGCAGTGTGGCCACATCTAACACCACTTGCAGCGCTGGTTGCTGTAAGTGTGGCCACTCTGCAGCGCTGGCCCTATACAGCTGTACTAACACAGCTGTAACAACCAGCGCTGCAAAATTTTAGATGTAGACATGGCCAAAGACTGTGAAGTGGTTTTCCTGGATAATATCTAGGCAGAGGTGAGTGCAAATTCCCCATTTTCCATAGTGCAAAACCCAGCCTTTTGAAGCTATGCCCTGAGGAGAGGGCCATTGTCTGCTGATCATCTGTTACAGAGTCATAGAATATCAGGGTCAGAAGGGATCTCAGGAGGTCATCTAGTCCAACCAACTGCTCAAAGCAGGACCAATCCTCAAACAGATTTTTGCCCCAAATGGCCCCCTTGAGGATTGAGCTCACAAACCTGGATTTAGCAGGCTAATGCTCAAACCACTAAGCTATCCCTCCCCCTGTCATAGAGTTCAAGGCCAGAAGGGATTACTAGCTCATCTAGCCTACAGTCTCTCCTCATAAATGTGCTTGCTTAAAAAGAGCTGAGAGGTAATTTATTAACTTTGGGCCATTACTCTAGTCATAGTCTTGGGAGAAAAAGCAAAGCACAGATGCTGGGCAGTTTATGCAGTCTGGCTTGCTAGGGATGTCACAGCATAGGCAGGGAACTGTGCAGCCTGGAAAAAACCTAGTCAGGAGGGAGAGAGACATAGGTATCTTCTCAAGAGGGGTGATGGCGGAGGAACTGGGAGCCTAAGGTGGTTGCCCTCAAGGGACCACAGAAAGGGAGCCCAGGTGCTGTTGCACTGAATTGTGAAACCATTTGTGGGGCCAAAAGAATGCTGGACCTGGGGCCTGATTGTCTCCCCCTGTACTGGTTCCTTTGCATTGCTCTTGTGGCTCCTGGCCCTTCCTGCCTAGGCTAGAATTCCCCTAGTCAGTGCTCAGCATATAAGACCCAGCTATGCTGGCTTTTTTCTTGAGCTGTTCCCCTGCTCCCCCTGCAGCAGGGAGAATGTTGAGGTGGGGTGGAGGTAAAGCAGAGCACAGCTATGCTTTCCGACTCTCTAGTGGCATATGATCCCATAGGAACTGTAGACAGCTGGCCTAAGCTAGAGCCACCTAAGGGTTTGACGTAGATTGTGAGTGAGGTCTGTAACTGACTCGCTAACATCCTCCTATGCCAGGTGAATCTCAAGGCACCTCCTTCCAATATTTTGGATTCTGGATGATGGAAGCATGGTCAGACCCATAAATGGCTATCTAAGACAAACCAGAAGAAAACCCCTTGATAAGCCAACATAGATCCCAAGGTGTTTTGGTTCCTATGAACTCTGATCACGCAGGCCCAGCAGGCATTCCCTGCAGCAGCTGAAGGGTCTGTCTGTAAAGGAGTAGCAGTGCACAGCCTCCCTAAAAAAACAGGGCTAAGGGTGAGTCAGGTACTTAGGACCTTGGCAGGTCCATCAGCTGTTGTTACAGGATCAGGTCTAGCAACCAAATTTTGCTCTTCTGAAAAGGCACAGATTTGATGGTGTCTGTGCCAGTCAGAAACAAACCAGGTGTGGATATCATGACAACTTGAACAATCACTTATCACAGTACAATTACTTTAAGAGGGGAGGAGGAGGAAGAGGAACAGAAGGGGAAAGAAAAAAGAGCAGGTGTTGGCTAATATGCATGTGGCAGAAAAAATAAGAGTGCTGGCTGGAAAGAAAAGCTGAGAAAAGGCAGTTTGGCAGCCAACATATTTCTGGAGACAGCTTTCTCCTTAGCAGGCTGTGACTGAGCAGAGAAACACGGCAATGAAGCAGTATCTGAGAGGTTTTCTCTACAAGCTCTGACAAGAGATGGTCTTGTTCTGAAGAGATGTGGTGAAAAATGACATCCAAAATAAAACCAGAAAGTTGCCATAACAACTGGAATGCAACATCTCTAAAACAAGGAAACATTATCCGCAGCAAAGGAAATTAAAAATTACGTCTGCAGGCATCTGCTCTCTATCTATGGCTGATTGCAGGGTTATCATAACTCATGTTTCTTGCTGGCAGATGTAGTGGGCTCCATTGAAAAGTGAGCATTTACCACCTCACATGACTGCAGTAAACAAAGAACCATCCTATACTCAGAATAGGAGATACTGTGGTACTGAAATTGCTATAGAATGAAAGATGCTGAGCTTGAACTGAGCCGATTGTAAATGGGTTTGGTCTTGTGTGTATGTTTTCATAATTCATAATAGTTTTGAAATTTGGACTACCTGGTTATACTTTAAAAGGTTCGGATGAACTAGCCATGTTTGTTAGCCAAGGACTTGTCTAGATGGGTATGGAAATCCATATTGGCAAGTAGGTGATGTGAGGGCTTAGTAATAATAATAATAATTAATACCTGTCTCTCATTTAGTAACTTTCATCAGTAGGTCACAAAGTGCTTTACAGAGAAGGTCAGTATCATTATCCCATTTTACAGATAGAGAAACTGAGGGATAGGGAGGGAAGTAACTTGTTTGATGTCACCCATCAGGCCAATGGCCAAGCGAGGAATAGAATCCAGGTCTCTTGAGTACGGGTCTAATGCTCTATCCACTAGGTAACACTGCCTCCATGAATATTTTCACCTTGTCTTTCTGGAGACGTACTGATGAATAGTCCAAGTGAAAACAAGACAGAAAACAAAAAGTGGGAGTACAGGTTCAGTTTTCAAATGGCAAAAGGTTAACAGTGGAATGCCACAGATATCTAGTGATCAATGATCTAGAAAACAGGGTGAGCTGTGAGGTGACAACATTTGTAGGTGATACACAATGATCAAATTAGTCAATGCCAGAGAAGGCTGTGAGGAACTTCAGAGGGACCTAACCGAGGTAAATGAATGGGAAATCCGATGCCAGAGGAATCTAACTGCCGACAAATGCATGTTGGAAAGACTAATTTGTACTACTCATAAATATTGCTGAGTTCTAAATTATTGGTGACCGCTCATGGAAAACGACCAGCACAACTATGTGCTGTTCAATAAAAATCTTTGCTCAGTGTGCAGCAGCAGCAGTCAAAAAAGGCAAGCAAAATGAGGAGTAGGATGGAAAATTAATACTGAAAGCATTACAGTGCCCCCTGCATAAACCACATATGGATAATAAGAACATGCACAGTATCATTAGCTCAGATAAAACCCATGTTAGAAGGAATATAAAAACCCTCTTAGAAGGGATATAAATCTTCATGCTTCAGGCTGTTGGCCAACCACTAATGAAGAGGGGTTAGGAAGAAACCAGGCGGAAAGTTATCACATAGCTGTCTACTGCAGGGTTTCTTGTACCTTCCTCTGAAGTAGCTGGTACTGGGCTCTGTCAGAGATGGGATAGTGGATTAGATGGCCAACTCATCAGATTTGTATGGCAATTCCTGTATGCACATTACAGAGCTACTGTGTAGTTTGGCAAAATTCAGCACAAATGGCAGCAGGTTAGCAAGAGAGGCCCAGTGATGTGATATAGCAGGGCTGTTGTGAGTTAGGACTAAAGTGTAGACGGGGAAACTGAGGTGTGAGTCAGTGCTAGAGTTAGGACTCAGGAGTTCCACGCTCACAGTGCTATGCCCAGACCACATTGCCCTCTCTATTGTTATTACTGGCTTCCTCTCCCCCTCTGGTAACATCCAATAAGCAGGATGGCATGCTTCTGTGTTTGGTATTCATGTGCATTTCCCCATTTGCTTTTTGGCTTTACAGTCTTTTTCAGTCACTTTCTCTGAATTAATGAGTCTCAAATAGTAAATAATTTGTGTTGAGCTCTCCTCCTTCAGATAGGGTCATAAGTTCCTTCCTGGGAGACTGCCTTAGCAATTTAATGTAAAATATTACAGTTAAGTTTGTCTTCTGATTGTTAAACCAGTGTTAAAGCTAGGTGGAAATTGGCTGCTGTCTCTGATATTGGGTTTCCATAGAGCCAGAATGAGATAGTAGAGCAGTGCAACCCAACCCGAGATCAGGGATGCTGCTTGGAATTTAATTACTTTTAGACAGTGCACAGTTTCTGCATGGTGATATATGCTTCTCATCATGTGAACTTTGCTGCAAAGGAAAACTGCACCCATTTTTCTCAACATCCTCAACTGGAGTTAGTCCAGTATTATTGACAACCACCAAATAGTTGCCTGTGGTATAGGGATAGTTACTTATAGCTCCACGTGCATGTTTCCTGTTGGTCAGCAGGGAGTTTGGTGAACTGACTTGTGTGTGCGCTGAAATATGACAGCTGCCACGTTGAGATGGTTCTCTCAGAGCTGAGTAGCAGAGCCAGTCTTTAAACTATAACTGTTTAGTGAAGGTGCCATACAGATTGAGTTCCTAGCTGATAAATAACTATGTTTGCTCTTTAAGTGGGGGGTTACTGGTGATGGGCTGAATCCCAAAGTCCTTACTGAGGGAGGTAGCTGATCCTTTGATTCCCAGTGCAGTAAGTAGTTTGGTTGGAAGAATGAACCACGTTATTGAAAGGGTGATAGGGGTGAATTGACTGTTCCGTAGGTGTATTGCCATTGTTCATACAGCAGTTCTGCTTAGACACAGTATAATAGTTCTCTCTCAGCTGAACTACCAGAGCACGTTGTGTGAAGAGGAGAAGCTATGAAGTCAGCAGTCCAGTGTCTGATTCGTGCTGACGTAGTATCTCCTGGAGGGGTACATGATGAGCAGCCAGGGTATTCAGGGTGCGTAAGTAGTTTCATGAGGGTTTGCCATCAGATTAACATCAATATCAGGGTCTACTCCAAATGAGTCACCAGGAACACAGGTTGTTGAGAGGTCACAGAACCAGATCCAGTTTGTGTTACGGGCAGGTTAGGAAGTAACTCATAAAATATTAAGTGTGATCTGATATTTCACCACTAGCTTTCAGACCACTATTAAAAGGAAAGCTGTCTATTGCAGCCAGCTGAATGCTTGCAGAATCCTTGGGCCAGGTTCTCAGCTGCTCTAGATCAGTGTCGCTCCCTTGTCACCAGAAGAGCTGCATCTATTTACACAGGCTAAGAATCCAGGTCTCTGAATTCTCGGATGGTTTAAAGCTTTTTGTTGCAATTGGCGTGTTTTAGCAATAACACCATTTGAGACAATAGCCGCCTGGCCCTCAATGGAAGGGGCGTCATAAACCAGTTCCCATCCTGCCTTTCCTCCAGATTAACCATCAGAAGCAGAATTTTAATATTTAATATGATGGTGTATAGAAGAACCTTAGCATTATGAACACCTCGGGAATGGAGGTTGTTCATAACTCTGAAATGTTCATAACTCACAAGTTTACACTGAACATTGACTTAATACAGCTTTGAAACATTACTATGCAGAAGAAAAATTCTGCTTTTAACCGTCTTAATTTAAATGAAACAAGCACAGAAGCAGTTTCCTTACCTTGTCAAATCTTTTTTTAAAAAATCCCTTTATTTTTATAGTGGTTTACATTTAACATAGTTCTGTACTGTATTTGCTTTTTTGTTTTGTTTTTTTTTGGTCTCTTGCATACTTCCGGTTCCAATGAGATGTGTGATTGACTGGTCAGTTTGTAACTCTGAGGTTCCACTGTATGTTACTTTATACTCAAGCACTTTCTGGTTGTCTTTATAATAAATACCTTAGATCTATGTAGCACCTTTTATCCCATTACTGAAGGATCTTAAATCCCTGTATGAGCTTTAAATATATATACACACACATGCCTTGTCCCCCTAATCCCTATAATATCTAAGGGTCTCCTAAGCATTTTAAATAGAAACTACAATAGCAATAGCTTTTTTCCTTTCTTCCTTTCCATCCTGTAGCAGAAATAACTTGACTAATCTATAGGGTTTCTTTCATGTTTGCATGTGTGTATTTGTCTGTGGGTCTGACCAACTGAAGATGCGTGCGATATGTCTGTTATGAACTATGTACACCTTGTTATATTTATTTTTTAGCCTGTCTCCCCACTCCACACCAGCTCACTTGCTTGGCTTAGCCACCAGTTATGTCTTGTCTTTTAGACTGAATGCTCTTTTGGGGACAAGGATTGTCATTCATTATTTGTTTGTACAACACCTAGTGCAATGGGGCCAACTTGATTGTGGCAATTAGATGCTACTGCATTGTAAATGTTTAATAATAAAAGCGTGTGTGTGTGTGTGTGTGTGTGTGTGTGTGTGTGTGTGTGTGTGTGTGTGTGTGTTAGTAACAGAGAGGGAAATTAAGTCAAATAACTGAGGTTAATGTTTAGTTAGACTCATGGACTTTAAGGTCAGAAGGGGTCACCATGATCATCCTGTCTAACCTCCTGCACATTGCAGGCCACAGAATCTTGCCCACCGACTCCTGCAATAGACCCCTAACCTCTGGCTGAGTTACTGAAGTCCTCAAACCATGATTTAAAGACTTCAAGTTTCAGAGAATCCACCATTTACAGTAGTTTAAACCTGCAAGTGACCCCCTGCCCTGTGCTGCTGATGAAGGCAAAAAACCTCAGGGTCTCTGCTGATCCTACCGGGGGGAAAATTCCTTCCCAACCCAAAACAGGCGATCAGTTAGACCCTGAGCATGTAGGCAAGAGCCACCAGGCAGATACCTGGGAAAGAATTCTCTGTAATAACTCAGAGACCTCCCCTTCTAGTGTCCCAGCACCAGCTGTTGGAGACATTTGCTGCTAGCAGTTGCAGGCCGGCTACATGCCATTGTAGGCAACCTCATCATACCACCCCTCCATAAACTTATCAAGCTCAGTCTTGAAGCCAGTTAGGTTTTTTTGCCCCTCTGCTCCCTGGGAAGGCTGTTCCACAGTTTCACTCCTCTGATGGTTAGAAAACTTCCTTTAATTTCAAGCCTAATCTTGTTGATGGCCAATTTATATCCATTTGTTCTTGTGTCCACACTGGCACTTAAGTTAAATAACTCCTCTTTCTCCCTGGCATTTATCCCTCTGATGTATTTGTAGAGAGCAATCATATCTCCCCTCAGCCTTCGCTTGGCTAGGCTAAACAAGCCAAGCTCTTTGAGTCTCCTCTCAAAAGGTTGGTTTTCCAGTCCTCGGGTCATCCCAGTTGCTCTTCTCTGCACCTGTTCCAGTTTGAGTTCGTCTTTCTTAAACATGGGAGACCAGAACTGCACACAGCATTCCAGATGAGGTCTCACCAATGCCTTGTAAAATGGCGATAACACTTCCCTGTCTCTGCTGGAAATACCTCGTCTGATGCATCCTCGGACTGCATTAGTCATATTCACAGCCGCATCACATTGACAGCTCATAATCATCCTGTGATCAACCAATACCCCTACATCTTTCTCCTCCTCTGTCTCTTCCAACTGATAAATTCCCAGTTTATAGCAAAGATTCTTCTTCTTAGTCCCTAAATACATGATCTTGCACTTTGCACTATTTAATTTCATCCCATTTCTATTTCTCCACTTTTCAAGATCACCCAGATCATCTTGTCTGATATTCTGATCCTCCTCTATATTGGCAACACCTTCCAGTTTTGCATCATCTGTTCTGGTGGGGACTGCAGTCAATATTGTCCCTGCCAGGAATGAGTTCTATAGGCTAGATCCAGCTCTTCTTCCCATCCCAGTTTTGTCCAGATAAAATGGGAACACACCACACCATCATGGGTTAGATGGGTGAAATCCTGGCTTCATTTAATCAATGAGAGTTTTCCCATTGATTTTTGTGTGAGCAACATTTCACCCTATATATTTATAATCCTGGCTCAGGTGGAACTGAGGAGCAATGTAATTGTGCACCGCTTCACCTCACAGTAGTTTTTGACAGGAAGTCAAGGCTATCCTATGCAATTGAAACTGCTGGGAGGGAGTAGCATGGTTAGAGAGGTTGAATGTAATTATGAATAGTGCTATAGAACCACTAATGGCCACAGTTTTACTTCTCATCCAAAGTACGGCACATCCAGGAGCATAGTACCTGTTGGCACCAAACTTGTGCACTGGTGCAATATTAATTTAAAACCTAAATCAAACCTACTGCATTGTCTAGTCTACTTCCTACAGTAGATGAGCCCCAGTAAAAACACTACATCTAGTATGTCCCAAATCTGGGGGAAATTCAAATCAGTATCTGATCCTTGAGACTTGGGCCTATCTGCACATCATGGAGCACCTGGGGGTTTTCTTAGTCGTTTCTCATCCTAAGCACTGACCCTACATAGCATGTAATATCTGGTGAGATCCCAGTCCTGGTGATTATTCATATTCGGCGTCTATACTCCTTTGCAATGCCCAACCAAACACTTACTCTGACCCTTGGCTTGCAAGCTGACATGGTCACTTTTTATCAGTGAGATCAATTCTAGCAAAAGGCACTGGAATACCAGTTGTAATTAAATGTATGTAAATTTCATGGTCTATTCTATAACCTTCACTACACCTGATGAAGTGGGTTCTAGCCCACAAAAGCTTATGCCCAAATAAATTTGTTAGTCTTTAGGGTGCCACAAGGACTCCTCGTATTTTTTGCTGATACAGACTAACACGGCTACCACTCTGAAACCTTCACTACACTGAGTGAAATGAGCACAGAAGCAGACTGTCCCTTGGAGGGATTTGACAGATATTGCTTTACTTTATCTAGGCTGAAAAATTAAAGACACATAATTGTAGAACATGCTGAACTCTCTCATTCAGTGTAACCAACATCATTGGGCGTCTCTCGAGATGCTCTCTGGAAGTCTTTTTAACTCCTGCTTCTTTTATGCTGAGCCTTCCAGGATGACGTAAAGAACAAGGCAGGAAATGGTTCCATATGCATATATGGGTTTACAATCCTGATGGCTCTCTTCCAGTCTGGCTGGAGGACACCTGATTGTAGACAGTGACATTCCATTGCACCAGGGAGAAGAAAGTGATTAATTATCTCAGGCAGCCCATCATGCAACTTTGCTGGAACTCGCAGTACAGTTATATTGCTGGCAGCGTCAAGGAATTTTCTTTGTAATTGATAGATGATAAACTGGTCTTTGGTGAGAGACATTGGGCCTCTTGGTGTTTGGATGATTTTGAGGGAGACCGACAGCCACCCTTTTATATGTGAGTTTCTGGTCGCAAGTCTTTGGAAGTCACTGGAACCATAACGAGGATGGAGTCAGATCCATGATCCAGAATGAGGAGAATGAAATCTTCAGCCTTAGCAAACAGACAAGGATACTATTTCAGGAAGCTATTGACTAGCCAAAACAAAACTGCATTAGACAAACGGTTAAAGACAAATCTTCCAATGCAATTAGAGGGCAATCTGATGCAAGGTTCTCCTTGATAATACCCTGAGGCTTTCACTAGCCCCGACTTTGCTAGAGCATGATATTTATTTCATTCATTATATTGCTTCCTTTATCACTGTGTGTTTTAATATACTCTAGAGTACTTAAGAGGACTGATTGCCCAACCCCAGTGCAATAAGTCCATTTGCAACCCCTTACACTTACAGTCCCCAACCCACTATCTATCAAAGGTACTTTTATGGCCCCTTTTGCTGCAGTATCTGAGCACTTCACAATTTTTAATGCATTGTTAATGTAAGGCTAGGCAGTACTATTGTCCCCAGGTTACAAATGGGGAAGTGAAACATGGAGAGGCTAAGTGATCTGCCCAAGGGTCCACAAGAAGTTTTTTGCTGTGCAAGGAACTGAACCTGTTTGTCTCCAAACCCCAGGTTAGCACCCTAACTATTGAATCATCCTTCTGCTCTTCATAGCATTGTAGGACTGGAAGGGACCTCAGAGAAGTCATCTAGTCCAGTCCCCTGCTTTCAAGATAGGCCTAAGTATTATCTGGACAGGTGATTGTCTAACCTGCTCTTAAAGACCTCCAATGGCAGGGATTCCACAACCTCTCTCTTAAATTGCATTCTCCTTTTGAGACTAGACCAATGAGAGGTTAACAGTCTACTATTGCCACCAGCTAATGAGGTTAGTCAATGAGTTTTGGCACTTAACTTCCATAAATAGATTTGTATTGTTAGTATACAATGTCATGAACCGATTATAGATCCTGATAGGAGATGGGGTAGTGGGGGATAATACATCTTGACAGGAACAAGTGTCATTTCCCTCCAGTGTGCTGCAGCAGCATCAGGTGCAGGAGATTATGCCTGGGCTCAGAGGAAGCATTATACCACATCATACCAGTGGCCCATCTAGTCATATATATCATCTCTGGCAGGGGTCAGCACTCTAGCTGTTTCAGTGTAATAACGTGCCCATAGAAGAATTTTCTTCCTAACTGCAGTGAGTTAGTGGTTGGCTTATACCATGAAACAAAGAGGCTTCTGTTCTTTTATTTTGATCCTATCTAATGTTACTGTGGATTGTTCTCATTGTCCACTTAAACATCCATCCTTTTCTTGGCCTCATGTTATCTTGTGGCATGGTGTTTCACAGGTAAACTCAGGGCCGGCACTACCATTTAGGCAGCCTAGGCAATCACGTAGGGTACCAGAATAAATGGTGAGCGCCGTTTTGCCGGAGGGGGCGGCAGGCAGCTCCGGTGGAGCTCATAGACTCATAGACTCATAGATTCTAGGGTCAGAAGGGACCAATGTGATCATCTAGTCCGACCCCCTGCACAAAGCAGGCCACCGAACCCAACCCATCCACTTCTATAACAAACCCCTAACCTATGTCTGAGTTATTGAAGTCTTCAAATTGTGCTTTGAAGACCTCAAGCTGCAGAGAATCCACCAGCAAGTGACCCATGCCCCACGCTGCAGAGGAAGGCGAAAAACCTCCAGAGCCTCTGCAAATCTGTCCCGGAGGAAAATTCCTTCCCAACCCCAAATATGGCGATCAGCTAAACCCTGAGCATGTGGGCAAGACTCACCAGCCAGCACTCAGAAAAGAATTCTCTGCAGTAACTCAGATCCCATCCCATCCAACATCCCATCACCGACCACTGGGCATACTTATCTGCTGATAATCAAAGATCAATTGCCAAAATTAGGCTATCCCATCATACCATCCCTTCCATAAACTTATCAAGCTTAATCTTAAAGCCAGATATGTCTTTTCCCCACACTACTCCCCTTGGAAGGCTGTTCCAGAACTTCACTCCTCTAATGGTTAGAAACCTTCGTCTAATTTCAAGTCTAAACTTCCTAGTGTCCAGTTTGCAGGCAGTGGTGCCTGCGGAGGGTCTGCTGGTCCGCGGCTCCGGTGGAGCTGCCGCAGTCGTGCCTGCGGATGGTCGGCTGCTTGCGTGGCTCTGGTGGACCGCCCACAGGCACCACTGCGGCTCCGTGCCGTCCGCCTAGGGCGCTCAAACCCCTACGGCGGTCCTGGGTAAACTATCTATTGTGTTTGTTTCCCAATCTACCATCTCCTTACTGTTCATTATTTCATAGACCTCTGCCATCGTCTCTAAATGAAAAAGTCCCAGTCCTTTCACTCTCACCTTGTGTTGAAGTTTTTCTGTGCCCTCAATCATTTTGCTGTCTCTTTTTGGACCTCTTCTATTTTGGAAACATTTTTGCAGGGATGGGAGACCAAAACTAAACATAGTATTCAAGATGAGGGTGCGCTCATGATTTATTTAATGGCAGAATTATTCACGTGTTATATATATGTTCAAATTTATTGTGCCTCCATTTACAATGGGCTATAATATAAAATATGTTGAGCATTATATCAAATTGTCCCTTTTTTGTAAAGTGGCACATTGTATATTTAACAATCATAAAGGAGTTGGCTCCTACAGCTTGAAGAGAAAAGAGCCCATAGGAAACAAGCAGTTCCCAATCAAGATACATACATTTGGAATAGCTGCCAAAGATCATGCAAATCTTGAATTGGACTATTCAGTCACATGAGACATTGCAAACCATCTACATCACAGGCTGCAATTCCCACCATCTCTCGTAGACGAAAGGATGCCAGCAACAATACCCACATTTTATAATGTTCAAACTATATTTAAGATATGCGCACACACTACAGTATGCTTTTGACAAATAAATATATGCCAAAATTTTCAAACTTGTGTGCTTGACCTTTGAGGCTAACCTCCATAGTCTAGGCTCTTAAATAAGTAACTTGACATTCAAAAAGAAGACTTTCTGTGTGAGCTTGGGCAAGTTACTTTAGGCCAAATTCTGAATATACCATATTCTGTAAGCTGCCCACTGCAGTTAATGGGGCCACTTGTGCAACAAGGTGCTACTCAATGTCAGAATCTACTGATGTTAAGCCACTGAAACTCCCATTGACTTCTGAAAACCAGGCCACTTATTTAACCCATTGACTGTAGAAACACAAGTATGAACGTTTTGGCTGTGCCTGCTCTCTGCCTGAGTTTCCCAGCTGTGAAATGGGGATAATGAATTTGCCCTCTTTTGCAAAGTGCTTTGAGATCTTGAGATGAAATGGGCTATTTAAGAGTTGGTTATTAATTTTATTTAGTTTATTGATTTTAATTAGTTTAGTGGCAGAGGCCTGTATTTCTGGAGGGAATGGTGGTGAGTACTACTGTTGAAGCTGCATGCATGTGGTCACTGGCTAATCTGTCTGTATACGTATGTGGCCAAAAGACTTTTACGAGTGCTTGTCTGAAATGATTTCTGTTGACATTCTGTCTACAAGGGGAGAAAATGTCCTGTGATGTGGAATCGCTTCTAGAATAATGTGCCTTTTCCTCTGCTGCCCTTCATGGGTTTTCAGAAACACTTTAATTATACGGTGTTTTTTGAAGCAGTAGGGCCAGCTGGTGAATGCTGAAGTAATGGAGCTGAGCTAGTGTATCCCAGCTGAGGATCTGGTCCCCGGCTCCGAAATGATTCCCAAGCCCCTTTCCTTTCAGGTCCTTATTGTTTATGGAGTGTCTTTCCCTGCTCCCAGTGGCTCATTCTTAACAAAAGCCCTTCCTCACCAGGCGTGAATGAAATGGAGAAAGGAAAAGCTCTCTTCTTCCCCTCTGTCCCCTGGACTGTGCTCTCTCTCGCTAGTCACTATGAAAACACATTGTGGCTGTCACAGGTAGACATGCAATGAAGAAAAACAAGAAACATCCCCAAGTCAAAACCAGTTGAGAGGAGAAAAGCTGCTTTGCTGAGAGCTGTTAAGATGTGCCTGAGCTCCTGGCCCTTGTCTCTCTCACTCTCTCAGATGCAGATTTGATGCTGGAGGAGGCACTAGCAGCTTTCTTCTCTTCACTCTGCCCCTTCCCAACCCCTGCACCTTGGACTGTGCTGGCAGGGGATGCTCTTCTGGTCTCTTTTTTTCCCACCAGCAACAGCACATGGGTTTTCTTGGGCTTGGATGTCTGGAGTTGATGGGCCGGTGTGGCAAGGCCAGTCTTGGTGAGCCTTGTTCTGCAAGATGATTTCTTCTGTGTTGCTGCTCCCAAGCAAAAGCAACAGCCTCAGAGGTATGCGGTGTCCCACAGCACAGAGCAGTAGTCAGGGAGACAGCAAGGGTTTGTTGTTCCTAGCAGAGAGCTGGGAGGGGAGGCATTCCTGTCATTCTGGCTTGGTGTATTCTTTAGTGACACTAGATTATCAGGTCACCTTTGAGTTACTCTTTCATCTCCTCCTTTGCTCCTGTTTCCTCTTCCTCTATTAATAGTGTAGTAGTAGGCCTCAGGGAGGCCCTGTGGGATTACATTAGTGAACTAGAGAGACCACAGGGTCTGGCTGTGTCCAGTAGCCTCAATAGAGAACCCCCTTTATATTCATTCCAGACCAGCCCTGTCTCTTCTCTACTGTAACATGGACCAGTCCTCCTCTGTTCGCAGAGTTCTCTCACCCATCCCTTTCTTTCCTCCCTCTTTACTAGTAAAAGCTGCACCCTTCTAACTTGAGAGGGGAACATTCTTGCTAGCGGTCCTGATTCCAGAACCACAGGCTGGGGGAATGAAACAACCCCAGGGATTCCACTCCTAGGTTACCTTCTGAAACCCAGGTCAGGCTGACAGGAACGGAAAGTCATGGCCATCTGGTGGCTTATGTGAGGGCCACTGTTGGTCTCCATCCATTTCCTTATGGGCAAGTGTTTGCACCAGCAAATTGGCCCCAAATGGCCTCCACTATTGAGACCCCAGTAAGCACCCTCTGGCCTGGAGTGGTTCCTTCCTGCTGAGGCCCATGCTGTTGGGGAGAGTTTACATTAGTTGTTCAGGGGGTGATCTGTGCACTTTGGTTACCTGGGCTATTAATGAAGCTCTAACTCCAATGAAAGAAAAGAACAGGATGGGTCCCCGCTAACTCCAGGGACTTTGAGGGAGCTGTGCCAGGGATAAATTTGGCCCAGTATATCTTGGACAGCAATGTGGTTCATTTGGCTGGAAACAACAGAGTTTGCAGGGATTGTCTTGTCCTATTTTTGGATTTAGTGTATGAGGCGTTATTCCCAGCCTACACCCAGCATTTGGCTTGCTCCCTGCGTGACGGAGATGGGGCTGAGCCAGTAGTGGTGCCGGGGGAGAAAGACCAGGGCAGTGTGCTGAGGGAGAGAATTCCTTGTTGACAAAAGGAGTTTGGTTGCTTGAGTAACTAGGGATGTGATAAAGGTGCAGCGAGTTTGCTCACGCTGAGCTCAGGGACAGAGTGTGGTGTGTACGTGCTCAAGACAGGAAGGAATGAGCAGGAGCAGAAGCACAGAAGAACCAGGGAATGCTGGAGTAATTCCAGCTAGGGGAGTGCTGACTTAGCCCCTCATTAGTATGATGAGTATTACTTCTAGGGGAATTCTGCATCACTGCGCATCTTCAGAATTTATGATCCCTGCAGATTTCTTTGCTTCCCTGCAGAAAAATGACTTTCTGATGGGGAAGCAAAAGGAAGCCACAAGAGCACTGACCCTCCCCAGCAGTATGTTTCAGGTTCCCAGGGCTGCCAGCAGAAAGGTAAATCACTGTGCGGCAGGGGGAAGGACTGGGGAAGACCCAGCTGATGGCTCCTACCCTGTGCTGGGCTCAGCTGCTAGTCCTGCCTGGGCTGGGGAGGACTGGACTTCCTTTTCCCCTGCATGGCATCTCACCCCCAGATTTCTTCACCGGCTGTAGAAAGCTCTGCAAACTCATCCCTGCACACTTCCTGCACCCATCACGCCTCAGCTGCAGGAGGAGGGATCACTGTACATGGAGCTGCTCCCCCATCCGCCCAACCCCCGTGCATCCAGACCCCCCTGATGAGCTCTATCCCCCTCACACCAAGACACCCCTCCTGTTGAGCCCCAACTACATGCAACTAGACCCCCCCTGCAGAGTCCTATTGCATCAAGAGCCCCCCAACAAACCCCTGTGCATCCAGACCCCCTCGTACCCAGACTCCTCCAACTGAGCCTCACCTCTTTCCTTGCACCCAGAACCCCCCAACGAACTCCACTCCCCCTGCAGCACCCCAATGAGCCACCCGCACCCAGATCCCCACCATACCGGGCCCTATCCAGCTGCATGTGGATCTCCACTCCACTGAGCCCCACTCCCACAGCATCTGGACCCCACCACTAATCTTCCCACATCCAGACCCCCCTGACGAGCTCTATCCCCCTCACACCAAGACACCCCTCCTGTTGAGCCCCAACTACGTGCACCTAGACCCCCCCTGCAGAGTCCTATTGCATCAAGAGCATCCCAACAAGCCCCTGTGCATCCAGATCCCACACACACACACCAGGATCCCCCACGGAGAGTGCCCAGAGTGCCTCACACAGAACCCTCTCAACCCACACCTGGATCCCCCCCAACTCAGCCCCTCCACACTCAGATCCTGCCTTGTTGAGCCTGCCTGCCCACACCTGGTGCACCTGACACAGAGGGGCAGAGCCCTGGGGTGTTTCTGGGGCAGGCCCGGTCCTTAGCCTGTGTCAGGGTTGGGTGCAGCCTCACCACTGAGTCTGTGTCCCAGAGGGGGAGCTGCATAGTGATCTCCCACCTCTGTGCTGCCATTGGCCTGTGCTCCCCAATGACATGCTGGAGCTGCCACATTTATCTGACAAATAAAGTGTGCAGAATTTTGCAGAATTTTAAAATATTGTGTGAAGAATTTTTATCAATTGGCACAGAATTTTTAAGTTTTTTGATGCAGAATGCCCTCAGGAGTAGAGAATCAAGCCCCGGTTCCCTGCTGCACGCGATATAAGGACCTGCTCAGGACCAAAAGGGGCCGGAGAGTGGAGACTCCTGCTTGCAATGGGTAGGCTCGGTCACTACAGTGTGATATTAAAGATGTAGTGGGATTTCATGTCTGCATGGTGAAGTCTATTGCCCTGCCGAAACTGACGGGACCCCCTGTTACCCAGAGAAAAGGTCTGTCAGAGACAAAAACTGGTGCTTCGCTGGATCTTAGCCAGATGGTCCCTGTGATGAAAGGGGCTTGGAGAGCAAATGAAGGAGGTGGAGTGAGTCCAAAGGCCCAGTGTTCAGCGGGATTTTCTCTCTGGAATGAGAAAGGAGGAACCTGAGGGTGGAGCTTCTTGATGAGGGGACTACAGTGCTCCTCCCCCTTCAGGAGAGCACTGCCCTGTTTCAAGTACTCTTTTTTGCACAGTCCCAGCTCTGTTAAGCCTCAGGCACATTAATTGAAGGCAGTTCTCCTGGGGCGGCAGCAAAGATCGCAGAAGGAAAAGACATTTCTGTTCCTCTTTTGTTCCTAGGGCTAAAATTGGAAAGAAATTAAATCCCCAAAATGAGAAGCTGAGAAAATGAAGAATGAGAGAACCATAAAGCCTCTGCGCGCAACTGTAGAAATTACCTTCTAGTACTTAGGTGTTTCATCCATCTGATGATGGCAAGGACTTGGGAGGTGGCAGGAATTTAAAGTTTTCAGCCCAGCCTCTGCTCAGTGTGTTTCTGCTCAGTGCGTTGTGTTTAAATTAATTGCAAAAAGAAGAGCAAAGTAGACACAACTCTCAGGGAGAAAGAAGCCTCTGCTATATCACAGCACAGCGTATGAGAATCTGCTGCTGTGAGACACTACGGTATCCCCTTGCTATATCATCACAGCAGAGCACCCAGGAGCCCCTAGCACTAACCTACACCCCCTCTGCTATATCACTGCACAGCATCTGAGAACCTACTGCACTGAGACTCAACCGCATTCCCTCTGCTATATCATCATACAGCCCCCAGGAACCCCCAGCTCTGAGACACAACTGCATTCCCTCTGCTAGACCACAGCACAGCATCAGAGAGCTCCTGCACTGAGACACGAGCACATCAGAGTGAATAATGGATTATTTTGGTTCTGCAGCAGAACAGAAAAATCCGTAGGGGGAAAAATCCACTTTGAACTGAAACCAATTTTTAAAAAAAACTTATAGTCAAATCAAAAAACTAAAAAAATTCCATTGAATGAACCAAAATATTTTTTGTGTCAACACAAAACAATTTTTGTTTTGAGTTTTGAGTTTAAATTCAGCAGTTTTCAGGTGTTTTTCATCTTACTTCATTTTTTTAATTGGCCAAATTTGAAAACAAAATGTCTTGTCAAAACTCATTTTTTTCTAGGTTTTTATGCCTCACTATTTGTCAGATTTGACCTGAATTCACAAACAATTCCAGAACCCTGAAAAATGCTTTTTACTGAGACATTTCTGTCAGAGACAAAATACGTTGCTAAGCTCTAGACATGACTGTAGCCAGGACCCACCGGTACAGTTCACAGAACATGGCTACTTCCAGGATTGGGATAAAACTGCATCTCTCTCTGTTGACACTTGTATATGCCTATCTCTGTTGACCCTACCTGCTTCAGAAACATCAATGCAGCTAATCTCACAAAACCCTTCAGAGATAGGGTGGTATTGTTGTCTCATTTTAAAACTGAGGCATTGGGAGGCTAAGTGACTTGTGTGTCCAAAATTACACACAAAGACTGGAGTCAATAATTGAATTCAGTCCCTGACTGGTGCTTTAAAACACAAGCCCATCCTTCCTCTGACATTGCTGGCATACAGCATAGCACCTACCACCCAGAAGCTCCTGGCATTTAGACATGACACTTTTACCTCTGCCATAATACGGCAAGGGATCCAGGAACCTCTAGCATTGAGAACGACTTCCTAACCTCTGATATAGCTCAGCCTTCCAAAGGGAGCAGTGGGGGCAGAAAAACCCTAACGGGCTTCAAGACTGAGCTTGATAAGTGTATGGAGGGGATGATATGATTGGACTCCCTACAATGGCATGTGGCTAGTAGCAAAAATATTCAACTGCTGGAGATGGGACACTAGCTGGGAAGGGCTCTGAGTTACTACAGAGAATTCTTTCCCAAGTGTCTGCTTGGCGGGTCTTGCCCACATGCTCACTGATTGCTATATTTGGGGTCAGGAAGGAATTTTCTCCTGAGTCAGATTGGCAGAAACCTTGAGGAGTTCTCACCTTCCTCTGCAGCATGAGGTCACTTGCAGGTTTAAACAAGTGTAAATGGTGAATTCTCTATAACATGAAGTCTTTAAATCACAATTTGAGGACTTCAGTAATTCAGCCAGCAGTTAGGGGTCTGTTTCAGGCATAGGTGAGGTTCTGTGGCCTGCGAGGTGCAGGAGGTCAGGCTAGATGATCATGATGGTCCCTTCTGATCTTAGAATCTATGAGCACAGCACCTGGGACCCTCTCAGCAGTTTGCAGTTGTGCATCACCACTGCAGTATAACGGCACAGCATCTGGAACACGCCAGCACAGAAGCAAGACAGTGTAACCTCCACTATATTGGCACAATACTCAGAAAGCTCCTGCACTAAGCCCCAACTGCCTCACTCCCCATTTTATTACAGTACACCATCGGGAACACCCCACAATGAGACACGACTGCATAATCTCTGCTAGAATGCAGCCCAGCCTCTGGGATCCCCTGGCACTGCATTACTCCTGCTACGGCACATCACAGTGCAGCATCTACAAACTGACACACAAACATAGCAGCAGATTATATTAGGGCTGAGATTCTTAAATAAATAACAGTTGGTGATTACAGCTGAATTTTTAATAACAGCCTTCCTACTTCCCTCCCTCCCCTAATCACTTGTAGAGGCAGTCCCACTGTAGACAGCCAGAGAAGGGAGAGGAATTGAGACAGGGTAATTTGTATTCCAGCTCAGCTGCAGCTAGTGCTTCTGAGAAGCAAATAAAAATAGCACTCAGTCATTTTGTAAATAATATATACCCCCCTTGCTTGCCCAGGGAGTCGTGAGCACTTAAATGGGAGATTTCAGGAATGAGTGGGTGGTGAGGGGGTGGCAGGCTGGCTCTGTCTGCAGCACAAAGGATGGGAGCCAGCAAGGAAAAGAAGCAGGGACTAGATCATTCATAGTCTAGGTGATGCACAGCAGCAACAGCCAGGAGTAGGAAGAAAATGGGCCTTTGGCCCCGTATATGAGGCATGTCCCAAAAATGCTGTGTCATGGAAGCCCTGCAGTGCCCTGGATAATGCTACTGTCAATGTTCTGCTTGTTGGAATCAGTGGGCGCAGAATTCAGTCCTCGGTGTCGAGTGAATACAGCTATTTATTGTCTTTGCAAGCAAGGTAGATCTGGCCTGAGAATTTTTTGGAGATGGGGAGGGTAGCTTTTGAAGAGGAGCAGGTATTGAGAATAACAGCGGGTTATGCTTGAGGAAGGTATGTTCTGGCCTCTGTTTTACATTTCTATTGAAGATCTGCCCCAGCTCTGGGGGATTTTTGCAACAGGAGCCAAGCAGCATTGCCTGGGAAGGAGGGGCGAGTTAACAAATACTTTTCTGCGGGGGTGCGGGGGGAGCGCCTCTGCTCAGCCTGCAGTGCATTGCTTCTGCCTGCAAAATTTCTCCAGATGGCATTAGAAACACAAGTACACCCAAACCAGGGAATACGCTCTTTGGCAAGGAAGGATGGTGCAGTGATTAGGGAACTAGCCAGAATCTTGGAAGACCTTGTGTTCAGTTCATTGTTGTGCCACACACTCTGAGCTGTGCTGAGTGCTCCCGACATTCAGTGCAGGAGTCCTGGACAGGGTGAGTCCGGGATCTGTGCTCACTACCATGGGAAGTGGAAAGTGTGGGAGAAGAGAGGCTTATGCTCAGTGGCAGCTCCTCAGGGGTGGGGGTGGACATTACCTAATCTATGCCATGATCTTTCCTGACTGCTGCAAATGGCCACTGAAGACACCTACATATATCCATTTCTGACGTCACGACTGGCCCCACCGTGCACCATAAGCCACTGGTTAACTAACACTGCAGTAGCTGGATAGGATGAGTCTGGCTCCTTCCTTCCCTCCCAGTCACTGCTAACAAATGAGAACACCTTCTCCCCCGCTGGAATCCCAAGCACCGAAGGATCTGTTAGCTTGTCACTCAAAAACATTGCCTCCCCTTGCAAGGTAATAGGGTGACCAGATCACAAGAGTGAAATATCAGGACACACTGGTCGATTTGGGGGTGGGGGGCGGGAGCAGGGGTGAAAGTAACTTAAAGGACTTACCGGTACTCCGGAGTCCTTGTGAGGGGGCGGCGCCTCTACCAGAAGAGGCGGGGCCTTTAAATCCCCAGGCACTTTAAATCAGGATTTAAAGGACCCAGGGCTGGGGCTGGGGTAGCAGCAGCAGGAGCCCTGGGGCCCTTTAAATCACTCCCTGAGCAACCAGCTGCAGAGGTGGTTGGGAGCCCTGGGGGTGATTTAAAGCTCCTGGGGCTCCAGCTGCTGCTACTGGAGTGGAGCCCCCGTCTCTTTAAATCACCATCGTAGGGGGCCCAGTTTTCTGGTGGCGCTTTAAAGGGCCCGGGGCTCTATGGCAGTAGTGGCAGCCAGGAGCCCCTGGCCCTTTAAATCACTGCCAGAGCCCGTGGCTGCTACCCGAGGGCTCCAGCAGTGGGGCTCGGGTGGCGATTTAAAGGGCCCCAGAGGGTAGCAGCAGTGGAAGCTCCAAGTCTTTTAAATCACCACCCAAGCTGCGCTGCCGGAGCCCTGGGGTAGTAGCAGCAGCTGGGGGCTCAAGTGGTGATTTAAAGGGCCCGGGGCTCCGACGGCCGCTACTATTCTGGGCCTTTTAAATCGTCCCCGGAGCCCTGCTGCCAGAGCCCTGAAGTAGCAGCGGTGGTGCTCTGGCGGCTATTTTAAGGGTCGTGGCAGTAGCAGTAGCTGAGCCCCTGGCTCTTTAAATCACCGCCTGAGCCCCCCACCACTACCCCAGGGCTCCGGCAGGCTCCAGGGATGATTTAAAGGGCCCAGGGCAGTAGCAGCTACCAGAGCCACGAACCCTTTAAATTGTCCCCAGATCCCTGCTGCCAGAGCCCTGGGGAGGCAGCGGCGGGGCTCCAGAGGTGATTTTAAGGGCTCGGGCAGTAAGGGCTGTTGCAGCCCTGGATGCTTTAAATGGCTGCTGGAGCCCTGCCGCCGCTACCTCAGGGCTCTGGGGATGATTTAAAGGGCCCGGGATGGTAGCTGTGGCAGGCGCCCCGGCCCTTTAAATCGCCTCCCTAGCCCCACCGCTGCTTCCCCAGGGCTCCAGCAGCAGGGCTCTGGAGCCCAGTTTAAAGAGCCTCCAGAGCTGCTGCTAAGAGCCCCAGGCCCTTTAAATTGCTGCCAGGGGAAGCCGATCCACCTTGGTACGGCGCACCAGCTCTTGCCAGTACACCGTACCAGGGCATACCAGCTTACTTTCACCTCTGGAGGGGAGACACAGGTGCACAGCCCCGACTGGAGCCAGAGGCACACTGGTCCGCCTGGACCTGTGCTACCAGCATGCCCCTTCCTGTTGAGGGTGGGCCCATGCTGCGCCACACAGCTCCCCTGCCCAGTGCCCTCTGGATCCACTGTGCCCAGATCCCCATACAACCTTTCTGCCACAGATGCACAGTGCTGTGCACTCACACCCTGCCCAGCACCCCCCTGCCCAAAGCCCCTCCACAGCTGCCCAGCACCCCACACAGAACCCCCCACTCGCTAGTTTCCCAATACACACAGATTTTCCCTCCCTCCGTTCTTTCCTCCCTCCCAGTGCCCTTCCCCACACCCCACCACCACAACTACACAATGCCCCCACAGACCCACACTGCCAAGTGCCCTGACACACACAGATCTCCCCCAATGCCAGCACCCCCCAACAAGCCCCTACTGTTTAGCATCCCAAAACATACAAACCTCCCCCACTGCCCAGCACCCTCCACACTCTCACAGCCCAACACCCACACACACACACCTCCCAGACACTCACCAACACACCCTGCCCCCTTCCCTGGCCACACTCGCTAACCCTGCTGGGAGGTCTTTGGCCCCTAAGGGTGAAAGCGGCGAGGGGAGTCTCTGGGCTCTCCAGACCCTGTGCCCGCCACAAGCATGAGCTCTGTGACTCCCATTGTCTGGGAAAAATGCAAATGGAAGCTGCCAGAGCCGCAGAGCGGGGCTTGCAGGTGCCAGCAGCACACAGAGCCCCCCACCATAAGAACCAGAGGAACCTGCCAGAGAGTGAGATGAGGAGTCCCAGCGGTGCTCACCTGGGGCTGCTCCCATCCTGGGAAGCATCTGGCAGGCTGGTCCCTCTGGCTCCTTGGGTCACGGTTCGGGTTGGGTCTGGGGGTGGGGGTGGAGGGCTCTCTGCCCGCTCTCAGTGCCTGCAAGCCCCGCCCCGCAGCACATGGCACTCCTGCCAGTGGGCAGGTTCCAGGAGCTGCCCCATGAAGCAGTAAGCAGCGGCACCACGGTTGTGGTTCGGACGGTCGCCGATATTGGGACATAGGGCATCCCAACTGATGTAAGGTAAGGACACAGGACAGATCCCCTAAAATCAGGACAGTCCTGGTAATATTGGGACGTCTGGTCACCCTACAGGTTAATGACTCTGTCCTAGATACACAGACCCGGAATCAGCATAGACCCAGCATGCAGGTGTGTGTTGCTCAGATGCTTATTGTACTTGCCTCATTCTCCCCTTTCCGCCATCCCTCCCTATTTGTTTATTACAGCCACCTGTTACATCTAGTCATTAGCTTCTTTAGGAAAGGGACTGTGTCTTTATTCTGTGTCTGTACAGCACCTAGCGCTACAAAGCCCAGATCCCTGATTGAAGCCTCTAGGTGCTACTGCAATATCAATACTAGTGTGAACTAATAAATTGCACTGGTGGCTGGGAAGGTAGGCCAATGGTGGATTAGAGAATGTTAACATTTAACAAATACAGTAGTCACTTGCAAACAGAATAGGGAAATCAGAGATGTGACATCTCAACATACACCGTGTCCATTTTATTATTATTTATAGCCCCATAGTCAAGGCCCAGGAGCACAAGATGGTCCCTGTCCCAAGAGGCTTACAAACTACACATAGGACAATAGACAACAGCAAGCGATTATTGTTAGCAATGCATCACAGTGCACCGTATGTCCTACACTGGAGAAAGGTGGGCTAAGGACTTGGCTCTCTTGAGTTCTATTCCCTGGTCAACTGCCAGCTTCCTAAATGATCTTGTGCAAGTCTCTTTCTCTCTGTTTCTCTATCTGTAAAATGGGGATCATAACACTAACCTGCCTCCAAGGGAACTGCAAGGCTTCGTTCATGAATGTGTTCAACCAGCTTTGAGAGGCTCGGCGGGAAGATGTTAGAGAAGGACTAAGTGTTATTTAATGTTCTGCGGCCGATTTGGTGAAAGCACTGAAGTGTCAGTTATCTAGCACTCAGCTATTAAATATTTGCTGGGATGTGTGGCGAGATGGCCAGTTTTCCATGGGCGAATGATCAGGTCTGCAGACTAGGAAGGGGAGAATTAGCAAGGCTACTCTGCATTGTATTTTGGATTGTAATAGAAAAGGCTGCTCTTTGCTTTCTGCCCAGGTAAAAACACGTGCAATGTGTTCCTGATATTTGCTTTTCTAATCTAAATATCTGTAGGATTCTGCTAGGGACAGAATGTATCATTACCATAGAGCAGGGTGGATTTGATTTAAATCATGATTTAAATCTTGACTTAAATCACTTGTCAGAAAGACTTGATTTACTCATGGTTTTCTACATAGAAGTGCACTCTTGTTAGTTGTTGTAACCTTAACACATATTTTTCACAACTCAGAGATAGATGTAGTTTTCATTTTTAGAAGGTACACACTTTATATTTTTAAACAGTAATTTATTTTTGAAAACTTTTCAGATTAATTTTACAGCTGTATCAGAAAATGAATGATTGGTTATTTCATTTACCAAAGGTAATTGAAGCAGATATTTATGAAGTCATTGGGAGATGAGCTATCTCCAATTCACCCGGTTAATCATTAATATTTGGAGGATTTTCTTGCCATGCTGTCACCAGACAGACATTTAAATTGTTTTATTTAACTAAAACAACAACATTAAGTATTCTGGATTTTTTTTCTTCAACAGCAAACAATATTTTAACCAAAAAGCATATATCCCTCCCTCCTCACATTTATCTCCAGTCTTCTTCTCCTTGTCCAGATCTATTCCACCCCCAACAATCTTCTATTCTTTGAACTTTTTGAAACTTTGCACTTTTAGAGAGAGGTAAGGGATTGGTTCTGTGTACACAAATTTGCAGAGGGACAACAGAGTTGAGGTCTGTTATTTCTCACCTCTATATATTATTTATTTATTTTAAAACATTTTTGCTGTTAACAAGCATGTTACCTCTGGAGAGACAAATCCACAGTTTGAGAATTGAAAAAAACTAAGTATCTCTGATGGTATCTTCTAGACTGAGCACTGAGTCCCATTGGCTAGATAGCAAGACTAACCTAAACAATCTATACAGAAGCCTATAGAACCCCATAAGATTGGGTCCCTAATCCATGAACTATTGGAACTCATTTACAAAACTTTCCTTAAACATTACATGAATATATTGTCTCATACTACAGAATTAGAATTCATAATCCCTATTCCATGATGAGATATCTTTGAACTATAATGTGTCTTAATTAAAACTATCTTTAGATAGATTTTTTTCCTCAAAAATCATTTTATCAAAAAAATCTGAATTAAAAAAAATCAATTTTTTTATTAAAAAAAAAATCATTGATTTTTATCCACCCTGCCACAGAGCCAGTGAACTCATACAGTGCTATAAGCAATGCATTGCAGAAGTCCTTGGGCTGCATAATATTGCTAGGATCATGAATGGCCTTAATCCCAAAGACTGTAGTTTGCTGTGATCTGCTAGTGCTTTTGTTAGTTACAACTTTCATAGCTCAACCAGAATTTGTATGTGGGCATCAGCTATTTTTTTTGTGGAAATCCCTCTAATTCAAAGGAAAGTCAGATTATGCCTCTCCTATATGACCAGGGATGTCCCCCAGGCACATGGGGGCAGGGTTTGCGGAAGCCAGGATGCCTGCAAGCCCAGCCACATGGGGTCTCTCTGGGTGCTGTCACACAGAGGAGGATGGAGGATGAATGGCCCAGGAGAGGAGCAACAGTGAGGCTAGCAATTCTATGACTCTGGGATCCTCTGTCTGAAATCCCCTTATCCCCTACAGAGCACTGTTTGCGCTGATCATAGAATCATGGAGCCATAGGGTTAGAAGGGACTGCAAGGGTCATCAAGTCCAACCCCCTGCCGAGATGCAAGATGTGTTGGTGTGGTGTGACTCAGTTGAATTCAGTAGCATTTACATCAAGCAGAGTGGAATTTGTGCCCAAGTCTGTTGGAGTAGAAGGGTGTATCTGGTTTTTATAGAAAAGGCCGGGGGTTGAGGGGTGGGGAAGGCTCTCAGGGCCATGTCATGAGGGTGAATAGCCAAGATACAGAGTGGCAACTTAGTTTAGATGTAGAGGCTCTACAGGATAAATTGGTTTCTCTGGCTCAGGAGGCACAGTGGATAAAGCAAGCTGCTGCCCCTGAGCTCTGTGTGGGCGGAAAGATGTGACCAGTTGTGATCTTTGGACCAAGGTGGAAGCATGTGTGGTGGAAGGTGCAGTCATCATGCTCTTGTCAAAGGTAATGCGATGCTGGCCTGTAACAGACAAAAAGACTGGAAGAGGATTTAGCCAGAATGTGCAAGGTGCATTCCTGAGAGAGAGGTTGAATGACTATGGTGTCCCTCTGCGTGATGACCCCAGCTGTGACAACAGCCCCTTGGGGCTACAGGCAACTGGGTCTAGTTTAGAGGTAGCCTTGGTAACTGGTCTGGTCCCCATTCAGTCCTAGGAACAGGGGGAGACAAAGGTGGCAATATTTACAGCCACCTTTGTCCCCTCCCCTCCTCAACCGCACCAAGCAAGTCTTGGCTACAGCCTGAGGCCAGTGCCCAGTGCTTTTCCTGAGGCCATTTGACCTGTGGTTTCCAGAACATCCCTGTGACTATGACTGTTTTAATTAAATGGACACTTGGATGGATAGTGACTGCTGGACAGCCTGATGGCTGACACTGGCTTTCTCAATTATGATTCACTGTGCAGTCTTTGACATGATGCAGTTACTGACTGTCTAATACATTGTCACACTGTGATTGCAGCTGTCTATGTATTATATTAAGAAGTATCATTTATGCAAAGAGACGGGAAGGAATAAGTACATACTAGACCAGGGAAAACCCATTGCCCTTGGGAGCTGATATTACCAAATGGTTTTGTCCACTTGGATTCAACAGCCTCTGTCCCAGTACATCATGTGCATGGCTTTGTTTTTCACTGCACTGTGAGGTCCTGTCGTGTGACAGTCCTTACTTGCGCTCTCTCTATCAGATAGCGTGAATGAGTCATCAGCAGGGTAGGGAGGTGAGCTGTTCTGTCTGTCCTCCTCTTAGTAACCTGGCAAGTTTGTTACTGGATGTGCACTTTCATCCTAGGTTTTCAGGTCTCAATGGATAAACACATGTCAATGTCCAGATGAGGAAAATCCTGGGCTGTAGTCTCCTGATGCAGGGTATGCCTAAATCCCACCAAATTCAATGAGATTTGTTATATCCTGCAGGAGCAAAGGGACCGTAGATTCTAGGAACTGGACAGTTTACAATAGGCTGCATTCATTGGGACCCTGGATCAGGTCAGATCCATCTAAGTTTGTTTTGTTTGTTTTTTCCCTCACAACTTCCTAGGCCCAGCCACTCTTCAGCTATTTCTGTTACAGAGGCCTCATTGCTAAGTTTGGTGTGGAGACAGTGGGAGTTTCAGCTATGCTGAAACTAACTTTCTAGGAAGGATCTGCAAAAAATACATCTATTTTTTAATTAAACCCATGTGTGCTGTCATCTTCCTTGGGATTGTGCCTAACATGAGCTTAGAAATAAAGCCACCAAGATCACTCAAAAGCATGTACCAAAGTTCTCTCTACCGCCCCACAAGCCTGCTATCATCTGCTCATCAATTCCTGTGCCAGTTCTCCAACACCTGAGTCCTGCATGTCACTTTGTGAAAGACAGATCCTCTCGCTGACCCACCTTCCCTTGCAACATCTCAACCCCTTTCTGTCTGAGCCTCAAAATATTTCATTCTGCAGACCACAAGGACCATGGCTGAACCTGGATCTTAGCATGGTGATTAGTGCTGTAAATTATGGATGTCAGGAATGCTGAAAGGGAAGAGGGAGAAAAAGCAGTGCATGTGAAAGAAAAGAACCTTAAAACATAAGAACTTTCTTCTCTGCTATGTGTCTCATTTTGGGTCCTGCTTGGAAGGACATGGAGAGATACTCCGAGCCTCTAAGTATTACAAAAGTGACTTGCTTTGCTTAGAAAAATGCCTAATTGACTTCTGTGTACTTCAAAAAGTGTACTGCATATATATTTCTCTTTAACCTTCTTTTAGAGCATCAAGACAAGATCAAGGGTTACATATATAGCACAACAATATCAGCCACAGGCTGCCTTGGAAGCTCTCCAATCATAACTAAAGACATGTATACTATATATTAGCCATTAAGGAGAAAACCCTGCCAGAATGCATTATCTTACTTTAGTTGCAAAACTTCAAACTGCAGAATGAAGCCTCATAATGCTGCAAAATAAATCGAAATGTGACAAAATATCCCTCTGAGAACAGAGGAATTTCCATAACTGAATTGATCAAAGGGCCATCTTCTACTCCAAGATCACATCTACAACAGTGGCCAATGTTAGGTACTTAGATGAAGCCAGGAATCTCTCTTGGTGCCTTCAAATGGACAATTCCATCAGGAAGTACCATTCTGGTCATCTAGTCTCATTCAAAGGAAGTGAGAGCACATAGTCTAGTCCTAAACTGATTAACATCTGTTAATGGAAGTCTTCCGTTCTAGGGGCCAAATCTGGCCACATTTCTGTGAGATGCCTAGTGAGTAGAGCACTGAACTAGGACCCAGGAGGCCTGGCTCTGATACTGACCTGCTGGGTGACCTTGGGCAAGTCATAGCTTCATTCTGTGCCTCAGTTTCCCCATCTATAAAACGAGAATAATTGTACTGACCATCTTTGTAAAGTGCTTGGAGATCTACTGATGAAAAGTGCTGTATTAGAGCTAGCTACTATTATTATTATTCACATGGAACAGTACTTAACTCTGACCTGGTGTCGCAGTGCCTGACTCACCGCTGTGGCACGTTCTGCTGGTCATCTCAGGGAATTAGTGTTTCTAGCCTCCAGAGCACCCTCTTCAGGCCGGTGTCCTGCTGATGCTGGCCTCCATGTCCCTCCCAGGACCCGGTGCCCCTTGTATTTGGGGTGCTTCCCCTTGGCAATACCCCCCAGTCTCAGGGTCTCCCAACATAGGGGAACCCCCAACACTTTATCCCCACCTTGCCTCAGTTGTGGGCTACTGCCAGCCACCGCTCACTGGGGCAGACTGCAGTGTAAAAGTCACTCATCATAGGCAAGGGGGGGTTGGACCTACTGCCTCTGCCTACCCGTGGGCTGACCTCTGCAACCCCAGTACCTAATTGGCCTTCCACTAGGCTGCAGCCTGGGGAGTTTCCAGGCTGGAGCTCCCCAACTCACTTGGCCTTCCTCCAGCCCTGCTCCACTCCAGGTACCTTCTTTCAGCTCCCTGGAGCCGGGTCCTTCCCTCTCAAAGCTAGAGAGAGTCTGTCTCTGGCTCCTGGCCCCAGCCCTCTCATAAGGGCCAGCTAGGCCCTCATTAAGCCAACTCGGCCTGATTGGTGCATGGCCTCCAGCTGAGGCTGCTTTCCCCAGTCAGCCTCGCTTTTCCTTCCCTGCCACAGCCCTCTCACCGGACTGTTTTAAGCCTTTTAAGGCAGGAGTGGTTGACCACCCCGCTACACCTGGCTTCAAGCACTTTAGCACATGCTTACCTTTAAACACATGCTTTACTCCCATTGAAGACAATAGGACTTAAGCAAGTGGTTCAAGATAAGCCCGTCCTAAAGCGCTTTCCTGAGTTGGGGCTTCCCAATGATTTTGGGCTATTCCTGGAATAAGACATTACTTGGCATCCATACAGGTATTGGAGTCTGGCAGCTAGGAGATTATAGCAAACGGGTCAATACTAGCTTTTTGAGAGCTATCATTGTTCGTGAAAGAGACAAGTAGGAAAACAGCAAATGTGATGAGAGTGAAAGGCAATCCAAATATTGATTCTTGCACATTCAAAGAAACCCAAAACTTTAACAAAACCGGGGTTTCCTAAAACAGGGGAAAAATGCAATGGCCTTATCAGGCCGGCAAATACAAAGGGTTTTTGGATTAGAATTTCACAACATCAGGGTTTACCTCTATATTTAAGATGGATAGAACCATAGAAAATTGTGCAGTGTGTGACTGTGTCCATTATGTAAATATGCACTGTGTGAATGTACTAGGATATATCCATCCTTGGTATAACTCTGTGGAAGTCAATGGAGCTGTCCCAGAGGTGAATTTGCCCCAGTATGAATTATAAAATTGGCCATTATTCACAACATGATGGTGATGACAATTCAACACTACAGCAGGGAGGCATCTGGTATGAAAAACAAAACACAATGAAATGCTAAAACATTTTCTATGCAAATGAAAATACTTCTCTAATTACTTTTCTCTCTTGTTTTTCTCAGACAGCGTAACTGAAGTCAAGACAGACATTTATGTGACGAGTTTCGGCCCTGTGTCAGACACAGACATGGTAGGTGCTGTAGGTCACAGAGGTCTGACGCTGGGACTCTGGGAGTGTGCATTGTACTTCTTGTCCCAGGTTAATTGGACAAAAGTATGAACTACGGAAACAGTGTGGCAAGAAATCTATGCAGGTTGCCTGTGAAATTTTAGCAAAGCTTTTGATACGGTCTCCGACAGTATTCTAGCCAGCAAGTTAAAGAAGTATGAGCTGGATGAATGGACTATAAGGTGGATAGAAAACTGGCTAGATTGTTGAGCTCAACTGGTAGCGATCAATGGCTAGTTGGCAGCCAGTTTCAAGCGGAGTGCCCCAAGGGTCTGTCCTGGGGCTGGTTTTGTTCAATATCTTCATTAATGGTTTGGAGGAAGGCATGAACTGCACTCTCAGCAAGTTTGCAGATGACACTAAACTGGGAGGAGTGGTGGATACGCTGGAGGGTAGGGATAGGATACCGAGGGACCTAGACAAATTAGAGGATTGGGCCAAAAGAAACCTGATGAGGTTCAACAGGAACAAGTGCAGAGTCCTGCACTTAGGACGGAAGAATCCCATTCACTGTTACAGACTAGGGACTGAATGGCTAGGAAGCAGTTCTGCAGAAAAGGACCTAGGGGTTACAGTGGACAAGAAGCTGGATATGAGTCAACAGTGTGCCCTTATTGCCAAGAAGGCTAACGGCATTTTAGGCTGTATAAGTTAGGGGCATTGCCAGCAGATCGAGGGACATGATCATTCCCCTCTATTTGACATTGGTGAGGCCTCATCTGGAGTACTGTGTCCAGTTTTGGGCCCCACACTACAAGAAGGATGAGGAGAAATTGGAAAGAGTCCAGCAGCGGGCAACAAAAATGATTAGGGGACTGGAGCACATGACTTATGAGGAGAGGCTGAGGGAACTGGGATTATTTAGTCTGCAGAAGAGAAGAATGAGGTGGGATTTGATAGCTGCTTTCAACTACCTGAAAGGGGGTTCCAAAGAGGATGAATCTAGACTGTTCTCCTTGGTTCCAGATGACAGAACAAGGGATAATGGTCTCAAGTTGCAGTGGGGGAGGTTTAGGTTGGATATTGGGAAAAACTTTTTCACTAGGAGGTGGTGAAGCACTGGAATGGGTTACCTAGGGAGGTGGTGGAATCTCCTTCCTTAGAGGTTTTTAGGGTCAGGCTTGACAAAGCCCTGGCTGGAATGATTTAGTTGGGAACTGGTCTTGCTTTGAGCAGGGGGTTGGACTAGGTGACCTCCTGAGGTCCCTTCCAACCCTGATATTCTAAGATTCTATGATTCGTCATTTGCAATAGTGGCAGCCAGCAGATATGGAGCTGGAGATATCTTCAAGAGGACAACGATCACAGTAAATTCAAGAAGCATAAATCACAGAACTAGATGAGGTCTCATTCCTCAGTAACAAATATCAAGAAATCCCATTCTGTTGCTTTTGGTGGGAGCTTAACGCAGAAACAGTTGCAATAGAAGTTAAAAAAAAAAGACTCAATTTTGGTTTCATGTCTCCTTCTCAATTTCATTTTGGTTTTTGGAAATCCACCGAACATAATCATTGGCATTACTCTAAATCCAGGTCCAATAATCTGTGAAGGAATTTCTGTCAGTATCCTTTGGACTGCTAGAGCTGAGTGAAGGTTTTCATCTAAAGCTCTTTTTCGGTGACAAATGCAGATTTGTTAACACCAAAATGTTTTGTAAATTCATGTCACTTTTGTTGAATTGTTCATGTTGAGAAAAAAGCACCAACAAAAAACTGTCTACAAACGTCAAAAGATTTCAACATTATCAAAATGAATCATTTCAATTTCTCAATTCAGAACAACTTTTTGTTTCAAAATTTCCAAAATGTAGACATATTGAAAAAAATGCTCAAATTGAAACAGAACATTTTGGATTGAGTGAAACAAAACATTTCATTTGTCTTGAAATGAATTATTTTCAACTTTTTGGTTCAACCAAAACACTCGAAAATTTTTCATTTTGTGTCGACCGAAAATTATTTCTTGTTTATTATTATTATTTTTCAGAACTGCTCACAAAACAAAAAAATCAGTTATTCACACAGCTCTATTTTGCACACTACGGGTACGTCTATACAGGGCTAAAAGACACTCAGCAAAGCCACAGCTGGCTCAGGTCAGTTGTCTTAGACTAGCGGAGCTTGGGCTGCATGGCTAAAAATTATTATATAGAGACTTTTGGGCTTGGGCTGGAGGCAAAGCCTCCAGCCCAAGCCCAAGCATCTACCCAAAGATTTTTCAGCTCCAGAGCCTGACCCCACGAACCTGAGTTAGCTGATCCTGGCTTGGACAGCTGTGGCCATGCGGTGGGTTTTTTATCCCTGTGTAGACATGGGCCAAAAAGTGAAATCCTGGTCCTATTGAACTTGCTGAGTATTTTTCATTGATATCAGTGTGGGGGTGGGAAGCAGGATTGCTCCCTATGTTTCATTGCTCAGTGTAGCCATTTGTGACTTCCAAGTGAATGGAAGGGAGACAGGAGGAGAGACATGTTTACCCACCAGAAGGAAGTCCATGGAAACCAAAAGTATTTTGATTTCTGCCTCTCTTACTACATAGAACATAAGAACGGCCGTACTGGGTCAGACTAAAGGTCCATCTAGCCCAGTATCCTGTCTGCCAACACTGGCCAATGCCAAGTCCCCAGAGGGAGTGAACCTAACAGGCAATGATCAAGTGATCTCTCTCCTGCCATCCATCTCCATCCTCTGACAAACAGATGCTAGGGACACCATTCCTTACCCATCCTGGCTAATAGCCATTTATGGACTTATCCTCCATGAATTTATCCAGTTCCCTTTTAAACGCTGTTATAGTCCCAGCCTTCACAAATTCCTCAGGTAAGGAGTTCCACAAGTTGACTGTGCACTGCCTGAAGAACTTCCTTTTATTTGTTTTAAATCTGCTGCCTATTAATTTCATTTGGTGACCCCTAGTTCTTGTATTATGGGAATTAGTAAATAACCTTTCCGTATCCACTGTCTCCCTATCACTCATGATTTTATATACCTCTATCATATCCCCCCTTAGTTTCGTCTTTTCCAAGCTGAAAAGTCCTAGCCTCTTTAATCTTTCCTCATATGGGACCCTCTCCAAACCCCTAATCATTTTAGTTGACCTTTTCTGAACATTTTCTAGTGCCAGTGTATCTTTTTTGAGGTGAGGAGACCACATCTGTACGCAGTATTCGAGATGTGGGTGTACCATCGATTTATATAAGGGCAATAATATATTCTCAAATATATACTCATCTTGAGTAGCCTCTTTCTTCATAACCAGCTCCTCTTTCTTCCGTGTGACTACTCATGGAGTAAGTTACTTGGTAAGAGTGTCAGATTCTGACCCTATGTAAGTGGAGCGGATCGTCCCCTTTTCTTCACCAAACTGCTCTAAGTGCCTGAGACAAATATACAGGGTAAGAGAGACAGAGAAAACAAGTGAACTGACTGGCATATACTGATATGTTTAAGGAAAATTATTAGTGAAAAGGCCTGAGGACTGAATCTAGGTTTGTATTCCCTCAACAGTTTGTCTTCTAATTAAAACAGAACTGTGGAGCATAATTAATAGTGAGCTTTCTCAAAAGCATTTCTTGCAGCTTGTATTGCACAAAAAGAGGATTTGGTAGTTTCTGTTTATTTTTAAATTACATGCTGGCCTCATTAGTGGGGACCGACACTCTGGTGTGTGCCTCATCTCTGAGTGTCATTTCGTCTTGGATTTCCCCATGCTACTGGATGCTCACTTTGGCTTGAAGGGTCTCCCTAGCAGGGGGCCAAGAATTGAATCCAAACAGGCTTGGGCAGCATCAGTGTCCTAAAACAACCTTCCTCCAAACCTTTGGACCCTAGAGGATTTCATTCTACATGTTCATTCAGCCACAGACATATCTCCTGCCGCTCTACCAGCGGGTCCCCCCACAGACTATTAGCACTGATGATCAGAGGATTAGAGGAGAATTAAATCTCTGAATTTCATTTTGATGCCTCCCCCCATTAGAGGAGTTTGTCTTGCTTTGGAAGGACCACTCCCGGCAGGGTTAAAAGGTAAGTTAATGTCACTCTAGCTGAGAGTATTAATCTCATCTGAGTTCTCTCTATCCATCTTGTTCTCTTTCACACGGCAGCAAAGACCAATAATATATTCAGCAATCCCAGCCCTTAGGGAGTATCTGATAATTACTTCCAAGGTGGAGCATATTTGATTAAGGGAGCATGGATAATGAACTGTGAAGAAGAAATATGAGGTATTGAAAAGAGGAAACTATTCTCCACTGTGTGATTTGACAAAATGAATTTAAAATTAGAAAGACAGTTAAAGAATAATAAATTTTCTCTCCCCTTGCATGCTTTAGTTCCATAGATTTTGCTCATGCATAGCAGATGTGCTACTGCATGCAGTTCTGGTGCTGAGCACACAGAAATGGGTGCTCAAGAGAGAACCACACAGGGAAAGGAGGATGAACTTGCACCTTTCTCAAGATTGTTTTCCTATCTTAGATAGAAAAGTGAGGAAGTTACTCCTTCCACATTGGCATCTGTCTGATGATCCAGCCCTTGTGCATACCACAACCATCATTATCTGCGATTGAAAGTCTGCCTTGTGCATCCAGATTCAGACAGATTATAATGATGATGAGGGACCTGGGAGGTAAGGCAAATAATGTTTGCTGTTGAGAGCGGAGAGCAGCTGATTACTAACTACAGAGGAGTGTTGTCTGCTTCTGTCTGACGTGTGGGGGCACGGAGACTCCAGCCTCATGAGTTATTCAACATGAAAAGCATTGGCTGATAAAGTCCACACTAATGTCAGATATTGGGTATTCCAGCTATCCCTCAGCTTGTTAACTCAGACAAAGATAAGACTCTGCAGAGGAGAAGAACCTGAGCCCTGTTTCTGTGGTTCTCTGACATGGATTTTAGTCACAGCTCTGGATGGAGAAGAATGTGACTTACAATTCTTGGTTCACCTGGAATGGTGTGTAGGTGCAGGCACTGGGAGGAGGTGAATCTGAGCTGGGGGTCTGCACTCACATGGGAAGAACGCTAGGGGCCAGAGGAAAGAGACCTTGCCAACGTTTCTCTTCTTCTGAGGATTAGACTCTTAGTACAGAAGGAGGAGCTGAGTTTGTGTTCTCTGTGGTGTAGTTTGGAAATTGTTCATCAGAGTGAAGGTCCTGAACTAGATTTCTCTTCTCCCTCTGATAAGGACTCTGTCTCTCCTGACTCGGCAAGGAGCAGAGGGCTTTGTTTCACTGCACTTGTTGCTGGACCTCTTGTCCCCACACTGCCAAAGAATCATTCAGGACGCCTTGGAGAGAGATTGCTGCACTCTCTGTTAAAGATGGTTGTTTACAGACTCCCAAAGGGACCATGGTCAAACTACAAACTACGGGTTTAAATGTACAGGGAATTTCAGAGAGGAGAAATCATGGGAACAAATGCCCCCAGCCTGGCACACTTTTCTGTTCCTGTTTGTTTAGCTTGGATTGCGTGCTTCCTACAGCAGGGCAGAATTTGATGCTAGGTATTTATACCTTGTGGTCAGCAGCATCTGGACAAAGATGTCATGTGTCAGAGTTCTGTTTGATTCAGCGTAAGAAAAAAATGAAGGCATAGACCCACAGCTGTAGTAGATCCACATCATTCCATTGATTGTAATGGAATAACATCAGTTTTAGAGCTGGACAAATAACAGATTTTTCAGTTTGTTGGCAATTTAAAAAAGTCAGGAAAAAAATCATTTCAGGTTGGACCGAAAATTATGAGTGAAGTGAAAAGCTGAAAAAAAATTGTTTTTGTGTGAATGAAATGTTTTGCTTCCACCATTTTAAAATGTTTTTGAATTTTATTTTAAAAATTAAAGGATGAAAAGTCATTTTAAACTAAAAAAAATTGAAAGTTGCATTTTGAAAATGTCAAAATGAAACATTTTGTTTTTTTCAGAATGTTTTTCTGCAAATGAAAAAATTGGCGATACCTACATGAATTCATGAAACATTTTGGTGTCACCGAATCTGAATTTTTCAATGAAAAAAGTGTGTGACAAATTTCACTCAGCTCTAATCGATTTACTTCAGCTGAAGACCTGAGCCCAAGCCTCTAAGGGGTCAAATTCAGCCTTAGTGCAACCTCACTGGTTTCAAAAAGGGTTACACCGAGATTATTTTGGCCCCATGTGCCCTATCCTAATTCTAATTTTTTCCAGGTTTAAATATATCTGCTGCATTTCTGGGTTTCTCATTCTTGGGAAAGTTCATTTCTGTTGTCCCAGTGAATAACGTTGATTTCTATATTATTAATTCACTGCTAATGGCATGCCTGCAGGATCCCTGAGTCCTGACCTTTCATATGTGGGAACCGTTGCACACATCACTGAAATGCAGCCACTTCTGGGGTGAAAAGTAGTAGCTGTTTGATGATGCTTGGAGCACTGCACAACAATTTAGAACTGAAAGTGACTTAGAGTATTGTCCTGATGTTTCAATCATGGTTGCATAAAGTTAGGTATCTGAATCCATATTTAAGCACATGAGTTGAAATCCTTAGGATCTGCCTGTGGTGTCAGTTGCATCCCTGCTTCCTGTTATCCTGAAACTGCTGTGCAATGTTGCTGATACAGAATGGCTGAGCAGTGCCACCCTAGGGGTGGCTGCATTTCATTGGTTGGTGTATGTTACTGTCAAAGTTAGAATCAGGACTCACAATTTGTCAGACCACTCTGTTTTATTAGCGCAGCGCTCCACCAATAACACCCAGATAATGTGAGTGGCCATGCAAGACCCAAACAGTCTTATTTATACAGATAAAAGAGCGGGAATTAGACAAAGGGACAAAGAAAGCAAAACAGTAAAATTCACCTAGGGCACAGCATGCATATCCTACTTCCTTACTAACTCTTATCGATCTAAGGCTCATACTTCACCAATTGCCCTTAAAGGGTGCAATTGTTCTATGTTAATGTCTGTATTCCTGACACCTGGATTGCAGCATTCCAACAGTTTTGCTTAAAGGTACAGACAGCATTTCTTTAATCCTTTCTATTTTCACGATACAATTCATTCTACTTTCACAATACCAATGGCATATGTACAGTGTATAGGGCACTTTGAGATGAAAGATGTAGATGAGTACTACACTGTATTCATGTAAAGTCATTATACCAGGGGTAGCAATTCCAGCTTACCTTAGGGTCTTATCAACCCTGGAGAATGCCGCCTTGCTAAATACCTCTTGTCCCCACTCCAACGATTGAAATGCCACTCTGGTCCACAGTCATGAGTGCAGTGCTCCCAAAACCCCATTGCACTCAATGAAGGGAGCGTTTTTCATTCTCTGGAGTTATGGAGTGGTTTGCAATGAAGAACTAGATAAAATCAAGTCCGATTTGCTCTCCTCTCTCCCCCTAGGAATACACCATTGATGTCTTTTTCCGGCAGTCCTGGAGAGATGAGCGGCTTAAGTTTGATGGCCCCATGAAGGTTCTTCCCCTTAACAACCTGCTGGCCAGTAAGATCTGGACTCCTGACACCTTCTTTCACAATGGCAAGAAATCGGTAGCCCACAACATGACCACACCCAACAAACTGCTGCGCCTGGTGGACAATGGCACCCTTCTGTACACCATGAGGTAGGTGTGCCTCTCCTGGGCATGAACAGAACCTGAGGCCATGGTTCTGTGAAAACTCCAGGCCCTGGCAGGGCCCTAGGCTGAGGTGATCCTATGGCATGCTATGTCCATGGCTGTGCAAGCTTCCCACTTTTTAAGGACCAAAATGAATTTAATCTCTTGACAGTTGAGCTGCAGATTAATCTGCATAGTGTCAACAAGCTATGATGCCTGTAACTGGCAAACAATGCTTAACATTTCGGTAGTACGTTTCAAACATTCATTAATCCTCACTGCGGTCCTGGCATGTAGGTCTCTCAGGATCAATATGCTCCTGTTTCCAGTGAGGAAACTGGGGCACAGAGGCTAAATGACAGGGTGTCCCTGATTAAAAAAAAGGTGAAAATACTGGGCTTGATGCTCCACTGCCTCACACCACTGTGGACGCATTTAAACCTGTGAAAAGTGAGTATAAAGTGCTGCTTCATCAGGATAGAAGTCGCATTTACACTATACTGCACTCACTTTAAACCAGGAGTGATTCCATTGTACTCAGTGGAGTTACACTGGTTTTAAATGAATGCAAGTAAGGCCTGGTCCACACTACAGCGTTAAATCGATTTAATGCTGTACCCGTCCACACTACAAGGCACTTTAAATCGATTTTAAGGGCTCTTAAAATCGATTTCTGTACTCCTCCCCAACGAGAGGAGTAACCCTAAAATCGATATTACTATATCGATTTAGGGTTAGTGTGGACGGAAATCGAAGTTATTGGTCTCATTCTTTTACTGAGCTACCCAGAGTGCACCGCTCCAGAAATCGATGGAAGCCTAGGACCATGGACGCACACCACCGAATTAATGTGCCCTAGTGTGGACGCGTAAAATCGATTTTATAAAACCAGTTTTATAAAACCGGTTTTAATAATTTCAATTTTATGCTGTAGTGTAGACGTGGCCTAAGAGAAGGATCAATCTCATAGACTCATAGACTTGAAGGTCAGAAGGTATTTATCTGGCCTTCATTATCATAAGTATCTCAGTGCCTCACTATCTTGAATGCATTTTGTTGTCTCTACATGCCTGGGAGGCAGGGCAGTATGATCAGACCCCAAAGATAAATCACCACAAAGACAATACCTAAAAGAATGAGTAATAGGACCCCTCCCCCCAAATCATTTCTGGATTTTTCTGCATTAATTAAAGGTTAAGCTTGCACCCAGCTTGAGGCGTCACGAGACAACATGGAACACAGAGATGAAGGGAATCTGAAAATGCTGATAAGGAGTTATAGATGTGTAGAGCATCTACATGGAAGTGGAATGAAAGTTCATAAAAATGAAGCCCAAGGGTCATCAGAGCCCATATATTGAAAAATAGTTGGCCTCAAATAGTTTATTACAAGGATATAAGAGAAAAGAGCAACAAGCCACCACAATGAATGATCCAACAGATCTGGCCCAAAGGAGGGACCCCACATCCTGAGAGATGCTTCATCCCTGCAATCCCTGCAGTGGTTCACCATCTCTCAGGATTTACTCCCGAGAGACTGCATGCCACTGGATACCAAAAGCATCCCATAGCCGAGATCAGGGCTTTTCATTAGGTAAAATATCAAATGGCGTCAGTAGCTTTGTTAAAAGCAGCAAAGAATCCTGTGGCACCTTATAGACTAACAGACGTTTTGGAGCATAAGCTTTCGTGGGTGAATACTCACTTCCTCAGATGCATGTAATGGAAATATCCAGGGGCAGGTATATATATGTGTGCTAGCAAGCAAGCTAGAGATAACGAGGTCAGTTCAATCAGGGAGGATGAGGCCCTGTTCTAGCAGTTGAGGTGTGAAAACCAAGAGAGGAGAAACTGGTTCTGTAATTGGCAAGCCATTCACAGTCTTTGTTCAATCCTGAGCTGATGGTGTCAAATTTGCAGATGAACTGAAGCTCAGCAGTTTCTCTTTGAAGTCTGGTCCTGAAGTTTTTTTGCTGCAGGATGGCCACCTTAAGGTCTGCTATAGTGTGGCCAGGGAGGTTCAAGTGCTCTCCTACAGGTTTTTGTATATTGCCATTCCTAATGTCTGATTTGTGTCCATTTATCCTTTTCCGTAGAGACTGTCCAGTTTGGCCGATGTACATAGCAGAGGGGCATTGCTGGCATATGATGGCGTATATTACATTGGTGGACGTGCAGGTGAATGAACCAGTGATGGTGTGGCTGATCTGGTTAGGTCCTGTGATGGTGTCGCTGGTGTAGATATGTGGGCAGAGTTGGCATCGAGGTTTGTTGCATGGATTGGTTCCTGAGCTAGAGTTATTATGGTGTGGTGTGCAGTTACTGGTGAGAATATGTTTCAGGTTGGCAGGTTGTCTGTGGGCAAGGATTGGCCTGCCACCCAAGGCCTGTGAAAGTGTGGGATCATTGTCCAGGATGGGTTGTAGATCCTTGATGATGCGTTGGAGGGGTTTTAGCTGGGGGCTGTATGTGATGGCCAGTGGAGTCCTGTTGGTTTCTCTCTTGGGTTTGTCTTGCAGTAGGAGGCTTCTGGGTACACGTCTGGCTCTGTTGATCTGTTTCCTTATTTCCTCGTGCGGGTATTGTAGTTTTGAGAATGCTTGGTGGAGATTTTGTAGGTGTTGGTCTCTGTCTGAAGGGTTAGAGCAGATGCGGTTGTACCTCAGTGCTTGGCTGTAGACAATGGATCGTGTGATGTGCCCGGGATAGAAGCTGGAGGCATGAAGGTAGGCATAGCGGTCGGTGGGTTTTCGATATAGGGTGGTGTTAATGTGACCATCACTTATTTGCACCGTGGTGTCAAGAAAGTGGACCTCCCGTGTAGATTGGTCCAGGCTGAGGTTGATGGTGGGGTGGAAGCTGTTGAAATCATGGTGGAATTTTTCCAGAGTCTCCTTCCCATGGGTCCAGATGATGAAGATGTCATCAATGTAGCGTAGATAGAGAAGGGGTGTGAGTGGACGAGAGCTGAGGAAGTGTTGTTCCAGGTCGGCCATGAAGATATTGGCATATTGTGGGGCCATGCGGGTGCCCATAGCAGTGCCACTGATCTGGAGATATATATTGTCATCAAATTTGAAATAGTTGTGTGTAAGTATAAAGGCACAGAGCTCAGCAGCCAGTTGTGCTGTGGCATCATCAGGGATAGTGTTCCTGACAGCTTGTATTCCATCTGTGTGTGGGATGTTTGTGTAGAGAGCCTCTACATCCATGGTGGCTAGGATGGTGTTTTCTGGGAGGTCACCAATGCATTGTAGCTTTGTTGCAATTCAAACTTGCCCCACCCAGCTGAGATGGTCACTGCAAAGTCATTCCAACTCTTTATGAAAGCAGCATTGCTTGAAGTATTGGCTGCAGTGGGTCACGCTGAAGTTGGAGGCTTTGTAAGAGATGGCCCTGGATGGTGTAGTCGAAAAGTTTAGAAAGAACATGGTAACAAACACAGTGGGTTGGAAATTTTCCAACTGACAATGCCATTTCATTGACATTGAAATGTCAGTTTTGATGAAATTTCATCCGTAAAAACTAATTAGAACAGAGCACTCTGATAAGGGTGAAAGAGCAGCCTCTGCACTTCTTAGGGGCAGTGTCTCTTCTGAAACAGAACAATTTGATTTTTCATTTCAAAATGACGTATTGTTTCCAATTTGTATAATATAACATGATTAATAATGGTTGAAATTGGATTGAAATGTTTTGATTTTCTCAAAATGAAGCATTGCAATCAACCACCAGCAAACAAAGAAATGGAATTTTACTTCCAAGGGAATTTTGAGAATTTTTTGGGTTCTATTTCATAATACACAAAAAGGCCGATATCGCAGAATTTCCTGTGAAATAGCAAATCCGTTTCCCGCACAGCTCTAGTAACAAAGAAAGGGCCAGTGCTCTGTGTAGGAAAGTGCCCATTTCAAGCCTACTACCTCGCTGTTTACCCCTTTCCAGAAATGCAGCATGACTTTTTGTCCCATATGTATCTAACATGACTTCTTCTACATGGCCCCAAAGGAAATACCTGCTCTGGGCCAGACTGGATTTGTGACAGTGCCTTTGAAGGGGTGCTCAGAATTAGGGCCAGTGTAAGGAGCCTCCCCTCACCTCATGCATCCTGCCCCTTAGGGGTGCAGAGACGGCTCTTTCCATGACCCCCAGGTGTGTGCAGCTTTCTAAAAGGTGTAGTGAAGGGGCAGATCCATGCCCTGATTCCCCCTCATCCCTCAGAACTGGCCCAGCCTAGTCACACTAGAGGGGATGGGGCAGCATGGTGTTGCATGCACACATCCCCAGACCTATGCAGTGGGGATCCTGGGAACTGATTGTACCTCTCTGAGCTCCCTTGGGAAGGTGTTGCTCTGTTCTCCCTCTGCTCATACAGTCTTGCTCTGTATGGCACTATGCAACTGGACACACGAGATACTGCCTTCTCCCTAAGCTTGCAGCAGGTCTATCCTAGTCCAGCCCCCTAGAGGCATCAAATGCTAAAATAAGCAATTAGAGGCATTTCCACTGCTATTTATGCTGTTAGGAAACCAAACTTCTCTTCCCCAAGAGTTTGCATTCATCTGTAGCCACTCTGCTGGAACAACAATTCTGACACATGCATCCTGCACCGTGTGACCGTATTTATAGCTCCTGGAGAGAGGCCCCTTCATCACTGAACTGCACAAACCAACTGCAGCTCAGTATCCAGAGATATCATAGCATCACAATGCAACTTCTCACGCAGTGTCACAAAGCTGAAATCAGAACATGGTGTCCAGGCATCGCACTTGGATTATTTTATGGCCTTCCCGGCTCCAGCACAAATATCTCCTCTCTCTGTTCCCCTCCTTCTGGCTGCTGAGTTATAGTCAGAGGTGAAAGTAAGCCAGTACGCCATGTCGGACTGCACCAGCTTCCGCGGAGCGGGCCTAGAGCCCTTTAAATCCTGCCCACAGTTCAGCACCTGGGCTAGGGTCAGGATTTAAAGGGCTCAGAGCTCCCACGGTTGCGGGGAGCCCAGAGCCCTTTAAATCGCAGCCCCAGCCAGCCAGTCGGGCTCACATGGGGATTCAAGAGGCCCGGAGCTGCGAGAAGCCCCAAGCCCTTTAAATCCCCCCCACAGCTCTGGCAGCTGGAGTGGCAGTAGGGATTTAGAGGGCCCGGAGTTCCGCGGTGGCCGGAGCCCCAGGCCCTTTAATTTGCCCCTGAGCCCCAGGAGTTCCCAGCCACCTCTGCAGCTGGGAGCCCCGGCCTGATTTAAAGGTCCTGGGGCTCCCATCCACAGCCGGTGTCCCAGGGCCTTTAAATCTTGAGATGCCCCGCCTATTCTGGTTGAGGCCACGCCTCTTCTGGATGAGGCCACGCCCCCTCAAGACTCCGGCAGTACCGGTAAGTCCTATAAATTACTTTCACCCCTGGTAATAGTGATCAGCGTTACTATTCCCTACTTTCCTACCTGCTTGGAGGAACAGCAGTAGAACACAGGGGCTTTAGTCCTGTTATGCAGTGCTCCCTCTGCCGTCTTATCTGACACCAGCGGCAGTTTGTAGAGCAAGTCTCAGGCACAGGTAGTTCACAAAAGCCACATTCAGCATCCCACAGTCCAAATGTAGCTCTGGAGCACAAACTGACTAACGAGCGTATGTGGATCTGCACAGGGTATGAAAATAGCTCAACCAGAAGCAATGGGCTGGATGCAGGAACATCAGGGTGAAATCTGTGGGCTGTTTTATTCAGGTCAGCCTAGATGATCATAATGATTCCTCCTCCTGGCCTTAAAATGTATGAAAATGTCACATGCCTAATTCTGTGCATAGAGCGCAACACTTTGAGAACCTAGCCCTTAAAGAGCCCTTCTGCTCTGCAAAGCGACTCAAAAAAGGCATTGTGGGGTTTACACATATATTGTTTCTGTGGTTTCCAAATTGTATGTGCTCAGGTAAACAGGGGAAAAGATGTTTTCTTTCATTGCCAGCCCTGCAAACTCAACTGGGTACCTGAAAGGCAAGCTGGGCTCTTTTGTTTTCGGGCACCATCTTCAAGCAATAAAGGTTTTGGGGACCAGTTTATCTCCTTAGTGAAATATGTGCAGCTCCCTTGTCTTCAAGGGGACTGCATGTGTACATTGACACAAAACTGGTAAACTGTTGTGGCTGCCATTGGTGGTGGAACTGCAAGGAAGTTGGAGAAAGCTCAGCATAGACACAGCCTGAGTTCTGCCCTTGCTAAAGTTGTCACAGATTCCAGAGTTGTTATTAACAGAGAGGGACCAAAAGCTGGAACATTAAGCCTGAGATCTGAGTCCCAAGAGCCAAATTTGTCTCTACAATTAAGCTTCCATGTTGGATCCAAAAGCAGAAGAGACCTATTTTCCTGCTCGGTTTGTGTGCAGCTGAACTGTTGCAAGGACAAGTCTTAGATGGCAGAAATCTCATAAGACCAGCTGATCCCCATCTTGGGCTGAAATTCTGCCATTTGGGGCTGAAATTTCCTGAAAACAAATCATGAGATTTCAGTGCTGTCAGATCCAAACTCTGAATCCTAGAAGTGACTCAGCCTCAAACCCAAACCCCAGACTGGAGCCTAAACCCAACTCAGAGCTAAACCTCACCTGTTCATCCTACCTGTGAGCATTAAGAAATAACCTGGAACAGCAAAGTGAGTTATAGAAAAGGACAAAGCCAAAATGATATAACTGGCATAAACAAAGTCTCTGGTGCTGTACAGGGTGCTATAATGCTTCTGTGCCATATATAGACCAAGGGCTTATCACATTTAACTCCAAGAAATTGGAATGAGTCTATAGCTCATCCGCTAGCACTACACAGGTAACTGCATGAGCGATAATGACACATCAAAGGTTCTGATAATCTCATGGTAACCATGAGAACCAAAGCTGAAGTGGTTTGTAGTACCATCATCCCTGGAGAGGTGTATTTAGCCTGATACACACTTCTTGCCATTGGATTTAGCTGTTTAAAGGAACTCAGCTGATTGTATGAAGGAAAACATAATTTTTTCCCATGTGTCTAATTTTTGTCAGGTTGTTCCTGCTGGGGGTGGAGCAGGAGAGGAGAAAACTTAGAGCTTGCAGGGTGATTTCAAGACTGCTATAAACAAAAGGTGTGTTGTAGGTGGGTGGGACAGAGAAGATTACTGATTCGAGGGTAGAATGGTAGGATTAGGAGATCAACTAGAGCTGAGTGAAATGTTTTTGACCAATAATTTATTTGCTGAAAACTGCAGTTTTGAGTTGATTGAAACTGTTTACGAGTTTGGGTCAGATTCAGTGAATAGTTTCAGCCAAGAAAAAAAAAGACAATTTTTTTTTAATGTCAAAACATTTCAGTGCAACATTTTCGAAACAGAACATTTCAGCTCTTTGTTGTGAAATGAGGTTTTGTTGTGAAGCCTAGTTCATTTTATTTAAAAACAAAGCAAAACAAAGGATAAAAAAAACCAAAATGAACTGAAATATCCTGTTTTGAGTGAAATTAAACATATTATTTGACTGTAAACAAAAAAATTTCCATTTTTCATTGTGGTGAAAAAACATTGAAAAAATGTTCATTTCCAGTGGACCCAAAATGAATTTTTCCCCAGGGTTTTCATTTCTGTCACTGAACTGAAAAATCAGTTATTTCCCCGGGGCCAGGTCAGAGGTACCTCAGCCAGTCATAACGTGCTGTTTGGGATTCATAGTGATATTTCAAAACTAAACTACCTGAGCCCCAAGATGGCATTGCACCTCTGAGATGGAACTGTCTTCTCTGCTAGCTGCAGTGTTGCAGTAAATATGTATAGCTCTGCAACAAGTCTTTTTGCACAAGTGCTGCAGAGGCTGTGGTAATTGCCTGAGAAATGAGACATATTCCTCTTAGTCTGACATTTTGACATTTCATTAGGCAAAGCCTAAAGGCAAGGACTGAAGAGTCCTTGGGCCAGGAACAAGGCTCAGCAGGAGAGGCCATCTGGGGGGAGAGGAGAAAGGGAGGAATGTTTCCTCTCCTGAGCTGTGATTGATTTCAAAGTCCACATCAATATTTTACCTAATTAGTAGCAGCAGGAAGAGAGAGCAAGCATGCTGGGGTATGAGAGAGAGAGAGAGATCACATGTGTCAGAGTGTGCACACGCATGTGCAAGAGAGAGGAAGTGTCCATGAGAGAGATCACATGTGTGAAAGCCATGGAATGTGTGTACGTGGAGGAGTACAGTGTGCGTGTGTGTGTGTGTGTGACAGAGAGAGAGAGAGAGTGCATAGGAAAGTGCACGTGTGAGAGAAAATATGTGAAAGCACATACAGTTGCATATGAGAATGTGTGTGTGAGAACGTGTGAGAGTGCATGTGTGTGTGAGAGAGAACGCATGCCTGCCCCTATGTGCCCCTGCATGTGAGAGAGTTCTAAGGCCTATTCCCCTTTTCACTACAGTGAGAAAATGCCACCATTGATCATGTTATCTGAGGCACTAACTTTTTGGCTGGTTGAAATAGCTGAAAAGTTTCAGGTGAGATTTTGCCTGAACATTTTAGCCATTTCATTTCCTGTGGTTTTTCGAGACCTCAATGTTTAGTTTTCTGTATAATTTCAGAGACCCCTATATTCCTCCAGTTTATGGGATGGGGAGAAGCTCTTGTTTTGTGGTGAGGGGGGTGGGCTCCTTTGGTATCAGCTAGTCAAATTCTCTTTGAGCTTGAAATTCCATCCTTTCCATACATTTGCAATTTCACATGAAGTGGTGATGGCAGCCTTTCTGGCCATTCTGGCTTGTGCAGGGCTACAGCAACGCCCAGAAGCATGCAAACATCTGCAATACACACAGATGCAGACAAGGTCAAGCAGATCGGAAGTGTCCAGAGACCTACAATAGTGATTCCACCTACAGGTGTGAAACACTCTGTGCTGGATCCTTCACACCCAAGTCAAAGAGACTGATTGCTCTGATCTGTGGGCAGCCAGACTGAGGAGTTTGAGGCTGAGGGCCAGGTGGATACTGTCATTGCTAATGATAAGGTGCAGCTGTGGGAGAGACTGCCTTGGTGCTGCTCTAAAGTACATTAGGACCATCGTGGCAGGGACCCCAAAATTTGGGGTCTATAACCAGCATCCTTGTACCCTCCATGACTTAGCCACTCCTAGGGGACACTGATGGCAGCTGAGCATCTAGCCCAGTATAGTTAATTAAAAAGGCAGATTTGGCTTATTAGAAAAGCACTAATGATGAGGGTGTGTCCTTTGGGTGGGATGACTTTGGAATCAACTCTCTGGGGTGTTTCTGAAATGATAAGGTCATCAGTGAAGCCAGGGTATTTTGCTGCCCCAGGCACGGCAGGCAGGCTGCCTTCGGCTGCTTGCCTGCAGGAGGTCCCCAGTCCCGAGGATTCAGCAGCATGCCTGCAGGAGATCCCCGGTCCCGTGGATTAAGCAGCATGCGTGTGGGAGGTCCGCCAAAACCATGGGACCAGCAGACCCTCCGCAGGCATGCCGCTGAAGGCAACCTGCCTGTCGCCCTTGCGGCGACCGGCAGAGCGCCCCCCGTGGCTTGTCGCCCCAGGCACGCGCTTGGCATGCTGGTGCCTAGAGCCACCCCTGAGTGAAGCAAGAAGGATCTGGGCCAAAGAAGGCGACTAAAAGAAAGGGTAAAACAGGCCATGGATAGTAAAATGGGCAATTTCCACATGGATGAAAACAGCAAGAAAGTTGAAGTTCATGCACCAACAGTATTTTTATGCCAATAACATTGAAGGGGGTTACAAGGAGCAATCCATTCTAGCTGGAGAAGAGACATTTGCAGCCCAGAAAGACATATGTCTCCCTCAAGGGCGGAGTGATAAGAACTATGCAGACCTGACAGAAGAGCTAACATAATGCTAAGTTCCCCAAACAAACTTGTAGCTGAGAGAGAGACGCTTCACTTAAGAAACCAAAGAAACGTAGCAAGTGTATCTGATTTTCTGGGTGTTCGTCCCCAGTCATTTTGGGAGCTTGTCTGCCTTTCGTATCTGGGATCAGAAATCTAGAATTAAGACATAGGAACTGAAGCTGGAATAAGCAGTGTCTGCAGTGTTAGTATGTGAACCCAACGAAGGAAATGGACTGCAAACATCACACCAGATGCAAAGCCCATGGCAGTATTTTCACTGATGTCAGTGAATTTTGGATCAGGCACTGAAAGATACCCCTCTGCCTACGTGCCCTGTTGTCCATTCCGTGTATCAGGAGGATTGAAGAGGACATCAGCAAACTAGGGGCAGCATGTGTGGTTTTGTTGATTCAGATTGCTTAATATTTCTGTATCAGGCCAAAAAGCCAGAGCTAGGGTCAGAGAGGCCTGGGCAACAGATCACATTCAGCCAGGAGTATGAAGCACCTCACCAGCTGTGGGCTGGATTGGGAGCCCCTCACTCCCAAAGGAGAACCGTTGCATGACTAGTCCCATTGACTTCCATTTAACCAATCCCCACTGGGAATACAGGATTTAGTCTGGTGCACAGTAAATATGCAGGGCCTGTTCCTAGTGAGAGAGCTGGTGTTTTATAGCCCTGCTCACATCTTTATGTAGGACACAGAAACAAGTCTCCCATGCTCTATATAGGATTAATATCAACAGTGTAAATAGGATCACGGAAACTGGCAGAAGTGCCCCAGTATATGTCGTTGCTGAAGAAACATACAAGTGAAAACATGCTCCTGTTACGTGAAGAGAAAGTGGTGTAGTAGTGGAACACGAGGGTGGAGATGAGAGAGACTTTGGGACGCTAGCAGGCCAATATAGGGTACAAGCATTCCTGTTTGCCTTTCCCATTAACTGTCACAGAAGGAAATTACTCTTCACTATACTTCAGTCATTTGCCTAACAAGTTAAAGACCTGCACTGCCCGGGAGAGTGGGTTCTCTGCGCCAGTCCGGGCCCAGCTGGCAGCAGTCCTACAGGGATTGTATGCCCAATGTGCCCTTCCCTGCCACTCCGTGTTCTTGCCCCTTCCTCTACACCATGGGGGCTGGGAGGTGGAGTAGGAACTGAGAATGGCAGCTCTACATGGCCTGTTAGGTCCTGTGGATATAATTACAAGGAAAATATATATCTGCATTTCATTCAGACGTGGGATTGTGAAAGGCATAAAAGCAAAAAGGCATATTGTTAAAAGTGCCAGACTTACATTTCTCTTGCCTCTTGGGCCTTGCAAGAACCTCTTGCCTTGCAAGAAAGGCAATCAAAAGAATTGCAGAAATAGGGACCTGTAAAGTTTAGAGCATGTGTTGTTCTTATAGTGTGTGTTTCTAGATGATGGGAGTGTGAGGATTTGTGGGAATTATAAAGTCACCAGACCCCTCTAACTGGAAGTGATATCCTGTTCCAACACTTCAAGATTTATTTGCTAATCTGGCAGGACAAACTTGACAACACGTTGCATCAGAGCAATTTTCTAACAAAATTTGTTCCGTGAACAGCTAGCTGACAATAAGCATTGCTGCAAGAGCTATCCCCTTTTATATTCAGTTGAACAGAACTCAGAGTGCTATCTGTAGCAGCTCCATCTACTGACTCACAATAACGTTGCACAAACATACACTCCATACAATTTCAGTGTAGGGTGACCAGATGGCAAGTGTGAAAAATCAGGATGGGGGGTGATGGGTAACACTGCTCTACAGCCAAAATGCTTCTGAAATAAATGTAGTCCAACTTTACTAATTCTGGGTCACTGAGAACGAAAATGATGCTTAAAATTGTTGATTGGCTCTAGTTTTCAAGATATGCTATTGGGTCAGTATATACAACCCTTAACTTGGGAATGGCAAAGGATAAGTGAGTTATAAAGGGAAGGGATCTCAATTTAAACCAGAAATGACTAAAATACATCTTTGACTGGATCTTTGAATAAATCTATGACTGGGTTTGGACAGTACTTGCTTTTTAGGCAAAACAATGAATGATGCAATCTGAAGCTGGTATTGCGTCATACATGATATGAATTGTATCATGTTATTCCTAGAAGTCATGGATAATGCAATCATAACGAAGCTTACATCACTCTGCTGAACAAATTGCCCTATGTCAGCTCTAGAAATCATACAGTGTCGTGCTATCTTATTTGTCAGTGTTTGATTTTGCAAAGGGACACATTTCTGTTTAGCCAAAGTGAGCAGAGATGCCTCGTACTTGTGTGAACAGTGCAGATAACTTCTGCTATGTTTGTGGTGAAGTGACTTTTGCATCACAAAAGCGCAGTATAACCACTATGGTTAAGAAAGCCTATCACCTTTATTTTGGCTGCAAAATTGGAGATCAGGACAAGAGGTGGGCCCCACACATATGCTGCAACACTTGTGCAACAAATCTTCGCCAGTAGTTGAACAGGAAAAGGAAATCTATGCCTTTTGCAGTGCCAATGATTTGGAGAGAGCCAACAGATCGTACCAGCAATTGTTACTTCTGCATGGTGCCTCCAGTTGGGAAAGGTGTGTCAAAGAAGAAAAAGTGGACTGTGCATTATCCAAACATTCCATCAGCTATACGCCCAGTACCCCACGGAGAAGGACTGCCGGTTCCTGATGCACCAGAATCCTTCTCACTTGAATCAGACGAGGAAGAGGAAGAGGATGAAACTTCTGGTCCTGAACCATCAATGTCACAGGACCCACATTTTCTCCCATCCTCCTCCTCTGAACCACACCTCATAACACAAGGTGAACTGAATGACCTTGTCAGGGATTTGGAACTATCCAAGAGTAAGGCAGAGCTGTTGGGCTCCAGACTAGAGCAGTAGAATCTCCTGGCAGGCTATCAGGGCAAATGGAGCCCATCAATGCTTGCAGACTATTGCTGGACAGTGACAAGAGATGCTCCATTTAATGAATATAAGAGACAAGCCAAGAAGCGCCGAGTAGACACTGAATAGGACTAAACTATGCACATAATAGTTTTTTTGCCTTTTGTTTCATAATAAATTTTATTTATATAACCCTTTTGCTGATTTTTAAAGTGTTACATAAACAGGACAGGTGAAATATTATCATGTAAAGCAACCATAAACACATGAAAAGACCTAGGTTTACAATTTATGATTAAAACTCTACTATCTACACAATATACATAGACTTAAAATGTAAAAACTTAAATATCTTAGAAACAATAGCCAATCAGTTGTTTTAATTGTCATATTTGAATTCAGCACATCAAAATACATAATAAATATCACATTTTATCTCTGAAGCAGACGACTTCTCAAAAATTGTAGACCAGTGGGTAATTGATGCCTATATAAGACAAAGCCTGAATTTTGGGATTGTCCCTATAAAATTGGGACATCTGGTCACCCTATCCCAGTGATTTCAGTGAGGAGGCCAAGGGAATGTCATACCAGAAATTGATCAATTGTGTCAACCTCAGTAGATCCAGATACCTGGATCTAGTGGTTCCCAAGTGCACTGTTTCTGGTTTGCTTCACAACAATGACCTGCAAACCTGCTTGAGAAAAGTTTATTTTTGTCCTAGATAAAATTTCAAAATCTTTTCTTTTTCATTTTCATCAGAAATGTTCTTTGAATTTTTTTGGGTTTGTCAAAAACTCCGAAACTATTTTTTTTCCTTTTGGTATCTGAAAGACAAAAACTTTTCAGAGTTCTTTGGTTTTTGTTTGTTTGTTTTGTTTTGTTTTGTTTTTACAAAAACCTGAACATTTTCAATGAACAAGTACATTTTGTTTTGATGAAAAATTCCAGTTTGCTGAAAGCCATTCTTCATCAAAAAATATTGCAATGGAAAATTTTCATTGTGATCTAGGTTCTTCTTAAGACAACTTTAGCCTTGGTCTAGCTCCATTACCTGCAGTGTCCATCAGCCATGCCTTCTAGTGAAGCCATAGGAACCTTTCTTGACCATCTGAATTCTCAACAGAGTTATTTGGAGTCTCTAAAACCCCTTCTGTTCTGGCTCCTTTCTGTGTATATTAAACAACTGCAGACTTTCACCACCAGTTGCAATAGTTCAACAATGAACTTCTAAACTGAATGAAAACACTTTCTTGAGTCCTTTTATTATCAGTCCCCTCCATGTGTGCCGCAAGTACTTTAGTGTCACTGGTGCTGTTATAATGGTTGCTGTGCGCCACCCTTGAATCAGCTGCATGTTAATGTTGAGGTGAGGTGATGATAGGACCACATTATGTCCTGCTGCTCCATGGATTCACAAGGACGTGTGCGGGAGGAGAGTGGGGCAGCGTGCTCGCGGAGTCCCTGATACACAATCCCCTCCTCTGCACAGCAGCAGGACACAATCACAGTCCCTGCCCTTCCCAAAGTGCGGGGTCTTTATCACTGTGCCTTCTTGGAGAACCATAATGGAGTATAAAGAAGTGGAACTGTGGCCTAAAGATACCCCTACTTCATTAGCCAGTCCATGTGGCCGGCATGCTTAGGGGCGTATGTTGTACCTTGCTGTAGTAGAAAGCACATTGCCCTGAATTCCACAGAGCTCAGGAAGGTAATGAAGAGCTGTGCCCAGTTCTTCCCAGGTTTTTAACTCTCTGAAGTGCTTTGATGGTTTGTCTATCCCTAGTAACCATATAGCACATGGAGATTCTGAATGTATAATCCATCAGCTTTGCAATAAGGTCCACGATGCAACCTCTGGCATTGCTAGAACGAGGTGTTAATGATCTCTCTGGACACAATGCATAGGCACACAAATGTACAGGACTGTGATAGATTTTCTAGATGGCAATTAGTGGATAAAGGTGAACTTGGTCGGTCGGACTCAGTTTGCAAATTGGGGAAGGTGGCAACAATTGAGTACAACCTGTTCTCTCCATACCCAAAGCCCTGCTGCCGAGAGATCTGCTAGGAGTCAGCATTTTGAAACTGTAGTCTTTAGCGGATATGGGACAAGATGCTGCAGCAGCTGATCCATGCTGGATCCTCAGTAGATGTGTGTTTATGATGACGGCCTATGTTTGTCTCGTAGGTTAACCATTCACGCTGAGTGTCCCATGCACCTGGAGGACTTCCCAATGGACGTGCATGCCTGCCCGCTGAAATTTGGGAGCTGTAAGTGCCTAGTTCAACCTTCTTAAAGGGGGAAGGGCACAAGTACAGTTTTGTGTGACCATATGCTGGTAGCTTATTTATTTAATGGAACCCTTCAGTCAGGTATTTTAGATGGCATTATTATTAATCATACAGCACCCACACATTTGCCAGGTGCTCCATATAATGTTATCAAACTGTGCTGTGCATGCAGTTCCCACTGTGGTCCATAGGAGCTGTTTGTGTGCATCTGCAGGTAATTTGGACTCCAGGGATGGGTAAGTGACCCCGGGTCTCACTGTAAGGTTACCAAGCTAGTACGGGGACAAACAGCTTCACTCACCTCTCTCTGGCTTGGGTAAGCAGTGCTCCTCCCACAACTCTCTGTCCCACAGAGCTGGAGGCATTTCTCTGATGAAACCTTTGTCCGTAGGATTTATTGAACTATTGAACTCCTAAGCTGTCAGACTCCAAGCTTGTTGACAGGGTCCCCAGCTCCAGAGTACCTGCCAGCTGAGCTGTCCTAGAGCTGGGGCTCTGTTCCCTCTTGTGGAGAATTCTGAAATTGGTTGTTTTCATTCCCAGTCAGAACAAAACCAAATTGTGAAAAATCTAAATCCTCCATGAAACAGAATCACCTTCCTCTGCACAGCTCTACGCAGAGCCACCACTTCCTTGCCTAGTAAGCAGAGAGCTGCCTGTCTGGTTCAATCTACTTTAACCCTTTTGAGTTACCTATTCCCAACTAAACAAAACAGTGTCCTGGATGGACACTCCAGGAGAAAAGAGACTCAGAGAAAAGCAGCTTGCTCTGGGACAAGGGTAGCTAACCCTGCATCTGCTCCTACACCAGCAAAGCCTAGAATCCGCTCTGCAATCTCAGATCCCATCGCAGGCCTGGAGGGAGAGGGCAGTGGAAGGAGACTCTCACACACATTTGCGGCAGGCTCCTGCAATGGCGGAGTTTCTTTTTTATTTTTTTAAGTATTTCAGTATCTGAATGATGGGAGTGTTGAAATAAGAAGCAGAGAGCTTGTAAAACTGGCTGTGATTATGATCTGTATCCATACGGCACCCATCAGCACAGTGTCTGAGCACAAGGCTCATTCGTTCAACAGAATGGCATCAAAACCCCACCTATACCCCCATGAAGAGTGTACCCTCAGCAAATCCCCCCACAGACCAGGAAGCTGGTCACCACATAGTTGTAAGGAGTTTAGGCTTGGTCAGATCTGAGGCTTAAAGGGCTTCTACAGTGTCCCTTTAACTCACCAGACATATTCTTTAAAGACTCAGCAGAACTCAGCTCAGGTTCCTGAGGATCCTGGCAAGCTGGATGGCTCATTGCCGATCTCTTGTCTCTATGCCACTTTCTAGCGGTGGCAGCCTTCCCAGTGGCTGCAAGGCAGAGCGCTCCCTCGAAAGCAAGGAGCCAAGCTTTGCATAGCAGCTTTCACTTTTCATCAACCAACCAACCCCCATGTGCACATTGTTCCAAGGACTAGAAGTGAAATGAGTTTGAAGGTTTCTCTGTGTTCCCTAGGAGATGTATGTGCACATTGTCATGCCATCCTGCAGTGACTCGAGAGCATGAGTGCCAAGACTGTTAGGAACCAGGGCACAATCCTCAAACTGGTTGTGAGTTCTACAGCTCTCAGCTGCCACAGGCAGTGGCTGAGGGGGACCCTGAAGCTGTCAACTGCAGCGGTGGCAGGTGCCGGACTCCCCCCGCCCCTCACACAGCAGGACTCAAACTCTTATCCCCCCTGTCAGCCCCATTTTGTCTGGGTTATTTTTAGCAAAAGTCAGGGACAGGCCATGGGCTTCTGTGAATTTTTGTTTATTGCCCATGACCTGTCCCTGACTTTTGCTAAAAATAACCCAGACAAAATCTTAGCCTGTCTCATAGCCAATCCTATAATAAACTATATAAAGATTTGTTGTATGGAGTATTGTTGTAGAGACAAGGTGGGTGAGGTGATCTCTTTTATTGGTCCAACTTCTGTTGGGGTGAGTGACAAGCTTTTGAGTTTACTCAGAGCTCTTCTTCAAGTCTGAGAAATGTACTCACAGGACACTCTAGTACAGGGGTGGGAAAACTACAGCCCGCAGGCTGCTTCTGGCCCATCAGATGTTTTTATCTAACCCTTGAGCTCCCGCCAGGGAGTGGGGTCAGGGGCTTATCCTGCTCGGCTCACCCAGTGCTCTCCAGCCCCGGACTCACAATTCCCTTGATGAGCACCAGCTTCCAGCATGCAGAGCCACACTGTGGAGGTGCGACTTCACCGCTCTGTTTCCAGGAGTGGAAGCCCGCCCCTACATGGCAGCCCCCCACCACACAGCACTGTGCCCAATCCCCTTCCAGTCTCCTACAGCTCCACACTTGAGATCCTCGAAACCGGCCAGGGGCCACACCTGTCCCAGCTAAGGTGCCTCCAGCCGTGGCAGTGCCTGGTGCACCTGTCTTGATGTTACTGCCAGCAGGGCCCCTAGGAGTCCCCAGTAATGTCCCTGTAGAGCCCCCCTCCGGCCCCCATGCCACACCTCATGAGTCCCCCCTCCCTCCACCTCGGTAACATCCCTTATAGAACCCACCATGCTACATCCCACAGAGTCTTTCCCCCACCCCACTGGGCATTCATGGCCTGTCATACCATTTGCTCACCCAGATATGGCCCTCAGGCCAAAAAGTGTGCCCACCCCTGCTCTACTACGCTCTGAGTACGTTTCCCAGACTTAAAGAAGAGCTCTGTGTAAGCTCAAAAGCTTGCCGCTCTCCCCAACAGACCTTGTCTCTCAACATATAAAGATTTATTAAATAGGAAAAGGAAACAAGAGAGTTATTTACAAGGTTAAAGAAGGTAAATATATAAACACAAATGAGTTACAATCTTAAGTTTCACAACGTAATAGACGCTAGGCAAGCTGTTTGTGACCTTTAGGGCTAACCCAGGCTAAACGCTAGGGAGCTCTAGCTTATACCTAGTAAACCTTGTCCCCAAGAGTCCAAGCAGCAGAGAGATCCTGTTCTGTTCCGTCTTGTCACAGGTTTTTATTCCTCTCCTCATTTGTGCTCTTAGTGACCAACACAGCTGACAGGAGGAAACCATTTGCATGACTCATCTTTATGTGGGGGAAAGGCAAAACAAACATCTTTGGTCCTCTTTAATGTTCCACAATAGTCTGTCTGGTGTCCATGGACCTTCCCTGTTGGGCAGGACTTAACACCTTCTGTTGGAGACCAGCGCTTCACGCTGGTTAATGTCTCTCTGCTGCCTGATGATTTACACAGTCACAGGGGCTTACAACACAATGGCTCAAATATTGCCTTACAATATGGGGATATATATGTTGTAGATGAGATTAATGCATGCAGCAACTTACAAGCATTCAATGAAGTCTAAACACTAAACTCATTCTTATAACTCTAACACCTATTTTGACAACACTAGCACACAGGTGAGCCAGGCCGATTTCAGCCATGTGTTTGTCAGTGATCCATTGAGACATGGCGTGAGCTGGCACCTGGTCTGCCAGCATCACATGCATCAGAGAAATACCATGCAGTCTGGCTCAAAGTAGGACATCTGTGCCAGGGATGCTCAAGACTAGGGCAGCAGAGGATGCCGCAGGAGTTGTGCCACTTATGGTCCTGATTTGGACTGGGCTGCCCCACATTGTGCAAAGAAGATATTAAACAGACCAGAAATATCTTCAGGGCTTTAAACGGACCCAAAATATCTGTGCCACTGCTACGTGACACAAGGAATGCCTTTGTCCCAGAGGACGACTGTTATAGACTTGACAACCTTGTTTGCATGCAGGATAACACGGAGGAAGATGGTGGGGGTAGATGTCCAGCACTGAAATAACAGGTGGGCTTTCTAGTCTAAGGTTAAGATGCATGGACTGTGGGGATCCAGGACTGCAATAAAAAGAGGTGCTACGGATCAGGATGCCGGTGCACTGTCAGATGTGGGAGAAGGGCAGGCTTGGAAAAGCAAAGCGCTGCTGGTCAGGTTGAAGATGCATTAGCTGAGCTGCACTGGAAGTGCTTACACAGCACCGTTATGCACACAGAAACGTCGCCCATTCATCAAAATCATCCTTTTATTTCTTAACAGTTAACAGGTTTGCCAAAAGAGAAAATGCAGTCATGGCTTTTCTTTTTTAATTAAACAAATCATTGAATTTTCAACCCACAATGTCCCACAAAACTTAGGCTGGAATTTGACCCATCATCGATCCTGCAGAAAAATATCCTGGTCTCATTTTGGGTCTTGTAGGGGAAACCTAGAGAAAGGGGAAGAGTTAAAAATCTCGTCAGTGTCCTTTCCCAGCGTCTGTTTAGCAGACTTCTGCGGTAGATGTGTAGACGTGATCACCGCAGGGAGCTGCAGTCAGGGGGTGGATTAAAGCAGGAATCTTGCCATCTGGCCCTTATGGTACAGCTAATGGCCTCTGGCTGGCTGGGAGGGTCTCTGGTTCTGAACACCCATGTCAGGGAACTTGCATCACAAACTGTGCCTTGGAGCTGTCTGCAGGTATGCACCTCGTTGCCTGCAACCTCCCTCCACCTTCCAGGAGAACTCAGGCCCATTAGCTGTCTTTTTTGAGGGGACAGGGATTTGAGATAGACTTGAGCTGCAAGTTCTTTCCCTAGTGCGAGGAAAGGAGCAGGTGGCAGTGAAGTACATAGGACCAGGAGCAGCGCCAGGGTTTTTGGCACCCTAGGCGGGGGTCCTTCCGCGTTCCCGGTCATTGGCTGCAATTATGCGGCGGGGGGGTCCTTCCGTGGCTCCCAGTCTTCAGGGCACTTTGGCGACAAGTCCCGGAGCGAGTGAAGGACCCACCGCAGAATTGCCACCGAAAACCCGGAGCGCAGAAGGACCCCCTGCCGCCGAATTGCCGCGAGGGTGGCAAAATGCCACCCCTCCAAATCCTAGCGCCCTAGGCAACTGCCTAGGTCACCTAAATGGAAGCGCCGTCCCTGCATGGGACTCCACTTCTCTTTACCCTCCAGTGAAACAGCTAGCAACTCCCCTGCTGAGCCAGGGGGACTCACTGGCTTACTGCAGGAGGAAAGGAGGTGGGAGGTTAAAAGAGAGCAGAGTTATCAGCATATTGCAAGTCTCATGATATTTGGTGTTTTTCTTCAAGTGCCAGCTCCTGGAGTCCTGTGATTTTGCAAAAAACCTCAGCTATATTTTTTTTTCAATAAGGCCATTTCTAGTCCACCTGATTGAGGTGAAAATCTTGAAAATGTGACTCTCTAAACACTCCTGCCCCAGAGGGCAAATGCAAAGAATCCAAAATGTATTGTTTTGTGTATAAGCTCATGATTTTAAAGACAATCTCATGGTTCTTTGGAGTCTGACTCATGATTTTTGAATGCTGCAGGGTTGGAAATAGTGAGAAAGCAAGCATGTGAGTATGTATAAGTGTGAGTGGGGGTGTTTATGTGTGCAAGTGTAAGGGGGGAGTGCAGGTGGGGATGGTGTGAACGTGAGTATGTTTGTGAGTGGGGTGGGAGGGTTGAAGGTGTGTGTGAGCACATGGGGAGACTGACGGAGGGGAGAGGTGCATGGAGACAGTAACCAGGCAAGTAGCTGGAGCACCACTTTGTTCTTGCACAGTACCACCTCTCTCAGTAATTTTGCAGTCTCCTGCGGGACTGTCTCTTCTGCAACTTGCAGGCAGCCGCTTCCAGTGTCCAGTCCCTGTAGCTAACTCCTGGGGAGGATGACTGGCAAGCTGGTGGGGGAGCCTGTGATCATGCAAATGTGGGGGCAGAATAGAGGAGAGAAAACTTTCTCAAGAGCCGGTTTTTCACATGCACTGGGGGAGCTTAATGGCAGCTGTCAAGAGCTGCAGGCTGGTGAGTGTGAAGCGATCTCTGCCTTTTTCTTCTCACCCTGGTAAGAAATGACCTAACGTTCAGCAGAAAGTATACACACCCCTCCAGTGGCTGGAGCCCAGCACCCCTTAGATCCTCAGCTTATTAGACTAATTATCCCTGACCAATGTGCTGGTGACTGTGGGTTACAGAGGGCCCCGATGGAGCAGTGGCATGGATACTGAGCACTGCAAAGGACAGAGTGGAGCCCAGTTGTTTGCTCAGCTGCCTGCCTGGGGAGGGAAGATGGAGGACTGAGGAGAGGGAGGAAGCTCAGAAGCTCTTTGAGGAGAAAGTCCATGCCATTTGTATGTGGCATGGGCCTCATTTAATAAAGGGGGCAGATTTTCAAAAGCATGGATGGAGTTAGGAGCAAAGAAGCTTCTGTATGCAGAATAGCTGTGATTTGGGAAACCCAGGCCTGCCAGATCCAGATTCTTTTTCTGATGCAGCCCAATGGATATCTAAAGCGGATGCTAGAGCAGAGAGCAACAGCTAGCTCTCCATGTTCCAATGTGTTCAGAAATGACAAGTCACTGCCAGGTAGGTCAGAACGTTAAAGGGGAGTGCACTGCTCCTTAAAGTGTCCTTCGACCCCTCCCTAAACTCTAAACATCCGGCAGGCAGCCCTGACTTTGGTTATATGATTAACTGTTTCCAAAGTCATCTTGGTGGTTAGATATAACTGGCCATATTATTCGCTGTGGCTCCTCTGAAGATGCACTGGAGCTAAATGTGGCCCCAGATCTTTGGTATTTTTTAGGCTGGTCAGAAGCATGACCTCCTTCCTCTTCCTCCTCTGCAGATGCCTACACAAAGACAGAGGTGATCTACTCCTGGACACTGGGGAAGGATAAATCAGTGGAAGTAGCCAAAGGTGGATCTCGCCTGAATCAGTATGACCTCCTGGGCCATGTGGTTGGAACAGAGACAGTCCGATCCAGTACAGGTACTGGAGTGAGGTGGGGCTGGAAGTGGACATAAGAGCTGTGTGCGCTATCCGGTGGGGTGTTCCCATGTGATTTGAATGTATGTTTTTGTTGTGGTTGGGTCCATCATGTCTGCAAAGTAAATGGGAGCCACAGGGGGTATCTCAGTCAAAGGCAGAACTTCTAGTGATACCCAGTGACACTTGCAGGCAGTGGATCATATCCAAGGATAGCATGGCCAGCATCACAGTCGCCTTAGATTCAAGCTGGGGTAATGGGAGATGGAGCTATTCTAGCAGTTCAGGCTATGCATGAGCATCACAACACTCCTTAACACCACGCTGTGTTCTTGTTGTTGGACAGAGCAGAGGGAGGTTTTGAAGGATAAGCAGCGCAGCACCCCATAAGAAGAAGCTGGCCTGGTGAGAGAGGGAACATTCCTAGGTTATGATGGGACAAAATCTCCAGCTGCACAGGGTCACCTGATGTGACACTCAGCTGTTCGAGTGGACACAGCATGTCCATGCTATGAAGGAGAGCTCCATAACATGATGCTGGTGCTCAGGAACCATTGTACCGAGTGCCATAAAAATGCTAGGAAGACTGGAGGATAGAATATATCCAGGATTTTCAGGATCCTACCCCAGCATTGTAGAGCTTATCTTCCTATTCTGGGGTGTTTGTAGATGGAGCATATCCACGCTATGAGCTACCACACAGCATCTGCAGTAGCGGAGACACCTCCTCATATTTTGTTGGGCAATGGAGCAGGAGAGGAAGTGTCAGGGGAGGTTTTCATAGGCACAAATGTCAGTTAGGCGCCCAACTGCCATTCACTTGCATTGGCAGACAGGTGTCTTTCTGCCCACTCCCATTGAAAACCAATGGGATTCTGACAGGTAACAGCCACGTGTGCCTTTGGAACTCTCTCGCCTTGCCCGGCTGCTTCTCATCACCTGGGGGTGCAGCTGAATTGGCTGAACTTTCAGTATCCCGAAGAGTGTCACTCTGATTTTCACTGAATTTTCTTCAGCAAATATTACATCAGTTGCAGATGTCACAACCAAATGTTTTCTGTTTAATGACCAATACTAATCATCTCTCTCTCTCCCCATCTGCCGCTCCTCCCTTTCCCCTGTGAATTCAGGTACAGAGAGCTGCAGTTACCCCATGTGTGTCTCTTCTAACTTTCTCCTTTTGTGTGTGTGTGCGCCAGTAGTTCTAGGATATTTCCTCTCTGTTGCACTTGTTGTTAATTATATCCATCTTTAACAGCTCATATCGCCTCCCTTGAGGACATGTGGGGAGTCCAGAGAACTACATGTCATAATATTCGATCTAGTTCTGCCCTCAAGTTGTAGTAAAAATAATAACAAAGTAATAGGCTGAAATGGTATGAAATTTGCAAGAGACACCAACGCGTAATGGCTTAACAGAGCTAGCGTGGAAACAAAAGGACACCGCCATCCAGCAGTGATGGAGCCAAACTGAAGGCTTCAACATTACCCTGAGCGCTGGGGCAGAGAGAGGGGAAGGAAAATAGAGATGGCAAATAGACATAATTCACTGCCTTGCACCCCAGGCCTTGAACAACCAGCCTCCTGTCCCAACCTTCCAGATGAATGATACGGGGGAGGAGTTGGGTATTGACAGATCATAACGTCTTTTGTCAAACCATAGAGAGTACCAGACTCTTACTGTGACAAGGTACAGGTGATGCAGTCTGTAAAGCGTTACGGGGCCCTTCCTGTCACATGGCTGCGTGTGTGTGTGGGAGTATAAAAGGGAGTGGGAGCTGGTTCAGAAGAGAAGCATGTGGGAGGGGTGTGTCTTCTCCCCTCTGGGCTGGGTGAAGCAGGAAAGCCATTGGAGATTGTTGCTCAGTGGTTTTCAGTTGGTTTGCTTTCATTTTGTCAAGTCCTGAGGAAAGGGACTCTAGTGCTTGGATCTTTATATCCCTTCTCTGACTGATGATAGTTCTCACCAACGTCCACTTACCCCCATGCAAAGCAATCTCTGTTTGTACAAAGCAATCTCTATGTTTGTATACAAGAGTGACAGAGACTCCAGTTTTGTATTGCAACAAACATATACCAGTTTCATGTCATTGTGGTATGATCTACTTTATCATGAGATATCATAATACATCAGATGGTAATTTATACACATGCTGCAATATCATGTGATACAACCCTACAGGACCGAGACATTCACACGACTCACGCCCTCTGGGGATAAAAATGTTACTGTGAGATCTGGACTGAGGATTTATTGGTTCAGGCCTGGCAAGTAACAATTGTTCTGCTGCTTTCTGCTCTAACCTGCTGTCCCTCCAGGGGAATATGTCGTCATGACCACGCACTTTCACCTCAAGCGGAAGATTGGGTACTTTGTGATCCAGACGTACCTGCCCTGCATTATGACAGTCATCCTATCACAGGTTTCCTTCTGGCTTAACAGGGAGTCTGTTCCCGCCCGGACTGTATTCGGTGAGTTTCTTACACGCAGTATGCTGATGGGTGAGGGATTTCAGTGGAAGAGCAACCATGGCTGCTTAGGTAACCATATTACTGAAGGGAATGGCACCACACCTGTCTATCTGCCTGCCAGTGTCTTCTAATCTGTCTGGTGCTCTTCTCTGTGCTACGTGTTCACCTCATTTGTGAACCTTGTATTTCTTTTGTGGATACAGCATATCTCCAAAGTATCCCTAGCCCCCTGCTTGGGGGTCAGTTTAATGTGCAGGGCTGCTGAGCAGTGCTGGGGATCGTTGAAATCTGTTCTCTCTCACCTATTAATTGGTGCCTTGGGTTCATGTGAACTGTTGCCCTCTGCTGAAGCATGCTAGCCCCAGGGGCATAGGCAGGCATATGCTGTGTCTGTTGCCACCGCTCATTTTAACTTCTAAGGAGTAATGTTCGTGATGGGGGTTTTATCCTTCCTCAAACCTCTTATTAATGCCTATCTGGCGGGCAAACAGCAAGGTGGAAGTAGCCAGAATCCTGATCTCCAAAGCACTGCCAGCCTGGATTCTAATCAGCCTAACCGCTTATGTCTATGTGCCACATTGGACACAAGGGGGAAAGAGGCACCTTGAGAACAGGAGAGGCAAGGAGGGAGGCAACTCAGAATACAATGAGGATGGCTGTGAGGCAAGAAGAAAGTCAGAATGAGTAAGGAGCAAGTGTCAGAGCCTTTCTTCTGTAGCTAGCCAGTCATTACCTGAAATCTGTGAGCCTAGGAGCTAGCACTTGGGTTAAAACCTGCCCTCCGTGAAGAAAGTCATTGAGAAGGTTTACAATGCTAGCGGAATCTACCTTTGGTCTTGTGTTCCCTCTAGTCAGGATTGAGGCCTAGGTGCAATTTGGAGGCAGCATTGCTGCTGGTTTTCTCTGGGCAGTGGATCGAGTTCAGGTGCCCTGGATAACACTGTTAGCTCTCTGACTGATCATGGATGTTGTTGACCTGTTGGCAGAACCCAGCAGAAATGAATGTAATTTGATTGTCCAGCAGCCCCTCACATAAACAGAACATTCTGTTGTTTCTCCTATTTAATAGATTTTACTGTGCTTGGTGGGGAGTGTTTTTTGCTGGAAATATGACTAATTTAGATTGTGAGCTCCATTCCTTCCCTGTGTTTCCCACAGCACCCTACACACCATTAGTGTTCCTCAGAATAGCCCATCGTGCAGCCATTGGAATCAGTGAGAAAACCCCAAGTGATGCAAATCAGTGCTGAGTAACAGAGCAGGGCAGCAAATAGTTTTCTTGAAGATTTTCAAGACATCAAAAAGTTTTCCAGTCCCAATGGGGATGAAAACTCAGAATATTGACAATTTTCATGAACCAAAAATGTTTTTAAAAAATCAATTTGTGTCAGTCAGAGTGTTTTGTTTTGATAATTTCAAAATGTTTTGTTTCAGTTCTGACCTTTTCCCTCTTTTAAAAATGAAAAGATTTTCAACACAAAAAAACTGAAATTTTCCATTTCAACAATATTGACACTTTTCCCCCCCAAATTTTTCAAGTCAGTGCATTCATCAGAACTGACCCTGTTTCACGGAAACAGTTTGGGTTTCAAAGTATTGGTATTCTTCAGCGAAAAACTGTCTGTCAACAAATTCCTGATCAGCTCTCCTGAATAATGACAAGAATCTAGATACTGATAAGCCAGTTACACAGAACTGGCTTTGAGACATAACAGGTGAATATGGGGAAGAGGGCTATGGGTCTGCCTACACAGCTTGTACTGCTGATTACACTCCTGGTCCGACCTGTGCATGTGCTGATCCCTGGGCTGAGTCAATAGGACTGAGCCTTAAACTGATTGTCATTATTTTTGTTTCTTTACGCAATATCTTTTCACTTTGCTGTCAGAGGCGAGAGGTCGGGCCAGAGTTACAAATATATTATGAACTATTTTAAAATGAATTCCTCCTTCACTCACTTGCCAAGGCCTGAGACCAGGGTCTCCTCATTCCCTCTACAACATTGCTGGTATTAGAGAGGGCTCCATTTAAGCATGACGGGTGGAGATGGCAGTCTGCTAGAGCTAGAGAGGGCTGAGCCCCCCAAATCTATCCACCTCACCATCTCACCAGCTGCCTGGCTGCCCCCGGGCACATGCCCATTTCTGCAGTCAGTCCCAATGCATGCCATGTGATGCTGCAGGGGGCGCCTTGAGCCAACTGGCTGGAGTGGGAGCCTGGCCCAGGCCAGCACCAAAGGTCAGAATGGATTCACCGCTGCCCAGGCTCGTTCTCCAATCCCTGGGCCCAGATCGTGGGACGGGATGGAGCCAGGATGAATGCAGGGTGGGAGGGCTCACTCTCCAACCCCTGGGACCAGCCCCATGGGACAGGAGTGGAGCCATCTCTGCTGGGGTGAGTTCGGGGAAGGCCTGCTCTCCAGCACCCCACTCCCCACTCCCTGGATCTCCGCTGTGCACTGGGCTGGGATAGAGCTGGACCCAGCCCTTTCATCCCTCATGATATTTTAATCTCTACCTATGATGGCAGGTGAGAGCGACCTTAGATTGTGCGAGGTGTGGGGAAGACAGTAGCTATTGTCACACGCAGTAATAACAGAGACCCTTTCAACCAAGTTTTTGACCTTGTTTGTTTGCCTCCCACAGATTTCTAATAAATGAAGGATTTCAATAACATTCTTGATAAAAACATCAACTAGTGAACATCTGGCAATTGAAAGAAAAGAAAAGTGGGTTCATTTATAAGAGTTCAAAGCAAAGAAAACTTTGAAATTTAGAAAGTTCCTCCTCCGATGGGTGATATCATAAAAGTGAAGTAGGGAAGTAATAGCCTGGTAATGCACATGTATGGGAATCTGGAGGCTCTGAGAATGGATATTAGGATATGGAGTCTTTCAGTTTCAGGTTGCTGGTTCAGATCTCCATGTGTGCTGGCCTGTGTGAAATGAATTGGTTGATCTCAGTCCAGTTGCCCAGGGCCGGGTGTCCCATTGCTCACCCGTATTTTCAGTCTAAGCAGGGAGGCCAAAACTGAACAGACCATGGAGACACATCCCTTCAGAGGTTCCTCTTTGCAGATCATGCTTGAGGCAGATTGGCAAGGAGCTGTGAGGGAGCCTTGTATTACAGCTGGATGGGAAATGTTTTTTCCTGTCCCATAAAAAGTTTCAAGACCTAAAAATAAAAATAAAAAGTCAAAATCTAAAAAATGTTTGCAAACTGAAAATGCAAAAAACCTTTCGGTTCAGATTTCAATAATTTTGAAATATTTCATTTCAATTTTGCCATTTAAAAAAAACTATAAATGGCTTACATTTCAAAATGAAATCTTGTTTTGAACCAGAAAACCAGAGCTTTTCATTTCAAAAACAGCAAAATGATATCTTCTGACCATTTCAAAACTTTTTTAAAACAAATTTTTGAGTCAAAAAATTTGTTGGAACACAACCTTTCTCAGGAACAGTGTCGGTTTCAATGAATCAGTGTTTTCTGATGGGGAAAAAACATTTTCATTGCTGTGGAGAGGAGCCCACTCTCCAGGCCAGTCACTAAACTACACCCCACCTTACCAGATAAACACGTATTTATTTGTTGTGTTGAAGTGGTATGGTATGCTACGGACTCTTCTGAGAATTTCTGTGTCCACAAAAGAAATACAGGCTGCCGTATTGAACTTGAAAAAGACACGAGTTGTCACATGAATTGAAAAGCTTTGACACTGTTAACAATTTTTCATGAAGAATGTCATTCGTTTAAAAGGCCATTTTGCAATAAATAATTGCAAGAATTCTTGATAGGATGGTCCAGTGGTGAGAGCTCCAGCCTTTAAGTCTAGATACCTGGACTCTATTCCCAGCTCTGCCAGAGACTTCCTGTGTGATCTTGGGCAATCTAATTCCCCACTCTGTGCCTTGGTTTCCCTATCTGTAAAATGGGGTTAATTGTGTTTACCCACCTTTGTGAGGTTCTTTGAGGTCAGCAGATGGAAAAGATTGTATAAGTCTTAAGTGTTAGTTATTTTCTTGTGGGAGAAAGTAAGGAGGGGAGCGCAGACAGATACGTATTAAATACTCCGCAAAACACAATTTTAAATGTCCTAATAGCAGCTCCTTCACAAATGTCCAGTTAGGTCTGCCTGGCTGGCTGCATCTTACCACTGCTACCACTGTTTGCTATTTTATATGGTAGCAACCAGAAGCACCAGTGTACTAGACTCTGTACAAACACATAGTGAGATCAGCCCTGCCTCATAAAGTTTGCCATCCTAAGTAGACAAGATTTGTGAGGGGAAATTGAAGCACAGAGAGGTGAAGGGATGTGCCCAAGGTCACCCAGAAGGCCAGTAGCAGAGCCAGGATTAGAACTTAGGCCCCCTAAATCCCACATCTGGCCAAACTCATTGCTGAGGTAAGTGGGCATAGGACCAGTGAAATCAGTGGGGCTAGCCCTACCTGCGCCTTTGGTGCATTTGGTCCATGGGTGTGATGGCATCTCTCCCTGGGAGGTCAAAGAGAGAGTGGGAAGAGAGAGCTCATTGACCAGGCACACAAACATGGCGGCATGTTTTGACAGCACTGTCCTCTCCTCCTTTGTTCCCGCAGGTGTCACCACCGTTCTCACCATGACCACACTGAGCATCAGCGCCAGAAACTCCTTACCAAAAGTGGCGTACGCGACGGCCATGGATTGGTTCATAGCCGTCTGTTACGCCTTTGTGTTTTCTGCGCTGATCGAGTTTGCCACTGTCAACTACTTCACCAAGCGGAGCTGGGCCTGGGATGGCAAGAAGGTGCTAGAGGCCCAGGAGATGAAGGTGAGTCCTGTAGGCAAGGCCAGGGAGCACGGGAGGGCAAAGAAACGCCCCACGAGAGAGCTGCATTGGGACCAAGAGTGGGTAACATGCAGCCCGGCACATTCCAGTAGGCTGGATGCTATTCACTGGGGTCATCAATTCAGGTCTTGACTGGAGCGGTTCTTGGGGGTGGAAGGAGAAAGGGCTGGTGCAATATATTGTCTTGATTGTTAGCTGGGAAAAAACCTCTATAACACTCATGTCTCCATCTGTCTCTCCCTCTGTGCGCGTGTGCGCTTGTATATGTGTGGCTGTCTCTCTGTGGTTGCAGCTGTGCACGTCTCTGCGTGGTTCAATTTCTCTCTTCCTTTGCTCACTGCCTGCTGCATTTTGCGCCATGTTGCTGCCTTGATGCACCAGCACAAAGCCCCAAAGCCAGGTGCTTGGTGGGATGCTGGCCACATTGAAGAAGAGAAGCTGCCAGCCTCATGCTTCTTGCTCCCTCACCACCTGTCACGGTCGATGCCCCATGCTTTCCCCCAGGGCCAGCACAAGGATGTTTCGCGCCTAGGCGAAACTTCCACCTTGCACCCCTCCTTCCTTGAGGTTCCCCCCCCCACGGCAGCTCCTTCCCTCCTCCCTGAGGTGCCCCCTTGCGGCAGCTCCCCATCCCCCACCGTCCACCCTCCCACCCCAGCTCACCCCTGCTCCGCAAGTGAGCACCCCGAGCACACTGTCACTGCTTCACTTCTCCTGCCTCCCAGGCTTGCGGCGCCTAAGGTGATTGGTGCGGCAAGCCTGGAAGGCAGGAGAAGTGAAGCAGCTCACCCCTGCCCCGTCTCCTCCCCGAGCACGCCGTCGCTGCTTCACTTCTTCCTCCTCCCAGCTTGCGGCACCAGCCAGCTTAGGCGCTGCAAGCCTGGTGGGGGGAGAAGTGAAGCAGCCACGGCGTGCTCGGGGAGAAGGCTGGGCAGGGGTGAGCTGGGGCGGGGAGTTCCCCTGCATGCCGCCCCCCACTCTTACTTGCTGCAGGAGGCCCTCCCTGCATTCTCCTGCCCCAGTTCCCTCCACCTGAATGCCGGTGGCAACCAGGGCAGCTGAAGATCCGGCCACCGCAGTGGCTGCCGAAGAAAATGGCGTCCCTTAAACCCCAGCGCGGTTGCCTAAATGGTTGTACTGGCCCTGCTTTCCCCCCAGTGCAGATCAGGCATATCAGAGGGAGGGTGATTTTAACAGGTGCTCTTTGTTACCCTCAGCCATTGGCAGATGGCTACATTGGGGGGAGGGGGTAGAGAGTGATCTGAAGTGGCAACTGGCAGAAAATAAGTGAGTATCACCCAGGTTTTCTCTTCTGGTTTCGGATCAGCATCTCTGACAGCTTCCTTTGTGGCAGCCATCGCTGGCCTTCGTTGACACCCCCCTTCCTCCATGGTGATCTAATTGGGGCTGCTCAGAGGAACTGCTTGTTGCAGGCTGCTCCCTTGTTTATATTTATTGAATCAATTTCAAAATCAGCTTTGCCCTTGTTCTTGGTTCTGGAGCACTTTTTTTTTTTTTGCATGATGTGCTGCTCGGAATTGTTGAGGGGCCGTGTGCAAATATCTTGCATCACTGAAAGAAGATCTGGGGAGAGGGAATTCAGTAGTTCAGTCCTTTGATTTTGACTGAGCAGCAGCATTGCAAACAAGGTCAAAGAGGGGGGGCAATGTGCAAATGGGGGGCAGATTAAAGAACTTGAGCCAATATCAGTCCTGCCATAGCAAGCCCAGCCCTCGTTACCTCTAATGTTGATTCCTTGCCTCTTCTGGGTCCTTGGATCTTCTTTACACCAGTGTGATGCTACAGATTGAGTCTGCACTTCAAAAGAGATGGCCTTAGCAGAGTGGTTCTGTAAGGCAGGTGCAACGCCATTGAGATCAACCTCACATAATAGGGCTGAATTTGGCCCATAGAGATTAAAGACCCAGTGAAGTCAATTGAATGACTCCAATTGACATCAATGGCTGTCGGATCAGATCCTAAATTGGTTGGGTCATATTTAGGAATGGGCAGAACAGAGTGGCTAAAATAAGGATGAATGTGGCCCTTCACCCATCACTTAAACCAAACCCAGCTCAAATGACTCCAGAAGTTAAATTAAAAAAAAAAACAAAAAAACCTCAGTTAACTTTTTTTATTAAAAAAAACTCATTTATTTCTGAGTTGCTCTCTTTGAATCAGAGGTGCTAAAATAACACGAAGATACCATGAGAAATCTTGTCCTTGCAGTAATGCAGTGCGGATACGTGAAATACCCAAAATCTTACAAGGGGAGTCTTTCCTGTGAGATTTGCAGCTCAAGACAGTCAGATAAACATCCAAATTTCTGGGTGCTTATCTACCTGGTGCTTATCCATCCTTATGAGCTTCACCCACTTCTGGTCATGTTACAGATCAGGAAAGCTGACCAGCTTCCTTCCATCTCGGATGTACTTTCTATTCTCTTTCCCACCACGTCTAACACCAACTATTAAAAGAGCACTCCAGGAAGAGTGGTGGGCTCATGGGGCTTGGGAATTAGCTACATCCCCACGTTTGTTCTGCTTTTCTATCCTGCTGACATGTTTCTAGGCAGAATGTCATGATAATTCCTCGCTGGCTCAGTTTCAGCCTTCACTGAGCTGATCTTGAAACAAATGACAAATTAGGTGGTTGAATCTGGAAAAAAACCACACCCATAAAAAACAAAAACACCCTACTGGCTCAAGACTGGATATTGGCAATGTTAGAAGTATTTGTACCAGCAGTAAAACTAACAGTGATATACCCAAGTGATATGCCCAAGCTGAGCTCTGGTCTTTGGAAAGCTGTCCCTGAAACCTGAGGGTTTGTTATTTACCCTTGTGATTATTACTAAAAGCCCAGTTCTGTAGATCAATGGTGCACCCACAATGCTGTATGGTGCAGAAGCCTGAGCAGCAGAGAGGCAGCAAGATCAATGCCTATAGGTGTTTACCATGAGATCTCTTTGCACAATAAAAGGAATTACACAAAGAGACAGGTTGTGAAATGAAAGCTTTAGGGTGGAAGTCAGAGTCCTTGATGTAGCTGACAGACTCCAGGAAGCCTGACTTTGCTACTTTGGTCTCATACAGAAGATGAATGAAGAGGACCTGGTGAAGGCAGGATGGCAGGAGTGGGGATAGGAAAAAGACCTGAAGGAAAGTTGAGGAAGCAGTGGGTGGATTGTGGTCAAAGAAGATGGTAAGCAAGTGAACCCTAGAGCTGCCTCGGCCCAATGAAGGTGGTGGATGCTTGCCCAGTCCCCCAGCCCCTGATGAGAGAGAAGAGGAAGAAGAAGAAAAAGATGTAATTATTAGCACTTGTGAAAGGGGCCGGATTAACAGCCCTTGAGGCTCAAATCATCTCTTTATGTATGGCACCGACAGCAGCTTCTCCCACACAACCCATCAATTAGGGTGGCTGGGTGTCTTGACTTTGTGGAGTCATCCTGCTTTTTCAGGACTTCGGTAGAATCTGCTGACCTCCCCCACCTGGACATCTGCCCTCTCACTACAGCTGTCAGAGGTCTAGAGGACCAGGCACATTGTGGTACATTCTGCTGGTGTGTTATTTCCCCTTTCCCTCACTCTTCATCTGTCCAGTAATTTACAGCCCAGCTACAGTGTTGGGCCCTAGCTAGGAAATGCCGAAATGCTTCATTATTTGCAATTCTCATCCAAGCAAAATCAGGAAGCACCGCAGATCTCATGAGAAAGTCACCCAGCCCCAGCCCACATCTTGATATGCTTTGACTAATGCTTCTTGGAACCAAAGCTCCTATAAGCCTTTCGTGTCTTTCTATCACTAGTGGCTTCCTCAGAAGCCCTGTTGGATAAAGAATTTCTTGCAGTAGCTCTTTTTCACAAGGTTAGAGCTGCTGCCATGGACCTGGGACTATAGATCAAACTGGAGAATGGTCTCTGGTGCCCAGTGAAATTATTTTTTTTGAGGGAAGGGGATCAGTTCTGAAGAGCAATCTGCAGTGGTGTGCTGAAATGCAGCAATAAATCAGAGAAGAGAAAAGGCTGAGGTGCCCATGAAAGATGAATGGTTTCATGACAATCCACTTCACCACTGGAATCCCCAGAGTGGTCCTACTAAGACGTCCCCTTGAATGGAACCTGGAGGGACTGCCTGTGTGGTGAGACAGCCTCATCGCTGGAAAGGAGATCGCTTGCATCTAAGGGGAGTCTTCCTACTGGACTCTGGCGATGCAGCCTCGGAAGGGAGGTGCCACATCTAAGGGGATTCCCCACCACTCATGGGTAGATTGGCTGCCTTAGAGATGATTCTGACCACACTGTAATCCCAAGGGACCAACTGCAGTGAGATTATCACCGCTGGAATCTATGCAGGCCACCTTTATGGTGATCTTTGCAACTGGCATCCAGAGAGATCACTTCTAATGGGTCTTTGTCACTGGACTCTGGAAAGGCTGCCAAACTTGTGAGAATGAAAATTGCCAAGGATTGTCCCACCCAGAAACAATGTCCCTCCCTGAGGGTGGGGCATCTTCAAAGGATCCTCCTCTGGTCCTGCTTACCTACCACTCCCCTGCAATGGCATCATTGTCTGTACAAGCATCACCACTTAGTTCTGTCTTCTTGCCTGCTCTGCACTCGCCTGAACACCTGGGAGCAAAACAGCTCCCAACTGGAGTAGCTGCAACCAGACACCTGGAAATGCAGCAGTGTAAAGTCCCGTGTCAGGCGGCGAGAGGATATCGCTCCTTTCTCATCTGGTCATCAGGTCATGGTTCTAATCACTTGTGAAGTTGAGCTCAGGCAGCTTCTTCTCCTTCCTGTCTTTTCTGGGTGTATGTCACCAAAGAACATTACCAAAAAATAAGCAAAACTTTTTCACTCGGTTTTTGATCTGGTTCCCTCCCTTGTGTTTGTTAGACCAACGGTATGAACAGTGTGTGAGTGAGTGAGTGAATGACGCAGGATTTGTGTGCCTCATCAGTGACCATCACATAAAGCAAGTCTGCAACTCAGATGTTGAAAACGGTTTATATGGGAATGCTTTCTTCTTTCCCCTTTGTTACTGTACACAGTGCATCCATTTTCTTCTCACCCTCACCAGAGGAGATGGACTGGTACCAAATCCTCAGTCGGATCACTGCCAAACCTTAGGAAAGTTATGCGCCAGATCCACACTTAATGGCTCGGGCCCATCTCTACTAGTTGCTTCTCCCCATCTCCCCGAGAGCAAACAAGAGCTTGCTGAGATCTCTCACCCTTACCTACTTGCTGTCCGCAGGCCCAAGTCTCCATTATCTTGTACCTTGGATACTCATTGTTGCCCGTTGGCTCCTTTTAGCCCTAAAATTGGCTTCACTTCAAAGGTCCATCGATATAGCCCACTTGCAGTTCCTTGGCCATGCTTCCTCCTTTTCCCTTCTCCAGCTGTATGGTTAGCTGCATCCTTCTCTCAGCCCTGTCTGCTTTCGGGCCTTGATCCTGCAAAGGTTTTGCGCCCCATCCAGCACAAAGAAACGGAGGGGCTACACATGGGCACAAGTGAGGTTAAGCACTGGACAAAGCCTTCTGCCTTGAGCAAAAGCAAGCTGGAGGCCCCTGGCCTATCTGCTCCCCTACAGGTATGCAGGGCGAAGGAATAGTGGGTTGGATGATGATGAAGAATAAGCATGTCAGAGGCCACATGGGCATAAAGATGATCCTCATCATACAAATGAGGTGCTTAGCTACATTTTTGCTAATAGGCAGGAGTCACTTGGTGGCCATGCGTCATTCTCATTAATGCAAGGTTGCATTTCTCTGTGCTTCCTGTCCTGTTCAGCACTTGCTACCCGGCCACTTGTCTGTGCTGCATTCAACACCCTCCTTGCACAGGATCCAGTCTCCAGTGTGTGCAAGCCCTATCGTTCGAAACACACCAGCCACTGTTCCAGAAAACCCTTTCCCTTCTGATCCACTCCTCATGCCGGCTCTGTAACCCCTCCTCCAACCCTCTTCCCACTGCATAGCTGAAGCAGTAGAGTCCACTATGCCCTTCCAAACGTGGGATCGAAAATTTCCTGAACTGAAAATGTTTCAGGGAGCAATGAAACCACGTTCTATGGTGTACAAATACCCTATCTATAAATAATGGCAGACAACAGATCCTTTGCATAGTCCAAGATCCAAATGTGCTTTACAAATGGCAATGAACTAATCCTCCCAGCCCTCTATGAGGTAGGTGGGTATCACTATCTGACTGGGAAACTGGGACACAGAGAAGGTAAGTGAAAGTCAATGGCAGAGTGGGGGATGAAACCCACCTATCCTGGGTCATGGCTTTCGTCTCTCAAAGGAGATGGCTCAGCTATATATAGACAGAATCAGATTCAGCAAAAATCTCATTGCTAACCAGTGTGTGTGTGTATGGCAGGGGGAGGAGGGAAGCTTGTCTCAAGAACATGATGTTAGTACCATTATATAAGGCACTGGTGAGACCTCATCTGGAATACTGTGTGCAGTTCTGGTCTCCCATGTTTAAGAAGGATGAATTCAAACTGGAACAGGTTCAGAGACGGGCTATTAGGATGATCCGAGGAATGGAAAACCTGTCTTATGAGACTCAAAGAGCTTGGCTTGTTTAGCCTAACCAAAAGAACGTTGAGAGGGGATATGATTGCTCTTTATAAATATATCAGAGGGATAAATATCAGGGAGGGAGAGGAATTATTTAAGCGTAGTACCAATGTAGATACAAGAACAAATGGATATAAACTGGACACTAGGAAGTTTAGACTTGAAATTAGATGAAAGTTTCTAACTATTAGAGGAGTGAAGTTCTGGAACAGCCTTCCAAGGGGAGTAGTAGGGGCAAAAGATATATCTGGCTTTAAGATTAAGCTTGATAAGTTTATAGAGGGGATGGTATGATCAAGCCTAATTTTGGCAATTAATTTAGCAATTGATCTTTGATTATCAACAGGTAAGTATGCCCAGTGGTCTGTGATGGGATGTTAGACGGGGTGGGATCTGAGTTACTACAGAGAATTCTCTCCTGGGTGCTGGCTGGTGAGTCTTGCCCCCATGCTCAGGGTTTAACTGATCACCATATTTGGGATCGGGAAGGAATTTTCCTCCAGGGCAGATTGGCAGAGGCCCTGGAGGTTTTTCGCCTTCCTCTGTAGCATGGGACACAGGTCACTTGCTGGAGGATTCTCTGCAGCTTGAGGTCTTCAAACCACAATTTGAGGACTTCAATAACTCAGACATAGGTTAGGGGTTTATTATAGAAGTGGATGGGTGAGATTCTGTGGCCTGCATTGTGCAGGAGGTCAGACTAGATTATCATGATGGTCCCTTCTGACCTTAAAGTCTGTAAGTCTATGAGTCTTTGCGATCAGACGTCTATAATGCACTAGAAATGTATGTCTTGTCACGCTAGCTTTCCCAGCATTTCCTCCATTAGGAATGCAATGTGTAAAGTTAGCTTTGTGATGAATGATGGAGAGTGACCACACATTCTCTCCCAATGGTGAGACCTGAACTGGTTTTAAAAGACCTAGGTTGTTTTTCTGCTCTTTTTGATTTTCCACTTTTCCTTTCTATTTTGCTAGCAAAGGGAATCCCACACAAATAAACACGCCGGGAGGTCAGAGTACTGGTTTGTATCTGATTGTAATAAACATGTTTTTCCTTGTTGAAGTCTTGCGTGAATCATCAACTATATAAAACACAGCCCAGGGAACCTAGGGACAGACCATGTGTGCCAATCTCTCAAGAGTCTGATTTCTTGAGCTTCTGAGCCTCGGTTACCAGGATACCCTCGGAAACTCATTACAGTGTGTGCACAGCCTTAGCACTCTAAGCGTCATCACACACCACATTCCCAAGCAGTTGAAAGTCAAAGGCTATTAGGCTTCAAGCATTCCTGCACTTCCTGCCTCCCTTAGGGCTTAAGGGCCTGATCCAAAGCCCATTGAAGCCAACAGGAAGATACTCACTTCAGTGAGTGAGTTCACTACATACAATGTCTTCGTTATAGCGAGTGCCAGTAGTAAAGGATGCCAAGCAGCTTTTCACATGCTTACACCAGGCTGGCAAGGTCACCTCTTGGAGGGAAGCACTCTCCAGGCTGAGAAATGTCATGTCAATTGCAGTCTCTCATTCATCTCCAGTCAGTAACATAGCTGATTAACAATAAAGTAAAACACCGTGCACTTTCAGTAGAATTCTGCAAGCAGTAATTGATCATTCTTTCAATCCATTATTATGTATTAATAATCTTACTACACCCTGTAGCTACGGTAAGAATTCATCACAGTATATGTAGTGTTTAAATGGTAAAACATTTTCAAATCTTTATGTGTCTCTTGATGGCTCACAACATGCTCACACAGCTCACCTTCGTTGAGGATGTACAGTTAATCATGGCTCTGATCAAATTAATTGATCATTAATCAGTTGGTCAGTTAACCACTGAAGACAATAACAATCCTTACCACCTTCTCAATAAAATACTACAATCGTGGCCTGACCAATAGTTTAATCAGTCTTTGCACTTTGTCACTTGCAGTTCTATTTGTGCAATTGCAGGAGTTATTATTGGAACTGCCATCACTTAATGTGTTGATTGGATGCGGGTTTAAAGAATGATCAGCTGCTGCCTGTAGCATCCCACTGAACATGCATTGTGGACTGTCACATTTACCGGGGGTAAAATTCACCTGTGCTTCAGCAGCACTGTGAGGCTGCAGAAAGAGTAGACAGGTGGGGGAGTCTCCATGCCCCAGGTACTGCAGGAAGGTGCCTGCAACTAAGTTTTTATGCAGAGGAGCTTTGGATATGGACCATGCCATACCACCCGTCTAGGGATTGCAGAAAAGCAGCTGCCACCATTGCAGTCTACAGGTTGAAGAGCAGCTAGAGAAGAACTGTGTTGCTGTTCTGGGGTGGCCTATCCCAGCATCTGCTAAGAGACCTTCACCAAACCCAGCCACTGGTGCTTTATTTCACCCTACATGATTAATGGCACATTTTAGTATGGGAGATTGCAAGAATAATGCTGAATCTTCCCTCAGCAGGAGAGAGAGATGTGGAGTTAATGGTCATAGCCAGGTACGTATGGGAGTGAAGGGGCTTGATTGGCTGTACCATGCCGCCTTCGGAGCACAAGCAATTGGGGAAAAAAACCTTTGCAAATATATAATCACTGAGTCAGGTTCGCTCTGATGCTTGGGGTCCTGATATTTGTTGTTGACGTGTTTTTTGAAGTTGACAGTATCTTCCTGGAAATACTCATGCAAACTGAAGGTTTCACAGACTTTAGCAAAGGTTAATATTTGTCTTGAACATTTATAGCAGAAAGTGCAGCAGGTTTGTGGGGGGAGGGATAGCTTAGTGGTTTGAGCATTAGCCTGCTAAACCCAAGGTTGTGAGTTCAATTCTCAAGGGGGCCACTTAGGGATCTGGGGCAAAAATTGGTCCTGGTAGGGGGCTGGACTCAATGACCTTTCAAGGTCCCTTCCAGTTCTAGGAGATTGGCATAGCTCTTTTTTTTTTTTTTTTTTTTTTTTTTTTGTTGAGGCTCCTTGAGTTTAAAAAGTTGCAGTCATTCAGCCTATGAGCATGAACAATGCCATGTAACTTAGCTGACAAATCATGGACAATGGATGGTGAGCAGTCAAAAGAAGTAGAAAAAACAGCCAGATGATAAGCCAGGTTGGCTCAGTGAACAATTTGTGAACCGAAAAAGGAGCTAAGTTTGTACTAGTGCTATGCACAATGAACAAGTGGGCCAGCTCTGCTGACAGGCACTTCAAAGCCCAGGCGCTTGGAAAAGGTGGGTGATGTGATGTGATGTTCAAAGCTCTGATGGCATCACATTATTCAGTCAGCATTCTGGCGATTATGTCCATGTTTGACAGGGATATACAGTGAAAGGGTCAGCTGTGTCCCTGGTGGAACTCTAGTGAAGTTAATGGAGGATGCAGGGGATGAATTGGGCTCCCATCGCCTGATAGCTCCCCACCATACCTAAAGATAGTGATTGATATGAATTCACCAGGCTGGAGTCTGGGGCTGAGTAGAATCCTACAGGCTTCCCACTGGGCAGGCTGTTTATTCAGCACTGGTGCAGCATAGGGATTGCAATGACGTTTCTGCTTTTACAGACTTCCATGCCGGGTGTGACTGAGTCACAAGCAAGTAGAGTGGTTTGACCTGGGATTACACAGGGGTTAGTGCCTCTCTTGTGGCTCTTGCCTCCCAGGCTGTTGTCCTAGCAGCTCCGGCTGGTCTGTTCCAGCCACAGCCAGAGAATGTTCAGCAGTACTGTCTACATGGTATGGCAGGCACATCTGTGAAATGCTTTCTCCCTTGTAAAGCAGTTACTGCTAGCAACTGTTGTCCACACTCATTGTACCTATGTGTGTTTGTGAGCATAAATCTCTAGGATGCCATATCTTGCACCTCTGGCACCTGGATCTGCTCTGTGGCAACTGCAATGAGCATGGAGTGGGATGTATGGGTGATCTGTCAGAGTCTCCCTGGGCTTTTCATTACATGAATAAGGTCAGCTTGTGTAATATGTACCATTTTCCTTCGCTGGGTCTGGTCTCATCCTCGAGACATCCAATCTCCTCTTCTATCCCCTTTCCTAGCCCAAATCCTCCCCACACATACACACACACTCCATGTCCACCATTGGTAAACCTGAGCCTGCCGTCCACTTACCATCAATACTGTCCATTTTGCATCTCTACTTCATGCAGCGTGACCAACCCACAGCCAATGTAGTTTCTTCACATGCTGCAGAAAGTTCCCTTACCATCAGCTCACTCTGCTAGCAGTTTGGTTTTCATATAAGCCCAATGACTGGTGAGAGGAGATATGTGTGGGGAAGGTGCATATATCTCCTTGGATTTGTTTTGCCTAGTAGCAGCACTCCCTAGACAGAAGGGTGATATGGAAACTTCCCTCAGTGCTGGAACTGCCATGCCCACCATCCCAAAAGCCACGAGCCAGCCCGATTGCCAGGGTCTGTCCTTCATCCTGCCAGCCTAGCTCCTGAGGCACTTTAAAAGGACCCTTGGATGTATTTGAATCCTCATGACATCATATTGTGCAGCACAGCAGTGCAAAGGGTGGATGACCTGCCCTTGAGATGTGGAGGCAGCACATGGTGTTGCATCATGGCATCACGATCCAGTGTCATCATGCATGATATAAGCATCCTGACATAAAGACACAAAGGTCGCGATGATATAACCCGGTATCTCAAGGTAATTCACTTTGTCCCATTGGACAAATACAAACACATGGCAACCCCTAATCCGTATCAGTGATGCTCCTCACCACAACATGAGCCAGGAAGCAGGGGTAGATAGTTTTTTCGAGCACTTTCCCAGGTCGCTGAGCTCATTGGGTCTGATTCTCCTCCCACATACACCACAGTTACCGTGTGACTCCTCACATGTGCCAGAGCAAGATTCAGCCCAGATGAGGTGGAGACAAAAGTGCCTCCCCATATTGTCAGGTGCTGGTTTTACCTACATGGAAGAGGGAAGGGATTGGAGCAGAGCCAGCATGTTGGCTATGTGTCCGTTGTGCCACTGGAGCAATGCTAAGGGGATATCACTAGACTGAGCACCTGGCCTTTGGTGGTTATTTGTATCGCAGTAGCATGTAGGAATCCCATGACCCCATAGTGCTAGGCACTGTGTGCTGTACTTCCAGGGAGTGACTCCTGTTTCCAACTGGTGTAAGCAAAAGGAGAATCCAGAATGCTATCATCCCCATCTCCAGCAGTCCAAGTAGAGCAGGGATGAAGAGGCTTCTGAACACTAGTCTTCTCCCCCCACCTTTTTTCCCTTTGGGTCGCAGTATGGCTGCCACCCACGCAGCTGCCAGCTGAGAAGGGGAATGTTCTCCTTACACTTTTACACGGTCTGATACAGATTTTTCCCCCTTCCCTAGAAAAAAGAGCCGGTGGCGCTGGCCAAGAAGGCCAACAACACCTACAACATTGTGGGCACGACATACGCCCTCAACATCACCAAGGACCCCGGCCTGCCCACCATCTCCAAGAGTGCTGCTGCCACTGCCACCGCCACTGCCACCGTGCCCCCCAAAGGCCCCCGCATGGAGGAGAAGCCCCCGGAAAGCAAGAAGACCTACAACAGCGTCAGCAAGGTGGACAAGATGTCGCGCATTGTCTTTCCTGTCCTCTTCGCCATTTTCAACCTGGTCTACTGGGCCACGTATGTAAACCGGGAGTCAGCCATCAAGGGCATGATCCCCAAACAATAACCCAGCCACACAAACCTTCCGTCTATGAATGCCATCCAGGCAGGAATTCTCCGGGGCTTTCTTCTTCTTCTTCTTTGTTTGATTTATTATTATTAATAATATTAATTTGACCTATTTTGATTATTATTAGAACATTTTTAATGTAAACAAACCTGTGATACTTATTTAACTCCTTTTTGATTTATTTTAGTTTATTTTTTTCTGTTGATGATAAAAAAGAATTAGGGAAAAAAGTGTGCCTCTAACATCGTGGGTCTGATGTCCCGTCCCCGTCGCCCATGTCTCTCCCCCTCCACTCCCTGTGAAATGAAAGCTGCTTGCATGCTGTTTTCATTCTATGCTAAGCTTTACTGAGGCCAGCTGGTGTGTTTTTCAACCTCACTCCCACTCTGTGATAGACTGCCCTGGTTTTGTGGATACCTATTGCTTAGAGACTCCTGGAAGCATAGGGACATCAAGGATGCAATGACCTCTGTAGACACCCTGCCAGTTGGGATGACTTACTGTGTTATTCTTTGCAGTAGCTTTATTCTTAGAGCAGTGACTGGTTTGTGAGCTGTTCAGGGAGCTGCATAGCCTTCACTGCAAGGCAACCTCTGTGTTACCATTGTCAGCTGCCACATGCAGCTTTCCTGTTTGAACGCAATGGGTGAGGCCGTAGCTGTCGTGTAACTGGCTGCAGTATCATGTAGACATCTTCAGGGCTGCCAATTCTCCATCTTCGCCCAACCATCTGCCTTCCATCCTCCTTTCCTCTCTCAGGGCAGAACCAAGCACCCCTGTCAGAGTATCCTCTTCCACTGCAGTTCTACCACCCTCTCCTAATGAAGTGAAAACAAGCAGAACATTAGTTATTTGTGCTTCCAGTGGGCACTTCATATGGTCCTTTCCATTAGCCAGAGAGACACGTAAGTGTCATTAGAGTGAATCAGTGATTGACCTCCCTGAGGAGCACCAGAAGCTGAAGAGAGGTTTCCAAATCCTTGAAAAGTTATAAGCTGGAAGGGAATGTGTGGACTTATGGGTGGCTTTATTTTTTTCCTGTTGTTCCAATCTCCTTGAATCCATCTCCTCCTCCTCTCCATTAACTTTTCCCCTCCCATTCCTCCAAAATCATCCTTTCTCCTGCCACCAGCTACAAGCTTTTACAGACCTCACCTTCAAAGGGTGAAACATGAGAAGGGAGGTGTCTGGAACTGGACAGGGCCTTAGTGTTAGCAGCAGCATGGCACCAAGATGTGCAATCCCACTGGAACCTGGCCCAGGAAGTATCTTTGCTCCAATAAGGTGGAGCCCTAGTGCAGTGGCCATGTTGATCCTTGGCTATGAAAGAATAAGACTCTCTCCTGACAAGAGGGAGAGGAGATCCTCACTTGGGGGCAGGGGTTACAAGGAGTTGTGACTCATGTAAATCAGGAGTGACTCTATTGAAGCCAATGGAGTTTGGCCAGCGAGATCAGAACCAGACCTGAATCCCCAGGCTGCTCCCTTTGAGAGAGGCTCTTTCTCCCTCCCACCAGCCAAGGGCAGCCGCACCTTCCCCAACAGCTGTGCCGATATGCTGGGATCCCAGCTGTCCTTTCCTCTTCCCGTCTCCTTTCCCACTAGTCTGGACATACGGACACATTGCCCAGTCATCGGGAATTACATGCTGCATCTGATACACCCTCTTAACCCCAACCCGTGCTGATTCTTTGATGTCACCTTCATCTGCCCCCATGCAGTCATGTGGCTTCTGCGAGGAGGCTGCTGGCAGCCCAGCTCACTGGCCTTTGAGCGTCATATGGCCTCCTTTCTGTGTACACCCATGTGCATTTCAGGTGAAATTGACACTCGTGCAGGGCACTAGTACCAGTGGGACTTAAATGGTGCATTGGCCTGGTGCTGGCCCTCAGGGATCAGTTTCATCCTTGGTGGGCAAAGGCTTAAATGATCATTAAGAACAGTACATGCCCTTCTGCAATATTCATGGGGACTGCAGGATCAGAGCAGGGAAGCACAGGGAATTTAGGGCTAGACTGTGCAACCGTTACTCATGTGGACGAGCTCTTATTACACATGCTCCCACAACTTCTTATCCCTCCACTGACTCGATGGCAGCATTGCGCTGGCTGTCCTCTCACAGCCACTGGGACAGGAGCCTAGAAGCTACCAGACTAGATCAAACCCATGCTCCATCTGGTGCACTATCCTGTCTCTGACTGTTCCCAGCCCCAGAGAAAGGTGCAAGAACCCCACAGTAGGCAGATGTGGGATAATCTGACATCCACAGACTTGCGCTCCCCTCCACTCAGGGGCTAGTGAGGAGCACACAGACCCCGAATGCATGTGACATTTCCTCAATGCCTGTCATGCCAGAGAGCTGACTCAGCTCCCAGTGACGGCTCGCCTCACCTGCCACTACAGGAAGTGACGCTGAGGTGTGGTACGGCGGCTGTGTCACTTTACATCCACGACAGACAATGAAAAGGTTATGATAACCAGGAAGGCTGCAGAGGGCCTTCAAATGTTGGAATTTGCCAGGATGTAGGGGCTAACCTCACAGCTTTTGCAACCTCCTCTACTCTGACACCACTGTGTTCTAACACCACTGCTGTCACAAACACCCTTTCTCTAAATTACCATATACCACTAAAGCCAGCCCTGTGGCAAACAGGCTACTCTAACCCCCCGGGCACTAACATCATTAAATATTCCAAGCACTGCTATTTTAACACCCCTGGAGCTAACATTATCCCTGCCCCAAACTCCGTGACTAACACTACAAGGGCTAACTGCTGACAGGCTCTTTCATGGCCACCAGGGGGCAGCCCTTTGCCAAGGGTCAGTTGGGTGTTTTGGAAAGTATTTCCAGGTCATTTTCTTAACTAGCCAAGACAAAGTGAATGTCATAAAATAGTCATGTCGCTATCATAGTCAAGCCTAAGTGAGTGAAATAGAAACCCTATGAAAGCAAACACAATAAAATGACTACTAAAGAATATCAAGTGTTTACAAAAGGTATTCTATCGAATGCAAACTTAAACATGGGCCCTGCAATGTCACAATGATCTCAGCAGTGATAAGCAACATGCTCCAACTGGATATGCGCATTCATCCCCTTCAGCCGCTCTGCCATGAGAAGCAAAGATCCCTTTGCCCAATGTCTCACTAGGCACGTTCTTGCTGCTGACAGTCCTGCTTCCTGGAAATGTTCTTTGATGTCTGTTTATTTTAACTCTCGTTAAATTATTTCTAAAGCAAACATCTAGGTTAAACCAACCGAAAACTGCCAGCAGCTCTCATTAGCCACTACATGGCATCTGAAAAATGCCACGGCCAGCAGTGGAGTGATCCCTCACTTCCCCTACCCCTAACTGGGACACTGATTCCAAACCCACACGAAGGGACGTGTGCTGCCTACTGAGTTATCAGGGCCACAGCCTGGCTATTTCTTGGAACTCTTCTATACGCATTTGGGCCAGGCCCAAGCCTTAGGCATGGTAAGAGATGGGAGAGGCCTTGGTTGGTGTTTCTCTGAATGAGTGTTTTCTAAAGGTGATTTTTGGAAACTCTTCAACATGGATGTTCTTATCTGTCTCATCCTCGGCCTTCAGAGTGTGTTTCATGCCCATATCTAGCATGAAGCCTTTCAGTCTCTTGTTTTCTCACTCTGGGGCGGTTATTCTTACAGAGGTGGCTAGTGATGGTGAAGTGATAATGGGTCACCCCACCATGTTACTCTTAGATTTTAGGTGTCTGCCTGATAAATTGCTCACTTCCTAAGTATGTGTTAGTTAACACTGAGCAAAAGCCAAGTGCGTTCCCACCAAAACCTGGCACTGATGCGCGCTGCAGAATGCCAACTGGAGGCAGAGAGACCAGCATCCTTTGGTTAAAAAAACAACAAAACAAACAGGGTTTGTAGTTTTGCTTCCAAGCAAGGAAGCGTTTTGGAAAGATAGTTGTAAATAAATGGTTTAACACTCCCTGCCAGCTGACATTAGGGAACAGAGAATGCTCTTTTCTATTGGAGGCTGAGATTAGGACATGTCCTTCCAGTTAACACTAGATTGTTCATCAATTTACCTTTCTAAAGGAATCCCAGATAAGGCCTGTGCTTAACACTAGTTTATAGATTATTAACAGTCATGGTTATTATGGTAGTGCTTAAGGAACAGCCAAGATTGGGTCACCATTGTGCTAGGCACTGAGCAAGCACAGAGGAGTAGAGAGACTTGCTTTGAAGAGCTTACTCTCTAAACTAACAAGGCAGATACAGGAATTACTAGCACTGAGCAGAGAAGGGAAATTTTATTTCATGGAGGAATTTGATATTGGGTCATTTGATTTTGTTCTGATTAGGAATGAAACCCCAACATTTCAAAATTCTCCATGAAAGAAAATTTAAAAACCCACCATCTTCTATCTGGTACATCTCAATGTTTTGTGTTGACTTTGACCTCTTTTAGTCCATAGTATATTATAATATATCTAAGCCACAATTTAAAAAAATCAAAATGAAAGGAAAAATTGAAATATTCTATTTGGAAAATGTCAAAACAGAACATTTTGACATTGTTAGAACATTTTCCCCCTCGTTTTCTGTTAAATGAAATTTTGGCAAAATTGATAGAATTTCTTGAAGTGCTTCAATTTTGACAGAAAGTGCTTCAATTTTGACAGAACCACATGCTCTGATGGAAAATGGTTCTGTCAAAGCTTTTTCTGACCATCTCTAAATATAATATGCAAGCAGAGCTATCGATGTGATGGTGGCAGACACTATGAAAATGCCATGATTTTTTAGGGGATGGGAGCTTAGTTAGGGCAGGATTAGACAACAGAAAAACAAGGGAAGAGGGAGGGGGACAGTTCTAGTAAGAAGAGGGCAGGGAAGAAGGTCTGAGGTGGAGTGAGTCTGCAGTGAAAAGCCTGTGTGATGGTGTGGGAAGGAACTGAAGCAAACAAGGGCAGAGAAAGTCAAACTGTACAACTTATCCTCAGTGTCCAGCAGTCCCTGCTTTAGCTGCTTCTGCAGCTGTTGTGCAAGCATCAGTCTCTGGCTGGCTCCCCACTGCAGTTTCCAAGACCACACAGCTGAGGATAGATGAGACAGTAATAATGAATCCTTGGTAATGTTCCTCTTCTAAAGGAATGATTAAGGAATCAAGGAATGATGTCACAGTGCAGAGAGTCAATGGTATATTCCTATGAGCAGACACAGCCATGCATGTCTTGTGCAGACCAGAAGGGGTTTCTTGGTGCAAGCCAGTTAAACTAGTGAGAGATCCAGCACCTTTATGAACCTCACTTGAGATCTCCAGTGCCCCAAGTGGAGCTGACACCTTAATCTAACATTCATGGCTTTATCCCACAGAGGGAGCAAGGCCCAGAGAGAGAGGGGTCCTGTTAAAGGAACATTACTAAGCAAATGACTTTACTGGGGATAGACCTGCTGAAGGGATAAACCTATTCAGGGGGCAGAGCTGTGAAAAGCATGAAGCTGCTCTAGAAATTGATTTTTTGTAGACAAGCCGTGCTTATGGGATAAGATTGTTAAAGGGACAGAGCAGTTTAACATATCATGCTGTTAAATGCAGGGACACTTTAAAAGGATAAACCTTGTTAAGAGACAACAGTGTTAAAGGGACAGGTGTGCTCAAGAAATAATGCTGTTAAAGAGAAAGAGCTGTTAAAGGAAAATGTTTCTTAAATGTATATGCCTACCTAAGGGCTAGCACAGTTAGCACTGTTTAAGGAAGAGGCACATTATAGTAGCCCATTACTCTGTGTGTTGGCATGAGCTGTTGAATTGGTTTATGCTGTTCTGAGTTTGGGTACTTGACAGGTCAAGGATTTCTCATGCTATCTCAGAGAAGATCAATGGATGGTGCAGCCACAAGCCAGAAGTACCTGGATGGGGTGCTCCCCACTTTGGTCCCATCTCTCATGTGACTCTGAGGTGTCACCTGCCCCTAGATCAAATGCCCTCCCATCTCTCTCTCTCTCTCTCTCAATCTACAGTTTTCAGGGTCTTTTGTGGTTTCCAGGAAGGGGGGAGGACTGAGCATTCATGAAAACTTAAACACTTTATTAATGCCAAAGTAAAACCAATCCTCTCCTTGTGTCAAGCTAAACTGCTCCTGAAGGCGGTTTGGCAAGAGGCCATGGCTCTGTATGATATTGATGGCTTCAAGGCAGAAATATTTAGTATTTGACCTTGTTATTGTTCAGGCAGCCAAGTGCTTGGGGGTGGGAGGGAGTTGTGGCTCACAAGCTAGGCGTATTTAAAAGTAAAAACACTTCCTCTCTAGAGCAGGGGAAATGTCCATTTTTATTAAATTCTTTCTTTCTCTGCTACATCTGCATAAAAACACGGCCAGGAGAGATCCGAGACCCTTTCAGATCCTCCCCAAATAGCCTGGGGGCAGCAGGAACCATGGGGATGAGCGAGAATGCATCCGATCCGTATTCAGGGCTCGCTAATGGATTGTTGCCTGGTACCAAGGACACTGCCAGGGGGGCCACCAAGCACCTGTCAGGAAAATGTACCAACGCAGGGCACAACTTTTACTGACGCTGCCCATTCATTACTGACAGGGGCTGTCAGGAAGGCAGCATGACTTTCAAATGCCCAGCTCACTGAATGCAATTATTCCCTCAAAAATGCAGTTAGCTAAATGGTACGCAGAGCTGGACTATCCGGTAATGCCAGCTAGCCATTCAGAACATGCTTGGGTGCCCACACAAAGCCACAAACCCTTCTCTGGTTGGCATCTATGCCCGGGGGAGAACAGAAATCTTGTTTAATTGCTTCTCTTCATGAGTCCATTCCAGCTAACTACAGCAATCCTGTTCCAATTCCTCTCTTCCTGGAGGGTGAGGGGATTGTCCCCAGGCCCTGTTCCAGCGAGACACAGAGATTCACTTGTGTTTCTTCTCTTCCTGGGGCCTGACGGCAGGGTCTGTTGCAGCTGGGCATAGGAAGTCATTTATGTTCTCATCCCCATGGCTTTGCACAGTGTCCATGCCAGGTGGGCAAAAACAACACACAAGCAAAAACAAAGTTAGCTCCATGAACTAATCAAGCTTTCTCCTGGAAGCTAGGAAGGAAGAAAGAGAGAGATTGTGATTGCTAAATACTTGGGAGTTTTTCAGACCCTGCAGTGGCAGACGACATACAAGCACCTAGTATAGACAGATAGGCGCAATATTTTAAGTGATATTTAGAGCAGACCTTGGAAATATTGCATGTGACCAGAAAGGGGCACATATATATGCCTTGCTCTATAGCCACATGCACACAGAGAGCAAGGTAATGTGATAGCACAGTATGGTGTCAAGGTGTTTTTGGGCTGACCAGCATGACTCAAGAGTGATGAGCAAGACAAGCGAAGCAGTCCATACCAGCAGGTATTCTCTCTAGAGACCATGAGTGTGCATGTGTAACACTGACGGACCCAGTCATCCGCAGATAGGATTGAACCGGGGACCTCTGGAGCTTAGTGCATGAGCCTCTACCACATCAGCTAAAAGCCAACCACCTATTGGGCAGACTCATTTTATCTCTCTCTTTGAGTGGTCTCGGTGCCACTAAATGGGACAGAACACAATACCCAGGATGTGTGTGGATTACATATTTCCTCTAGCTGAGGAAGCATGTCCTGAGCTTCAGAGACTTCCCAGCTGGAATCCTGTATGAGCCCCCACTTGTAATGCCGACAGACCCCAGGTGTTGGTGGGCGGGATCAAACCTGGGACCTTTAGAGCTTAGGGTATGAGCCTCCACCACAAGAGCTAAAAGCCAGCTGGCTGTAGAACAGACTCATTTTATCTCTCTCTTTAAGTAGTCTTGGTGCCACTAGATGAGACAGAACACTACACCCAGGATGTGCGTAGATTACACAAGCACTTGGTCCACTCCTGGTCCCTTTACTGTAGTAGTCAACCCCAGTCTGTCTGCAGGCCCAGCTGCTTTCAGTTCTATTATTGTTTTTGAAATCTGCCCTGCTCCATGTTTACCTTATTTCCTGTCCCTTTCTGCCTCTCAAGCTTCTATTCTCTATCTTTTCAGCTTCTTCCCTTCCTACTTGTTCCTTCTCTTGCTCTCCACTTCCATTCAGTTCAGGTCTTCCGCTACTTTCTTCCCACTCATTTATTCATTCTCTTCCTCACCCATACCCAGTCATCTCCACCCACCCAGCCACACACCCAGTAGGCCAGTCACCCCTAGCCTCACATTCAGTCACCCAGGCTTCTCTGTATCCCTGGAGGCAAAGTGGTCTTGCAGCCTAACTGCTGAGGGAAGCATGGGAGGGGGCCTGGAGGCCTGAGGAGAAGATGCTTCTACAGTGGGGTGGGACAGGGTGCCCCAAGCTGCTCCAGCAGACAGTGCCAGGAGCAAATCAAGCTTCCAGCACCACCAAAGAGCTGGGGTGCGAGCAGTTCCTGGCTGTGGCCAAAATGGGGTGCTGCTATGCAAAAGTTTGGTACAGCCAGCACCCTGCAGCCATAGGTGAAAGCACACTAGTCCTTTCACCAGACAGCTGCTGGCCAAGTGGGCTGATGCCTATTTGTCTGGTTCTCCAAACTGAACCTGCATATTAATTATAACTGGGGCCATTGCAGGTTAAACATTTGGGGTCTGGCTCTTTTGGGGCAAGACTATCATACAGTATAAGGCAAAGACAGGTTGTGGTGATACCCACCTGAACGTATAAGATGGACATCACATAGCTGTTCCAGTGTGCATTAACAACAGTGGATCCTCTTGCAGTGGTGGCCTGGTTTAACTCACTCACTTCTTTTCTCTGGCTTCTCTGTCCACACTCCAGCTGCATCGTCAGCTGCCACAGTCTCTCATGTTCTATCACAGGACAGCAGAACGTTTTATACTACAACTAGTTATTGAGGGGAGTCACTGTATGATATATTTAGAAAGCCAAGAACATCACCAGTCACAAACAAATCAGGTTCAGTGCTGTCTTCAGACACATGTGCAATGTCCCTTGAAGTCAACAGTAATGGTGTATGTCCTGATATAGAAAGTCTAAAGCCTTAATGAATAAGGGCTGGATCCTGCCCTGGTACTGATGTTTCATCACCAGAAATACCATGAAAGCCAATATTGGTGAAGTGGGACTTTCACACAAACCTAAGGAAGAGATGTTCTCTGTCAAACAACTTTTCAAGTACCATTTAGCACTCATTACCTACCAATTTGAAGAAACTTTTGTACCTAGCTGTAAGGATCTCTTCTACCTAGTAGAGGGAGCTACCACAGTGCTCGATCCAATATGCATTGACATCACCAGAAAGACTCCTACTGACTTCAAAGGGTATTGGATAAAGCCTTTACTCAATGCTGTTTAAAGGGACTGTCAACTTGAAAACCCCAGTTCTGTCTGAATATTGGTTTATTTTGTACATCTGGCCTTTTGGCCCAAATCCTCCAAGGTATTTAGGCACCAAACTCACTTTGATTTCAATAGGAGTTAGGTGCCTAAATACTGTAGGATCTGCGACTTTCTGGATTCCCCTCTATAGTCAGCCAGTTTTCCCTGTTGCTTTTCATGCAGCAACAAGGAAGCAGACAGGGGACATTAAAAATAATAACAATTTGATTGTAACAACCCCAAACCTGGGAGCAGGATCATGGAACAGGGGTAGTTTTCATCACATTTCTTTTAATGGACTAGATTTCAAGTTGAAGGTGACCCTCTAATTAAACAGATGAGGTAGTATTTTCAAATTGCACTATTGTCCTGTCATGTGACAACAAATCATTTAGACTCTCACCACCCATTGGTCCTTTGAGTACCATAGGTCAATATCAGACTTCAAGATGGCAGCACCAGCCATTTCTTTAGCTGCAGCATTGGTGTCTGATCACAGATGTTAGTAATGTTTCATGAGCAAAATGCCAAGGCAGTCCATCGCAATGAAAAACACCCTGCAACAAAACACCAGAGACAGCCTCGTTCTGCTGCCTCAGGTTGAATCTGCTCCCATGTTGCCTCTTCTGTTTCCCATCTTGTAAGACTGTCTTTACTCCACTATGGGAAAGAACTTAGCGAGCAGCAGTTTAATGCATGACAATCCTCTTATTACTCCTAAGAGCGCAGCTGTAAATAATTAACAACTCGAGAAATAGAGATTTTTTTTTAAATTGTTGACTTTATTTTCTTTCTTGACTGGCTATTAATGACCTTCTTAAAGGATTTCTTATGGAAACTGTGATCTCTCTCTTGGTCTCTGAGATGTGTGTTTCGAATACTTTTTGGTGCAATGTTTAATGCTGTTTGTATTTCTGAAGTGTAATTTTCAACCTTTCCTGGAAACCTAATTCACCCAGTTTTAATTGGTGGGGCTCAGAGTCCTGCGATTTTTTGCAGCTTTTAGCTTTTTTGATAAGTTAAAGCAAGGGAAAATGTTAAGCAAGTAAATAAAACACAACAAACTTCTGAAAAGAGATTTGAAACAGAAACTGGATGACGGAGACCAGTGATCTGAGTGGATGAGGAAGATTCTTCCAACCCAAGTATTAATCTCCTGCTATACTACACCAGATGGGACTGTACAGTCTCTTCACTGAATTAGATCATCTGCCATCCGCTCTACATACTCTCTCAAACTCCAACTGAAATAAATAAATAAAAATTCATATTTTAACAAACTCTGAGCACTTATTTTCTTCAAGCAGAATGTGCTGAGTTCCAAAGGGGGAGTTGATGTGTTAGGGAATGGTGGGCAGGGAGGTGGTGCTCGAAGCCTGGATGATGCATCCACTGTATGCAAGTAGTCCCACTGACAGAGCATAGTAAATATATTACCCATTTAAAAAGAAACATTCTGTAGAACATAAAATATCTTGAAACCACTGCAGGATTTTTTTAACAGGCACCATAGTGTTGTGATGTAAAAATCACAGGTATGACTACAGTAAATGCCTTCGTTCAACTACAAGCTAGGTACTTGATGCAGAAATCCCTGGGTGAAATTCAGTGGGCCATGCTATGCACAGGTCAGACTAGATTTTCATAATGGTCCTTTCTGCCTCAAAAAATGTATAAAATCCAACCTATTTCTTGCTAGGCAGTGCCAGAACAGAAGAAAGAGGGGGTAGAACTGTATTGCACCAAACCGAGCACTGCATAGAAGGTTGACTACACTGGAGAATATTAGCTGGCACGATAGCTGGGAACATGCTATTGACTGCTTTACAAGCTAAATGTGATGATATCTTTAGTCTGCATAAAACACATTTTTTTAGTGTGGCAACCTATAAATCTTTAATAACAAAGTATTATTTCTACCGGACTAAATTCTTTAGGACATGAATAACATTATTATGGTTAAAATATTTAAGTCTTTAGCTAGATAGATTAGGTTAGATTAAATCACCCACCCCAGAGAGTCTGGCCCTCACAACCTGTACTTTTCCCTCAGCATGCAGCTAGTGATAAATGGTGCTTGGGTTTTTACTAAGAAAATATTGTTTTCAGTAAGTGAAAGATTGCAGTAAAACACAGCATGGAAATGACAATAATGCTGGCAATTGTTCTCAAAAACATTTTGTTTTAGGGTGGGAGAGAAGCCAATATTTTTTAGGAAAAAAATTAGTGTGCAAAATCATTTTAACCAGCTCTACTGTAGAGGCTCTGTGGAGAGAGGAGTGAAACACCATTCTCCCTCCCTGGATTTCCTTGCATGCCATCTGGATGCTGCACCAGGGGCTTGCTGGCGGGACAATATCTCCAAACATATTGCAACCTTGAATGAAAAGTTATGGTTTGAATTTGCGGTATTCAGCTCAGTCCACCCTCTTGCTCCAAGATTCAGATGACATAGGAGAATAAGGGACGGTCAGGCTCACAGCTGCTGTGGCAGATGGATGGTGAACATGGGCTTTGGACTTGGGGGCTCATATGTTTATTCCTGAAGAAGGAGTGTGAAAGAAAGAAAGAAAAATTAGGCTGCTGGAACCTGAAGTCCTTACTCGTTTGTTACTCGGCTTTTATTTAGCCAAAATTCCACAGGGTTGGGCGTAGTGTGGAAAGATCTTTCTGATTCTGAAGGCAGAAATACACTGATGAAAAGAGGTTTGCTATAGTGTTGCTTATTTATTTGAATTTTGAGGAATAAGGAATAAAGAGGGACAGATGATATTGTCCAAAGAAGTGAAGTACTAATGAAAGTAAATAGAGCCAGTAGAATTCAGCAGGAGAAGGCATTGCAGGAGAGAGTGTTAATTGCACTGGTAGAGCAGGTGCTTAGATACAGGCTTATTAGAAACAACAGATAATGTTGTTACTTATTTGTATTATAGGAATGACAAGAGACTCCAGTCAAAACTGAGGCCTGTAATAGGATACATTAGTCCTTTAAGGCCAGAGAACAAATCAGGAATTTCGGAGCAGATGAGTACCTACCGAATGGCAGGGACAGATGCTAGAGACAGGAAGTGGTTCCAGGATAATAGTTAGTGTCTGAGGATAAACCCCAGGCTACTGCTTCTTTAAGAGTTCAGGATGAGGAGCCTTGTAGTGTAGAGTGGAACATGGCTCCCATCTCTCCCAGCCAATCAGGACAAGCTCTGGAAAAGAGGGCAGCCTATAAATCTGCCTCTTCCCTCATAGGAAAGAGCCATTAGCAGGAGAAGGACTGCTTGCTTGTTGACTTCCCCCTGCCCAGAGGAGAAAGGACTGAGATGGTTTAACTTGATCCCTAAGTGGTGGAGGAAGGCTGGAAGACTGTGCCCTAGCAGAGGTACCTGGGAGGAAAGTACTTTTGTTATGTAGGTTTTGTTTGGTGTTCTGTTTGTTTCACAAGCCTTTGCTGCCAGTCTGGGTGGAACCAGGTGAGGGCAATTTAAAGGGGCCTGCTGGGAGAAGCTAGCTGAAGGGCTACAGCCTACAACAAGACCCCATTGTGTAGTGAGCTGACTTAGCTCCAAAGAGTTTACAGTCCAGCTACACAAGCCAGACAAAGGGTAGGAGAAAGGAACACATAGAGAGATGTGGGAAGAACCTTAAATTTGAATGGCGGGTATGTTGCAATTTAAATCTTACTTATGTTGCCCTGATGTATGAATTGAAATGGCAGAGGGAGTAGCAGAAAAGAAGCTGTATGGAATGAATGTTATGAGAAGATCCTGAAGTATTGGCGATTTAAGACTAAGTCATGTTGGCAGAGCTAAGCAGAAAAGCTAGCCTGGCACATTTTGGAAGGTGCTGAGCAACTCTAAGGAAGTATAGAGCATTGCCTGCACTGTGCTTGATTCTAATCAGTATCAGCCCCTTTGCTTTCATAAGTACCAAAAAATGCACTCAGCTCATCACAGATAGTAGCCACAAGAATGTGCTAGGCTCTGGGATATTGTTTGCTAGAATGTAAAAGAAGATTGCATCTGGACTGATCAGTGCTGCATTCTCAATGCTCCCATTGGGACGAGCATTTCCAATCACAGACTCTATGAACTGTCAGTTGTGTTCGAAAATAAGACCCTGATTATAATCAGCATTGCTGAGCCTGCTGTGGCTGATAGCCATGTTGCAAAAGTGACCTGGTGTGTGTCACTGACTGGGCAGGTAAGTCAAACTCTCTGTTTCCATCGCTGCTTAAAGAGATGACCTGCTTTTAAAGGAACGTGACAACTGAATTATTTTTCTTTTAATTTGCTAGTGTGTCTCATAAAGCCCACTTAAATTAATTGTTATGGGACTCATTTTTTATTAATTCTTCATAATTTCATGGATGGCAGGTTGTAGTCTTTATTGAAACCCAGTTGGGGAATTTCATGCCTTTGAACAAGAAACAAACGTTCATTTAAACTGGAAGTATCAAAAAAACTTAGATGACCCTTCCCCATCCCCCTCATTTTCACACTTAGCTAAAATTAAGGAGATAAATTCCACCCTTGTAAATCCTGAGAAGAATAGGAAGCAGGGAAGATTCTCCTACAAAGCATAGTTTCTCTAGACTGCCCCTGGTTCTCAGCAGGCTGGCTTCCCAGCTATGATTAGTCCCCTTGACACCACTCAGGCAGTGTGATATGGCCTGACTGTAGGCAGAAATGGTTCCCTAAGAAACATTCCTCTGCAGAGAACCTACCTGCTACATGTAGAATAGGCAGAAGGACCTACTCCCAGGCCCCAGGTTAGGGAGTGGATCACGGGTATGCCAGATATGTTGTTGGATTGCATTGTACTATGGCTATTCTCTGCTTTCGAGGGCTCATAGGAAACTCACACTGGAGCTTAGTTAGATCACTACATGGCCCTAGGATATGGGGAATGCAAAGACTTAAAGCCACCTTTATTTTCTACACACACACCCTGGTACCTACCACAAGCACAGGAATGGAGTAAGTAAGACCCAGCCTCAGTGTCTGCCCAGTTTAGTACAGAACTGGCTGTGGGAGTTAAAGGCAGCATAGACCACTCTCCTCCCAGTGTGATCCAGGTCAATCCAGGTCTGTTTTGGTCATGTCCAGAATTCTTTTCTCATTGGATGGTGTGTGATGGCCCATGCCTGACACAAGCAGCTGTCTCAGTCCCTTTCCTAGCAATTTCTACACAGGAAAGGAGTGTGTGGGCTTCAGGATCCTGGAGGGAGTTTGGGTGCAGGAGGAGACTCCAAGCTGGAGCAGGTGGTTGGCGTGCGGGATTCCAGTGGTGCTTACCATGGCTCAAAGAAAGCTGCCACCAAGTTCCTGCAGCCCCTAGGCCAGGGAGGCTCCACATGCTGTCCTCCACCTGCAAGTGCCTCCCCCCGCAGCTCCCATTGGTCATGGTTCCCAGCCAATGGGAGCTGAGGAGCTGGCACTCAGGGCAGGAGCAGTGTGCAGAGCCAGCCTGGCTGCCCATGCGCCTAAGGGTCTCGGGCCATGCCAGTCATTCCAGGAGCTGCACAGAGCTAGGGCAGGCAGGGAGAGTGCCTTAGCTGTGGGCCCCCGCTGTGCCATCGACTGGACTTTTAACTGCTCATTTGGCGGTGCCAATCAGAGCCACCAGGGTCCCTTTTTGACCAGGTGTTCTGGTCAAAAAACGGATGCGGGCAACCCTACTGCTGAGGAATAAGTGGATCCGTGAACAAACTCCTTTTATCATGACTAGAATTCTCCCAATCAGATGAAGCTGTTTATGTATTAATGTTTGGGGATAGGTAGTAAAGGAGCACTATATAGATCATTATAAGTGTCATTGTGACATCTCTCTAATCACATGTAGCATTATGAATTCACTGCCAGAGTTGGTCACTGCTAGAAGCAGATACTGGCCTTGATGGGCCAATCATCTGAACTGGTATCACAAACCCTCTGTTCCTATCACTGGTCTGATCTGAAAGCTGGTATTGCATTAAGCATCTTGTAATTGGCAACAGCCTATACCCTTTTGGATAAGGGGAAGACCATCCTTTTAGTATAAGCTCCTGGCTTTGCAAAAGTTTCCCCAGTGCCCTCCTCTCCACAACAGCTTCCCACTACTCATGTGCAAACCCCAAGTTCTAAGGCTTTTAGGCTCAGCTGTTGCTGCCTGGGCTTCCAGCTCTATGGCAAGGATCCTGGAAGTCCTTGGGTCCTTGATGCTGGAGCAGTCTGCATGGCTGGGCCATCCTGGAGCTGTGGTCCCTGGAAGATCCTAGAGCCCCGATAATGAGGCAGTCTACCAAGCAGATTGCCATGGAGCTGGGTGGATGAACTGGCAGATAGGTTTCAAAATCCGTCCATCTTTCGTCGGCAAATTCCTGCAAAACATTTTGAATGTGATGAATCAGCATTTTCCAGTGTCCAACCAGTTCTGCCATTCACTGAAGATACACCAGAGTTCATTATCTGAGGATCTGGCCCATCCTGTATGTTTGATCTGTCTGTGCAGGGACTATGTCATGATGTGGGTTGCAATACAGAACATCTGCCCTAATGCTCTTTGATCCAACACAGAATCCACAAAGAGCAGAGCAGTAAAGTGAGATTCTGAGACATGCCAAAAAAACTGCTTCCAGATCATGTTGGGAGTCATGTTTACAAACTTTGGATCCATTAATGTGAGAACAATTGCACGCTTAATTTGCACTCGGATTGTGCACACAAATTGGATACGTGGACTAATCTTTGCCTGCAATTGTATTAATTAGGTGAGCCCAAATTTGATCAAAGTCAGACCTATTCTCTTTTTATACATATGAAGAAGTTTAGAGTTTGTTTTTTGTTTAATGGCCTTTTATATATTTTTATAGGTTAACGATTGTTGTTTTATGACATTTTATTTCCTTTGCTAATTTTAGAGCATAATTGTTGGCCTGCATCACTGGACTTTTTGTAGTTCTGTTGTCTATGGAGAGGGTTTGCGCAATTTGGTTGAAGTACAGCTAATAGTGACATCATTTGAAAACAAAGAATTAATTTGACCAGTTGGAGAGTGGGCTTTGTTGTCATGGTAACCTTCTTGGTATTGAGGCTTACACAAAGAGGACAAGTAAGTGTTTTGAAATTGCCTTCAGTTGACATATTTCAGCATGGTTTCAAAGTCTAAGGACAATTTCAGCAAATGAAATTTCAAATATCCCACTGAAATACTTTTTACACTAAATTGCTTTCTTGCTTGAAGGAGATGGAATGAAATTTGGATGGAGAGAGTGCTTTTCATAGTCAAGGTATCCTAAAATACTTACAAGGCAAACTGAGCTAAACACACATACTGCCTTTTAGATTAGAATTGGGTTTCCCAATGGGATATTGGTCATTCCACCAGCATTATCCCCTGTCACACCAAAGAGAATTTCTGTCAGCTTGGTAGCAAGTTGACCAAAAAGCTTTCTCTCCCCCACCCCCAAAGTTTCAGTTAATGAATCATAAAATAGCAAGGAGAAAAGGCATTTTTAAAAAGGCCAATCAACATTCAGCAAGTCAGCTGAAGAGCCTAAGAACTGTACTTGCATGTGAATGTGCATTTTTCTGATTGGCTTCAGCGTATCAAGGGTAGTAGGACCTGATGGTATCACAGTCACCATCTGTGATTCCATCCAAATGTTGCCTTCAAAACACATCAGACCGTGCACAAATTGGGATCTAGACCCACATTTTTGCACCTTGGGCCCATCTTTATTGCTGTGGACTTCTAAGGTTAGACACCTAAATCCAAATTCAGGCAGCGAAGTGGCCTGATGCTGAACATACACAGCTCCTGTGAGAATCTGGACTAGGTGTCATCCGGTCCAGAATGAGGACTATACGGCCTTTCTGAACTGGAGTCTGACTTGGAATCATAAGGACAGGTCCATGCCTTGTGGATTCACAAGTGAGCATTCTCCACCCTAAAATGAAAAATTGCTGGGGTGCAGAACTGAAATTCCCAGTTTGGATGCAAAAAAACAGATGAAACTCTACAGGTTCAATTACTTTTCAGTTTGAACCCAGACCCCAAAATGAAATTCAGCCCTAGCCCCAAGAGAAAGTTCCCACAAACTCCTGCAGAATGAAATGCAGACTTCCACACAATCCCAAGAATCAGATGCTGCAAAGACTTTAGTCAATGGGACTAAATAAGTCAATGGGAGGCAGTGTTGCCTTGTGGATTGAGAACTGAACTAGAACACAGAGCCGGGTGACCTTGGGCAAGTGATTTCAGTTTTCTGTGCCTCAGTTTGGCAATCTGTAAAATGAGGATGATACTGAACTCCTTTGTAAAGTGCTTTGAGGTCTAAGAACAGAACATAAGAACAGCCATACTGGGTCAGACCAAAGGTCCATCTAGGCCAGTATCCTGTCTTCCAACAGTGGCCAATGCCAGGTGATCCAGAAGGAATGAACAGAACAGGTAACCATCAAGTGATCCATTCCCTGTCACTCGTTCCCAGCTTCTGGAAAACAGAGGCCAGGGACACCATCCCTGCCCATCCTGGCTAATAGGCATGGATGAATCTATCCACCATTAATTTATCTAGTTCTTTTTTGAACCCTGTTATAGTCTTGGCCTTCACAACATCCTCTGGCAAAGAGTTCCACAGGTTGATTTACAGATGTAAAGTGCTATATAAGAGCTAGTTATGATTATTATTCATTGTGCATAAAGTTAAGCATACATTTAAGTCTTTGTAGGAGCAAGATCCTAGTGCTCAACCTTTTGGGCTGATGCCTTCCTAAAATATCCTGGCTCTTCCTTTAGCCTCAGTTGGGGGACTAGTTTTTGGAAACACTTACCATAGTCAAAGATGCGCTTATCACTTTCTCACATAAAGGAAACTTTATTTTCTTAAAGGCACTTATAAAAGGAAGCCTATTTCAGTTCAGCTGCAACTAGCATTGGGATGGGGAATAACAACGGGAAACCCAGCTGAGCCAGTAAAAATAAACCAACCAGGTGGTGATTTATTGAACCCTGTAATCAGACAGCACTGTGAAACTGGGGCACCCAGCAGAGAGCAATTAGTGCGGCGCCTGAGGAAACGTAGCCTTGGGATACTAAAGAAAAAGACATGGGGAATGAATGACAATGCAGCCTACTCGCCTCGTGTTTGAAGCAGGACAGGGAGAGATGGAATTCCAGTTGTACACTATTCTACCCGTTCTATTTAGCATGTAAATAGAAGTTTAGAAAAGAGATGACTAAGGAGGGATATGATGGAGGTCTATAAAATCATGACTGGTGTGGAGAGAGTGATTAAGGAAGTGTTATTTATCCCTTTGCATAACACAAGAACCAGGGGTCACCCAATAAAATTAACAGTCAGCTGATTTAAAATAATCATTATAAAGTACTTCTTCACACAATGCACAGTCAACCTGTGGAACTCATTGCGAGGGGATGTTGTGAAATATAATAAGTTCATGGAGGATACTATTAACTGCCAGAAGCTGCGACTGGACAACCGGGGTTGGATCACTCAATAAATTGCCCTGTTCTGTTCATTCCCTCTGGGCACCTGGCTTTGAGCACTGTGGGAAGATAGGATACTGGGCTAGATGGACCATTGGTCTGACCCAGTATGCCCATTCATGTTCTGAAGCTTTCAGCCAAGATTTATCCCAACTGAGTGCCTAAAGTTTAATTCTTACATCCATAGTTAGGTGTCTATATCAACTGTTTGATCTTCAAAACTGCTGAGCATACAGCACCTCCCTGAAGTCAATGGGAGTTGCTGGGTACTCAACACCTTTGAAAACCAGGCCACTTGGTAAGATGCCTTCAGGTGGCATTTGCAAAACTGCTCAACCTTGGCCTAACTGCCATGGCAGTTGGCATGGCTTTCATGGAAACCAGCTGCAGCAGCCATTTAAGTGGGAGCAGAGTTAGACCAACACTGGGCATTTTGGAAAATCCCACTTGATACATGGGTTTAAGAGTCTAGTTTTAGGCACCAAGGTTTGAAAAGCTTTAGCCTTGTCTTTTACCCAGGGGGATATCTTCAGAAACACCTGTGGGATTTAGGAGTGCAAATTCCAGTGACTCTCAGTGGGACTGGTGCACCTAAATCCCTGGAACGAGGGAGGAGAGACTTTCTCACAAGTCAGGGGTTCTGCTGCAGCTCTTCGCACTAACACTGCCAGGTTGCTGCTCTAGTTCCCTTTTATTTTACAATTTTCTGAGGTAAATTTTCAAGATTATGTAAATGAGAGTCCAGTGGTGAGGACTAGAGGCAGGAATAGACAGGTGCTGTGCAAGATTCCTCTGTGTAGCTCTGAAAATGAACCTCAGCCCTGATCCCCAGCCTCCCTGCTATTCTGGTACTGGCCGCTAATGAACCCGCCTCCAGCTCAGATAATGAACTCCCATCCACATTAGCAACACCTCAGCTATCCTGATCGTAGCTCCTCATGCCCTGTTTTGGAGTAGGGGAGGGGAAGAGAACCTCCATCTTGATCTGAAGTTCTTACTGTTCCACTCCTGGTATTCTTCTGACCAGAGACGGCCAGTTGTGCCAAACAAAGTGGTAGTTTTACTGATGTAGGTAAGTGTTTCTCCAGAGCACTGAGCTTGTTTTACTAGCGATCAAGACAGACCATCAGGGACAAGACATGAGTGTAGAAGCTCTCACTGTGCCTCAAGCACACCATTAAAGCTACACATTGCTCCATGGATATACAGCACATTTTTATGCACAGCAGAATTAAATACAAAGAACTTCCCAACAATCTGTCTAATGCAAGGTGCGGATTGTGAAGTTAGGACTTTAAATGTCAGTATATATTGACACCTCCCTCTACCCCGCACGCCCACTGTTAGCTTATCTACATGGCATCTCGCTCATATGGTCTATTTTTGGTTTTCCTTGTAAATGCTATAGCTGGTCAAAAGATTAAAAAGCAAAAAACCAAAAACCCTCATTCATGAATATTTTACAAATAAAAGCACACAAATCTCAATGTAACCCACAGCATTCTGGGGTGTAAATATGGGAAGGAACTGTGGAAGGGTATGAAATTCTTGTTATTATTTTAGGGGGCTCAATATACTTGCAATCTTGCCAAAGCCAGGCAGGATGACTCTCGCAACAAATTTTTTTGTGGCCTCAGAGTGTGGCCACCAACTCTTGCTGGTGGCCGCCCTGACACTTTGCCTAAAATTATTTATTTTTCCTAAAGTTAATAAAGTAATATGCACATATATACATCCAAATCATTGTAATTTATTTATGTAATGTTTTGGGGGAGGGGGTTGGCAGACTTAATAATAAAAATCATGCACAGTTATGTCTATTCTTCACTGGACCTAACTTCTTCACTGGACCTAACAGAATAGAAACACATATTAGGTGTTTTGCACGTTCTCGTCTTTTTTATGATTGTTTCTTTTGCTTTTTTGGTAAATATGGTTGAAAAAACAATTCTGACGTAAATTAAAAAATGCTTTGCCATAATAGAAGTCCAAATAATAATGACAAAGATATCTGGGTGGCTTGGGTCTGGGGCGGGAAAGGGAAGGGATGCACAGCTGCGGTTCGCCCGGGGCTCCTCCAGACAAGGGGCGGGGGACGCTCTGGGCTTTGTCCAGCCTGGAGCTCGTCTGGCCGTGGTGTGGGGGAGGCGCTCGGAGCTTCTCTGGGTGGAGGGCTTGTGGCTTCAGGTGCAGGGGGTCTTCCAGCTGCTTTAGGGGGAGCATGGACAGAAGGGGTGGAGTCAGGGACTAGCCTCCCCAAAGGGGGGATCAATCTGCTGCCCATGTGCCCCCCACTCACCTCCTGAACCCCCACCCACCTCCTGTGTCCCTCTTCACTCCCCCACCCTCCACTCGCCTCCTCACTCCCCTGCCACAGACACCTCCCTGCCCGCCTCGCCGCTCCCCCACTTACAGCCAGACCCCTCTGCCTGCCTCATCACCTTTCTGCAGGCTCACCGCTCCCCTCCTTACTCCACCACCAGGACCCCCCCACACTCGCCTCACCGCTTGCCTCCTCACCCACACCCACCTATCTGCTGCTCGCCTCCTCACTCCCCCGCTTGCAGCCAGACCCCCACCAGCCCTCCTCACCCTGCTGCTGGCTCTCTAGTCTCCTCCTCACCCCCCCCCCTTCTGGTGTTTGCCTCAGCACTCGCCTCTTCACACACACCCCTGCTCGCCTCCTCATTCCCCGGCTCACAGCCAGATCTCCTTGCCCACCCACCTCCTCACCCTGTTGCTGGCTCGCCGCTTGCCTCCCTACTCTTCTGCCAGGGCCACCCCCACCCACTGCTCGCCTTGCCGCTCTACTTCTCACCCCTTCCTCACTGCCTCACCTTGCTCCTGACGCATTATGTGTCCCACCTGTGTCTCCAGAGATGTGGTGTATGCAGGAGCAAGGGGGATTAATGGGGAGGGGCTGATGCTTTCCCCCCCCCACCTGCACTGCCCAGGAAATTGCCATGGCTGCAGAGAAACCCCATGGTGGCCACATGTGGCCATGGTGGCCGTGTTTGTGAAACAGTGGGCTAGTGTCACCCAGAAACTGGGTATGGTGGCTGCTAGGCATTCGCATTAGCTGCTTGCAGCTACTCAGGTGATTTCCATTGTGGGCAGGCAGTCTGGCAGGACATACTCAGAGTCACCCACTAAGGGAGGAACCAATGGGAACTCAAGCGGAGGAGTTTATAAAGAAGAGGAGTTTGGGACAGAATGGAGAAGGAGGACTCAGGGCTCAGTAGTGAAGCAGCACAGGAACCAGGAGGGTTTGCTGTAAAGATTGTATTCTAGGGACCGTGCCAGCATATTGCATTTAGACTGCAGGCTCCCTCACCTCACTGGAGAAAAAGATTGCTAGAATTGCCACAGGCTGTGCAAATGCAGGCTGACATTGCAGAGACTCAATGGGAGTTGGATTGAGACTGTGGAACTGTCACTTGTTTCCCAGACATTGAGGAGTTGGTGTGCCCTACAGAGGGATTGGACACCATTCCACAATGTCTCAGAAGCTCAAATCTCCCACAGAAGAGACCAAAGGAAGTGTATTTATGCATGCATGATTATATTTCTCATTTGAACTATGAGAATAACAAGTAGTAAAAACCCCTGAAATTGATGTCTTCAGATGGGAAGGATTAGCAAGGGAAGCTACCTAATTGAGGTCAGAACATGTAGGGATAAAGTGAGAAAGGCCAAAAGCCATGTAGAGTTGGACCCTGCAAAGGGAATTAAAACCAATAGTAAAAGGTTCTATAGCCATATAAATAAGAAGAAAACAAAGAAAGAAGTAGGACCACTAAACACTGAGGATGGAGTGGAGGTTAAGGATAATCTAGGCATGGCCCAGTATCTAAACAAAACTTTGCCTTAGTCTTTAATGAGGCTAATGAGGAGTACAGAGATAATGGTAGGATGACAAATGGGAATGAGGATATGGAGGTAGATATTACCACATCTGAGGTTGAAGCCAAACTCGAACAGCTTAATGGGACTAAATCGGAGGGCCCAGATAATCTTCATCCAAGAATATTAAAGGAACTGGCACATGAAATTGCAAGCCCATAAGCAAGGATTTTTAATGAATCAGTAAAGTCAGGGGTTGTACCGTATGACTGGAGAATTGCTAACATAGTTCCTATTTTTAAGAAAGAGGAAAAAAAGTGATCCGAGTAACTATAGGCCTGTTAGTTTGACATCTGTAGTATGCAAGGTCTTGGAAAAAAGTTTGAAGGAGAAAGTAGTTAAAGACATTGTGGTTAATGGTAATTGAGACAAAAGACAACATGATTTTACAAAAGGTAGATCATGCCAAACCAACCTGATCTCCTTCTTTGAAAAGGTAACAGATTTTTTTAGACAAAGGAAACACAGTGGATCTAATTTACCTCGATTTCAGTAAGGCATTTGATATGGTTCCACGTGGGGAATTATTAGCTAAATTGGAAAAGATGGGGATCAACATGAAAATTGAAAGGTGGATAAGGAACTGGTTAAAGGGAAGACTACAATGGGTCATACTGAAAGGTGAACTGTCAGGCTGGAAGGAAGTTACTAGTGGAGTTCCTCAGGGATCGGTTTTGGGACCAATCTTACTTAATCTTTTTATTACTGACCTTGGCACAAAAAGTGGGAATGTGCTAATAAAGTTTGCAGATGACACAAAGCTGGAAGGTATTGCCAATACGGAGAAGGGCTAGGATATCATACAGGAAGATCTGGATGACCTTGTAAACTGGAGTAATAGCAATAGGATGAAATTTAATAGTGAAAAGTGCAAGGTCATGCATTTAGGGGTTAATAACAAGCAATTCGGTTTTAAATTGGGGACACATCTGTTGGAAGTAACAGTGGAGGAGAAGGACCTCGGGGTATTGGTTGATCACAGGATGACTATGAGCCGCCATTGTGATATGGCCGTTAAAAAAGCTAATACGGTCTTGGGATGCATCAGGCGAGATACTTCCAGTAAAGATAAGGAGGTGTTAGTACCATTATACAAGGCACTGGTGAGACCTCATCTGGGATACTGTGTGCAGTTCTGGTCTCCCATGTTTAAGAAGGATGAGTTCAAACTGGAACGGGTACAGAGAAGGGCTACTAGAATGAGCTGAGGAATGGAAAACCTGTATTATGAAAGGAGACTCAAAGAGCTTGGCTTGTTTAGCCTAACCAAAAGAAGGCTGAGGGGAGATATGATTGGTCTTTATAAATATATCAGAGGGATTAAATATCAATGAGGGAGAGGAATTATTTAAGCTTAGTACCAATGTGGACACAAGAACAAATGGATATAAACTGGACACTAAGAAGTTTAGACTTGAAATTAGATGAAGTTTTCTAACCATTAGAGGTGTAAAGTTCTGGAACAGCCTTCCAACGGGAGTAGTGGGGGCAAAAGACATATCTGGCTTCAAGACTAAGCTTGATAAGTTTATAGAGGGGATGGTATGATGGGATAGCCTAATTTTGGCTATTAATTGATCTTTGATTATCAGCAGGTAAGTATGCCCAGTGGTCTGTGATGGGATGTTGGATGGGGTGGGATCTGAGTTACTGCAGAGAATTCTTTCCTGAGTGTCTGGCTGGTGAGTCTTGCCCACATGCTCAGGGTTTAACTGATCACCATATTTGAGGTTGGGAAGGAATTTTCCTCCAGGGCAGATTGGCAGAGACCCTGGAGGTTTTTTGCCTTCCTCTGCAGCATGGGGCATGGGTCACTTGCTGGAGGATTCTCTGCACCTTGAGGTCTTTAAACCACAATTTGAGGACTTCAATAACTTCAATAACATAGGTTAGGGGTTTGTTACAGGATGGGTGGGTGATGATCAGACTAGATTATCATAATGGTCCCTTCTGACTTAAAGTCTATGAGTCTATGAGAAGAGTCAATTGATGATATTCACAGTTGTTTCAATGGTTATAAGTAAACTGCTATATATAGATGTTTTCCTTGTAGATATTTGTGTCATTCTCCTATTAGAGATTTAATTCTGTATAATGTATACACCGTATCTTGTGATGGAATCTAGGAGTTCAACCTATTTAGCTTAACACAGAGAAGATGAAGGGGTGACTTGATCACAATCTAGACGTACCTACATGGGGAGTTAATATTTGATAATGGGCTCTTCAATCTAGCAGGCATAGATATAACAAGTTCCAATAGCTGGACGTTGAAGCTAGACAAATTCAGACTGGAAGTAATGAGTAAAGTTTTAACATTGATGATAATGAACTAATGGAACGATTTACCAAGGGTTATGATGGATTTTCTAGCACTGGCAATTTTTAAATCAAGATTGGCTCTTTTTCTGAAAGAGCTTCTCATTCAAACACATTAATATGACATGTAGTAGACAGGTGGTCAGATTTGACAATCACATTGTTTCCTTCTGGCTCTGTAATCTATGAGCTATATATCAAAGTCATGAGAAGACTAAACCACAGTAAACTGAGGTACAGGAAAAGGAAAGATACCCTGTACCTGCCATTAGCATATCGCCTTCCTCAAACTGTCACATAAGCATAAATACATGTTAGTCTGAAACTTACTACTACATTAATGTCTCAGCCATTATTCACCTGTTTAAAATCACTTGTCACCCAGGCAGGGCATGGAAAGGATAACTTGTGATTGGTCAGCTAAATCACACTGCATGGATAGTGACTTGCAAACAGTTCAGGAACAGCATATATGCAAAACTATTTGGCAAAGAGTTGAAAATTGCAGGGACAGTTATAGGAATCAGAATAGTTAATGAGCAAGTTGCTAACCAAAGAGGCCTTGAGAATGAAGTCTGAGCCACTCTGTTAAATATAAGCTTTCATGTTGTTGTGTTTTTTTCTATAAAATATATTAGATGTGCAACAGGCCAAATTCGTGTGGCAGGAGTAAATTTAGCCTATGAGGGTTTATCTTTACTGCAGCATTAACCCAGGTGATTGGCACTTGAATCAGCCTAACCCAGCTCTGAGCAGCCAGATTGCAAAACTTGCTCTTGATCTGGAGGTGAAATTTCCACCTTGAGTAAACATGTGTGCGCTAGCTCTGATGAATGAGACCCACAGATGAGATCACTGCCCAGGTAGCTAGTCTCATTATGGGGTGTGAGTGTGTGTGTTGCCTTGCCCGGTAACATTGGCTATTCCTGGAGGCAGGATGGCCCATTTCTTTTTAATGACCATTGCAAACTCTAGGCTGCAATAGCTTGTGGAAAATAACCCTCAGGCTGGCAGGTAGTATCAGGCACCCAAAAAGTGGAAAGAGGTTAGGGGTCTGGAAAATAAGGCAATAACAGATCCCCAAGGATTACGGAAGATTTGATCCCCAGAATCCTTTGAACTGATTATGAGAGGGAGTCCCTGCACACAATATCTAGAGAGAAAATCTCTAACCCAACTAGGGCAAAGAGCAACTTCTCCATGAACAATAATAATAGCCAGCATCGTGCAGTGTTTTTCATCCATACACTGCTTTTTAATGTAGATTGGTATTACTACCCCCATTTTACAGATGGAAAAATTGAGACACAGAGAAGAGAAGTGACTTGCCCAAGATCTCCCAGCAGGCCATTATCATTGCCCAAAAACACGTCTCCTCAATTCCAGCCTGCCACACTGCTTCTCTTAACAGTAGGAAGATCTTGCCTAATTTGTTCAGAACTTCCATACTGTAGTAATAGGCATTATAGAAATAATTAAGAAAAATAAACAGCTGAAAGAGACCAGCATTCGTGGAAATGAGGGATACCCCAGGAAAATGGCCACCGTGCCTGATAAAAGGGATCCTAGAGTCTGCAAAGGGAGATAAAAAGTGACTGACGTAATCGCATTACCTTTATCTTCTCCTGGACTGGACACAGTAGGAGACAGAACCACATATCTAGCTCCCTCTCCTATATTCTTCCCAGAGTGCAGCCCTTGATGCCTTGACTAGGGCTTGGAGGAGAGATTTTATTCCCCTGAAATCAGACTTTGTGGTAGAAGGAGCAGAGACTGTAATTCACTCCCCGGCAAAACTGTGAGCAACAGTGGAGGATAAAAAAAGAAAGTCCGTTATTTTGAGACCTGAACGCACTCAGAGGTTTTGGGGGTGAGAGGGAGGAAAAAGAAATACCTAGATAGAGTCTTGGCCTCATTTGCAAAGACATCAATGTGCAGTTTGTTGATCTAATTGTTCCAGATATTTGGCACTGTGTGACATTTTCAATTATTCCCCTGACTTGTCACTGGTTGTTCTGAATGTTGATATACACACTGCTCTGCAATCACACATGACAACTAGGACCCTAAGAAAAAATTACCATGTGCTTCAAGTGTAATGGAAATGTTAACCCCTCCTCCCCCCCCACACACACCATAATTCCTGTTATGTGGATAGCTACCCTTTATCCAGACAGGGGCCTAATCAGCTGTTGAAAATTAGTATAACTCTACTGCCCTCAGCGATTTCCACCAGCAGAGAATCTGGCTCACTATGTATATAGTTGATATGTTTCCTGTTCCATTCACCCATCACTGCCAATAACGGGCAGAAATACTGTATTTGGGCTGGCTACCTCCTCCGCTAGTGCCAGTCGGTGTAGTTCCATGCAATTCATGGCGCTGAGCCAGTTTAACTCAGGGAGGATCTGCCTGTTTGTTTCTATTTGTAAACAGACACAGCCAGCTGCTTATCTGTTGGAAAGTGGCGTAGCTCCTTTCAAGCCAATAGAACTAGGATGATTCCCACAAGCTAGGGATCTGGCCCATATTACATACACATGATGGGCAAGAATCTGACCTCAGCTATGCTGGAGTAAATCTAGAGTAAATCCATTAACTCTGGCTTTGGATGGGTGTAACAGGGAGCTGAATCTGTCCTGAAAAACTGACAGTAGGGGTTGGATTGAACCAGAACTTCAGATCAATCCCAGCAACAGCAGCCTGAATTTCCAGGGAGTGGAGCTCAAGCTTGAATCCCTGACACTAAAACCACAGCAGAAGGGAGCTGTTCTCTACTTCTGGTTCTGAAACTGAACACCTCAGTTTGACCCAGCCACTCTGCAAATTGCAAGACAAGGGGATGCCAGCTTGCTGCCAGGCTGGGATGGCATTTAAAGGGGCAGCAGGGCACAAGGGGCTTCAGAGTGTTACAGGATACCTGTCCTTTCCCCAGGCATGCTTCCAAGAGCCCCACGCTCCCTAATCCATGATGTACTGCTTCTCCCGCAACAACAGCACCAGAAAGAAGCAAAGGTGCTAGATCTAGAGGTGCTAACGCACCCCTTCACTTGAAGCGGTTTCCATTATATACAGGGTTTACAGTTTGGTTCAATGGCTCTCCGCACCCCCACTATAAAAATTGTTCCAGCGTCCCTGGGAAGAAGATCATGATGTCTCATAGCATCTCTTCTCTTCTTTGTACTTGTCTGTTAGACTGTAAGCTACTCAGGGCAAGGATGGTTTGTGTCTTGTATAGTGCAAGAGCATGTCTTCAGTGCTTAGCAAATAATGTATAATAATCACCACCACTTTGGACTAAAATCTAATGAACAGTTTGGTGCTGTCAAATCTGAACTCCAAAGCTAGTCCTGATTCTGCCAAGCCATAGTCAAAACCTCTTTCAGAACTGTGCACCATCTTCCTAGAAACTAACACTGTATACACAGGATGATATGGAACAGGACAAAGGTTTTATTGAGAAGTGTGTTACTCAGGAGTAGTAAAGAGATGGTTGTTAGTAGTAGTGGATAGGTATTTATCAGAAGAGTAGAGTAAAATGGTTAAAAGAAAGATGTTTAAACACATGAATATCAAGGCCACATATTTGAAACGGGTGACTAGATAACAGTAGAGCTGGTTGGAAAATGGGAAAACAATTTCACTGAGAAAAAACTTTGATTTTTTTTCACTTTTGAATATTTTGTTTATCAAACCCAAGCTTTCAGTAAGAAAATGAAGTTTTCAGTCAATGATAAATTTCTGCAATTAATTAAAAAACAATTTCAACAAAAAATTTGGTTAAATATCATGGAAAATGTTGATAATATTGACAATTTTTACAAAGTTTCATTTTTGAAAAGAGGTCTTTTTTGACAAAAAAACTTTCTGTAAAAAATCTACATTAGTTCTAAGACAGATAGATATTGTTCTTTTGGAAGATGTTAATGGAGGTCATCATGTGAGTCTTTGATCTATAGACAATCACATGCCTCATTGAAGCTGATGTGCAGTCTAATCACCCTTAAGATAGCCAGAGACTGTAGAAGCTACTGCCCCAGGCAGTCAACCCAACAGTGAAGCAGGGCTAAGTTATGTGGCCTGAGGCATTTCTCTGGGACTGGTTGAAAATGCACATGCTAGGGGATTGCTTGGCAAGCTGTGTGTGAGAGAGGTAGCCAGCGAAAGAAGTAGGGTTGAGTGTGGCCCTGAGAGGTTGCAGAAGGACAGCACTACTTGATGCGCAGGTCTGTGGAAAGGCAGGCTGAGAAATTGTGAGTAAGGAAGCTCCCTGCTGTTTGTTCCTACTGTGTTCAGGAAAACAGGACTGAGTGCACATTTTTTGTAAATAAACAGGATTGCATCAAAGATCATATTTCACTCATATCATCACTTCTTCACCTGATGGAAACAACCTGACAAGGCCCCCAGTAATGGCCAACCGCTTGGGTGAAAGAGACAGCAATACCGTGGTCAGAGGGAAGGGAAGGGATGGATGGAAAGACAGTAGAACCAAGACATTGAAGTCAATGGAAGTTACTTCTATTTGTGGGGAGAGAACAGGACCCCTCCGCTCTGCAGGAAACACAAGGATGGGGGTTAGGTGAGGGAGTGGATGAAAAATCTAACTACTTGCCAAATGAAAAGGGAAAATTGGTAGAGACAGAAATGTTGATTTCCAGGTTCAGAGAGAGTAACTTTAATGGAGAGTAACTATGAAAAGCACTTAGAATCCCTTCAATGGATCTAAAGGGAATAATTTCAAGTAAGCCCCTTACTCTCACCCATAAAATTCTGTTGTTGGAAGAAGCAACATGTTGAACTGCAATCAAATTAGCAGATTTTGCACTGCTCAGCCAGGAGCAGGGGTCGGTGAGAGATCCATTACCGGAACAAAATTGATGAGAGAGGGCCAGTGCTGGCCATGCAGACCGGGCCTTAATGAAATGACTTGCACTCGTACATGGGAGACCTGGCACTGCTGAGGCACAAATTGATCACCTCAGTTTGACACAGCCACTCTGCAAATTGCAAGACAATGGGATGCCGGATTGCTGCCAAGCTGGGGTGGCATTTAAAGGGGCAGCAGGGCACAAGGGGCTTCAGAATGCTTCCATTAACTAAAGGCATCAGTGTGGGAGTAAACATTATTATCTACCAACAGGCATTCCACCATGATAGCAAGGCAGGAGCCAGCAAGAGCTAATCCTTACCTGGGGAGAGCATGGGAAGCTTAGTGTGTTAGGTATTCTAACAATCCTTCGTTGCTCCCACCTGTTGCCTGTCTTGTCTATGTAGATTATAAAGTCTTTGGGGGTAGGGACTGTTTTATGTGTTTGTCCTCCCCAGGGCATAATGGTGTTGTGATCTTAATTCTGGCTCTGGACACTATTGTATTACTAATAATTAATTCATCACCATCATCAATAGAAAGATCTTCCCACTGCCGGCACTGAAAGGCATAGGGAATGAGTAGCTGCCTTCTCGTTCTAGCAGTGCAAATCCAGCCTAGGTCAGGAGTGGACAGCTGGTCAGAGTGGGTCCCAATCAAGTTCCTAGATGACAGACAAGGTGTGAATATTGCACAATAACCACTGCAGATAGCACTGGTGGGCCCCTCTTCTGGCAGTTACAGCAGAGAGACCAAAGGGTGGATGAATGAACAGACATATTCACCAACCTGGGTGCAAATAAACACCATTATTTATTCTGACGGTCATATGGAACCCTGTTTCTTTTGTTCATATGATTTTTTTGTTGTTGTTGTTCACAAGAACATTCACAGAAAGTGAAGAGCTCACTGACAGTTGTGCAAATATGTATCTGTGCAAAACTTCACACCAAAAGTGTTCAGTCGGCCACCTTCAAATCTCTCTGATTTTCCTCTTCCTTTTAATACAAGATTTAGTTATCCAATCAGAGCAGAAACAAGACCCCATGGCTTAGGTGACCAACCAAATAGTACCACAAATGGAAAATTAAAGATAAAGAGAGGATTTCAGCTTGAAATCTATTGAAGCATCATTTTTACAAGTACTTAAAAACACTTTAAAAAAGCTCAGACCTTTGTTTTGTGGCTTTGTTTTGATAGGGTTTTTCTTTTTGTTTGATTATTATGCTTAATGCCTTCCTAAAAGCTTAAATGCATTTTCCCAGTCAGGTCTTTCTTTCTTCTCTCTGCTGCATAAGAATTTCTGCCCCCTCCTGTTGCTTGTAGGAAATTTGTCAGTTTACATTTGGCCCAAAATGTAAGCCCATGAAAAGTTTCTTTGATTTTTTTTCCCTGCAAGATTCCACAAGTTTAAAAATACTTATCAATTCAAACAGTTGCAGCATTGTGCTACTGGATGAAAACCTGCCAAGGAAACTGAGTGGGAGTGGACTATCAACAAAAGGGAAACTAATTCATCTAATTTCATTGTCATCACTGAGACAAATGTAAAAAGTGCATATAATTAGTGAAAACTCCATTAGATTTTGACATTTCTTTCCATTCTAATCAGACATATTTTTATTTCTAATGTAGGTAAGGAAGCTTGGATAAAGGGTTGGCTCCTTAATTGCTTAGTTGCTTTTGAAAACTTGACCCTTTGGTTTTGTTTTGTTTCTATGTAGTCTATGTACCCTGACAGTGTCCCTTTAAGAATGCCAACTTGAGTCCCCATCCAGCTGCCGCTGAAGACTGTGGCAAAACTTCCCTTGGTGCAGGATTCAGCTCCAATGTGTCAATGGATTATTTTACTGCTTCATAGTCTGGGATGATCTGCAGGCCCTCGAAGTCACTGGCCACAAAGAATAGATGTGAGTGCTACAGTGGCTGCAAAAGGAGGAGGATGGCAAGAAACCCTGGAACTACAGTATCCGTGGTTACAGTTTGACTTATACACCAGGCAAATGCCTCACCCATGAGGCTAGATGGCCCATGTACACGAACATCTTGGTTAGCTCAGTGCTCCTGGGCAAAGACTGTAACTGCCATGCAGCAGGGCACCAGCTAGGAGGCTTAGCTTCCAAAGAACGTCACATGGGACAGGCTAAAGGAGCCCCATACACAGGACGAAATGCTATGGAACTATGTGCTGCATGATGTTTCCAGGACACGGGGGTATCTCGTTGGGGCGGGGCAAATGGAGGGGTGTTTTTGTTGGGGCATCCTAAGGAAGTAGGCAGCCAGCAGGGAGAAGAGCAGTAGATTAACCACCATGATCAGGGGACAGCTGGCACCACACAGAGCAGGGTCCTTGTTCTAGAGGAAGGTTACACAGGGCCTGATCTGAAGAGGCACAGTCTGTCTCCCACTGTGATCAGCAAGAAGGAGAAGCCCTTATCTGACAGGACACAGGACTGGAAGGGACCTTCTGAGTCATCTAGTCCAATCCCCTGCTGTTACAGGCAGCCCTGTCATATAATCCCATTCATAACTTTTCATAACCAGTAGTAGGTCCCATAATCTCTCTGTGAACCAGCCACTGCAGGGCAACATCCTCTGGCCTTGCTCACAAACACAAAGCTGGTAAACACTACACAGCCACAGGGTAGCGCACAAAGTAGCTCCCCTCTGCCCAGGGCCGGTGCAACCATTTAGGCTACCTAGGCGGTCGCCTAGGGCACTAGGATTTGGGGGGCACCATTTTCTTCGGCAGCGACCGCAGAGGCCAGATCTTCGGCAGCCCCAGTTGCCATCAGCATTTAGGCGGAGGGAGCTGGGGCAAAGGAGTGCGGAGAGGGCTGCCTGCAGCAAGTAAGGGTGGGGGTCGGCACACAGGGGAACTCCCCGCCCCAGCTCACCCCTGCTCCGCCTCCTCCCCGAGCACACCGTGGCTGCTTCACTTCTCCTGCCCCCCAGGCTTGCGGCAGGAGGGGTACCTCGGGATGGGGAGCTGCCACAGGGGGGGCGCGCCTCAGGGCGGGGCCTTGGGGACGGGGGAGCGTGCAAGGTGGAAGTTTCGCCTAGGGCGCGAAACATCCTTGCACCGGCCCTGCCTCTGCCCCACTACTTCTTGTAGCTATCTGCTGCCAAGCGTCCACCAGTGAAAGGGGATGCTAGTGCAGTATTTTACAAACAAGTTACACTGTTGTGACAGGATTTTAGCACATCTTGTATTAAGAGTGTGCCTACACTGCAATCAGAGGGGTGACATTGATCTAGCAAGCTCCAGTAACAATTGCAGTGAAGCTGTGGTAGCACGGGCTACCCATGGAGAATGTGTAAAAGTTCCTAGGTGGGTTTGTGCAGCCTGTGCTGCTGCAGCTTCGCTGTTTGTTCCTGGAGCTAGCTGGATCAAAGTGAGCGCAGGTATGTCTCCAGATGCTGCAGCAGCACTGCTGCTTGCAGTGCAGATATACCCGATGTTTCCAGTTCTGGGCATTGCTTGTTTTGTGAGATTACAGGGACCTGGGTCGCTGGCATTCCCCCTGTTAGATGTAGGCTCCCTCAGCGGTCCCCAAAAGCCCAGTGAGTACCTGCAGTACAGTAGCACTGGCTATTGATTAGAGTTTTATTTCATGGTGGCAGAGGGAAGCAATTTAAATAAAAAAGAATGCAGTTTATATTTAGAATCTGGAGGAGGTTTCTGTATCAGATTATGACAGATTTAAGTAGGTCAGACTGGAGACCTAAGATATTCGAGTCCCCTTCAAAGGCATCCATCCGTCACTTATTATTCCAGTCACTTTCCTCACACTCTGCCTTCCATTTGCAGCCACGTCCCTTTTCCTTCTTTGTATGAAGTTATCTCTCACCATACTTCCTCATACTTGTTCCATTCATCTCATTTGTCCCACTTCCTCCTTCCCCAATGCTTGGAATTACTTTTTGGGGGAGGGGATTGGAGGCAAACTAAGGACGCTTTTGCTTTATCTATCACATGTTGCTGGCTGTCTCATTGGACCGTGTGCTTTCTGGGAAGGAGATGTTGGCTCTCTATTGTCTGTGTACCACACCTTTAAATGTGGAGGATTTCCCTGCCTCCTGTAGGGGTGAAGCTGGGAAACAACAGTCAGTTTGTGTTTCAGTTCAGATGCGGAATGTTGCAGAGCGAGTCACACGCACTGCGCTCTCTCATGGATACATTACATTCGTTCTTTCTTTGCTAGTTTTCCTGAATCTTAAATGAAGACTCTTTAGATTAAAAAAAAATAGATGTTTGGCTTTTTGCTTATGGGAAGTACAGCAGCCTGGTTCTCTAATTCTGTTCTCTGAAAGTCCAAGTCAGCACCTGTCCCCAAGATCTCTCCCCAACCCTCTCCTGCCCGTCATCAGCCCAAATCCTCTGCTGTGCCCTCTGTGGCTTTCCCCTCTCCATGTGCACGCTGGGTATGGTTGTGCATGGTATCATTTGAACCAGATTAAACTGTAATAATAGACTCTAATAATAAATGCTTTCGATTTACATGGGAGCTACTATCCAGGATCTCAATGTACTTTGCAAACAAACACACAGTGAGGCAGGTAAGATCTGTAAGGATCCCACATGCCAATGAAATGCATTTGTGATGTTTTTAATTACCAGGGAAGACTTAAATCACCTTTTATTAGGCATGTAGAAAACTTAGAAAGTTTAGGGGTTTGGCTTGGAGAAGAACCCAAGGGCTTGATCCCACATGCTGCTGATTGCTCTGGCCCCAATTTAGCAAAGCACTTCAGCATCTTTTAAGTAGTTCCATTGATTTCAATGGGATTACTCATGTGCTTGCCATTAGGCACGTGCTTAAGTGCTTTGCTGGATAAAGGGGATTACTTAGCACCACGAGGGACTGAGACCTCAGCCCATCTGAGCAATGCAAATCTTTGGTGGGCTTCAAAAAGAGTTTTCTGGTGAGATCTCCAGTGCTTGCTGCTCCTGTCTGTACCTGGAGAAAGGTTTTTCTGGAGTGATTGTGGCACTTCTGCTCCAGTCTTGGCTCCAGCTGGAACAGTGGAAACCTTAGCAAAGTTTATCTGAGTTTTTTGAACTTCTGAGCCAGTTCTGTTCTGGTTCAGTTTGAGTTCTGGGTGAAAATTCTGGTTCAGTTTGAGTTCTGGGTCAGTATGCTCCCTGCCATCTCATCCAACACCACCAGCGAACCATACTTGTTTATTTTCTTATCTGTTGACTGATTGGGATTTTTCTGATGCAAGGCCTCTGCCCTCTGTAGGGCTGTTCACTAGGGAACTTAGATCCCTGTTCTCGTGGGTGCCACCTTGCTAGTTTCATGTGATGACTCAGGATATTTGCATCTCTTTGTCCCTAAAGAAGAGGCGACTCACTGTTGCCTGGAGGGGAAAGGCAGAGTTCTCTTGATCTGTACTTGTCTTGTTTTTGGCTCTATCTGTGTAGGTATTTGAGAGCATGGGGGTGGAGAGCCATGCAGACTGTGGAGAGTTGCATGGGTGTAATTATGGCTTCCTTAGTTGCTTGGTTTGGGGTTTTTAAAAGTGACTTTTACTGCTGTTGGATGGCACTGGCCTGACAGCCCTGGAGAGTGAAGTCATCTGTCCCCAAAACTGTTACAAGATCAGCAATGGCAGGACAAGAGTCCCCACAATTCTCTGCTGCTGTGCCTCAACCCTACATCTGGAGGCCCCACCCCGAGGGGTTCCAGAGGGATTCAGACTTCCTGACTAGAACTGGGCAGGAGATGATGTTCCTGAACCACAAAAGTCTTCCCATTCTGCACCGAGACAAACCTTTTTCATGAAAAATAAGAGTGAGCTACCAGCATGGCCAATAGCCCAATGTCCAGGCTGCTTACCTGGGATGTCAAGACCCCAGCATCAGGTCTCTGCTCTACCTGATTCAGAGAAGGGCCTTGAATCCTAGCAGAGTTCACCACCCTCCAGGTTATTGTGGGATGGGGCTCCCTGGTTTTGATAAGAAATTCCATTGTGGAATTGAGGAAGCTCTCGGTGGTAGCCATACAGTCCCTTGGAAAGTGTTGGTGTCATCAACAGTTCCCAAGCAGCTTCATTCCTGCCTCACCCCTGGGACAGCCGACAAGAGGGCCAAAGAGCATCAATGGACATGCAGACCCCAGACCACTAGAAACTGGGCTCACACTGTCCACTTATTTCTCAGTGGCTACTAGCAGCAATCAGAAAACAACCACTGTGGTTCACTGTTAGCCTGGGACAGGTTTGAAACAGAAGCCTCTCTATTCTGCTGCTGATCTCTCCTGAGCCCTCTGGGATTGGAGTGTTCCCTTGGGCTAGCGGGGTGTCTGGGCATGAGCGTGCAGGCATTGTGTAAGTGCAACGCGACATCTTTGGAGAAGTGCTGTGGTGGGGAAACTGGTCTGTGCCTGGCATGGGGGTGGGTGTACCCTGTTAGCAGAATGGAAGGCACTGAGAGTGGCTGTGGAGCACACACGAGGTGCATGCAGTGCATGAACAGGCCAAGTTGGTTGATTGACAGCCCACATGTCTATCTCGAGGCATGTCAGCACAGAAACCCGGAGAGGAGGGAAGCACAAACCTGCTGATGTCAGCTGCCTCCCCCACTTCGCACTTGCCCACAGGGGCAGACAGCCTCTGTCAGAATCGATGCATCCAGCGGGCGGATGGGAGTACCCAGCAGCCTCGGCTTCCTCCAAGTGGCAGCTGTCACCAAAGAACGGCACGACCAATCAGAGCAAATGTGTAATACCGGCAGGCAGGTCCGCTCAACTGTGCTCCAAAACCTACTCATTGTCAGAGCCCGTTAACTGTGTTGGTGTTGCTGTCCTAATGCTGCCATGGGCGAAAGGGAACTAGGCGTCGGAGGAGAGCTGGGACCCAACTTTACCTTGAAGTCTCTGCATGCCTCTACTAATCTGACCCTAAATCCAAAGCAGGGTTCAGCATAAACCTGATCCAGATCCTTGCATCCAGCCATCCGTCTGTCGGCTTGTACTGACAGCTCTGCATTGGTTCTTTCACTGGGCCAGGTGGGCTCCACTGCAGGGCATGGTGGGAAGGCGAGACAGAATGGGGGAGGGGCATGCAGAGGGGAAAGGTAGCTAATAGGGCATCCACTTCGTTCCTTTGTGCGCAAATGCAGCTCCATGCACTGTGCTCTGGCCAGTCAGGGGCAGGCATCATTGAACAGCCGTTGAGTAGCCAGCAATGTGATACTTGTATACTCCTGAGAAGGTGCAAGTCCCCTTCCATAGCCTTTCTCCACCAAGGACAGGGCATGAGAGTGCAGCAGCCAGAGTCCAGCTGAGTGGTGCAGGCTGCCAGGACTGGGGAGGGGCAGCTGGGGCATGGAGCCATGAAGGCAGGTGATCTGACATCCTCCGAGGCTGCAAACTCCACAGATCTTCGGTCTGTGTGCTTTCTATGCGCCAGCGGCTCAGCTTGGCCAGCAGTCCTTCAGCACTCCCTTCTGGGGATGACATGGCAGCTGGGAGTGGGAGGAGACCCCCCTCTGATTTGCAATGTGTGTCCTTTCCTGTTCACAGTAGGTGAACGCTCCGGTTCTCCCTCACACACACACATATCCTTTTTCTGTTTCAGGCTTCTGATCTCTCATTTGTTCTCTCCCTCTCCTGGTCCCTTGTGTTTCTCTGTGTCGCTCTTGCCCTGCAGGGGCCTGCTCTCCTGCCTGGGGATACTCCCACTGAAGTCACGGGGATTTACTCCTGTATTATGGGTGGGATGAGGTCCTTATCGGGCGTAGGACAAGCCCGTGGGTGTGGGAACTGCATGGAATCTGGTTGCTTTCAAGGATTCCTAGATTCCCCTCTGTCTCCTCCCCCAAAGGAATGGAGGGAGCCCCATGGCTTGTCAGACAGAGTGCTGGGGCCAGAAGCCCCTACACCCACACAGCTGGGCCAAAGCCAGTGTCTAATCCCACCCTTGCTGGAACCTTACACCACAATACCCTGGAATTCCTTCCTTCCCCAAAGGGGCTCTCCCCTCCATCCCATTTACCCACTCCCCTCATTCAGTCCAAACATCCTTCTCACCAGGAAGGGATGGGCACAAGTCACCTGGAGAGAGCCACCAGAATGTGATGTGAGGGGTTCCTTCTCCTTTCCAGGGACTGAGAACTCTGTCCACAGCTCTCCCAGCCTCTGCTGGTCCAGGGACAAGGGACCACTCTTGGAATATGCACTGGGCTTTCCTTAGAACAACCTGCCAATCTCTGGGATTTTCAGAAGAGCCTAACAGAGTTAGGTGCCCTGGGCACCTAATTCCCTGAGGTGCCTTTGAAAATCTTTCCATATTCTTCCCGCTCCCTGCCACTGATTGAAAGAGACAGATAATGTGAGGATCTAACCACCAAGCTCCTTGTTACTCATTCAGTTCTGCTAGGCTCAGGCAGGCTGGTTTGTGGAGCCTTTGAAGATTATTCCCCTTCAGTTTCCTGAAGAGACTTCAGCCTCCTCTTGAATCTTTTTCATTTCTCTTCCTTTAAAAGTATCAGCCTGATTTCCCCCAGACTTAATAGCGACGAACAAGATTAAGATTGGAGCTTAGTGAGTATTAGGGGAAGATCTCTCCTTCCTGGCGATGGCAATTATCAGATTCCAGCAACGCCGTCTCTGTTTCATTAGGGGAGGGTGACGGAGGGAGGGGCACTTGGGCACCTCTAATTTTCTCAGTGTAAAAGCTAGAGGGCACTGAGTGTGGAAGAAACACAGCTCACAACATCAGCTCCTTTGCACTTCAAATGCAGGCTGTCAGCTTTGAGCAACTGCTGGTGAAGGTGGGGCGGGAGGGGGAAGAAAAGTGAGAATGAAGGGCCACAGAGCCAGCTGTGTAGGAAAGAGGCTGCTGTGCACAAATGTGCACACTCCTGCCACCTATGAAATCGGCTGGTTTGGAGCAATGATCTCAACCTGTCGAGCTCCGGAGACTCACCTGGGGACAAAGACAGGGACATGCACCTAGATTAGCTTGGCCTGGGAGTTCATGCTCTAAGCAGGGTTGATCTAGGTCAGTATTTCATGGGAGCTGTGGCAGGAAACAGGGTGGGTGTTTCCTCCCCTAAATCTATGGCGTGGCATGGTATTGGGAAACTATCTGGGATCTTTAAAGCATCCTGCCAAATCCCAGCCTGGGCTATGGGTAAAGCAGAGCTCTCATTACACCGGCCAAGGAGGGCTGTGGGGGAGCTCTGCTCCGCCAAGTCTGTGAGTGGAGGAGGGAGCTGTAATTCTCTCCTCCTTATTTAAAGCCTGAGCATGGCTCCTTTCATTCCCTTCGCCCTGCAGGCTCAGCTGAGTGGGATGCTGTATACTCCCTGCCCAAAAGCATTGTGCTGTGCTGAGCACCTTAAGGTCTGGGTTGCAGTGGGTAGGTATAGAATGCATCTCTCCACCTAAGGCTGGACAAAGCTGGGTCACTTGCTTTTGCAAAAACCCCTTACAAACTCCCCTACTGCCTCCCTTCAGATCCATTTCTCACAAGCCCCCACTTTGGCAGGAGGATTTCAGATTCATAGCACAGCTCTGACATACCCTGAGAGATGTCCCAGGCAATGAGGGTCTGCTCTCAACGTAAGCTCTGGGGCAGGGACTGTTTTTTTGTTCTGTGTTTGTCCAGCACTTAGCATAATGGGTTCTGCTCTGTGACTGCTCCTAGGGGCCACCACAAAGTCCTACCAATCATGTTGAAGAATTAAGGCACCCACATTTCTTGGGCTCCTGTCACTACTTCTAAGAGAAGAAAAATCCCCTTCTGTGAACCAAAGCAAGACAGGGGCTCTCTGGAGGGAGCAAACTAAAATGAAGAGGTGCTGAAAAGACATAGCAAATATCCAAAGAAATAATACCCCAGAGAAAGACTTCATGGAATACTGGGAAGAATTTGGCCCAAAAGGTTAAATGAAAATCAAAGTCAATCCCCCGCCATGTGCAGAGGGGCAGCTCTTGGTTTTGAACAGTGGCATGATGCGGGGTGGCTCATTTTGGAGGCCTGTGCAGAGGGGCTCTATTGAGAGAAGCTCAAGCTGAGAAAAACCAGATTCCCAGTCACTGCTGTATTTTCAACCCATGCTTTTGTGTCACAGCAGGACACTGGCAACCCAAACAAAAGGCTTTCTGGTGGCTAGGAAAGCAGTACGTTTCTATAGTCGCTGGAATGACACTGATTGACACCACCTGAAGGTCTAAGGCCGGCTAATTAACCCACACCACACCCCTGTGAAGCAGGTGGGTAAGTCATATTATCCCCATTTTACAGATTGGAAGTTGAGCTGGAAAGGCAAAGTGATTTGGCCTCACCGTGCTAGAGCCAGGATTAGAATTTAGATTTCCCATGTTCCTCCAGATCTCTGCAGCTGGAACAGGAAGTGTGTCCTGCCTGCACTAAGGTGAACAGAACTACCCTATCTTTTTGTTTCTCCTTACACAGAGCTCCTTGAGTTAAACCTTTGATTGCTATGTTAAAACCTCATAGCTCTTGAGGTTTGCGAATATGCTACAGCCAAAGACCCAGTCCAGGACAGAGACCAGTGCTCAGTACCCAGATATGAATGCCAGAGCAGGTAGCTGGTAATTGCACTGTGAAAGGCAGGCTCTAACCTAGGGTGACCAGCCATCCTAATATTAGGGGCTTTGTCTTATATAGGCAACTAGTACACCCACCCCCCACCTCCCCTCCTGATTTTTCACACTTGCTTTCTGGTCACCCTAAGCTAAAGTCAGACACACATGACCAGTAAAGTTGCTTACTACTGAATAAACATTCCAGAGCGTGTATATAAAGAAGTTGTTGAAATCCCCATGTCTCAGGACAGAAATGCCTTGGGGGATTAATAATGGGAGAGAAGCAATGCCTCACTAGCTCGCTGCGTTGAATCCTGACCAGGTCAGTAGCAATAGAGTGCCTGGAGCCCACAGCCTGTTAGATCTCACAAGCTAAACAGGCTCCGGCTGGGTTAGCACTTAAATAGGAGACACACAAGGAAGTTGTGTTGGTGAGTCGGTAAGTGGTACTGTGCTCTCTGACTAAGTGCTGAACTACTGCACCAATATGGGGATAGGGAGCTTATTCTGCTGCAGGCAGGGACAATGGAAGCTCCCTAAAAGTCAGGGGACTACCAGCCCTAGAACTGTGGCCCGCAGCCTCCATGCCGCCTCTTCCCCCCCATGACCCCACCCCCGTTCACGCCTCTCTCTCTCCTTAACCCCCCCGTTGCTCGCCCTTACGGCCAGTAAAAAGTGGTATGCCATAGCCCTCCTACTTTTAAAGGTGATGGGGCTTGGCGTCCTGGGCCCCCCTGTTCCGGTGCCCTTGGTTGCAGGTGCCTTCGTCTGAAAGACCTAGATCCTGAACTTTCACAGTCATTAAAGAACCCTAATAAGAGGTGCTGTGATGACCCCATATCCTAGCCGAATGCCAGGTTTTTCAACTGAGACAACGTGAGTGAGGTAATATCTTTTATTGGACCCACTTCTGTTGGTGAGAGAGACAAGCTTTTAAGCTTACATTCCATCTACCTCAATTCCCCCTGAAGGTTCAGTTTGACATAGGGTGTACGCAGCTACAAAGTGGAAGTGTTTCACCCCAGAGAGAGCAGCATTTCAGTGACAGTTGAAGAGTTCGCTCTCTTCGCTGCAGTTTGTATATCCAAAGCAGTGCTTTGGAATTCTTCAGGGGCAAAAGCTATCGCATGAATGTTCTGTAGAATTATTAATATAGTTTCAGCATCTAATGGCTGTTCAATGGCCTGTATGATATAAGAAAGAGACAGAGAAACGAATTAGTATTCTTAGACCAGCTAGTGTGCGAATGTCCACAGCATAAAATCACTATCATAACTGGCCGCAGGGGCAGCAGTCTTGTTAGCAGCCTCAGCAGAAGAGCCGGACTGAATGGGCCATGGAAACTGCACTTCCTTCTCAGCCTAAGAAAGGGTCCCCCTGGAGCAAGGTGGAGACACACTGGCAGGGCCCTGAGGAGGACACTTACTCTGCCTTCAGCTGCGCTGGGTGGGTGAATAAGGTGAGTAGAGAGGGCATGGAGGAAAACAAATAGAAAGGCTGGGACAAAAGGAGCAAAGAGGAATGAGATATGTTCCCGTGATAAGGTAAATGCCCTGCCATATACAGGCCCTTGCTTATGTCAGTCCAGATTTTGGTGGGTCCTTCTATCCTTAATACAGAGCACAGGTTTCCCTTTAGTTGGAAAAACACATTGCATGTGTGGGTGTGGATGCATGTGTTTTTCTATAGTGTGTATATTTACAATATTTTCCAGATAAGATATTATATCGGCAACTCTATCTATATCTATATGACTCCCAGTTCAAAATAAATTAGCATCCCAAGGAGATATTCAGGCCTTCAAACTGTCCTGACTTCACCCATGCCTATATAAGCCCTACAATGTTTTTTCTTTCAAGTGTCTTGTGTCTGATGTTTTTGTGTTCATCACGGGTCCCTTCCTTCAACACACTGACCCCATCAGTGGTTTAACTTTTTACAATCTGAGCATGGGATGAGCCACAAAAGCAAATCTGCAACCAACGGTGCCTTGCTGTCCTGTCCCTCTTCATTCTCCTGCCATGACTTTCCCCTGTCATGTTTGTTCAGCTTACAAGTCAAAACAAAATCTTTCTACCTGTCAGCGCAGCAAGCTCAACCTGGCACCTGAAAATCAAGCTGTGTCCTCTTCACTTCATACATCATCGCCAGCCATAATGAGTGTGGAGTCGGAGCCCAGCTTGAGGTGTTACTGATGATGCGTAAGCTAAGATGCAGCATCTGCCGCCAAGCAGGGGCTTTCTAGTGAGCGTAAGAGGTACAAATGCCTTGTAATGGCGAACAAATGTCCTGACAGGGTGAACAGAACAGGCCACTTTATACCGTAGAAAAGAGGTTGGTGCTTGAGGAGGATACCCTACTCAGTGTCTCCCAGACGGCTTTACAAGGAGACACGGGGAGCCTGATACCATCTTTACCCCACTCACTTGAATGGGCTTGTCCCCAGTTTGCACTAATGTGAGAAGAGGCTCGGGGGCTGAAAGTGCAGCGGTTACCCTAGGAACCACTGCAGCTTTGCAGCATATGGACCTAGGCCACTAGGACCTGGTTTGCTCCAACAGGGAGTGTTGGCCAGGACGCCAGAACTATCCCTTGTTCTTTGCCAAATGTACCAAAGGACACTTAGTTTCCTGGGCTGCCAACCAAAGCCAGAGAGGAGGGGCTCCACGGAAAGGACAGCACCCCTAGCCGTGCTGCCAGACTGATAACACAGAGCAGTGCCAGAGAGAGGGTGGGCAGGCTCGGTGCCAGCTTTTCCCAAGCAGCACTGTAAATTCACCTCAATCCAGAGTGTCAGCACCCTCTGCCATTCCACTTCTGGGACACAACCCCGCTCTGCTGCTGCCCGGACATCCTGACCTGCAGACATCCCCAGTCATTCTAGTCCCAGAGTCCTCATTCCACTCTGTGATGCACCCCCGTCCTGCCCTGCTCTTCTGGGCATGGCAGCCTCCATGCAGCTCTGCCAATGCATTTCAACCCTGACTTGCAACATCCGCTCATATTCCACCAGTGGGCTTCCACACCTCACAAATCTGCCAATGCCAGGGGCCTGGTCTCTTCTGGAGAGTAGGCACCTAAGGCCTGGGCCCTCTCTCACACCAGCTTTCCCCACATTGAATTAGCAGAGTTACTTCTGATTAATATTAGCATAAACTCAGACTCCATTCAGACCCTTTGCAGGCAAGAGAACAATCAACTGAGTTTTACTGATGAGCTAGAGAGGGAAGCCACTGCACGAGTGACCAGGGCACCAGCTCTCCACCACCTCTTAGTGCAAGCGACAGGCAGATAGGAGTTGAAGGTGTATTAAACTCAGCCTTCACCTTCTGCACTAGCCTGCTATTATAAATGTGGAAGAGGGAGGATCATTCACCATCACCTCAGCCAAGTGTAAGAACCAGCACGGTACATTTAAAATGGCTGTGCACGTGGATGGGAGGCTGTAAGCCTATCACTGGATAACTTTGTTCTGTCTGGAGGGCCCTAGGACACATGCCTAGTGACATTGCCTGTTATTGACCTGGATGAGAACTGAACAGCATGGAAGGTGAAGCAAGGGGTACCTTCTGGTCTAATGTAAAGAACACAAGACACAAGAGGCTGGCTAGGAAACTTCTCCCAGGAGACCTGATGGAGCAATACACTAATAATGCTTTGTCCTTCCCTAGTCCCTTCCAGCCAGGGATGTCAAAGTACTTTGCAGACATTCATGAATGTCTCTGTGAACTGCCTCTGAAGGGGAAAAGTGGAGCAGAGACTTGCTCATGCCATCAGACCCTGGGCTGGGATGGGAGTCAGGCTCAGGGGTTCCTGGGGCCTAGCCAGGAATAGTACCCAAGGGCCAGATCCTGCACTGTTACTCCAGCAAAATTCCCCTGCCAGGCAATGGGGATCTGTATCTGAGCAAGCTCTGTGCGATTAAAGTCCAGATTTCCTGTTGTCAGCTGGATCTCCAGGGTTCAGTGGTTCCAACGCACACTGAAAACAAGCCTTCCTGTTCACCTGCTTCCTGGGATTATTCCAGTGTTGTTTTGGTCAAGCAGGAGGCACAGTACACATCGAAATGGAGGCCAGATTTAATGAAGGAGCCAATGTTCCCGGCACGTTTCAGCCCCTAGACCTTCTCTGGAGTATGAAGAGCCCTTTTTACCCCCCACTCCCTGCAGCTTTGATCTGCATTATTTACTCTCTCTGACATTACCTTCCTAGAGGTCCCACCAGTTCATTGCAGGCTGCTGTGAATATAACAACCATAATACGCAGCCACTTAATAGAAGGACATTCCATCTTGGAGCTCCCATGAGACCAGCTGCGCTCCTGTGGTTTATGATGGGTAGTCAAATCTCACGCTTCACTGCTTGAGGTGATTTGCAGCAAGAGTCAGCAATGGCTGCCTTGCTACTGACCAGTTTTGCAAAATTGGCCAGGTGTGTTACTATTATTTACTGTTTGTGTGATGGTAGCATCCCCGAAGTCCCATCTGAGATTAAGGCCCATTGGGCCAGGGGCTGCACTGAGATGTAAGACTCCCGTCCTTTAAAGATAAACAAAAGAAGCATTACCAGCACTTAACAGAGGGGAGAGTGAAGCACTGAGAAATGAAGTGATGTGGTCAGGGTCACCCAGTGAATCGGTGGCAGAGCCAGGAATTAAACCCAGAACTCCTGAGACCTACACCAGTGTCATAGCCACAAGACCAACTTTTCTTTCTCCATACAAGCTGTGTTACGGCCTTTTCACCTCTGGCTCAGCAGAACAAACTGCTCCCAGAGACAAGATATGGGATGTGATTATTGTTCTTCAATAATCCTCTCAGTGTTTCTCAGTCAAAGATCTCAAAGCACTTTGAAAAGGTCAACACATATTATCCCCGTTTAAGACATGGGGCCACTGAGCACAGGGTGAAATGACTTGCCCAAGGTCTCAGATGAATCAGTGGCAAAGCTGGGATCAGCCCACAAGTCACCTGATGCCTGCACGAAGCAGCACTATCTCCCTGTACTGCAAATCCCCCAACAAAACGGCATTGGCAATAGCACACAAGTCAGTTATTATTTATTATTATTATCCTAGTGCCTAGGACCCCCAGCCCTGGACAGCACCCCACTGTGCTTGGTCAAGTTTTAGCTGGCATCCTAGCAAAGGAGAATTTTAAGGAGGGATGCGATAAGATACCCAGTTGCCGGGGCAGCTCTGGGAGGCACAGGGCAAAAGCTGGGCTTCGGAATGTCCTTTAGAGTGAAGGAGCCCAACTCTTCAAGAGATGTCCACTATACTCAGTGGGAATCTCATGCATGAGCACTTGCGAGTTGGGGCCCTGGCTATTTTGTGATGGGCAGACACTAGACCTGGACGTAGCCCAGAAGCAAGGCTGTGCACAGAGAGGTTCACCCCATGGAGGTAGCAGTGAGTGGTTATGCTTTCTAGTGCATTAGCACCCACAATGCACTGGGTGCGAGGCCGCCTTCCACTGGCCGAGTTGAGCCTCGCTCAGCATTGCTGGCATTTGCTTCTGGCACATTTTTACAAGCAACAGCTTCGCTCCCCAGCTTTTAACAAAATGTTGCGCGAGGTTTTACGCTACAATGTGACTAACGAGCGACGACCTTGTCATGTCTCATTAAGTGAAGGAGGAGAGCGAGAGCTTTACACAAGTTAATGAATTCCGGTTTTTGCCTTCCCAAAAGCTTCCATTTGGTAACTCGGTGACACACAAATAGGCATTTCCCTTTGATTTCTGGATACAGCCTTTGTCAGCACAGCAACTGAACTTTTTTTGCCTTTTTTTCCCTTTAAGAAAGGAGCAAGAAGAAGCTGTTAACCCTTGCCCTGCTGGGAAGGAGGAGGCCCTCCTCCACCCCTTGCACTAAACGAGGGGAGCTAGGACCCTGCGTGAGACCTCTGAGCATCTCTCTTCCTCTTCCCTGCCAGTCTCCCTCTCACTCGCTCTGTTCCTCTCCTGCTAAGGAGTAGGATAAGAAATGCCCAACTTTGACCCTTCTTTCCAAAAGGATCAGAAAGGAAGGATTAAAAGCCAGAGGGAGGGTGGGCGATTTTGGGAGGGGTGGAGAGAGAAGCACAGAAGGAAGAAATAGAGAAAGAGAGAGACAGAGAAAAGGAGGGGGACAGAGAGAAGAGGATTTCAGTATTCTAGGCTGCAATAGCAACCGGTGGGGCTTGTGCTGTGCGCACACACAGAGCTCTCACTGCACCTGTCTGCTGGGCACAGGCACAGCTGGTGAGCTGGGAGAAAGGAGAAGAGGGGAAACCCTTCCATAAAGACACTGGACATTGGGAATTCAACAATAAAGCCACAGAGGCAGTGCCCAAGCAGGCAGGAATGGAAGAAAAGCTCCTAAACTTGCTGGAGGGCAAGGAGACACAAAGGCACCAGGCTTGGCTTTCCTCCTCCTTCTGAACTTGGATTCTCCTGGGTGGGTTTCCCCCGCTACCGCCACCTTTAGTTTTTTGTTTGGTTGCTCCAAGTGTTTTCTTTGCTGGTCCCCACAGACTCCAGCTGCAGCACACCTGGACCGAGCTGGGCATCCTTTGGGGCAGACTGGGGAAGGAGAGAGGGGAGCCCCTGGGCCCCTCTGCAAACTGGATAGGAAGGAATCTGTCAAAGTGCAGTCACGCCAGCCCGAGCTGCCTCTCTTTATGTGGACACTGCGCTTCCCTGGGATCGCCTGGCTCGTGCGTTTAAGATGTCTGGGAAAGTTTTCCTGATGTACCTGACAATCTATCCCGCCCTACAGATAAGGTGAGAACCCTGCTTTCTCCTAATATACCTACCCCAACCCCAAAGAGATGCTGGGATTGACAGCAACCCCCTCACCCTCTCCTTGGCATCCATGCGACTGCCTGCTCCTAACGAGCCCAGCTGTATTTTGTAGGCTGTGTTGCTTGTCTGGTCCAAGCTCGGACCCTTCTGCCTTCAATTTGCATGCCAAGGGGGTTGGGTCATGAAAAGGAAAGAAGCCTTATGGGACCGTTGGGGCTGAGCCCCCAGTTCTGCTCCCTGGAGAGAAGGGACTAAACATAGTACGAAGAAGCAGATAGGTGCTTGGAGTGATGAGCAATTAACCTGGGATGCTCCTTGCCCCTATACATCTGGCAAGGGAGCCAGGACCCCTGTGTTCTCTTTGTGCCCTGTCACCTGCTGGGTGACCTTGGACAAGTCCCTTCTCCTCTCAGCACCTCACTGCTCTCCCCTGTAGAATGGGGCATGACAGCTCGCAGAGACGCTGCCTGTCTTTGTTAACAGCTGTTCTCCACTTTGGGAAGCTCAGGTGAAAGGCGCCAAGTATTGTTTTGCATGTGGAATAGCGTGTCTCCCTTGCTCAGTTCAAGAGTTGGATGAGAGGGCCTGGAAGTGCAGTGGGGAGGGAAGAGATGGTCCCAGAGGTGGCTCTGTCAGACAAGGGTTAGCATTAATCTCCACATGGTGGGCTTTCTCATCTGTTTTCTGGCATTGGCTTCCAGCCGGGGTGGAAATTGCCTCTACGGCCAGATGTGGCATTTTAGGGCTCCCCCATCCATCCCCAAACCCACATGCTGCGCCCGCTCTGCCTGTCTGCCATTACCATTCCCTCAGCACCATGCCATGTGTGCCTCCATGAACCTGCCACTGCTCTGACCCCCCTGTAAGCAGAGAACTCCCACCCTGGTTCCATCAACCTTCCCTCAATCCCCTGCAGCTAGTATGCTGCCGAGAGGGATGATTTCTGAAGAAAAGGCCATTGCCTTGGTCCCATATTCAGTGCAGAGGACTGGGAGTCAGGAGATCTGGGCTATGGACACAAAATGGCAGATGAAATTCAGTGCTGATGAATGCAAAGTAATGCACATCGGAAAATATAATCCCAACTATACATACAAAAAGATAGGGTCTAAATTAGCAGTTACCACTCAAGAAAGAGATCTTGGATTCAGGGTGGATAGTTCTCTGAAAATATCCGCTCAGTGCCACACCAGTTGAAAAAGCTAACAGAATAGGAACCATGAGGAAAGGGATAGAAAATAAAAAAGAAAAGATCATAATGCCTTTATATAAATCCATGGAATTCCCACACACTGAATACTGCATGCAGTTCTAGTCACCTCATCTCCAGAAAGATATATTAGAATTGGAAAAGTTACAGAAAAGGGCAACAAAAATGATTAGGAGTCTGGAACAGCTTCCGTACAAGGAGAGATTTAAAAGATTGGGACTGTTCAGCTTATAAAAGTGACAACTGAGGGATATCTGATAGAGGTCTATAAAACCATGAATGGTGCAGAGAAAGTGAATAAGGAAGTGTTATTTACCCCTTCACACAATACAAGAACCAGGGGGTCACCCAATGAAATTTAATGGGCAGCAGGTTTAACCCAATGCACTGTCAACCTGCGGAACTTGTTGCCAGGGGATGCTGTGAAAGCCAGAAGTATAAATTCATGGAGGATAGGCCTATCAATGGCTATTAGCCAAGATGGTCAGGGACACAACCCCATAATCTGAGTGTCCCTAAATCTTTGACTGCCAGAAGCTGGGCGACAGGGGATGGATCACTCTGTAAATTGCCCCGATCTATTCCTTTCCTCTGAAGCACCTGGCACTGGCCTCTGTTCTGTCAGAAGACAGGGTGCTGAGCTACATAGACCATGGGTCTGACCCAGTGTGACCGTTCTTATGTTCCGTTCCCAGCTCGACTGACTCACTATGTGACCTTGGACAAGTCACTTCTCTTTGTGCATCAGTTTCCACACCTGTGAAATGGGGATAATAATGATACTTTCATCCCACAGTACAGCACCTTGAGAGCCTTAGACAAATGACACTGCAGTGCACAAGCACTGCACAGACACAGATTTCCCAGCGCAGTCAGTATTGTTACATTTTCTTTTTTGTCTTAATTTCCTCTTTCTCTCTTTTCTGGTTTGTTTTGGAATCCAATTGATGCTTCTAGCTACTGGCCAGGCTCCTCAGCTGGTGTAAATCCCTTTGACTTCAGAGGACTCTTTCCGTGCAGAGAGAGAAAAACGTTTGCCTTAGATTCTTTATGTACCCTTGTAACTCAAATCTCCTGCAGATGTGTCACACCTCTGGCTGTGAGTGCCAGCCGTTCCCACTGACTGCAATGGGAAGGGGGGGAATGCTCTGCCCCTTGTAGGACCCAGCCACTAATGCACAGGGGCCAAGGAGGCTGTGCATCTCTGCCTGCCCCTTTTCAGTGGATCAGGGTCCACTTCCAGGAGGGCACAGTTTGCCAGTGTGGCAGGAGGAAGCATATGTATCCGGCATGCAAGGAGGCCGACCATGATCAGAAAGCACCCAGGGTATCACAGGATGGGCACCCCATGGTTGCAGAACAGAGCCAGGAAGGAGGGAGGGAGCATTCGTCTCTCACAAACTCTACAGGTTGGCAGGTCCCTGTTGTTTTCCAGGCCCTTGCTGCCCATTTCAATGGGACGCTCCAGTGGCATTGTGTGGGGCTATTAGGACTGTCCCAAAGCCACCAGCTTGTAAAGCTTTTCTGTAAAAAGCGCTGAAAGCCCCAAGCAACGTGTTCACGTTTTTACTATTTCTAACCCTGCTGGTGAGCTTAATGGCCAGATCGGGAAAAGAACATGTTGTCAGCAGATCATTACCCCCCAGGCTCGGGGGAAGAGGGATTTTACTGGCTGAAGCTAATTGGCAGAATAAGCCAACGTAAAGCCGATCAAATCCCATTACAAATGCAGTCTGGGGCGGGGAGCATGAATCCTGATACCAATATGCTGGTGTGCCAATCATCCGGAATGCCAAGGCTGGGAACGTGAACCCCAGTGCATTTGCACTAGTGTGTGGATCTTTATGAACCCCAGTGCAATTGTACTAATGTGCAGGTCCTAGTGAACTCTGTGGCTGGTGACATGAATGCTGGTGCTATTGCACTATTAGATGGAACCTTCTGGTTCACGAGGCTGGAGACATGAACCCTGGCACTGCTAGTGTGTCCTGCTGTGCTGTCTGATGTGCACATCACCACAGTATCTGAGTGCAAAGGCTGAAAGTGAAATTCCTTGCACTAGTGTATTAGTTTGTGGATCTTCCTGTACTCTGAGGCTGAGAATGTGGATCCTGGCAGAAGTGCTCTGCTTTATGGCCCAGGCATCTCCAGTGACAGATTCACTCACTGAATGCTACAGCTGGAGGTTGGAAGGTTGCAGGGTTATTTGGAGGTTTTAATTCCAGGTACTCACATCTCTAAGGAGGAAGCCCCACCCAATCAACTGTCCCATCTCTCCCTCCCCCAGACAGCTGTGTTTCCACAAAAGTGCCTCTCCCATCCCCCAAAGAGAATTGGAGTTCTCCAGCAAGCCCTGTCCCACTTCCGAACACCTCTAAGCATGGAGTTTGTGGAGCGGGAGCGGATGGCTGCTGGGGGGTGGGAGGAGAGTGAGGTCCACCAGCTTCCCAGCCCATATTCGCTGGATTTTCACAGCTACGGCTTGTGATGTGTGACTCTGTCACACTTAGCACCTGGGGCTCAATCTAAGTGGGGCTGAGCCTGGATGTGACCAGTTAGTAGAGATCAAACTGATTCATGCCATTTCTCCGCCCAGCATGAGCTGCAACAATGAGTCCTCTGGCACCAGCTGGATCCTTTGTGTTCAGCTAACTCCGCACTTCCCAGACCATCCACCCAGCAAAGAGGAAGAGGCGTCTTACGTGTCATGATTTCCTAGAGCAGATCCCCAGCAGTGTGAATGGGCACAGCTCCTGCCACTGAAGGCAACGCAGCTACGCCACATGACACTAGCTGAGGACCTGTTTAGTTTAGTATGGCGGAGCATTGACCTCTGGGACAATGAGGCCTCTGCAGTTGGGCCCTTAGGCACTGGAGGCAATAAATGTGCAGTGGGCTGAGTCACGGATTCCCCTTTGGGATGCTGCAGGTTGGAGCCCATCCCAAGCCAGATCAGGACCTGAACTTACCCAAAGAGCTGAGCTGGGTGAATCCAGGGGGCTGTGCTGGGCCCATCTTTAGGGGAGATCCATGTTGGTAGCAGTTAAGGAGCTTCTGCTTCTTCTAAAGGGCTGGTTAGGTTGTGTGGTATCTGAGATGCCCACCCATGATGCCAAATCAGAGAATGTGCCTATCGGTGAGATCCCCTTCTCTGAGGGATTCCCCACTGCCAGCATGTCAGAGCCCACCAAGAGGTCACCCAGATACATTCAAGACCCTGCTCTGCCTGCTCCTTTAATTTGAGGGTGAGGCATGTAGTTGTGGCAGGGGTTTCTAGATCCCAGCCAAAGGGCTGTCCACCCCTGGGGTAACATCGTGCACAGGATCCTGATTCAAGGTATCCCCTCTGGATTGGGCTCACACTGGCCAGACTGCTTATTTCCTCCTCTCTGCCCATATCTGAATGTACAGAGACTTTTATCCTACCTAGCACAGATACTCAGTGGCACTGTTACATGTGGCAGGAAGGAGAACTCGGTGCATTACATGGGAAGCCCCCTGCAGCTGGATCCCTCAAGATGTAAAGATGCAATAGTGTGGGATAAGATCACCTATGGACACCTAGGGTATGTCCACACTGCAGTGTAAGCCCAGGGTATGAACTCAGGCTCAAGCCTCACCCCCTTTTGTCTACACCCAAATCACACTAACCTGGGACTCTGACCTAACACCCTACAAGGGTGAAGCGTCCAAGCCTAAGTCAAGCCAGGAACTCTGGTGCAAGCCCTCCTGCTTTCCGGGGTAGATGCAGCCCCACTGGACTTGTATTCTGAGAGCCTGCCAAAAGTATCCCACAACCCCATGGGCTGACTTCCTTTCCCCTCTGGACAGTCCAGATTTCCCACACTGCACCATGAAGAAAGGGCTAGAGCAGACACATTTTGGGAGGGCGCTAGGAAGTCTAGGATATGGCTGGTTGGTAGGGCTGGCTCCAGGCACCAGCTTAGCAAGCAGGAGCTTGGGGCGGCCACTCCGGTGTGGGGCAGCACGTTCAAGTATTCAGCGGCAATTCGGCAGAGGGTCCCTCGCTCCCACTTGGAGCGAAGGACCTCCCACTGAATTGCCGCAGATCGCGATCACGGCTTTTTTTTTTTTGTTTGGTTTTTTTAGCTGCTTGGGGTGGCAAAACCCCTGGAGCCAGCCCTGGTGGTTGGATTCAGGCCCACATGATGCAATGTAGACCCAGGGTTCAACAGTTCCTAACCTGGGGTTACAAATAAGTGCAGATGCTCAAGCCCCAGGATAACAAACCCAGGGTCTGCTACTTGACTTTTATCAACCCTGGGCTTACACTTAGAGAGAGCTGAGTGAATAACAGCTTTTTCCACTTATTTCATTTCATTTTGGAGCAAACAAAACACTTCATGCAACCTGAAAAAGAATATTTTTGTTTTTCTTTTTTGTGTTTTCATTTGTTTCATTTGTGGGTGGGTTTTTTTTAACCCATTTGTTTGCTTGCTTGCTTGCTTGCTTCCTTGCTTGTTTAAATGACTAACTAATTTTCTAAATGAAAAGTAGAAACAAAACATTTTGACTTTTGGGTAGGAAAAATCTTTGGTTTTTTGACCAGAACTATTTGCTGAATTTGACCCGAATTCACAACCCAAAACTGCATTTTGTGGCAAATAAACAATTTGTCTGGAAAAGCTTGCCCAGCTGTGCACCTGGAGTTTAGGTTTGAAAGTAAGAAGAATTGGCCATAAAAGCACACGAAAGGGACTGGCCAGCTCTGGAGATTGAGACTGTGCTGCTGAGTGTTACATCTTCCCGTTGACAGCTTAAATCCTGTGACAGTTGTTCAGTGCCAGGTATCTACAGCACCAGGCTGCTTCCCAGAGGACAGGTGTCCACATCACAAAAATATCCTCATTTGTATGTGATGCTAAGTTCTAATTGAAGCAGCACTGTTTGGCCAATGAGTATAGAATTATCCCAGGGTTGGGGCACACTGGCTGTCAGGGTGCGGGGAAGCTTGCTCTGTCACTTCCCACAATAAAAACAATACAGAGCACCTATCCAGTGCTATGAATTCATAGCTTTCAAGACACTTCATAAAGATGTGGAAGTAACATCATCCATCTTTTGCAAGTGGGGAAACTGAGGCACAGGGGGTTGGTTAAATGACTGTGGTAGTGATAGGAACAGAACGCAGGTCTCCTGACTCCCAGTCACCTCTTTGCTGGACCGCACCACATGGCATAACTGCTAGGGCTAGAATTTTTGGATAGGTGCAGCTCCTCTAATTGAAGTCAGATTTGAAGAAGAAAGCAGTTCACTGGGGGCTGAGCCCATGAAAATCTAGCCCTGAGTTCTTTGGATTAGCTAGCCCCGCAGGCTGAAATAGATGCTGTGATTGTTCAGAAGCTATCAGTCCCCTTTCCTGTGCCCGTCATCCTCAACACAGCAAGCGGCTACTTGAGAAAAGCAACACTCGGAATCACAGACACAAAGCAAATAACACTGCGTTCTTGTGCAATAATGTCACGCATTGCCCAAGGAGGGGATGTCTGACTCCATCCATAAACAAGAGTGCATCTGATCACTGTCACACATGCCGCACGGCTCGGTCGCAGGACAGGGAGTGATTGTGTCACTTACAGTGCTTGCCATACCGGGGGGTGCAGGTGGGTTACTCGCCAGGTGTCTGACAGACCTGCTGCCCGCCCAGCTTCTCACTGAGCTCTGACTGCTTCACTCTGCTCACCCGCTTCTCAGCTGCATTGCCATGCTGAGAGTTGAGTGGTTTGACATTTCAACGAGCTGATGTGAGGAGCAGGGATCCAGCTTCCCCCTGCGTTGCAGGAGACATATGGGGACTGGATTGTACTTGTCACAAGTTGCCAGTCAGAATTGCTTGGGCACAAGGAGACATATCCTCCAGTCCCTGGAACAGCCACTGAATGTGCTTGATTACTAAATATTAGCTATGTGACATTTCCATTGTCAGCTGTGCGTGTGTCTCAGTGCACAGATACGGCCTTTTATTTTCCTGTTTGCTCTGTCTTTGAGGTAGCTTTTGGGCATCAGTTAGTACATCTTCCCAGCCTGACTTGGGAGGGGTCTGGGCTGGGAAACAGCGAGCCGGGAAGGGCTAACATGCACACACACACCTTCCTTCCAGATATTTTTGTCACAACCTAGCAATGGTGTGTAGTAACAGAAAAGGACCATTTCACCTGGAACTGAACTAAATCCTCCCTATGGATCTAATAACAAGATGCTTTAGCCCTTAACGGGGGACAAGGCCAGGTCTGTACTTGAAAAGGGTTGCTGGAATAGCTATGCTGGAAAACCTTAGTGTAGCTGCAGTTTATACCGGCAAAAATGTGCTTTTGCTGCAGTAGCTTATAGCAGTCCAGGGAGCAAAATAAGTGTACTGGAAAAAGCTCTTTTACACTGATATAACTGGGCCTGCTCTAGGGCTTTTGCCATATGGAAATGCCACACAAAAAACCCTCTAAATCACACAAGAAGCCCCTGTCATAAACAGATAGCTAAGGGTTAATGTTATTTTACCTGTAAAGGGTTAACACAGGGAACCAAACACCTGACCAGAGGACCAATTAGGAAACAAGACTTTTTCAAATCTGGGTGGAGGGAAGTTTTGGGTGTGAGTTCTTTGTTCTTTGTCTTGGGTCTGACCCTCTCGGCTCTGAGAATGATTTTTCTATCTCCTGCCTTTCTAATCTTCTGTTTCCAAGTTGTAAGTACAAGGATAGTAAGACAATAGGTTTATATTGTTTTCTTTTGTATTTACATGTGTGTAGTTGCTGGAATGTGTTAAATTGTATTCTTTTTGGATAAGGCTGTTTATTCATTTTTTTCCTTTAAGCAATTGACCCTGTGTATTGTCATCTTATTACAGAGACTATTTTTAATGTCTTTTTCTTTCTTTTTTTAATATAAAGCTTTCTTTTTAAGACCTGTTGGAGTTTTTCTTTAGTGGGGACTCCAGGGAATTGAGTCTGCAGCTCACCAGGGAATTGGTGGAAGGAAAAAGTCAAGGGGAAAATCTCTTTGTGTTAGATTTACTAAGCCTGACTTTGCATACCCTCTGGGTGAGGGGGATAGATTAGATCTCTCGGTACTTGTGTTTCCAGGACTGGACGCAGGGAATCTCCTAGGGTCGTCCAGGGAGGGGAGCCTGGGAGGAAGTAACAAGGAAACAAAGGGAGGGGGTTATTTCCCTTTGTTGTAAGACTCAAGGCATCTGAGTCTGGGGGTCCCCCAGGGAAGGTTTTGGGGAGACCACAGTGAGCTAGGCACTGTATAATTCTTAGCTGGTGGCAGCGATACCAGGTCCAAGCTGGTAACTAAGCTTGGAGGTTTTCATGCTAACACCCATATTTTGGACTCTAAGGTCCAGATCTGGAAAGAAATGTTATGACAGCCCCACTCTCCTAATAGACATTACTGTGCCAGCCTGTAAGTAGAGTAATCCATCCTGACATAGCATATAGGGGCTCTGGTGGTGGCATCTGGTATTGAGTTTGATGGGTCTGCTGCTGCCTTGCTGTTGTTGGACTCGGGCTTTAGATCAGGTGTAGCAGTGTGTTGCTTTTCAAGTCAGAGGTCCTGGGGTCAATCCCTGCATGTGATTTGTTCAGGGCTCCTTTACAAGAGGGTCTAAAGAACATTAAGATGAGAGCTAGATGTTACTCTGGTTTCTGCTGGTATAATTCCTCTCCTGAAAGGCTTGCTGTGAACCGCCACCACACAAAGAATAGGTGGCAGTAGATGGAGAGGCATAATGCCTGGGTGAGCTACTCTCCATTGAGTTATTCCACCCTGAGCTAGGCCAGGCTAGTGGAAGAAAGTGGGTAATTTACTCCAGCCTGCACCGGTGGAGCTGCCTCTGGCCCAAGACCTTTACAAGAAGCAATGGGCTTAAACTGCAGCAAGGGAGATTTAGGTTGGACATTAGGAAAGAATTCCTAACTGTCAGGGTAGTTAAACGCTGGAATAGATTGCCTAGGGAAGTTGTGGAATCTCCATCTCTGGAGATATTTAAGAGTAGGTTAGATAAATGTCTATTAGGGATGGTCTAGACAGTATTTGGTCCTGCCATGAGGGCAGGGGACTGGACTCGATGACCTCTCGAGGTCCCTCCCAGTCCTAGAGTCTATGAGTAAGTGACTCATTGCCAGCTGGTGATCTCTTCTTTCCTACTGTAACAATCTCCACTCTTCCTGCGGGGCAGGTTAAAAGGCAAACAGTAGTGTAATATACAACCTAGTCCAGGGGTCAGCAGCCTTTCAGAAGTGGTGTGCTGAGTCTTCATTTATCCACTCTGATTTAAGGTTTTGCGTGGCAGTAATACATTTTTAGAAGGTCTCTTTCTATAAGTCTATAATATATAACTAAACTGTTGTTGTATGTAAAGTAAATAAGGTTTTTAAAATATTTAAGAAGCTTCATTTAAAATTAAATTAAAATGCAGAGCCCCCCGAACCAGTGGCCAGGACCCAGGCAGTGTGAGTGCCACTGAAAATCAGCTCGCATGCCACCTTCAGCACACGTGCCATAGGTTGCCTACCCCTGACCTAGTCCAATCACTGCCTCCTCTTGGATAGCAAACTTGCACACGATTCCTTTCCCATAATCAAAAGGGATAATGAGCAATCAGACAGGAAGTGCTGACATGATGTGTAAATATCTAAAACATAGAGGCAGGCAGACAGATAAATGGGTCCAATCCTCTGATAACAGAAACTCCTCCACCTCTGAACACACAGGAAAGGCAGAGAGCTTCAGACAGGTCATGGAACAAGTTTTACATGGGTTTTAACTTTAGGAATCCCTGATTAGCTAACTGCAACTTTGGAAAAAAAATAGTGTTTCCATTTGAGCCTTCTGCCGGCCTTTGCCTCTTTGGTATTAAAAGGAGTTCTGCATTCCCAGGGCCTGCTTCCCTGTCAGTGTTGCAGGGCTGCCGCTGGGATGTATCAGCGCAATGGCAGCTCCGGTGGAGAAGCCCTCTCTAGCACTGGGGAGAATGACAGCTGACATGCACAGCTAGGAGACATTCTTAAAAGTCATAGCAAATGTAGATGTGGAATTGCTCTGTAGTAATTGATCGGTACTGTGATATACTGATGGAATGAATAGTGGGGTCAATGTAACTACTGGGGGTTATTGGAATTTCCTGGATGAATGTATTGATCTGACTGAGTAGGGAGCTGTGGGAAAAGCGAACAGGAAAGCAACCCAGGAGTTCTTGGTAAAGGCAGCCTAGCACACACTTGAAAGAGAGTGGGACAAACTGTTAGCGCCAAGGAAGAAGCAAACTTGTCTTGCCAAGCCTGGAAGTGAACAGCTTTTCAAGGGGACTTTCCCTGAAACGGGGAGAAATGGTTGGTGAGTTAAGGGACCAGACTATGACAATCAGTCTTGGAGATTATGGGGGGTTCTCTGGGAATCTGAGACCTGCCAGGATCCCCGCATGAAATATGATAGGACATCTGGTACCCTAGACATGCATACAGTCTGTTTTATTCCCTTAAGACCTCTTGTCTCTTAAATGCTTTTGTTCTGAGTAAATAAGGCTTAGTTTTGAGAAGGCTGTTTGGTCAGTGTAATAACCACTGTCAGGACTGTTGTGGGGAACAGAGACTATATCACGTAGGTAATCTCAGTTAGTACTAGGGGGCTGCCACTCAGGGCCTGTTCTGACAGCAAGTGAGTCATGTGGTTCCACCTGGGGCCAAGGGATGGCTTGAGGCCCAAGATCTGGTAGTGGAGGGACTTGATGAGACAGGAGGGGTCTGAGGTGCAGTTCTCCTTGTGACTAGGACACCATATTCTCATTGAGGGCAGGACTGTGCTTTGCTAGGCACAGGCCGGCTGTAGGGGTACAAATGTGCAACATGGCTCCTGAGGGAGCTCCAGGAGGGTGCAGGGAGCTTCCCCTCCATGGATAGCCAGCTCCCCTGAGTAGTTCAAAGGAAGGAATGCAGCTCTCCTGACCCTAGTAGCAAGGAGAGCTCCTGGCCCTCTCTCCTTGAGCCCTTATAAATGCCTCAAGCTGACCTTGGAGTGGGGAAAAGAAAAAGGGCAATGGTAGGAAATCCAACTCCCCTTCCCACTCCAGTTTGCTCTACTCATTGCCCCAGGACATAGTGACAATGCTGGGCAAGTGTCTGAGGTAGACCCTGGAGAACCTTTAGAAACTCCCAAGGGCGGGTGTATTCCTCTGAGGCGCAGTCCTGCTCTATCCCTGTGATGGTGGGTAGCCTTGGGGCCATGGGGGCGGCTTACTCATTCTTTGCCCGTTTACTCCAGGACAGAAAGCATGGAGGATTATGACTACGATTACCTCAGTGTCAATAAAACCTGGGTCCTAACCCCCAAGGCACAGGAGACGGACGCCACACAAATCCTCAACTCACTGCTGAAGAACTACGACAACAAACTGAGGCCCGACATCGGCAGTAAGTGCCCCCCTCCAAGCTCAGCTTGTTCTTGGTCCCCAGGCCCATTGGTGTGTGGGGAGGGAGTAAGTTCCTAATGGTTGCTTCCAGAAAATGCTCGGTTTGTTCCAGACCTTGTGAGCTTCTTAACAGCAGTGCCCTGTCAGCACCAGCTAGGGGGGAATCCAGTGCTGTGAGCTTCTTCCCAGCAGTGTCCACCAGTACCAGCAAAGAGGACTCCAGCAATGTGAGTTCATCCCTGCAGTCCCCATCCTGTAACAGAAATAGCCTCAAGCTATTATAGAACCCCCAGCGCTATGCACCTACGTTCCAGGTCTAGAGCTGATAGTTCTCTTGCGGTCTCCCAGCCCTCAATTCAGGGGCTTTCAGCTTGTGCCTGCCTGTTCCCCCCTTACTCCCATGTTCCTCCCTGTAGGCCCCTGCCCCTGGCTCATCCACGTCCTTTTCACTCTCTTTCCAGTCAAGCCCACATTCATCGATGTGGATATCTATGTGAACAGCATCGGGCCGGTCTCCGTCATCCAGATGGTGAGTGTTAAAGGCTACTAGGGCCAAGTGAGATTGTAGGGAGTGAGAACAGGGAATTTGGGATCTCAACTGAGCCCCCTATCCCGGAAATGCCTCCAAATCATTACCATCCCTGTATCATGTGTCATGGCCTAGGTGGCACTTCTACAGAGGGATCCAGATTTCCTTCTCCTTCCCTGGGGGAGAGATGCCAGGAGCACAGCTGATTGCTACTGGAGACAGGCAAGGCTGGGGCTTGGAAATCTTTGCCTGCCGGGTTCTGGTTTTGCAGGCCAAAAAGAAGGCTGCTTTGGATCCAGGTCTGATGAGGTGTTCACCCCTCCACACACACACATACACATCAGCCCTGAAGGGGTTAAGGTGGTTCAGATGAGGGCCAAGTAACCTTATAAACTGCACCTGGAGGAGAGGCAGGGCTGCTAAGGTCTAAGGGATGATGAAGCCCAGCTGGGCAGGAGCAGGCTGGGCTTGTATAATGCCAGAAAGTTGAGAGCAGAAGGGGGCTGCAGGGAACGTGCTGGCGGTCAATCTCTGGGCACAGAGTGGTGGGTAGAAGGAGATGCAGCAGGGAGCACAAGTCCTGGAATCCTGTCCCTGATGGAAGTAGTTTACCCAGAGGAGTTGCGGGGAAGAAAGCCTATGCAAGGAAGAAGCCAAAGAAAGAGCAGTGAGGGTTGAGATTGTGCAGACCTTGACTGCCACTGATAGAGTCCCTGGGCTGGAACCTGGAGTAGCAGGTGGGCCCAGGTTCCTGTACCAGCCACTGGGGAAGTGGCACAGACTGGGAATTGAGATGGTGCATGGGCAGATTGTTTGGTGGAATTGTCTGGCAACCCTGGAAGGGGAAAATTACACAGTAACCGGGCCGGAGGGCTGAGTCAAGAAGAGAGAGCAACCCAAGTCCTGGAGAGTGAGAGGGACTGTGGAGCAAGTGAGTTACAGAAGGGGTGTCTGGACTGAACAAGAGCAGATCCCCAGATGCAGTGATGAGTGAACCCCATTACACCAGGTCCCCCTTCTCCAAATGCCCCAGGTGCCTGTGCTTTGGATAAATGATCCTGCACCACCAAGTGACAGAGAATGTTCTGACAGTGATGGATGCTGTTGCCTTCCCGATCTTTGATGCATGAACAGACATCTTTGCGTGACAGCTTCCCCCAGCCTGGCGGGAAGGAAGGAGATTGCTCTCATTCTCAGGCACCCTTCATACTAGTGAACTGCACTGACGCTGCTGGGATGACAGTGTGTCACGATGAGATGTTAGGCTGTGTGAGAGAGAGCAGTGTAAGTCACCGGGAGATAGGAGTATACATCCTGGGGATAGTTGCTATGGTAATGGAATCATAGTGTGAAATATAGGTGCATGAGCTTGTAGGTTGCCATGTATGAGATCTGGATGGGTCAGACTGAGCAGCCATAATTAATGTTCATATTTTAATTGCAGTAGTATATACAGGCCCCACACAAGAACCAGGACCCCACTGCACTAGGCCCTGTAAAAACACATAATAGAAAGAGGGTCTCTGCCCCAACGGGCGTACAAGCTAACGCTAGGTGATTGGAAAATGCCAATTTTGGGAGGGAGAAATTTATAAAAAGTTCCTTTTCTCCAGAAAACTTTTCATGAAATCCATTCATGGGTTCAGTAAATAAAACAAACTGAAAGGTTCTGAAGATAGTTATCAGTAAAATTTGGGCCGGGGGATTAAGGGAGTTTTTGGTTTCCAGGAACTCTATTTTATTTTATTTTACCAAAAAAAAACAAATTAAAGCTGAAAGTTTGTACCAGACCCTGGAAATTTTTCAGCTTCCATTCTTTTTCATTGAAAAAATTGATAATTTCAATCAAGACAAAGATGTTCTGCAAATGGGTTCATTTTGGTTGAGCCACCATTTTGAGTATGTGTGTGGGGGGGTGTTGTTGTTGTTAAGTTTTGATGAAAACATTTGGACTGTCTCTAAATTTATGCCATAAGGTGTAGCAGTGTTTGCCCCTGAGAAGTGTATACTGCAGATGGCAGCATGCAAGCTAGCCAGATGGGGACCTGGCTGTGCACTGCTTGAATAATGAAGATATTATCAGGAGGCTTAGGGAATGACTCCCTCATCTTATATTCAGAAGGCCTCTTCCATTGCTTCCCCTTGCCCAGTGCTTTTCAGGGAGGTGGCTCAAGGCAGGTGAAAGTTACACACCTGGGTGATGAGAACACCCTCTCCCCAAGAAGGAGAAGAGGAAGGGTGCAGCAGGATGGCTGCCATGTTGAATTTCTTAGCTGCATTCCAGGTAGCCCAGTGGGTAAGGCAGACAACCAAGCCAGCACTGTCCAGCGCTGCTAGCTGTACTATACATGCTGGAACCTTGGCATCAATTGAGAGGGACTTGGAGGGATGCAAGGGAGATGAGGTGGGATGCGATCATATGATTGCTCCATATTGCTGCCACTATCTCAGATGTGAGACAGAGTCCACTGCTCACCGCATACAGCCATCAGATCTTAATGTACTATTCAAAGCCAGTGTGGGGATATGGTAAGGTCTGAGAAAATCAGCAAATAAAAATCCCTGATCTTAAAAATTACCAGGACTGGTCACTCTGATTCTCTGAATTCTGCCCATTCCTTCTCCCTGTCCATTCCTCCAATATGTTCCCTTTCTGGTTCCATGTATCCTACCTGTAAAGGAAAGCTCTAGGTCTGTATATACATGTAACAAGTAGTTAATAGATAAGTGCCAGTAGATGACACTCAAGAATAGGTAGCGTTTGTGGACTAATAACATCCTTTGTGCACTGCAGATGGCTTTGTCAGTGCAGCACTTTACATCAGTTCTTAACATGCTGTGAGCAGTGGGGTTTGTGAGCTCTTAACGCCGCATACTCCCTCCTAACAAATCCACTCCTCAGTGTTTCCATGAGTTCCCTTATATTTCCCTTAACAAAGCAGACAACATGCTGTCGGTCTAAAGGGCTTTCATTTTACCAAGGAGTAAACAACAACAAGACAGACTCAAAGTAAAGTCTCCATGGGAGAGCATAGTGTGTGCATCTCCTCTGTAGGCAGCAGCGACTTGGGGAACAAAATGAATCCTCAGAAATGTAAAGGTGCAGAACACCTAAAACAAAAGGCCTCAGTGTGAAGCTACAGACAGCTGTATGGCTGCTACAACTCTATTTCCATGTGTCACCTCCACCTCCTCCATCTCACTGTGTCCCAACAACTCTTCCTCTGTTTCATCTTCTAGCTCCTTTAAGGCATAGAATCAGAGAATATCAGGGTTGGAAGGGACCTCAAGGGGTCACCTAGTCCAGCCCCCTGCTCAAAGCAGGACCTAATCGCCAGCTAAATCATCCCAGCCAGGGCTTTATCAAGCCTGGCCTTAAAAACCTCTAAAGAAGGAGATTCCACCACCTCCCTAGGTAACCCATTCCAGTGCTTCACCACCCTCCTAGTGAAAAAGCTTTTCCTAATATCCAACCTTAACCACCTCCATTGTAATTTGAGACCATTACTCCTTGTTCTATTGTCTGGTACCACTAAGAACAGTCTAGATCCATCCTCTTTGGAACCTCCTTTCAGGTAGTTGAAAGCAGCTATCAAATCCCACCTCATTCTTCTCATCTGCAGACTAAATAATCCCAGTTTCCTCAGCCTCCCCTCGTAAATCATGTGCTCCAGTCCCCTAATCATTTTTTTTTTACCTCCACTGGACTCTTTCCACTTTTTCCACATCCTTCTTGTAATGTGGGGCTCAAAACTGGACACAGTACTCCAGATAAGGCTTTATCAATGCTGAATAGAGGGGAATGATCACATCCCTCGATCTGCTGGCAATGCCCCTACTTATACAGCCCAAAATGTCATTAGCCTTCTTGGCAATGAGGGCACACTGTTGACTCATATCCAGCTTCTCGTCCATCGTAACCCCTGGGTCCTTTTCTGCAGAACTGCTGCCTAGCCGCTTGGTCCCTAGTCTGTAGCAGTACCTGGGATTCTTCCTTCCTAAGTGCAGGACTCTGCACTTGTTCTTGTTGAATCTCATCAGGTTTCTTTTGGCCCAATCCTCTAATTTGTCTAGGTCCCACTGTATCCTATCCCTACCTTGCAGCGTATGTACCACTCCTCCCAGTTTAGTATCATCTGCAAACTTGCTGAGGGTGCAGTCCATGCCGTCCTCCAGATCATTAATGAAGATATTGAACAAAACCATCCCCAGGACCGACCCTTGGGGCACTCTGCTTGATACCAGCTGCCCACTAGACATGGAGCCATTGATCACTACCTGTTAAGCCCGACGATCTAGCCAGCTTTCTATCCACCTTATAGTCCATTCATCCAGCCCATACTTCTTTAACTTGCTGGCAAGAATACTGTGGGAGACCGTATCAGAAAGTTCCTTGGAGCTCCTGGGAAGCCCCTTTACGCCAGAGCATGTTTTATTGTGAAGGTGTACTGTAGCTGATTTGGCCTCCTTCCACCCTCAGCGCCTTGTCTGGAGTGAGGGAGAGGCAGATGCAGAGGTCTAGAGCTATGTCTTTATTCACAAAAGCTACAGATTAGTTTGCTTTCTGCACACCACTTTCTGCTGTGAACACAATGTTCAGATCCTGGACTGAGTGTATTGTGTGCAGTTCTTGTCACTCATGTGTAAGAAGGATGAATGCAAAGTGGAACAGGTGCAGAGAAGGGCTACTAGGATTATCAGAGGAATGGAGAATCTATCTTATGAGAGGAGACACAAGCAGTGTGGCTTGTTTAGCCTAGCCAAGCAAAGGCTGAGGGGAACTACAATTTCTCTCTATAAATACAGCAGAGGGATAAATACGAGGGTGGGAGAGGAGTTATTTACATCAACTGCCAATGCTGGCACACAAACAAATGGATATAAACTGGCCAGCAACAAGTTTAGGCTTGAAATTAGATGATTTCTAACCCTCAGAGGAGTGAAGTTCTGGAACAGGCTTCCAAGGGGACCGGGGGGGCAAAAAAACTGACGGAGCTTGATAAGTTTATGGATGGGATGGGATGAGGAGACTGCCTACAATGGCATGTGGCCCATCGGTGGCTGCTACTACAAAGACCCCAATGCCCAGAGACGGGACACTAGATGGGGAGGGCTCTGAGTTACTACAGAGAATTCTTTCCCAGGTATCTGCCTTGTGGGTTTTGCCCATGTGCTCAGGATCTAACTCATCTCCATATTTGGGGTCAGGAAGGAATTTTTACCTAGGACCGATCGGCAGAGACTCTGGGGGGTTTTCGCCTTCCTCTGCAGCATGGGGCATGGGTCACTTGCAGGTTTAAACTAGTGTAAATTGTGGATTCTCTGTAACTTAGTCTTTAAATCGTGATTTCAGGACTTCAGTAACTCAGCCAGAGATTAGGGGTCTGTTATAGGAGGGAGTGGGCGAGGTTCTGTGGTCTGCAATGTGCAGGAGGTCAGACTAGATGATCAGGATCAGCTCTTCTAGCCTTAAAGTCTATGAGTAATGCCCAGGGAATGTCCCTCTAGATTCCTGGACAGGCTTTGGAAGCAACTGAAGGAGATTGTTCCTATCCCCTATCTTAGGGGAGGAGGGATAGCTCGGTGGTTTGAGCATTGGCCTGCTAAACCCAGGGTTGTGAGTTCAATCCTTGAGGGGGCCATTTGGGGATTTGGTCCTGCTTTGAGCAGGGGGTTGGACTAGATGATCTCTTGAGGTCCCTTCCAACCCTAATAATAATCTAATCTGTGATTACACTCTGTCCAGCAAATGCTGAGGGAACTTGGGGAGATCATGCTGTGTAGACATGGTTCCAGATGCTCAGGTGGTGTAAAGGAGCATGCCTCCATTGAGGTCATTGTTGATTTACACCATTTGAGGACCTTGCCTGTGATCCACAGAGCTGATCACTATATGCACCTATAGCATTGACATGTGAGAGTGATCTACTTTTCTCTGACCTCCACTCACAAAAATCCCCTTCGCCCCAAAAGCTCTACCCTTTCCTCAAGCAAGGAAATGTAAGTCAGGAGATGCAACTGAGAGTTTAGAGCATGAGCTGAGAGGGAGGGTGTTTTTAAGTATTAGCACAAGTTTTTAATCCTTTTCTAAATTGGGATCCAGGAATGTGCAGAGTCTCTGGTGCAGGCACTGTGCACTCACTGTGCATAAAGAGCATTAAGGCATGGCTGGCTCTTGGAAATGACCCACATCTGCAGGGCTCCAGCAGGGAAGTTGCTTTTGCTAGGCCGATTCACACAGCTGCAGCCTCTAACAAGCAGAACTTTTTGTGCACTAAATAATCACTGTAGCCAGTACTTCCATTCCGATGAACCATTGAGGGCAAAGCAATGGGGCCTGGGAAGCGTGATGCCGCCGGCTCTCGGCCTCGCGAGACAGCGAGTCACAGCTGGCCCCACTGGGTTTTTTTATAGTACGTGCACATGTTGCTAACATGGCAGATCTGAGTTGGATTCCCAGCTCCTCCTCCTTCGCTGTGACCAGAAGCCAAGAGTTTCAAAGGTGAGCCTAATATTATTGGCTGAGAAGGCTCCCACTTCATGACATCTCAGGCTGGAACCCCCACAACTGTGGCCCCCAAAAACTCAAATCACTTTTGAAAAGCTCTGAGACTACAGGGTAGGTTTGCAAAGGCACATGTGGCAGCTAGGTGCCTAACTCTCACTGGCCTCCAATAGGAGTCAGGTGCCAAAGTGCCACTGCAATTCCACCTGTGGGTGTCAGAGGAGCAGTAGCTCTTTAGGAATGATGAAAGGAAGTGAGACGGAACTTGTCCTGGCCTAAGGAGACTGCTTTGTCTCTGTATGGTTCCTAGCTCTCCAGACTCCAGCAGATGCAGACTGCTTTTCACACAGATGCTAGAAATTAGGACTTTCTGTTGGTACTGTCTTCAGTAGCATTGGCAGAAATACACTACCCAACCCTCTGAACATATGATCCAAATTCTTCTACCTTCTGGTTTTAGTAGAAACCGCTCACATCTGATCTTTTACCTTTTCTGTGCTGCTGCTTTTTAACCAAGGAACCTCTTCACCACTTCTACCCCAAAGTCTGAGCTCTTTCTGGTTGCCTGATTGCTCTCTGAATTTTTTCCCATATGCAAAGAGCAAACCATGTACTTTCAGTCTAGATGACCTGCATTTCAAAGTAAGGAAATCAACAACTAGACAAAGAACAAGAGTGTGCCTGCAAGAGCATAGTGTGTGAGACTTGCTTTGTGACCTTCTGCATTTGAGCTGGAAAATAGCTCTGCTAGCAGCAGACACTCCTCTAAACGTAAAGGTGCAGTACACAGGGAACAAAATGCTAATATCTTTCAGTTACCTCAATACTTATAGTCTTAGCTAAACGTGCCAGTACTCCTTCTAGTGGCTGGTCCACATGGAAGATAAGAACCTACTACTGCTACTGGCAGGGGCGGCAACCCGGGGGGGGGGCGCTCTGCCAGTGCCACGGGCAGGCTGCCTCCAGCAGCTTGCCTGCAGAGGGTCCACTGGATCTGAGGCTTCGGAGGACCCTCCGCAGGCAAACTGCCGGAGGCAGCCTGCCTGCCGTGCTTGGGGCGGCAAAATCCCTAGAGCCACCCCTGACTACTGGCTGATGGAGCTATTCCTTTAGCTCCAGTAGTAGTGGTCTGTGCTTTTGGTGCTGTAGCTTACAGGTTCAGTGTCTCTGATGCCCTGTGGTGGGGATGATTACATGCAAGTGGAATTAAAGGCCCTTATGCAGGCAACCAAGTCTGAGGGTTGGACACACCATGGTTTCCTTTCAACACTGTACTGTAATAGTTAACTACCTAGCCCGATTGGATCCTGATCCATGAGTAGGGCACATAGGTGCTATGGAAATGCAAATTAATTATAATACCCCCTTCATCCATCAATGTGGCACTATTTTATCAGTGGTAGGAGCTGTAGTCTTATTCATCTCTGGTTCAACCTTCAAATGATAAATCACATCAGGGCAGAAAACTTATTTTGTTCCTTAAAAATGAAAAGGGGATTTGAAAGGCCCTGTTTTAGGAGTGAATTTAGGATCCTTCTCATCAATCATCCAGTGTGAACAGTGTTATTAATCAGGAGCTAGCTGAAGGCAGACAGGCTGAAAAAATGCAAACAAGCTTTACAGTATCCTGTACAGACTGAAAGGATCATCTATCTCATCTGTGTATGTTGATTATTGGCTCATACTTAGAGTTATTTATTAATAATGGACAAACCTCTCAATCCCTGCACAAAAGAAAGAAGGATCTCTCTGAAATTTCCCACACGACACATCAACCCAGGGGAGAGCTTTTCTGCTGAGCTGGTAAAAATCAGAAAAGGTATGGTCAAAATTTGGGGGCTGATTTTTTCCCCACTGCCTTTCAGCTGGTAGAGTCATTTTTCCCAGCGTAAAGCAGATGTAAAACAGTCTCAAGTCAGGGGAGTGCTGAAGTGAGAGTCAGGATGCCTGGGATCTAGCTCTACCACTGACCTGCCAGGTGACCGTGGCAGATCACTTCCCCACCGTCTGTACGTCTTGTTGTTTGCAGATTGTAAGCTCCTCATGGCCAGCACTGTCTCTTACAGTGTCTGTGCAGGACTAGCACAATGCAGTCTTGACCTTGGCTGGGGCCTTTAGCCACCACTGAAGCATCAATAAGCACTGGGAGCATGTTGCATCACTTTGCCCAGGCATGACCCAGGAGGAAAGCAGTGGAGAAACATAGAATATCAGGGTTGGAAGAGACCTCAGAAGGTCATCTAGTCCAACCCCCTACTCAAAGCAGGACCAATCCCCAGACAGATTTTACCCCAGTTCCCTAAATGGCCCCCTCAAGGATTGAACTCATAACCCTGGGTTTAGCAGGCCAATGCTCAAACCGCTGAGCTATCCCTCCTGCCTAATTATGCCCCTGAGTGTGTTCTGAAAATGGCCCTCACCCTTTTCTTGGCTCATCTTGTTTCCAAACCCCAGATACCATTCTGGAATCTGGCTGAGCTGGGTTTGGCTCAGGCGCTGAGTGGGGACGAGTTCTGTGGGAGCTAGGGGGCACAGTCAGGGTTTGGTGGACAGTGTAAATCAGGTGGGGTGATGAGGAATGAGGCAGGAGAGTATGGCAGTGGGGCACCAGTAGATCTCTTCCTTGTTTATTTCCAGATGGGTCATCTTGTGGCTTGGGTGTTAGCTGGACTCCAGTGAAAACACCTTCATCCTTAACTCTCCTTTAGCAAAGGGCTTTGTTAAGTGTCCTTAGGAGTCATTATTATGACACATTTCTTTGCAAGGGGCAGCTTCAGGGCGTGGGACTCAGTGGGATTGCTGACTTGACTGATTTAATTCTGGGTCTTCCCCACAATCCACCATGTGTGTGAGATTAAACTCCCTTCCTAGGACAGACACTGATCACACAGGGAGGGAATGAGGGGTCTCGCACCCTCTCCGGAGCTTGGAGGAGAGTCTGCAATGTACTTGCCCAGCAGAAATGAGCTATTGTTTTAACCTGTGTTGTTTGGTATGTCCCTTCTCTGGGGCACGCTGTTGATTTAATCTGACCTGCACTCAAAGCCCCTGGGTGCACTGACTAACCAGTGCAATGAAATACAGCCTCACAACAGGGCAAGATGCCCCAAAGAGTCATTTTCGGATCTGGAGAGTGTTTGAACATCACCAGGGAGCCATCAGTGCAGGTGAGATCACAGGCAGGCTGAAGACAGAGTGGGAATGGCTGATAGTGAGCTGCCCAAGGGAATGGCTGGTGTGAGCATGGCAGATTGGATAAGAATATGCACCAAATCCCAATCAGATGGAATCCCATTGACTTTTATGGACCCGGTGTGTGGGCCCTAGGGAGGAAAGGGCAGAGGGAAGGGGGTAAGAGGCACATCAGCAAAGACAATGAAGCCCCCAGTGACGATAAGGATGGAGGAGAAGCCAATCAAGGAGAAGCAGTCAGAGAACTTTGAGATAAAGGAGAGGTCTGACCTGGGAACTGGAGGTAAGCTGGTAAGGAGAGGTTCGAGGAAAGAGACTTGAAGGAAGAGAAGGGCCTTGTCACAATGTGACTGGCCCCTTTAAGAAGGAGGCAAGTGCAGCTGTGCTTGGTCAGCTGTCTCCCAGCTGGGCCCTAGAAGACAGGAAGGGACCAGGGAGAGGTGCCTGGAGGCAGGTGAAAGGTAGGAGCAGCAGGGAGTTGCCAAGGGAAGGAGCTGTTGGAAGACTGAAGGTGAGCTGTTATGGTGAGCTGCTGGCAGTGAGTTTGCAGGAAAGCTGTTGGGAGGACTAGTTAGAGCTGGGGAGCCCTGCTGAGTGGCAGGGGAGGCTTGTGTAGAGGCCCCTAGGAATGCAGGGAAGAACCAGTGTGGTCAGTGTAAGCTGAGCCCAGAAGCAAGGTGTTGACTCTGAAGAGAAGTCCCCAGGAGCAGGGGTAAGACTCAGATGAGGAGGAGGCCTGGGCAGTGAAACACTGCGGAGAGCCCCTTGCAGGAGACCTCATGTGGGGCTATAGGAGAAGATTCCTGGGAGAGAAGCAGGCCTGGGAACTCTCAGGCAAATGGCTGGGGGAGTGGGGCTAAAGGAACTGGGACTACATGTTTAATGACTTTTGAGTGGGTGACCTGCGAATGGGATTGAAGAGCTTCTGTCTTGTCACCTTGTTCTCCTTTGGGGATATGAGAGAACTTCCTTTTACCATGAGGGATCTGTGGACTGTAGTGTTTTTATATGAATAAAAAGGTTGAATTTGCTGTTGACAATAGATCTTTGCATGGGTGGCTGGAGGGGGAAACTGAGGCAGGTCATGCCTGTGCTGTCAAGGTTGGCTGCAGGAGGGCACTCATGTCAGGGTCACTTTGTAATGTTTTGCCACCAGGGGTACGTCCAGAGGCCACCCTAGGAAAGGCCTGGAGGAGAGAGTGGAGAGGCTGAAGCTACTGTTAGGAGTTCAAGTAACATTGACAAAGCTGAGTCGCAGAGCTAACCACACAGCTAGGCCAGGGTTTCTAAAGGGCCCAAAGGAAGCCGTACATGTAGCTCCTATCATCTCTCAGTGGGATTTGGGCACCTGACTCACCTCAGAAATCCCAGCCTCCAACTGCATCTGATGAGGCAAGTGTAAAAACATCCTGATTCATTATTCAAGGACACAGCTCTGCCACAGACACTTACCGAGGCTGTGTGCTGAGATGCTTGGGCGGGGGCCAGGAACATGGCTGGCCAAATGAGCTGTCACAAACAATGCGGCTATTTTCAAAGCTGCCTAGGGGATTTGGATGCCCAGTTAGAGTCCCATTAATCTTGATGGCATGTGAGTGCCTGAATCCCCTTGGCAGCAGCTTTGCAAATCTCAGTATTAGCTCTTTGGTCTTATTGTGAATCATTTACAAAACTATAGTGGTTCTCTTCAATGGTGCTCATGAGAACAGGCATTTGGAGGTGGTGAGGGGGGAGGCTGTGGCAATGGGGGGAGGGGTGATGCTTTCTGTTGGAGACCTGAGGGACCAAGAAGTTCTGCTTTTTAATTGTTTTTTTGCTGATGGTGGCTGTTTGCTGGAGGGATTTACAGCTCTTTTGTTGTGGGATGGGTTTATCGCTATAGATTACAGTGTTAACTGGTCTCAAGGGCACTTAGAGCCTTCCTTCCGGGGTGTTTAAAGTAAAAAAATAAATCAGCAAAAATAAGAGTTCACTAAATAACGTGAGAGTTGGCATGGATGGGAGGGGAGCAGGGATAGTGAGAACTTCCTGGGTCATGGAGTGCTGTGTCCTCACAGCAGACTCTGGCTCAGACCTCTCCCCTCTCTGGATCCTAGAGATACAACATTTCATTCCCCTGCAAAGCACAAAACTCAACCACACAAGCACAGGGGCAACCACACAATTATTGAATAAACATGGCAATAATAAACTTAAGCACGGTGCCTCCCTGAGTGTGCAAAAGTGATGGTGCTACTTGTAAGCCCCAGGACATGAGTCAACACAGCAGTGACTCATGGAGCCTGGTGACTCTTCACCATGATATTTGCAAGGACCATGGGAAAAGGAAATGGAACAAGCCAAAGACATGAACAAGTGGCAATAGACCACATGCCCTGGAATGCTGTGCTGGGCATGGTGGGGTAGGCGCAATGCTCCACACCAGAGCTGGTTGAAATGCTGGAAATGTTACCATTCGGAGTAGGTAGCTTCTTGTACCCACTGTGCACTGGTGCAAATGACCACACAAGATGCACAAGGGAGAAGCAGGCCACTGAAATTCATCTATGGCCAAATCCAGCTCACTGAAGTGCCTGGGGCTTCAATGGAAGTTGCACTGCTTCCTCATACATTATTCATAGCAGATTATTCACTCAGCTCTCTGCATAAGTGGTTGGATAGACCCCCATAGCAGTTAAATCTCTGAACATGTGCTTTTGATAATTCTTCCATATTTCTTTAGCAAATAGAAGTGTCTCTATTACATCTATAATACTGCAACTAGGTGCAGTAGTTACTATGCAGCATGCAAACTAAATTGGCTATGAAAAACATATTTTCCAAGACTTGAACTGCTGCAGAATAGATCTGCATCTGTGGCGCACTTGTTAAAATGCTGGAGGGGTGGAGGAGCCCATGTTTGTTCATGATCAGCTGATGCGTAATTAACATACAAATGTTGTCTTGTAAAATATAAATTATATCCTCATTGGACACACTTTAGTTTAAAGTTTAAGTGCAGCTTGTGTGAAGAAAACTCCCCACCGACTGCTTTCATGTACATCTCAAGTAGTCAGGGAAAGAGGGCTTCAGAGTGAAAGCTGACAAAAGTGACTGCTACGAAGGAAGGTCTGGTTCCACAAAGCTGACTTGAGAAAGGTCCCTTGTTCTGATCTCTGGGTGAAAAGAGATGGAAACAAACTCTTGGATTATTTAGTCTGTCTTTCTGTATCAGAGCAATAGCTCGCTTTGAAGGCAGTGAGTGTAGTGGTTAGAGCAGGAGTGGGCAAACTTTTTGGCCTGAGGGCCAGATCTCTGAATAGAAATTGTATGGCAGGCCATAAATTCTCACAAAATTGGGGTTGGATGTGGGAAGGGATGAGGGCTCCAGCTGGGGGTGCAGACTCTGGGATAGGGCTGGGGATGAGAAGTTTGGGGTGCATGAGGGTGCTCTGGATTGGGATCAAGGGGTTAGGAGGGCGAGAGAGGGATCAGGGCTGGGGCATGGAGTTGGGGCATGGGGAGAGGCTCAGGGGTGCAGGGTCCAGTGGCGCTTACCTCAAGCGTCTCCTGGTAGTAGTGGCATGTCCCTTCTCTGGCTCCTACACGGAGGTGCGGCCAGGCGACTCTGCACACTGCCTCATCTGCAGGTACCACCCCTGCAGCTTCCATTGGAGCACCGAAGGGGGCCACTGGAGCGTGTAGAAGCCAGAGTGGGACCATGCCACAGCTTCCGGGAGCCATGTGGTGCACTTCCCAGCAGGAGCTCTCAGGCCAGCTTAAAACTGCCCGTGGGCCAGATCTGGCCTGCGGGTCGTAGTTTGCCCACCCCTGGGTTAGAGCATGAAATGGGACTCAGGCTTCCTCCTGGATTCTAGCCAGGGCTTTGCCACTAAATCAATATGTGCAAGTCACAGGTCAGTTGCTTTATGATTCTTTTTCCTCATCTGTTAAAAAGGAGCAATAAAAACTGCCAGGCTCAAAGGAATATTTACATCTTGACTATACTAGCTTGATTGGCCTGGAGTAAGTAGAGAGGAAACTAGACTGCAGTTCTGAAATGGGAGTAATATACCCTTTTTTGTTGTTTTTTTTTTAAAGGTGTTCAGATAGTGTGGTACTGAGCACAATATAACTCTATAGATAATGATAATTTTTTCCCAAATATATTAAAATCCTACATTTACGTTATGCTTCTCTCTTCCTGAAAGATCTCAAAATGCTTCACAAACAAACACTCTAGACAGGAATCTCTTAACTCCACACTCATCTGTTCAAATATTCCACCTCTGGGGTGGAAAATGATGTCTGTGTAACAGCACACAGCAACATTACAGAACTGCATAGGGCAGAAAGATCCAGATTCTCATCCTGGCCGCACCAATGTAACTCCATTGATTTCAGAGCCATTGCTCTGGTTTCATGCCAGTGTAACTGGGTCAGTATCTGACTGAAAATGAAGAAGAATGCGGTCTGCATTTGAAGTAGATGTACTGAGTACTATCCAGTCCGAAAATGTGTACTGCTTATTTGGAGCTCCATTCACTTCAGAGAGCTTTGGATTAAGCCCTTGGCTTCTAAGCATGGCTCATCATTCTATCCTGGTTCATTGTTAGAGCTGCTTGAATCTTTCAAAATTTTCGCAGCTATTCGTTCCAGTTTTCAAACAGCACTTTGCTTCAACCCCTTATTAATGAATGTTCACGTGAACCCGTTCTTGTTCACACAAGTGTTTGGGGAATGGCTGTTCTTCATACCAGTCCTGGTACCTCCATACACACAGAAGAGTGCCCAGGATATAGTTGTTCTCAAAAAAACAAAACAACAAAACCACAACTCTTGATCAATCAGGGACCTGTAACAACATCATGTGACTGAGGTGACCAATCACATACCATGACAAACAAATGTCCAGTTGAACAGTTACTGACCAGGGCACATAAAACACATTCACAGAAATCAGGATCAGCTCCCCAAGAGGAAACGGGCTGGTTTATTCACAATGAATAATTCAGCCTGCTCCATTTATTAGTAGAGCATACACTAATCCCCCTCCAGCTATCTCCTCTCAGTGACATCCATGTCAGTAATTTATTTATAAGCAGTTTATTGTGTAGAAAACGTATGGAATCAGTTAACAATGGAATGAAAGTTGGGTTTTTGTCACTTTAAGAAGAAAGCTCAAAAAAAATTAAAACCTGATCTGTTGCCTCCTGGGGAAAGTTCTTGCTTTGGGATGTATTTCTGGAGAACAAAGCCCCGAGGTTAATTAACATCTGTGCTCCCCAATCAAATGCTGAAACAAGAAAGTTGGTTGTACTCAATCAAGAGTCTTAAATTCGCCACTGGAATTTCAATGCAGGGAGGCAGGTGACTTCACTTGTGTAACAAGTAACTAAGACAAGGGCCTCAGGACTTTGAGCAACATAGAAGACAACATTCATAATTAAGCAACCGTCTCTGGTAAATTCCAGATGTTCCTCCTGGCAAGAACATTTCTACTCTGAATTCATTTCCTGGCAGCACTGGGAGAAAGCACCTATCCTTTAACTGATCTTGCTGTTGATTTTTTTTCTGTCTGGCCAAGCTATTTTTAACACTTGGCCTGAAATCAATGGGGACCTTTCATGAAGGACATTGACTGAAGGCTTTTCCTGTCATTTCACACAAGCTCTCTGCCTGGTCTACAAGTGACTGCATAACTCTTGATTCTCCATCCTTAACATAACCAACAAGGATACCCACCCATGTTCTTAACACCTTCCCTGCTGCTGCTGATTAGGCAAAATCACACAGTCATGCCTCTTCAACTTTCCATTTCTTTCATTAGAACATACACTAAAGACGCACTCTTAAAAGTCCACCCATTGGTTAATGCTCTGTCTGTAACCATGGCAGCTACATTTCTCTCTATCTCCTTCCAGAAGCCTAAGATGGCACGTGATTGTCTATCTGTAATTAAGTCATAACACTGTTTTGCTGTGGCAGCGGGGCCTTCTCTAACCATGCCTATGCCAACAGATTGACCAGTCCTTCCTCCCGGCACTATGTAAGGGAGGATATTGCTACACACTCTGTTGGTGGTACTCTGCCTGAATGTCCTCCAGGAGCACTATCCTTTGCTGAGACATTGAAAGAGAGCTGCCCAAATTTATCCCTAACGCATGGACACAGACAAATTTGGGAGCATGGTGTGGACTCACATATGTGGGTGACACACAGCTCTATTGTGAACAAACCCACAGCATGGACACAACCATGTTCATTGTAAATGGAACAGATAAGTGAGTCTCAACCTGGTTACCAAAATACCATGGTATGTACAGTGTGTATGGGCCATTAATGGCTGTGTCAGGTAATCCAGGTCTGATTCCTGATTCTGGTCATTTTTCCCTGAGCAACCATGACTTGGTTTGTCCAAATACCAGGAAAAGAACCACAGTGGCAATTTTGAAAGAAATGGCCTTTGAGACGCACCAATAGTTGCCACATGAAGAATGGAGATATTTTCAGGGTGGGGTGGATTTATCTGAGCTGATAGCTTCAGATCTTTTCTGAGGAGTTATGTGTATTAAGAGCTTAGCTCCTCACAGCTAAGATCAAGTGTAGTATCTCCTAATGCTGGTCAGAATCCAGAATTTCCATTCCCTGGAAAATTACAGTTTGAATTTCTTTTCATGCTGAATCAGAAAAAAACTTGACATTCAAAACTTCCTGTAAATGAAAATTCCCAAAAATTTCAATTTGAGACAATCAAAACATTTTGTTTCCATAATGTTGATTAGTTTGGTTTCAATGTCGTCATTTCATTTAGACTTTACGTTATTTAGTATTTTATATTAATGTCAAAATGAAATTAATCAAAATGAGTCAAATCAAAACATTTTTGTCTTATGGAAATGAAATGTGAAAGTTGAAATGATTCTTTTCAACTTTTTTCCCGTAGGAAGTGTTGTCTAAATCTCTTTCCCACAAAACATTTTGATTTCAACAAAACTTCATTTTTTGACAAACTGTTCCATTTAATATTTTTGGACCAGCTCTAATATATCTCCATTAAAGTGTATTGGTTACTATTGCATGGTCTATTAGCCATAGTGTATAAGTTTATAACTATTAATTGAAGAACACTACCTGGAAGCAATGGCTATGGGTGATCACTGGCAGGCCTGGCTTGGGGTCCCATTGTTGGGGCAGTGTGCAGGATGTTCAGGATTGCACATGCATGGAGAGTGAATTCCCCTGAGTGTAATAATAATAATAATTTAAAAAAAAAAAGACAGCTCCCTTCCTGAAAGGAATGAATGGAAGCAGAGAAACATCTTTGGCAGAATCCTCTTCTTGCCCCACTTAGCACGCGTGAGAGTTCAGTAACTAGACAGAGCCATAGAGATCTGAAATGGAATTTGCATACTGTCAAAGCTGTGTCCGTTCCACCTGCTGAAGGATGCATTAATCAGACTCTAGAATGCCTTCTGTGTGAACCTACAAGGATCTTGCATTTAATCATCAAAGACACAAATTACACATAAACAGCAGTGGCTTGGTGACACAGCCAGTTTGAGAGCCAGCAAGGCACCAGTGCTGGCCACATCAAAGAATCTCTCTACCTCCCTTTATCTGCCTCTCTTAACTCTCCCCTGCATGCACACCTTCCCTGCATCTCCCAGCCATCGTTAATTGCTTTTTTCCCCCCTCCTGATTTGTACACATTTGGATTAGTGTTCACAGGAGAGATTTATTGCATTTGCTAGTTCCAGACCTCGCTACAGCAGGGGCTGTGCAAACTTCCCTTGCACTTTCTGCCAAAGCACCTCAGTTCTGATCTGCAGCAGGCCCAGCTATTTGGACCACCACACAGACAATTAAACCCATGTTCGGTCTGTAGAACATCCTGTGACTGCCTCACAGCAGCTCTGCAATGCTCTCACACCACCCCTGCAAAACCCTTTGCAATCTCTGCACAAGTGTCATCCAAATCCCAACCAGGCCTGACCAAAGCAATCTGAACCCAGCTCTGTAGATAGAATCATAGAATATCAGGGTTGAAAAGGACCTCAGGAGGTCATCTAGTCCAACCCCCTGCTCAAAGCAGGACCAATCCCCAGACAGATTTTTGCCCCAGATCCCTCAATGGCCCCCTCAAGGATTGACCTCACAACCCTGAGTTTAGCAGGCCAATGCTCAAACATTGTGCTATAGATGGTCGGCCACTCTACCTTCTAGATAAATATTGTCTATACTCTCCCTTGCCTGGCACCATGCTGGGTGCGGAAGCTACAGAGTGAAACAAACTGCTGGTGCATTTAATATGAAGTGAAGAAGTGTGCCATGGGGCTTTCAGACATTTCATAGTTGGTTGTGCCCTGTGTCCTCAATACAGACTACCTGAAGGAAAATGAATTTGTACAGGAGATTTCTGCTGGCAGATGCCCCATTGGTGCTGCGATGTGGGCAGAGAGATGGCACCGATGGGAGTCTGGTATGTTCAACGTACACCACAATGTGTCCAGACTGAGTTTTGTTCATGAATCTGGAGATTGCTGGCATCAAGGCAGCAAGTGGCTTCTCTCAAGTAAGCATTGCTCCTACGTGCCACAGAAATGCTATGTGATAAGAAAGGCTTTGCTTAGTAAGTAGGGGGCTTTGCAATGAGTAAATGTCTCCTTGATTGTTGTTTGACCTGTGTCAAGGCCGATTCCCCACTCTGGCACTTTGAGTGCAGAAGGTGGGGGCCCACAAGGATTCTAAAAATTAATACTAGCCACTCCAGGCTTGTATAAAACTCCCAAGGTCACAGCTTCTCTCTGACCTTGGATGGGTGGATGTTGCCACCACCCAAATGCAAACCCCTTGGAACCCAGGAAGACGCACTTGGGAATTCCTTCCTGTGGGGTACCCTCAAGCCCTTTCACACACCCCTCCCCCTCCAGGGAATTGCTGAGAAAGAAAACAAAGGAAATTAGTTGTTGCCCCCAGCTAATTAAACAGCATATGCACAAACTTCTTAAGGACACACAAATCCAGTTTTGTTCTTAAAAATGTAAATTGTATTAAACCCAAAAAGAAAGGGAATACATTTGGAGTTAGGCTTTTTGCTAGATCTTAAAAGAAACAATTATGAAAATTAAACATCAAGATAACTCTCTTGAGATTCAGCTTAAAGGTTACAAGAAAAAAAAAAGCATCTGGGGTTAGCACAGAGGAGTCCACAAGCCTTACAAAATAAAAGAAATAAACCTGCCCACATCTTTCTAGACATTCCTGATCTACTTACATATCTGGGTTTCAGATCAGTAGGTTTGAGGTATGAATTGATGCTTTTTCATACCTGGTTTAAAGCTGCTTACAGCATTGCTGCTCTATGTCTCCGCTCTCTGGAGAACAACAACAGACAAAGGGAAAGTTCTTTTTTTTCTTCCCATTTTAAAAAGTTCTAGCCCTCCCATTGGCTCTTTTGGTCAGGTGCCCACTCCCTTCCTTTTACCTAGGGACTTGTTAACCCTTTACAGGTAAAGCAAGTAGAGAACAGCACCAAGGGGGATTTTGTAGCTGGCTGGCTGCCCACAAAAGGGAGCTATCATCCCCTCTCATTTATCACAATCTGCAATTGGCTGGATGTGCTTTAATTGTTTGCCTGACCAGTTCCACCGAATAAGGGAATTGCTGCCAGAGCAAGGATGAAGATTTACCTGCAAAGACGCCTGCTAGATTTGTGAATGAATTTGATGCTTGTGAATGTGTAGCTGTGATCGTGCTGCTTGTTAACAGCAGAGAATGGGCCAGGGTTGTGCGCTTCAGTCCAACACTCCCATGCTCTTGCACTGCCACCCTCCACCAGCTCTGGCAATACATCTCTGCTCCCCCTGCTATTCCAGATCTGGGCCCCCCTCAGATCTCCCAGTGCTCCTCCATCCTGACCTGAAACAACCTCAGCTATTTCACAATCCAGTCCTGCAAGGTGCGTGCCTACCTGTCACTGCAGTCTGAATTCAGCCCCTCCCTTCCACCTGCTTTCAAGGGGGTATAGAGACAAAAATGTGTGTGTTGGAGGAGGGAACAAGAACTAGGAGCATAAACCTGAGGGATTTAACTGTAGAGATGCATTAAGTGGCCCAGGTAGCACCAAATACCAATATGAAATCAGAAAATCCAGAAACCTGATCCACTAGGTACATGGGGAAACTAGCAGGTCAGGTATTACACACCCAAAGTAATTCCCTGGCAGTGATTGTCTGGGCTTGCACCTATTGTTGTGGTCTTGGTAGCCATCCCAGCTGCCAAACACAGGGGAGGACCTGCAAGAACAGTCAGGAATAGACAGGCTTCTCTGTTCTTCTCTGCTAGAGAGAGCCATGACTAGAATGAGATTCACACGGCACCACCTCTGTGCTGAAAGTTCTTCACCTTGTCCTCTGCCTAGAGGTTCCTGGGCTTATCACCATTGGCTCTCTGGAGAGAGGAGAGGATTTGGAGGAATGTTATCACTGGTTTCCTTGAATTGGCAGCCAGGAGTGGATTGGTGAGCCTGCCAAGGGCCTCCAGCCCTGCACCGTGTGGTGGATCTGTGGTTTTGCACTCAGTGCACCTTGTGCAAAGCTGCAGATCCTTCACATAAAGTAGAGACTCAAACTGTTGGCAGGGCTACAAGCAGCCTATGCCTATTAATGCACCACCAGCAGCCAATCTGAGCAGCCCCATGATAATACAGGAACTTTATTGGTAGTTGTCATGGGATAATTCCCCACTCTGAACCTTAGCGTCCAAAAGATGGAGTACCAGCATGAATTCCTCTAAGCTCAATTACCAGCTTAGTACTTGTAGCGCTGCCACCAACCAGGAATTCCAGTGCCTGGTACACTCTGGTCCCCCCAAAACATTGCCTGGGGACCCCCAAGACCCAGACCCTCTGGATCTTAAAATAAGGAAAGTAAACCCTTTCCCTCACCGTTGCCTCTCCTAGACTTCCCCTCCCTGGGTTACCCTGGAAGATCACTGTGATTCAAACTCCTTGAATCTTAAACAGAGAGGAAAATTCACCTTCCTCCTTCCTTTTCTCTCCCCCTCCCAGACTCTCCCTGAGAGAGAAAGTAATCCTAACACGGAGAAAAATCAACCTTTCTCTCCCCCTTCCCTCCTTTCTCCCCACCAATTCCCTGGTGAATCCAGACCCCATCCCCTGGGGTCTCACACCAGAAAAAAAAAAAAACAATCATGTTCTTAAACAAGAAAAGCTTTTAATTAAAGAAAGAAAAAACAGTTAAAATTATCTTTGTAAATTTAAGATGGAATATGTTACAGGGTCTTTCAACTATAGACACTGGGAATACCTTCCCAGCCTAAGTATACAAGTACAAATTAAAATCCTTCCAGCCAAATACACATTTGAACTCCTTCCAGCCAAATACACATTTGAACTCCTCCCAGCCAAATATACATTTGCAAATAAAGAAAACAAACATAACCTAACTCACTTTATTTACCTAGTACTCACTATTCTGAACTTACAAGAGCCTGTATTGGATAGATTGAAGAGAAACCTGGTTGCACGTCTGGTCCCTCTGAGCCCCCAGAGTGAACAACAACCAAACACTAACAGCATACACAAAAACTTCCCTCCCTCAAGATTTGAAAGTATCCTGTCCCCTGATTGGTCCTCTGGTCAGGTGACAGCCAGACTTACTGATCTTGTTAACCCTTTACAGGCAAAAGAGACATGAAGTACTTCTGTTCTATTAACTCTTACTTATCTGTTTATGACTCGCCCCCCAAATCGCTGACAGTGTGGGACCACGCTGGCAGTGATTTTTCCCTAGAACTTTAGAATAAACAGATTAATAACCACATTCACCCTTACATATGCCACTAATTATGTAAAACTACAAGATTTTTCACATTGTAAGGACAATTTTTAACCAGTTGATTCTGGGAAACTTTCACGGGAGAGTGCATCAACTCCTTGATTTGTTGCCGCAGCAGACGTTTCTGGGTTGCGGAGAGGTTCACCTCTTCCACACCACCGTCACTTGTTCCTTTATCGTAGACACCGTCAGGCCACTCAGCGTCATCTCCTCCCTGGGCTGTAAACTGACAAACCTGTAAGTCTCTGGAATAAAAGGGCTTGAGAGAATTAACGTGGTACACTCTGGGCTTTAGGGAGGAATTGGGAAATGCTATGACGTAGTTAACAGCTCCCAGGCGCTCTTGGACCGTGAATGGCCCTTCCCATGATGCTTCCATTTTATGGGCCTGTTGCGCCTTCAAGACCATAACCTGGTCTCTTACCTTGAAGGAACGCTCTCTGGTATGTCTATCATACCACGCCATTTGCTCTTTTTGAGCATCCTTTAGGTTTTCTTTACCGAGGGCTAAAGAGTGTTTTGTAGGTTGCTTACAAAGTCCAAAATGTTAGTTCCTAGAGAGGGTGTAAACCCCTCCCATTGTTCCTTCACCAACTGTAATGGCCCTTTAACTTCGTGGCCATACACAAGCTCAAACGGTGAAAACCCTAAACTGGGATGTGGTACAGCCCTGTAGGCAAACAGCAACTGCTGCAACACTAGGTCCCAGTCATTGGAGTGTTCATTCACGAATTTACGTATCATGGCCCCCAAAGTTCCATTAAACCTTTCCACCAGGCCATTGGTTTAATGGTGGTATGGGTGACAACCAAGTGATTCACCCCATGAGTTTCCCACAGTTCGTTTATGGTCCCGGCCAGGAAATTAGTCCCTGAATCCATAAGGATGTCGGAGGACCAACCTACCCTGGCAAAAATGTCTGTTAGGGCCTGGCACACAGTTTTAGCCCCAGTGTTGCCTAGAGCTACTGCTTCCGGCCATCGGGTAGCAAAGTCCATGAAAGTCAGTATGTACTGCTTTCCTCTGGGGGTCTTTTTTGGGAAAGGACCCAGAATATCCACAGCTACTCGCTGAAATGGGACCTCAATTATGGGGAGTGGCTGGAGAGGGGCCTTGACCTGGTCTTGCGGCTTTCCCACTTTTTGGCACACCTCACAAAACTGGACATACTTGGCAACATCCTTGCCCATCCCCTCCTAGTGGAAGGACTTTCCCAACCGGTCTTTGGTTCTGTTCACCCCAGCATGGCCACTGGGATGATCATGGGCTAAGCTTAAGAGCTTCCCCCGGTACTTAGTTGGAACCACCAACTATTTTTGTGGATACCAGTCTTGCTGGTGTCCACCAGAAAGAGTCTCCTTATATAAAAGCCCTTGTTCTATAACAAACCGAGATCGGTTAGAAGAGCTGAGAGGCGGTGGGGTGCTCCGTGCCACCGCTCAAGCTTTCTGAAGGCTGTCATCTGCTTCCTGCTAGGTCTGGAACTGTTTCCTGGCGGCTGTAGACACCAGTTCTTCCTTAGATTGTGGACTTGGGCTTGATCCTTCGGGAAGCGATGTAGGTGATGGGGTTGTTTTCGTTGCTGGTGAACTGCTCCCCACTGGTGTACCAGGTGGTATTTCAGGCTCCGGTTGAGCCTTTTGGGTATGGTTGTTGGCTGCTTCTGCCAGTTCAGGCTTGCTGGCGCCCTCTGGCGTTGGGGTTGAAGATGTGTTTGCAAGCGCTGGCGTTAGTGCTGGCAATGGTTCTGGTGTTGGTTGCGTTTCTAGGTCCAGATCTGGGACTGGAAGTACTGTGGCTGTTGCAGTCATTGGCAGGGAATCCGGGTCCACTACCTCTGTCTGGGTCTCTGCTAACACAGACGGGGCGTCTGTGGACGGCTTAGGAACAGGGATGGGTCTGAAAGCTTGCCTGGCTTGGCTGCGTGTAACCATTCCCACCCTCTTGGTCCACTTTACCTGGTTGGCCAAGTCTTCCCCCAGTAGCATGGGGATGTGATAATTGTTGTAGACTGCAAAAGTCCACATTCCTGACCAGCCTTTGTATTGGACAGGCAGTTTAGCTGTAGGCAAGTCTACAGCTTGTGACATGAAGAGGTAAATTGTCACTTGGGCCTTTGGGTTGATGAATTTGGGGTCCACTAAGGATTGGTGGATAGCTGACACTTGTGCCCCCGTGTCTCTCCACGCAATAACCTTCTTTCCTCCCATTCTCAAAATTTCCCTTCACTCCGAGGATATTTGAGAGACATCTGGGTCTGGGGATCTTTGGAGTGATGGAGATATAATGAACTGCACTCGGTTGGGGTTCTTGGGGCAGTTGGCCTTTATATGTCCCAGTTCATTACACTTGAAGCATCGCCCAGCTGACTGGTCACTGGGCTGAGGTGGGTTACTGGAGATTGGTGGGGTGAGAGAATAGGGAGTCAGCGGCTTTCCTGGGGTTGTAGGTGGGGTCTTGGGTTGTCCTTGGGTATAGGGTTTATTGTTGGTGTGACCCCAGTGATATTCGCTCCCCTTGATAGTAACCTTTTTTTTCTGCCACTTCCACCCATCTGGCTCCAATCTCCCCCGCCTCAGTTACAGTTCTGGGCTTCCCATCTAGGATGTACCTTTCTATTTCCTCCGAAACACCCTCTAAGAACTGCTCCAATTGTATTAGGAGGTGCATGTCATCCAGAGATTTAACATTGGTTTCTGATATCCAGGCATTTTAATTCTTTCCAATGTGGTAGGCGTGTCGGATGAATGACGCATCTGGTTTCCACCTTAGGGCTCTGAACCTCCGACGGGCATGCTCAGGTGTTAGCCCCATCCTGATTCTGGCCTTGGTTTGAAAAAGTTTATAATCGTTCATGTTCTCCTTAGGCATTTCAGCCGCCACCTCTGCTAGGGGTCCACTGAGCAGTGGCCTCAGCTCTATCATGTACTGGTCTTCAGAGATGCTGTACCCATGGTAGGTCCTTTCAAAATTTTCTAGGAAGGCCTCAGTGTCATCACCTGCCTTGTAGGTGGGAAATGTCTTGGGATGTGGAACAATAACTGGTGAAGGGTTGGTAGGATTGGCTATATCCTTCGGCTTAGCCTGTTCTAATTCAAGGGCCTGCCGATGGGCCTCCCTCTGGAGTTCCAACTCTTTCTCTTTTATCTCCAGCTCTCTCCTGTGGGCAGCCTCTCTTTCTCTTTCTCTCAGCTCCATCTCTTTTTGTTTTATTTCTAATTCTTGTAGTTTCTTTTCTATGTCTCGCTTGTGGTCTGCGTCTTTGATTTGTTCCTCTGCCTCCAGTTTTGCCCATTCCTCTTTCAGGGTGTCCTTGGTAGTCATGGTTTCTGCTTTCTTGTGTTGGGGCACCCTCTGCTGTTTACTGCCTGAAATGCTGCTTTTCTGTTGCCTCCTTAGGGTTGCTTAGCTGAAGGGTTTTTTAACTTCTTCTACCTAGCTATTCCCGACAGAGTTAGAAAGAAAAGAAACCCATTAATTTGCAAATGTGTTTTTCTGGTGTATGGTGACTCACAACTGGAGTCCCTTTGTTTAACAAAGATCCTTGTTAAACCCTAATACCTTTGCCTTCAGAGTACTCAGAAGGGAGAGAGCAAAAACTTGCAGACCTTTGCTTTTAAAACAATCTCCTCTAGCCTGCTTTACACACAGCTAGCAGGGAAAGAAAAAGAAAAAATCCTACTGGCTTTTGCTCCTAAAGCCTAACCTCTCAGTCTGCCTGCAGATAGCTAACAGGGAGAGAAATAGAAAGCTCACTGGCTTTTGGATTCTTTCTTATCCCACCTCTGACACTATGTCATGGTATAATTCTCCACTCTGAACCTTAGCGTCCAAAAGATGGGGTACCAGCATGAATTCCTCTAAGCTCAATTACCAGCTTAGTACTTGTAGCGCTGCCACCAACCAGGAATTCCAGTGCCTGGTACACTCTGGTCCCCCCAAAACCTTGCCCGGGGACTCCCAAGACCCAGACCCTCTGGATCTTAACATAAGGAAAGTAAACCCTTTCCCTCACCGTTGCCTCTCCCAGACTTCCCCTCCCTGGGTTACCCTGGAAGATCACTGTGATTCAAACTCCTTGAATCTTAAACAGAGAGGAAAATTCACCTTCCCCCCTCCTTCTCTCTCCCCCTCCCAGACTCTCCCTGAGAGAGAAAGTAATCCTAACACAGAAAAAAATCAACCTTTCTCTCCCCCTTCCCTCCTTTCTCCCCACCAATTCCCTGGTGAATCCAGACCCAGTCCCCTGGGGTCTCACCAGAAAAAAAAACAATCATGTTCTTAAACAAGAAAAGCTTTTAATTAAAGAAAGAAAAAACAGTTAAAATTATCTTTGTAAATTTAAGATGGAATATGCTACAGGGTCTTTCAACTATAGACACTGGGAACACCTTCCCAGCTTAAGTATACAAATACAAATTAAAATCCTTTCAGCAAAATACAAATTTGAACTCTTTCCAGCCAAATACACATTTAAACTCCTCCTAACCAAATATACATTTGCAAATAAAGAAAACAAACATAACCTAACTCACTTTATTTACCTAGTACTCACTATTCTGAACTTATAAGAGCCTGTATTGGAGAGATTGTTGAGAAACCTGATTGCACGTCTGGTCCCTCTGAGCCCCCAGAGTGAACAACAACCAAACACTAACAGCATACACAAAAACTTTCCTCCCTCAAGATTTGAAAGTATCCTGTCCCCTGATTGGTCCTCTGGTCAGGAGACAGCCAGGCTTACTGATCTTGTTAACCCTTTACAGGCAAAAGAGACATGAAGTACTTCTGTTCTATTAACTCTTACTTATCTGTTTATGACAGTAGTAATCAGCTGACAGCCCTGCGGCTGCTACTGGGGCTTATTTCTCACAGTCCAGAGTTCTAGCACCATTGCTCTGTGTGATGGAGCAAGTAGAGACCCTGCCCAGAGATTGGCCAGGGAAAGAGCTAGAGGTAGGACAACATAGTTAACTGACCTGAGTGCACTGATTTACAGCACGGCAGTGCTTGACCCACTGTGGTGTATGTCTCAGCTCCGGATTGCCATGGAGATGGTCTGTGGGGAGCAGGAGGGCTAAGTCTAGCAGGGACAGTCTTGGAGAGGAAGGAGCTCGATGTAGAGGCCTGGAGCCAAGAGGAGAACTGAGGAAGCCTCCTCTTCCTCTTTGGAACTTGACTCTGTTTGGATTCTGGCTGTGGGCTCAGGCTCATTTCTTACAGCGTGGGCAAACCAGGGAATTTAAAATACTATAAAATGGCTGGCTTCACAAAAGGCATACATTATTGCTGGGGCTTTCCCAGGGGCCTAAGGGAGTGGGTACCTGACTACCACTGAATTTCAGTGGAATTTGGGCCCTTAAATCAATGAGGGTCCTTTGAAACTCCCAGCCTCCACTCTTGGCGCGACTCCACGTATGCTATGCAGTGCTTGCAACAAAGCAGTTAGGAAAGGAAGACTTGGGCAAACAGCTGAGATTCTGGGGACTAAATGGTCCAGAGAGATAGAGATGTAACTTCCTAGGTAGATCTGTTCCAGTGCTTTTGTCTATGAAAGAAGCATAAATGTGACTTCTGCTTCCATTTTGTCGCCACATGTCAGGTTGCTTTGATCTCAGCAAAGAAACTGGCTGGTCAGGGCTAAGCCTGAGCCTGTCCCTGGAGGGAGGCTGTGGTGAAATGGTAGGGTTCTCCACAGTTCCTTTTCTGTAGTCTTGACTCTTTCTCCAAGTTGCCTGTTCTGGGTTTATCCTGCTCCCTGAAGCTCCTTTAAGAGGACAGATCTGAATTAACAGAGGCAGGAAAAGAGGGGAAACGAGGGATTGGGGATGAGAAGAGAGAGGAAAGGACAAACAGGGAGAAAACAGGAGATGAGCGAGAGGAGCTGGTGGAGGAGGAAGTGAGAGAATGAAACCGCTTTCATGCGGAGAGTCACTGGAGTGGATTGCTCCCCACTCCTATCTGGGCCAGGAGATAGCTGTGTCAGGAGTGTTTTTCTGCAGCATGCCCCCTTTTGTGAGGTGAACTTTCTCTGCATTGATTTTTCCCAAAGAGCTGGAAAGGGGTGGGATAAACCACAGACACTGAAGTTCCTCCAGGCCTGGGAATCTCAGCACTATGGACAGCAGCTTGTAAACATGATTATTAGCAGAGCAGCTCTGAAGCTCAATGGGCCTGAATCTTTTGGGTGGGGGAGTGGGGAGGGATGTTCATATGGGCATGGGTCCCAGTGCTGTCTGAACTTCTTCTTCCGGTCTCTAGTGTGGCTTTTTAGACCTGGATTGAATCAAAACTCAAGGGCCTGGTTTCCTGCAAATCTTTGCTTTTGCGTGCCCCTCCTCACCTGTGGGGTCCTCCCCACTCCAAATGGGATGCCAAGCATCCCTGTCCCTCTGTGCTTGGCTTGAGTCTCATGCCTCCAGTCTTCCCCCTGCTGTGAGAACATCATATTACAATAGCCCCCCTTTGTGACCAATCAGTGTCACCCTTTGCTTGACTGCTGTTCCTGTTGAATTGTTACTGCCCTCCCTTCTCTTTCCTGGGGGCTCAGCATGCCACCTCCCTAGCCTGGGAACATGCTGCTGGATATACCTTGGGTCCCTCTGTTTCCATTCACTCTTTTACGGTGGCTACTACCATGGTGGAGTCACTCTATCCCCCTCCCCATCTCCTCAGAACAAGGGGCCTGCTACAGCAGCAGTCACATCTGAGCGCCACCTTGAGGTGAGAGCTGGCAAAGCTGCTGCCAAGCAGGACTGAGAGTGTAATGTTGTGACCCAGTGACTCCAGCATCTGATTAGAACCTCTGTGAGCCAGGCTGGAGTTTTCAGGAGGGCTCAGCGCCCGTAGCTTGGGTCTGTTTCCTCTTTGTACAATGGCTCAAACTGGAACCTCTCCTTCCAGCACCCCCAAAACTTTGGTGATGTTCAGCTCCAGATCTGGACTTTGCATCACTGGCCCATCACTCCTGGTTATTATTTATTGATCAAAGGGAAGGGAAGCACTAAAGCTGAGTTGTTTGTTGGGGGAGGAAAGGTACCCGGAGGGTTCGTACTGCAGCTATCATCTCTGCAGTTGGCTCCTCAGCACAGCACAGAGATGCTCCCCACAGACTCAAACTCCAGAATTTTTAAAAGGACAAGTTGTAGTGTGAAACCTGATGGGTAAACGTGGGCAAATTGCCCTCAAAGTCACAACACTGGATTTTTTTTCATCATCTGAATAGTGAGGGCCTTTGATTTCAGTGTCATTTTGAGCTGAGTTTTTTTCTCAACAGTCTTATTCCTCCGCCTGAGGGATTGGACATAGAGCCCTTCCCCTGTGAATTCAGTGTAATCATGATAGGGAACGCTTAACCTTCCTGCCCCTGCACCGGAGAGGGAACGAGCAGTAGGAGCTGGAGTGTTCAGATGTGCTGCTTTTAATAATAGGACCAAGAACACTGATGCTCGGAGAGGTTTTCAGACCAGAACAAGAAGCCAGATGGATGCTCAGAAATAAGACGGACAAAGGGAAATGAAGGATATGGAGAAACTGAGGTGGAGGCATTATAGGTTCAGAGAAGCAGGGCTATAAACGGGCCAGGTGCATGGAAACTGAGGGGCCCTTATGTCTGCTGTAGCGGACAGGAAGTCTAACCCAGTCTCCTGTTTCCAACAGTGCCTAGGGCTGGATGCTTCTGAAATAGTCCTAAAACCTCCAGTGTTATAGTAAGTGACCTCACCTGCTGAGCAGTATATACCCTAAAACTTGCTAATTGGTAGCCCTTGATTTTTTTTTTTTTTACCCTGGTGAGTGTCACTGCAGATGCTAGTCTTATTTATAGAAATTGCAGCTTCTTGTTTGAGTCTCCTCGGGCTGTCCTGTAGCAGCAGTTCTGACAGGTTAATTGCACACTGTGCGAAAAGGTATTTCCTTCCGTCCCTTCTGATTTCATGGAGTGCCCCCTTTTTGTATTAAAGACAAATAAACAAAAGCACTTGCCTGGCCTGCTCTATGCCACTCGTGATTCTCTCCTCATTATTGTCCATGTCTCTTTGATATTCCCCTCTCACCACTCCCGTTTCCCCAGATCATGTGAGGTGTCACTCTAACCCTGACATCCAAAGCAGCATTTAAAAAGTAGCCCACCCAGGATCTCACATGATTAAACATTTCTGGTATCTCTGGCGTGGCTTTGCTAACAGTTTGAGTGCTTTCTGGAGGTCACCCTCACTGGAGGGCATCCTTGTTTGCTTGCACATGACTTTATACCATGAACTGGGGAAGAAAACAGCTAACAAGACTGAAAGGAGGCTGTTTCTCTTCTGCAGTGCCTTGCATAAGATTTCACTGAGATGGTCTGACTCCACCATGTTAATTATGCCATCTCATCTGCTTTTAACATTCCGTGTCCACGCCTGTGCCTTTTTCATAATAACCTCATCAGCGAGCATGCAAGACAGACTGTGCTTTTACTAGCCAGAGTCTGGCTGATGTCATGTCTCAACTCAAGAATTTTCCTGATTTCCCCTTGGGAGATGGCTGCTAATCGGAAGCTAAAATATGCACTTCTGGGTCACGTGCTGTGGAGTCAAGGGTGAATTAATTGGCATACCATGCTTCACTGCCAGGCAGAGATTGCAACCCGCCAAGGTTCCTTAGGGTTCCAAGAGGAAATGACATCACTAGAGGGCAGAAAATTGCATCGTGAGGGAATGGTTCCGTGTTAAAGATGTATGGGGAAGCCTCAGAGCAGTGGAAATGTCTCTTTACTCTGACTGGACAGTGACTGCAATGATCAGGTGTTGGCGTTTGCCAAAAGGGAAACATCACAAAGCCAAGGGGAAAGGGTGAGAAGGCAGCAGGACATCAAAGCACCATAGTCATTAGCCAGTTAATCCCCTCAAACATCCACCTGAGACTACATCTCTGATTGGGGAAATGGGAGGTTAAATGATTTGCTCTGGGTCAGTGGTTCTTATTTCATCATGCCCCCCCACACACACACACACTTCTTTGTGTTGGGAGTCCAGCCCAAACTCCTTCCTGCCACGCAGTAACTGCAGACTACTGAACTCCATAGCCCCTAACACTGCTCCCTTCTCCCAGGGAGTGACTGGAAACTACTTCCCCTGCAGCCCCTTTCTGCTGCCAATTTCTTGGCTTTATACCAGCCCCACCTGTTCCTTCATAGCTGGGCTCTACCGTCAATCAGCCTTTCAGTCCCAGGCTCTCCCTCAGGGGCAGCCTATCAGGTTAATGGACCTCACTTCACCTGGTCTCCCTTGAGTGGGAGTGGACACCTCATCATAGGGCCTGCTTGTGCCAGGTGCTGTACAAACACATAGGATTAGATTGTCCCTGCCACAGAGAGCTTATAGTCTAAATACACACAATGGACGGAGAAATGGAGGGGAAACAGTGGCAGAGAGCAGTAAAGTGGCTGGCTCAAGGTTACAGAGTAGGTCAGTGACTGAGCTAGGACTAGAATCCAGCTCACCTCACTCCCAGTCCACTGCTGCAGTATATGGGAAATGCGTGTTGTCTGGACTTCATAGCCTTTCCATTCAACTTGGTCTGATTATTCATAGCAGCATTAACATTTTCAGTATGTTTAATTTGCAGAAAATACTGCCATTCTCCAATGGCCGCAATAATAAGTCCAAATCTCCAAGGATGTTAACCAAAGACTATTCAATAAAGTAGATCAAGGGTCTGCTGTATATTGACTCTGAGCTCAAGTCCCATTAAGGGTGTACTTTTATTAAAACTATTTACTTTTCCCCAACAATACAATGTATCGATTGAATTAATTCTTACCACCTTTCTAGAACAAGAAAAGCAAGCAAGAGGGCAAGAAAAAGAAAGAACCAATCATAAGTATTTAACTGGTAAAGAAGAAATTAGAAAAAGAATAATCCAGTCATGTAGGACCTGCTCCAAAGCCCCCTGAGGTCAGTGGAAAGATTCCCTTTGATGTCCATGGATTTTGGCTGAGGCCCATGAAGACATAGGAACACATCCTCAGCCGCTGTAAATTGTCATAGCCCCACTGAAGTCAACAGAGCTGTGACAGTTGACACCAGTAGAGGATGTGCCCCACGGAGTGGGATTTTTCCACAACTCCCAGCATTGATCTCAATGAATATGTCTACACAGGGATAAAAGACCTGCTACATGGACGCAGCTGGCCCGGGTTCCTAGGGCTCAAGCGAAGGGACTAAAAATTGCTGTGTAGCCATCCTTACAGGGTCCCAGAGCTCAGGCTCCAGCCTAAGCCCAGACATCCCCACAGCAATTTTTCAGTCTGCGAGCCTAAGTCTGCTGACCCAGGCCAGCAGTGCGCTTTTTTACTCCCTGTGTAGACGTACCCAATTTTTCTTCAAAGGGATCAGATGCATCATGCTTTGGAGAGAAAAAAAACCCATAAGAGGGTCAGATGCACAGCGGATATAAATCAGCATAGCTCCACTGAATTCAAAGCTAGCCACAGCAGAAAAGGGATGATCGCTGAAGAGTCATCACAATAGGAGAATAAGAGTTAGATTGGTTCCCTGACCCAATGCCAGCTGAGAGCCCCATGTGCCAGAAGGGCAATGCTAGCCCTTGTTTAACTGGACTGTATGCCCAGCTAGCTATCCCTTTTCTAAAGGTTGTTTGAGATGCTCCCTAAGGATATGTGTTGTTTTTTAATGGGTGAGTGAATTTTTGGGCTGCTGGAAGTCAGAGATGAATCACACTGACTTGACCCAGACATAGTGCAGACTGAAGCTGCATAAACTTCCCCCATAGACAGCTGTGCCAATGTAGCTCTGAACTGACTGGCAGCACATCTGGCTATTCCAGTCCTGGGATTTTGTTTGCAGCTCTGCCAGTTCTCCTCCATCTTGGCCTGCTACTTCCCCCTTTTATTCCAGCTCTGCACAGGAAAACCCTAGTATGGCTAATGTGGTTGTGAAGAAGAAACAAGTGGAGCAACAGCTTATGCATTTAATAAGCCTCAAGTGTGCTGCTAATTTTAAAGTGTTTGCTGAAGTGTCATGCCAGTGCCTCATGGTTGGAGGGGGGTGAGGATGGCATGCATCAGGTTTGAAGATTTCAAACATTTTGAGTCCAAAAAGCATCGTTAGTGCTTATTGCTGCTTAATAAGTAGGTTATGATTGTCCTGTGCACCCCTATCAGGATCAGGGCCCCCTCATGCTGGGTCTAGACAACGTCCTTCCCTGGATATCTTACAGTCTAGAGAATTGTACAATGCAACTTTGTTATAATAAAAGTACTTAACAACATAGTGCTTTAAAGCACTCTTGGAAGATTAACTAACTAATCCTCAACACAGCCCTGGGGAGTGGGGAAGAACTTCTGCTGAAAGAACTTGACACAAAGGGAGGACTCCTGACTTTCCTAGGGCTACACAGTAAGGCAGGACTGAATTCAACGAGGCATCCAAGGCCCCATCTACATGGGAAAGTTGCAGCAGTTTAACTTATATTGATTTTAAAACCATTTAGTTAAACCAGTGTAAATCCCTGTGTGGATGCTCTTATTCCAGTTTATTTTGACTCGGCTTAAATATGTTCCCAATCAATTTTAAAATAATCTGAAATAACCCATTTTAAATCAAATTAAGAAGGTCTACGCAGGTTTGCACTGGTTTAACTAAATGGGTTTAAACACTGATTTAATGTCTCTGCTTTGGAAGCGAATTAAGCTAAATCAAATTAAGGTCACTTTAATTCTGAAGGAGAGTGTCTATGCAATGGTTTGATATAGTTTTAACTAATCCACTTTCAATTTCAGTAGTTAATTTGGATGAATTTTCTTGAGTGTCCCCATGTAGACAAGCCTGAAATTAAGATGGTGCAACTTTCCCATATCGACAAGGCCTACATGAGTTGAGGAGAGTCAAAGCTGCTGTAATCCATCCTTTCTTCTGGCCAGCTCATCACACCTATTCAGCTGCTCTGAGACTCCTATAGGCTCATACCTGCTAACTGATATGTAATTTATGCCCCACCTATATATCGCCCTGAGTCCAGCCCACAGAGTCTAATGCAGTCTGAGCCTGTGTAATGTACACATCCAGGGCCAGCAGAGAGAGGCATAGCACGAAAAGTAACTAAGAACAAGTCGACACTACAGTGCTACATCAGCACAGCTGCACTGATGCTGCTGTGCTGCTGTAGCATGTCTGGTGAAGACGCGCTATGCCGACAGGAGAGCACTCTCTGGTCAGCATAATTACTCTACCTCCGTGGGAGGCAGAAGCTATGTTGGCAGGAGAGCATCTCCCAGCAACACAGCACTGGTGTGGACAGCGCTTAGGTTGCTGTAACTTGCATCACTCATGGGGGTGTCTTTTTCCCACCCCTGAGTGATGTAAGTTACATCGACTTAAGCAGCAGTGTAGACCTACCCTAAGAGAAGGTGTCAGTAGATTACATTACAGTAAGATAACTTCCACCCTACTTTAACTTACAGCTTCTTCTAGCTCCTTAACAGAGTCCCTCATACACCTGGGCAGTGAGGAGAAGGTGTAAATTATACCAGTTTAGAATCTATGAGTCTCCTCTGAATTTGGCCCCCATTGTCACAGCTGGGATTAGAATTCCTGGCTCAACCCCCTGCTGCCTGCCTTGCGTATAGTACCCTTCAGAAATGCATTCCCTAATGCTCTGCAGAGATTAGCAGCGGGAAAAGTGAGGATGATGGTGGATGAGAGGGAAAAGAGGTTGGCAGTCAGTGAGGAGCAAAGATGGAGGAAGTTTTCCGCAGACGAGAAGACTCTCTCTCCTACAGCAGGGGTGGAGAGTTGTAAACAGGGACAGGAAATAGGCAAAGTAATGGAATATGTATTATTTTTGCCTTCAGATAACTAGCTGAATGAATTGCTTTTGGAATTAGGTATCTACATATACACATTTGCTTCTGGGCTGAGACTGTGCATATGAAATTTTGGCTGGCAGGGTAATTTGGGAGAAAAGGAAGTCATTTTAGAAGGAATATGCCACCTCCACTAGAATACAACACTGCCAGCCTGAATCTCTAATGTATGCCAAGGCTGCTTGAGGACAACCTTTTCTCTCCCCCCCTGTATTTCCTGCTTGTTATGTGTTTCAGAGAGCGCTCTGTAGTGTTGGGTAATGTGTATAGTTTTGCTTGAGCAGTGGATACAGACCACCCATATGGCTCTCAGATAACACGATAATAATTCTGAATGCAGCTTAGCAGCCTGAAATAAAATTGGTTACTGAGCTCAATTACCATTTCATGCATATGCAATGAGGAGACATGTTCTGCATGGCACAAAGGAAACTGTAGATTGAATGCCGTCCACCCACATGTTAATTGCATCACTTAACATTGTGTAGGCAGCCCTGATCCCCTCCCTTCTCGACTCCTCCTCTTCCCAAATATCCTGCCTCAGCTGCACGAGTAAAGCAGGTATGGGCAGCCTTCTGGGAGCCAGCCTCTGCTAGTATTGACAATGTCGACCAAGAAAAGAACAATGAATGGCAGATGAAATGGAGCAGAGTGGCATAAAAGCAGCTCCCAGTGATGGGATTGATTGAGTGTAGATGGCAGGGTGATGGGGAAGTGCTGAATGGCCAAATCAGATCTGAGTCCACAGGACTCCCAAATAAAGAATGTCACATCACCCCGTCTGGGCTTTGGATAACTACACATTGTCACAACTGGAGTTTTGGTGGCCTTCAGGCAGCCAGTCTTTGCAGTGGCTGGTGGTTCTCTTTAATAGTCTCTGGCTGTTTCTTTTGCACCTGGTGTCATATTGGAGCATGTGTATGTGTGGTACACCAAATATTGCCCAGATGGCTGGATTGATACTTAGCTCTTAAAAGATGTTCCACTTCTTTAGCACCTTTCACCAAGTGATCCAAAAACATATTTCACACATCAGTTAATCCTCACAATGGCCTCTGCAATAGTGTCATAGGAATGTTTTGCAATAACCCTTTACTAGGTGGAGCAACTGAGGCACAGAGAAGTCTTGCTCAAAGTCACAGAGTGACCCAGTGGCAGACAAGGAATCTGGGAATCCTGGCAGGAGAGACCCCTTAAGTAAATTGTATATGACCAGCATTCAGAGTGCAGACTTGTGCTGTGTCAAGCAGCACCTGAATTTAAGATGGCTACAACACCATGTTGTACTGCAAGAGGGGTACATCTAGGGTTTGAAATGTAGGTGCTCTAGATGATTTCATGAGCTTTCCATCATGCAAGATGGCAAAAATCTCACAGGCAGATTCTGCAGAAAAAATATTTGAAAGCAATTTTTCAAATAAAATCCACACCTTTGCTTTGCTAGTACTTGTGAGGCTTTCCAGGAACAGTTGTGCATGGGGAAGGGAAAGTTTTATGAATAATTGTGTGACTAGATCTTTGCATGAGTATTCACATCATTCACTAGCACCTTGAAAGTTCCTTGCGGGACTGGGAGTCAGCCACTGAGGAAGCACAAGGTCATGTGACTTAGATGACCAAACACACAGTGCAAATAGGATGTTATGAATAGCAATAGTCACAGAGTGCAGCGGGTCAGGTGCCACCCACAGGCTAAAATGTATTTGCATAAATCATGCCTTGGCTAATTTTGAATAACAAACACATTCATAAAAATCAACATCTACCCTTAGAGCATTCACGAAGGGACAAAGGGGATAAACTCAGCCAGTAAATTCTTCCCTGCAGACTGTTCACCCAGCTTTGCTCACAATATCAGCTGCAATTAGATGCAAAGCTGGAATTCCCAGGAAGGCTCTGCACTCACAATCTGAATTCTTCCCATGCCATCAGAGTGCGTTTAGGGCATAAATGAGTTTCAGTCATCCCTGTTTGTCATGATGTTTGCTGGAATGGCAAATGGAATGGTTATATTTCCATAACTATTTCACAAAGATCCATTGTTGGCTGTAGCTCAGCCCCCAACTTGGAGAATCAGTGGACTGCTTTTCATCTGGCCCCTACCCTTTGAAGCGTCTGTCTCAAGTAACTCTCCCAAGTTAAAACTCCACCGGAGCTGGCATAGCATTGCACTGCTTCCAGGTACAGACCCCAGGGAAGGGCTCACAAAAGGAGGCCAGATTTTCAGAAAAGCTCAACATTTTTCACTCTGCGCTCTTTTAAAAATCTGTCAGTGTCACAACAGGAGCTGCAGGGCACTGGCCACTTCTGAAAATCTGGCTCCAATTTTGAATACTTAGAAAATCTGGCCCTGAACTCTTTGTAAAACCTTGCCACCCATGCAGCTTGAGCCCTGGTGTAAATGCTGAACCCTAGCCTAAACCTGATCCGGATCAGCAGCCTCCTCCGCCCATCTCTCACTGAGACCAGGTTCTCAGGAGCCAGCACGCATGATGAATCTACCATCCCTCGGTATTGCTGTTCTGCCATGATCTCATTCTCATGCGAGGGGCACATTCAACACCAATGACATTCATCGCTGGTCAGTTGACAGCAGAAGGACAACATTTCAAAGTGGGGAGGATGAAGCAGAGTGTCTAGCACTCCGCTCCCCTCCCCATGTGGAGAGGACACATTTTTCATTGGCTATTTTAATAGCCAGTTTTCGGAAGCTGGTTCTAAACCAGTGGCCAGGGCAGCAGGGGGAGGACATGATGCAGTCATGAAAACTTGCACTGAGATAAATCAAGAGAAGGAGAGAGAGAGGTGGCAGAGTCACACTATTCATCATCGTCCAGGAGGGAGGAGAGACAGACACTGCCTGAGTGCATTAAGGATTTTACTGGAGTGGAGGAGATCAGGAAGGAACAGGACAGTAGTGACCAAAAACCACTGCAATCTCATGGCTAGTGTGAAATGAGTTTGGTGGTCTCAGCTCAGTTCCTAGCAGACATGAGTCCCCATCTCAGACAGGCATATTCCCGGCTGGTACTAAGCTTGACTGGGCCATGGGCTCCAGAGGTCTACAGGAATACTGATGGGGGAAGTATGTCCCCTCCTTGCTCCAGGAAGAGCTGGCATTTAGTCTCCAGGGCTAGCAAACCCTTTCACGTGCACTGTTTGCTGCAGTGGAATGGGAATGTAGACTTGTCATAAACAGATAGCTAAGGGTTAATGTCTCTTTCACCTGAAGCACCTGACCAGAGGACCAATCAGGAAACCGGATTTTTTCAACTTTGGGTGGAGGGATTTGAGTGTCTGAGTCTTTGTTTTTTCTGCCTGCCTGCTTTCTCTGAGCTTTGGAGAAGTAGTTTCTTTTTCTAGTCTTCTGTTTCCAAGTGTAAGGACAAAGAGATCAGATAGTAAGTTATATGGTTTCTTTTCTTTGGTATTTGCATGAATATAAGTGCTGGAGTGCTTTGATTTGTATTCTTTTTGAATAAGGCTGTTTATTCAATATTCTTTTAAGCAATTGACCCTGTGTTGTATCATCTTAATACAGAGAAAACATTTGTACTTATTTTTCTTTCTTTTTATATAAAGCTTTCTTTTAAGACCTGTTGGAGTTTTTCTTTACTTCAGGGAAATTGAGTCTGTACTCACCAGGGAATTGGTGGGAGGAAGAAATCAAGGGGAGATTTGTGTGTTGGATTGCTAGCCTGACTTTGCATTCCCTCTGGGGGAATAGGAAAGTACTTTTTGTTTCCAGGATTGGGAACAGAGAGGGAGATTCACTCTGTTTGGATTCACAGAACTTGTGTCTGTGTATCTCTCCAGGAGCACCTGGAGGGGGGAAGGGAAAAAGGATTATTTCCCTTTGTTGTGAGACTCAAGGGATTTGGGTCTTGGGGTCCCCAGGAAAGGTTTTTCAGGGGGACCAGAGTGCCCCAAAACACTCTAATTTTTTGGGTGGTGGCAGCAGGTACCAGGTCCAAGCTGGTAACTAAGCTTGGAGGTTTTCATGCTAACCCCCATATTTTGGACGCTAAGGTCCAAATCTGGGACTAAGGTTATTACATGAGTGGCAGCCGGTGGGATGATATAGACAGAATCCAGAAGCCAGTGGAAATAGTTTATTTTTCTCTTCTCTGCTAAGGGCTTTTTAGCAGAGAGAAGCAGTTGGTTTTAAAAGGGAACCAGAGAGAATTTTTTTTTCTGCTCTCTCTCGCAGTTTGTGGCTTGCATGTTAAGGGTCTTTTGTCATGCAATAGCCCTCCCATTAGGAGGCAAGTACCGGCACTTATATGCATGCAAATAAAGTGGTTTTTCTGGTTTCCCTTCATTGAACATTAGCTAGAGAGAGAAAAGGAAAATTAACTAAAGGCACTGTTGCTAGGCAGACTTCAGGAGGCAACAGAGAACCTGCAGTTCAGAAGATAAACACCGGAGGGCACCCCAACACAAGAAAACAGGAACCATGACTTCTAAGGCAAAAATTGACGCCGAAGAACAAATCAAAGAAGCTGAACACAGGCGACAGATGGAGATGAAAGAAAGAGAAGAACAGATCAAAGAGGCAGCCTACCAAAGAGAACAGGCAGCCAAAGAGGCAGCCAAAGAGGCAGCACACAAAAGAAAACTAGAAGAAGAAGAGGTGGCCTACCGAAGGAAACAAGCAGAAGATGAGTTGGCCCACAGAAGGAAGCAAGAAGAAGAGGAGGCGGCCCACCGCCGAGACATGGAAAAACACCAAAAAGAAATGGAAAAACAACAAAAAGAGAATGAAGAGAAGGAAAAACAGAGAAAACATGAACTGGAGATGGCAAAAGCTGGGCTGCCTGTGCCAGCCAACCCTAACAACCCGGCGCCAAATATTGCTCCACAGCACAGGAAATTTCCCACCTACAAGGCAGGTGATGACACCGAGGCCTTCTTGGAAAACTTTGAAAGAGCCTGTCTTGGGTACAGCATCCCCGAAGACCAGTACATGGTAGAATTGAGGTCACAGCTCAGTGGACCTTTAGCAGAGGTGGCAGCTGAAATGCCTAAGCACCAAATGAATGACTATAAACTTTTTCTAACCAAGGCCAGATACAGGATGGGGATAACCCCAGATCATGCCCGTCGGCGCTTCAGAACCCAAAAGTGGAAACCAGAGGTGTCATTTCCCAAACACGCCTACTACATTGCAAAAAACTATGAGGCCTGGCTAACAGGAAACAACATTCAAACCTTGGAAGAACTGAACCTCCTCATACAAATGGAGCAGTTCTTGGATGGTGTTCCTGAAGACATCACGCGGTACATACAAGATGGAAACCCCAAGAATATCGCTGAGGCGGGGGAGATTGGAGCCAAATGGATGGAACTGGCAGAAAGCAAGAAAGCTACGGTCAAGGGGAACGATTACCCCAGGGGGCACACAGACCATAAACCCTACAACCGAGGACAGCCAAAGACCCCACATACCACCCAAGTAAAGCCACAGATACCCTACCCTTCAACCTCACCAGTCTCCAGTAACTCACCTCGGCCCAGTGACCCATCAGATGGAAGATGCTTTAAGTGTAATGAACTGGGACATATCAAGGCCAAGTGTCCCAAGAACACCATGCGAGTGCAATTCATTATACCACCATCACACCAAAGATCCCCAGGCCCGGATGCCTCTCAAATACCCTTGGAACGAAGGGAAAATTTGAGAGTGGGCGGAAAGAAGGTTACTGCGTGGAGAGACACGGGGGCACAAGTGTCAGCTATCCACCAATCCTTCGTTGACCCCAAATTCATCAACCCAAAGGCCAAAGTTACAATTTACCCCTTCATGTCACAAGCTGTAGACTTGCCTACAGCTCAACTGCCTGTCCAGTACAAAGGCTGGTCAGGAATGTGGACTTTTGCAGTCTATGACAATTATCCTATCCCCATGCTACTGGGGGAAGACTTGGCCAACCAGGTGAGGCGGGCCAAGAGAGTGGGAATGGTTACACGTAGCCAAACCAGGCAAGCTTCCAGACCCATTCCTGTTCCTGAGCCGTCCACAGAGGCCCCGTCTGTGTTACCAGAGACCCAGACAGAGGTAGTGGACCCGGATTCCATGCCAACCACTGAAACAGCCACAGCACCTCCAGTCCCAGGCCCGGAACTGGAACAGCAACCAGCACCAGCAAGTGCAACCACATCTTCAAACTCAACGCCAGAGGGCGCCAGCGAGCCAGAACTGGCAGAAGCAAAAGACAGCCATACCCAAAAGGCTCAGCCAGAGCCTGAAATGCCCTCAGGTGCACCAGCGGAGAGCGGTTCACCAGCAACGGAAACAACCCCATCACCTACATCGCTTCCAGAGGGACCAAGCCCAAGTCCACAGTCTGAGGAAGAACTGGTGACCCCAGCCTCAAGGGAACAGTTCCAGACTGAGCAGGAAGCAGATGACAGCCTTCAAAAAGCTTGGGCGGCGGCACGGAGCACCCCACCGCCTCTCAGCTCTTCTAATCGATCCCGGTTTGTTATAGACCAAGGACTTTTATACAAGGAAATTCTTTCTGGTGGACACCGGGAAGAATGGCAGCCGCAAAAACAGTTGGTGGTTCCAACTAAGTACCGGGGGAAGCTCTTAAGCTTAGCCCATGATCATCCCAGTGGGCATGCTGGGGTGAACAGAACCAAGGACCGGTTGGGGAAGTCCTTCCACTGGGAGGGGATGGGCAAGGACGTTGCCAAGTATGTCCGGTCTTGTGAGGTATGCCAAAGAGTGGGTAAGCCTCAAGACCAGGTCAAGGCCCCTCTCCAGCCACTCCCCATAATTGAGGTCCCATTTCAGCGAGTAGCTGTGGATATTCTGGGCCCTTTCCCAAAAAAGACGCCCAGAGGAAAGCAGTACGTACTGACTTTAGTGGACTTTGCTACCCGATGGCCGGAAGCAGTAGCTCTAGGCAACACCAGGGCTAACACTGTGTGCCTGGCCTTAACAGACATCTTTGCCAGGGTAGGTTGGCCCTCCGACATCCTTACAGATTCAGGGTCTAATTTCCTGGCAGGGACCATGGAAAAACTGTGGGAAACTCATGGGGTGAATCACTTGGTTGCCACCCCGTACCACCATCAAACCAATGGCCTGGTGGAAAGGTTCAATGGAACTTTGGGGGCCATGATACGAAAATTCATCAACGAATTCTCCAATAATTGGGACCTAGTGTTGCAGCAGTTGCTGTTTGCCTACAGGGCTGTACCACATCCCAGTTTAGGGTTTTCACCATTTGAACTTGTGTATGGTCACGAGGTTAAGGGGCCATTACAGTTGGTGAAGCAGCAATGGGAGGGGTTTACGCCTTCTCCAGGAACTAACATTCTGGACTTTGTAAGCAACCTACAAAGCACCCTCTGACACTCTTTAGCCCTTGCTAGAGAGAACCTAAAGGATGCTCAAGAAGCGCAAAAGGCCTGGTATGACAGACATGCCAGAGATCGGTCCTTCAAGGTAGGAGACCAGGTTATGGTCTTGAAGGCGCAACAGGCCCATAAGATGGAAGCATCATGGGAAGGGCCATTCACGGTCCAAGAGCGCCTGGGAGCTGTAAACTACCTCATAGCATTTCCCAATTCCTCACTAAAGCCTAAAGTGTACCATGTTAATTCTCTCAAGCCTTTCTATTCCAGAGACTTACAGGTTTGTCAGTTTACAGTCCAGGGAGAGGATGCTGAGTGGCCTGACGGTGTCTACTATGACGGGAAAAAAGACGGTGGCGTGGAAGAGGTGAACCTCTCAACCACCCTGGAACGTCTGCAGCGGCAACAAATCAAGGAGCTGTGCACTAGCTTCGCCCCATTGTTCTCAGCCACCCCAGGACGGACTGAACGGGCATACCACTCCATTGATACAGGTAATGCTCACCCAATCAGAACCCCACCCTACCGAGTGTCTCCTCATGCCCAAGCTGCTATAGAACGGGAGATCCAGAACATGCTACAAATGGGTGTAATCCGCCCATCTACCAGTGCATGGGCATCTCCAGTGGTTCTGGTACCCAAACCAGATGGGGAAATACGCTTTTGCGTGGACTACCGTAAGCTAAATGCTGTAACTCGTCCGGACAACTATCCAATGCCACGTACCGATGAGCTATTGGAAAAGTTGGGACGTGCCCAGTTCATCTCTACAGTAGACTTAACCAAGGGGTACTGGCAAGTACCGCTAGATGAACCTGCCAAGGAGAGGTCAGCATTCGTCACCCATGCGGGGGTGTATGAATTCAATGTCCTTCCTTTCGGCCTTCGTAATGCACCCGCCACCTTCCAAAGGCTGGTAGATGGTCTACTAGCTGGACTGGGAGAATTTGCAGTTGCCTACCTCGATGATGTGGCCATTTTTTCTGACTCCTGGCCCGAACACCTACTACACCTGGAAAAGGTCTTTGAGCGCATCAGGCAGGCAGGACTAACTGTTAAGGCCAAAAAGTGTCAAATAGGCCAAAACAGAGTGACTTACCTGGGGCACCAGGTGGGTCGAGGAACCATAAACCCCCTACAGGCCAAGGTGGATGCTATCCAAAAGTGGCCTGTCCCACGGTCCAAGAAGCAGGTCCAATCCTTCTTAGGCTTGGCCGGATACTACAGGCGATTTGTACCCCACTACAGCCAAATCGCTGCCCCACTGACCGACCTGACCAAAAAGACCCAGCCAAATGCAGTTAAGTGGACTGATGAGTGTCAAAAGGCCTTTACCCAACTTAAGGCAATGCTCATGTCGGACCCTGTGCTCAGGGCCCCGGATTTTGACAAGCCATTCCTAGTAACCACAGATGCATCTGAGCGTGGTATAGGAGCAGTGCTCATGCAGGAAGCAACAGATCACAACTTCCATCCTGTCGTGTTTCTCAGCAAGAAACTGTCTGAGAGGGAAAGTCACTGGTCAGTCAGTGAAAAGGAATGCTATGCCATTGTGTACGCCCTGGAAAAGCTACGCCCATATGTTTGGGGACGGCGGTTCCAACTACAAACTGACCATGCTGCACTAAAGTGGCTTCATACTGCCAAGGGGAACAACAAGAAACTTCTTCGTTGGAGTTTAGCTCTCCAAGATTTTGATTTTGAAATTCAACACATCACAGGAGCTTCTAACAAAGTAGCTGATGCACTCTCCCGTGAGAGTTTCCCAGAATTCAGTAGTTAAAAAGTTTTCTTAAAATGTAGAAGTCTGTTAGTTATATACTTAGTAGTATATGTAAAGGTGCATGTGTTGTATTAATCTGTTTATTTTCAAGTTCTAGAAGGAAATCGCCGCCAGTGAGCTTCCCCACTGTCTGCAATTTGGGGGGCGTGTCATAAACAGATAGCTAAGGGTTAATGTCTCTTTCACCTGAAGCACCTGACCAGAGGACCAATCAGGAAACCGGATTTTTTCAACTTTGGGTGGAGGGATTTGAGTGTCTGAGTCTTTGTTTTTTCTGCCTGCCTGCTTTCTCTGAGCTTTGGAGAAGTAGTTTCTTTTTCTAGTCTTCTGTTTCCAAGTGTAAGGACAAAGAGATCAGATAGTAAGTTATATGGTTTCTTTTCTTTGGTATTTGCATGAATATAAGTGCTGGAGTGCTTTGATTTGTATTCTTTTTGAATAAGGCTGTTTATTCAATATTCTTTTAAGCAATTGACCCTGTGTTGTATCATCTTAATACAGAGAAAACATTTGTACTTATTTTTCTTTCTTTTTATATAAAGCTTTCTTTTAAGACCTGTTGGAGTTTTTCTTTACTTCAGGGAAATTGAGTCTGTACTCACCAGGGAATTGGTGGGAGGAAGAAATCAAGGGGAGATTTGTGTGTTGGATTGCTAGCCTGACTTTGCATTCCCTCTGGGGGAATAGGAAAGTACTTTTTGTTTCCAGGATTGGGAACAGAGAGGGAGATTCACTCTGTTTGGATTCACAGAACTTGTGTCTGTGTATCTCTCCAGGAGCACCTGGAGGGGGGAAGGGAAAAAGGATTATTTCCCTTTGTTGTGAGACTCAAGGGATTTGGGTCTTGGGGTCCCCAGGAAAGGTTTTTCAGGGGGACCAGAGTGCCCCAAAACACTCTAATTTTTTGGGTGGTGGCAGCAGGTACCAGGTCCAAGCTGGTAACTAAGCTTGGAGGTTTTCATGCTAACCCCCATATTTTGGACGCTAAGGTCCAAATCTGGGACTAAGGTTATTACAAGACTAGACCCAAAGCACCTCACAGGTGTGAACAGCCAGCCTGGCTCCTGCTGGCTGGGCACGAGGGACATTCTCTTTTGGCTCACCTGCTAGAATAGTTGCCTGTGAGCAATGAGGTTTTGGGTTCCTATCCCACTGGAGGGACCATGTGGCTAGGATAACACACACCAGTGAGTTGAAGCACTACACTGGTGAAGATGAAGTATCTCCCTTATTTCACTACTGTGAGGCAGCAATCTGAATAAACTGCCTTTCTAGCAGACTTTCCAGTTCCCAAGAACTCAAGAGGTCCCTCTGTGGGAAGCTGCTCAGTCACTCTGGCTGATAAAATTCAGGAGGACAGATAGTCTTGTCACTAAGGCACTGGTCTGGCACTCGGAGCAGAGCTGGACACAGAACAGAAATTCCCTTTCTAAACGTTTCACCCAGAGAATGTCAACCATTGTCACCAATGTCGGAGCTTTTTCCCCTTTTGTTCTCAAAATCAGAATTTCAGCAGAATTAACCTGATTGCGTGATGCCTTTTGAATTTGACAGAACTGCATTTTCCGATGGAAAACGCTTCCATCAAAGCTTTTTCCAAGAGCTGGGCTCACTTCCTGGTTCTGCCACAGACTATTTGTGTTAAACTTGGCCAGTCCGTGCCTCAGTTTCCCAGCTCTAAAATGGGGATAATGTATCCCTGCTCCCACTCTTTGTCCGTCTTGTCCATTTAGAATGTAAGCGCTCCTGGGCTGTCTCTTACTAAGCGTATGTGTCAGAGGGCTTTCCCTTTACCCTCTTCCTGGTATTTGTCACTCAGACAGGACCAGAAGTCCAAAGTGCAAGCAATGCAATGTTTATTGGGGTTAGTTCCAAGCTAGCATAGCCATAGCTCTACATGCCAGCAGAGTCTGTTTCCCAGTGTTCTGTTCCCAGCTCTGACGCCACAGAGTGTTTACCCCCTGTCTCTCTTTCCAGCTCTGACACCGCAGAGCCTTGCTTGTATCTCCATTTCCTATTCCCCATTCTCATTCCCTATTCCCCCGTCCTCCTTCTTAGCAGGCCCAAATATACCTGCAATGCATGCCTACAGCCTCACCCTTTGTACCTCATGGGAGGGGTAAGGAGTGAGGTTGTGCTGTGGTCAGAAACAGGCATTTCTTTGGTCTTTTAATATTTTATACCTTCTCCTCAATCCCCCCTTGCCCCTCCGACTGGTTGCTTGACCTTTTCTTGAGATAGGGGTTGAGGCAATCTTCCTGAGTAACACTTTAACCACTCTTATCTGTTCCCATTGTACTAACAAATCTATCTGACTAGGCAGCAACATACAGTCTTTGTCCTTTGTTTACACATATTAGTATAAGATATAAGAATAGCAAAAAGTCAAACCCAAAATTCTCTCTCAGGCTGACAAACGAACCAATATACTAATGGTATGCACAATGCCTATACTACTATACCCACATATTCTGTCTCCATGGCATCTGAACTGGTGCTGGTAGGTGCCAGATGTAATAAATAATAGTAACATGGGCAACCTGCCCATCTTCCCCTGCTCACTCCAGCTGGATGCCTTCTTCATCTTCTGTTTCCCAGGAGTTCTGGGTGTGAATGGGACTCAGTGGCCCCAAGACCCTGCCCTCTGAGCTTTGGGAGCAAAGCACTGTGTCTGTTCCAGGCTAGATAATTCCTCATAATAGGACATGCTCTCTTGTCTCTTTTGGCAGGAATATACCATTGATATCTTCTTTGCTCAGACCTGGTATGACCGGCGCCTTCGCTTTAACAGTACCCTCAAAGCCCTGACTCTGAACACTAACATGGTGAGCCGCATCTGGATCCCAGACACCTTTTTCAGGAACTCCAAGCGGGCTGATTCACACTGGATAACCACACCCAACCAGCTGCTCAGGATCTGGAATGATGGCAAGGTGCTCTACACGCTCCGGTACGTCTCGGGCATCAGCTGCAAACTCAAAGCAACTAAATAACCCCTGCAGCTTTGTGCTGCTATGCAGGAGCACAGAGATGATGATGCAGTCGGGTCACAGTGCAAGAGGTTCCCAGGTGCTGTGCTACCATATAGCAAGATGATGCACTGGTATCTCAGTGCTGGGTGTCACTGGGGGCTGTGCTGTGATCTAGCAGAGGGGAAGCAGTGATATCTCAGTGCTGGGTGTCACTGGGGGCTGTGCTGTGATCTAGCAGAGGGGATGCAGCAGTGTCTCAGTGCTGGGTGTCACTGGGGGCTGTGCTGTGATCTAGCAGAGGGGATGCAGCGGTGTCTCAGTGCTGGGTGTCACTAGGTGCTGTGATCTAGCAGAGGGGATACAGCAGTGTCTCAGTGCTGGGTGTCACTGGGGGCTGTGCTGTGATCTAGCAGAGGGGATGCAGCAGTGTCTCAGTGCTGGGTGTCACTGGGTGCTGTGATCTAGCAGAGGGGATGCAGCAGTGTCTCAGTGCTGGGTGTCACTGGGTGCTGTGATCTAGCAGAGGGGATGCAGCAGTGTCTCAGTGCTGGGTGTCACTGGGGGCTGTGCTGTGATCTAGCAGAGGGGATGCAGCAGTGTCTCAGTGCTGGGTGTCACTGGGGGCTGTGCTGTGATCTAGCAGAGGGGATGCAGCAGTGTCTCAGTGCTGGGTGTCACTGGGGGCTGTGCTGTGATCTAGCAGAGGGGATGCAGCAGTGTCTCAGTGCTGGGTGTCACTGGGGGCTGTGCTGTGATCTAGCAGAGGGGATGCAGCGGTGTCTCAGTGCTGGGTGTCACTGGGGGCTGTGCTGTGATCTAGCAGAGGGGATGCAGCGGTGTCTCAGTGCTGGGTGTCACTGGGGGCTGTGATCTAGCAGAGGGGATGCAGCAGTGTCTCAGTGCTGGGTGTCACTGGGTGCTGTGATCTAGCAGAGGGGATGCAGCAGTGTCTCAGTGCTGGGTGTCACTGGAGGCTGGGCTGTGATCTAGCAGAGGGGATGCAGCAGTGTCTCAGTGCTGGGTGTCACTGGGTGCTGTGATCTAGCAGAGGGGATGCAGTGATATCTCAGTGCTGGGTGTCACTGGAGGCTGGGCTGTGATCTAGCAGAGGGGATGCAGCAGTGTCTCAGTGCTGGGTGTCACTGGGTGCTGTGATCTAGCAGAGGGGATGCAGTGATATCTGAGTGCTGCGTGTCACTGTGGGCTGTGCTGTGATCTAGCAGAGGGGATGCAGTGATATCTGAGTGCTGCGTGTCACTGTGGGCTGTGCTGTCATCCAGGGCCACCGGGGGGGACAAGTGGGGCAATTTGCCGCATACCCCTGGCTCCGCACGAGCCCCTACAAGCATGGCAGAGGCTCCCCACCCAGCCCCGTCTCCCGGAGCCTCAGCCCATCCAGCAGTGTCCCGAACAGCTCCGGCGAGACCCCTGAGCCCCGCCCCGCTCAGAGCCGCGTGGTCAGGGGGCGGGGCTGCGAGCTCCAGGCTAAGCGGAGGGAGCTGAGCTCAGCGTGGAGCTCCCAGCCCCGCCCCCTGACCTCTCGGCTCTGAGCGGAGCGGAGCGGGGCGGGGCTCAGTGGCCCGCTGGAGACACGCTCCCTGTGTCGAGCGAAGCTCGTGGATGCGGTGAGGCTCCGGGTGAGAGTGGCGCGAGGGGTGAGGGGTGAGGGGTTGGCTAGGAGACAGGGAGTCCTGGGGACAGGGGGCGGGATCGTGAGCGTTCCGGGGGGTCTGTCAGGACTCAGCAGGGGGGTGATAGGGGTTGGGGCAGTCAGGGAGCAGAGGTGGGGTCCTGAGGTGATGGTGAGGCGACAAGGAGCAGGATGGGTCGGGGATTCTGAAGGGGGTGGGCAGTCGGGGGGCAGGAAGTGGGTGGCGGTCGGATAGGGGGCAGGACCAGGCTGTTTGGGAGGCACAGCCTTCCCCACCCTAAAGCTCATTCAGCAGTTTGGGGCTTGCAGAAGAGCCAAGCTGTTAGCTTCTCCGTTAGGGCTACCATCCCTTTCACTTCTCAAATGCCAGATTATAGTCTATATTTAATTTCAGTGCCATAGGGAGATTCATGTCAGGGGACGGTAACTTAATTTAAAATTAGCCACTGGGGGAGGGATCACATGAGAAGAGCAATATCCTACACCACCCACCTCCTTTCCAACCCTACCAAGGGAGACACCCCCCCTCATATTTCCTGAGCCTCCAGAGGGATTAATTCAGTGGTTCTCAAACTTTTGTCCTGGTGACCCCTTTCACATAGCAAACCTGTGAGTGTGAACCTCCCTTATAAATTAAAAACACTTTTTTATATATTTAACACTATTATAAATGCTGGAGGCAAAGCAGGGTTTAAGGAGCAGGCTGACAGCTTGCGGCCCCCAGTAATAGCCTCGTGACCCCCTGAGGGGTCCCGACCCCCAGTTTGAGAACCCCTGGGGTAATTTAATTTTAACACCCTATGTCCATTCACATGCATGTGCTATTTTGAGCATTTCAGTTTTCACAGCATAGGCTCATCCCAGATTTGGAATAAGCTCAAATGCTCAGTTCGCGGAGTATGTACATAAGATATACTAAAGACAAACCCACAGTAACCGTCTCCAGTTTGTGAGAGACTCCGTGGAGCCAGTCTCTAGGAAACAGATAAATGCATGGAGGTTAAGTCCATTAATGGCTATTAGCCAGGGTGGGTAGGAAATGGTGTCCCTAGCCTCTGTTTGTCAGAGGGTGGAGATGGATGGCAGGAGGGAGATCACTTGATCATTACCTTTTAGGTTTACTCCCTCTAGGGCACTTGGCATTGGCCATTGTCAGTAGACAGGATACTGGGCTGGATGAACCTTTGATTTTGACCCAGTATAGCTGTTCTTATATTCTAACCTAAATGAACCCAAAGTTATGGAGACATTCTAACCTAAATGAACCCAAAGTTATGGAGACAGATATGAGTCAAGAAAGCCAGCAGAGTATCAGAAACCTGGAAGAATCTCTGACTGGATGGGCTCAGGCATTTGGTCACAAGCTGAGGTGGTTCAAAAAGTTTTGGATTTTTTTTTAAGCAGAATTTTTTTGATTGTTTCTTTAAACAATCAAACACAGCAAGCAGCAGATATTTGGCCACACACTTCTGAAACCCCAAACCATATTCAGGTTACGGCAGACTAATTCAGCTTTTCAATTAAAAAAACCACAACAAATTTTGAGGGAAAGCAGACGTCTGTGATTTTTTTTCTGCTTTTTAAAAACCCCTAGTTTTCGATCCAGAAACAGTTTTGATGGCACATATTTGTCCAACCCTTTTAATAAGCCTTAGTGCCTTTTAGCACTAGCTGATGCTGAGAACCAGTGATACCTTGTAAAGAAGTTTTCTCAAAACTGGATTTGTGCCGAGATGCAGAAGGTTTATTTTTCCCAGGGCCGCCCATGGGGGGGAGCAAGTGGGACAATTTGCGCCGGGCCCTGCATGGGCCCCCACGAGAATATAGTATTGTAATTTTTTTTATGGAAGGGGCCCCCAAAATTGCTTTGCCCCAGGCCCCCTGTATCCTCTGGGCGGCCCTGCTGTGATCTAGCAGAGAGGTTGCAGTGATATCTTGTGCTGGGTGTCACTGGGGGCTGGGCTATGATCTAGCAGAGGGGATGCAGTGGTATCTCAATGCTGGGGGTTCCTGGTGCTAGTGAAGGTTACACAGCTAGACAAAAATATCAAAAAGTGTTACCATCCCAAATCAGGATGAAAATTCAAAATCATGGACATTTTTGTGAACCAAAAATCCGTGGAAAAAAAAATCAGTTTGACTCTTTTGAAATGTTTTATTTCAAATTTTGACCATTTTTATCCTAATTAGCTTAATTTTCTAAATGAAGAGGCATTTCAAACTGGAATGTTTTGTTTCAAAAATGTCAAAATGAAACATTTCAACAATTTCTTTTAAAAAATCCAAAAAAATTTTGAGTAAAAAATGTAGTGAACCTGACCCTTTCCTATGAACCATTTCTGTTTTGGCACTCAGCATTTTTGACAACTGTTTTTCCAGAAAATTCCCATGTGGGTTTATTACACAGCTGTGTCTGAAGTCAGAATAAGCTGCATTGAAGCTGAGTCTTTTGTCTCACTTCCAGGCTGACCATAGAAGCGGAATGTCTACTCCAGCTGCAGAATTTTCCAATGGACACGCACTCCTGCCCGCTGGTTTTCTCCAGTTGTGAGTATCAGTGCCTTAGATACGGTTTAAGGAAAAAACACAACAGGCCCAAACCCTTTACCAGGGAGAATAGACTCTGTTAGGTGGGTGTTAATTCAGACCCCATGTTCCTGTATTGCTGGTCTTCTCCCAGACAGGACCAGCAACAGACCTCAACCATGTCCTGGGGCATCCTCCTGCTCCTGGGACAAGATTCTGTGCTCCATTAAGTTTCTGCTCAGTGCAATAGAGGGGGACTGGGGAAACGGGGATATTGCTTATGCTCCCTGATTATCTGTCCAGCCTTGGAGAAGGCTAGAGTAGTCTGGAGGCCATTTTAACTTACACCAGTTAGCAGTGTTCCCCATGGGCTCATCTACCAATTGAAGGTAGTTGGAGCACAGTGCACTTCAGCTAGGAGCTGTGGGAAGGATGGTGTAGGGGCATCTATGATGACCCAGTGGGGATTCCCCCAAGCCAGGGGTGATAAGATATATCCCATGCCCTTTGGCCACCAGAGTGGCACAAGGGGACATAGCTGGGCCGAGATCCTGGAGCTCATTCTCCGTGAGTCTCAGAGCCTGGGTCTACATACTTGGGGTTGCTGGGCTCATGTGACAGCATTAAAAATAGCCATGTAGCTATTCTAGCTCAGGCTGGAGCTTGGGCTGTGACACCCATCCCCTCCCTGGGCTTCAGCTGGAGCAGGACCATCTGCACACCTACCTACAGCATTGTAGCGCAAGCCCGAGTCTTGTGTCCCAAGCTCTGAGGCTAGCCACCACAGGGTTTTCTTTTTCCTGTATAGATGTACCCGATGGGTATGTCTACACTGACTCTAAGCCTGGCTCTGTAGGACCCGGGCTAGTGGACTCAGTGTTTCCAAGCCTGTGCCTGAGAATCCTCACTGCATTGTAAAACTGAGTTTATAATTGCTGGACCAGACCTCATAGCCGTGCTAACATACTGCACTATGCAGAGCTTCTGACGCAAGTCTGTGGCTTGAGCTGCATCCACACTTGGCTTGGACCCAAGTCACAGTGGGACTTGGGTTCTGACCCATCCCCCTATCAGGGCCCAAGGACCTGGGTCCTGTGTGCTTTCTAACCCAAGTCAGACTGATTTGTGTGTGGACAGGAGCCCAGCTTGTGCTCTAACCTGAGTCAGAGCCCATGCTCGGCATGCAGTTTAGACATACCCCATGTTTGGAGCGGGCGGCGCTGGTGGTGCCTGCTATCTACTGGGCTCCACCAGTAACTTAGCTTGGAGCCTGTCATAGACTCATAGACTCTAGGACTGGAAGGGACCTCGAGAGGTCATCGAGTCCAGTCCCCTGCCCTCATGGCAGGACCAAATACTGTCTAGACCATCCCTAATAGACATTTATCTAACCTACTCTTAAATATCTCCAGAGATGGAGATTCCACAATTTCCCTAGGCAATCTATTCCAGTGTTTAACTACCCTGACAGTTAGGAACTTTTTCCTAATGTCCAACCTAAATCTCCCTTGCTGCAGTTTAAGCCCATTGCTTCTTGTTCTATCATTGGAGGCTAAGGTGAACAAGTTTTCTCCCTCCTCCTGATGACACCCTTTTAGATACCTGAAAACTGCTATCATGTCCCCTCTCAGTCTTCTCTTTTCCAAACTAAACAAACCCAATTCCTTCAACCTTCCTTCATAGGTCATGTTCTCAAGACCTTTAATCATTCTTGTTGCTCTTCTCTGGACACTCTCCAATTTCTCCACATCTTTCTTGAAATGCGGTGCCCAGAACTGGACACAATACCCCAGTTGAGGTCTAACCAGCGCAGAGTAAAGCGGAAGAATGACTTCTCGTGTCTTGTTTACAACACACCTGTTAACGCATCCCAGAATCATGTTTGCTTTTTTTGCAACAGTATCACACTGTTGACTCATATTAAGCTTGTGGTCCACTATGACCCCTAGATCTCTTTCTCCCATCCTCCTTCCTAGACAGTCTTTTCCCATTCTGTATGTGTGAAACTGATTGTTCCTTCCTAAGTGGAGCACTTTGCATTTATCTTTATTGAACTTCATCCTGTTTACCACAGATCATTTCTCCAATTTGTTCAGATCAGTTTGAATTTTGACCCTGTCCTCCAAAGCAGTTGCAATCCCTCCCAGTTTGGTATCGTCTGCAAACTTAATAAGCGTACTTTCTATGCCAACATCTAAATCGTTGATGAAGATATTGAACAGAGCCGGTCCCAAAACAGACCCCTGCGGAACCCCACTTGTTATATCTTTCCAGCAGGATTGGGAGCCATTAATAACTACTCTCTGAGTACGGTTATCCAGCCGGTTATGCACCCACCTTATAGTAGCCCCATCTAAATTGTACTTTCCTAGTTTATCTATAAGAATATCATGCGAGACCGTATCAGATGCCTTACTAAAGTCTAGGTATATCACATCCACCGCTTCTCCCTTATCCACAAGGCTCGTTATCCTATCAAAGAATGTTATCAGATTAGTTTGACACGATTTGTTCTTTACAAATCCATGCTGGCTATTCCCTATCACCTTACCACCTTCCAAGTGTTTGCAGATGATTTCTTTAATTACCTGCTCCATTATCTTCCCTGGCACAGAAGTTAAACTAACTGGTCTGTAGTTTCCTGGGTTATTTTTATTTCCCTTTTTATAGATGGGCACTATATTTGCCCCCTTCCAGTCTTCTGGAATCTCCCGTCTCCCATGATTTCCCAAAGATAATAGCTAGAGGCTCAGATACCTCCTCTATTAACTCCTTGAGTATTCTAGGATGCATTTCATCAGGCCCTGGTGACTTGCAGGCATCTAACTTTTCTAAGTGATTTTTTACTTGCTCTTTTTTTATTTTATCTTCTAAACCTACCCTCTTCCCATAAGCATTCACTATACTAGACATTCCTTCAGACTTCTCAGTGAAGACCGAAACAAAGAAGTCATTAAGCATCTCTGCCATTTCCAAGTCTCCCGTTACTGTTTCCCCCTCCTCACTGAGCAGTGGGCCTACCCTGTCCTTGGTCTTCCTCTTGCTTCTAATGTATTGATAAAAAGTCTTCTTGTTTTCCTTTATTCCCATAGCTAGTTTGAGCTCATTTTGTGCCTTTGCCTTTCTAATCTTGCCTCTGCATTCCTGTGTTATTTGCCTATATTCGTCCTTTGTGATCTGACCTAGTTTCCATTTTTTATATGACGCCTTTTTGTTTTGTAGGTCACGCAAGAACTCGTGGTTAAGCCAAGGTGGTCTTTTGCCACATTTTCTATCTTTCCTAACCATCGGAATAGCTTGCTTTTGGGCCCTTAATAGCGTCCCTTTGAAAAACTGCCAACTCTCCTCAGTTGTTTTTCCCCTCAGTCTTGATTCCCATGGGATCTTACCTATCAGCTCTCTGAGCGTACCAAAATCCGCCTTCCTGAAATCCATTGTCTCTATTTTGCTGTACTCCCTTCTACCCTTCCTTAGAATTGCAAACTCTATGATTTCATTATCACTTTCACCCAAGCTTCCTTCTACTTTCAAATTCTCAACAAGTTCCTCCCTATTTGTTAAAATCAAGTCTAGAACAGCTTCCCCCCAGTAGCTTTTTCAACTTTCTGAAATAAAAAGTTGTCTGCAATGCAGTCCAGGAACTTATTGGATAGTCTGTGCCCCGCACAGGATAGTCTGTGTCTATCAGCATCAGGAGATTGCAAAGCAGCTCCCTCTCCACCTCCCTGCCCCATCTCCTTGCCACTGACGAGATTCAGACCGTGTGGCTGTGAGCTGCTTATGAGGAAAACAAAATGCAGAGGAGATACGGTCCCCTCATCCCCTCCCACCTCTTGCCCCTCCCTCATTCTTTGCTAATTAACAGTACACGCCATGCATGCTCGACAATTAATTAGAAACACAGTTTAGTTACGCTGTCGGGCACTCCCTGTCTCCCCTCCCCCAAGGAGCTATCATAGAGGCATCAAGATCCCTGCTTCGAAACTAGTTTGACATTTCATTTTACAAATAAAACCAAGTCTGCGAGAAGCAGCCACTGCTGCAAGGTGCAGCTGCTGGGGAGCCAGAGATATGCTCAGACTGGGAGGTGGGTGGAAAGGCAAGGAGAAGCATGAGAGCAGAGCTTTGGCCTGGTTGCAGCCATTGCTGTAGCTGCACCAATACTAGCCCTAGTGTAGGCAGGCAAAGCCGCTATTTGCACAGGGGTAAGCACCATCAGTGCTAACAGCAGCTTCAGCTGCCTACGCTGGGATTGCAGCAGTACCAGTCACTGGCCACTGATAGCTGAAATTGGGGCTCATCCAATGTAGACATGGCCTTAGGGCAGTGGGTCCCAAAGTAGGGGCGCCGTTTGTTCAGGGAAAGCCCCTGGTGGACCAAGCCACTTTGTTTACATGCCGCATCCACAGGTTCAGCCGATCGCAGCTCCCAGTGGCCATGGTTTGCCGTTCTTGGCCAATGGGAGCTGCAGGAAGCAGCACAGGCTGAGGGACACTCTGACCGCCGCTTCCCGCAGGTCTCATTGAGCTGGAGCAGTGAACGCGGCCACTGAGAGCTGTGATCGGCCGAACCTGCGGACGCGGCAGGTAAACAAACCGGCCCGGCCCATCCAGGCTTTCCTTGAACAAGCTGCGCCCCAAGTTTGGGAACCACTGCCTTAGGGTGTTTTGTTCACTAGCAAAATATGTCCATGTGGTGTGGCTCCAATGAAATTCTACCAGTACCCGTTTCCCTGCTGGCTGCAGACACCCTGGGAGTAGCTCTGCATGGACAACTAAGCTTTCCTTTAAAAGCAACCTGATTTGATCAGGTGGAGTTTGAGCTTCCCCAGTCCCACATGGGAAAGCCCATGCCATAGCACAGTGTTACTTCTGGGTCATTTCTCAACTCCTGGGGGCAGGTGGCTGCAAATGTCATCAATGAGGAGTGAGGTCACCGCTCTGCCCCCAGTATCGATGTTTTGAGTCACCAATAACAAAGGGGCTGGCTATAGGGCTGGGTGATCTCCTTTGGATACAGGATGGAACCCAGGAGGCAGCCCTCTGGATAGATTTGTATCAGATGTAAGCTGAGGCACCCATCTCACGCTTTGGGGTCAGATCAGCCTTTGGTTCCAGTTCAGCTCGCACTGAACCAGCAGCCGATAGGTCTTACGGTAAATACAACTCTTCTCCTGTACCGCTGCTCCGGCCTCTGAGGGGTATCATCTGTCAGGGGCTCTCCAGGGACTGTTTGCTGAAAGGCAATGGAGGAGAGAGAGCTATGAGCCCCAGGGACTTGTGCAGGGCGAGCGCTGAACTCCAGTGTGGCATGGAGCCAAGAAAAAGAAGAGCTTTGACAGCAGTCCCTTAAGCCAGCCGCTGGCCATTAATTACAGCCCAACCTCTCTCTTTGATCCAGCTAACTGGCTGCTGATGCACCGCTCATTAGGGGAGTCTGTCTGATGCTGTTGCCTATCAGCTGCGATGCTGCAGCCATGCCTGGCCCAAAGCAGCACAGCCTCTGCCCCCAGATCATACAGGAATGGCTGATCCGGGGGCAGGGAGCCACACACTAATTCCCAGCAAGGCATGGGAAGACTGAGCCCATGCCCTGGGCTTCCCAGGAAAGAAGGGCAAAGAGGAGCCCCGGGCCCTCCCGCCCAGTATGCAGCTTCTCAGCACATCTCCCAAGGGTTTGAGTGGCAGTTACTTTCTTAACTGAATTTAAGTGTGAATGAAAGTGATGGATAATTCCTCTGGCCTAGAGCCCTGAGCGAGTGTGTCTCAGGCAGTGCAGCCATTGCACCCAATTGCTGGCATGCCCCCATCCCCTTCCTTCCCATCTTAGACCAGCTTAGCTCTGCTGGTGAACCTTAACCCTGCTAGTCCCTGCCTGTCCCTTCACACCAGTTCTTCAAACATCTCAGTCCAGACCTGACACACCTGCTGGTGCTCCCAGTCCTTCCTGTGCATCTCGACCCTGATCTGCAGCACCCCATTATTCCAATCCAGGGGCCACCCCCACCCCTGACCTATAGCTAGGGTGACCAGACAGCAAGTGTGAAAAATTGGGACAGGGGTGGGGGGTAATAGGAGCCTATATAAGAGAGAGACCCAAAAATTGGGACTGTTCCTATAAAATCGGGACATCTGGTCACCCTACCTATAGCTTCTAAGCCACTTCTAGTACTTATCTGTTTTCAGCCACAGAGCTCAAAGTGCTTTACAGAAGAAGGCAGTAATATTATCCCCATTTTACAGATGGGGAAACGGAGGCACAGAGAGGGAAACTGACTCACCTACAGTTACCCACTAAAGTGATGGCAGCACTAGGAATTGAATGCAGGTCTCCTGAGTTGTAGTTCTGTGCCGTATCCCCTAGGCCACACTGCCTCCCTGAACTAAATTTTTCATTCCGATTCTGCAGCCCCCTGTGCTATGCCATAGCCATGATCTCCCATGCAGCAGCATCAGTGCACCGCAATCCTGACCAGCAAACCCACTGTTCTCCCAATTGTGGGCTCCCACACCGTGTAACTCCACTAGAGTCAGGACTTGGATCCCACCCCTTAGTGCTGGATTTGGACCTTTACTCCTTTTGGCCTATTGGGATGCAGACTAAACTGAGCCAATTTACGACACAGAGAGGGAACCCACTGTTCTAGTGAGGTACCTGCTCCACAGTCTCCTCTTACAGGGAATGGTAGTCTCTTGCCACGTCAGCCTGCAGGGACGTGTAGGTCTACAGGGCTAGATCTCTCAGACATAGGCAGGGAGAGAGACAAAGCTGTCATAATGGCTCAGTAGAAGCTTGCAATGTACAGTTAGGAGTTGATGGGGGTCTGAAATAACCACAGCTGAGAAGAGTGAGCCAACGCCCGAGTGTTAAAATAGAAACAATCGTAGTCATGGGAAGGGCTAAAACCAGGTGATCTCAATCCACCCTGGCCACCCTACAGGAGTGTTGGCTCAGATACCTGATCAAGGGATAGGGAGGAGGCAGTGTTAAAGGACTGGAACTACAAAAGACAGGGATCTTTGGACATTTTAATGGGCTCTTTGATCCTCAGTAGCAGTAAAGCAACCTAGCTATCTTGATTTCTGTGGAGCAACACTGATTTACACTGGCTCGGGATCCAAGCCGGTGCTTCTCTGTCATCTGGGTATTACTGCTTGCCTGCCTTGCCTCTTTACGCTGTAAGTTCTTTGGGGACCATAGCTGGGTTTTGAAAGGTGCCTAAGAGTTAGGTGCCCAACTCTCCTTGGAAACTAGGCCCTGCTTTATGCAGGGAGGTCAGACTCATTAAACATAATGGCCTTTGAGTCAACGAGAATCCCAGCTCAGATCTTCTTGTGTGTTTGCAAAGTGCCTAGAACAAAAGGGTCCCAATCATGAGCAGGGCCTTTAGGCACAACCACACTAGAAATACGAAATAGCAACAATAATATATCACAGCAGTCCAAATTGTCTCCAGAGCAGATGGTACCAAAGAGACATGCAAGGTTTTTATTTCTGCACAAGGTGTCATGGCAATTCACCCATTGTTCTTGTTGCCTTATCCCATCCCCAGATGGCTACCCACGAGAGGAGATTATCTACCGCTGGAGGCGTTACTCCATTGAGGTCTCAGACCAGCGCACATGGAGACTTTATCAGTTTGACTTCACAGGCCTGAGGAACACGTCAGAAGTTCTCAGGACAGGAGCTGGTAAGGCATCCTGGCCCATAGAAACACTGCTGTGTTACAAGGGGGCTCTCCCCAGTTTCAAAGAGCATGTGCACAGAGTAGTAGAGGGCAGAGTGGTTAGGGGATTGGTGGGACGCATCAGATGGGGAGGGTTACAGCAGGAAGCCATAAAGCCAAAGATAGACTCATTAAAAGAAGGGTCCAGCTACAGGCAACCTGTAGGGAGATATGCTTGCTATAGCCCATGGAGAAGAGCAGCAGACACAGCATGTAGCTAGGCACAGCATGGGGTAGGACAGAGGCACAGGATAGCCACCTACAGCCTGAGGCTGGAGCAGGGCAGAGAAAGAACCTAGCTAGAGACAGCAAGGGTTGGGTAGGAAGGGGAATGGGGATAAAGAGTGTGGCTGGGGACAGCATGAGGGCCAGGCGGAATGGGAGTCAATAGCTGAGAAGTGGAGGAGTAAATGAAAAGTAGGGCCTTGTCTCAGGACAGCTCCTGGGTATAAATGTTGTGGATGAAGCCATAGCTGTTATATGCTGCTAGCACATCTCCAGGACAGGCCAGCTGATGGAAATTTATGCAGAAGTTGCTGTTAGTTGTGGCTGCAGCTGGGGAACATACTCAGTCTGAACTCAGGTTCCATCTAACGGCCATCCTGCCACATGTTAGTTGTCCTGAATGCACATGAGTTGTGTTGTATGATGGTAATGGAGCTAAGCAAACCCTTGGAGGTGAAGACAGCAGTGGTGTCTAACAGCAGGAGTAAGTGGAAAGATGTCAGGACGCCTTGATTTTACTCCTTGCCCTGCTATGAATTTGCTGTGTGATTTTGGGCAAGTCATTGAAGCCTTCTGTTCCACTCTCTTTAAACTGAGGGTGAGAATAGGTGTGAGGGTAAATGAACTAATATTTGCATTGTGCTATGAGAGCCTCCCTTGAAAGATGCTGCTGAAGTGCAAAGATTTGTAAATTAATGTCTCGGGAAGGACAACAGGACACTGGAGAATGACAGGAGGAGAGTGAAAACTTATAATTCCACTCTGGCAAGCTCGGTAGCAACACGACCCTTTGGCTAGCAGAGCTGGGCCTGATACACGACAGCCCGTGTTCCCATGTGCTGCAGCCTCTCACTGCAGAAACCTGCATGAATGTAAACCAGCTTTGCAATGCCAATATCACCAGGGAATGGAGAATCTTCAGCCCCCAGCCCTTCCCCATCATCAGGGGCTTTCCTGATATCATCAGAGAACCCTGCCCCACCACCAATCATCAGCTTCACTTAGCTCACCAGGGAACCTGAAATCCTCTGTCACCCCCAGTCTCTAGCTCTACCAAGCTGGGATGCCCCTATTCGGCTTCAGGAGTGTGAACTCTTTTATCGTCAACACTTGTCTCCATTGCCCTAGGAGCAGCAGGTTTCAGCACTATCACTGGCTCCTCTCCGACACTGGAGAAGGCTTGTACCTGGAGGGATCAGGGCAGTAGTTGAGACGCCTGCCTGGTTAGAGACACAAGTGCACATAGAAAAGGTCAAGCGGAGAGGGGTGCATCCATGACAGGCAAATATTAGCTGTGTGAAGAAAATGCTGCCAGAGTGGGACTTGTGGAGTAGGCAGTAGAGGAGGAGCAGGGTGAACTTGTAAATCAGGGGAGCTTTCAGTGAAGGAGATGTAAATTCCACAGCTGTGCAGCAGAAGGTAGCAGCAGAGGCCTTGCATTCAGGAGAACCCAGGGGAGCATCACCTCTGAGGAGTGCCTGCCCTCCTGAAGAAGAGGGGAGATGTGAAGTGATAGGGAGGGACTCAGCTGACTCCCCAGTATGCGCTGTGTTGGTAGCACACGATTGCTGTAGGATTGCTGGTGTGATGTGACGGGAGGGGAAGCCTGGGAGAGGGACAACATGGAGATCAAATCCTCCTGCCCTTGCACCAGAAGAGGGCAGGGCCTTGCTGATGAAAGGAAAACAGTCCTGCAAAAGGGAGCAGTGGGAGTGGGGTTGATCCACACAAGACAGCAAGCCCTCAGGCTTGGACCCTAAGAAGAGAGGTGCAGCCGTATGGAGAAAACCCAAGTCTGTATAAGCATGGGGAGCAAACACACTGGTTTGCTCTAGGAGGGAGCACTGGAAATGGAGCACTTCAAACTCCAGGATGGCACCCATGAGAGCTAGGATTGAAGAGCGCATGGAGAGAGAATTGCCTTCTCCCACCAGGAGCGAAGGGTTTCTCTAGGATCATCCCTTTGGGGAAGCAGAATCCGTCACAGGGAAATATGGACAGGGCACTGCCACATCTCCCATCCTTACAGATGTGAAACCGGTGCCCTGAGTGAGCTGACTCTGCACCATGGTAAGGGAAACGGACCAATCAAAACAAACTGCTTTTCCCATCTCCTTTCCTGGCGAAAGCAGCTGGCTGGGGAGCCATGCACATATATTAAACCATCAAAAAGTGCAGATTTATGCCAACACCTCTTGGTTTAAAAAGCTCAGATGCCAAAGTTAGCAGCTTGGCAGTGAGGGCAAAGGGATTAAAGCAGGAGAGAGGCTGAGAGGTAGAGACAGACAGACAAAGGCTGTAGCAGCCCATCCAATGAGAACAGAGCCCGGGGCCCCCAGGCAGGTGCTGCATGCACAGATCAGTCAGACCAGCTCCATGCCAGCTGCCAGCAGTGGACTGTGCATATCCCATAATGGCACTGATAGACACGTGTGGGATGGATCTGAGAATTGCAGCAGACAGGCTGCTGGCTACAGAAATAGCAAGAAGGATGCTGGCCAGCTGGTAAATCACATCAGAGGAAACCAAGCCCTAAATTACACGGGTTGTACCCTCTTGCCAGGAGGTCTTGTGAAGGCCAAAGGTATAACTGGGTTCAAAAAACAACTAGACAAGTCCATGATATGATAGGCCATCAGTGGCTATTAGCCAGGATGGGCAGGGATGCAGCTCCATACTCGGAGCAATGCTCTCACTGCCTGAAGTTGGGAGGGGACGATGCGGTGGATCTCTCTGCGCCCGCCCCTTGATGCTCTGGTACTGCACACTGTCGGAAACAGGCTACTGGACTAGATGGGCCATTGGCTGACGCAGTATGGCAGCTCTTTTTTGTTCTTAGCCACCATCCTCCTCGGCTCAAATGCCTTGAGTCCCATCTTACTCCTCTCACCTCCAGAGCCTCTCTCTGCCCTGTGCTGGGAGGCACTGGCTCTGCCCCTCTTGCTCCTCCTGCCCCTTACTGGAAGGGGCTGACTTTGCCCCCCTTACCGCCACCGCCTCCTCTGTCCCTCATTGAGAGGGGCTGGCTCTTCCCATCACCCCCTAAAACCTCCTCTGCCCCACACAGAGACACGGGGCCAAAGCTTAGGAAGGAGAAGACATGGACCTGGCTGCTGGGCAGGCTCCCTGGGAGAAGAGGATTTTCAGGAGAGATTTGAAGAAGAAACTCTTCATCAGCAGAGCTAGGAATCGGTGATCAGTGTGCTGGTGGGTGGACCAGTATGTAAAAATGTCTGCAAATCAGTTGCTGCTTTATGGAGGGCCACGTGTGACAGAAGGGGCTAGTATCTGTCAGTAAGCAATATTGACTAAGGAGTAAAATGGCAGGCTAACTGAGTTATAAGCCAAGCTTCTAATGGCAAAGAGATGTTGAATGGATCCCACCGCTCCCATTGTCACTGCAGTCCTGCCTAGGTGTAGCTTCTCCTTGCTTCCTAAACTGCACTACGGTGAGTGCCTAAGGCTGTGTTTGGATGCACATGCGCATACAAGGGTGCAGTGTCAAAGCAAAGGAGGAGAGGCGAGTAAATGGAGGTGCAGGGATCCTCTCAGCCTCTTTTATGTTAAGGTAGAAATTTTGCATGTAGATGTCATAGCTGGCCGTGGTGGTGAGAGAGTGAGTTGTGCCTCAAATGCCATGAATCAGCATCAGGCTTTGAGGGTCTGGCTATTTCGCAGAGCAGCCATTGGCACCTTCAGGCCCTCTGTTCGTTCATGTTCAAATGGTCAGCTACAGAGGCAAGCCACAGACTTGCCACAGGAATTCAAAGGCCTCATGGGCCTCCAAGCTCAATGTCATGTAGCAAGAAAAAGGAAATGATGTTTCTAAGGAAGGGGAGTTTGTTCCCCAAAGGGTAGTGATGAAGCATGGCCCAGTGGTTAGGGCTTTAGCCTGTGACCCAGGCAAAATTGGGTTCTACTCCCTGCTTTGCTACAGACTTTGTGCATGTCCTTGGGCAAGTCATTTTGTGCCTCCAGTTGCCCTGTGGGGGGTAGTGGTTTTCTACCTCACCAGGGTCTTGTGTAGCTAAATACATTAAAGCTTGTGACGGACTCAGACAGTATGGTCCTGGGGGCTAAGTGTGACAGACAATAGGAATAAAAGGGTGATTAACCATCTCCACCTCCTACTATGCTGACTTGTCTGCCTCTTTGTGTCCTTTTCCTAGGGGACTATATGGTCATGACGGTTTCCTTTGATCTGAGCAGGCGGATGGGCTATTTTGCCATTCAGACCTATATCCCCTGCATCCTGACTGTAGTTTTATCCTGGGTTTCCTTCTGGATCAAGAGAGACTCCACACCAGCCAGGACTTCTCTAGGTAAGGCAAACTGTACTGTGCCACCGGCGCTTGTTGTCTCAGCAGAGGTGTGTGCAGCTAGCTGGCAAGGGCCATTTTCCAAAATGTCTAAGTGGCTCAACAGGGCTAGTGAAAATTTGTAGGACTTAGACTGCTGGGGCATGTGGGAGCAGATCGTCAACAGTATTTAGGCACCTAATTTCCACAGATTTCAATGCATGCCTAAGTACCTTTGAGGCTCTGGGACTTAGATACTTTTGAAAATGTTACCCAGCATCCTAGATGCTAGGTCACCTCATTTGTAATGTTCCATCCTTGACACAGGCCTGAGAGCAAGAGAGAGCTGGGACTGCAGTTCTGGCTAGCGGAGAATCTGCAGTGCATCATGGGTCTCTGCACATTAGCCTGAGAGAAACCTGGCACTTGTTATCCACCTAACCGGTGACAATGACAGACAGACACACACACAGAGAAGTGTTAGATCACGTTAGCAGGCTGCACCTGTTGCACCACTCCGCCAGCCATGGCTCTCCTGCCACATGGGTGAGTTGTGTATCTAACAGCAACTTCACGACAGCACAGTGATATCGGGGGGAAGACCTCTTTGGTGCACTTGGTAGAGCTACTGCTTTTTATCCAGTGGGGTGTCAGTCTGACAGTGGGCTCTGGTAAAGGTCTGAGGTTCACATGCATGCAGGTGTCTGCACACATGAGTGCAAGGCAAGCGGAGAGGGGAGGACCCTGCTCATTGTCTAGGTTTGCTCACCATCTCTGGCTGGCTCTTTAAGTGGATATAAAGCATATTTTGACTCTTTGGTTAGGATCAAGAGTAATCTCCATTTATTGTCCCATGATGTCTCCACTATACAGGGATGGTGTCCCTAGCCTCTGTTTGCCAGAAGCTGGGAATGGGGGACAGGGGATGGGATCACTTGATGGTTTCCTGTTCTGTTCATTCTCTCTGGGGCACCTGGCATTGGCCACTGTCAGAAGACAGGATACTGGGCTAGATGGACCTTTGGTCTGACCCAGTACAGCTGCTCTTATGTTCTTATATATGTGGAGATGGGGTACCACTAGCAGGAGATAGCGTTTAGAGATCTAATAGGTCTTCACCACCTCTAGCTCTTCTGATTCCATTTCGAGGCTCTTAACTCTATTTGGAGTCTGCAGTATGATGTGCATCTTGTATTTTCTTCCCCTCCCCACACTCATTTTCTTTCACCTGGATTGTTGATAACAGCATCAGGCCTGTGAGATCTTCTCTGACACTGGAGAGACCATCATCATTGGACAGGGCTAGTTGAATGCTCTCACAATCTCTGCAATGCCACCCCCACCCCATAAAAAGAAGCAGGGCAGGGTGGGGAGTTTAATGTTGGTTTTAATAGAGGTAGAGATCAATTGCATTCTAAGCATCCGAAGGAATAAATGGCAACAAACAGGGCATTCAGCAGGGCAGGAAAAAGCACTGTTGCAGTAAAATACGTTCCAAAAGCCGGTTTCCACAACTGGATTTACCCAGGAGGGGGCTCTGCCCGTGGGATGCTGAGCCTCAGGATGTCAAAAGTAATGTATTCTCTCTGTAGCCCTGTTGTATTTTATAAAAATAATCCCAAATGCATTAAAGCCAGAGTCAGCCTACATTAGAGAGCCTATGTTACTTTCAGTGGTGTTTGAAAAATCTGCTAAATCATATTCCAGATGCTAATGCAAGCACAATAGGAAAAAATATTTGATTAAAATCTACCCCCACTTATATCTTGTGCAACCTCAGCAAGGTGGAAGGGAGGATAACTTTGGCTTAGCAATGGAGAAGCAGGAATATGCGGACTGCCTGCTCCACAACCCTCTGTACCATGCAGCACTCTGGCTGAGTTCCCACTATTGACCACGGGAGCTATCTTCAGAATTGGCAATCTCCACATTTGCTCTTTATGAATAGGCTACAGGATCCCATGTATGAGCTATTTAAGCAGTTGATCCTACCCCCATTAAAGTCAAGGGAAAGCCATCCATTGACTCACTGGGGTTTGGATTGGGCTGTAACTGCACAGGCCAAATTCATTGTGGGTGTCAATTCATTGATGTCAATGGAGTTACAGGAGTTCGGCCCTTGGTAGACCATAGCTTAACTCATGCCTACTAGAAATTCACCATTGTTTTCTCCAGGAATTTTACAATCATTACAGGCTTAGCCAAGAATCTCACTATTGGTCCTCTACTTTCCAGAGCCTGTAGTCTATCAGCTCAGACCCTACGTAACCCATCAGCTAGGAAAATGTCATTGCTACATGTTAGGCACATATAATGGGTGTAGATGCTGGAAGTGGTGCAGCTTTTCTGTATCACAAAATGTTTAAATGTTACCAGGCATCTAATCCAAAGAAATCAAACTCACAGAAAGGGCCATAACTCATAGAAACAGTCTCATTTTGGCCAAAATTGGCAGAAACCTTCTAAATACAATTCATAATGTAATTATATGCTCAAGGTAGTCCTGTTTGGGGAAATATTTAGCCCACGTGATATATTTTATGCATTTTGCTGTACTACTTTGCCTTCAGTTAAAGCAAAAATCTGTAATCACATGATAGTCTGAGCTTGTTTGTACCATGTAATACATCAAAACATTTGTCATCATTTGTAGAATGGACTGAGCTGAGAAGAGTTTTTCTGTCTGCTATTTTTATGACGTTATGCAAATAATAAGACCCCTACCCTCTTATTACAAAACATATATTTTTGATGTTATCTGCTTGGCTGGAGATGTAAGTCTAAAGCAAACTTAGTACAAATGTAATTATCTTCTTACCATCACTGAGGACAATGACAATCTATGTAAACTACTTATATAACAGTAATGATTCTTAGTAGAACGGCTGTAGACTGTCTTGTATGAATATATCATGTGACTAATGAAGTATAAGCATATACTCTTATGTAACCTCTCCATATAACTATAAGCTACTGAATGTCTAATCAACACCCCTTTGAGCTATATTTACTCATAAAATAGTCTCCGTAATTTGGAGATAGTTGAAACACTTCTATTCTCCCCTCAGAACCTTTCTGATGTGTTTGATACTCTTTTGCTACACTCATCACTGTCACAGCTGCATGCATCGCATAACACTGTATCTTCCTTGTGGCATTTGCATCTCCTTGTTGCACAGATACTCTCACTGCCACAATGCACAAAGGTGAGGATGGTTTCTGGAGCAGGTGGCAGCGCCATCATTTTAGGAAAAAGATGTCCCATGCTATCACCCATCTGTTGTTGACAGGGGATGTTTGAAGATACTGAACTGTTGCATGATTCCATATGTAGGGCTGATAGTTTGCACATTTCAGATGCTGCCTGAAGGAGGCCATTGTTGGAGGCAGTTTCTCCCTTGTTTCGTTCTTCTTAGCAAACAACATGTAGCGCATATTATCCAGAGATGTGCTCTGGTAAGAAACAAGCAAGAAACCAGTGAGACATAGGCTGCTGACTCTGGAAAAGCTGCAGTTAGGTTGGGCTGCAGTTACCTACCTTCAAATCTCTCTAGTGACACTGAGCAAGGACTGCTTAATTCAGCAACTACTGTGTTCTTCATTAACTGCCTGGTTAGGTCAGTGCTGTCCATGCCAAGAATTCAAAGGCATGGTGCTACTTTGTAAAGCCATCTACAGGCAGAGACATAACTACCTTCTACACTGGTGTATCATCTTTCACATGTGACCATGTCTGAGTGTTTCTGCTCTGTGCTCTCAAAAGTGCTCACACTGTAGGTAATGGGAGCAGGCTTATAAATGACAGCATGCAGTTAGGTTACTGACACACCACCACTGATATTTCACGCTTGTTCTTGGGATGGGAAAGAAAGATTTTTGCACAAAGCTGGGGGGGAAATGAGCAGTATTCACATAGAACACATCTCACTAGCCTTCACCTGAACTGACCAACACACAGCTCCAAAACCCAATCATACAAACTCTGTTACATTTTCACTTTGGTTCTACAAAGTGATGCTGCTGTGAGCAAAACCTGGAATGCCAACAGGCACAAGAGACACTCGAAGGCTGTGGTAGCATTTCTGTTCAAAGGTAAACTTTCAAAGTGCTCTAAAGTTCATAGACAAGTCAGATTGGCATGGAAATTTGGTAGGAAAAGGCCTTGGGTACCATTTGGTCATGGGTTCCTGAGATTCAGCTGCCTTCCTTTTCCAGCAAATGAGCTGGGTTTAATTTTAAAATGTTCTAAAATGCAAATGCAGAGCCAGACTGGCTTGAAAGCTGGCATGCAAGGTGAGGACCCAGAATAACATCCAGGGTACAATTTTAGGGATCTTGGATGACTAGATTCTCCCCTTACCTCTGACTTGTTTTTACAATGGGGCAAACTACCCAGGGCATGCCAGCAGAGTTTTAGGTGGCAGTACAGACCTTGCTGATGCAGCAAGCATGCGGTGCTGAGCTGGGGAGAGAACTAAGAATGGATGTGCTCAGTACATGCCACAGGCCCACAGCACCGAAATCAGAGGAGCCTAAGAATGTTCAGTCCACATTATAGGGACACAAAGCCAGATCCACAAAGGGACCTGAGCACCTAAATCCCATTTTAGTCACCTCTGTGAGCCACAAAATCCCCCCTCAGCTGCCAGCCAACCACTTGGCACCTAAGTTTTTGCTCTAAAAGTTCCCTTGGTGCCTCTGAGCACATGTACCACCACCTCAGTCCAGGCACCAGAGGCCTAATCTCACGCTGAAGCACCAGCACAACTCTCCAACTGGGACAAATGGGCATTGCCCTGCCTCACTTCCTTGTGGCCCTGGATCTGATTAGTAGGCATGCTCCAAGCTGCCTAACTCCACACAAGGCAGCTGGGAAGCAGACAGCCTCCCCGAACCCAAGGCTCTAGGTAACTTTACTCTCCGTGAGGCAGTATCAGGACAGACCAAGGGAGATGCAGTGCTTCTGCCTGCTGTATGACTGACAAAAACAAATCAAAACTATGTGTTTTCACTTAAAGCCAGCACTCTGGCTAGAATGCCTTTACTTGAAGTCACTGCTTTGTTTAGTCTCAAGCACATACAAACACAATAGGTTATAGAGCACCCCAAACTGACAATTACCCCCTAGGAGTTTGGAGCAGTATTCAGGTGATTCAGCTGCAGATTTCCAGACACTAGTCTTCTCTCTGTGGCTGGAGATCTCAATGTATTCACAAAGCGACTCACTTGACCCAGACCCACAATTCCCTTCTTATGCTCAAAAAGTTACAGAGACCTATCAATCAAAAAAAAGGTTACATTGCTGACCAAACAAAATCAGTCACTGGGCCAAAAGCAAGTGTTACAAAAACATGTCACTAAAAGAATAACTGTTAATCAAGCAATTTCCAAGCAGTTAATCTGGGAGCCATATTTCTCCATAACAACAGTCCTGAAATATAGCCAGACTTCCTATTTTTCACAGATGCATACCCCTGCATATCAGAGGGGTGTAGAGTCAAGCCCACTTCATGTCATAGCTGTACCCCACCCCCACTCTTGGCTTGCCTTAGTTATACTAAGTTCCTGCAAAGGCCTAATAAATGGCTAAATGCAACAAGAAGAATCACTGATAGTCCATCCCACTAATTGGCAGTGTCTGGACACTGACTGGTTGCTAAAATGTCCCGGTACATCACCAGATCAAACATACATGACAAACCCAATTAAGGATATTGACAAATCATTGGTGGGAGCAGAAGGCTGCAGAACTACAAGAAGTGGCTGACAAGTATGATTCTATGTATGTCTCCATGTTGTGTATGGCCCACTATCCAGTGGCACAGCCCCTGTCCTTATCGCAGATGATAAGCAGCTGCTCACAAAAACGATATTCTCTCTCACTGGGCAGAGTACTTTGACAGTGTCCTGAGCCGTCAATCCACTATGTCCAATGAAATCATTGACTCACTCCCACAGCATCCTGCCCTGGAGAAGTTGTCTGTGGAGCCTTCTTTAGATGAAGTTACTAAGGCCATCAAGCAACTGTCCATGGGCAAATCTCCAACTCCCATGATATTCCACCTGAAGCATACAAATGTGGAGGTGCCCACCTGATCAGGAAACTCACCATCCCTTCCAAGACTGTATGGGAACAAGGCACTGTGCCTCAGGAATATCAGGATGCTTTCATACTCTATTTATAGAAAAGGAAGAGATTCATATCTAGCTGTGACAACCATCGTGGAATCTCATTGCTGTCTATAGCAGGGAAGATCTTGCACAGGTTGTCCTCAACAGGTTCGTCTCCCACCTAGTGAACTCAGTGTATCCAGAGTCACAGTGTGGCTTTTGTGCTGGCCGTGGAACCATGGACATGATTTTTGCATCCCGACAAGTACAAGGGAAGGCTGGTGAACAGAACAAGGACTTGTACATGATGTTTGTTGGCCTGACCAAACCCTTTGACACAATGAATTGCAAGGGCTTATGTAAACTCCTTCATAAATTTGGTTACCCAGAGAAAATGATTGATGTCATCCACTCTGTTCATGACAGCATGATGGCCAGGGTGATGGGGAGCGTGATGATTCATCAGAAGCCTTCCTTATCAGTGGCACCAAACAAGGATGTATAATGGCTCCAGTCCTGTTTGCCATTGTCTTCTCAGCAAGGTCTTGTTCACATTGCAGGACTTTGACAGAGGCGCACACATCCGGTTTAGCTTGGATGGGGTCTAGTCAATTGACAGTGACTTAGGGCCCACACCAAGGTAATTGAACAACTATTGAGAGAACTCCTGTTTGCTGACAACTGTGCCCTCATTGTATATGCACTCAGGACATTCAGCTTATTGTGGACCGCTTTGCCTATGGCTCGAAATGCTTCAGTTTCAGAATGAGCCTGAAAAAGATGGAGGTCATGTACCAGCCAGCACCAGACCACCGGCATTGTGAGCACCATGATCCCAACGACAATTGACAACACACCCTTCAGCTCAGTCATGAAATTCTGCTACTTGGATAGCACACTTTCCAGCAACACCACACTTGGCATCTGGCAGACTCATCAACAGGCTCTGGAGGGAGCATGGAGTCTACCTCAGAATCAAGATAAAAATTCACCACACTGTTGTACTCACTTCAGTCCTCTATGGCTGTGAGACATGGATGCTCTACCAGTGCCACATCAAACAGCTGGAGAGTTTCCACCTTCGCTTCCTAAGCTCCAGCTGCTATATCAAGTGGCAGGACAGGATCCCCAACACTGAAGTCCTTGACAGGTGCCAGATCCCTGGAATGAAGAGTGTGCTCATCAGGGCTCAACTTTGTTGGGGGGGACACATGATCTGCATAGAGGTTTTCCTTACACTGAAAGCAGTGCTCAACAGCCGACTGAGCTTGGGAACCTGTTCTAAGGGTCAACCCATCCTCAAATAGAAAGACACCTTGAAGGCCAACCTCAGAGCATGCAAGCTGGGAACTCTTGCACTCGACAAACCCAGATGAAGAGGCCTGTGCCATGAGGTCTCTGCAGGAGTAGAACGCACATCATAAGGCCAACACCTCAAACCCTCCCCCCAACAATGACTGCATTTGCAAGACGTGCAACCGCGTTTGCAAATTCATGCTTGGACTCACTTCTCATGCGAGGAGCCCTAAAAACAAATAAACCCAGAACTCAAATCAACACTAGCTGAACCCTCATCCATTGAAGCAATGGGAGATTCCAGGAGGATCTAATGATTTGAAATTATGACTTTTTATGAGATCAAAGAGGTCTACCTCACCTCTTCACTGCCTACTAGTCACAAACTGCTTTTCTTGTGCGCCATTTTCTCTTGCCATGTGCAAACTTTCTGCAGTTTCAGATGAGGTCACAAGAAATATTGCACTGTTCACAAGTAGCTTCTGTTGTATGGGTTTGTTCCAGGTTCAATGCTAAAAGGATTTGTCATTCTTTCGGTCACAACTTTTAATAACATCTTGGACGGCAATTTCATCAGCAGTCATGTGCTTTTTGATAGCTTCTTTGTGGAAATCTGTTGCTGAAGGCTGAATTCCACACATTTGTCATAGCTGTTACAGCTTGCTTAAAACGTGCAGTCAGCTAATGTTTGGTCAGAGCCTTACCTTTTGTGCAAAGAGGCTGATGATTCCCACAGTCCTTGTTGAGAGGTTGCCTGATGGACAAGTTATGCCATACACCCCTAAAGGGTCTGGCAGTCCAGTATACTGCTCCCTGTGAACTAGATCATGATATATATCTGGCTTCTGCTACATTTACACAGTCCCATCTAGCATGACCACACTGGAAGTCAATTGGAATCATTTATGCAAATATCTCAAGCCCATGGGCTTGTTATCATCTCTCTTTGCTGCAATGTAATCCATTAGTAATTGGGAGAAATCTGTTACATAGTTTTCCCAGAACAAAACAGAAATGTATCTGAACAGATTTTTTCTTGGGTAACACAAGTGTCCATGAGCTGTTGGAGTGATTGGGCAATTGGGAATTCTGCCACTCTGTTTTCTCTGTATGCCTTCTCCTCATCTTCAAATGCTTCAATGCATGTTTGAGCTTTCTCCAAGATGCATCTCTTCTCATCATTTGGGAGACCATCATTTTTCATGGAATCGCCAAGTGCTATCCATTTCGAGCAGTTCATTGCCTCATTCATAAGTTTGTGGATTCTAACACCACAGTTATATCCTTCCTCTCTTAGAGCATGGCTGTTGATGGAAGCACCAGAGATGTTGATTCCACAAGGATGTCTTCAAACCCACTTTCCTGCATCACACTGCCTATATATCACTCATGAAATGCATTGCATGATGCACGACTCCCATCTCAAAGTGATGAGTATCAAATTTGTTTTTATTCCTCCATTTAATCAACTGTGCTTTGCAGTAGATTGCTTCATCGTACATTACATAGGTCCAGTCTTGGCCCAGAGAGTGGAACATGACCTGAAAATATTTCAGATTGCAATACGCTCTATTAACATCACTTTCCAGAAAAGTAATGATTGGAAAGTAACCAATACTCATAAAACATAAAGTAGCAGACAGAAAACCTTTTTCTCAGATCAGTCCATTCTACAGCTAATGACAAATATTTTAATGTATTACATGGTATAAACGAGCTCAGACTGTCGTGTACAGACTTTTGCTTTGACCAAAGGCAAAAAAATATGGGAAAATGCATAAAATATATCGCCGGGGTTAAACATTTCCCAAACTTTCCAAAACACATAGTTACATTAGGAATTATATTTAGAAGGTTGCTGCCAATTTTGGTCAAAATTATACTGTGTTACTTCGAGTTATGGCCCTTTTTGTGATTTTATGATTTTTTTTTCAGATTGAATGTCTGATAGTGTTTAAACATTACATGGTATAGAAAAAATGCACCACTTCCAGCATCTATATCCACCCTGGTGATAACCATGGTATGTTCCTGCCATGTGATAGCAATTAAATTTTTCCATCTGATGTGTCATTTTAACTCATTAATAAGATCTCTTTATTAATCTGGCTGGTAGACTACTGGTTTCCTATTGTTCCCCCCTCATTAGCACAGTTCCCCCTGGGTGTCTGATCCTGGGAGCTGTGCAGCCATGTTTACATCACAGAATTAAACAGAGCCAAATTCTCCACTCAGTTACAGACTGACTTTGGTGGAGTTGTGCTGGTGACTTGGTATCACACACATAGACCAGTTCTACCGCCACTGAGTTTTGCCACTGACCTCAACAGGCTCAGGACCAGGCTCAGACACACTACAAAGACCGTACAAGGAACACTCAGAAGCGTTTTCTCTGGCCAATGTGTTAGAACTGTTGAAAACATTACAAAGTCCTTGGCATTGGGAAGTACATTGTACTATATCACACAAATCAGGTGGCAGTGAGATAGTCTCACGAGGGTTCACTTGTGTGACCCACTCGCTAGTGTAGGATATCCACTTGGGGCTGGTGGGTTGTAATTCCCTTCTCGAGGAGACATATTCACACTAGCTTGATGACACCTAGCACCCTAAAATAGTAGTGTAGTTGTGGTAGCAAAGACAGTAGCTCAGGCTAGCAACCTGAGGATGTACACACAGGATCCGGATGAGTTTGTGCCCAGGGTAGCTAGCCCTTCCCACCGCTCCCCGTGCTACCACAGTTAATCTGCTATTTTTAGCATGCTAGCTTGATGAGAGCTAGTGCAGGTATGTCTCCTCTAGCTGGGAACCACCACCCCCACACCACCCGCACCAGCTCCACTTGTAGATGTACCCTTCAAGTCACAGATACGCAGTGATAGAAGCCAAGGCTATGACTCCATAAGGAGACTCTGCTAACATCCCAGACAATGAAAAGCCAAGGCATCAGAGCCCCAAAGATGGATTCTCCTTGGGTTACCTTGTCACCCATGTGTTACCAGTTTTCATGCACAATCTAAAAGCAGACTCTTTGACTTGTGTCTCTTTGCAACATTTGCTGTTTACAGTCCACCTTCCTATACAAACCCTGCCACACTGCCTGTGGTGTTATTATTTGTAATGATTTAGATGGTACTGTAGATGGCACTTTACAGACAAAAAATTAGACAAGTTCATTGCCCAGAGAAATGTATAATCTAATTTGCACAGATAACCTGATGAGTAAAGACCTGGTGAGCATGAGGGGGACTGAAGAGGGTTGGGGAGTGAGGGGAGAGAGTAGAACAAAAATTACCATATGGCTTTGGTACGCTGTCCTCTGCTCCCCAGGACTTTCCAAGACACTCCCAGACAGACAATGTGTGTAAATGCATACCTATAGCGCACACAGCTGGAAACTGCTAAAGCTCTTCCTAGCACAGACCAGGAGCATGTAGGAATGGAGCACAACCTGCCATAGAACTCCTTTCCCCACAGTTAAAGCCCTCTCCAAATGGTGGTTCTAGATTTAGAATAGAACTGGATATTTTTGCGCCTTGAACTCCATTTGTCTCTGGTGAAATGAGTTCTGGGCAGCCACATGATTTGCAAAGATGTTGTTATTCTGTGTATGGCATTACAGGCAAATCAGCAAGAGAGAACACTGGGCTTGGAAGCTTTTGCAGCATAACTCTGCAAGGGGTGGGGGTAGGGCATTGTGGAAAGGATAACAAGAGCTACTTTGTCACTTGTGTGTCTTGTTCATGCTTGTGTGTGCACTTTGAAAAGGAGCCACTGCTGTGGGGTGGTCTTGGGTGAGTCACTTAGAGTGTACCTTAAAGTCTATGAGTCTATGATCTTCAGAGTTGTGGAGCACTGCCACTCCCATTTGAGGCTCAGCACTTTGGAAAATCTGCCCATAGATGTCTCAAGCCAGAGGCACGCCCAAATCAGTCTACCGTCTTGGAAATCTTGGCTCTAGCTTTTAATGACAGAAAATTAGAATGTTGTTAAGTCCCTGAATCAGGTTGGCCCCGTCCCTTATACCTTCCTTTTACGTATAAACTGAGCATTTTGATTTATGAGTAGAGGCTGAGGGAACAGGGATTATTTAGTCTGCAGAAGAGAAGAATGAGGGGGGGTTTGATATCTGCTTTCAACTACCTGAAAGGGGGTTGCAAAGGGGATGGATCTAGACTGTTCTCAATGGTACCTGATGACAGAACAAGGAATAATGGTCTCAAGTTGCAGTGGGGAGGTTTAGGTTGGATATTAGGAAAAACTTTTTCACTACGAGGGTGGTGAAGCACTGGAATGGATTACCTAGGGAGGTGGTGGAATCTCCTTCCTCAGAGGTTTATAAGGTCAGTCTTGACAAAGCCCTGGGTGGGATGATTTAGTTGGGAATTGGTCCTACTTTGAGCAGGAGGTTGGACTAGATGACCTCCTGAGGTCCTTTACAACTCTGATATTCTATGGTTCTATTATATTTGGCATGGGAATCCCAATAGGCACAGAACCCTACAAGAGCATTTTTGTAGCATCCCTTTCAGAATAGATTTACACTTCAGGTGAACACACTCCCCTGCCCAGGCCCTCCACTATCCCCACAACAGAACTGTTACACAGTAATAGAACAGGCCGCTCACCTCCTCGACGGCCAGTCAGGACGTCCTGGCTCTCTTTGGAGAGTTAGGGAAAGTGGCGTGCTGGAGCCGCTGGGGAATCCTGCGCTGATGGCGTATGGAGGAAGGAGATGATCGGTAATGTTATACATAAGCAACTCTTCTTGGCTTTGTTACTCCTCACAGTGCTTTATGCCCTTGTAGGTATCACTACAGTGCTCACCATGACCACCTTGAGTACCATCTCCCGCAAGCACCTCCCGAGGGTCTCCTACATCACCGCCATGGACCTCTTTGTCTCGGTGTGCTTCATCTTTGTCTTTGCCGCTCTCATGGAGTACGCCACGCTCAACTACCTGGTGGGAAACAAGAAACCACCAGAGCACAACAGCAAGAAACCCAGACTGGTAGGCAGGGACAAGGTGGAGGGAGGGGATGGGGAGCTAGCGCTGCTATATCCTGAAGTCACCGCATCCCATCTGCACAGAGAACTGCTGTGTTCTTTGGCTCCTGGCCAGCAGCATATTGTATTCACAAGGCATAATGGTGCAAAGCCTGTTCTCATGCTATGTTGTTATGGGTGCCACTCCAGAGAGTGCCGAAGGGAGGGACACATGGCAATATACTGGGAGAGAGTGGGGCTCTGGAGACTGGGCAAGGCAGAGGGACAGGCAGTAACACCCCAAAGGGGTGTGATGGTGCAAGAGGCCAAGCTTAGAGACTGTAGGCATCAGAGGGGCTGGCGGGCCCCTGGAGGAGGGATGCTTGAAGAGGCAGAACTTTAGGAGCAAGGGGTGCCCAGAGAAGTGACAGTGCCCTTCAGAGCACATAAGGAGAGTTGTTGAGTATGAACGTATTCAATCTAGCCATTGTACTCATGCCTTTCAGTGGGCTTTGCTTAAGATCACAGTGGGTGCCGTCAACACACCAACCAGTTCTGCATATCTGACCTTAAACAGGGCTTTATCCCCAAGTTCCTAGGTGGCATGAGGCTGAAAACCTGAATTCTGGATCTCTCCTGCAAGCCCCCACCCTTCTCTGATGGAGAGGAGCTATGCTGCTGAGCTGAAGACATACTTGCTCTCCAAGAGTGAGCTGTTATAATCAGTGCACTACCCACGCTTTCCTCCCATGGCAAATGTGAAAACGCAATGGCAATCAGAGAACATATCTGGGCAGCATCCTGCACTCCTAGACCACATCCGGGCTCAGTAGGAATGTGACAGGTTGAGAAAACCATCTGCTGTGTGGGGCATGGAATGTCAGAGACAGCGCTGGGGGATTAGCACTCTCAGGTCTTCTCGGCCCAGAACTGTGCCCAGGATATGCCAGGGAACTGAATTACAGTCAGACAGAAAGATGGGAAAGTAGAGCTCTCTAGTATCTCTGTGCACTTAGTACATCCAGGAGATCCCAGAAGACTGATTGACTGCCAGTTGTGGGGTCTGTTGTCTGGGCGAATGAGGGTTCATCCTTACTTTATCTCTAACCCATTCTCCTCCTTGTTCTAGCCACCTGCCAATGCCCACATGATGCCCTCCTTCACCACCATCAATATCAACAACCTCATGCACTGGCCTCCTGAGGTCGAGGAGGAGGAGGAGCTGGGTGCCCCTTGTCTAGAAGGGAAGGAATGTGAGAGGTTTTTTTGCTGCATCGAGGACTGTCAGACAGGGACGTGGCGGGAGGGCCGCATCCGCATTCACATCTCCCGCCTGGACTCCTACTCCCGGGTTTTCTTCCCCACTGCCTTCCTGCTCTTCAACATCGTGTACTGGATCGCCTATCTCTATCTCTAGCTGTTCCCCAGTCTGTGCTGAAATAAACCAGAGGCCAACAAGATTTGCAGAAAAGGAAAAAGGGAAATAGCGTTGCTTCTCATTTTAGTCATTCATTTTTTTTGACACTTGCCCAACCTTAACCCCTTCCTCCCCTTCTGAGTAGAACCAGTTGGGGAAAAAATGCATGGCCAAACTCTTCGATGAAAACCAGGTTGTCAACCCGTGGGAAATTTTCTTGTGAAAATTTCCAGTTTTCTGCAAAAGAACAAACCTGAATGTTTTTTCCATTTCCAATGAAACCCCAATAATTTCACAGAAAGTGCTGACAAAAGTGAATTTTTTTTTCATTTTTGCAGGAAATCAAATAAATTTCTCGACCAACTCTACCCCTGAGTCAGCTTCTGTTGACATAGACCCTGGTGAAGGGCCATGGAAAAGTCCACAAGGACTGGAGGTGGGGGAGGAGAAAATAGCTACATCCTCCCCTCTATCAGGAGCCAGTGTTGTTCAAAATGTGGATGGGGGTACTTGCTAGAAAGGGTGCATGGCCATAGACCTAGGATGGACCAGTGCATCCCCCAGCAGCATCTACCTGCAAGGTTGCTATGGGACTCTCACTGTAGCCCACAGCTGTCCCCAGCTGTAGCAGATGGTACCAAGACACTGGTCAGTCTATGAAACTATGCATTTGGAAAGTTTTAAATAAGCCTTTGAGGATCCATCTACTCTACAAATACAACCCTGTAAAGGGCCAGTTACATCCAGGTTGTATTCTGTCATGTCAATGTACATTGCTTTCAGTTACAACACAGAATTCAGTGTTGTAACTGAAATCAATGTATTTTAAAATGCAGAAAAACATCAAAATATTTATAATAAATTTAAATTGATATTCTGTTATTGTTCAGCAGTGAGATTAAAACTGTAATTAATTGCAACTTTTTTTTAATATATTTAATTTGCTTTATGTTAATTGCTTGCATTAACTGTGATTACTTGACAGCCCTACCCCTAATATTGTTTTGTTTGTAGTGTAGACAGGGTCTGACTTCTTTTAGTTCTGCTTCAGGGGAACAAAGTGTGATCCCAGTTCTACTGCCCTCCATCAGTGGGTAGTATCTGACTCCACAAATCATCCTGTTGAAACCAATGGGGCTTCTCATGGACTGAGGTTTTACTCAACCTGAGTAAGGGTGGCAGAATCAGGCCCTGCTGAATTTAAAATAACAAACATGCAAGGTCCTTTTGGGGGCCCTGGCAGCTCAAACAGATCTATTTTTAAATCTTTACGATTCAGAAAGAAAATGTAAACTGGAAGATTTAGGAGAAAGCCATGGCTCCGCCCACTTTCTGACACTCCCCACCTCTTTTCTGGTGAGTGGCTCCCAGGATGGGGTGGAGCAACTCAATAACATCCGCAAGTGCCAGGTCTGCTATGTTGAGTAGCCCTTAGCCAGGTCAAGCATGGAAAGGTAGGTGTTTCCTTGCTCACATACTGTCACAAAACTTGTGTGGCCATGTAACTTGGGGAGGGAAGCAATCTTTCCTTGGTGAGGATTGGGGAAAAATGCCATTCAATGCTAAGCAGGAAGAGTCTGCATCTGTAGCAGAAAAACACAGAGCTGGATTCTCCACTGAAGTACATTGTTGCTGCCCCGTTTATACCAGCTGAGCACCTGTCCCACAATGCTGTTTGCAGAAAGTGACTTCCCATTCATATTTACTTGCTGTGTAAATTAAAAAGAAATCTTTTATAAAGAGCATGTTTTAGAAAAACCCATCACTTTAAAGGCTTGTCCCATGTAGAGAGCCAACACCTGCAGGGAGTGTAGGTGGGAATGGCTGGTTTACCAGACAGCTAATAGGGCCAAGAGGGATATGTATTCTTAGAGAGCAAATTTGATCTGGTTTAAAGATGGACTTTGACACTGTTGAATGTGATCTGAATAATGGTGTGTCATGTTTAATTAATTCATAAATATACCCTTACCTTGCTTCCAGGGGGACTCACAGAGAGCCTAATTAAGGCTACAAGAGTACAACACTTGGCTAAGTATAACCTAATAGGGTCAAACCTGCACAGCTTCTGGAAGGGAAAATTATGCCTGTGTAACCTGTTAGAGTTCTTTGAAATGCTGAATAAATCAGGAGATAAAGGTTTCCCAGCAGACATAATTTACTCGGATTTTTCCAATGGCTTTTGACAAGATAGAGCAGAATTATTGAGGGTGGTACAAGGGGGGGTTCTAATTAGAAAAAATTAATGTAGAAAAAGGAAGTCTAAGAAAAGGATAAAAGTAGTTTCCTGACAACGAAGTCTGTTGGGCTGTGGAACTGTCTCCTGAGCAAAGGGGAGTGAAATCTCACTTAACATAGTAAAACCAGCAGTGTAGTCAAGGGCAAACTTGGGTAACCCACATTTGCCCACTTTTCATTTGAGGAATATGGAGTTTAGGTTAGGCTAGTTCACCCACTTCTTTTTTTACCACTACACCACTGAATAAAATGAGATTGGACGTGGCAACATAATATACTGTATGAATCAACCATGTCCTGACAGATGGCTGGACTAGATAGGTGTTTTGCCATCACTAATTTCTATGATCCCCCAATAGGGTCTCTCTGAGGCTATTCCAGAAAATAAAGATTGCCATGGATTAAAAATTGCTTAAGTGACAGAATCATAGGAAAGGCCTGTTCTCAGAGGAGAACGAAGTGAGTGTCGGGGCACCACAGATCTGTATTGAAAAGAAGTGTTACTTAATATATTCGTCAAGGATTTGGTGGAGTAAGTGGGTAGCAGATGGTGAAATATGCCAGTGACACCAGCACCAGTAGAAACTCCAGGCAGGTTTAAACATGATAGAAGACAAAGGTAATGCACATCAGCAAAGACAGTGAAAACTCCTCAGATACAGCCCTGGATTCGGAATACTTTGACTTAGGAGGTTGTCATGGAAAACATGATTATCCAGTAAGCAGCAGCACTTAGCATGATAGATGGTTAGGTATATTATAAAAGAGGATAGAATTCCCCTGCCCATGACCACCACCACACATACACCTCCTCTGCTAATATAACAATGGGCAAAATCAGTGCTGAGTGAGTAGGCAGAGGTGTCATGGGAATTTTATGTTTACACTTGGGTCCATGATGGCATATATTGATCTGGGGGCCGATCTTACAATGTGCCCAGAACCCTCAATTCCCATTCAGATCAATAAGAGTGGAAGTTACTCCACATCTCAAAAGAGCTGCTCACTTAGCACTTGGTAGGATCCAGCCCTTGGAGAACTACATTCAGTTTGGGCCATTTCAACTTGAGGATTATTATATTACACAGGAGGTCTAGGGAAGGGAAAAGATGGTTAGCACTTGGGCTGGGTAAGACTTGGATTTGATGAGATACTGCAAAAAATGGGTAATCTGGCCTGGAAAGATGGAGTGTTTAGAGGGGGAAATAGAATTACAAGGACTGGAACACAAGAGATCAAAATCAAGCAGATTCCTAAGAGTAGGAGAAGGAGTTTCCTCTGGCTTTGATAAAATGAGTCCATCCCAATTATTACAATAAACAAACAAATGTATTTATTAATTAACATTTTACATTTCTACAGCACTTTTTATCCATAAATTTCAAAGTACTTTGCAAGGACGGGTAAGGATCATTCTACTATTTTAAGATCATGAAAACTGAGGCACAGGGTTTTTTAAAAAAAAAAACTGACTTCCTTTGGGCCACAAAGCAAGTCCGTGGCAGAGCTAGGGGTAGAACCCTCCTTTACCTATAGTTCCCTTTCTTTCCCAGATTAAAGTAAAAACGGCAGCCTTAATTATGAATTCCTTGGTTTATATTACAACCAACAATGTAACGTGGTCTGGTTTTTGTTTTAAAATGGGATGGCTGCTGACTTTTTATGTCCTTGTATGTTGTCCATACAGGGTGAACTGAGATGCTGACCAAACAGCACAGCAAACTAATGACTGTACTGAAGCCATGACACCAGCATTCGTGTTTTATACATTTTCTTTGAAAAAGCCTTATTTGTCACTGCACTGCCTCCCATTCCTGTCACTTCTCCCCACAAATATGCTGTATAATGGAACAATTTGAGACTGTAAGCTCTTCGGGGCAGGGACTGACTCTTATATGTGTTCGTACAGCCCCAGCACACTTAAGGTGACCAGACAGCAAATGTGAAAAATTAGAGTGGGGGTGGGGGGTAATAGGAGCCTATATAAGAAAAAAAATCAAAAATTGGGACTGTCCCTATAAAATTGGGACATCTGGTCACCCTAAGCACACTGGGGCTGTGATCTTGGTTGGGGCTCTTGGGTGTTAACTGTAAATGTAAATAATAAACAGTATTAATAGCAGTCTGCATCCATGAAATCTGTTCTCTGTCCTGCTACTGTGGATGGAAGGGAATGTTCAGCCAACAAAAGGATCTGAATACAGCACAAATGAAACCCCTTCATCCAAGTGCTATCTTGTCCTATTTATACCACATGTATAAGCCAAATTTTAACACGAGAGTATGACAAAATTTTGCATATGAAATTTTTGCACTGGAAAAGGTGGTGTCTTCAGAATTGAAAGTTTCCTATGGGAAAATGTTAGTTTTGACCACATTTGTTTGATTTTCCAAGCAAAGCGAAAAATGTTTCAAATCAACATTTTTTGTTTCAAAATGTTGTTTTGAAATAAAAGAAACAAAATGTGGTTTCAACATGTTGCATTCATTTCATTTTGAACCAAAACTAATGAAAATCTTCCATGTGAACATTTCCGAGTCACAACTTCTCAGAATTTTTTCATTTTGTGAACATTTGATGTTTTGTTCTGATCTAGTATGCAAAGCAACTTTGACGTGTCAAAATTTTCCCCACAAGGAAAATTCCGTTTCTCAAACAGCTGTATGAAAAATGTCATATCGGGGCTGTACTTGGTAACTTCTAGAACAACAGGAGCCTATGGGAATGTTCCCAAAACACACTGTTCACTACATTTAGATTTACCGCTGTGGAGCATACTGAATACAGCACAGAACACTAATTGTACTTATAATTCATCACTTCATAAGAGAGGAATTCTCCAATCCCCCAGTTGGTCTCCCAGCCACTCATCATCCATCCCAGACTTCCAGTCCCATACCTTGTATGACACTTTTCCCCCTCCACTATCAGCCCCTCATTCCTTTACACACTTTTCTTTCTGCACCAACTTCCCACCTCTGCAAACAACACCCCAGTCTCCTACTGTCATAAACAGATAGTTAAGGGTTAATGTCTCTTTTACTGTAAAGGGTTACAAGCAGTGAACCTGGACCACCTGACCAGAGGACCAATCAGAAGACAAGATACTTTCAAATCTCGGTGGAAGGAAGTCTTTGTTTTGTGTTGTTTGTTTGTCTGTTCTCTCTGGATTCTGAGAGTAACCAGACGTACCTACAGGCTCTCTAATTTTCTATTCAAATAGTAAGTACCAGTAGAAGGCGGTTTAGTCTTTTTGATTGTTTTCTTTATTTGCAAATGTGTATTTTGCTGGAATGATTTTAATGTGTATTTGTGCTGGGGGGAAGGCTCCTCTCTAGTGTCTATAAGCTGAAAGACCCTGTAACATTTGCTATCTAAATTACAGTGACAACTTTTACTTTTTTTCTTCTTTCTTTTATTAAAAGTTTTTCTTTTTAAGACCTGATTGATTTTTTCCCCTTGTTGAGGCTCAAGGGAATTGAGTCTACTCACCAGGGAGTTGGTGGGAGACAGGGAGAGAGAAGGGAGGGGGGAAAAGGTGGAATCCCTTTGTTTTAGATTCACGGAGCTTGAATCTGTATTACCTCTTGGGGAGGGGGAAAGAGAAGGGGCAAGGTGCATTCCTCTCTGTTTTAAGATTCAAGGAGTTTGAATCACAGTGATCTTCCAGGGTAACCCAGGGAGGGAAAGCCTGGGAGAGGCAATGGTGGGGGAAAGGGTTTACTTTCCTTGTATAAGATCCAGGGGGTCTGGGTCTTGGGGTCCTCTGAGAAGGTTTTGGGGGGACCAGGGTGTACCAGGCACTGCAAGTCTTGGTTGGTGGCAGAACTACAAGATCTAAGTTGGTAATTAAGCTTAGGGGGATTCATGCTGGTACCCCATCTCTTGGACGCTAAGGTTCAGAGTGGGGGTTATACCATGACACCTACTTTCACTACAGCATCCCTAGAAATGGCCATGTTGGCCAGTTAATCAGCATTGTTGTCATGCAGGAGAATCTTTCGTGTTTCTTACCTAGGGGATCTTTGATTCACAGAAGAAAAAAAAACAAGGTTCAAATAAAGTTTTTAAAAAACGCCCAAATTTTAAGTCAACCCCAAACCAAAGGGATAAAACTGTTGTAAGACTAGTGGGTATGTTTTCCCCCACAGCCTTGGGAGTATCAGCTGACCAGCCAGAGAGCGGCACCATTACCCATCTTTGCGTTGACAGTTCTCATGCCGTTACAGTGTGTAAAATGACCTGTTGGATCTCCAACGAGATGTGGACATGCAGCTTTTGCTGTGTGATCCTTGGCCTCAAGAACATAGCAGCCTGTGTTCCAAAGCAGAACAGACTCCTATGAATGTGGAAAGAAAAACCTCTCCCTCCATGTCTCTTTCATTGTATTCACGCATGGGTTTTCTCACAGACCTTGCTCAGCCTGGATGAAGCTGATAGCCTGGTGGTTGACTAGGGAAAAGCTGGGAAAGTTCCCAGTGAGAGACTGCCAGGGAGTGACCCAAGGGGCACCAAAATCAGTTGCTCACACCAGCCTGCAGGAGAGAAGGGAGTAGAGAGAGGTGAAATATGCAGCTGTAATTAGCGACACTGCTTGAGGTTTGCCATTCCAGATGTTGTTTATTAAACATCACAAAGGCATGTCAAAGGGATGACCAAGGAAAGAGAAAGTGGGGCATTGCTCTGATCATGTGCTGCAATCAACTAGGCCTTGTCTGGTCTTTCTTTTTTTTTCCCTCTTTAGTCATTTTTTTCCCTGGCTTTCTCCCTCCCCCGTGTTCAGGCTGCTGGGAGTTTTCTTAAATGTCACCATGGATTTCAGTCTCCTCTGAGACAACCATAGGAAACACCTGCTTCCAAATAGTCAAGTTCTGGAACAGCATGGCATTGGGACCCTCATGGTCACCATGGAAACCAGTAGGCCTTCAAAGCAGCCAGCAGGGTCTGAACTATAAAGGTGTTGGGATTTTAATGGGATTTTTTTTTCCTTTCAGAGCTGGGGGCAGAGTTATTATTTTTCATCTGAAGCGCAGTTCCAGTGGAGCAAGTGACTCTAATAATAATGACATTGTGGGATTCCAAACTGACTTTGTGGGATTCCAGGCTGATGTACAATGATTCCCAATCAAATTTGCTCAATGAAAATACAACTTTCCTAAATACCCTCCATGCAAAATCAGGTCTGGGAACTAAGAGTCAAGCTAGGTTCTCTCTGCATCAACAACGAGGAAGATTCCAGTCAGAATTTATTTAACAGGTCTGTTGACAATGCAGAAGCTGAAAGAGAATCCAGCTCATTCTCCCTTTGCTTTGCTGGCTCTTCCAGGCTAACAGAATGGAACATACTCCTAGTCCATAAATGCTAGCACACACAACTCTGGAAACACACAGGGGCAGGCCTGCTGAATAAGAAGGGGACGTTTTTACTGCCACTTTTCAGAGTAGAACCACACTTCCAGGATATTTCTTACCCAAGCATCAGATGAACTATTGCAGGTGACCTTGACGTGACTGGACTGGGATCGTGAAGTGATATAAAATCAGATGCTCATGGTCTCTGTTCAGGGAGTCTTGCTTCTCAGTTCTGCATTTGTTTGGTGGACACCTTTCACTCTGGAGAATGCCACTGCGTCTCACAAATCATAGCAAAACACGAGGTCCTCACTACCATGTTATTTCTACTCTATTCAGGTTTTTATACCATGCCTATGTCACCTGTGGCCCTCTTAAGGGCAACTCACTCAGGTCTGAGGCATCCAGCCATCCCCTTTCTCAGGGTGGGAGCCTGCAATCCACTTCCTGCAGTCCGGGGACTTGGGCTGCAAAGCCCTGCAATCCACTGTGATTATCTCAGGTGGTCTGACATCAGTTCAGCACCTCTAGCCCTGTTCTCTCAGGGACAATGAGAGGGTTAACCAGTGACCAGCCATCCTGCACAAAGTAAAGTACTGTGTATTCAGAACAAAAGCATTACAGAGAACACATATCATAAAACAATGAACAGTTTATACACCAGACTGGCTTGCCAGGTGCTACCCATCTTCCACATGGAGACCCTGGTAGGATTTTAAGTACTTCAGGCCCTCCTCAGAACCTACCTCTCTTGGTCCCAGAGCAGGGCTGTCTCTTCATGCCATTTTCTGTTCTTTGTTTGTCAGGCCTCTGAAACCAGGTCAAACCGCTGTATCCTAGTTCCCTGGGGGAGGCGAGGTGAAATTTCCACAGACCACTTACCTGCATTAGGTATTTGTATAATTACCTCCCCAGCAACTTTGGTTCCTAGAGGAAACATTTTTAGCTCACCCTTTGAGCCAAGAATACAGACTAATGCTCAAAAAGATATTTTGATGCAGTAGTATTTGAATATTCCATGTGTCCACAGCATCTGTCACATCTCACTATAATAGCCTTTGAATATTCCCTGCTTCCAAAGCATGGCATTTGTCCCAGCCTATTAATACCTCAGCCTACTAATCCATCTCTAAAGGACTTATTCAAACATTTCAGACTCTGAATAACTTCAGAGAGATGCCTTTTATACAATCAATCCAAAGAAATGTTTTCTTGCTGCTTAAATAAGCAATTTCTCCTTCTAGACTTCAATGGCTTGAAATTTAGAGTGGACAACACTCAATCATCAATCTGTGACAGGTGTAAAGTTCAACATCTAAGAACCCTTGAGATCTAAAACCAGGAGGAGAAATTTTCTACTAGCTTTCATTTATACCAGCAGAGAGTTTGGCACAGGGATTTTATACTGCTAAAAAGAGAAGCGCTCCCAATGGCACACAGCACTTGCTTCTAGCCCTGACAGATCCCAAGATATTAGATGTTAAAATCATGGCACTATGAATGGAAAAAGCTATGTGGAGTCATTTTTACACTTTTCTAAAATGTATTCATTATGATCTCTTGCTCTCCTTCTGAGCCTTGCACAGCTGGATTTACCATCCTAAGGGAGTCTGGCTTTGCAAAGAAAAGGATAAAAAAATTATTGGTACTATTTTTTCTAACACTCTCTAAAACATTCTGTAAAACACATAGTATACAGACTTACCTACTCATAAGTCAGGCAGCCATTCCAGACTTGTGCCAGTAAAACATTTCTGTGATACCAGCCCATCAGCTCTCTTTCTCGGTCTCCCCGTCAATAGAGAGATGAGTGATAAATTAATTGGATGTAGAGAAGATATAATCAATTGGCCCCAGAAATGGAGTACCTCTGGGATGAACTGCATCAATTGTTAAACTGTGCACAGCACTGCCTCCTGGCACTTGAGGTCAGGACGCAAAAAATGTCATAGGAGTCTGGAATGGTCAAGGGAATAAACAAGGATAGGACAGAATGGTCCAAGTTGAAACTTGGTGAGGAAACCAGGAATAACACCTCTATTGCCATGGGAAGTTTAATGAGCGTGGGTTGTCAGGACCTCAGTTTCAGGTGTTATTCAAAAGACAACGGGCCCAATTCTCACTTACTAGGCAGAGAAGCCCCAGAGCTGCTCTAATTGGTTCTTATGGCCCCTGTGATCTCCAAGAAGCAGACACCATCTCAGCACAGTGCACTCCAGCCATGCCTCAATATACCGGTGATATGCTTGTGATTCAACCCCTACACCATGGGCTGGGAGCAGGATCGGCATAGAGCCCTGGCAACAACTCTACACCTCTGTGTATTCTCTGTGTTTCTACTCACTTTAAGGCTCCTTTGTGGTGCCAAAGCAGCATGATAAGTCTTGCAAAACTGAAAATCAGGCCCAGTAACTCCAGCAGCACAGCTCACCACAGCACCAGGCTGAGACATTTTTTCTTTTCTGACTCACGGAAAGGTACCCTGGCTGAAACACCAGCACCTAGGCTCCATTGCCCAGTACTGAGCAAGTCCCTCGGGTGTCAGCACATCTCCTGAAGTCACAGTCCTCGCCAAGGCAGCATTGACGAGTAGGGAATCACAGATAGATGCAAACGTCCAGAGTGTGGGACTTCTCCAAGTTGCCATTCAAATGCCCAGCCAAGAGGTCTAAAGAAATTTTCATACTCCTTCTTGTTCAGAAATCATCCTGCTCACATATCACAGAGCTCACGGATTTCTCTAACCCCCATGTCTTTCTCTCTTAGTGACCTGGGAATTTTAAGTGGGGTCTCCCTTTCTTTTCTTCCACATGTGAAGTCACCACACCGGATGTGGGACATCATCCTAATTTCTACAGCAAACGTCGGAGATACCACAAACAGGCTCTCAGCACAGCAGTTAGCATGAAACAGAGACCATGGGCCAAATTCTGGACACTCATTTTACTGCTTAAAGGGGAACTGAGTTCTTTAGAAAATCTGGCCCCAAATACTCTCCATGCAGCTGAAGGGCAAAGGTCTTCACCTTGAGATGAGAAGAGACTTGATCAGGTGAGCAGTCAGAAGCAGAGCTAGTAAAACAAACAAAATCTCACACAACTAAGTGTAAGCCCACAAACATATTTTGGAGTTTTTTATTCTCCCCTTCACCTCCCTTTTTCTCCCAATAGAAAATCTCTTTTTTTCCCCACTTTTCCCCACTAGGAATGAACAGAGGCAGGCGTAAAACCAGGAGAAAAAGTGGGATTTCCCCACTAAAACAAAATAGAACAGCTCAACATTTGGGGAAAATTTTCAACATTTTTTGTTTCCAAATGCTCATCTAAAACTAAAATATGTCGATGAAAAAATGATAGAACCACAAATCATTGGCCAGCTCCAGCCAGGAGATAGGAGACCTGCAACTGAGCAGATGGAGCTGGGATTCCAATCAGTATCGGAGAACTGGTGTTACTGAGCCTGGCTGGTTGATCGCAGATTCTGAACCCTGTGAAATACAAGGCACAGAGCAGTTGGAATAATAACCCTTCTCCTATTGCCATGATCTCACTGCTGCTAGTCTTGTTCCCACGCATCAGAAGCCTGAGGTGGAAAATAGAGTCCCATGCTGTATCAGTAACATAGCAATCCAGGCTTAGCTAAAACCTCTGACTGTGCAGGGAAGCCAGGGAGGACTGACAGCATGTGTAGAGATAGTGAGACATCTCCAATCCATCACCCAGCTGATTTCTGGCTCGTCTGTTATGGGTCCCGGCAACGTTTTCTGCCACCACCTCTTCCAAATGCATGAGATGAAACTCAGTGATTCCCCTCCAATTATTGTGCTTTTCTCAGTGTTTTTGTCACCATGGGGTAAGCAGCTGACTCTAAGTCAGATCCAACTAGGCACACAGAGGGAAGGATGCAGTATATTCACTCTGACTGGGTGCAATATACTGGCTCCTTTGTGTATGTGCTGCTGTCCTCTGCTGGGAGGAATATGTCAGACCTGATCCACAGCCACACAGCTAGGATCCAGATCTCAATCTAGATTTCAAACCCATGAAGTTCAGGGCTAGTAGAGTCTAGGATTTGGGTTCTGCCCAACATAAAGAATGGAGGCCTTTACACTATCCAAAACCCGATCCAGGTTCCGATTTCAAATGGGTTCTGATTTAGGGCTGATTCACGCCCATTCCTAGTTTAATCCACTTAAAATTGCCTCATAATCTAGTGGCCAATGGCCTGAAACAGGATGCAGATGCTGTGATATTATTAATTTGGGTTAATTACACTAATCATAATAATAACCCCGTCCAGGAAAAACATCCCTGTTCAAGAAAGCACTTAAGCATTTCCTTAACTTGAAGTCCTAATAAAGTTGGAGACTTGGTTAACTGCTTTCCTGATTTAGGGCCTTACATCAGACCAACCAACAAACTGTATGCAGACCTTTCCCTCACAGAAATGCAGCCAGTTCTGAGGTGGAAAGCAGCAGCCAAACACTGCTCAGCAGTCTAAGACAGAAAGAGAAGGAAAGTGTCTCCACAAGAAGCTGCAGGAAGAATTTACAGAGCCAGAAAGTAACTGTCCCAATTGGAACAGGTTCAGATGCTACGTCTACCAGTCCTACTCCTGAAAAAGAAAAAGAAAAGAAATGCTAAGCATTTTCTAAAATAAAATTTAAATGCTTTCTTATTTTAACAAGGGAGGAGAGCAGCAGTTGCATCACCAATTTATTATAACTGTAGTATCTATCAGCTCCAAGATTGGTGCCCCTTTGTGCTAGGAACCTCTAATGAAACAACAATTCTTGCCCCAAAATATTTACAGTCTAAGAATGTCTGAGAGAAAACAGGTGGATGCAGCAAAGAGAGGGGGGGAGCACAAACAGTCAGACTAAGTATACATACATTCAACTGAAAGGAAAACAGCACAAGGTGTGCACAGCAGAGAACACAATATCAATTACTTTGCCAAAGCCTCATACTCCCAAATAACCAGGCTGTTATTATTGATTTCTTTTGCTCTACCACGTAGATGAAATCTTGGACTTGATCCTCTTTGCACTTCCGGCAGCCTGAGAGGAGAATCGGGCCTTTTATCTTTACTAGCTGGACATGGTCACTAAGGGTATGTATACTCTGCAATTAAAAACCCGTGGCTGGCCCATGGCAGCTGACTCAGACTCAGGTTATGAGACTGTTTAACTGCAGTGTAGATATCTGTCTGGACCCCAGACTGTAGGACCCTGCAAGGTGGGAGGGTCCCAGAGCTCGGACTGCAGCCCCAGCCAGAATATCTACACCACAATTAAACAGGCCCTAGAGGTCAACCCAGCCCAGACGCAGGTATTTAATTGCACTGTAAACAATACCCCTAAGGATATGTCTGCACTGCAGTCCGGGGAGGGAGGTGATTTCTGCATATATAGACACATAGAGATCATAGTTTTGATCTATCTAGCTCAGATACCACAGCACTATGGGCTTCATTGCAGGCTATGCAAGCCCGCTTGGGATGGTGGGTAATTACCCAAGAGGGTAGTTTGTGCTGTCATGGCATCATTGCTATGGGTACCTGAGCTAGCTAGATTAAAGCCAGATAGGGGGTGTCTCCATCTGCTGCAGTCACACATCTGACTGCAGCGTAAACGTATCCGAAAGACCTGCAACACAAAGAACCGCGCTGATTTCTTTGGCTAATGGCTGAGTTTGAAGAATTAATTTCTTTGCCCTTAAAATAAGTTTTCCTTGATCATTGTTAATATTCACAACAGAATCCGAAGATACTGGGATGCTGGAGGAAAACTAAGTTCAGTATCCTATGTGGCCTTTGGAAAGCTTGAAAGTTCTACAGCATTTAGGAACTGAATTTACACTCCGCATCCCTGGGGTTTGCACACTGAAAAAAATGTAGCTAGTGGTGAGAGTCCCATGTTTAGCCTCAGCTCATCCAGTTCCTAACATGCTTCGGTCAGTGAGTATAGAGGACGCCTTCTATCTCCAAAGGGACCTTAGAAATTGGCTTAGACACAATGGTGTTTAAACGCAGTCTCTAAACACAGCCTCCAGATCTGTGTAGATGAGGTGCATTCTCCTAATTACGCTGACAGAGAATGTTCGCAGGTCACAGCAGATATGGGTATATCCTATGTCTCAGCTCTGCTTATTGATTCTCTCAGCTAGCATGTGTGCTTACACAATCCTCAGCACATGAATCAAAGCCCAGCAGATTCTCTTTGGCTGGATTAATTTTAACTTCAGGTCCATAGTTGATTTATTTATATCTTTATATATTTTATTCCACAATGTTTTGTCAAATGCTGTAATTAAAGTCTCTGCTCCATGAATTGTTTTGTTAATTCAGATGATGCCAAGAGACCATGGTCCCATTATGCTCCCTCACCTACTCACCCCCTGACACTCCCAAAAAGTACCACTATGTTTTTAATGTCCACAATATTCACAGCTCCCTCCATCCATCCCTCCATCTTAGGGCATTGGTCTGCATGGACTCCAAAGAAGAGCTTATCCCCACCAGTACTGAATCACCAACACCCCTTTCTGCTTCATTCATCCTTGCAGGTCTCCTAAGCAAGTGTTGACCAGATCCAATCATATTGAGCTTGTGAGGCCTGATAGGATTACACTTCATACATGGTCGCGATGGCTCCCCACTCTGGTAGCTAAAGCAGTAGACACATCTGATTTGGGAGCACATGGATATGAATTCTGTGCAAGCGCTGTAGAGAAAATTGGGGGCTTGGCACATCTGTAGCCCTGGATTGTTACAAAGGTTAAAAGAGACCCATTTTTATTTAGTCTTGGCGTGGGGTGTGAGGAGATCCCCAGCTAACATGAACAAGGACTTTTATTTGCATGTGTAACAATAAAATGATTTCCCAGAAGAGCAAAGAAACTAGTCATTTCCAGTAAGATACAAGCCCTGAAAGCTGTTTAAAAGTTTCCCTATGCATCTTCCCGATGCCTCCAGCCGGCAAAGGCAAATAAAGTACATAGAGTTCCAGTCACAGCACTCTGGAAAAGGAATTCTGAGCCCTCGGCATGTCATTAGAGTTGGCCTCCCTCTGTTCTGAGGCTCATTAAATCCAGCCTGTCATCATCTTGCAAACTGGAAAGCTCTATTCAGAGATGTGCAGTAACCTAGGCAGGAGTGAGAATGTCTAACCCCCCTCCACAACTCCCCACCAACCCTTTTTCCACCCACTGACAAGCTCTTGCACAAATAGCATTCTCCTGCTGATTTGATGGGCTCTTCTCCAGTGGAGGACACCGAGACGTGTCTGAAACACTGAGCTAACAGCAACGCAGGATGTTGTACATGATGTTTTTCAAAGGCAGAGCAGCGGGGTGAGACAATGGTGGTGAATAGGGCATGATGAGTTTCACTCTCAGAGCTCAAGAAGAACGACAAGCACTCCAGCAATCTTCCTAAGGGAAATGAGCCAGTTTCTGCAAGACGCATAGGGAGCAGACGTTTATACAGTTGAGGTTATGGGAAGTCAGAGGAAGAACATACAAAGTTTAGATGGTAAAAGTGGCTGCTGAACTAAAATTAAGCACAGGGGAAAATCTGTCTGGCCAATCCAACTCTGGGTCCGTTAAAGTGGTGGGGGAAGGCAGAGCTGGGAAAAGCTAAAGCTGCAACTGAGATCCTACCATCTCAAAATGTATCAGCACTGAAGCAATCCCTCTAGGGGACAGATTCTGGAGCAAATTTAAACCTGTCCTCAGAAGGCCACGATCTTGGCTTAAAGTAGCCCCTGTGAGGATAAACCACAAAGGCCCATTTTCAGGGATCTAGAGCATCTATTGACCATGCCCCACCTTATGTTTCCTAATCTCCCGCCTTTTCAGGAGATGCTGGCAGCTGTAGTCTCAGTGGGGTGCTTCTCCTGTTACAGAGAGAGGTTGTAAGTCTAGAGCAAATTGTTCCACAGGCTATCAGTCTGAGAGCCTATAAATCCCAATGAAGAGGTTTGGCAAGTATACGGGAATGTGAGAGGTTCACAAGATATTTGCAGGGTCTTGATCTTTTCACCCTTAGAATCACAGAATCATATGACAGATCACCAGCCATTCTGTAATGACAGTAAAGTCCCAGGGAAAGAGATCTTTACAGGCTAGAGATTGCTCATGCCTTTGATGAAATTAATGGAATAGGCAGCAGGGAAGTCTCTACCAGTGGCTGACCTCTTAGCAAGGAACCCTAGAATTGAATCTACACTCCAGGTTTTGGTGACACAGAAAGTCACCTATGTCAGCTAAGGGGCACCTTCTTATAAACCTTAATCTCCCTATGGCTCCATTCCCCTACCTTCTGGCTCTTTATCCTGTGATCTCTTTGGGGCAGTTACTGTCTCTTGTCTGGTCTACACCTAAAATTTAGGCCAACCTAGCTATATCACTCAGGGGTGTGAAAATGTTCATGCTATAAGCACCATGGTTAGGTGGATCTAATCCCCAGTGTGGAGGCAGCAAAGTTGACAGAAGGATTTTGCCGTCAGCCTAACTACCCCTTTTTGGAGAGGTATGAAGCATCTACACTACAGCAGCTGTGCCACTATAGCAGTGGTAGTTAGACATAACATAAGTGTTTGTACAGCACCTAGGCCAATGAGACCCTGACCTTGGTTGGGACCATTAGATACTACTGGTACACAGCCAGAATCCCCCTGCATGCCTTATCACTGGAGGGTTTACACACCAACAGCTGCTCACCCCATTGACTGTTGCATGGTGGAGATTGTTATATTTTACAATTTATTTTAGTCATTGCTGTAGAATGTAATCTAAGCACATGCAACAGCTCAAGGAGAATCGGAAGAGGATTAGATATTTGTATGAATAAGAATAGCTTCTGCGGTTAGTCTAGCTGGGATGAAATATAATAAGGATCTCAATCCTCACGCTTCAGGGCATAAACTAATTGCTAGAGAGGTGCCAGGAAGAAATTACTCCTCCTAGCATTGTATTGTACAGCCAGGTGCATGGTGGGGAGTTAAAGATAAAGCACCCCTTATTTGCTAATACTGGAGACACGAACCTGAACTGGATGGGCCATTGGCCTGCTCTGGTACTGTGTGGAGCTGTAGGCTAGGAATTTTTAAAAGAGGCCAAGGGAGTTAAGTGATCACTTTGTGTACCTAACTCCCTTGGGTTCCTTTGCAAATCCCAGCTGTAATTGCTATGGATCTGATCCAAAATCCATTAAGGTCAGAGGGTGTCTTTTCATTTAGTTCAATGGGCTCTGGACCACACCCTATAACATTTTGCTTTTTAAACTGTCATCCCCGTTTATGCAGACCCTGAGCTTCTACCCGCACCCCATGCAACCTGAGTGCTGTCATTAAGCCATATTAATGACTCTAGCCCCAGCTGATTAATAAACTGACCTGAGGCTGCTGATCTCCTTGGACCATTAAACCAAACCCCAGCCAGCTAGCTATTAATCCCCAGGCCAGCGATCCCAGGCAAGGTCATTATTATCACCATTCATCCTTTTAGATTCTCCATCAGCAGCAAAAAGGGGAGGAAACCATTTGCATTTGTCACACAGCACCATCTGTTCCCTGATGTTAAAAAATGGCTACCGAATTCTATAGCAACTGTCCTCAATGCTCAGGCTTAGCATTTCTGTCGAGTCCAGGCTATCACCGTGCTGCATGGATGATCCACAAAGATCATGCTGCTATTGCCTGAGATATATCTAGAGTATTCACAATGCTGATAGCCGTTGCTGGGATATACATCCTTTTGCTAGGAATGGAATTTATTGTAACAGATAATTAAGGTGATGATACCTGGGTTGGCAGTTTCAAACACAGATGCAGCAGAGGAACAGAATTACCCTAACAGCTCTACAAGTGACTCCTCTGAGAATCTTCAGCTAGCCACCTCATTTCCTTCTTTACCTGTCCTCATCCAAATATTCTTTATTTATCCATCGGTAATCAAAAATCTGGGATCAGCCTTAATGAAGCCAGTGGAAACTGACATCTCTCAGAGCCTGGCCTTAGCCTAACATTAATTCAATCCTCACCCTATATTATTAGACATTTCCATTCTTTTTCAAGCTATTTTTAAACTCGTGTCATCTCCAACTCCTTAGTGTCAGACACTGAATATGAACATCAGGGGCAGAACTCAGAGCTGTGTCAAACCCCAAGCCCTGTAATATTCAAAGCTTATTCTGGGTTTGAACATAGGACCCAAGCCGCGAAATCCTAAGGAAATCTGTCTCCAGCCCAACTGACTTCTCATTAAAAATGCAAAGAGGAAACATTTTTGCTGCCTCTAACTAGTGACAAACTTTTCTTTCCAGAGTTTCATGGTCTAATTTGGTTTTGTAGCAAAACTTAAAGTGCAATTTAGCCATCTTACAAAGGAAAAATAATTGAATCTTCTCCTTTGTAACCTGGGTTCATACTACCCCAACACACTACAAAAACAAAACACCAGATCCATGGCAGCGAGTGACAGAACCTAGGACCACTGACTCAGGCTTGGTGGGGACTAAAAACAGCAGTGTAAGCATTTCCCTCAGGCTGGAGCCCAGACTCTTAGACCCTCACACCCCTCCCCTGCCAGATTCCAAAGCCCTGAGCAGGAACATCTACGCTGCTGCCCCAAAGCACAAACCCCACTTGCCCAAGTCAGCTGACCCGGGATATGAGACTCGCTGCCTCAGAGTATTGTAGGGTTTTGTTTTTTCAGCATAGACATATGCTTTATGCCTCTTCGTGAGCGGTCTTGAGCAGCTAATGACTCTGGTGAGAGCGGTGAATACTTGTTGCCTCTAAGGATCAGGCTATTCACGTGAAACCCCAGGGGTGCATAAAGCATGCCAACTGCAAGGGAAAAAAGGGAGTTGAAATCCATCATGTGACCTCAGCTTCGCACAACTCTAATCAGCACCCCTGCACATTGCCGTGCAGCTAGCAGTCAGCCAGAGAAGTGGACTCCTTTTAGCAAGAGAAAACAGGATCAATTCTCTACTCTCCCACAGTCACTGTGTGACCTTGAGACAGTCATTTAATCCGTGTGCCTCGGTTTCCCCATCTGTAAAGTGGTGATGGCAATAATATTTTTGTTTACATTTGTCATAAACAGATAGTTAAGGGTTAATGTCTCTCTTACCTGTAAAGGGTTAACAAACAGGGACCCCCAAACACCTGACCAGAGGACCAATCAGAAGACAAGCTACTTTCAAATCTCTCGGGGAGGGAAGCCTTTGTTTGTGGGTTTTGAGTTTGGCTTTGTTCTCTCTAAGTCCTGGACGGGGCTAGAGGTGTAACCAGGTTTCTGCCAATCTCCCTGCTATAGTCTCTTATCTGCTCAGAATTGTAAGTAGAAAAGGTGGTCATAGTCTTTTAATTTGTTTTCTTTTTCATTTGCATATGTGTACTTGCTGGAAGTAGCTTAAATTGTGTTTCTGCTGGAGAAAATTTCTTTCTATTGTTTATAAGCTGAAAGACCCTGTAACTTTTTACCATCTAAGTGCAGAGACAAGTTTTATGTTTTTCTTCTTTTATTAAAGTTTCCTCTTTTTTAGAATCTAATTGATTTTTCTGGTTATCTTTTGTAAAACTCCAGAGAAGGGAGTCTGCACTCACCAGGGAATTGGTGGGAGAAAGGAACGGGGAGGAGGGAAGGGAAACCTGCTCTCAGCGTTTATCTGTGTATCTCTCTCCGGGGAAGAAGGGAGGGGGGAGTGGTGATTCAAGGAGTTGAATCAGGCCATCTCCTAGTGTTCCCAGGGCGGGAAAAAGCTGGGAGGAAGAAAGGAGGGGGGAAGGGAAAGGATTTATTCCCCTTTGTTGTGAGACTCAGGGAATCTGAGTCTTGGGGGTCCCCAGGGAAGGGTTTGGGGAGACCAGAGTTTATCAGGCGCTCTAAATAAGTCCTGATTGGTGGCAGCCTAGCAAATCTAAGCTGGTAATTAAGCTTAGGGAATTTCTTGCTAATACCCATATTTTGGATGCTAAGGTCCAGAATTGGGAATTATATTATGACAACATTATAGGCTTTTGAAGGCTGGAAGTGTCTCCTATTACGAGTCCACATAGTAGCTAGCGTAATGGGGCCCTGAGCTAAGGTGAGGCCTCCAGGGGTTATTGGACTATGCCTACAGTTGCAATGCTCAGAGCTGAAAGAGTTAACAGGAACCGGGTTTTGCCTGGATTTCTGGCTTCCAGCAGGACACACAGTGCTCAGGCAGCACTGGTGTGCTCCAAGGCTACAACAGCCACTCACAATAAAAACCCTTCTAGCCCCAACACTCCTGTCATAAATAGATAAGTAAGAGTTAATAGAACAAAAGTACTTCATATCTCTTTTGCCTGTAAAGGGTTAACAAGATGAGTGAGCCGGGCTGTCACCTGACCAGAGGACCAATCAGGGGACAGGATACTTTCAAATCTTGAGGGAGGGAAGTTTTTGTGTGTGCTGTTAGATTTTGGTGGTTGTTCTCTCTGCATTCTGAGAATGACCAGCCGTGCAACCAGGTTTCTCTCCAATCCCCCTGATACAGGTTCTTATAGATTCAAAATAGTAAGTACTTGGTGATAAGGCGAGTTAGGTTTATGTTTGTTTTCTTTATTTGCAAATGTGTATTTGGCTGGGAGGAGTTCAAATGTGTATTTGGCTGGAAGGATTTTAATTTGTACTTGTATACTTAGGCTGGGAGGGTATTCCCAGTGTCTATAGCTGAAAGACCCTGTAACATATTCCATCTTAAAATTACAAAGATAATTTTTACTGTTTTTTCTTTCTTTAATTAAAAGCTTTTCTTGTTTAAGAACCTAATTGTTTTTTTTTCCTGGTGTGAGACCCCAGGGGACGGGGTCTGGATTCACCAGGGAATTGGTGGGGAGAAAGGAGGGAAGGGGGAGAGAGAGGTTAATTTTCTCTCTGTGTTAGGATTACTTTCTCTTTCAGGGAGAGTCTGGGAGGGGGAGAGAGAAGAAGGGGGGGAAGTTGAATTTTCCTCTCTGTTTTAAGATTCAAGGAGTTTGAATCACAGTGATCTTCCAGGGTAACCCAGGGAGGGGAAGGGTTTACTTTCCTTGTGTTAAGATCCAGAGGGACTGGGCCTTGGGGGTCCCTGGGCAAAGTTTTGGGGGAGGACCAGAGTGTACCAGGCACTGGAATTCCTGGTTGGTGGCAGCGCTACAAGTACTAAGCTGGTAATTTGAGCTTAGAGGAATTCATTCTGGTACCCCATCTTTTGGATGCTAAGGTTCAGAGTGGGGGATTATACCATGACAACTCGTATCTTGCTTTCAAGATATTTATGTCGAGCGCAGACAGGCTCGTCTGCTCAAGTATTCCCAGGATTGGGTAAACCTTTACTCACCCCTCTTGCCAGGGAGCCTTGTTGTTGGTGGGTGTTTTTAATAGCTGCTGTAGTGTTATAATTAGCCTGTGGGCTGGGTAATCTCTGAGGGAAATGGTGAAAGCCCCATGCTGCTTGAGTCATTTAACATTCAGCTGAAGAAAACACTGCAGGGTATTCTGTAGGGAGCTTTCCTTGGGGGAGGGAGTGATTATAGCTGCCTAAGAGGGTGTTTCTGTCCTTCTCCAGTCTATAACATTAATTATAGTTATTAATTATTTAGGAGGCTATACAAATAATTATCCCTAAATAGTAATTACATGCCTATATATAGCCCCAACTGATCCCACAGCACTGCACAAATTCTCCCTGGTGGCCTCATCCCCTCTCAGTCTCACACATTGTTGTGCCTTTTGCAAGCCCAGCCCCAGAGATGGGATGGTACCATGGCAGTGTCCCGCACCTGCAGCAATGGGCAGAGGTATGTCCCGTGCAGAGCTCAGAGAGTCTGGCATGTCTACAGCAGAACTCGCAGGGAGTACAGGCAGCTGAGACTCTTATGGCATTTTGGAGGTGCACCGTTCACTCTCTAGAGCAGCCTGCATGGAACTAGGAGGGATGAGCACAGGTTGCAGGAGGAAAGAGTTTGGAGGAAGCACCAGGAAGTCAGTCTGTGTGCCCATGGCTGGAATGCTGGCTGCAGTGGCAGCACCTCTGTAAATAGTTCTCCAAATAAAGAGCCAGTTTAGTTTTAGAGACACTCCCCACAGTGCCAGACAGAGCTTGAGGCGAGGAGGCTGCCATGCGCCTGCCCCAGCCAGCTGCAGCCTCACTGGGGCTCATCGAGCTGTGCTGAGTGTTGCGCTTCCCATGGGCCTTGCACCAAAAAGTTCACACAAAGGGATTGCGGGGCCAACCAGGGTCTGACCATTAACATTCATAAATGGCTATTCTGAATATGCACATCCTAGGTGGTGGATTTGCCCAAATTTATCCACTCTATTCCCCAACTCTCAGTCACTGCAACACACCCATTCCCCCACCCCACCGAGTCTCAAACAACCCACCACAGTCAGTGATTGCAGAGGAAACCATCAATTCACTAGCTGAAATTTTCCAAATCAACTCTAAAAACCCCATGATCACCAGCTCAGCCCATCGAGAGATGAGCTGATACACAGGTCAGGCAAAGTCATCCAGCTCTGTGCCACTTCACAGGTGCATGTGTAATGGGGGACATGTCAGAGATTAGACAGCACAACAGAGAGACAAAGGCAAGAGAACAGGGAGTGGATGTAAGAGGAATATAAAAGCCAACTGAATAATTAAAGAGAGGAGACGTTCCTAGATGAGAACGAAATGAAAGAGTTGTGCAATTTGAACAGAAGTGGCCTTTTCACTTCATTACAAGGAGCTGGTGTCCATATTTGGTTATTAATATTTCCAGCTGAATTAGCCTGAGGTTAAAAATGGCTCAAGAAATAAAGAGAGAGCACAAAAAAGTATTGTTAAGTCTTTATATATATTTATTCCATAGGAATTAAAACTGAAAGGGTCAAGTGCCGTGGGATACCCCCTTGGGAAGAGTCCTGCACCAGCCAGAGGAGATGCACAAGGTGACCTAAATTAGGGCTTTTCCACCATCAGCAGCTGTGCTTTTGTGTGAAGTCAGTCTGACATATTCACGGCTGCTTTACGGCGTCACCTTCCAGAAAGGGAACGTGTCATCATTAACACGAGGTGTGAATGCCCTCTGGCAGGCTTGGGCACCAGAGGCTGGGCGCTCTTAAACACAGAAGACAAATCTTGCCCTGCCTCAGTCCCACGAGGCATAGCGGAGTCACTTGGGGTGTACATCATGGCAGGAATTAGCCCTTGTCATGCTGGCATGTTTTAAAAGTTGGAACACTCGGAACAATTTTTTCTCCTCCTCTGTTCCTTTGTGAGCCCCGTGTCAGCGTCCTGCAGTGGGGGAAATGGACTCCAGGGCTCTGATCAGTGCCTGTCACTGGGCTGCACTTTAGGGCCACTCGGAACATCCCACAGAGAAGTCCCTTTGAGCACTCATTTAGCAGTACGGAGCCTATGACACATACCTATGACATAAGTGCAGTTCTGCTTCTACTCAGTAGATGGCAGCAGCACACACACACACCCCTTCAAGGAGCTTCTGGTAAAGATGGGCCCAAGACATCTTATTAAGTCCTGAATTACAAACATCCCAAACATGCCTCTGGGCTCAGTAAGGTTGATGATTTTGATAACAGATATAAGGACTAGTTACCAATTTGGAGGTAGGTTTAGGTTTAAAACTGTTCAAAGCCTGAGGTATGTCAGTTGGAGGGGTTGTTTGGTTGGGGCCCCTTTCTAGTTTCTGGCTGAGCCAGGCAGTGTTGAAACCTCATGAGAAAGCCAGTTCTCGGTTTATTCCCAGGCCAGTTTTGCAGACTCAAAGGAGCTAAGCATCCAACTTACTGAGCACTCCTCCATATCCCTGATCTAAATTCTTTCCCTTATAGCTTCCCTTTTTGCTCTAGCAACCAAGAGTACAAAAACCCACCCAAGCAAAAGAGAAAAGAAAGATGAAAGCAGACGCACATCAATAAAGGATGAAGGTGCTGGATGGGGCCTGTGATCAGGTATACGTGACTGTATTGTTACAGTATTGATTGTCCAACACATGCCTTAAAGGTACCAAAGTGCCCCCCATACACGTAGGGGGTTCTGAAATTTTAATACGAAAAATCATATCAAAAGGATATTTTAAGCCTTTGAAGTGATCATGAAACGGACACAGCAGCTGGTGCTCCAGTCATTGCTGAATCACAGCCCCATCCCCTCTCCAGAGTGCTTGGCACTGTAGTATCTGAGCACATCACAAAAACATTAGTGAATTTATACTCACCACCAGAACTAGGCAGAAGAATTTCTTCAAAAACGTGGTGGCTGCAGCTAGTCTTCCCGCAGGAAAGAATTATTTCAAAATGATCCTTTGATCTGGAAAAGAAGATAAAAATGTTTCAATTAGTACTAAGTAGCAGCTGCCCTTAATGATAAGATAAAACAAGAGAATATTTCAGCTATGATGTCGTATGACATAGTAGTAATGCACACGTTGTATAAAAAGAGACACAAAAATCAAAAGATTTTGGAATTCCAAAATGGAAGTCTCCCAAAACTGACGTTTTCCAGGCTGCAGGAACTTTTGAAGATATTTGTTATTCTAATTGGACTGAAACCAAATTTCAAAGTCTCCTGCAAAAAGAGGAAATCCAGAGTTTTGACCAGCAGTAGTCTCTCAAACCACCCTGGGTGGTGGATTAGCATTATAATCCCTATTTTGCATGTAGGGAATTGGAGACACAGATTAAATTACAGGCTTTACCTCACACAGGAATGGAGTTGAGATCTCCTAAGTGATAGATCAATGCTTTAACCACAAGACCATCCTCCCATGTCCCCTTAGCAGCCTCTCCTCACAAACACACATAGGATTCCTCTCTATGGCCACGTCCAGACTAGGGTATTAAAATCGATTTTAGATACGCAACTTCAGCTACGTGAATAACGTAGCTGAAGTCGAATTTCTAAAATCGAGGTACTCACCCGTCTGGACGGCGCGGCATCGATGTCTGCGGCTCTCCGTGTCGATTCCGGAACTCCGTTCGGGTTGATGGAGTTCTGGAATCGATGTAAGCGCGCTCGGGGATCGATACATCGCGTCCAGACTAGACACGATATATCGATCCCCGAGCAATCGATTTTAACCCGCCGATGCCGCGGGTTAGTCTGGACGTGGGCTGAGGCACCATATGACCTCCATTACCACAGTATCTGAGTGCCTCACAGTCTAACATTTATCCTAACAACACCCCTACAAGGCAGAGATTGCATATGGGAAGCAGGGAAATTGAGGCACATAGCTACTAAGTGACTTGACCAAGACCATACAGGGCATCTGTGACAGTGCAGAGTCAGTTCCTAGAGCTGGATTGCTGGTGCCTTAGACAGAATCAACAGCTTTTACTTTGTACTAAGAACAGCCCTGGTTTTCCTTTTCGTGGTGGGAGCAGTGGAGAAAGGGTGTGTTAAGGGTTAAAAGTTGGAAAACTTAGTCACAAGTCTTCCCAGTTCTGGCTTAATCAATTTCACCTTTATTTATACCGTTTCAGACAGAATTATTGTCACATATTGTTTGGACATAGTTGTCGGACATAAATGTAGCCCACAAGACAGACTTGGTAAATGGGCCCAAGTTACTGCATTCTGGGGCATCAGGAAGTTCTTCCTCATTCCATGAGAGCTACCGTTGTCTCTGATTTCCTGGTCTGGCCTTTCAGTCCCATTCTTCAGTTTCTGGTATGGTGTTTCCCCAGTTGGGGCCTATGTCCACTGAGATCTTTTATACAGATCTACATTACAGATTAAGTAATCTTTAGCCAATCGCTTTTTAGTGTATCAGCCCTTTGGATTTCAGATAACCCGAACATTAAGCCTGAGCAAACTTCAGTTACCGAATTTCTGTATTTTTCCTGATGGGTTTTCAGTTTCTGGGGCATGTTGATTTTGTGTCACCCAATCCTAGGAATTCCCAAGAAAAGGAGGGTTTTATCTTCCATTACATGTTTGTGTATCTTCTACTTACACCTTCCAACATATGTTGCTGACAGAATAAAGGTAACAACATTTAAAGCAGATTAGCAATTCTGTGTAAAAGAATGGGCAAAGCCACACTTATGCCAGCAAGTGTTAGCCCATTTGTACTCATTCACTCTATATAATTACAAATCATTAAATATACAGCTATCACAGCTCTGAATCTTACCATTATCAAGTCTTCATTTTATAATGCAAAGTTATGAGTCAGTATATGTAATTCTGTGCTACCCTTAGTCTATTAGAAATGGGAGCAAGAGTTACAGAAAAACTTGATTCTTTAAATGTCTACACTTCTTATCTTAATTAAAGATGGATTTTTCCTTCAAAGTCCGCTTTTCTTTGCAAATCATTACATGAACTTCATCAGAAATTCTCCTGTTTAATGCATCTTGAGGGGTGTCTCAGTTTTAGACCCCTGATATTTAGTTGCTTTCAATGGTACCTCAAGTTACACATACACCCCTAACACTGAGAAATATAATGGTTTTCAAGGGTATCACTTATTTTACATGCTGGAGTAAGATTGTATACTCCAATGCTTGTTTCCTTTTTTCTTTCTTTAGCCAATCCTTTAACACGGGTGGCTCTCAACCTTTCCAGACTACTATACCCCTTTTTGGAGTCTGATTTGTCTTGTGTACCCCCAGGTTTCACTTCAGTTTTTTTACTTTACTACTTGTAACAAAATCAGACATCAAAATACAGACGGGTCACAGCACGCTTTTACTGAAAAATTGCTTACTTTCTCATGTTTACCATAGAATTGTAAAATAAATCAGTTGGAATATAAATAGCAAACTTACTTTTCAGTGCATAGTATATAGAGCAGTATAAACAAGTCATTGTCTGTATGAAATTTTAGTTTGTACTGACTTCACTAGTGCTTTTTATGTAGCCAGTTGTAAAACTTGACAAATCTCTATATGAGTTAATGTACCGCCTGGAAGACCGCTGCATACCCCCAGGGGTACATGTACCCCTGGTTGAGAACTACTGCTTTAACATACAATGTGATATAGAATAAAGCATAAGCATTACTAAAATCAACACTTGTATCCATAACAATATCTTAGCACTAAGTGATAGCTGGATATTCCCAATTGTATTGATTTGATTTGATTATGTCATAGAATCATAGGGCTAGAGGGGACCACAAAGGTCATCTGGTCTAACTGCATTTAATTTTCTTGCATGTGAATTAAATTATTTGGATTTAATTTGAGCAAAGACTAAGTTTAGTTTCAATTTAGCAATAGGTATTGTCAAGTTAATGAGTAATTGTATAGCCTTAGACTCAAAGCTTGGTTAACCTTTTATCACTACTTAGTTTAACAAATTTGGGCTTAGGTATAATTTTGACTGGTCCAATGAGTTTCAAATTTAGGAATAAAAATACCAATTGAACTAATTAATTGGGCACACTTTCCCTTCATAATTGTATTTTAACTATTCTGACTGCTCCATCTCCCGCACACGTGTTTGATGTCCATTCCTGGCAGTGGCCAATTGAGATAAGCTCTTTCTTGGGTTTCCATCTCGTTACTGTGATTTATACCACAGCTGGGTGGTTTGGCCCCTAGCAAATCACATCAGCAGTTCTCTTTGGCTTGCACCTCTGTGCAGCAGTCCAGCAGGTGGGATTGTCACCATCCCTGAGAGCGTTTCACCGGTATTTGAGATACCTGCGCAGATTCCTTACAAATGGAATTTGATGGCACTTATTTACATACTATTGTCTCATTCACATCTTCTGCGCAATGGTTGGCAGGGAAAGTGAGAAATAAACTTGCAAGTCTTCTGCCCAGTAATGAAGAGGTGACAATATTATCACAGCTAGATTGCAGAGGAGATCAGCCTCTGAGACTAGTGTTCAATTCCTATCCCAGTCCAGTAAATATTTATTGGTAATGAGGTTAGGCATATTCCCTATTTGGATATTGAAGGTTTTTTGAATGTGTATATTACCCATCGCGTGTGTGACCATGGTCGCTGTGGGGCCTACACTGAGCATGCTCAATAAGGGCAAACTGCAAAGAATAGGGCAGAGAATTCTCAAAACTGGTGGTTTCTTCTATAATTAGATTTCACCAAGCCAGTAACCAAACTGCTTCTGTAATACCTTACTGATTACCAAGAACCTAAAATGCAGTTGCCTTTAAGCAATCCAGCCTTTGGCTCCCATCCAAATAGCCAAGTCTAAGATAGTGAGGGTTGGTGAAAACCTTATTCATCATATATAAAGTTCAACTAATCCCAAGAAATAGAACACATTACCCATCAGGTCAATGAATATTTCAGATCTCAAACACATGCTTGCAGCCAATTCTTGTTAACTAATCTAAGATTTATTAATAAAAAAGAAAAGAATGGTTAAAAGATCATTATACATACAGATATGAATAAAGTCCTTAGGTCAGTTTCATATCAGAGATGGTGAGGCTGCTAATTTGTAGAAATCCTTCTGGAATTAATTTAAAAAATTATAGTCCAGTAGGCAGTCCACGTGCAGAGTTTGTTCAAATTCTTCCATAAGAATTCCATCCAGAATAGACCTGGAGACCTCAGTCTTGCAACTTGAACTTCCCCTGACAAAGTTTAAGCAGATCTGGGATAGTAAGGATCAGGCCCGAAAGATCCTTTATAGCTGAAGTTCAGTTGATAAGCCTTTTGGTAGCAAATGATCACATCAGGCATTTCTTGGATGAAGAATAAGTGATGTACATTGTTGCTTTGAAGTAAATCTGTTTCGTAGACATACTCTGATAACTAGTTGCCTTCATTAGCATAAGGCAATTAAACATTCAAAACAATTCATAGGTACTTTACTACAAACTTCAAAGAGAAATAAAGACAATACTATTATTATTATACCACAAATGCCATCTAAATGTTAATATCCCTTTTTGATCTCTGAATCAAAAGAATACAGTAATGAAATGTTAGAGACAGGAACAGAAGTTTAGCATCTACAGGATAATTAGATCACATTGTTAAACATCTAACAAGATATGGGTAAACACAGACAAATACAATTAGTATCTACTTTGGATTCTCTAACAATACAGGCCTGAATCTCAAGAACTCTAGTCTATTCAACACAATACTCCTCTAATATGTCCTTAAAGGTTGCTGCTAGTTCAACCAGCCTGCTTAACCCTCGCTGGCTCAGCATCACAGCATGATTTCCAACTTCATCCTTATTTTGACTAATTAACCCTGTCCTGTGTTTCCTTTTTCACTGCAATTACTTGATCTCCTATTTGCCACTCTTGCACCATTGTTGTGGCATCAAAGCTTCAAACAATCTGTCTCACACCCATGTTTTTGTCTGGCCCCGAGATTAACATCAGCATTTTTAGCTGTAGCAACCATTGATCAGTTACAACAGTGTGTTGTACCAAGCCTGGCACAGCACAAAAGCAGGTGTTCATGCAACACTATGTTACAGGCTGTCATGATTTCAAAGAGAGCCATTCCTGTTCTATTTGGAGTACCTTGAAGAACCATCAGTACTCAGGGCAATTTAATGCTCCAATCTTTTTATTTTCTCTAAGGCATTTTAGTAATCATAACCTTTAAAGTTTTTTTACTTCTTTCTACCAGATCTGATGACTATGGACAACTGATAGCATATTTCTGCTGCAGTCCCAGCGTTATCTTACCAGTGAAATGTGTTCACTGATCTAAATCAGTTACCCATGGAAGACCCCATCTGGTAAAGAACTGCTCAAATAGAACCTTAGCAGTAGCAACTGCCTTGTTTTTTCTTATAGGGATTGCTTCTACCCATTTGGAGAAAGCATCCACAATGAGCAAGGCCTATAGATTTCCTCCGGCTGTTTTTGGCAACAGTCTAATACAATCAATTTGGAGTCAAATCCATGTACCTTCAACTTGTTGGTGTTTCAATTTTGCTTTTCTGTGAACAGTTTCAGAATGTACTCATGCACGTGCTAGACAACTTTCTACATTTATCTGATTTATCCTTAAAAATACACTGTCAAGAATACAGCAGATTGGTAACAACTTGGTGCCCCTTTAATAGATAAATCATGGACACGTGTAAATAAAGTTAGTTTTACATTGTTGTGGTATAATCCAAACCCACTGATCACTGGCTTTGACTACCCACATTGTTTCTTCACCAGGGGGTTCTATAATCTCGAAGGGAACTCTGTTATATTCGGTTGAGTCTCCTGCTGAGCTCAATTTAGCTATGGCAAGGGCTTGATTTTGCAAGCTGACCCAATCAATATTCTCCCACTGAAATGTAAGAACCCCAATGGGAATCTCAGAATGGCAGTTTCCGAAGCAGAGCAACCACAGTTATTGTTTTGGCTGCCACATCAGCCTTGATTCTAGCCTGCTCGGTCAATGATACGCACACCCGTTGTGACTCCCAAATGATTAATAGGCAATCAGGAAAAATCTCCAGCACTTGCACTACTGCTGCCAGTTCAGCAAACTGGGCTGAGTTGGTTTCCACCCTGTGTCGTTCCAAGTTGGCACTCAATAGCAAACCCCACTTTGGGACTGCACTCCTGAGATGCTGAACCATCTATGAAAACGTTAGTGCCTGACTGTGTTTATTTGTTGCTAGGCCATAGCTCTAAATGGAGATGTGCAAAGGACAAAGGACATTCATGTGAGTCTCCCTTAATAGGCCATGTGCCAGTAACAAGGCTCCAGATGTTTGGTTTGCTGTAACATCTCTATCTTGTAACAACAGCCCCATTGGTTAATCTTGCATTTGATACTTTTCCTTCCTTTACTTGGCTTGATAACAAGAACTGTATTGTGAAGTGCAGAGAGTTGATGATTGAAAGGTGACAATCCCACAATCTAAGTTAAAGTGTTTAACAGCCCCAAAAGTGGCCAGCATTAGTTTTTCATGTCAGGAATATTTTTCCCCTCAGGAGTTAATACGTGAGATGCTTAAGCAACTGGCCTGAGTTTTGAATTTCTGGACTGACCCAAGGTAGCTGCTAGAGCTCTCTGTGTCGCAGCTAATTCCAAGTAGTTAAGTTGTGAATAATCAGTTTGACCTAACACAGGAGTTGAGGCTAGTGTATGTTTCAATTTAGTGACTGCTTCAGTCAATTGTGAGTTCCATTTTCAACTGATACCTTTTTGAATAAAGTATATAAAAAAGCAGTTTTTTATGCATAAACTCCCAAGAAAAATTTATTCCTAGAAATTGTCTGTCTTAAAACTGTTTAAGTTTATAATTTAACATGCATTTTAGAAAATACTCTAATATATTCTCCAGTAACAAAACCATTTTGCAAAATATTAATGTCATGCTTTCCCTTTAAATATTTTTAAAGGATTCATGTGGCTTTTCAGATTTGATACCCCTTAATTGGCAAGTTATGCCAAAAGTATAGAAACTTCAACACTCTTTGGTCTGAAAGATTACCCATCCATGTTTTCTCCTGGAGAAGGATTCATACAGTTTAAAGCACTTAAAAATGAAAGGTACTTACAATACATAAAATAAAATAAACTTGTCTTATTACAACCTAAATAAGTAAACTTCAGGCCTTTGTTAACTTTAACTAAAAGTGTGAGATCACAAAAAGGTTAGTTATGAGCAAGATTAATTTGTTGCAACAAGAAACCCAAAATAAGTTGTTAAAAATAAAGGTCACATGGCAGAACATAAAACAGGTAGACAATTTAACATACCAAACTGAGTGAGAAATTTAGAGAAGGTTATTAGGGTTAGTTAGTTGTGGGGGCAGGACACAAAAGCCAACTGAAACAAACAGTTGATTCCTAAAAAGAAAGAAAAAAAACTGAGTTAATAACGGTACTTCAGCTGAAATTCATCCAGTATTCTCTTTTTCATGGACTTAAAAAAACAAAAACTATTACACAAATGATTAAGAACAAGTGATTACCTACACTTAATATATACACTCAGTACTTTACCTACAAATATAAAGAATTTTATATTTGCCTTTTTTCTTTTCTATGTGCCGCAATAAGATGGCTGCTTGCCATAGGGCTTTCGCTCTTCCCTGTTAGCTTTTAACCTAGAACCAAAGATAATCAGATCAGCTTACTTTACTTTCACAATTACATATTTTGGTGGTGTTTTTTTCAAGTCAAAGAATTTAACTTTGACTGTTAAGGCAAGCTGATTTTTAGTGAAATTCTTTTAAATGCAATTCATTTTACACATACCTTCCCCTCTTTGACACTGCAGGAGATTTTCTTTTATATTTTGCAGATTGAATGAAACTGCAATGTGGATGTGGATGTGAATAATTTAAATGTGTTTAACAGTGCCACTGCAGCATTTCAAGTGTAGACAAGCCCTTCGCCACCGGCCACATCCTTTCTCTTTGGCACTTTTAACTGTTTGCAGTATTCTTTAACTGCTTTCAACGTGTCCCACAGACATAACACCGTTAAATATACTTCTTCCATACATGCTCCTTTTTCTTGAGACTTTTTAGATTTCTTCTTATTCATAGAATCATAGAACTGGAAGGGACTTTGAGAGGTCATCTAGTCCAGTCCCCTGCCCTCATGGCAGGACTAAGTATTATTTAGATCAGTGGTTCTCAAAGCCGGTCAGCCGCTTGTTCAGGGAAAGCCCCTGGCAGGCCGGGTCGGTTTGTTTTCCTGCCGTGTCCGCAGGTTCGGCCGATCATGGCTTCCACTGGCCATGGTTCACTGCCGCAGGCCAATGGGGGCGGCGGAAAGCAGCGCGGGCCGAGAGATGGGCTGGCCGCCTTTCCTGCTGCCCCCATTGGCCTGCAGCAGTGAACCGCGGCCAGTGGGAGCTGCGATCGGCCGAACCCGCAGACGCAGCAGGTAAGCAAACCGGCCCGGCCCACCAGGGTGCTTACCCTGAACAAGCAGTGGACCGGCTTTGAGAACCACGGATTTAGACCATTCCTAACAGGTGTTTGTCTATCCTGCTTTTAAAAACCTCCAATGATGGAGATTTCACAACCTCCCTTGGCAATTTATTCCAGTGCTTAACCACCCTGCCAGTTAGGAAGCTTTTCCTAATGTCCAACCTAAACTTCCCTTGCTGCAATTTAAGCACAATGCTTCTTGTCCTATCTTCAGAGGTTAAGAAAAACAATTTTTCTCCCTCCTCCTTGTAACAACCTTTGACGTACTTAAAAAAAGTTATCATTATTCTTTACTGGTGATGATTCACAAGCCACAAAGATCAGTTTGACTTTCAGATCCCGGGATGAACCTGCAGGGCTGGCAGTTAGGGGAAAGGTGGGTACATTTGATTTAGGATCACTGAGACCAACGTAGGAGCTCCCTTTTGTAGAAAGTCACTTTTCAGAGCAAAACTACTCCTCAAACAACATGTACTGCATGCAGAGCACAAATACCCTGTGCAGTGATCACATACCCCAGGTCTCTAGGGATGCCTGAGTTTTGCATGAGTATTGGGCACATAAATTAGAGACACTTTTGTTTAGCTTTCTATATATTCTGTGTAAGCATAGGAGCTGGCCAAATTATTTTAAAATCAAAAAGCTTTGTGGAAAGTGGCTTTTCAAGAGGACACTAAAAGTTTGTGAACATATTCCGTTTGTTTGAACATTTGATTTTTCATAGATGCGTAAGCAGGGCCTGAATGAGCTCTCCGCTGACATCTAGTGATAAGCTGGGTAGAAGACTTTAGAAACTGATCTTTTATGCATAGACTCACCCATTCTGCTGAGGTGTGCATGCATCCGATGAAGTGGGCTGTAGCCCACGAAAGCTTATGCTACAATAAATGTGTTAGTCTCTAAGGTGCCACAAGTACTCCTGTTTTTTTTGCGGATACAGACTAACACGGCTACTACTCTGAAGCATGATGGAGCTGCTTTGCCCAAATGATCACTTTTGGCGGGTGCTGGAGTGCAAGTCACTTTGTTATTGAGTGCAGGGGTAATAAAGTGCTCTTTACCTCGTTGCGTGAATCAAGAGGAGCAGAACTGTGCTTAGCATGCTCTAATTCAGGGATTTACCCTCAACTGAACTGTGCTTGCTAAGCAAGGGGTAGGGGTGCCAAAGGCCAGTGGAGATGAGAGGGGTGGGGTTTGGGTGCTGCTTAAGGGTCCCAGATACCATTTGACCCTTCCTTTCCCCACTGTGTAATGATAGAGCTGATTAAGACTCAGGTAAGCATCTTTTGTGTGGGAGATCAATAAAGCGGAAATCACTGATAACCAGGTCTAAGCATTAGACCTGCTATGGGACAGTATCTCTGGAGAAAAAAACTGCCCAGACTGCACTAACAGTGAGGCTCCCCCACTAAGAGCTGAAATCACTGAGAGTTGCGTTAAGTGGTAGGACTTCAAGACATCCCAGAGGTTGCAGTGGAGTGAACGACCGACTGGCAGGGTAAGCAAGGTGCCTTCCCCCACACCTGGGGTGGGAGGTGAACTCACGCAAATACACCTCTGAATTCTGGGTCTTCACCGACCAAGAACAACTGAGTGGGGTGCAGTGAAGGAAGAGGGGTTTGTTTGTTGGACTTTCTCACTGCAAGGTGAGAACCTGAGGCAAAGGACACTGCTCAAAGTACTCTGAGTTAGGTGTTTTGCTCATGGTCTTATGCTTATGGATCCTGCTTGTGCCATTTTCCTAAGTTAATTCAGGGTTACTTTCCCCTTTTTTAATAAAAAGTTTCTTTCCTACACACGGAGTCAGTGCTTGCGAGAGGGGAAGCATTGCCTCTTAGAGGTGTCCAGTTACTTAGTGGGGGCTCATGCTGGTTCTGTGTTGTATTGTTAAAAAGGAAGCCGCATATACTGAACCCATCCCTTATTGCTGCTCATTGCACCTGGCAGAAAGGGTCCAGAAGTGAAACAAAATACGTGTTTCAATTCAAAGTGAAAAATTGGGTACTCTGTTTTTGAGAGCTCCTTCCCTCTTTTCCCAGGGGAAAAGAGATTAAAGAGTTAAAAGCCCACCTCCTCCAAGCACCACATCTCTCTTAGAGTAAGTGTCAGTCTCTCAGTCTGGAGTCTTCTCCCTTAGAGCCTCTTTTGACAGATCATCCAGGCACCCAGCTTCAAGACCTTTAGGGTTCACTTAAGGCCCACATGGTCTCACTCACGGGGGCAGGATCACCTTACAACAGGCCTCACCTGTCTCTTTTACACCACCCTGTGTGTGACACCTGTACTGAGCATTGTCCTTCATATTTAAATTTACAGCTCATTTCAGAGCTCCTCCCAGGAGCAAATTTGGCCGGGGGGGGGGGGTGAAGTTAGATAGAAGAGGTGAGGGCCATGTCTCATGTAACAAGAGCTCTAAGAATTGTTACTCACACATCAGGAGCCTACACCTGCACCAGGACATGCCCACTATCCTCTTCACCCTGTGATAGGATCAGTAACATTATCGCTTCTGACAGTTAGATTGACATACATACATAGATAGTGTGCTGGAAGGGGAACAAAAAAGCAACAGAGAAGTCCAATTTTCAACTATGGGCCCCTAACCTAAGTCTAAACCCTCTAACTGGGCTCAGAACAGCATGCAGGCCTGGAAGAAAGGGCACTAACATCGCTCTGAACATGCCCATGGAGGAGTTAGGCAGTGTTCAGAGCTCCACTTTTGAAATCAGGGAGGGCTTGTTAATGCTAAAGCTGAGGATGGGGTCTAACAGGTGCTAAAAGCCACTGCACCCTGTAGGAGTGCCAGGCAGTTTTACACATGCTCTTTCTTCCAGTTCAGCCACTGCTGCCACTTTGTCCCCCATCATTCTCAGAAGGATCAGTGACTTGGGGTGCCAGTGCAGCTAATCCTGAGCAGAGAATTAGGCTTGTTACCATGTCAGAGAGCACAAATCAAACACTGCTTGCCTCCCATTAATGTCAATGACAGTTGAGTGGTAACGTCCCCTTGTCGTCTTTGAAAGCCTCAGCCCAAGACATTTCCAGCAAAGCTGAAGCTCTGGACCACATTTACTAAAAGCTATAAAACCGAAGTGAACTCACTGGGCGCTGGAACGAACTAACCAGGCTTTGAACAAACGCTGAGTGATTGTCCCTTTAGTACAGCAACAGAGCAGCCATTAGGGGCCCGTGTTACTGCTAATAGCATTCTGTTTCCATGGCAGCCAGATGCACCGTGTGGCCATGAAAAGCTGTGATCCTAAGCGCTCCTGAAGAAAGGAGCTGGCTGACATGGTGAGCGGGGGGAGGACTTTTGAATAACTTTCATCCAAACTCAGGATTGTCCTTGCCACAGTCTCTTTAATCCGTTTACAGCTACCTCCACATTTGGTACCATCAAACTGGGCAGAAACAAACCCCAGGAGCCAGGGGGTACAAGCTTCCCTCACAGGAGCCTCCAGCACAAAGACTGCAGGGGCCAGAGGCAGCCCCTTTCAGCCAAGCCCCTCAGACCTCTGACAGCACAGGATTAAGAGTCAAACCTGCCCTAGCTCGGCGTTCGCAAGATGTCTTGGTTCCTTAAAGATAACCTGCAAAAGCCGTCAGCGTCTTACAACTCTGCCAGCTTCACACATTGCTTATTGCTAATGAAACTGTCACAACTTATCCATACCCAAGGTTTATTCCTTGGGCTCTCAGAACCTGTGCCAGCTGAATTGCAGCACATAACAGCACTGGGTAAAGACGGTTACTACCTTACTTCCTATGGTAGTTATTTGTATAGTGCCTGGGAGCCATAGTCATGGACCAGGGCCCCATTGTGCTAGGCACTGCACAAACAATCCCTGCCCTATAACTTTGTGAGGTGAAACCCTGTGATGTATGGCACTCTCGTTCTGAATCTTGTTCCACAGAAGCTATTTAAACCCCCGGTACAAAATTCTGGCTAACACAAGCATTAGTCATCCATCTTTTCCATGGAGAATGAATAGCCCATTTTCCAGGATTGGTTCCAGAAGGGAATTCACAAGCATGGTAATCTGCTTTCAAGTGAAAAGACTAGATCCTTTCTGACCAAAGCAACTACCTCATTCCACAAAAATCAGATCAGGGATTTCCTACTAAAAGCATTGCTCATTGCTAGCACCTTGCGCAGTCAGTTACACCAATGCAAAATGTGAAACGTATATCAAATCAAACGGGCAGTGTAACTACTGCTCAGTGTGTTGCCGGTTTCCCTCTGTGCGTGATCCAAAGGATCAGAGTTTGTTACAGCCACACAGGTAGGTTAACTTGGCATCTAGAGATTCCAAGTTCAATCTCTGGTGTTTTGGCCACTATTGTGGTGTTTGATATCACATTGCACTGGTGTAAAAAACTCTACAAGGGGCAGGGTAACAGAGAATCAGGTTCTCACTATGAGGCTGAAGGGGATGGATTTTCAAGGCGCACAAGAAAATTGAGTGCCTAACCACCCTCTGCACCGTTAAAAAAAAATCTTCCCATAAGAGCCAGAGGTCAGCAAAGGAAGTGTGTTTTGGGTAAGATTCTCAAATGTACACATGTTCCACTAACAGTCAACAGGGCTAGGGCTCCTGTGTCACCCATGTGGTTTTGAAAAATGTTACTCTTCATTTTATCAAACTCTGGGGGCCAAGACTTTATCTAACCCTAGAACAGCAATGTCCTAAAGCCAGAGGAACACCAGTAGCAGGGAAGTGGTTCTGATGCCCTGTTTCTGAGCACTGCTCTGAGCAATCAGACTGCAGCACCTGTAAAGAAATGCATTTCCCTCCCCTTAGAGTGTGTTCTCAAACACTGGATCGCAGCACCCATACTCATCTTCACAGCTGTGGTTCCCATTGGAGCCTCTTGCCAAGCAGAGATCACCAGATGTGCTGCTCAGGATGAAGACCTTTACTGAGAAACGGCTTGCTGCATTGTACCTTTTAACATATTTGCCTGGTCCTCCCTTCCCTGTACTCTGTCTCACTCACTTGCTGCACCTGGTGTCACGGTAGACTGTAAATTCTTTGGAACAGGAATGTTCTCTTGCTATGTTTGGACAGTGTCTAACACAACAGGGCCATGATTCTGACTAGGGCTATTAAGTGCTAGAATAGATTTGTGTCCCTGTGTCCTAACTAATTAGTACCAGTTGTCTGAAGTTTATCCAAACACACGATATAGGGTCAGATCCTTCGCTGGTGTATACTGATTTTAGTGGCGATCTACTGCTCTATACCTGCTGGAGATATGGCACGCAGTCCATAGCTTCCCCAATCTCCTTTGCCTCAATGGTGCTCTTTTTACTATAGCATCAACATCAATAAAAGTTAGAGAACAGAAGAGACAAGCCACCCACCACCCCCTAGGTTTCACTCTGAGACCAGTGCATGCTGGGTCAGGACTTGCGAGTTTAGTCCGTGTGGTAGGAGTACTCATGCAGTGCAGATGGGGTTCATTGAGTTTCTACGTCACTGTAGAATTGCAGTGATTCAGTCTAAGGAGTTCCCTGTGACTGAGGGCACAACAGTTCCTACAACTCATTCTTCTGCTTCCTCCTGTGTGGTGTAGTCATGGTGTTGCATGTTTTATACCTCTAGTTGTCCTGCAAACCCTGGTATGGGGTCAATGTATTGCCCCTCTATTTGGTTTGCCAGTCTCCATCCCCTGCAGTGTTGCGTACCTAGGATATAACACATGATAGCAGCTCTCTGATGGTCCCTTCCCTTCAGAACATGCAAATTTATACTTCCAATTGCTCCACAGGCTCTATACTGTCCTCCCTCCCATTCTAAGACAAGAGCCTGGAATCTATGCCCTACATTTTCAAAGTGGCACGTCGGGCCTTAGCTACATGGAGCCCATTGACTTTAATGAGGCTCACACTGCTTAAACTTTATCTGCTGCTTTGAGACTCCAGGTGCAGGGACCCATTGCTTGCATGGTCCTTTGTGCCCACTCTTTTTCCGTAAAGTGATGCACAGCACATCGCAGGCACTGCTGCCTGTATGTCTCTAGCTGTGCAGAGTCATAAAGTTATGTGGAGCGGGACGCATCGAAGGCTTTGCTGTCTACCTCTCGCTCCCAGCAGTTACGGGAATATTTTACTGCTATTCCTCCAGCGCTTTGTCTTGAGCACTCTGACAAGGCCAGAAAGAGTGTAAACAGGAAAGAGTTCATTCACTTCATTCCCACTCTCATTCCCCTAAGGAAAACAATTTGCACTGTAACCGGCTCCAAAGGAATGAGTCACTGACGATGCGTATTTGTGTAGCGCCTAACACAGTGAGGTCCTGGTCCATGACTGCAGTTCCTCAGTGCCGCCGTGACACAAGTAAATAACAGAACACCCTAGCAGCCTGGGAAGCAGCGCCACAGCAGTGCTGCATTTGGAGGAGACCTACAGAAGGTATTTCCCGCTTCCAATGATTTCAGCCCAGAGCCCACAGCAAGTGGGAGGATGGTTTTGTGGTTAAGGCCTGGGGCTAAGTTCAGTTCTTAACTGCCACTGACTTCCTTTGTGACCTTAGGGAAGTCATTCATAGGCCTGATTTTCACAGCTGCTGAGCATCTGCCACTTCAGTTGGAGCAGAGGATAGTTGGCACCTCTCCAAGTCTACCTGCACCTCAGGCCCTCTGCTGTCAAGGACTTTTGTCTTGCCTATTTAGACTAAGCTTGTTGGGGTTAGGAGTGCGTGGCTCATGCCTAGCACAGCCAGGGCTGATCTCAGCTGGGGATCTCGGGTGCCACCGTAATACAAGAGGGAAGGGGCTGTGTGGGAGGTCGTAGTTTATGGGTGACCCTTACAGAGACTGAGTGATTGAGACTGAATGAAGCAGAAGGCAGAGGGGGCAGAGTTTCCGACCCCTCACAGAGCACAGGGAAAGCCGCTGTTTAGGCTGACGTTACCCGTTTGGTGCCAGGGTCCCTCGAATTTCCTCATACATGGGAGCAGCAATTGGAACAAACTGCTTGGCTGAGTCAGCCAGCCTGGGCTGTCAAGGCCGCTGTGTCTGTCGCAGGGCCTGTCATATCCCATGGCTGGTTTTGCTGGGGGCAAGAGAGCTAGGCAGCAGGCAGGCGACCTGAGGAAGGAGAGCAGTGGAATGAAAGAGTGGGAAAGGAGGTGGGGGCGGAGAGGATAAACAGAAGGGATGAGGATAACAAAGGAGGACAGTTGGCCTAGAAAACGCTGAAGGATTAATCAGGGAGGAAAAAATGAAGCTAATTCGGAAGAGTCAAGTTCTTGCTGAGCCTGCAATGAAAAGGAGTCAACTGAGAGTGTAAAGTCAACTAAGCGCCAGCCAGCAGCTCCAGCCACAGAGCTCCAGTGGTGACCTGCCCCAGTGGCACTGTTAGCATCTGCTGCTGTACCACTTGCAGGGCCCCTCTGTCAGGCACTTTTACAGCAGGATATAATTCACAAGCGAGATCTAGGGCATTGCACAAATAGATCGCTGGCCTTTTGGGTGGAGCATAGGTTGAGACGGACAGGGGAGCAGATCCCAGCCTTTCATGACTGACCCCATGGAACTCAAAACAGCTACTCAGCCAGCGATGCTCTGCACTCACATGGCAAGATTTAGCCCTGTGCAGTGAGTCTGTGCACCAATGAAAGCTCACTTAAGCCATCCAAACAGGATGCAAGTGGTGCAGAGGCCTTGGCTGGCTCTCTGCAAAACAAGTATCAAGTTTTGAAAGCAAAAATCCCCCAAGATCTAGCTACAGGAGATCAATTGTGACAGGATATACCTCTGTATTCACACCTTAACACACTATTGCAATAAGCTCTGTACAAAGTATGCCTTGTAAGGTATCATTTGAAAATTCATGATTTACTGGTCTGTATAGTCCTGATAAAATGTGTGACAACATTGTATATGAAGTTATAAGATCTCCCTGTACAATATTAACAGTTCCAAACTCCACAGCCCTGCTCAAACGCAGATTGGCAGAATAGGTCTGTCCTAAATAAAATAATGTGTGTGCTGCTTAATTTGCATTTAAGCAGTAAACTGAGTCAAGCAGAAAGGGAAACAAAGGAAGCTCAAACAGGTGAGGAAAAAAGCAGCAAGAAACATTCTACCACACAGACTTAGTCTCCTGGTGCCCATCTGGAAATGTTTTTCAAGAGGGGACCTGAAACTACAAAAAGGGAGCAAAAAATACTCCAAGGCACTCCTCTGTCTCTCTGCCCAACCCCTCTGCTGCATTTGGAGCAACAAAGGAAGCTTTCACTGGACTCTGGGTGAAGGGTCCTGATCTATATGCTTAGGTCAGTAAGAATCCTGGAAATATGTGGTGAGAAACTTTGCTTGAATCTGATATAAACTCTTTTTTAATCATTTTTTACCTATGTCTTATTACTTGTATTCATTTCAGATCTGTTAGTACACTTGTTTTATCTACTCCATTGTGTTTAAATTGAAGTGCCACCCCAAATGTAGTTTGCTAGACAAGTTGTGTGCATATTTTAAAGAAATAACAGACTTCATATAACTTGTACAGTCCAGGAGAGGGCTGGGCACTACAGGACATACATTTTGGGGGAGGAAATCTGACACTGGGGGTCTGTTGGGGTCAACTTGCAGTAGAACCAAGACTGGTGAGAGTCAGAGTGTAACCCAAGTGTGGCCAGCAGGCTGCCATTACACAGACACTCACAGTGTAGTTAGCATGCTGGAAGGCTGTTCGTGAGCAGTCCAGGTGGGACCTCCTTCACTGAGGCATTGTAAGGCACCCTGGATTGCAGGGCAGGGGTGACCCTGGTGCTCATTAGTCTGAATTGTATCCTGGTATGTCACAACCATCACCGTGGTATCTGAACTCCTCCCCAGGTTATGGAGTGGACACATATGGACACTACTTTCTCTCCCCTAACTGCAGGGACAGGGTTTTCTTGTGTAAACACAGTGTCACTATCTAACCAAGCTTTGGTACCTACCTGGCCCTCATCACTGTCATAGGCAAGCACCTCACACCCCACAGGGCGTTGGGCATTTTATAGATGGGGAACTGAGGCATAGGGGCCCAGATCCCCAGCAGTAGTTAGGTTACTGACTTCCATTGAAGTCAATGGGAGTTAGGTGCCTAAATACCTTTGAGGATCCAGGCCTAAGAGACTTGTTCACAGTCTGTTGCAAAGCAGGGAACTGAACCTGAGTCTCCTAAGTCCCAGCCTAGTATCCTGAACACTGGACCATCCTTCATCATTGCGAGACCCCTGTGACTGAGGCATGTCTGTGTTATTAGCCAGGCAGGTTACATGACTTGTGTGTGGTCCCACAGTGAACCAGAGCTCAGAATGGAACCCACTTTCCATGTTGGTTCTTAAAGTACTGACTGCAGGCTTGTGATTTCTGGGATAACAGACCAAAGAGGTTGGATAACTAGGAGGGCAAAATGTTTCACTGAAGCTACCTTTCCCATGGGCCCCCACCTCCCACACCCCACCTCTTTACTTCTTCCCAGCACAGACGTGAACTTCCCTTCCAGCACCTTCCCAGACACATGCATTCCCCCTCTCCCAGCCCACACAGACACACTACAGGAGATTTGGTCTCCAAGGAAGTGAAAGCAGCAGCTCAAAAGTCGATGCTAAGTGGCAGTTGTGACACATCCATCAATTCCTTGCCATGTCCTTAGGGGGGAAAAAAGGTAATTCAATAAGTTCAAGTACTATTGGAATCCACTATACTAAATGCAAAGGTTATATACTGTTATGGGCCTCAACTCCATTAACTCCCCTAAAGGGAGATGGGATGTGAGCCCTGGGAAATGCTATGAACTTCAAAAGGACTACATGAACAGTGGGCCAGACAAGAATGGATTTCTGGACAAACAGGGTCAAGTGGTTTGCCTGGAGAATCTCCACGGAGAGGTGAATGCAAATTCCAACCTCTGGGTATGCAAAAACCCAGCCTTTTGAAGTTACACCATAGGGAGGGGCTCACTGCCATCCTATTACCCGTTCCCGGAATCTGAAGATAGAAGGGCCCAGCTGCATAAAGGAAAGAACTGGTACCCCCATGAGTAGGTTTGAGCTAAAATCACTATGAACTTGTAACCACAGAAAAACCCCTTGGTGGAGTTTGAAGGACTGAGTCCTACCAGAACCCTTGTTGGAATGGGGGTGATCTCTGGTAAGCTTACTAGTGTATGTAGAGGTTTGTTTATTGTTTTTAATATTTTCTCTAATACTTTTGCCTTAAGAATAAATGTGCTTACTTATAAAGAGCTGTGTGATAATTTGTAACTGCTGAAATTATACCATTCATAAGCCTTCAAAGAGAAAGCGAAGCACAGACACTGGCCATTTTACAGAGTCTGGCTTGCTGGACATATCAGTATAGGCAAGAAATTGTGCAGCCTGGAAAAAGCCTACTCAGAAAGGAGAGAGATGTGGTTCTCGGCTCCAGGGCTGTGATGGCTAGGAGCAGGGTGGGTGCCCTTGATGAACCATGTGGGGGAAAGACAGGGTCAGTTGCCTTGAACTCTGGCAGCAGATTCCCACTTAACCACCCGGCAGATGGTCAGTCTTTGAGAACATGCTGTGATCTAGGTATCATCCAGCCCTGATAGGTGCCTACAGAGCAGCCATTGTCAACTCAAAGCCTCAGCTGATTATTCTTACTGGTTTTGCAAATTCACGTAAGTTACCGGTACTTTAAAGAACTCACCTTTGCCCAAAAGCAGGCTCTGCAGGATCTCTCAGGGGTTCAGCTGCAGTGATTTCACTGGGATGAAAGGAGCCAAGATGGCCCAGGTAGCTGGAGAGGTGGATTATAGTGGGAATAACCCCATTGCCTCCCACCATGTGGCGTGAGAGGGAGGGGATTGTTAGAGAGGAGCTGCTGAACCAGTCCCTTCAGGGAAGGCTGCAGTTAGAGGAGCTTGTAATTCACAGGTGAACCGAAATCACCCCGTGGAGACAATTCTGCCTCAAGTACAAAAAGCATCCAATTTCTTGCTCCTCAATATCTCTAAGGAGTAATAAGTCAGCCATGTCTCAAGCCAGCTGCGATGCTGCATTGGGAAAGCTAGAAGCCCTAGAGCTGGAGCAGCTATCTTATACCGCATTGAAAGCAAAAGACTCTGTGCTTCACATAGTGGACTGGGGAGAGCAGATCAACTGGACAAATCTTAAACAAAAGACACAAGCCTCAATCTGCAGAATGCCCAGACAAGACCCCTTTGCTTAGCTGGTCCTATTTTCTCTGCCTTAGTAGTCCAGACAGTGGAAAAGGGACACAATGGGACAGATTCTCAGCCAGTGTAAGTCAGCAGAACATAGTTGCATGGAGGTTAAAGGGTGCAGATATACAGCAGCTGTGGATCAGAGCCACCGTACATATGACTCAGCTACCCGACAGCCACTTACTGGGTGGCTTCCTCCCTAGCACCTTTGTGATGGTTCTTCAGCCACTGGGCTGGTATCCCAAGGACTGACCATTATGCCAGAGATGTTCAGAGCCCCCAATTCCCATTAATTGTAATGGATCTAATTCCTCTGGCAGTTTTGAACATCTCAGACTACCTTGGAACCTCCTGCATAGCACCAGCCACAGAATTTCACCCAGTCACCCCTGGATTTAGCCCAGTAACTTTTGAGTGATCAAAGCATCTTCCAGAAAAGCATCTAGTCTTGATCTGAAGACATTAAAACATGAGGGCAATGCGTCCAGTAGACCCTGGACTGAAAGAGCCACCAGCTCATTTCACACAGGCCCTCAGGTGGCAATGACCATTCACTCTCTACTAAACTAGGCCAGCTGATGATTTAGAGGTAACAGGTTCTGGAATTTTCCAGGAACTCCTCCTCTCCCCCTTGCCACTTCCTCCAAGCTATCCAGTGTCCTCCTCCCAAATACTTTCACAATATTATGTACTGGACGTCATTTCTCGATTTCTCTGCTTTAGTAAAATTAAGAACGTGTATTGAAGCCCAAGTAATTTGCACGTGTTAAGAGATGGCTATAAAATTTGCTATTCTCTTAAAAAAAAAAGTGATGTTTATAAAAGGAAAGTATCAGCGGGTAGCCGTGTTAGTCTGTATCGACAAAAACAACACGGAGTCCGGTGGCTTCTTAAAGACTAACATTTATTTTGGCATAACCTTTTGTGGGTAAAAACCCACTTCTTCAGATGCATGGAGTTGCCTCACAAGTGGAGAACCAGTGTTGACACGGCCAATTCGATCAGGGTGGATGTAGACCACTCCCAATAACTGATGAGGAGGTGTCAATTCCTGGAGAGGCAAAGCTGCTTTTGTAGTGAGCCAGCCACTCCCAGGCCCTTTTCAAGCCCAAATTAATGGTGTTAAATTTGCAAACGAATTTTAGATCTGTCGTTTCTCTTTGAAGTCATTTTCTGAAGCTTTTTTGTTCACATATGGCTACTTTTAAATCTGTTACAGAATGTCCAGGGCAATTGAAGTGTTTTCCTATTGGCTTTTGTATGTTACCATTCCTGATATCCGATTTGTGTCCATTTATTCTTTTACATAGAGACTGTCCGGTTTGGCCAATGTTCATGGCAGAGGGGCATTGCTGGCACATGATGGCATATATAACATTAGTAGATATGCAGGTGAATGAGTCCCTGATGGTGTGGCTGATGTGGCTGGGTCCTCTGAGGCTGTCGCTAGAGTAGATATGGGGACAGAGAAGGCAACGATGTTTGCTACAGAGATTGGTTCCTGGGTTAGTGTTTCTGTGGTGTGGTGCGTAGTTGCTGGTAAGTATTTGATTCAGGTTGGGGGGCTGTCTGTAAGCGAGGACTGGCCTGCCTCCTAAGGTCTGTGAGAGTAAGGGATCGTCCTTCAGGATAGGTTGTAGATCACTGATGATGTGCTGGAGAGGTTTTCGCTGGGAGCTGTATGTGATGGCCAGTGGCGTTCTGTTATTTTCCTTGTTGGGCCTGTCCTGCAGTAGGTGACTTCTGGGTACTCGTCTCGCTCTGTCAATCTGTTTCCTTACTTCCCCAGGTGGGTATTGTGGTTTTAAGAATACTTGATAAAAATCTTGTAGGTGTTTGTCTCCGTCTGAGAGATTGGAGCAAATTCGGTTGTATTCTCCACTTGTAAGGTAACTCCCTTCTCTTCATGTGCCAGTATATTTATGCCTGCATCTGTAATTTTCACTCCTTGCATCTGAAGAAGTGGGTTTCTTACCCACGAAAGCTTATGCCCAAATAAATCTGTTAGTCTTTAAGGTGCCACCGGACTCCTTGTTGTTATAAAAGGAAAGAGCAAGTAGAAGTGGGCTAAGTGAGACATCTTCTAGTGTTTACCTGCACCACAACATACCTTAACAGTGATCCTCAGCAACCTCCATTCCATTCCAGAGCCATCCCCTCTCCCAACTCTGTGAATGCCTGTCAAACCTGACCCGCAGTCCACTTGTACCGCTACTATTCCAGTCCTGGGTCCCCTGATTTACAGACCCTCTGTTCTGCTCCCTCTCCTCTCCAAAGCAGCTCTGTCAATGCACTTGCATCATGACCACAGCACACCCTGCTCCCACCCACAGCTCTGCCAATGCACCTTTAGCATTAGTACTGTTCACATTGCCATAGAAGCTAGAGATCCCAATGGTGATTAGGGCCCCCACTGTGCTGGGGGCTCTTCCAATACAGAAGACAGGCGCAGACTACAGAGGTGGATCCAGGGGCACTAGAATGGGGGGGCAGGGGGCCTTGGCGCCATCACTTTTAAAAGTGGGCAGAGCACTGCCTTCCCACTTTTTAAACAGCCGTAAGGGTGAGCAACTGGGGCGGGATGGAGAGTAGTGATCGGGGGGGTCTTCGGGGGAAGGGGCAGCATGGGAGCAGGGCCTCGGTTTGGGTGCCGTTGACCCCACACACATACTTTTAGGGAGCTTCCACCATTCCTCGATGGATCACTCCATAATTGCCCTGTTCCATACACTCCCCACGAAGCTCTGGTATGGGATGCTGCTGGAGACAGGATTGTGGGACAGATGAATCGTGGTCTGACCCATATGTCCACTTGTATATTCCCAAGACCACACAGAGATTCTTTGACAAAGCAGAGAATTGAGTCAAGATTGCCTGAGTCGTAGCCACATGCCTGAAGACTGCCCTTCCTTTCCTCTTGAGTCATAGTACCCCAGGCTCTTCTAGTCTACCCTCCCCATCCAGGTCTACCTTTTAGTTTCTATCCTGAACTTGGCACCCGCCTCTGTTATTCGAGTCCTGGCCCTGTCCTCTGCAGATACCAATTAGCATGACACTATTCTGCCAGCTTGTGGGGAAGGAGGATGGTTTAGTGTTGGGAATCAGCCTATTTTACCTTGTGTTACCGAAATGAGATGGGAAACTATCCAGGGAGCCGACAGCAATTACATCTACATGCAATTCCCAGCTCACAGACATACCTGCGCTAGCTCTCATCAGCCTAGCATGCTAAAAATAGCATGGCCACAGTAGCAAGGGCAGTGATGAGGGGTAGCTTGGGCTAGGATGCCGAAGTACATACTGATGGGGTTCAGATGGATTTGTACTCATGGCAGCTAACCCATGCTGCCTCTCACCTCTGCCACTGGGGCTACACTACTATTTGGTACACTAGCTTGAGGAAAGCTAGCAAGACTGTGTACAGAAGCTGGGACTCATATCCCTAGCTCAGATGTAGCCTGAGCCATTATCACCCATGCTAACTCAGTGACCCACTAGTAGGGTTGACTTTTAAGGGAATTTGCCCCATGTGAGTGTCTATACTATTACGTGCAACACTTTTATAAGGCGCTATGATAAATTTGATAAAATGTGTGAGGTATCATTTGATCAATTTGGGCTGAACATTATTGTCCTGGTAAAATATGGGTATCAGTATTGCATGGAAAGTCACAAGATTCTATTGTATAATATTGTTATAACACACTCTAAGGTTAAGAAAAGCAGGCCTGAACCAGCCTCAGAGACAAAGACATGCTGGCACCCCAGCCAGACACTAAAGGGTATCACTGGCTTAAACAGCCATTCTCCAACAATGTGAAGGTATGAATGAGAAATTTACATTTCATCACAGAGACAGTTCAAAGATCCACAAGAAACTACTTGTCACCTGCATCCCTGCTGGGGGTAATCCTCAGAGGGGAGAGTGGTATAAGAACGAGAGACAGTGGCCTCCAAATAACCTCTCTTCACTGCCCTCATCTCTGCTTAGGGTGGCTACAATGCTCACAAAGGCAAAGAGCTGGGGGAGGAGTTGTCCTGTCCGGATGGCTTTTTGGCCGGTACAGACAGCTGGAAACATACGAGGAGACAAAACCCTTTAGCTTTTAAGTTCACTTAGCTTGTTAAGTTAGGTATTAGCTTGCATTTTACTCTTTTTTCTTTTGTAACCAATCCTGACTCTTATGCATCATTACTTCTAACCACTTAAAATCTATCTTTCTGTAGTTAATAAACTTATTTTATTGTTTTATCTTAATCAGCGTGTTTGGATTCAAGTGTGTGGGGAAACTCCATTTAGGATGACAAAGTTGGTGCATATCATTTGCCATTGATGAAATCTTTTTAGCATATACACAATGTGCCCCAGGTAGCACATGACCAGGAATCATCACTGAATTTGGTCTGCTGGTTGGATCATTAGCTTCCCCGGGCTGGGGCCTGATGGGGAGCGTGACGTGAATTGATGAAACGATGGACTTTATGAGCTTGTATTGTCCAGTGGGTGCTAAGCAGTACAAGACACACAAGTCTGGGACTAGGGAGCTTGCTGCTGTTGCTCTGCAGTTTAATACATGAGAGACTAGCTAGTGGCATTCAGTACTATGGAGCTAAGAGTTATTTTACTTGCTGGAGGTTGTGTGTGAACAGGTCAGGAGCGGATGTTCTTACAGCAAAATAGTGTAAGCAGCACCCCAGGTTGGAGAACTGAGGGGACACAGCTGTTCAACAATCCAGACTGTACCCTGCGGGATGTCACACCCCCTGGGATGTGCATCATGACCGTCATAGGCTGTAAAAGGTTTGGGACCACATATGGGACTACAAGATCTTGCCAAGGAAAGTGGAGTGAGCAGGAAAGGTAGCCACTCAGAGACCCCACATCCTGTACTATTCTATTTCCTGAGAATGACTCATCATGTCATCGATCGGGGCTTGTTAATTGGCACCATCGGTATAAATTTGCATAAAAAAATTCTGCCCAATTGATCACTAAATTATTCATCTAGTGAACACATTGTAGGTTTTCCCCTGCAGCTGCAGATCTGTGCTGTGCTCTGACACATGATCCAGCTGGCTGTATAGCATGCCTCTAAACCACTAGCTTCAGTACTAGCTCTGGGGGAAAGGAATAGCCTCCCAGGCGACTGAGGGAGAGGCCGTTTGTCATGATAGAGGGTAACATCTTTGCAAGTGATCCGGGCCCACGTGAGTGCACCTCCGTGCCAGTGAACACAACAGCAAGTGACAGGCTTCCTTCAGGAGGATTTTGTGCTTATCCAGCGAAGCTTTCATAATATTGCATTGATTTTAAATGGATGCAAGAGTCTCTGTGAAGCCCTACAGCTCTGGCTTGTCCTCCACACGCAGCCATCCTCAGCTGGAGGGATGGGCGGGATCACTCCCCCACCGGAGCCCTGGGGGTCTGACCCCAATCTTCTTATGAAGCAGCTGGCAAGCCCCCTTTTCAAATACCATGCATGGTGAGTTGTTTCTGGCCATGCACCCAGCGTGGGCACCACAATCAAAAATATAAATTCCCTTTCTTCGCCATTCTGTCGGTTTCGTCACACTCAACCTCTTTGCAGCCACCCCTCCCCCCACCATATTTTAGCTCAAGCAGAAGGCAGCATGTCTTCCTTTTTGTTTGCTTCTCAGCAAAGTCAGCAGTAACATACACAGCAGCATCAATGAACTGCACTACCTGACCAGAGCCAGCAGGGGGGCTCACACACCGGGGGCATTGGGCCCCTTGAAATGGTCACACTAACACGGCTAAGACTATAGACAAGCTCAAAGTGGTGGGATTTGCATACACAACAGTGGTCCTAACATCTAAGCCACACCCTATACCGTGAGAGAGCGAGGATGGTTAATGCAGTGGCAGGAGTGATTTGGAGCAGCACAGGTTGCTGTGGGAGCTCCACCATCCTCTGAGCGTCCCTGTGCTGGGCAGAGCTGGTCCTACACATTTCTGTAGGATGTACGAGAATTGCCCGGAGGTGCCATCTCAGAGCTTATGACAATCCAGCTTCCCCACCACTACCCCTTCTGCCCCCATCTCTCTGCACCACTCCTTCCTCCTCCAGACACCCAGAGCTGCAGAGACATCTCTGGCACTGCCAGCAGCAGGAACATACAGAGGAGAAGAGGTGAGCACTGTAGACCAGTGGCAGAGGAAGGGATGCTAGGCAGAAAAGGCCTGGAAATGGGAGGCTTTCAAGCAGGTGCAATAAGACCATAGACCAGGGGTGGCCAAGTTGCAGCTTGCAAGCCACATGCGGCTCTTTTACAGTTAAAGTGTGGCTTGCAGAGCCCTCCAGCCCCGCCTTCTCCACCTATCAGAGTTGGGGGGACTCAGGGCTTCTGCCCTGGGGCAAGGGGCTTCTGCCAGAGATCACTAGTTCCTGCTGAGGGGGGGACACAATTTAAAGATCCGCCCCCAACAGCTTGAGTCGTGCCCCCCCCTTACCATCAGAGGCCCCTCCCTGCAGATCCCAGGTGTTAGTTCCGTGTGGAAAGTTAGCAGAAAACAGCTGGGAACTGCAGGGAGAGGCAACAGCAAAAGCAGCAGTTCTCTCTGCAGCTCCCAGCTGTTTGTGACTGCCTCTTCCCAGGGCTGCAGCTTCCAGCTTGCCAGCTCCAGCAGTTGAGGGCGCCCAGCAGCACCATGTGACCAAGCGGGGCCAGCAAACCCTGGCAAAAATCGGGGGGGGGGTGAGGGGTGACCCCCATGCCTCCCGCTTCTGCTCAATGGGGAGCAGTGTCTCAGGGCTTCAGTTGAAACCCCAAGCCCAGCAGGTGCCTCCTGCTGGACTGAAGGTCTGAGCCCTTCACCCCATGGGGCTGAAGCCCAGACTCTCAAACTTACCCAGAAGCTACCAGACACTGAGTGTTTGACATGCCCATTTCTAGAAATACTGTTTTCTAAAACTTGGTCACCTTTGCCCTGCCTGGAACTGAAACCTAGGCAACCACAAACAAGCAGGAATAGGAGAAGGCAGGAGCTGGAGAGTGAAACACAAGTAGATATCTTCCTTAGGCACAGTTCTGCCAAGTAAGTACCAGCGAGAGGGCTCACATTGACAGGTGGAGCTCAGGGCCAGGTGCTGAGTGTCACAGGGGCCAACATCACAAGTGAACCAAACCCCCAGGACCACGTCCTCAGCTGGTGTGCACCAGCAGTTGAATCGACAAGAGAGCTGCACCAGTTTACACCAGCTACTGATCTGGCTCCACCTGAATAAAACCAAGGGGAGAAATGGTTTGGAAGTCTGGGAGGTTACAGTGGCAGTTTGATGGCCTGGCTCGTGAGATGATTCACTGATTTTTACTTTGGTGGCAAAAGTGTTTGGGTGTCATGGTATAATTCCCCACTCTGAACTTTAGCATCCAAAAGATGGGGTACCAGCATGAATTCCTCTAAGCTCAATTACCAGCTTAGTACTTGTAGCACTGCCACCAACAAGGAATTCCAGTGCCTGGTACACTCTGGTCCCTCCAAAACCTTGCCAGGGGACCCCCAAGACCCAGACCCTCTGGATCTTAACACAAGGAAAGTAAACCCTTTCCCTCCATTGCCTCTCCCAGGCTTCCCCTCCCTGGGTTACCCTGGAAGATTACTGTGATTCAAACTCCTTGAATCTTAAAACAGAGAGGAAAATTCACCTTTCCCCCTCCTTCTCTCTCCCCCTCCCAGACTCTCCCTGAGAGAGAAAGTAATCCTAACACAGAGAGAAATTAACCTCTCTCTCCCCCTTCCCTCCTTTCTCCCCACCAATTCCCTGGTGGATCCAGCCCCAGCCCCCTGGGGTCTCACCAAAATAAAAAAAACGATCAGGTTCTTAAACAAGAAAAGCTTTTAATTAAAGAAAGAAAAACTAAAAATTATCTTTGTAAATTTAAAATGGAATATGTTACAGGGTCTTTCAGCTATAGACCCTGGGAATACCCTCCCAGCCTAAGTATACAAGTACAAATTAAACTCCTTCCAGCCAAATACACATTTGACTCCTCCCAGCCAAATACACATTTGCAAATAAAGAAAACAAACATAAGCCTAACTCACCTTATCCCCTAGTACTTACTATTTTGAATCTATAAGAACCTGTATCAGAGAGACTGGAGAGAAACCTGGTTGCACAGCTGGTCACTCTCAGAACTCAGAGAGAACAGCAACCAAATCCTAACAGCACACACAAATACTTCCCTCCCTCAAGATTTGAAAGTATCCTGTCCTCTGATTGGTCCTCTGGTCAGATGACAAGCAGGCTCATTGAATTTGTTAACCCTTTACAGTCAAAAGAGACATGAAGTACTCCTGTTCTATTAACCCTTAACTATCTGTTTATGACATTGGGTCAAACCAAATCTGAAATATTTCAGAATTTTCAGTGACTCAGGAATTTGCTTTTGGGTCTCTTCCAGAACAGGGATTTGAACCTAGATCTTCTATGTCCCCTGTAAGTGCCTTTACCAGTGGGCTGAAAGGCCAAGTGAGTGCAGCACTAGCTCCTCTTGCCATTTTGTGAATGGCCAGAACTACTCCTGTTAATTCCTGGACAGTTTTGGTCAACCCAAAACTGCAGTTTTTCAATGTCTGAGAAGTTTTGCCCAAGCTCTAGCTTGTGTGTTCTGTCCAGTGCCCAACAGAGCAGATGTTCAGAGGGACAATAGAAGAACTCATGTCAGTATCTCCCATCTGAGGTGCCTCTGCCAGGGAGGTCACAAGGCATGGGGCACCGTAGCATGAATTCCAGGCCGTGTTGGGCATCTTTCCATCAGCAGCATACAAAGCATCTGAGAGCACCTCTCTGCAGCTGTCACCTGCAGACTTCTCTTCAATCAGGGCACGCACCAATCTGCCGCCCTTTAATTACTGCCTCTCACATCCATGTGAGCCTCCGATGGCTCCAGCCTGTCTTCCCCAGCCTTGTCACACTCCATTCTTCTGTCTTTCATGCCACGAGTGCTAGAGCGTGAGAAGTAATCAGACCCACACCACCTTGTGCATTTACCAGATGCAAAGGGAATTTTTTTTAATAATTAGTTTTCCATCTGGAGTTGAAATGATAAGCCTGCTAATCTCCTTCTGACAATCCTGCACCGTCACTGCATTCCTCTGGTTGGTGTGGCCTTCGCCTGGTGATGAGAACAGATAGGATGTTTCTCACCAGAGCCAGCAGGGGATCTGGGTGCAAGGAAGTACCATGCTGCTGAGGAATTGGTGCCAATGGAGGGCTTGGATGACTGACCCGTGGCACCTGTTTATCACCCACCCTGGCTTTGTTGTTTCTGCTGCTTCTGCCTCAAGAGGCAGTCCCCTTAGCAGGATAGGTCCAGCTCAGCTGAATGAGGTTGAGATGAAATGGGATAGTAGGAGCTGCTGAGGGCACTTTCCACCACACAGGAGTGTATGGGCCACCATCCCCTAATGCCTGGGCTGTGCATTGGGGGAATCCAGGAGGGCCTAAGGAAGGGACCACATCCCCCAGGTTCAGTGGAACTGCTCCATCCAGAGGGCTCCACAAGCTCCCGGGGTTGCAGCTCAGCCATTGCATGATAGGTATTAGTCCCGACATGCTGGCCAAGGTTCTCTCTCCCTCCATCTTTGTATTATGGCTCAGTTAGCTGAACCCCTTTGCCCCAGAGGTGGTTTCACTTCAGTGGTGTCGTGCATGTAATGTGCAAGACAGTGGGATGAAAGGGGCTATATAAATGTAAAATGCTATTGCTAGAACATCTTCCCTGCCTGTGCTCCTCTTCCTCTTGCCACTGCCATGCAATTGTCCAGGCAGTTTCTTCACAGATATTACACTCTTCTTTCTCTGGGGAAATCCACTAATCCCTCTTACAGCTGCTTTGAATGCAGAAGCCTTTGTATGGGGCAGTGTTAAAGCAAGAATCCATATGCTCCAGCACCAGGGATGATGAACCCCTCTCACTGTGATTAGCATCTATATGATGAGCTTTTGTGATGACTGATGGCACAAATGTACCAGGGGAGCCAGGAGGGGCTGCAGAGTTTCGCAGCAGATAAGCTCTAATGAGCAAAGAAATAACTTTTGCATGATGCAAGGGGAGATTTATAGCAGCCAGACAAACACGTTTGGGTCTGCAGCTCTCCGAAGGAAATGTTTGAAAGGTGCAATCAAACCTGAGGAGGTAAACTGGCAGAGCTGCAGGACACAGGGGTCCAAAAATGGAATAGCAGGGGCTGCTGGAAAATAGGACAAAGATGCATTTGCGGAGCTAAAGGGTGGCCCAAACTTAAAGGCACAGCAGCTCAAGACCAATAGAGACTGTAGGTAAGACCAGAATTGCAGGAAATGGTGCAGGAAAGGACTGAGGTATCTGGAGAACCATGTAAAGGTGGAGGACTGGAACAGCAAGGCGGATGATTTTATTACCTACAGTTCTAGCCCCACACTAAACCTACAGCTAGCTGTGAAAACAACCTAAAGGTGTATTTTTGCAGAAATCAAACAAGTTACTTTAAATACACATCAAGCAAACCCTAAACCAACTCACAGCATTACTTGCTTGCATAAACAGAACAGAGCAGCACCTGGGACTTTTGAATTCATGCTCTGCAGCAGCAAATAGGTGGCAGCCTGCAGGTTTGTCCCATCCTGCCTAGCTACTATTTCTCAATATGACCACCAAATGAAATGTACTAGTGGGTATCTTTGCGCAACACTGGAAGTGAGGAGATGTAACTGTAGGTGCCATTTTGTCGGTTAGCTCAGAAAGGAAAGTTTGCAGCGCTCTGCAGTGGCATTTTTTTGGGGGAGCGGGGGCACATTATTTCAGTGTTCAGGGCCGGCTCTACTGTTTTTGTCACCCCAAGCAATGCACTGAATTGCCACCACGGGCAGCTGAAGACAGAAGCTGCCGCCGAATTGCCGTCGCTGCAGAAACGTGCATGCCACCCTAACAGCACACGGATTCCCCCCGCCACCCACGGCAGCAATTCGACGAGCTGCTTGGGGCCGCAAAAACACACAGACTGCCGCCCCTTGCAGATTGCCGCCCCAAGCACCTGCTTGGAATGCTGGTGCCTGGAGCCGGCCCTGTCAGTGTTTCTCTCAGAGCAATGGTTACATTCATCACTAATCAGACAGCACTGCAGCCTGTCAAATACAGCCTTCCTGTCAGGCTGTGCTTGTGCTCACCTTGACTGGCAAGCAGGTGACTTGGGTTCAGTGCTGCCAACTCCTGTGATTTTATTGAAATATTTGGGCTCTGTCTTAGAGCTCTAGCTCCTGGAGTCAAGTGACTAGGAGAGAATCACAGAGCTCATTTACAAAAAAAATGATTCTAGGTCTCTTGGTTGCAGAGAAAAGCTTCAAAGCATGACCCAATGGACCCTAAAGGCATAGAAACCAGAACAGAGAGCCCAAAAGTAGGCACTGACTCTGTTCTGTTTGTCTAATGTCTAGCTCAGCAGGATCTGTTGCATAGGATATTACACATAGATAATTAAGTTATTTTTAGACTAAAAATAAACACAGGTGTCTTAATTTAACTCTGATAGCATATTCCTGTCTGCGACCATAAATGAGTCACTAGCCTACCTTTGCCTCAGTTCCCCTTATAAAATGGGAATATGGGCACAGTGGGGGTGTGATGTTTAATCATTGATTGCAAAGCACATACCAGAGTGCCATAGGAGAGCCTACAAACAAATAGAAATACTTATTCAGTGTATGGTGTAGAGAGGCTGGTAAGTGTTGTTTTCTTGCCTGTTAATTATTTCACCTTGAAATGCTCCTAAAACACTATTCACTTGTGTTTTACAAAGAACTAGTTACCAAGTGGTGAGGTCCAGAAATCTCTGGGGTCTGCTATAGCTCACAGTCACTGGAGTAAATCAGGAAGATTACCTTACCTCTTTTGAAGGTGGCTCACCTTGAATCAAGACCCAGGATCTCGTTATGCTTTAGTATTTTATGTGCTTGAGGGGATTTCGCAAGCCTGACTGGGTAATTGTGGCTTTAAAAGCCAAGGCCTTACAAATAGCAAATTGAAGATGATTGCTCTGTTGAATAAGTTACTGCTGGGTTACCCCATTTCTGCTGAATTAATTTCACTCTCTTCTGCCTACCAGCAATATTAGGGAGACATATGTTTGGGATTTTGCTAGCCCCAGGCCAGACCCTGCTCCCACTGCTTTAGGGGGATGCTATCCATCCAAGAGGAGGAGCTGCCTCCTAATGGTGAAATCTCTTTGCAAGCACAGACTATCACAGTGGTAAGCACTGAGCACACAAGCCCTATTTATTATTTGGATTGCTGAGTAAAGTCAATAGAAGCTGTTCAGCACCTCTGTAAATCAAACTCATTACACTCACCTTATTCTTACTGAGCACAAAGGTGTGTAGTCAGGTTCTCTGCTCCATGTTCCCTTCCACTTGTACCTCAGACCTCCACACCCCCCAATCTGTTTTCCTTTGTTGTCCCACAGACTTTCATGGGTTCCTGAGGTCCCACCTGAGGGGTAGGCCTTTTGTTCTGATGGGCTCACACCCAGCAGTACAATAGGCTGTTAGAATGGGCAGACCACTCTGGATTTTTCACTCTTCAAAACAAAGGGATGGCCCCAGATTTGAGTCCCATTTTTATCCAAGCTGCCTAAGAGTAGGAGGTTGCGGGTGGAGGTCAGTTCAGCAGTTCTGGTTTCACCCTCTCTGTAATTCCAGCCCTAAGCAATGTCACCATTCAACGTGAATTCAAGTTGCAGGCTTGTGGGTTTAGTAGCTTTACCTTGTAAGATTAGGATGTGAAAAGTTATTCCAATCCTGAAAGTTCAGAACTGAAGTTAAATTCGCAAGCAACCCAACCATATGAAGGAATGGAAATTTCCAACTAAGGTGCTCAACCCAGCTCAATTCTGCCCCCTTGATGACTCACTACCTGATCCTGCCTCTTGCTATGTTCACAGCATATGAAAAGAAGTTGCATTAAAAACCCATCAGATACTTTTGCTAGGAGCTTGCAATGTAAGAAGACCATTTCCTAGAATCCAGACTGATAACTACATAAGAACCTCCCGCAAAAAAAGACAAAGCCGGCTGCTCCCTAAAATGGAGGCACAATCCACCCCACCTGGCTCGTTGCAGACTGACTGCACAAGACTCAGATCACTTGCTTTGCTACAGATTCCTAGCAGAGCTGGAAAACCTCTGAAGTTTAAACAAATAGCTTGTAATTTTAAAAAAAAATGTCAGTGCACCCAGACCTCCTATGGCTCCTGGCCCTGGGGATGGAAGTTCAGGCAGCAAAGATCCCCTCTTGCAGTATCTACTCAGAGTCTGGGTTGTGTCTTCAGTCCCTCATGGCTGTTCAGACGTAGCAGACTCAGCAGGTCTGACAAGCCTAGTCTGACAGCTGAAGAGGCCAGTGAAGCTTTTTGGGTGGAGGTAGGAGGAGGGGGGTCCTAGGAAAGTGAAGAACCCCTCTCCCTGCTCCCTCTGCCATGTCCTGAGGCTCCCAGGCCTCCCGCAAGGGGCGGTGGACAGAGGGTGTTCATTGCCTGGGGCTGAGGGAGGAGCAGTAAGTGATGCACTGCTCTTAAGTTCCCTTCCTCAGGGAGGTGGGGCACACTGAGAGTCAGGGGCTGTGGGGCTCATACCCCTTGGAGGTACATCCTGCCCCCACATCTTGCCTATCCTAAATGGCTTCATGCTGAATAAGACCTTCCCCTCACTCATGTCCTGCTGCTGCTCCCTGGCCCGGCTGGTAGAGCTCCTGCAAGTCAAAAATAGCTCACCAGAGCCAAGAGCCTACAGCAACATTCTTAATTCAAGTAAAGAGTCAGATCCTTGGCTGGGATAACTCCCCAGTGAAGCCCCATGGAGCAATGCAGATTTACACCAACTGAGGATCTGACCCAATTGTGACGAACTGGGAATGTTCTTAATGTTTTCTCTGAATACTGTGTTGGTGCCTCAGTGTACCCTAGGCAGTTCTTAAGTATCTGGCAGAGCAAAGGGCCAGTGCACCTAAATGCCTGACACTCTGTCTCCTAGCAACTGATGGCCTGGGCCCCTCCTCTGCAAAGGTGCCAGCTGAAGGTGTTGGAGACAAAGGGATCAGGTGACCTCCTGGCCCGGGGAAAGGAGCTGAGCAGAAAGGAGGGGCTGGGAGGGATTGTTAGTCTGGAGCTGGCTGGGGTCGAGGAGTGGAGGGCAGATGTTGGGGGTCTGGCTCACTGCCCCCCAGAATGGACCCGGCTGAGAGGTCTGGTTCGCTATATCTACAAGCTCTGTTTTAGACCCTGTTCCTGTCATTAAATAAACCTCTGTTTTACTGGCTGGCTGAGTCACGTCTGACTGCAAAGTGGGGGTGCAGGACCCGGTGGCTTCCCCAGCACCTCGCTGGGGCAGGCTCGCTGTGGGAAGCGCACGGAGGGGCAGAGGATGCTGAATGCTCCAAGGAGAGACCCAGGAGGTGAAGACGTGTGAGCTTCTTGCCCTGAACAAGTCTGCTCCAAGGGAGAGGAGGCTCCCCAAAGTCCTGAGTGGCTTGGTGGGGAGTTGTTCCAGAGCATCGCCCGGGGACTCTGTGACACCAATAACTTTAGCTATGGGGTTTTAATCAAGCACCTGCTGGTGCTGGACACAAAAGCCAAGTAACTGGCTTTCCTCCTTCATTCTCTCCCATTTGCTAGAGAGTCAGGAACCAAAAGTCAGCCTTCAGGAGATCTGGTGAACCCTGCTATTTCTAGGGAATCATAATTCAGGGGCTCCTCAACTGACTCACTTTAGATTAGATATAAAAATGTCTCTGGACCCCAGTCCTAAGCTAGCAATTGAGGCTGATAGGACTGTAAAATGGATTTTAGAGGGGGCTTAAAATGGAAACTGAGGTGCAACTGCAGGTATGGAGAGGTTCCGTAGCAAGAGTGGAACTGGGTCAAAGCACTCTGGGACCATCGGTGTAACCCTTGTGTGTGTCGTGATGAGTCCGGTCATGGCAATGCAATGGTGCCTCTAAAATGGTCCACAAGGGCAGCTTCCATCTAGTGAGGCATTCAGAACTGTGCAGAAGCCACATAGTCCTCTGAGGAACTCCCCCACTGACATTCACCAAGGTCAACAATTTGCTTCCTCAAACATTCCCCCATTGGTTTAGCTCCCCCAGCAGTGGCAATAATACATACAGGGCCCCTAGTGTGGAAGCACATGTGGTCTAGCCTGCTCAGAGCCCACATGACAGAGGTCTACATGACATGGTGTTCAAGATGCCAGCCACCACCAGAGCCAGCCATCCCACCATCAAGGCCATTCCAAGGAGATGCTCCAACAATCATTATGGTGAGAGGTTTAACCAAGAGACACAAATGTAGGCAAAGCCTCTGGATCCAGTCCAAGCATCCCAACACCAGGTAGGGCTGGAGAGCATGTGGTTGGCCTCATTCACATTCCTACTGCTTTTACCACCAGAACCCTAGCCCTGCACCAGCCCTCTGCCATTGTACAGAAATGGAAGAACTGCCGAGTGATCCGGATGAGCAGACAGTGTCGCCCATGCACAGTCAGGAAGAGAAAACAGCCAGCTGCAGCACTGTTAGCATTTGCTGACGGGGCGGAGACAGGCTCATAGTCAAGTGTTTCCCAGAGGTCAGCTGGCAGCTAGCTTAAAGGAGAAAGGAAGAAGGGAGAAGAAAGACCCCTTCTCTCCCCAATTTCTGCTTCCGCTGTGCCTTGAGACCAAGTGGAAACCCACTTGCCGTTCAGCTTGCACAGCTCCTGGGACCTTCCTGGCACACTTTACGCTTGGGTAACCTAACGTCTGGAGTCCATTAGGCAGGGTAATTTAACCAGTTCCAAAGCAAATGCCTGCAGCGATCTTCGCTAAGTCAATTCAGCAGCAGCTGAATTATGGAGAAAACTTTCATTTCAATTCTAAAGGGGGAACATAATGACTGCTTCATAGGAAAGCACATTAAAACCGGCCTTGTTCCAGCCGATCGAGATGCAATATCGTCAGTGTATGCAGGGCAGGAACACTTCTGATCCAGCGAGTGCACTTAATACCTTTACAGACTAAATTCCATCAATCAACAATCTGCATTCTTGGAAGAGGGGACTCATCCCATCATTCAGAGGGAGGCTTTTCAAAAAGTCAAGTACAAGATTATTTTCTCCCTCCTGCTTCGCTTTTCCTTTTTTGAAAGGTATTTGCAGTTTGGAGGACAAGGTTGTGCTGAGCTGGGTCATTACATCAAGGATGGATTTGTGAGCATTCCTGCTAACAAAAAGCTGCTGATTCACTTTGCAGGTGGCTGTGACCCACTTAGCTATCACAAATGCTGGTGCAAACGTGTATTCACGAGTCCATTAACATAAGTGCTCACGTGCCCATTTTGAAAAATTCCTCTTTTTTTTAAATCATTCCCACAAGTGGTACAAACAATTCTGCTTGTTCAAAGGGAACATGAGAACAGAAAAGAGAATTCCTGCTGTGTAGAAAGCTTGTCAGCCAATCAGGAGATGGCAACAATACCATGCAACTTGGAAAGCCGATGATATGATGCAGTTAATGAATACTCAGAACAGCCACTTTGGGAACGTGTTAGTTAATACCATCTTTCTTAGAAGGCTTTGTACTGATGCTAAGTTGTATAACTATGAACGGTGTTCTCAGAATGCCCTGTACTCATACTAGGCTTTATAATGGAAATGTGTGAGTAGGTAAAACATGTAAACCCCCTGTTCCTAGTACATGTAGGAACTGCCAGAGCCAAGAGGTATGTTCTGTTGAGACTTGCCATTGCGCTAGATACAAGCATTACAATGTGCTAGCGATAATCAGTGCAGATGTTTTTGTACCCTGAAAAATAGGAATGAAACAAGATAAGAAATGGCGAGCAAGGCCTGTAATGATACAGAGGAGTTTGCAGTTGTAAACAAGGGCTATATAAATATGAGCCAAACTGAGCTCACATTTGGAACAGACTGACCCTGCTGCAAGACTGTTCTCCAGAACTGGAAATGTATTTGCCTTTCTGCATTGTGTTTAATAAATTGACTGAGCCAAATTATCTGGCATCTTATCAATAAAGATAATTGAACTCTCAGCAAATGCATGGGATGAAATTTGTTCATGCAACCAATTTGGCAGCCAACTGCAAGGGAGGAACAGATACATTAAGAGTCACAGCATGGTCATAGGTAATTTGTAAGCAGAAAAAATAACTTTGGGATCATGTTTCCAGCAATCCCGCAGCCTGACAATGTGCACTATTGCCCCTTCTAGATTATGCTGACCTTTTCCTATAGAGAGGCATATGCCTGACTTATCCATTCCCAGGCCTGTTGGGCATCAGAGCTCAGTGACAGCAAGTGCTTAGAGAGATTATAATGATAATTACTTAACATTTACACATGAGCTACTTCTCCCCTCCAACACCTCTGTCAGGTAAGAATATGTTATCCCCACTTTGTCAGTGGGGAAACTGAGGCACAGAGCAATGCAGTTATTTGCCCAGAGTCACACTGAATAATACTGTCTCTTCTCTCTCTCCTAAGATGGCTAGAGGCCACTCTTGTCTCATGCAGCCTCCCACCAGTCTGCCTTCCCTTCCAGCTTGACCACTGCAAGGTCCCTCCACCCCCTTGAAGGTGTCCTAATATCCTGGGTTGGGGCAGAGCAGCCCACTCAATGAAGGCTGAGTGCAGATCTCTGCACTACCATCCCAGCCTCTTCGCACCACTCCAATATAAACATTAGCATCAGCAGACAGGGTCTTCCAGGGCCTTCATTGCCGAAACCCTGGCTTGGTAGCCATGATGCAATAATTTCTTTTCACCTCCAGTGTTTCTCACAGGGGGGAAGGAGGAGTATTTTGCTCTCCCCTTAGTTTCCCTGTATTTGTCACCAGGTTATCACCTGTTGGGCAAGGATGACCTGGCCAGCATGGAAAAGGCGCAGGAAACCAGAGATAGTAGCAGTTCTTCAAGAGAGAGGTGCATCAGGATTTCTTATATCAACAGCTGCACCCATTTACTTTTAGTCCCACATCCTCATAAAGTCTGCACGCTCTGGGAGCAAAAAGCATTTATAAGGAGGAAGACCCCATCCTGTGCCTAAAGCCAGTACGTTCATTTCTAAGGCATCACTTCTCCTCAGACACTGAGCTGGTACTGTCTTTTTTTAGAACACACCTCTCTAGCAGTATTACACCCAGCCTTGCCTCTCCTCTTACCAACCATGGACTACCCTGGGTCTGATTTATGTAGACCCCAGGCCCCTCCCACTCCCTGCAGCCTCAGAGGGAATTGGTGGTTGATAGGAGCCAGTTGGACCACCTTTTCAAGGATGGGCCACCACCTATAGCTGCTTGGGCTGTTGTTCCCTCAGCTCCACACCCCTGTGACAATTCACTTGCTCGATCTATTCCTGCTGGCATGGCTGCTGACTAGGGTGACCAGATGTCCCAATTTTATAGAGACAGTCCCAATATTTGGGGCTTTTTTATATATGGGCTCCTATTACCCCCACCCCCTGTCCCAATTTTTCACACTTGCTGTCTGGTCACCCTACTGCTGACAGTTCCCCAGGCAGCAACAGCGGCTTCTTAAGCATGATGCACTGCAGTGGCTGTGTTCTAACTTGGTCCAGAAGTGCTCCGGAAAAAGGCACTGGCTAAATGACTCAACAGCCACTCTTTCCTGGTGGAGCTACTCCTTGGGCCCAGCATGTCTGTGGGTCTTTCCAAGCTCCCTGGACACAGGTTATGTATTTGAGTTTCCAGAAAGGAAGCAGGTGGGTTAAAGTGGGATTCTTTATTTAAAGGATGGCTCCTCGCTGAAAAGCAATTATGGAAAAAAATACATCTTCTTGCAACCCAGATCTGCAACTTGGCTGTGTTGAGTCCTAGGGCTTAAAATGGGGCTCCTATTCTGGGCTGACACTGCTAAGAGGGAGTGAGCTGGAGTTGTTCCTCTTTGTGCATCAAGAGAATTACTACATTCCAGTCAGTTACACCCACGTAACCCCTTGGAGGTTCGAGGCGTTACACACACTGGCCTGAAGATATAATTTGGCCCATGGATGTTTCATTGCAGCTGATGTTGCACGAGGATGAAGAAAACAAGCTTAACTCAAGTACCAGGTGGAGTTTGCAGGGCTGGCGACTAGGGGGAACCTCTCCCTCCCATCTATATACATGTAAACTGAGAGCACTTACCAAAACAACACAACAAATGCACAGACTGTAACAGCTCTCCATCATCCTGTTTCCACCTCCCTGTCCTTTCCTTCCCTACGCTTTCTGTAGTGTTTGCAAGCATTCACTGCACCCATGCACTCCTGCTTTAGAGCAATTCAGCCCCACCTCTCCACATCTTTCCATGGCTTTGGGTGCAGTGCTAGGTTTCTGCCCATACAGCATGCAGCTGGTATTATGTATCCTCAGAGGGCCCAGAGAGTTATACTGAGCTCACATTATTGCATCTAATCATTGCTGAAAACATTGGCATAGATTTCCCTGGATGGAAACCTGCTTGCTGTTGCAGACTCATCTCTGGAATTGAAGAACCAGCAGGAGGGAAAGAGGTGGTTACATCTTCCCAGTGCTTCAAAGAGCAGTTGGCTCATGTCTTGAAACAAGCCAACAGAAGGCCCCACGCCAGGGACTCCGCATGAGCAATAAGGGTGTATTGCCTGAAAAGGGACAGACTGACATCTCTGTTAGGAAAACATCCAGCCACATCCCAGGGGGTTAATAAATTCCAGGGTGAGCTCCCAGGAGATAACAGAGAGGTGGCACCCAGGGAGCTTGTGGAGGGGTTGAGGGTGATGGGATGCTGGGCATCGCTAGTGGATGCCATGAACTTGGCCTACAGAAGCAATGAAATGTGTGCCCATCTAATTTTTCCCCCTTAGCTGCCTTGCTATCCAATCCCCTTTTGCAGCCACATGCCTAAGAAGCTACTTTTCCTGTCAGCCTTCTGTATCTCAGGGCACGTCTACATTGCAATCAAGGTATATGATTGCAGCTCATGTAGACATAGCTGAGCTAGCTTGCAGCTAGCTAACTTGCATAAAGGAGTAGTGATGCTGTGGCTGCATGGGTCCACCCAAAACCCTGGGTAATTGCTTGGGCAGCCCTTTGCTTATTAAAAGAAAGCTCTTTTAACTCAGGAAACTCCATTTTTCAAAATGTCCAGCATTCCAAACATCTGAGAGGCTGGGAACAAAATAACGATTAAAAGAGAAATGGAGAGAGGGAGACCAGGACACCAGGAAGGATGAGAGCTTGACATGGGTGTGTAGCAAGGGTTAAGTGTACAGAGCAGGTGTTGTACAAACACTGTAGATAGATAGATAGATAGATGTACACTAGGAGGAGCTCAGGTGAGGAAATGGAGCAAAGGGGAAAACTCAGAAGAGTGGAGCTGTGAATTTGCTTAAAGATCAAGTTTTCAGTTTTCCCTGTCCTTGGCGAGTGCAAACACCCACGCATGCTTGTGACGTTGCAGTCTGCATGATTTTATGAAACTATGCTAATGCGTGTGAATATAATGTAACTGGAATATGCTTCATGTAAAAGGTCTCTTGTAAGGTATCATTACAAAGTTTATCTAATGAGTGTGATCATCCTATTTGTATGTATGTATCATTCTTGTATCTGAAACTAGAAATATGAAATATAGCTCTGAGGGCCTATTGTAATTATGCAAAGTGTTGGCCATTAATGCTGGTTTGGAATCTTGATGGCTTCCATTAACCAGGACAATTGACTGTAGATGACTCTGTTTACTTGTAAATCTTCCTGTACACCTGTGTGCTGGCAAGTGGGTAATGAAGTCTTACGCTGACATGTGATCTTGTCACCTGAACTGGAATGTATCTTTAACCTGGTGCTTTTCCATTTAGAAGAAGGGGTGGGAGCCCAGAGAGGGACAAAGGATTCCCGCCTTGTGCAAAAGGTATATAAGGGGGTGGAACAGAACAAAGGGGGCGGCAGTCATGAGAAATCCCCTAGCTACCACCTGAGCTGGAACAAAGACTGTACCAGGGGAAAGGATTGTGCCCAGACTAGGAAGGCGTCCGGTCTGTGATAGAAGCTTATTGAAACATTTCTGAGGGTGAGATTTTATCCATATTCAGTTTTCTTATTGTATTAGGCTTAGACTTGTGTGTTTTATTTTATTTTGCTTGGTAATTCACTTTGTTCTGTTATTTCTTGGAACCACTTAAATCTTCCTTTTTGTATTTAATAAAATCACTTTTTACTTACTAATTAACCCAGAGTATGTATTAATGCCTGGGAGTGGGAGGCGGAAACAGCTGTGCATCTCTCTCTATCTGTGTTATAGAAGGCAAACAATTTATGAGTTTACCCTGTATAAGCTTTATAAAGGATAAAACAGATTTATTTGGGGTTTAAACCCCATTGGGAGCTGGGCACCTGCGTGTTGGAAACAGGAACACTTCTTAAGCTGTTTTCAGTTAAGCCTGCAGCTTTTGATGGATGTGTTTCAGACCTGGGTTTGTGTTTGTAGCAGGCTAGAATGTCTATAAAAAGGGAAGTAAAAACAACCCAGGAAACTACAGACCAGTTAGTTTAACTTCTGTGCCAGGGAAGATAATGGAGCAGGTAATTAAAGAAATCATCTGCAAACACTTGGAAGGTGGTAAGGTGATAGGGAATAGCCAGCATGGATTTGTAAAGAACAAATCGTGTCAAACTAATCTGATAACATTCTTTGATAGGATAACGAGCCTTGTGGATAAGGGAGAAGCGGTGGATGTGATATACCTAGACTTTAGTAAGGCATTTGATACGGTCTCACATGATATTCTTATAGATAAACTAGGAAAGTACAATTTAGATGGGGCTACTATAAGGTGGGTGCATAACTGGCTGGATAACCGTACTCAGAGAGTAGTTATTAATGGCTCCCAATCCTGCTGGAAAGGTATAACAAGTGGGGTTCTGCAGCGGTCTGTTTTGGAACCGGCTCTGTTCAATATCTTCATCAACGATTTAGATGTTGGCATAGAAAGTACACTTATTAAGTTTGCAGACGATACCAAACTGGGAGGGATTGCAACTGCTTTGGGGGACAGGGTCAAAATTCAAAATGATCTGGACAAATTGGAGAAATGGTCTGAGGTAAACAGGATGAAGTTCAATAAAGATAAGTGCAAAGTGCTCCACTTAGGAAGGAACAATCAGTTTCACACATACAGAATGGGAAGAGACTGTCTAGGAAGAAGTACGGCAGAAAGAGATCTAGGGGTCATAGTAGACCACAAGCTTAATATGAGTCAACAGTGTGATACTGTTGCAAAAAAAGCAAACGTGATTCTGGGATGCATTAACAGGTGTGTTGTAAACAAGACATGAGAAGTCATTCTTCCGCTCTACTCTGCGCTGGTTAGGCCTCAACTGGAGCATTGTGTCCAGTTCTGGGCACCACATTTCAAGAAAGATATGGAGAAATTGGAGAGGGTCCAGAGAAGAGCAACAAGAATGATTAAAGGTCTTGAGAACATGACCTATGAAGGAAGGCTGAAGGAATTGGGTTTGTTTAGTTTGGAAAAGAGAAGACTGAGAGGGGACATGATAGCAGTTTTCAGGTATCTAAAAGGGTGTCATCAGGAGGAGGGCGAAAACTTGTTCACCTTAGCCTCCAGTGATAGAACAAGAAGCAATGGGCTTAAACTGCAGCAAGGGAGATTTAGGTTGGACATTAGGAAAAAGTTCCTAACTGTCAGGGTAGTTAAACACTGGAATAGATTGCCTAGGGAAGTTGTGGAATCTCCATCTCTGGAGATATTTAAGAGTAGGTTAGATAAATGTCTATTAGGGATGGTCTAGACAGTATTTGGTCCTGCCATGAGGGCAGGGGACTGGACTCGATGACCTCCCGAGGTCCCTTCCAGTCCTAGAGTCTATGAGTCTATGAAGTCCCAAGGTGCCAGGGAAAATGGGCTTAGAGATAGTCTTGGCATATCAGGTGGCAGTTCCCAAGGGGGTTTCTGCGATCCAACCCGTCACAATGCTAACACTTGCATGTGTGCAAGCATTAGACTGTCAAAAGGACGCACCCCAGAGCTGAGTTTTGCAAGCTGCACCTTTGAAATGCATGCTGAGTTCAGGTGTCTTAGAGGGAAATGTCTGGCAAGGAATCCATGTTAATCTTACCAACAGCTTGCTTATGTCAGACAAAGCCCAGTGCTAGGCTTCTGTGGCCCACCCCTGGCGGACTCTGGCATCAATACTGCCCTTAAGAACATAGGAGTAGTTTTCGCAGGTCAGCCCATTAGTCCAGTCGCAGAGGACAATACCATCCCACTTCATGGTGAGAAAACCCTCACCCCCCATCTTAACAGTACCCACAATGCATCTGACCAGTTGTGTGTGTCAGCCGTCCAAATGAGATGAACCCACATGAACTTGCTGAACTGCTACTGGGTGAGGCAGGAGAAGACTCCCATTAATAAAGCCATCCTGCTTGTCGTCAATCAAAGGCTGGGACACTTCAACTCCTTAGGTACCTTTGAACAAAACGCCCTGTGGAAGTTCTGCGTGCGCAGCCAAACCGTGCGAAAGGAGCACCAGGCTGAGCTTGGTACACACCCAGTGAAAATCACACATCCCCACAGGAAGGAAGTCCCTGCTGAACCCGGCTCTGGGCTGCTCATGAGCAAACCCTCTTTACCAGGGTTGGGCCCTGTTGCATGTGCAGATTCTAAGTCAGTTTCCCTGTGAGTGGTGCTGTGGGGGAAAGCACTGGTGCTGAGAAGCCCTGGGCTTACAGAGTCCTATCAAAACACCCAGACCTCCTAGCCCCATCTGACACAGTTGGAAGTGATTCTGTTCTACTAAGCCCTGTGCTAGACAGATTTGGAGTTGCTCTGTCACCTGTCCATTTAGAGGCAGGTTCCAATACTAAGAGGTCCTGCACTTAAGGCAAAAATTCCCTTCTTAGATCTATGTGCCATGGTGGGGTTGTCAGCAGGGATACCGAATCTGGGGCTCTCGCAATGTAAAAGCATCGGCTTCTCCTGCTTGAGCTAAAGGACTATTAATTATCAGGAGATAGTCGCAGACTCTTACCTCTCTTTATATGGGTCAGTCACTAAGCAGGCACAAAGACTCACACTATTAATATGGTTTACATCTGCATGCTAAGCTTTATCTCCAGACTTCTGCTGTCTCATGGCTGCAGATCTCCCACCAATGCCAGCTTCACCTCGTTTCCTACAAAAGCAAAACATCAGCCCCACACTGGCTAGAAACTCTGTCTCCAGGCCCTTGGATAGGTCTTCAAATCCCAAGTTTCAAGTTTCCTTATGGAAATCCCAGAGCACTAGTCAATATCAGCTATCAAAGTCCGAGAGGAGAATTTTCCCTCTAAGTTCAGTTCGAAGGAGAACTCTCCTTTTTATTTCCCTTGACAGTTTTCTTCCTAAGTTTCAGCAGATGTTTAGGGACATGGGGCTGGCTGATCTAATAGGACTTTTTCATCTCTCACACCCATGATTCTATAATATTGCAACTTTTTTTTCTTTTTGCCTTAACCAGAGCCCTGAAGTTAAGACTCTCATATCAAAAGCTGTGTGCCATGCAGGGGGGTTTTGTTTTGTTTTTTTTAAATAACACTTCTGGGAAGAAACCTGCAAAAGATGGAAAACATTCTCCATCTGCATCTGAATGTGTAAAAAAACCCATCAGTCCTCAATGATATATCACATCAGTGACACATTCACCATGAATAATTCATGCCCATTTATTATGATGTTTTTATTATCCTTCTAAAACTCTACAGCAATAGGTGCATTTATTTGCATAGACTTCAATTTGGATCCCCGGCTTTTGTTCCTACTCCAGTGCTAGCGTTATGGAATTAATCAGTTTCCCCTCCGTGGATGCTACAACCACTCCACTACCCTCCCCTGGAGGGAGAGGAGAATTCACTCTCTGTGTTTTCCTTCAATCCTGGGCTTCTTCTATCCTTGCTCAATTAATGAACTTGCCAAAACCTTAACAAGAAACAGAAGTGGAACCATTACACACACTGCCTAGATTATGCTGCTGGAAGGAAACTAAATTAAAAAAAAAGTTCTTGTGCCCAGTACTTAGATCTTAGATCCAATTAAACAGCTTCCCATCTCCTGTGTGTATTGGCCCCTCATTTTGAAATCACTGCAGTTCTCACATTCTCTGTGAGCGCTGACTAGTGTAACAATCTTTGCAAGGGTAACAGTTAAAGGAAGCCTTTAGCTTTGTTTATGGAAATCTGCTGACCTTGTTTCCAGTAGCAATGTCTCTGGATCCTCTGTAGCGCATTCTGCAGTACTATTAAGTCAGGAATCCCATTAATCTGTCTGACACTGCTTAGCCTACCAAACTGTCTAGCATGGATATAAAGCAGAAGTTGCCAGAAAGAGAATCCAGAAGGAAAGTGTGAGGAAGAGAGTGTTAGCATCCCACTGGCCTATTGAATGGTTCCAGCCTCTGCATTCACGAATACTCCTTACCAAGAGATGAATCAGGCACTCTGCCTACCAGTGTTCTAGACACTGATTCTCCAAAAATGCCCTGGACAGTACATTCCAAGCTAAAACTGCATCAGCCATTTAAAAAAGTTCACTCACCTATCATCTTCATCTTATTATAGTAATAATGATTTCAAGAAAGGGCATTTAATTTAGGATTAATGACTGGCTACATCTGTGACTCACCAAATCATCCCAGGCCGTCATTAATTCCCAAACAACTGAAATCCAAAAAGTAATTGAAAGAGAAGCTATAATGAAAGCAAACACGGCAAATCAGATAAACCAAGCAAGCCAGATGGTGCCACTGGACAAATATGCAAAATGCCAGTCCAACCAGGCCTTCTGCTGTGGAAAGGCTTGAACGGACAGTAATTCTTAGAGAGATGCTCTAGCTCAATCAGAAGTTATGGGTTTGATGCCAGAATTACTAGGTGAGGCTGTCTGACCTGTGTTAAGAAGGAGGTCAGACTAGATGATCAAAATAGCTCCTTCTGGCCTTAAAGTATATAAATCTATGAGGACAATGAGGTAGTTGCATAAATTTGAAATCATTTGTGATTATCTAGTGCGACCTCCTGCAGAACAAAAGGTCAGAGAATTTCACCCAATTTCTGCACATGATTCACGCGCATATATTGTGGTTGACTGACAGTGTATTTTTTAGAAAGACTTCCAATTTAACAAGGCCAAGTGATGGAAAATCCACCACACGCCTCGGTAAGTTGTTCCAATGGTTAATTATCCTCACTGTTAAAAACTGGTACCTTGCCTCTAGCCTGAACTTCCTACTCCCCGCTTCTGGCCATTAGATCTTGTTATACCTTTGTCCACTAGATTGAAGAGCCATCTGAAATCTTTCCCTCAAGTTGCCTCTTAACCATCTCTTAAATAAACTAAATAGATTAAATGTCATTTTTTTAAACCAGCCTTTGTTAATAACTCCCTGGAAACTTGAAGCCACAATGAGTTTCATTTCCTACAGACTGGGGCCCTCAGCCTTGGTGAGTTTCATTTCCTACACCCCTGGGGCTCTCAGCCTTCAGGATCACGCAGCTGGGTCCTGGGAGGAAAAGGCTTTCCAAACTCATCTGAAGCATTTAAGTTCTTATTTAAATGTCTAGCTAACTAGCCCTTCTGGTTGCAAATGTAAATCTGGATGTAAATAGCTCCAGTAATTAGTTTTAGTGATTAAAGAGCATTTGGAGATTGAAAACTCCATGAATTGTACAATCAGAATGTATAATTTAAAGTTTCTGACAGTCTTTTCAAAATATGAAATGATAACATTTATAGGCACTGAATGAGTTTATTTTGCCCATTAACTTAAATAAGTTAATACATTATTTTGTTATTATTTATTAAGCATGGACAATGTGCAGATTCTTATGCAACAGGGCATTTGCTGGCATGGAGTGGCTCACAGAACAGATGGAAGCCCAGAGGATTCTGGAATATGGTTTCACTGGAGGAGAAAAAAAAATCAGATGGATTGTAGGTGAAAAAAAAAAAGATTGAGTACCTTTGCTTCATCTTATAATTGAGTTTGTTTATTGTAGGGTCTCATGTACAGAGCAGCTGAGATTCATATATTGCAAGGGCAATAGCTTTAAAGTATAGCCCAATGGACAAGTGCTGTAGATTATGGTGGACTGTCTGACATCAGGACTAACCCAATGGTCCAAAGCTCTCAAGTGATTGCAACTGCCTTAAGAGAGAGAGAGAAAAAAAAGAGAAAAAGAGACAAAAGAAAAATAATCCTGCATGGAAATGTTTCCTATTTCCACTCCAAAGCCCTAGTCCTACAATCAGATCCATGTGGGCAGGCCTTTATGCCCAGGCCAAGTGGCACTGACATCACTGGAACTCAGCCTAGGCACAGATAACTGTGGGCCAGATTGAAGGACTGGGGCTTAAATATGCCTTGGGGAAAGGAAGGGATTTCAAACTCATGGTCCCGCAAAGGGCAGATTCTACGCTGCACCTTCTGAGAAGCAGAACACAAACGGTGCAGCCCACTGGGGAAGAAGCAAAGGACTCTGGGGTCTGCTCTAATTTACAACTTTGCATAATCCCAACTATACATACAAAAATGATGGGGTCCAAATTAGCAGTCACCACTCAAGAGAGAGATCTTGGAGTCAGGGCGGACAGTTCTCTGAAAACGTCAGCTTAATTCGGCACCAGTCAAAAAAGCAAACAGAATGTTAGGAACCAGTAGGCAAGGGATAGCTAATAAGACAGAAAATATCATAATGCCACTGTATAATTCCATGGTACGCCCACACCTTGAATACTGCATGCAGAGCTGTTCGCCCCATCTCTAAAAAGATACATTAGAATTGGAAAAGGTACAGAGAATGACAACACAAATGATTAAGGATCTGGAACAGCTTCCGTGAGAGGAAAGAGAAGACTGGGACTGTTCAGCTTGGAAAAGAGATGACTAAGGGGGGATATGAGAGACGTCTATAAAATCACGAATGGTTTGAAGGAACTGTTATTCACCCCTTCACGTAAGAATTAATAGGCAGCAGGTTTAAAACAAAACATTAGGAAGTATTTCTTCACCCAACACACAGTCAACCTGTGGCACCCGTTGCCAGGGGATGCTGTGAAAGCCAAAAGTATAACAGGGTTCAAAAAAAGAATTAGATAAGTTCATGGAGGATAGGTCCATCAATAGCTATTGGCCAAAATGGTCAGGGGCACAACCCCATGCTCTGAGTGTCCCTAGGCCTCTGGCTGCCAGAAGCTGGGACAGATCACTTGATAATTGCCTTGTTCTGTTCATTGCCTCTGAAGCATCTGGTGCCGGCTATGGTGAAAGACAGGCTACTGAGCTAGTTGGACCATGGCTCTGACCCAGTATGGTTGTTCTTATAGCTGCCTACAGGCCACACCAGACTCCTGAATCTCCATAGCACTGAGCATTAGGGAGGACTGGGCGGGAGGCTACTTTCTGATCCCCTAGTCTGCTGCAGCAGATGCAGCCAGAGCATTGATCTAAATCAACTCTAGTGACTCTGCTGTCAAGAGAGCTGGGATTCCCTTCACTCCAGTGCATTCCAAACCATTTGTCTCCAGCCCCAGCAGTTCATGAGACATTATCGCTTTGACAACCTGATGTTTCAAGATGCTGGGGTAGAGTGTTTTTGGAGACGTTACAAATTAACCTGATATTTCTGTCTATCCAAGCCCTCCATTAAGGAGTGTGGCTTTTCAGGCAGCGTGCTAGGAAAGCAGCACCACATCACTCCATTCAAACTAGAACACCAACAATAATTGTGAAGTAACTTTTCTGGAGTGCAGTGAAAACAAAAGGCATGATGGCTTGCGACTGCAGAAAGGGCAGATTGGCTCTGATTTAGGAAGCCCTGCATAACTCATTCATGGCTTTGTTGCTGCCCAGGAGTAGAGCACAGAAAGCCTGACATGTTCCTTGGGACGTGTCCCTGGGTTCTGTTCCCAACTCAGTAACTGCTTCTTGTCTAACATTGTCTCAATCACCTCTTGCCTCAGTGTCCCCATCAGTAAAATGAGGATATTTACCTACCTCTGTAAGGTGTTGGGAGGTTAATTCACTGATGCTTTAAGGGGGCTTTCAGAGCCTTATGTGGAAAGTGCTATAAGGGGAAAAGATTAATTTCCTTTAGAAAATAATTTTTTTTAAAATCCAAGAATATCTAGGCAGATTTTGTGAACAAAAAGTAGGTGAAATTTAGAGTGGTGGGGGGAAGAGAACAACCAAGAAAAAACAAAGGTAAAGTCTCCCTGGCTGAGCATAGTGTATGCATCTCCTCTGTGATATGCCTCATCTGAATTGAACACAAAATGGCAGCTGCCTCCATTAGCCAGCAGGGTTCTAAGGATTTAAAAGTATAATTCATAGAAAACAAAAATATAGTTACAACAGCGCTGGACTCAGGGATGCCAGCCATCCTGAATTATGCAGGACAGTTCTGCTTATTAGTTATTCTTAATATGTACTTATTAACCAAAGTATTGTGGTCTCGTGAATTGAGTACTGGACTAAGACTCTGGAGACTTGGATTCTTTGTCCAGATCTGCCACTCATCTGCTTAGTGGCCTTCAGTAAGTAACTTCACTGCTCTGTACCTCAGTTTCCCCATCTGTAAAACTGAGCTAATGATACTGACTTCCTGTGCAGTGTGCTTTGAGAGCTACAGGCGGAAAGTGCTATACGAGCACTAAACATTGTTATTATGACAGGGATCCCCATAGATCCTGAGAGTGTAGAAGATGCAACAGAGCAGGTGATCAAAGTAATGCTTGGAGTCAACAGGGCTGCTCTTGGCCCACCTTCATTTAAAAGGGCTGTGCTCAGGGATGGACCCAGTTTTAAGGTGGAGAAAAGTTTGCAACACACGTCACTGAAATAGGCTGACAAACCAGCTTAGCTTCCACACCAGCTTCCATGCAGGACCTACAATATAAATGCTTCCCTGAAACCCATTAATCCTACAGTCTGGCTTCCTGCCCAGCTATGATCAGACACTCAGCATTTGTCTTGCTGTCATGGCCTAGCTTGCATCCCATGTGCATCCTGGCCATAACCAATCAATCCCTTAGCTAATTACATTGTTTCACTTCAGTGGATTTTTTTCCCTTCATCTATTTTTAAATGTTTATGCAGGGGGGTCCTCGGGAGGCTGGATCTGATTTCCAAACTGGCCCGGCTTCAGGCAGCAGCAGGCTGGCACCGATCATGGGCTGTGCAGTGCCTCACAAAACGTCCCCAACAATTCAATTAGAGAATTCCCATCAACTCCAAAGTACAGTGAGTGCCAGCCGCCTCTCGACTGAGGAAAGGTCACTGGGAAGGGTTACAGCATTATCAGAGCCCCATTTAGCAGCACACAATTGCCAGCCGTCGCTTGTCCTGCCTTGTCCTCACTGAGCTGTTTTAGCTACTGTCACACTCTCGCTTTCATTTCAGCACTTTCCTGGATATGTGGCCCTGGCTCTGCCTGAACTGTAGGTCATGCACATGCATGGAGGGCAAGAACCTCGCTTTCAGGAAGATGTTGTCCAACTAGAGGGGAATTCAGAGAAGGGCAACAGGAATAATGAAGTGTCTGGAGAGAACTCTATAGACTGAGAAACAGGATCATCATATCATAAGAACATAACAGCCATACTGGGTCAGACCAAAGGCCCATCTATCCCAGTGTCCTGTCTTCCGACAGTGGCCAATGCCAGGTGCCCCAGAGGGAATGACCAGACGAGGTAATCATCAAGTGATCCATCCCTTGTCCCCCATTCCCAACTTCTGGCAAACAGAGGCTAGGAACACCATCCTTGCCCATTCTGGTTAATAGCCATTGATGGACCTATCCTCCATCAATTTATAGGTTTTTTTTTAACCCTGTCTTAGTCCCCTCCAGGTCTTTTCTGTCTTTAACTTCTGTGATTTTAGTGGGCTATAATCACCAGCTGATAATGCTGGGGAAAGATCATTCCTCCAGCACACAGAGGCAGAGATCCATGGGATAAATCTTCTATCTTGCACTGGGATAGGATCACCTGTACTCTGACCACTAAACTGTCTTCTGCTGGGATTACCTCAACAACCACTGGGCAGCTTTGGAAAAAAGAAAATAAAAAGATGAAAGCAACCTGCCTGGCAATATTTCCTTCTTTCTCCCCAAATTGACATGGATATGAGGCAAGGGATAAGCACTATTCAGTGATAGAGTTTACAGCCTAATATCTCACCCTCACCACCAGAAATGGGTGCTCTATCCACTTGGGAAGGTCTCCTTTCCTTGGGGCTATACAGTACTTGTTTCTAGCCCTGGTAAGTAGTGAGACAACAGTCCTACTAAATAGCCACATTGTTACATCTAGAAAAGCAGTTTTAATGGGTCATTAATTTATTGTTATCGAGATTATTTTGGCACTGTAGTTGAGCAGGCCAAAGAGCAAAGACACAAGAGAAGACTGAACTGAAGTGGCCAAGGGGTAGATCTGGCTACTTGCCCCTAGGAAAAGTCCTGGTGCATTTCATGTGGCTGCAGCCCATAGGGTTCCACAGAAATAACTAAAAACCTACAGAATTAAGTAAGTACCAACCTGGGGACAGGAGGTCTTACAGCAGATGTTCTTCAACCTAGTAGACAAAGGCAGAACAAAATCCAGTGGCTGGAAATTGAAGCTAGACAAATTCAAACTAGAAATAAGGCACCGATGTTTAACAATGAGGGTTGTCAACCACTGGATGTAGTGGATTCTCCACAACTGGAGGACATTCAATCCAGACTGGACAGCTGAATAAAAAAAAGACATGCTGCAGCTCAAACTGAAGTTATAGGGCTTGATATAGAAATTATAGGGTGAGGATCTATGGCCTGTGTGATATCAGAGGTCAGCCTAGAGGACTAATTTATGCGGGGGTCAGGGAATTTTTGGAAAGAGAAAGAGAATGAGACCTCTCCTATAGGCTGACAATTGACAAGATGACAATTTTCAATTCACCTTATATATAGTGTCATAAACAGATGGTTAAGGGTTAATGCCTCTTTTACCTGTAAAGGGTTAAAAATTTCACCTAGCCTAGCTAACACCTGACCAGAGGAACCAATGGGGGAACAAGATGTTTCAAAAGGAAGGAGGGAAGTTTTCCTTTGTTGAGAGTTTCAGTTTCAGCCAGAGTGAAAAAGATCAAGGAACCAGCCTCTGATCAGAGTAGTAAATTTTAGAAAGGAATAAATAGATTTATGTTTATTTCTTTGTAACCTGTCTTATGCAAATTGAGGAAGAATCAAATTGGGTATTTGAGTATTTTTTTTGTGTAACTAAATTTGTGCCCAGGAGAACATCCTCTATGTTTTGAATCTGTTGTCTGTGAGAGTAGCTGGTATGCTAATCTCTCCCAGAGGGTTTTCTTTTACCTTTCTTTTCTTTAATTAAAAGCCTTTTTTCTTAATACCTGATTGATTTTTCCGTGTTTTTTAGATCCAAAGGGATTGGATCTGGACCCACCAGGGATTGGTGGGGGGAAAGGAGGGGAGATGGTTAATTTCTCCTTGTTTTAAGATCCAAGGGGTTTGGATCTGTGTTCACCAGGGAATTGGTGAAGTCTCTCAAGGCTACCCAGGAAGGGGAAAGTTTTGGGGGGACAGGGAGTGATCCAGACACTGAAATCCTGGATGATGGCGGCGATACCAGATCTAAGCTAGTAATTAAGCTTAGAAGTGTCCATGCAGGTCCCCACATCTGTACGCTAAAGTTCAGAGTGGGGAAGGAACCTTGACATATGGTTTAAAAGGACTGTACTAAGGATTTCATTTTCTGATGAGCTCCAGAGGACCTTTCTATGCGGGTCATCACATGAGCACAGAGCTCTGGTAGCTAAAAGTTTTTACATTTTTGAATTAAAAAAAAAAATTGTAAAATAGTTGGACAGGAAGGGGAAGTTTTCCATGTTTTACCCAGTTCAGCTCTCATCACTGTGCTCTGCTCCTGTAGCAATTGTTTTTGCAAGTGTCCAGAAGTCTCTGTGCAGTGGAGGAATTTCTTGCATAGCTTGTGGTAGAGAGCTGCAATTGCCCCACTTGAAGGTGGTGAATCCATGAGCTATGTTGACCAGGTCTTCATCTAAGAGGAACCTATGGAACCTTCTTACTAGCTGGAAATGGAGGCAGGTGACAGAGACCTGGACTAGCAATCTCTTTTAGTGTATGTTCTTTGCCCCCATAGGCACCTGCAGATAGTGACTAGATGTCTGTTTTTCCCTTTTCCACCCCTAGCCTCTGCTTCTAGAGATACAGCTGGTGTCTGGAATTCCTGGGTGAGTGATTCTTGGAGAGTGGATTTTTCTGAGACAATTGTCTGGCACTGGCCTGAAGCCTGGGATCTGTTTCTCTAGGCCATGTCTGGCGGTATGTTGCTCTGTCTCTCCTGACCTCTGTCTTAGGCAAGGTCTGTCAGAGAGCACAATATGTGGACAGTCCTTTCTACTAATTATAAATAACGCTGCTGGTAAATGACAAGCAGAGAGGATCCTGAATCAAAATCCTGGGATCTGAATACAAGTGAGGTGGGGCGAGAGAGGGGCTTTGAAATTGAGATCCAGGCTTTATAGCTTGTAGGCCCATCTCCAGATCAGAGGTCTGTTTGAGAGCTTTTTAAATTCCCTCACTATATGCGATGCACCATCTTTATATCATTCACCACCATGTCTGAAGAAAATGAATATGATCGTTAAAGGGCATGATCCTCAGCTGGTGTAAATCAGAATAGTACAATTCAAATCAGAGCTATGCAGAGCTACATGAGCTGAGGATCAAGCTCATTAAGCCAGCTCCAGTACTGGTGCAGCTTTGTTCCCTGCTATCTTGTCTGGCACACACAACTACTTAGTCTCCAGAGGAGTGTAATCTACTTTAATCTAGCCCAGGTGATTAGGCTCAACAAACGACAAGTGGGCAGACTTAATGGCATAAGGTCAGACTAGCTTTACCATCATCAAGTTTAACTCCCGTCCCTGGATGGACACCGCAGCTTCCACTAATTTCAATAATGGTTAATCAAAGGCAGATTTGAGTCCAGAGGACACAGCTCCTGTTTGCATCTCTCTCTCGGTTTTTCCTTACCCTTAAGATTTCTTTTCTTCTCCCCAGGTTCAGCAGGGCACCGTGGCTTGCAGCATCTGTTGTCGGGGGCATGATTCTCTTGGCTGTCTGTGCTTTTTATCTAATCAACTCTGAGCAATTCAAGCAAACATTAAGCTTATGACAGGATAAAGTTGATTAGGAATTAATAAGCGCTTCCAAGAATCTGATCATTTCAGCCAAAGCTGCTTTGGGGATTGTTTTCTTAATATCGTGAGAGAGAGAGACAGAGTTAATTGAAAATATATTATTTCTAATAATTCATGATCTTTATTGGACACCTCAAAAAACCAGACAGACAATATATGTTTGTATGTTGCATCCCTTTTCCCCACCCTTTGTCTGTCATGCCTGTTCAGATTGTAAGAATCGTCAAGGTAATTGCTGACTCTTATTATGAGGTTTGTACAGCACCTAGCACAATGGATGCCCAGTCCTGATCGTGGTCCATGACTGCTGCTGGAACATAATAAAGAATAATGAAGTTTGTGATTTAACCAGAAAACCCTGACTCAAGGCATAGATTTTACTACAGAGTTGTGTAAAACTGCAAAAAAAAAAAAAAAAAAAAAAAAAAGGCTGGGAAAATACTCAAGCAGTTAATGAATTGTGAGAACAGAATGAACCTTTGCAGCAGCATCCAAGGCTGGCTCTCCTGGGGATCCCTTTCAAAGAGACATTTCTGCATATCCTTTCGCCTTATGCAATTTGATGCATCGTGCTGCAGTGGCAATCAGAAGAGAGTCCCGATGGTGCATGGCTGGACTTTAGAAGCCTCACTGTGAGTCACCAATGAAGAGCTGGTTTCTCAGCTGCAGAGTAACAGAGCTTTGGAGAAAGAACAAAAAAATCCACCCACACACCAAACAACACACGCACCACTGGATTCCAGATTATTCCTTTCACTGTGTTCTCTGTGAGGGTTACCTCTGCTCTGGCCCCTGTACACTACTGTGCTGGCACACAGAAGCCACGAGGGGCCACAGGAGAAGTCAAGGGTCTCTGTGCCAGCCTCTTTGCAAGTCCCAGTAGAGGGAGGTGAGGGGGATTATCAGGCACACACAACCTCCCTGGTGATGTGTGCTACAGAGATTCTGGGCACCTCAAAGTTGCAGGGCTGCTGGCAGTAGCCAAGGCAGAATCTGCCACAATTCAAGGTACATCTAGAGTGGGTGTGGATTGCAGCTCAAGCAGGCATAGCTCAATTAAAGAGTCTGGGTAACTTGAGTCCCAAAACAGAGTTGCTTGGGCCAGCACAGGTCTCCACAGCCAACCCAGCGCACACCTACTAGGTGCAAGCTGGAGAGTGAAACATCACCAGGACAGTGCCTGAAACCACTTAAACCCATTCCACTAGAAAACAGAAACATTCTGCTTTACTTTACGGTGCTTTGAGGGGCAGACATGGCCCTGTACCATTTGGCGCCTTCTATTGCCATAGCCTAAACATAGCTTTACTTCTATTAAATGTTCTCAAACTTACAATCCAGCAATGCTGCCACCCTGCCTTGAATTTAAAAAATCCTTAGCAACTGCCAATTTCTCTACCGCTCTGGAGGGAGTTGGTGTTCTTTTTTAGCAAGTTGGGGTAATTCCATATTCTATCCCAGATCACCTCCCACATCAAAGGGAGATGGCTCCAGATCAGCCTCTTTGACACCAAACCAGAATCTATATTCATAAACTAGGTGTTCTTGTAGCAGAATTGAGGCTGATCAAAGCCAATCTGAGGGAATTTACGTTTCTAGGCATTCACTGATTCAAATAATCTATCTGGCTTTGGAATGAAGAGGTGCTGCTATGTTTTGCTCTCTGAAGTGGGATGGGGCAATGTGTATTGAGCTGAGGGGGTACTGATATTTGTAGTCTTAGTCCACTATTCAGATTAAATACATCTATTCCCTCTGGTGGGTGAGCATGTTAAGAAATGTGTTTCTTTTTTATGGTCTCCTCCCCCTTTCCAGCCACACAACCCCCCTTCTGTTGATGCTTCCAAGAAATAACATCAGAGGGTGGCATCAATGTTGCCCCACATTGAACGTTTACACAGCACTCAAAATTCAGGCTGAGCTTTGCAAACATGAGATAAGCCCCATTCTCTGCCCAGAAGAGTCTAACTCAGGCGCAGGAGGCAATATAGCACATTCAGGAGAAGGACGGGAGGGGGCTGTACTACCTGATAAGGAAGGAAGGAGGAATGGTGTGAGAAGGTGGATATTGAGGAGGAGACAGTGTGTGCACCTGGCCAATAGGACACATAACCAAAAATGGAAATGTGTTTTTGGGGATTTTAATCAGATCTAGTGCAGCCTTTGATATCATTGACCCACAGGCACTGATGGCTCACTGGGGATGTCTGCTCAGTGGTATATGGCTGTGCAGCAATGCTGCTCCTTCCTCTAAGACCACCACCTGAAATGCACTACAATATATGCATATACACACACACATGAGTGAACAGCACATTTGCATACCCATATCCAAGGGCAGGCCTCTGGTCCATTGGATCAAGATGAATGGACCAACTCAGGAATGGTTGGAAGTGATGGGGATTGCCTTGGAAGACCCTTGTATTTGGAAGCAGAAGGAAAGGGGGGTGTATAAAAATCAGCAAAAGGTTTTGATAAGTTATGTGCTTTCCCCCTCACCCACCCCCCCCCATCATCTCACTCCCTATATACCCAGTGCTTTCTGCCTAGGATGACACTTGTCACCCACTTCCCCTGGGGTCATCACATCACATCACATCATCTCCTCTCCTTCCCCATCACCCATTCCCACTTCAGAGTGGGAAACACAGAGCTGCCAGGCAGCCCATCTTCCCCAGTAGCAACGCCAATGGTGCTTCCCTCTAAACTCCTCTTCCAAAGCAAGGAAAAATGTAATTGCTCAGTGCGATGATGGAGTGCCAGGAGAAGAGACCTTATCTCGCTAATAAGATGGGTTTCGTTCCTGCCTGATGGAGGTGTAAAGGGGACATATTAATGCTGAGACACAGAATTTATTAAAACACATAATATTCCTAATGAGGCAAATGAATTGCTTATGGACACACACAAGGTTTCAGAGGAGAGAGCAATTCTCTTCCAGTATTAATCCAGGGTGTCTTTCGTCCCCTCTGTCTTTACACACACCACTGCCCTACTCAGCTCAGCCATATCCTACTGGGTACTTGGGAACTGTACATGCAATTGTCAGTGTCAAAAAGACAAGAAGATGAGTGATCCGCTCAATTGGTTGTCTCTCTAGCCCAGCATTTGCAAAGGGAAATCTAAATGAAACTCTGGCAGTGCCTCTCTAGATGTAGCAGAAAGTGGCCAACATTAGACGTAGCCATTCTCTATGAAAGCAACATTGGAAATGAACAAGATCCCACAGGAAGGGCCAGATGCTCAGCTGGTGTAAGCATAGCTCCATTGGCTGCACTGCTTTACACCTGCAGAAGATCTGGTCCTTAACTTGGACAATGAACTACTTCTTGCCTTGCTTTATCGTTTTACGAAAACTAGAAATTCCAGAAAGAAATCAGAATGTCACCACCCATCACCACCTCTCCATCAGCATGGTGGGACTCAGAGCCCCAGTCACACAAAGAGCTTTTGCTATCAGTCCCAGCAGCCTCTGCTCATGGGTAAAGGTCAGCAAGGAACAGCTCCCCACCTCTGCCAAAAACTCCCCTTGGAAGAGCCACACTCTCCCACAGCTCCCCCTTTGCCTCTGCTAGGGTGGGGACATCTCCCAACCCTGGTTCAACAACTGCCTCGGGCATGAAGTCATCAGGGTAGCAGATATAGGGAACAGCTCACTTACTTCACATATTTCCCTCCTCTGCATCTGGCCCAACATCCTTCAGGACACCCACTCTGTAGATTGACATGACTTTAGAGCTTTGCTGACCCTGGGACTGCAAACATAGCTAGTGCCACAACCAGATACCAAGCCTGTCTCTGGATGAAGAGGACATGATCAGAGCAGAGACTCATTTGCACTGCACACTTCAACAATTGCTTTAGCCAGTTGTCTGCTACAGCTATCCCCCTACTCAATTTTGTTTCTTACAGCTGTCCCCCTGCTGCATTCCTTTTTCCCCTCTCCCTTCTGTTTGTCCTGTGTGGCCGCCCCTCCCGGCCATTGTGCTAACTAAAGTCACAGCCCTATTCATAGGAATGGCTTGTACAGACTAACTAGAGCCATTGCTCTGCCTAGGGAGGGAGCTTCTTGCTTCTTTGTTTGGCTCCTTTGTTCAGACCCGGGCTCGGTGTGGGGGGCGCTGCCCAGAAATGCAAGACCTGAAGTAGCCAACTAATTAAGCATATGAGTCATACCTGTGGCTCAGAACATGCCCAGGCATGCCTATGCTTACCTGCAGCCTTTCCCTGCCTTCTCTCCTCCCCTGTATCAAGAGGATCCAATCAAAAGTACTGGTGGGAAACTGCCTGAGTTTGCCTTTAAAGCCGGACATTTTCTGATCAGACCTCGGAGAAGGTCCTTGCTTTGCCACCTGGTCTGATCAGCTAGGGGTCTTCAGGGGTCCCTCTCCCCACTCTCGTTTGTTTTTGAGCATACCCCTGTTTTTAAACTCCCCTCCCACAAACAACGAATTTGTGCCTGGAGATCTCCTGATTATTGTAAGTAAATCGAGTCCTCTCTCCATCCTCCGATGCTACTGCTGTTCCTGCCTCTGTGCTTGCTGCTGTCCTGGGGATTGGTAAGAACTCCCTCTTACAGACTCCCCCATCCTAGCTGCTGGCCTTGTTTCCCCAGCAGACAGACCCAAGCTAACTCCTTGGTCTGTATCTGTAATCTGTTTCTTGCTCTGCAGCGCCTTTGCTGCTAAAAATAAGCCTGTGCTGCTGCTAAGCTGTGCCTTCCTGGACTGCATCCTGGGCCGCCGGCTTGCAGCCGCCCCACTGCTTCAGCCACGCCCCCTCCGGGGCTGTACCCTGGGCACACACCACTCTGCCTTCTGGAACTGCTCCCCTTCCCGATCAAAGAATTGGCATAGTGTAAGGTGCACCTATTAGAATCAGGTTATTAGTCTAGATAAGTTGTAATTTCATTTTGCATAGCTGTGGTTAAGTTAGGTGTAAAGAATTGTTTGTATTGTGCTCTGTAAGTTAGGTTTAAAAAAGAATTGTTGCATTGTGTTCTGTTACTTGCTAATTTGTGTAGTCTTGGTTAAGTTAGATAATAAATAAGATTTTGCTGTGTTCTGTATAATTGTGGTTAAGTTTGTCTTCCTGCTGCCCTAACCCCCCCCAAGCTTGCCCGTGTCTCCCCCCGAGCTCCCCAGTCACTTGTTGCAGTCTCTCTGCTGTTTAAACTTGCAGCCTGTCTGCTCTCTGTGTCTCCCTGAGTTTAAATATCCCTCCGCAGCGCCTCTGCCTTTGGTCTCTGCTCCACCACGTGCTCCTCTTCCCCCATCCCCCAACCTCATTCCTCTGCCACTGCCTTTCTCTCTCTCTCTCTCTTTTTTAATCCCTTCCCCCACGTGTTCACCCCGCTCCTACTGCTGCCAAACCTCAATTGTATTACTGAAGTCTAGCATAAAATCCCATTGGTTACCCTTTTTCTCTCTGACACACCTCACATTTTACATTTACGCCACTGTGACACATTTTTACCTAGAGTTGTTGGTTATTTAACACATTTTACCCATAACTGTTAGTTGGTTATTGTTATAAACAGATAGCTAAGGGTTAATGTTTCTTTCACCTGAAGCACCTGACCAGAGGACCAATCAGGAAACCGGATTTTTTCAACTCTGAGTGGAGGGAATTGTGTGTCTGAGTTTTTTGTCTGTCTGCCTGCTTTCTCTGAGCTTTGGAGAAGTAGTTTCTACTTTCTAGTTTCCTGTTTCTAAGTGTAAGGACAAAGAGATCAGATAGTAAGTTATATGGTTTTTTTTTTTTTTTGGTATTTGCATGAATATAAGTGCTGGAGTGTTTTGATTTGTATTCTTTTTGAATAAGGCTGTTTATTCAATATTCTTTTAAGCAATTGACCCTGTATTGTATTATCTTAATACAGAGAGCCCATCTGTATGTATTTTTCTTTTTTTTTATATAAAGCTTTCTTTTAAGACCGGTTGGAGTTTTTCTTTACTTCAGGGAAATTGAGTCTGTACTCACCAGGGAATTGGTGGGAGGAAGAAATCGGGGAGATCTGTGTGTTGGATTTGCTAGCCTGATTTTGCATTCCCTCTGGGGAAATAGGAAAGTACTTTTTGTTCCAGGATTGGGAACGGAGAGGGGGAGTCACTCTGTGTAGTTTCACAGAGCTTGTGTCTGTGTATCTCTCCAGGAGCACCTGGAGGGGGGAAGGGAAAAAGGATTATTTCCCTTTGTTGTGAAACTCAAGGGATTTGGGTCTTGGGGTCCCCAGGGAAGGTTTTTCAGAGGGACCAGAGTGCCTCAAAACACTCTAATTTTTTGGGTGGTGGCAGCAAGTACCAGGTCCAAGCTGGTAACTAAGCTTGGAGGTTTTCATGCTAACCCCCATATTTTGGACGCTAAGGTCCAAATCTGGGACTAAGGTTATGATATGGTGTAGCAGTGGTGGGATATAGACAGAATCCAGAAGCCAGTAGGAATATTATATTTTTCTTTTCTCTGCTAAGGGCTTTTTAGCAGAGAGAAACAGTTGGTTTTAAAAGGGAACCAGAGAGAATTTTTTTTCTGCTCTCTCTGGCAGTTTGTGGCTTGCATGTTAAGCGAGAAGCCATTAAGAGACTGTTAAGGGTCTTTTGTCATGCAATAGCCCTCCCATTAGGAGGCAAGTACCAGCACTATATAAATGCAAATAAAGTGGTTTTTCAGGTTTACTTAACATTGCAGATTAGCTAAAGGCACTGTTGCTAGGCAGACTTCAGGAGGCAACAGAGAACCTGCAGTTCAGAAGATAAACACCGGAGGGCACCCCAACACAAGAAAACAGGAATCATGACTTCTAAGGCAAAAATTGAGGCCGAAGAGCAATTCAGAGAAGCTGAACACAGGCGACAACTGGAAATAAAACAAAAAGAGATGGAGATGAAAGAAAAGGAAGAAAGCATCAAACTGGCAGCCTTCCAAAGAGAACAGGCAGCCCAAGAGGCAGCACACAAAAGAAAACTAGAAGAAGAAGAGGTGGCCTACCGAAGGAAACAAGCAGAAGAAGAGGCGGCCCACCGCCAAGACATGGAAAAACACTCTTTAGCCCTTGCTAAAAAGAACCTAAAGAATGCTCAGGAAGAGCAAAAGGCCTGGTATGACAGACATGCCAGAGAATGTTCCTTCAAGGTAGGAGACCAGGTTATGGTCTTGAAGGCGCAACAGGCCCATAAGATGGAAGCATCATGGGAAGGGCCATTCACGGTCCAAGAGCGCCTGGGAGCTGTAAACTACCTCATAGCATTTCCCAATTCCTCACTAAAGCCTAAAGTGTACCATGTTAATTCTCTCAAGCCTTTCTATTCCAGAAACTTACAGGTTTGTCAGTTTACAGTCCAGGGAGATGATGCTAAGTGGCCTGACGGTGTCTACTACGACGGAAAAAAAGACGGTGGCGTGGAAGAGGTGAACCTCTCAACCACCCTGGAACATCTGCAGCGGCAACAAATCAAGGAGCTGTGCACTAGCTTCGCCCCATTGTTCTCAGCCACCCCAGAACGGACTGAACGGGCATACCACTCCATTAATACAGGTAATGCTCACCCAATCAGAACCCCACCCTACCGGGTGTCTCCTCATGCCCAAGTTGCTATAGAACGGGAGATCCAGAACATGCTACAGATGGGTATAATCCGCCCATCTACCAGTGCATGGGCATCTCCAGTGGTTCTGGTACCCAAACCAGATGGGGAAATACGCTTTTGCGTGGACTACCGTAAGCTAAATGCGGTAACTCGTCCGGACAACTATCCAATGCCACGCACTGATGAGCTATTGGAGAAGTTGGGACGTGCCCAGTTCATCTCTACAATAGACTTAACCAAGGGGTACTGGCAAGTACCGCTAGATGAACCTGCCAAGGAGAGGTCAGCATTCGTCACCCATGCGGGGGTGTATGAATTCAATGTCCTTCCTTTCGGCCTTCGAAATGCACCCGCCACCTTCCAGAGGCTGGTAGATGGTCTACTAGCTGGACTGGGAGAATTTGCAGTTGCCTACCTCGATGATGTGGCCATTTTTTCAGACTCCTGGCCCGAACACCTACTACACCTGGAAAAGGTCTTTAAGCGCATCAGGCAGGCCGGACTAACTGTTAAGGCCAAAAAGTGTCAAATAGGCCAAAACAAAGTGACTTACCTGGGGCACCAGGTGGGTCGAGGAACCATAAACCCCCTACAGGCCAAGGTGGATGCTATCCAAAAGTGGCCTGTCCCAAAGTCAAAGAAGCAGGTCCAATCCTTCTTAGGCTTGGCCGAATACTACAGGCGATTTGTATCACACTACAGCCAAATCGCTGCCCCATTGACTGACCTGACCAAAAAGACCCAGCCAAATGCCGTTAAGTGGACTGATGAGTGTCAAAAGGCCTTTACCCAGCTTAAGG